>NC_067425.1:18032605-19502605 GCF_009764475.1 Pristis pectinata | reverse complement strand
TTAATTGCTTGTCAGTCAAAATATCCACCTCTACAAAGAATAATTTAACAGAAAATGAACCAAAAATATTATACACATGTGATTGTAGCCATTTCAGGCCAATGCTCCTTCATGAGAACTGGAGACGTGAGAAAACAAGAGAGTTTTAAGTTGCTGAGAAGGAGAGAGGTGGAGAGAACAAAAAAGGTATGTCATAGGGTGGAAACCAAAGTTATTCAGGTAATAATACTTCCGGAGCAGCCTAGTTAATACATACATGAGAACAATTAGAGAATAAAAAAGTGCTGGAATTTTGAAAGCAAACAGGATATGGTCTCTTTTTATATTGGAGAAATCAAAAGCAAACTGAGTGACCACTTTGCAAAACTTCTCGTTCAGTATCCATGGATGACCCACAGCTTGCAGTCACTTGTCAATTTAATTCTCCATCCCACCCCCTCGCTGATCTTGGCTTCCTATATTGTTCCAAAGAAACCTAAATGCAAGCTCGAGGAACAGCTCCACATCTCCCACCTTGGAACTCGATACTGAATTTCAGATAATCAGCTTCTTCCCCTCTGTGTGTCAGTTCTAGCCAATTCTTATTCAAGGTCATCTCTCTTTTTCAGTTATTCTCTCTCCATATATGCTGCCTGATCAGCTGGGTATTTCCAACATTTGCTCTTATTTCAGTTTTCCACTTATAGCTGTGTTCTGCCTCTCACGTTTCCAGCATGTTTTTTTTTGTGTGTTTTATCTTCTATTCACTAGATGCTCCAAAAGCATTACATCACCTGGAGAACTTTGGTCTCCAACCTACCAAATACATTCTCTTTGTTCTCGCCAGCCCTCTCCTTTCTGCAAGTTAAAACACATTTGTTTACTGACTTCTCCATTCTGATGAAGGGTCATTGACAGGAAACATTAACTGTTTCTCTCTCCACAGAATACTGCCTGATCAGCTGGGTGTTTCTAGCTCTTCCTGTTTTTACTTGAGAATTCTAGAATCTACATTTTTTTTCCCCTGTCTATCAAGTCCTTGTTTCCATATGACTGCATGTGGTTCCCCTGGGTGCTCTGGTTTCCTCCCACAGACCAAAACCGTGTAGGTTGGCAAGTTAATGGCTACTGTAAATTACCCCTCATGTGAAAGTGAATGGTAGAATCTGAGAGGAGTTGATGGAAATGTGCGGAGAATAGGTAACAGAGAAAATTAGTTGGGGGACGGGATTGCTCCGTGAGTTGGTACCAATATAGAGGGCTGAAATAGTCTATAAGAAATATGGATCTTTGAATTTCCAAGGCTACACTGGACAAAATTGCAAAACAGCATAGTTCTGAATTCTTGTGTTAAGCTGCACATGTGTACCAGAATTTGCTGTCAGATTTGCAGCATAATAAAGGTTTAACACTGAGAGTTTTGCTTTCATAACAACCAGAATATCTGCGTCATGTGGAACCAGGGACTGTCAGAATGACAATCCTCTCTTCCCATAACCAGTTGCTTAATCCCAAATGTAATACAACAAGAAATCACTAAAGTTAACAGTGAAGGGAAGGGGGAAAATTGGATGGAATCATTTCATCTCATTCATGGCCTCTGGCTTTAAAGAAATCTAGCCAATACATGGAAACAACTTGCTCTTAAGAAGTGAGACATGATTCGCAACACAGAGGGAAAAAAAGACCTTGGGAAAAGCAGAACAAAAATGTCACATTTAAACAATTGTATCATTTGGACAAAAAAGGCAAAAGTACTATTCGATGCAACCTCAAAATTAGAATTAGGCAGTTATACAATGTATTTCTTTGGAGAAACACTAGAGCAAATTTGGAACAAACTCCATCACACCACTAAAAATAAACTGAGATTGGAGCAATTAAAAATTTCAAAATTGAGATTAATAACTTTTTGTTGAGCAAGACTGGTCAGGGCTATGGAACTAAGGCAGGTATGCAGAGTTAAACTACAGATTAATTATTTAAAGGTCGAACAGGTTAGAAGGGTTGACTAGCCCACTGCTGTTTCCTGCATTTTTGAGAACCAACATGAGAAGTTTCAGCAAGAATTCCTTCCCTTACTTTTCCATATTGCAGTAGCCTAACAATAGCCAATATCTCCAAGAGAAATAGAAAAAAAATGTAGGAGCAAGGAAGGCTAGTGCAATACATAAATTCATAATGTGTACAGCAAAGAAATCATGTATTCAGGAGGCTAACAATATTATATTTAGGTAGTTAACTAAACCAAACATCCAACATGATTCAGCAATTGCAGATATTTTTAGAATGTCATACTCATATTTAAGCATGAAATTGAAGTGACTGAATGTCCAGACCTCCCAATTATGGTATTCCCCGTGGAGATGATTAAGCATTCTAGATTCATTACCAGGAAACCTTGCTGCATAAAATTCCCACATCTTGTAAACAATCTCTGATGCAGAACAACATGACATCCGAATCCACCAGAGATACTTTATTACTACTTTAGATCTTTAAACAAGTTTACAGCTTTTAGATTTTTCAAGAAAAAGGATTCTGAAAACTGGATTACCTATGAAGATTATGCAGCAGGATATGGAAAAGACAGGTAGAATTAATGAAATTCCAAACAGTTTACCCCACCTACAATACACAAACATTTTTGTTGCTATTACTAGCAATATATTGAAGCTAATAAAAGAAAGTTCTTAAAAGGAAAGAAGGTGTAAAAGTTAATTGGAGGATTTGTTGAGGTTACTCGGGCAACATTAACATGCTTGTTTCAGATGAATTGTAGTTTACTGCAGCTGTATGTCGCCAATTGTATGAGAGCAATGTGATAAATCAGTTTTAGTTGATAAATGCACACCATTGTAGATTTTAGCATTTAATGCAAAAGAGATTCCTTTACACTCTGTGTATAGTTCATAAAAATTACACATCCTCATCAGTTCATCAATTTTCCTGACTTTGCTGAAGCAAAACAACAGACCCTGTGAAGAAGCAGTAATCATTAATAGCAACTTCTGAATTTCCATATTTAGCTGGTGCATGCGGGTGCTCTAGAGATTACTGGCAGTTTCATGGTTTAATGACAGTGAACATTCACTGTTTCACAATCACTGCAAATGCAAATTTTCAACCATGATTTATTTCGTTTTACAGAAATAGATTAGTGGAAGTGCTCTGAACTGACTGCAAGCAGGATGACAAGTGTTACCCACCATTTCCTTGAATGAAGACACTACCAATAAAATCCAAGCAGGACATTCAAATTAAACCAGAAAGTTTAAACAATGATTTGTCAGGCTTTGTTAATGAAGCATATGTCCTAATACGTGCATCAATTATGGAAAACTTTAAATGAACTGGTGAACAGTGTGACCTGGACATCTAGAACAATTGTTGCAAGTCAGCTTCATTTGAAACTTAGTCACAAACTTTTTGGTGGGACCTTCATTCACAATATACTTTTTTCCCCAGTGTGAAACTTCCAAATATGATGTCAACAATTGTGCAATGCCCAAACTTTGACTCCCATATGACTTTCAAACTCACTCGTCTGAAACGCAGCAGTTCTTATTTACAGAACAACTAGCTTTTACTAGCCTATTTCCTCTGTATCTATGCTACTTAAAGGGCTGACACTCAAACAGCATTCTTTATTCTCACTGAGACCTGTGACCTGTTTAGACTTCAAAAACATGAAGCTCAACTGCTTTCCCCATTGAGGTCAAGGTCAAGATGACTCTCAGCTTCCTATCAAGATCTCCCGGGGCTGCATCCATCCTCCTCAATTATGCTGCAGAGTTGTACAGCATAGAAACAGGTCCTTCAGCCACCGATACAAGTCCCATTTGCCTGCATTAATTCTATATCCCTCTACGCCTTACTCATTCAAGTACTCGTCCAGATGCCTCCTGAAGCAGCAATGTTTCCCATTAGCTGGAAGAGGCTTCTTGTACTGTGGTATATCCCTTTAAAGGATGGCTGCTGAGGCTGCAGCTGCTAGATTAAACGTCAGCAGCTGTGCAATCTCACAATAGATCAATAGAGCAGGGAGTACCAAAACAGTGCATTACATCGGAAGCCCAGTGCCATTGTTCTGGAAACCTTGCAAATGAAGATTACAATGTTTATTGGACTTTTAAATATAGTATAAAGGTGACACATAATGCTGTTTTAATGGCATTAAAATGTGGTTAATCAATTTCTCAGCCTAGGGGTCATACTCCATGGCCATCCAAGTGCATAATAACAGATTAAAACATAGGCAAGCTGTTAAAGTGAACCTGGGCACGTTGTGCATAGTGGAACTGCGCACAGTGGATTTCAACCATGAGCAGACAGATTCAAGAATCAACCCTGTGGGATGCTGGAATTTGATACTCACAATCATACTAAAGAATAAAATGCCACAGCTAGCCTCATCTCAGCCCACTGATTCCTGCTGGTGAGGCATCTGCCTCAGTCACAGAGCAATTTTGTTTCCATCTTTCGGAGCACACTCTTAGTTATAACAAATTTTGTGCAGTTTGGGATTGAGTAAGCCCACTCAAATGAGGAAACAATTGTAAGTGTAGATGTAGTACGGTGGGGCAAGGAGGGGTAGAAATTTCTGATTTTTTTTACAAAAAGATAAGATGAAATGGGGGATGGGCCTCTCACAAAGATACGTGACAGGTCTCCCTTATTTAAAAAAATCCCTTATTTAAGAATTCCTTTAGATAGCTGGAATGAGATATGTTCAAAGTATCCTCATCCTTGGGGCGAGCTTGAAAGACTCAGAGCATTGTGCATGCTTAACCAACTTTCTCATTCAAGTACAACGACTTCAACCTTATGTAAACTGGTAACGCAATCTTAATCTATAAACCTAATTTTGATTTAACAATTCAAGACAAAGTCAAATTAACTTAAAAATAAAGCAGTAGCAAATGATGAATCATTCCTAAATTACCGCATAAGCAATCCTTTGCCAAAGCTGAACCAAATGATAGATTATCATAGCTGAACTGAGATCACTAATAGGAACTACCAGCCTTAAACAGAGATATGTCAAATCAGTTCAAGATAATAGGATTTTCAAAATGCAGTTACTTCTGCCCTAAGAAAACACATTTTTTTCTCTGAGAAATGTACCATTTCAGGAGGCTTTAAGCTACTGTCCTGAAAATACTGAGAATATTTAAGGCTTTTAGCAGCTTTCCTTACAGAAAACGTGCCAGCATTATTAGTAACATTTTGCTTGAGAGGATCACCAAAACTAAGCTATGGCATATTCACAGATTTTTCCAACAACCTTCTAGTTAATAAAAGGGAAGCACATTATACTAGCTTTAAGAGAGAGATCATGCTCAGAAACAGATATGCCTTTCAGTGACAGTCAGCAGTCCAAATATAGTTACAGCCTAACACCTGCACTATATAAAGTTCTGATGAATCATAACCACAAGTCCAATTAAACTATGTAAAATGAGGTCAATTTGAGCCTAACAAACCAATCACAATTTAAATTTAAACCTGAAGTTAGATAAAGTGAATATTTGCTCAACTACCCCCTTAAAGGTCCATAATTCTGTCCCGGTAATCTGTTCATTATTACATTCCTTACTGAGACTTCCACCATTATTCTGAAACAACATCATCCAAAATCCTATTGTTCAGGCAGTAAATTGTTTGCCTATGTCATCTTGTGTCCTGTCATAACTAATTAACATCTGACAGATTTATCTATTTAAAGCAAATACCACTCATTTAAAAGTACAATACCATAATCTTGTTCAAAAAGATTCCTTAAAACAGGCAAGAGAAATCATACCAATTACTATCATGAAAACAGGTTAAATTATAATATATAGATGCTATATAAAATAGCATATTTTTATGCTATGGCCTAAAATAAGCCAGTTAATCACAATAGTTTCCATTGCAAATTGTATTAAGTCTTGTTTCATTATTCATTACGTTTTATCCGATGTCTTCCTTTATTTCACTTAATCAGACATACATATCATACATCATATGAAGATCAAGTGTTTTTTATTAGGTCTATGGCATATAATAAAACCACTTAATATGGTTGCAGAGAAGTGGCTCAGAAGCAAACTATTGAGTGCATGTGGCACAACTCAATATGCCCTACTGAGGTTTGGAATAGACTGAATGACTGAAAAGAGTTCTTCACAAGGAGGAGATAAATCCCACAGAGATGTTAGATTGTGGGATGTTAGATTTTCTGCCCTACCCAATACACAAAATAGTAGCCATTTACGAATTTTGCATGGTGTGATTGATAAATAGAATATATGTGAGGGAAATATCTTTGAAGAAGGTTAATAGGGAAGCATCATCTGTGTGTTGTGACCAAATCTCTTGCATCTATTAGTGAGTGATTCAGTTGAGACCTTTCAGAAATAGTATTAATTAAGGTATAGCATATAGCATTAATGGTATAGCATACTACATATGTTATACTATTACTTTAAAGGCAAGGATTAGGACAGAACTAACTCTTTCATACAAAAGAACTACTACTTCTCAGAAACTGTGTTTCATATTCAGTAGACTGATGAATTACAAGATTCAGGACATATTCCAAGAACTGTTGTGGAACCAACAGGCTATTTTAGATTGTACCTCATAAAGCATTAACAAGGGATCCCACAGCAAGGAATTCTTCAGGGAATAGTGATCACAACCAAATAGAACTTGGTTCTGAAGTTTGATCATAACATGCCTAAGACATAAACATTAACTAAACAGGTACGAGGAATAAGTTGATTCAGATAAATTGGGAAATTGGAAAAAGTTTGCTAGCAAATAAACATGACAAGACTTAAAGAACTATTTCCAAATTCTCCACAAATATACTTTCCATTTACAAATTAAAACACTTAAGGAAAAGTGATCTATCACAGCTAATTAGAGGTTAAAAATGAGAACATTTTAAAGAAGGAAATCGTAATGTTGCCAAGCAAAGAAGCAAGGCTGAGGATTCAGAGTTTTTAAAAAGTAGCAAAATATCATCAAATGTTGATCAATGGAGAAGATGTAACACAAGCATAAATTAGCAATAAATGTAAAAACAATTATAAGAATGTCTGCAAGTATCAAAAAGATTAACAAGAGGAAGCATTGCTCCAGAGGCATACATAAAATATAAGAGAAATTATAAAAGGAAAAGGTAATTGGCTTCATAACTAACAGGGTTGACAAGGGGGAACCAAGGAGGAACCTGGATCATGCTCCTCTTCAGCCTGCATTTCCATGGAGAACCAGTAGCCAAAGGCATTTTGTGGGTCAATGTATTCCTGGCTTCCACACCTGTACATTGAAACTTGGGAGTCATGAATGCAGTAGAGATCAAATGCCAACATATCCGATCTCCCAATCCACTGCTGGAGTAAGCACCAAATTCAGGGGCAAATCTCATTCATGCTGATCCAGGGACCAGAGAAATGTGTTTATTGCATGGCAGGGCTTATTTGAATGGGGTCAAAAAGCCATGCAGAGATATTTAAATTAAAAACATTAATGTTATTTAAATATCAGTTACATTTTGCACAAGTTAACATTTTAATTTTAAATATATTTCAATTATTTTATATGCTTCTGATTATTAAAAGGCATTTCAATAGAGTTTTTAAGGCCCATAACACCATAAGTCATCAAAAAGCTATCAGGGTAGTGAAGGGAGAGGGCCTCAGGATCTATCATGTGAAGCCCAGCTAATGGATTGTTCCACCTCATGGGCAGCCACAACAGCAAGGCCTGGAGCTTAATTTCTTCACTCAGGCTGGAAAATGTTAGTATGGCTACAGGAATAGCTGGTGAGGGATTGGGATGAGGAGCTGGAGGGGCAGTAGTTTGCTAACATTAGGCATGGAACTGAATCGAGCATACTGATCCTTTATTTCAGAATTTACCAAAGGCATTTGACAAAGTACCACACAGCAGGTGGTTATATGAAATTAGGGGGTCATAGGATCGGAGGTAATATATTAAAATAATTTGATGATTGGTTAAAAGGCAGAATACATAAAGAAAAAAATGGGTTACTTTGTGATTTTCAGATTATTGCTAGCGGGATGCGAGCCCTCTATTGTTTGTAATCTACATAAATCTTGAATGAAAGAATGGAGTACATTGTATCCCAGTTTATTAATAATAAAAATCTAAATGGGAAAGTAAGCACTGAGCACTGAGGAATTTCCTTAACCAGAAGGTGGTGAATCTATGGAATTCATTGCCACAGACGGCTGTGCAGGCCAAGTCATTGGGTATATTTAAAGCAGTAATCAATAGGTTCTTAATTAGTAAGGGTGTCAAAGGTCACGAGGAGAAGGCAAGAGAATGGGGTTGAGAAGGAATAATAAATCAGCCATGATCAAATGGCAGAGCAGACTCGATGGGTAGAATGGCCTAATTCTGCTCCTATGTCTTATGGATTAGGCAAGGTGATATAGGCAAGTTAACTGTTTTGTAATGTCAGAGTAAATAATTCTTGTTGCAGGTGCACAGAGCTTTGGTAAGACCACGCCTAAAGTGCTGTATAAAATTTTGGTCCCAGAATTTATAGAATTATCTATCTGGAAGCAGTACAGAATGGCATTACAAGATTGATTCCTGGGATGAGGGTTGTCCCATAAAAAGAGATTAGGAGGTTAGGCCCAAACTATTCAAATGGAGTGCCAAACTGACACTAAATTAAAAACTGACATATAGTGAACATATTTAAATTGGTATTTTTAAACACTGTTTTATTAATTTAAAAGGATGATCACATCAACAATTCAATTGCAAAAACATCAATACAGTTTGTCAATTTTACTGATGAAAATTGTGAAACTACATGGGTTATTTTGAGCTTACATTTGTATGATGTTATAACAAAAATGATTCACAGCAAGCATTTTCATCATCACCATTCCTAAAGCCACAGCACTTTATAAGTAGAAAAAGAAATAAATACAAATTGCAAAAGATCATAGAGCAGAAAATTGTTAAAGAGAGAAACAAGTCTTTTAAGTCCATAAATGCTTATATTCTACTCACTAAACACTCTTTTCTCTCTATTGAAACCAATTAATGAATGGTTCAATGACACTAAATGTCCTTCAGAAAATTGTAGTACATAAAATGTCTTCAAAACATTTTAGATCTACCAAATTGGAACATAATACTATTAAAAAGAAAACTACATTGCACTTACATATATGCAGCCTGCTTGTTTCTTTTTTAAAGAAACTTCTTGGGCATCACATCCCTGTGATTGGAATACTTCTGCTAGATTCAGTCCCTGATATTACTAGTAATATATGCCATTAGAGGAACATTGACAATCCATCCACAAATAAAGCAGTCAATTGCCCTAAAATATCTGAAGGAAACAAAAAACAGCATTAATTTGGCACTCTTTGCAACCTTTAGACCTCCTGCAACCATTTAATGATAGGCCTGATGTACTTGACATCATTACTATGATTAAATAATGAAACAATTTGAACTTGGTAAAGCCCCAAAAGTAATAAGATTAGCAATCCACTTTATTGCTATCAACTAATGCATAAATGACACAGTGACTCAGTGGAGAGCGCTCTTGCCTATTGGCAAGAAATCCTTTTCCAGGCACTTGATCACAAGAATCTAGGCTGACACTCCAGTGCAGTACCAAGGGTATTGGTATTGGTATTGGTTTATTATTGTCACTTGTACCGAGGTACAATGAAAAGCTTGTCTTACAAACCGATCGTACAGTTCAATTCATTACACAGTGCAGTTACATTGAGTTAGTACAGAGTGCATTGAGGTAGTACAGGTAAAAACAATAACAGTACAGAGTAAAGTGTCACAACTACAGAGAAAGTGAAGTGCAATAAGGTGCAAGATCACAACAAGGTAGATCGTGAGGTCATAGTCCATCTCATTGTATAAGGGAACCATTCAATAGTCTTATCACAGTGGGGTAGAAGCTGTCCTTGAGTCTGGTGGTACGTGCCCTCAGGCTCCTGTATCTTCTACCCGATGGAAGAGGAGAGAAGAGAGAATGTCCCGGATGGGTGGGGTCTTTGATTATGCTGGCTGCTACACCAAGACAACGAGAGGTAAAGAGTCCAAGGGGGGAGGCTGGTGTCAGTGATGCGCTGGGCTGTGTCCACAACTCTCTGCAGCTTCTTGCAGTCTTGGGCAGAGCAGTTGCCATACCAAGCCGTGATACATCCAGATAGGATGCTTTCTATGCTGCATTGGTACTGTTCAGAGGTGCTGTCTTTCAGATGACATATTTAACAGAGGGTCCATCTGCCCATTCAATGGATCTAAAATATCTCCTGATGCTTTTCAAAAGTCCAGCTGCATTATCCCTGGTGGCCTACAAATACAAATCCTTCAATTGATATGAGTAAAACAAAGAATATTTGTTCAATACATTGTCGTTTGTGGGAGGTTCCTTTATGTAAATCGGTTTCCATGTTGACAATAGTGACAGTACCTTAAGAAAGTATTTAATTTGGTTTAAAGTGCTTTTAGATATCCTTTGATTATGCAAGTGTACATCTTCCTCTGAATACGGCCATAGACTATTTTATATACGAAGAGACAGTGCATCATCTCACCTGTAGAAGGCATCCAAAGTTACAGCATTTCAGCAGTTGTGCACTAAAGAGACAGTTTAGATTATAAGACTTTGAAGTAGTCTTGAAAACACAAGATGTTGCAGGATGATAATTATGTTACTAGATTAGTAATTCAGAGGCCTGTTCTAATTATCTGGTGATTTGATTTCAAATCCCAGTGGGTAAAATAAAATTCTGGAAAAGTTAGTAATAGTAATCATTATCCTAACACTAATGTGCTCAGTTATAACGAAACTATTAGTATTATAAAAAGGAATACTTAAATTGGATGGACCACTGAACATCAACATGACAGGACAACCCTATAAGTCAACGACATAAAGCCTTCCTCACTAATATCTGATAATTATTTTAAAAAAATCTAGTTCATTCTTCTCCCTTAGGGAATTAAATTTGCTGTCCTGACCCATACAGATGTAACTCACTCCAAAGTGCTTACAATGTTCTGCCCCCCAGGTAAAACAAAACTACTGCTATATAATATATAAAATAATTAAACTGGATCATCTAACATCATCATAACAGGCCAACCATTAAAATCAACCATACAAAGCCTTCTTAACTAATATTTGGGGACCTCTTCTAAACCTAGAGAAACAATCCTGAATCATATTAACTTTTAGCTGCCATCCAGACTCTTCCAACACTGTTCCTGGATTGGAATTGACCCCACTGATGACATTGTAACACTCTGTTGGGACACCATGGCCTTAAGCAAGCTCAATATTGAGACTGCAAGAAAACTCCTCCTATTACCTCCAAGCAACACATCATCATGACTAGGGAAAAATCTCATGATACCTTATTATTCCTTGGTCAAAAGCTGGCAATTAGTATCTAATAACACTGTGGAAATATTTTCTTCCCACATACACGGATTCACAAGGATGTTGCTAGGATTGGAGGACCTGAGATATCAGGAAAGATTGGATAGGCTCGGTCTGTTTTCCCTGGAGCAAAGGAGGCTGAGGGGTGACGTGAAAGAGGTATATAAAATTACAAGAGGCATAGATTGGGTAGGCAGTCTATTTCCCATGGTAGGGATGTCTAAAAACTGGAGGGCAAAGGTTTAAGGTGAGAGGGAGGAGGTTTAAAGAGGATCTGAGGGCTAGATTTTTCACACAGTTAGTAGTTGGCATCTGGAATGAAATGAGCTGCCAGAGGAAGTGGTGGAGGTAGCAATTTTTTAAGAGGCATCTGGACAGTTACTTGCATGAACAGGTTATACAGGGATATGGAATTAATGCAGATACATGGGATGGTATAAATAGGCATGAAGGTCATCATAGATGCAGTGGGCTAAAGGGCCTTTTTCTATCCTGTGCAACTCTATGACTGAACTGACTCAAGAAGACAGCTCATAAGAAGCTAGGCATGGGGAATAAATGTTAGCCTTGTGAACAACACTTGTATCCCATGAAATAGACAAAAACTGACAGGAAAGGGTGCTATCATTGAGCCAAAAAGCTTTTGTTTAAAGATGTTTTATTCATTTCCTTTCATGTAGCTTTGCAAATGATGCCTCTCTCTTAACTATAGTTAAATCCTCACATTAAAATGTAAATATATATTTTAAAATCACAAATTGTCACATTTCAATAAGATTTTAAAGTACAATGAAGTTATAATCAAATGGATTTTAAATTATAATCGACATAATTTGGATTGATCTTGCCAGTGATAAACCACTTTGAAATTTTTGATCACAAAGAGGCACATGTCAGTAAAACATGTTTAGAGGATCTTCATTCCGTTTGTATAAGAGGGCAAAACCACTAAATGCAATCACATGATTCCGTCCACTAGGAATAACAACAAAGTAATCCATCATTTGATAACGTGGCGTATTGAGTAATCAGCAAACAAGATACAAGTTGCCTTTGTGACTAGGTTATTAGAAGAGGCAGTGAAGTTATGGCTTGCAATTTTTTTTAGACGCATATAAAAACCTACATTTTTTTCTTTGTCGCCAGCTGCACGTGATCAGTTTCGATTACGTCACATTTCGGGACGTCCCATTAGTCACGCGGGCGAGGGTGGGAAACAGCTGATCGCACCCCATGAGGTCAGCGAGTTCGCCGTGCTCAGCTGGAGGGGGGCGGACACCTCTTACGCAACTCTTTCTGATGAGTCATTGAGACAACCGACCTCGCCCAAGTCCCGCCCATCCCTTCAACCATCACCTGATTGGCTTGGGTCGCTGCCAGTCAAAGCCCACTCCGAGAACTACCGTTATTCCACACTCATTTAGAGGTAATGTTGAGATAAAATTCTTATATTTGAAATTTGATCCATGTTTAGTTAAATCGTCAAGACAAATAAACCAAGAGATCGACTAATAGACGTTGAATACCAAAATAGAGCTCAAAAAGTGGAAACCACGAAACTTTCATTGTAAAACTAACCCCAACCTTCCTCAGCTCTCTTTCATTTTAGCAAATAACATGAAAGAAACCAACAAACCTCCTCAATCACCATTCATAAATTGCTAAGTCATGTAGCGCAATGCCTTCTGGGATTTGTAGTTTCGGCACACGCAGCGCGTTTCATAACTGACAAACTGTTTGAACGGGAACGACAAATCCCACAAAGCACCGCAAAATGTTGTTCATCTCATTGGGCTGCTCCCTTCCCTGACGCTTTGTTTGGAAGGGCGCAGGCCCAGCATTGGCATTCCCATTGGTTCCTAGCTCTGTCAATCTTCAGACGTGACAAGACTCCAGCGCCGCCCCTCCAACCCAATTTCTGCTTGCATTTGGGTGAGCTCCCCTCGCCCGCTTGGCCGAGGCTACTCATTGGACAACTGGCGGCGGTGGCCACCTTCTTCTGCCTGGGAGTGGTGGATCCGGCTGTCAATCACGGGAAAACATCGTGACGACCGCAGCTGTCAAGTGAAGTTGAGTGGGGGGAACTGGCCGGTTATTGAGAGTTAGGTTGCCTGTTGGCGCAGTGAAGAGCTGCGAATGGGGAAAGTACTCAGTCATTGTGTGGCGTGCAACTTACGAAGAAGAAGATGATGAAGAACTTAGCCTGGACGGTGAAGTGAGTGGCCCAGATCTCAGTAACTTATCATTGGCGTGAAGAGGAAGGAGATACCGAGAGGCAACTGGCTCGGCCGGGACAGGGACTTTAACGTGTAGTTTGCTCTTAGCCCGGTGGCTGGCGGTGCGAATCTGCGCAAGTTCCTGAAGTTAGAAAACGATGAGATCTCAGACAACTCCCTACAAGTGTAGAGAAAAGAGGGCAATCACGGGAGAAGATTATTTTATTTTTATAACATATATTTAAGTTAAATGCTCGAAAGTATTTTCTTTTTGGGAGGAAGAGAAACAACCATTTGTATGTCTGCTGAGAATTTTGGGCTGGTCTTTTTGTGCTGAACTTTTCTTAGGTAACGAAGCTTCTTCTGTGTCAAGGAGGGAAAGTCCTAAATTTTCTATTTGATACCTGAATGCGTTTTCAAACGTAAGCGATCAGGAAAGTTCTGGAAGTGCAATTGTGGGTAGAATCATTTTTAAACTATAATTAGGAAGTTTTAAGAAAGCAAATGTATTACTACTCACCTGACCTGACCTGCTGAAGTTCCGGATAAATCTGTTTCCATATGGTACATAATTAAAATGTATTTTTCTCTTGACTATTTCCTGAACCCTGTTGTGCTTGTATTTCAAATACCACAAATGTGAGCAGAATTTTTGTCACGTTTTCAAAACAAAAAAAATTGCGAATTTAGTTGTTTGCCTTTATTTTATTCATGCTTGCGCAACACTGCAGTTGAGTTACTGCCCTTAGTTTGTAACTGCAGGGAGCAGTCTAGCTCCAATGTCATTGATCTCATGCTTGTAAAATATGGTTTCTTTGCTTATTTTTCTTTTAAACCTAACATTCCAGTAATTTAGCCAATAGGCAATGCAAATACACCCAAGTGTCTGGCTATTTTGTGTATGTTTTATTGAAGGGAACTGTGCAATCCCCCTGGAGCTGAGAGTAAGCCCGTGAGCAAAATCTCTCACTCTCTGCGGGAAAAAAAAAGTGAAATGACTAATGCGGTTTACTGTAAATCTTGAACGTTATCTGGAATCATTTAGGTTCGTATTTCTCATTAGGATTATTGTGAGTATGGGTGCTCTTTAATGCTGTAACTATTAATCCTATCAATGTGCTGTATGAAAAATGTTTTCCTTCAAAAACCTGGGGTGTGTACCATTTATTGCAATTGTGTGTCAGCAAGGAGCGTACTGGGAATTGCATTTTTTTGGCAGATACAGGGGGTTTTCACAATCGTTACGTGTGAAATGGAAATGTTTAATCGAAATGCGTGTGATAAATCATTGGAGTTGCATGACTATCCTAATCTGGAGATTGGGGTAGACCTCAACTTTAACCTTGTAACTCTCCCCAGTGCTCACTTTTTATAACAACAAATCTATAATTGAACATTAGATCTGTTTAACATTTTCATATTTTCTTGAATCAATGAAAAAGGCTGTATTACTTGGTCGGTTTAGAATCTATTAATCTATACAGAGAGATTTTAATGTATTACGTAAGATGACTTTTCAGGGTTTTTTTTCAGGGATAGCAGATTTGTCGCCTTATTTCTCTTCCCCACTCCACCCCAGACTTCCTGTTAAGTCACTGGATGGAAGCCTCTTAAGCTTTGGCCTATTGCTGAATCATGCATTAAAACCAAGGTGAAAGGCGGTACTAAAATTTGGAATGCAGTTCAGACAAATGGCTGGCAGACTAATTGGAATTTGTACCACATGCAAGAGGCATCCCAGGAATTCAAGGCATCATGAGCTGACTGAGTAACCCACAGTACTGGAATACAGGGCCATCTAGTTTCCATAGCTACAGTACCTACTAGGTTCTCTTCTGGCAAGTCTATCTCGAGGGTGTGACCATTTTTTTAAATAGCTAAATTTAGTCCTGTATTAAAGGGTAGCTTTTTAAAAACAATATTCATAGAAGTGTCTTATTGTTTCCAGAAAAGTTTATTTTTACATAGTTCCCATTTCTAGTATAACCAAAAACACTTGTATTTTACATAAGTTGTTAAAGTGGAAAAATGCTAATCTCACTTAACCCTTGCTCCATAGTGGCTTCGAAATATTTTGATTACTATGTAATTCATATAAGGAGATAACCAACTTTTTCACTTTTTGTTGTAGGAAGGTTGAATTCCATGAATAGCTCTGGCTATCCTACAGCCGTTCTTCACTGGCTAGTTTTATGTCACTGTTAACCAGCTAAAGCTGCCAGTTGAAGAACTGTTGAGGTTAGCTATTTACAACAGGACATTGAAGAAAATGTGAATGTGCTGAATTGTGGGCCAATTGAGACTTAACTGTTCTGGCGGTGTGAGTAAACACTGATTATTCTTGGTCTGGAATAAACTTGATTTGGAGAACTTCATTCCAATTGCCTTAATTTTTTTCAGTGATGTTTTTAATTTTATTGTAAAATATACATTTGTTATTTTGGGTGGGGCTTTTTCTGCAGTCGTCATCTTGCCACTAAGGTTGGTTTATTATGAACATTTTTATGTTGGATATTTTAACCTAACATTGGCCTACTTCATTGGTAAAATTATCAGCTTTTTAAATTTCAAAATATTTCTGCATCTGAAAACAGATGCAGTTTCTAAAAACGGGGTTTTTGAACAATTCTTTCATTTGTCAAATTCTTTTTTACTGATGTCCTGTGCTTCACAGCTGCATTTGTTATGTTAAAACTTGAGCTGTAGTGAAAGGAATGTTTTAAATGGTTTAAGAACTGAAATCTTTGCTTTTGTGTGTACTTGAATTCCTATGTTTTGTCTTTTTCTTTTGTCCCTTGGAATTTTATAATCACTGGCAAAACAGTGCAGTTATTCATACTATTATCCTTGTTTAGGTTGCTTGCTGATTTTTGCTTCTCTGTACATTTCCTGTTTTTTTTGAGCTGGAGGAATAACCCCCTTTGCAATTCACATAAAATTAAATTTTTTTAATGCTTATTTTTAAAGAATGTGATAATCTTTGGGGGAGGGAAAAGGTTAGCAAATAACCAGTATACTATTTGTGAAACTATCTTTCCCTCTATAACTTGAATTTATGTAATACTGTCTTAATTCAGGAGCACATCCCCAAGAAGCTTCACAGATGGATAAATTGACAAAATAAAAACAGAAAATAGAGATTTTTTTTAAATGACATAAGGTAGAAGATGCTGGAAGTAATGACAGCATTTGTAGAAGCTCTTTATTCCTTGCACTCAGTGTATTGCTAAAATATAATTAGAAATTAAAAGATTATCTTGAATACTATAATTTGAGAATAACTTTCCCTGGTAGACAATATTTTCTTAGTACATCTCTAAAGTATTTTTAAATGTTTTGTCTTATTGTGCATGCATTATGAAGCAGATTTCAATGAATTGCTTTGTATGTAGTGTTACAAAGTTCTTGATATATTGAAGTCCATCACAGGAAACAACCTTAATGTTGTCCATAGAATTAACTGAACAGGAAGTTTGTGTCGTGACTGCACAGAAAGTTAAGAGAAAACAACTACTGAAATCATAATAGTCATATTTAAGTGCATGGAATTTTTTAATGAATTGGTAGCTAAACATTGTTAAAAGATTAACTTTAGTAGACGTACTTATTTGCCCAATGTTGTCCCTGTATTTTGTCCCTTTTGCAAGCTTTATTTTAAAATGTAAGGTACCTCTTAAATTGATGTGAAAAGCATCTAGCAAAAATGTACTCATGGAAACAAATGAAGCCCTTAATCCAAAGTAAATACCAGCGAGGTCATGGATGCCAGAAGATCTTGCCATTCTTCATAGTGGCACAAATGTGCTTTTTGTGATTGTTTACTTGCATTTTTTAAACTGTCTAGCAAAATGTTTCGTGAATACTAATTTCTGTACTAAGATAGGATATTTAACCTTGCTTGTCAAATAAACTCTTGGATCTTTTAAAAAGGAATTGGTAGAAACACAGTTGACCTTCCTGGTTTCCTAATTGTGTGTATGTAACTCCCTTGACTCTTGTGCCAAAAGCCCAGGATCTAAATAGCTACACAATTCTCAGTCTGCATGAAGAGTTTTCTTCTGCACCAAGTGGTAAAAATTATTGTGGTTAATGGATTTTTTTTTTAAAACTTTCCCTTGTTCTCAAGGGGATAAGGTGGGACTTGTAAAAGCAGAATGAACTATATGAAATACAGTTCCACTTTTTTTTAAAATTAGGACATGAATTTGTGTTAGGGTATTTGACAAGATCCCATGGGATCCAAGGGAATGGAACAAATTAGATTAATACATTTTGTTTCAGTGGCAGAAAGTGGAAGGTATTCAATGGGTATCTTGGTGACCTGGTGCAGTGTGTAGTAGGAGTTTTTGTACTAGACCCTTGGCTTCTTATGGTACAAGTGATTAAGATTTAATCATGACTCCTACATATAAGTTTGCTAATGATACAAAATTGACAGTGTAAGTTGATAGTGAGGAAGAAAGTTCTCAGGTACAAGAAAATATCACTGGTCAGATGTACGTAAGTGACAACGATTTGATTCTAGAGTAGTGAGCGGAAGGCATTTGGGAGGAGAAAGAAGTGTGCAGGAATGAAGGGATCTAGGTTTGCTCATCTATAAATCCCTCAAGGCAGCAAGACTGCCAGATTAAGATGTATGGGTTACTAGATTTTTATTGGTTGAGACATAGAATGCAAGAGCAGTAAGGATGTGCTATAACTGTATAAAACATTTTGGAGCACTGCCTGGATCTAGTTGTTGCACTACAGGAAGTATGTCATCATACAAAAGGGCAGAGAGGAAATTTGAGGATGTTGCCAGGGCTGATAGCACAAAGATAAGTGGATTAGCAAATTCTGAAGACGACACCAGCTTGGAAAAAAAATAAGTTAAGTGATCAGGCAAGAAGTTGGCAGTTGGAACATAATGTGAGGTTATCCACTTTGGAAGAAGCAATGGAAAAAGCAGATTTATTATTTAAGTGGAGTGAGACAACAAAATGTCGGAGGATTTGGGGATCTTAAGTGCATGAAACAAAGGGTTGCTGTGCAGACACAGCAAGTTATTAGATGCTAATAGAATCTTGGGTGCTGTTGAAACTCCATGAAGTACTATTTATTTGGAGGTAGTTCAAAGAGGGTTCACTAGGTTGATTCCTGGGGTGAAGAATGAGATCATATTATTGAAAATGTAAGATCCTGAGGGGTTTATGACTGGGTTGATACTGAGAGGATGTTTCTCCTAATGGAGGAATGTAGAACCAGGGGATATGCCTTCAGAGTAAAGGGTCACCAATTTCATAAAGAGGAGGAAGAATTTCTTCCCGGAGAATTATGACTCTGGAATTCTCTACCCCTAGCAAGCTGTGCAGATGATTGAATATATTTGGGGTGGAGATTGACATGCATACCTCCATGCAAAGTGGTGGAGGCCAGTAGAGCAGGCTTGATGGGCTGATTGGCCTCCACCTGTTTCTTCTTGTGTATGATACTTGTAGTGAGAGTCTGCTTGGGGTCTTTTTTTTTAAAAAAAAGAAAACAAGGCAATTAAGAGGAAATTCAAATTTGTATTAAAAATTTTAGGTGTGTAGAGTAAACAGGATCCCATTTCCCTTGGCAGAGAGGTGAGTACCCAGATCTTGGAATATGTATTTTGTGTAAACGTCATTCTGAAATGAAACCAGAAAATGCTGGAAATATTTGAACAGATCAGGCAGAGAGAAACCACATTAATGTTTAAATTTGATGACCTTTCATCAGTACTTTTATACAAGGATCAGAGAAGAATTGAGAGTATTTCAATTTGGGTGGTGGGGATGCACTCACTGCCTGCAGAGGCTAAAGTCTCCACTGCACTTGGAGGCTTACTGGATGAGCACTTGAAGAGCCATGTTGTGGCCTTGGATATAATCAGCTCAATAACCACCTGCAGTGTACATTTGTATTTCATTATGGCACTTTTTATCCCAGTATTAACCTTAAAGCTGGTTCTATGGGAAATCATGTTGCAGGTCCTCATTAAGCTTGTCTAATTAGACATGGGATCTCTTCACTATATTAATAAATGAGAGCATTGTTTTGTTACAATTAACTATCGCGTACAAATGCACACCATACTGGGATGCCCTTATACACTTGTAATTGAATAAAAGCAGTAACAGGCATGTGTGAACCAATGACTAGAGAAGACTAGCTACAGAAATCAACAAGCCAATTAAAATATAGGAAAGTTTTCTTTTTTTAGAAGAAATATCAGGGTACAAATTCATTAACATCTGTTTTGCACTTGCCTTTTCCATGAAAATAAAAACATTTAGACCAAATATAAAGTTGGCTGCTGATGCTTATCAACCTTTTGTCCTGCTGATCAAAATTAATTAATCCAATATGATAGTGTAGATTTGTATTAGTTAGCATATTAAAAATAAGAGAATTCATTCATTCACTCTTTATATTAAATGGATGACTATCTCGATACACAGCTAATGTTTTGCATCCCTTTCCTCGGTCTTGCTACATGAAGCTGACAATCTGTCAATATTGTTAACCTAATTAGTTACAATTTTCTGAATGAATGTAATTTCTGTCTTGAATATTTTTTCCCCAAACAGTATCTAAATAAGCTAATCATTAAGGGCATGGGTAAATTAATGTCTGCCACCAGTTTCTATGGTGAATTTGAACTGCACAAAATCATTCTAATGTTGAAACAAGGTTTGTTTTAACAACCCTTTTGTGTGTTCAGCTCATTTGACCATTTTATCTACTGTATGATTTTTTTTACTTGCTGTTGAAGATAATTTTCTGCTATTACTGCTTCAGGGAACTGAAAGTGAAACTGCCAGATTGAATGTTATAGTGGAAAGTGTGCATTAATTTTCAAGGAGACAAATCCATTTATACTAAAAGGACTACCAAAAATTTAACAATCATGTAGATATTGGATTTACTCAAGGTGACAAGATGCATTTGCAGAGGCAACAATGATTTAGTATTGAAGTAAAAATGTAGTTGTAATGTGGTAACTGTAGACCAACCTGTTCCTTGGTGATGCCAAAATAGATCGCTCTTGATTTTGGTTATCTCCTGTATTTGGGATATGTTAAATTTGTTTCCATAGAATCTTACAAGGAACATTTTTCTTTAAATATTGGTGATGTATTCAATTTCTTTTCTTGGTTATTGTTGTTGAATGAAGAAGCAACTTTTATCTATCACCATCCCTGTTTTTTTTTACCCCTGTATAGTATATACTGATGCATGTATATGGCAGCATGCTGATAGCACCAAGCACTTTCATGATTGAAACAGCAACTTATTTCTATAGTGAGAATTTGCCATTCAGTGAAAGCTGATAAATGGTAGCAGATCAAGAAACAATTCATACAATTCCAATGGAACAAATGGCTTGTAATATTTTTGTATATGTTAATAAATTTTGCCATCCTATGGCCATTAGCATAAGAACATAGCATTCCCTAAGCTGTGGCATATATTTACACCTGGCTACATCTGTGGCAAATGTGATGCTGATCGTAAAATGATGCAACACAAGGGGAAATTTGGCCCATGGATCTTTTGAACTGTGGCTTATAAACTGCCAGGATGGTATTGAATAATAAGCAGAATTAAATGAATACTATATTTAGTCACTAAAAATCCTTTATTCTTCAGAATTTGAAATGGATGATCCTGTGCTATCATCTGCATAAAGCAGCCTAGACTTTATCTCTTATCCTTCTGTTATCAAAGTATCTGATCTATTGCTGCCTACTTTAGAATCTTAGAAATTTGCCTTCCATCCACCACTTAAATGCAAAGAAACAAGAACTTCAATATTTGACGATCTAAAAACCATGCTTGCCCACAAAAAAATTGGCTAAGCATTGTTCGAAAGCAGTCACTTTATCTGTAGCTGACTGTCAAGTAAGCCAAAACCCCACAGATCACGTTCAGGCAATGCAAAGTAGATCATGGTGCATGTTCTCACTTCATAAAAGGTACCTGGTACTTGACAATAGAAGTGTAAGATTTCTAGTTGTATACAATTTGTATCGACACTTAAAGTGAGCAAAGCACAATGCTTAGCCTAATAATATTTACCACTTTTAATTATTTTAAATTGAAGTATTAAGAACAAGGCTGCAGAGTCTTTAATACAATTTGCCCCAACTTACAATTTAAATTTGTTACAGGATGGCGCACATTGGTTATTTCTGCCAAAATGAATTCTTGCCAAGCAAAACTCAATAATACTTGTTAGTGTTTGCACTGAAGTAATGAGGGTATCTCAACATATAAATGACTATAAAGAACAGCCAAAATTATTTCATTAATCTCCAAACTGAAAGTTTATTTCAGTTGTGTGAGGAACAAAAATTCCTACTCTGCCTGGATAACAAGATCTGTATTAACGTTATTGTGTTAACAATGTTAAACTAACAACTAAAAGAAAATTCGGTTTTTTTGCACAGTGACATTTAGTTGTCAGAAAGACTTGCATGGGGGTTGCATAATGTATGCTTAGGAAAAGCTTGTTCCTGCTATTTGAGTAATTAAAGCACACATATGCATCACTCTCAACCACTACTGTCTTGAGTTATGACATTTCACCCTGGTATGCTCTTAAAATTGCATGACCCATAAAATCAAACCACCATATGAACAAAAGGATCTTCGGGGATTGATGTTGGAAGCCAAGTATATGTAGATATCAAGTGAGATGCTCAACACCAATTGTTATGAATTAGTTTTAAACAAACTTTGGCCACAAATAGTTGGCTTTTGATCTCGGCAGTCAGAAGTAATGAGCATTCTGGCTTTCTCCTAACAGTTATTAGTCTTAAAAATTCAAGTGCCTCCATCTTTTGGTCACTGAGACAAATGTTAAGAGTTTTGTTTAAAGACTTGCATGTGCACTTGCATCGATTGTAGGTCTTGAAGTCACAAATCACTGAAGAGGAGTGGAGGGGTTGAACCATAATGTTAGGGGAGAGTGGGGTGGTGATCAGGATTGAGTAATGATGTGCTTTGAATGTGGTATAGAAGGACCTTTTCTGTTCCTTTCATCTTCATGCTTGGGTAAGTAAACTTTAACTATGATTGCAACTTGCAGTTCTTCAGGGCAGCCAGTTGAGCTATATATAGACCTCATATTTCTGGATGCAACAATTATTGTTGAGAAAGATTATGCAGAGGGTAACAGGGTATTACCACTATTTCAGATTAGTGTCCAGGATACCTTGTGATATAGCAAGTTTAATGAGGCTATTTCTTTTTAAAGTGCACAGCTCACTTGGTAATGTGCACACATTTCTAAGTTGAGGCCATCTAACTAGTTGTGTGGAGGGAGGGGTCAGCGAAAAAAGCCTTGCAGTAAATTTCAGTATTGAACTAATTTGGAGCAGTAACCATTTTCCCCTGTAAGCAGAATTGTTTCTGGTTAAAATCTGTATGTTGTGTTCCATGAATAGTGGTATATTGCAAGGATTACCACTTGTCTGTTCCTAGCATTCCATTAGTCTCTAACCACAGAATGCAATTCCAAAGCACTCCAGACGAATAAAATGCTCACCAACTCTAATGCAGTTCAGTATTTATGTCATGTTTGGGCTAATTTGTTTTTTTTCTTTATTTCAAATGAAAAGTGACACTAGCCTAAATTTCTAACACACCGTGAAGGGTGCATTGGATGATTGTAGTAGTGATGTGCCAATGACCATTTCAGGGTTTACAACTGCAAACTTCAGTAGAGCTAGAGACTTCGTCAGCTACTGGACACAGATTTCTTTGTCAGACAGAAATGTGCTGCTATCATTCTGAAGAATGGAAGGCAAGATCAAGGCATGCTATTAGGAACATGTCCCATGAAGTTATTTTGGGTGTGCCCATCAATGATGGCTGCTGGGACAACATGGTCTAAATTCTCCCTCAAGACTTTAAAAGGAGCATTGCACAGGGAATAACCTAACTCAATGTGTGTTCAGTGCTTGGTAGTCATGCAAGACACAGAAACAGCTTGGTGCCTCTCATGCAAACTAAGTATTGGATAGTGCCTTTCTAGCTAGAAATAACTGAAGCCTGTTTTCACCGAACCTTGCAACCCAAAGCAAATCAAATACTGAATATTTCTTTTGCATTGTGGGATGATGCTCTGACCACAGAGTAATGTCACTAGTTTTGGATGGAGAAACTGAATTACCATAAGATTCCTGTAAAACTGGAAATTTTGCCTTAATTTGGCTCCTGTTCGTTACCTCCATTCTGGGATAAATAGAGCATTTTAGTATGTTTTAATTATTTGATGTTTTATCTATTCACTGACTTTTACGATTCTGATGATTTGTAAATACACCAATACTGAAATCTACATCACCAAGACTGAATTTATGTAAGGTTTGTTTGCTGTTACTTGTTCTTTTTTAATAAAGTAACCCAGTTTTGTCAACCTGCTAAAGTTACTATACACCAGTTGTTCCTTTTTCTGGCACTTAAATTAGAACAAAAATGGCACTGTCCCTACTGAAATGTTACATTAAAAAGAAGTTTTTCTGGGGAGAATATTTAGAAGTGATCCACATTTGAGCATAGTTAATTAGTATCTGTTCATGCCTCTTGCATTTAATCAATATTTGGGTAAAACAATTGTAAGTGAGTTACTGTTGCAAATTTCAGTCTGTTGTAGATGCTGCTTTGATGTAGAGGTGATAGATGTTCCATTTAAATAGGCTGGCCACCTGGTTCTTGGGGTAACCACTACCCCCTATTTCCTTCTGGTTTCAGTAGGAGTGAATGGTCCTGATAGTTATAGATATGTACAGACTACTTCCCCCTAAACAAAGGCTTAAAAATCCAGGGAATAAGTGTTGTAATCATGCACTTGCCCTTTCTTTGTTCTCCTGAATATTGCTCCCACTTTTGTGAAAGTGGGAAATGTTCATGCTGGAGAATGGTACTTCCTATTTTAGATAGTGTCAGTTGTAATCACATCCAGGTCAGTTTACCCTGTATTAACAATCTGTCTCAGCGTAAATGTCAGAGCACTTCCTGCTAATAGTATGGTGACAATTAGCCACTTTCCACTGTAAAGCATCCTGTAGCTTTGAAATGAATAATGGATACAAGAACAGATGATGCAAAACAAAAACAAGTATTCTTAACTGGGATTTTAGTGAGACTGTGGTCAATTGACAAAGGGCTCCTGTAATAATTCAAGTTGCAGTATACTCCCAGCCATTTGGTACTGGGGTGGTGGTTTAACCAGTTGAATGAATGCCTGTTGCACAAGAATTCTTCAAAAAAAATAACTACCGCACGCACTAGTATTCTATGCATAAACCTTTAAATTGCTAAACTATGTTGTCATCTTGCCCTTTTTAAGTAACAGTTTTACACTCCAATGTTAAGGCTTAAACAGTATTAGTGTAAAAGGTAGCAAAAATAAATCAAATTAATGACTGTACTCACCATTGCACAAGGTGCCAAATTTTCAGGGGATCTTGCTGCTCATTAGCCAACAACTGCACTGCCTTTGTAAATGCAAATAAACTGTCTTTTCACATTCATTTTGCATAACACTTAAAATCCACTTATGTAGGCTATGTATAGACTTTTATACCACTGCTTAAACTAAAATCGAAATGGCAAAAGGGTAGTGGAATTTATTTACTATGTTCAAGGTACACTAATGGAATTTTATGAAATTGCTTAATAATTAGAAATTTTTACCAATTGCATGAGAATTCCAGATGAATAAATACCAAATAGACAAGTTTACTATAATAATTTGGAACCTGTGGTCCTTTGGGCATGTTTCCAGCCACTCTATTAACTAAAATTTGGTATATTCTGCATGGTATTAAATCCAGGCAGCATGAGGGAGGTACGTCACCATTATGCTCCAGAACAGAATTGAATTCTGATGTAGAGGCGAATGACACTTATGGATTCAGGCTGCCATTTAAATATTATTAAACTCAGATTTCACCTCTTTGATAGCTTCTATTGTGATATTTTCATATTTATTTCACATGAATTCTTACATTTTTGCTTGTAATTATACATTCACAACACTCTCTTTCCTATTGTGCTAAGTTTTCATCCCCTGCATAAGTTCACTCTAAACTTCAACTGCTAAAACCCACATACTGTTTTCAAAGCTAGAGAAGGCTCTATCACTTGTCAATATAAAAATAACTTTCTGACAGGCAATACCATGCTCGTCTTTTAACCAACACACTCTTTGACTTTATTTTATTGCTATTCTAAATGTTTTCCCCTTCCAAATCGTGTGTATTTAATTTTCTGATGGTAACATATTCTGTTCTTTTCTGCCCAGAGTTATAATTGTTAGTAGAGTTTTGGAGCTGTACTCAGCTGAAAAAGATTTCTGCACAAAATATTTGTTTTCAGTCAGTGGACATGAGCAACCATACAAGATGTAACCATTACAAATTGATAATGTGACGTTTTCAATTCTGAATTACAAACCATTAAAAATGGAATATGACCACATAATTATGCAACTGTCTCTTTTTCTTTCTCTTTCCATTACTGAAGATTATTGTGTATTCTTAGATTACACATCCTGACTTGTAGTCACTATTATTGGATAAAACTTATCACACTACACAACCAAATCATCTTCAAAAATCTTAAAGGCCCTTAACGTTCTAGATTTGAATAAAGTGAAAATTTTTAAGTGGAGCAGCAGTTTGCTAATGGGAAAAATAATCAATTTCATACACATGCATGAACAGTTGCAGGTCTAGAATCAATAATAAATTAAGTTTTTTTTTAAGCTGTAAACTTACCTCTTTTTAGATTGATGGCAGAGCCAAAAAAACATTATTTCTTTCTTCACTACGAATTTCTTGGGTGGTGACAGGAGGAGGAAAGAGGTGGTTTAAAAAAAACAAAAGCAGATACAGGGGTCTATTAAGATAGTTCTCAGACGCATTTAAATGGCAGCCAGAATCCCAAAGTGTCATTCACCTCTGCATCAGAACTCAATTCTGTTCTGGAGCGTAATGGTGACATACCTCCCTCGTGCTGCCTGGATTTAATACCATGTAGAACATACCAAATGTTAGTTAATAGAGCTGCTTGAAAGGTGACGAAAAGACCACAGATTTCAAGCTATTACAGTGAACTCTTGTTTATTTGATATTTTTTCATCTGGAATTCTCATGCAATTGGCAAAAATTTCTATAAATATTAAGCAATTTCATAAAATTCCATTAGTTTACCAAGAACATGGTGAGAGTCAAACAAATTATTTATTCCCCTTGAACACCAGGATGTTGTAATAGTTGAAATATTCCAGGTCACTTGCATTTGTAAGTACTACTAAAACATAATTTGAAAAATGATGATAGAATGTAGTGGATAACTGAAGATCAGGTGCACTTCAATCATACAGAAGCAATCAATGCCACTGATTTTATTGTAGCCTATAGACTGTCAAAGAATACCAATCACAAATTAGAATTAAGTGCAATATTGGAAAATTAGACATGGGATCTCTTCACTATAAGACATATAAGAATACGGATTAAAATATAAGGAGAGCTTTGAGAGAGTTACTAAACTAAAAATGTGTTCAAGGAAAGAGGTTCAGATATTATAGGTGGCCAACATGGGTAATTGAACAAGACAAATGGATATTGAAGAGCAAACTTTTCTCCCTCAGTAAGCATGAATATGTCAATTCAATAATCACCTTCTACAGTTAACGGGTAGATGTAACACTTAATTTGGATTGTATGAACAATTTTTTTTAAAGTATCTGATTTATGGAGCAGCTATTAAGGGTAGAACTTGGAGCATAACATCCATCTTCTAGTTAGAGGAAATTTTAAAGGGATGTATTTTAAATTTTGTTCAATGCTCCAGTTTACTAATCTATCCTACTTAAAAACTGATATGGTCAGGATTTGGTTACTAAAATCAACTTGCATTTGACATTTTTGAGCCTCTCAGGATTTCTAAAGTTGTTGGTACATTGCTAGCTATAACTTTTGAGCTTATGAACAGGATATGTTTAGATGGCACAAATTTAGTTAGATAAAGACAAAACTATAAAGTAAAGGAAGATATATAAACAATGATTTGAACTTGTGGACACTTGTGCTCAGCTTGCAACACAGAAAAGTTTAGAAAGAGAAGATTTCATTTGTCTGGCAAATTAAAATATAGACTTGCAGTTGAAGTGAAAAATTCCCAATTTTTTAAAGTTCAGATTTTCCTGTTTTTAAATTGTCGCAACATATAAAGTAGGGACTGTTGTATACTCCCCCCACCACCATCCCCCCCCCCACACACACCAATTTATTATGTCTTGAGCAAAGTTTTTAATGTTTTGAATAGAGATTTGAATATTTCCTGTATTAACTATGGTAGGAATCCTTCAATCTGCACTATTTTTAGCAACACTGACATCTTGATTCTTTAAAATATTGCAGAACGGATATGGAGTTTGGTAATTTATGGGCCTTGATTTATGGACTTTTTTTTTCTCTGATATTTGGAAATGCAGTAGTACTTTTTTCATCCTTTGAGATGAGAGCTAATGCTTAAAAAGGATGTGTTCATTGTTACTGACGCTTGAACTGGAAGTATGGGTCATGATATTACAGATTCTGTTGAATGCTGTTCCATCATAACCTGCAGGAAAATCTCCCCAGTTTAGAATTGTAGAAGGGATGTAGGACTTCAATTTTGTCAAGAGAATAGAGAAATTAGGGTGGCTCTTACTGGAGCAGGGAAGTTTAAGAGGAAATTTACTTAAAAATGCTCAAAATCCTGAGGTGCTTAAATAGGCACAGTAGTGTAGCGGTTAGCGTAATGCTATTACGGCGCCAGTGACCCGGGTTCAATTCCGGCTGCTGTCTGTAAGGAGTTTGTACTTTCTCCCCGTGACTGCGTGGGTTTCCTCCCACATTCTAAAGACGTACAAGTTAGGACGTTGTGGACGTGCTATGTTGGCGCCGGAAGCATGGCGACACTTGCGGGCTGCCCCCAGAACACTCTACGCAAAAGATGCATTTCACTGTGTGTTTCAATGTACATGTGACTAATAAAGATATCATATAGTGGGAAACTAGACTTAGCTTAAATTTGCAATATTACAAATTTTATTTAGTCCATTGAACCTTGAAGAAAAATTCTATGAAGTTTCTCTTTCTCAATATCTTAACTTTTCAGTGTATTTATTCTCGTGTATCACACTGGTTGTTGCCTATGGGATAATGAGCCTATGTGGTGTTGAATACCTTTTTAATCATGTTCCTTGCATTTTACCAAAAACTAGATGTTAGGTGATATTAAAATCTTGAACGAAGAGCATTATATGGTATCATCTGCATTTCGATACAATAGCATGCCCTGATATCCCCTTAGATGAAAATTCTGTTAACAACATGTATTACTGTGTGATCTGTTGCAGTCTTGCTCTTGATCCATAATTTTTGTCACCAAAGTTCTTATTATGACAAGTAAAAATTCAGCAACCAATGACAAGTGAATGACTTCCTCGTGCACGTGTATGTCTCTCTCCCAACAAACCTAATGTGAATAAAAGCTCCCAGTTTTTTTTTTGGTATAGATTTATCTGAAATAGTATAACCACATAGATCAAAAGAACTCTGTTGCAAAAGTTGAATAAGTCATTTTTATTGATGCCAAATGTAGGAAACTGTCAGCAGATCACTTCAAGGAATTCAGCCTGGTTTTGAAAATTAGTCATGTTAAATCATCTGAGAAATTTTTTTTAAGCAAATTACCTTTTTGAATAGGTGCCTATTTCTTGAGTAATGTTGGAATGTATCTTTGATTAGTTTGATTTCCTGCAAAGTGAACTAAAACATTTTCTTTAATCATCAGTTCTACCATACTGTGATGGATACATGCTGAGACTGAATTGTAGGTGTGATGAACATTGTTGATATAAGCTAATGGAAACAGTGACTGGAAGAGGATGGTTATGATTCAAGATGTGACTAGTGTCTGAATCATTCCATGGGTCTAGACTCCAAACATGATCTGGAATGATAACTGGTTAGGTTAAATATTAATACATTTTGAAACTTGTATATTAAGAGGAAATGGTGACTCATCTTGCAATGGAAACCTTTGTGGATTGATTATTATAGCATTGAAACAAAGGTTTGTCTCAACAATTTAAATAAATACCATCTTTATGAAGTAAATGCACTGAAATATGCATATCTGTATTTAGCTGCAATGGCATAAGCATCTGTGGTTCATATGCCTGAATTTTTAAATAAAGATTGGTTCATACAAATATGATACCTTGTAAATTGCAATGTTTACTGCACACTATGGAGTCAAAAATATCAAAAAGTACTTCTGTAAACTTATGCTCTTGAATATATATTTGAGGTAAAAAAAGCTGCATGCACGGAACAGATTTTCTGCAATGCTGATCTTGTGCACCTTTCAGTTATTGCAAAAGACGTTTTGCCCATTTTGCACCAATACCTTAACACTCATTTTAACTAAAAAAAAGGTAAAGAAGTAATCCACATAAGAGGTTGTCCACTTTTCTGTATTACATACATGACAATCCCCTAAATTTCCAGTAGAAGAAATGCTGAATATTAATGGCAGGCTTGATGGCAATCAGTTTTGTTCCCATTGGTGGAAAACTAAGTAGATACTTCTGTAGGAATTAGATGTGCAAGATTTTGATATACTGCATTAGGAATAGAAAACTCATTTTCCAAGTTTATTTTTGGCTTAAATAAATAGTGGGTGTAGGATTTATAAAATGTAATCACAGGAATACAGGACAGGCTTGTCATTCTCTTTAATTTATTGTATTAGAATCGAATTTGGCTTACCCATCACTTTGTGTGACAGTGTAGATGACCTTTGCCAAAAGCACAAAAAGAGTAGATGAGTTATCTCTTGATTTTAGCAGTTGGTGTACTTTAAAATATGAACAATTCTCTTTGCATTTCTATAAATTTAACTTCTACTACGACTTAAAGATAATGAAATGTGAAGCAGTAAGTCAGTTCCTAATGTGTCAAAATTAATTCCCAACTGATCAAAATCAGTTGAGGAAGGCAGAAACCTGAACTGGATATAATGCTTACAGATCTGATACACGCATAAGCACTTGTGAACTTAATTTATTTTGGAAAAATGTCAACAGGCAGCAGAGTATTTAGCAGACAGTGTGATAATAATGAAGGCAAGATAACTTCAATGAGTTTAAATACATGACATTACAATACAGCAGAAATTGAAATACCTGAAAATAAATATCTTAACCTCTCTCAGAAAAAGAAATTACAAGTTGATAGTATCACCTTTGTGCCTATTAGTAACATAAAACAAATTATCAGCAAAGAAGATAAAATACCATATTGCTCAAATAGTGTCAAAAAGCTGCTTTCAGCATTGCTGCTACAAAGGATTGAAGGATACTTAGTTAAATTAATCTGCCTTCCATTGAATCAGTGCATTAAATTAGGAAACTCAAGACCCCACTATGGTGAACAGGAATCAATTACTAAATGAACCTGAGCAGAACTTGCCAAGTTCTTCATTGTAAATCTTGCCCCCTCAGCACAAACATGTCTGAATATGTTCGCAAATTATTTGGGGCAAATGCTTGTAAGGTGTTTCAATCACAGAATTTTACGTCGGTTATTCCATAATTTGAAGTATTAAACTATTTTCTAAAACATATAATCGTTAACTTGGAATTTTGTTCAAGGAGCTGTTCTGCACAGGTACAGTCTCTGCTGCAGCATTTGTCCTGATCATTGCTGGGAACTATATATTCTTCTCTGTTTGATTTACTTTCAGCAGTGTAACTTGAATTGGTCAGTCCTTTGATCAACGTGTCTGTGCTAATTAGCGCAAGTTGGAGTAGATTTAAAAATTCTAGTAATAAACCATACTACCTTGAGACTTTAAATGTGATTCTTTGTATAATGAAGAATAGTCAGATTATGTTGTCCCATGATGCACGTTTTGCATTGACCTATATGTCCATGGTAAATTTGAACTTGTCAGTTCAATTTAAAAGTTGCAACTTTTTGATCAAGTTTGGCTAATGTAGAATTAATGTAGTGGGTGAACTGTTGGGATTAATGAAGGTCAATTAAACAAAAAAATCTGCATCTATCTTTTGAAAGTATGAATTGTGTTTATAAGTTCAAACATTTATGGTGATTTCTCAGTTGCATTGTAAAGAGCCGGAATAGTTAATGCTGCATGGCCTAAAAGATTACACACTTGATTCAATTGCCATAATCAAAAATAAGGAACAGAAGTTGAAAACCTGAAAATTAATAACTTAATTCCTTCAGAAATGTTATAGAATTTCTTAAGCCTAAAAGCAGTATAATAATAACTTTTTTCTACAAAATGAGTTTACTTAAATTCTGATGAAGGGCTTTGCACATGATATATTGCCCAAATGACTTGTTTCTCCACAGATGTTACCAGATTACTACATATTTCAGCAACACACAAGATGCTGGAGGAACTTGGTGGGTCAGGCAGCATTCATGGAGGAAAATGGACAGCCGACGGTTCGGGACGTCCAGATGAAGGGTCTTGACCTGAAACGTTGGCTGTCCATTTTCCTCCATGGATGCTGCCTGACCCACTGAGTTCCTCCAGCATCTTGAGTGTTGCTCCGAAATCCAGCACCTACAGTCTCTTGTGTCTCCAGCTTTGAGCATTTTTTTTCTAATGTTTTCTGACTTTTAAGCATCCGTAATAATTTGGTTTTAAGTATACTAGTCAAGTTTCCCCTATCTCTTAAAGCCATCTCTGGTCAATACTGAAGTAATTGAATACATAACAAGGACCTTTTTTGTTTCTTTCTGTACTGCATGTTTTAATAAATTTTTAATTACTTTTCTTTTGAAAGTTTTTTTTTAAGATGAACATGTAGTTTTTACATTGAAATGCTGACATGAAATACCTATAAGTGAACTGGGAAAAGTGTAGTACGTTTACTCATGCTAGGATAAGAAAGGAAAGCTAACCTTGCATATTTGCTACTCTAATACTGATTGCTTGGGGGAAGCAAATAATTGTGCTTGGATAAAATGGGATACAAATATTAATCTTAAACTAAGCTTTAAATAGTATCCTTGCACTTTTGTAATCTAACTTGTAATCATGAAGCATGTTTGGATGTGCCTCTCTACTGAACAAATGCTGGTATCGTGCAGTGTCCATATGTTGCCTCTGCAATACCACCATTTGGCATCAGCTAATCAAAGGCAATTGATCAATCCTGGAGCTAGCCACTTGGTTTAAATATCCACTTGTTTCTCTAATAATTTGAGCTTCAAAAGAAACAATTTTATTGGAATGATTGTTGTATGTGACTGGATGTGATTTATAAAGTCATGACAGGATTAGCACCTCGCAAGTTAGCTATGATTAAGACAAAAGTTCTCGAATTTATAATGTTAACACCTGCTACAACTAGATAGGCAGCATTAACTTTGTGTATTAATTTGAAAAATTCTTTTCAGTAACTGGCAGCAAAACTTCTTTGGATATACAGTACCTTCCCCTGCCCCGAGAACACTTTGTCCTGTTGCTCAGAACTTTGTCTCTACTGTACTGTAACTCAAACACAGTTGTTAATCATTCTTTAACGGAGCATGTATTGCATCGTGCAAAAGTTCTTGGGGTTGATTATTGTCTCTGGTACATATTGATTCAGTATCAGGCAGGGTGTTTACTTCAATGAGCATAGAAGACCAGGTCCATTTTCATAAGCAAATTATGTTTGAATTTGAGATGTAGTCATTTGGCACTAATTAAATTTTAAGGAGCTTGCCATTTGAGAAGATGAGGAATCCAGCCATTCTGTCACTTAATGCAACTACTAAAAGGAAGAAAGAACTTTTTTATTGACATGTTGAAACTACATATCAGCAAAAGCAAAGTGATTGATATGGGTTTTGTTAGCAAGGCCAGCATTCATTTCCTGTTCCTAATTGCTCTGAAAGGTGGTGGTGATATACCTCCTTGAACCACTGCAGTCATACCAGAGTGCTGTTGAGTAGAAAGTACCAGGATTTATACCCAAAAAGAATGAAGAAGTGGTGATATACTTCCAAGTCAGGATGTTATCTGGCTGGCAGGAAGACTTGCAGGGTGTGGTGTCCCCATGTGCTTGTTGCCCTTGCCCATTGTAAGGAAGATGCCAGTGATGTAACTAGTTCAGGAACACCAGTCTTCAGTTATACAGCCAGCCTGTTGTTGGGACCTGCAGATTTGCTGCATTCAGTGCTGTTGACTGTTTCTCTCTGGAGTGAATTGCAAAAATGTATGCACTGCAAGCTCTCAAGAACAGCAAAGTTATAACTTGTGATGCTTTAGAAATATTGAATGAGATAAATGATGGATGCCGGCCTCTTGAGGCACCACCTCTTGAAGGTGCCCTCGATGGCGGGGAGGGTTGTGCCCGTGATGGAGCTGGCTGAGTCTACAACCCACTGCAGCTTCTTTCTACCCTGCACATTGGATCCTCCATACCAGGTGGTGATGCAACCAGTCAGAATGCTCTCCACCGTACATCTGTAGAAATTTGTAAGAGTATTTGGTGGCATACCAAATCTCCTCCAACTCCAAATGAAGTAGAGCCGCTGGCATGCCTTCTTCATGATTGCATCAATGTGTTGGACCCAAGGTAGATCCTCTGAGATGTTGACACACAGGAACTTGAAGCTGCTCACCCTTTCCACTGCTGACCCCTCAATGAGGACTGGTGTGTCTTTTCCCGACTTTCCCTTCCTGAAGTTCACAATCAATTCCTTGGTCTTGCTGATGTTGAGTGCGAGATTGTTGTTGCGACACAATTCGACCAGCCGATCTATCTCGCTCCTGTACGCCTCCTAGTCACCATCTGAGATTCTGCCAACAACAATGGTGTCATCAGTGAATTTATAGACGGCCTTTGAGCTGTGCCTAGCCACACAGTCATGAGTGTAGAGAGAGTAGAGCAGTGGGCTAAGTATGCATCCTTGAGGTGCGCCTGTGTTGATTTTCAGAGAGGAGATGTTGTTAACTATCTGCACTGACTGTGGTCTTTCAATAAGGAAGTAGAGGAACCAGTTGCAGAGGGGGGTACAGAGGTCCAGGTTTGGAAGCTTGTTGATTAATACTGAGGGGATAATGGTGTTGAACGCTGAGCTGTAATCGATAAACAGCAGCCTGATGTATGTTTTACTGTTGTCTAGGTGCTCCAAAGCCAAGTGGTGAGCCAGTGAGATTGTATCTGCTGTAGACCTGTTGCGGCAGTAGGCAAATTGCAGCGGGTGCAGGTCCTTGCTCAGGCAGGAGTTAATTCTAGACATGACCAACCTTACAAAGCACAGTAGATGTGAGTGCTACCGGGGGATAGTCATTGAGGCAGCTCCTCCTGCTCTTATTGGGCACCGGTATGAATGATATCCTTTTGAAGCAGGTGGGAATCTCTGACTGCAGCAGTGAGAGGTTGAGGATGTCCTTGAACACTCTAGCCAGTTGGTTGGCACAGGTTTTCAGTACCCGGCCAGGTACACCGTCAGGGCCTGATGCCTTGCAAGGGTTCACCCCCTTGAAGGATGTTCTGATGTCGGCCTCCGAGACAGAGATCACAGGGTCACCAGATGCTGTGGGCATTTGCACAGGTGTAGTGTTATTCTCCCTTTTAAAGCGTGCATAAAAGGCATTGGGTTCATCAGGGAGTAAAGCATCACTGCCATTTATGCTGTTACGTTTCACCTTATAGGAAGTAATGGCATGAAAACCCTGTGTTATGTACCAGCAACAAAAGAAACACACTGAGTCATGTATAAGTGTTAGAAACTATTTTATTAATAACTACTTATGATAATAAGAAAAATAAAAGTAAAAATGTTAGAATGTTAAAAGTAAAAATGTTAGATATTAAGCATTAACCCCCGAAACTAAACTCGAAGTGTGTGTGTGGCAAATTCCCAAACTCCAAGTCCAGGAATAGTTCTCAAAGTTCAGTTCAGCAAGCCATAAGGTGAAACGTGAGCAAAGGCTTTTGCAAAACCACCTTTGGATTGTATGTGGATTGTAGTGACAGACACAGTTATTGTTCTTCATCCATCGATAAAGAGACCTGCAGACAGTGTCTCTCTCCACCTCTTTCTCTTTTCTGACTGAACCAAAATGTCAACATGTTGTTATCTCCTGTTGTTGTGGTAATAACGACACCCCGCCCCCCCCCACACACACACACACTACTGTACTATGTCTTAAAAGGACATTCACCAAATAGTAACCTAATCCGTAACACCTACCACAGCTGTCGTGCCTCTGATTGTGTCTCTAACTTCACACAGAATTGCCTTTTCACTCTCACCATAGCCTTCTGTAGGTCGTACCTGGACTTCTAACCTTAACTTTATTTATACAGCACGGTAACAGGCTCTTCCGGCCCAATGAGCCCGTGCCACCCAATTACACCTATGTAGGGTCCTTGTGGGGTGGTTCTTGTAGGGTTCTGGACTGCCTGTCTTGAATGCCACAGATCTAGCCCTGAGCAGACTGCAAATCTCCTGGTTCATCCAGGGCTTCTGGTTTGGGAAAACTCAGTATGTTCTCAACGGCACGCACTCATCCATGCAGGTCTTGATGAAGTTGGTGACGGCCATGGCATATTCATTCAGACCCGAAGATGAATCACTGAACATCGTCCGGTCCATCAATTCAAAGCAGTCCTGTAAACGCTCCTCCGCCTCACTTGACCATATCTTCGCAGTCCTCACCACTGGCACTGCCGTCTTCAGTCTCTGCCTCAGTGTCGGGATTAGAAGTACAGCCAGGTGATCGGACTTGCCAAAGTGCGGGCACAGGGTGGCACGGTAAGCATTCTTAATGGAGGTGTAACAGTGATTGAGTGTGTTGGCTCCTCTGGTTACACAGGTGACATGCTGGTGGTAGTTTGTCAGAGACTTCTTCAAGCTGGCCTGGTTGAAGTCTCCCGTGATGATTGGGAAGGCGTCAGGGTGCGTTATCTCATGACTGTTGATCACAGTGCTCAGCTCCTCCAGTGCCAGTTTGACATTTGCCAGGGGTGCAGTGTACACTGCTACCAGGATGACGGCGGAAAACTCCCTTGGCAGATAAAATGGATGACACTTGACCTCCAGACGTTTCAGGTCAGGGGAGCAGGACTGTGACAAAACTGCCATGTCCTTGCACCACGATGAGTTAATCATGAAGCAAATGTCGCCACCTCTGTCTTTACCTGATTCCACTGTCCAGTCCATGTGGTGGGTGGTGAAGCCCTCGGACTGGAGTGCTGTGTCCGGAGTGCTGGGGGTGAGCTAGGTCTCTGTGAAGCAGAGTACACAGCAGTCCCTGATGTCCCTCTGGTACTGCAGTCTTGCTCTGAGGTCTTCAATCTTATTTTCCAGAGACTGGACATTAGCCAGGAGGATGGTAGAAAGTGGGGGTGGGGTCTTAGGACCCTGCGTTTCAATTTTACCTGCACCCATCATAATACAGGGACATGCCCGCTTCATGTTACTACCATCGAGGAGGAGGTACAGGAGCCTGACGACCCACACGCAATGTTTCAGGAACAGCTTCTTCCCCTCCGCCATCAGATTTCTGAATGATCCATGAGCACTACCTCATTATTCCTCTTTTGCACTATTTATTTTTGTAACTTATAGTAATTTTTATGTTTTTATGTCTTTATGTCTTGCACTGTACTGCTGCTGCAAAACAACAAATTTCACAACCTATGTCAGTGATAATAAACCTGATTCTGATTCTGAACCTGATTCTGAAATATTGGCCAGGGCACAAACTATAGTTCTGATATGAAACAGTGCCATAAGATGTTTCACATGCATACACCTGAAATCAGACCACACCATAATTTTGGGTCATAGTGAGCTCTGAGGTGAACAAAAAGGAAAAGGAAGATTTTGATTGTGGTGGAGAGGAAAAGCAGTTGTATCCAGAACACTGTAGGTCAGTGTAAGATAAAAGTACAATAAATCACAAAATAGTGCAAAAAATGGAATAACAAGCTAGTGTTCAGGGTTTGTGGATGAGCATGAGACCATGCATAGAGTTCACCAAAGAGCCAGTGAAGAGGAAAAAGACGGGTGGCAGCAGATGATGATGGATTGACTGTGGATCATCTATTAATTAAATGACACTAAAGGTATTATCATCCAGATAATCTTGGTCTCCACCCTTCCCCTAAATTGAAACATGCTTGTTTTACTTCTCCAGTTCTGATAAAGGGTTATTGACCTTAAATGCTGGTTCAATTCTTTTGCCTCTCAGGGTGTTGCCCAACCTGTTGAGTATTTCCAACAAATTCTGTTTTTCCAGCTTATGTGGTGTTTTTTTCTTGTGTTCGTAGCATCTGTTTCCATTGTATTCCCAATATGTAATTGCAGCTGCTGCAGTGTTCTGTTGATCAGAAATGTTGTACGATGTATTTATGCATACACATAATCATTGTAACAATCCCAGTACAGCATGTGATATTAGTTGTGTTTTAAAACTTGTTTGGAGATGTGATTTTTTTTGAGGGGGAATTATCAGTACTTGAAATGACCACTTTTAACTTGGCAGTTTGCAGTTAAAGGACTAAAGAAACAAGTGAAGTTTGTGTGTAGTCAGGTCAAAGAACTAATGCCTCCAATGTTAAATGATATGAAGGACTGAATTTAATGTAATCAGCAGTTAACGTGCAGGGTTTGTTTTTTTTAAGGAAACCAGTATATTATAAAGGAATGTGAGTGTACTTAAGAAATCTGGAACCATGTGGTATAAATTTCAATACATTTTTGTACTCGTCACTGTTATTGGGTGACTGTTTTTAAACAAAGCATGTTGTATCACTAGCTCCATCCCTGCCTTGGTAAACAAGAAGTCCAGAGATGCTATAGCCAGTGCTTTACCATCTATCTTTGTATTGTCGGCAAATTTGACAAATTGGTCCCTTCATTTAAGTTATTAGTTTAGGTAGTAAATAGTTGAGGCCTCATTACTGAACCCTGTGGCACCACATAACTTGCAAAACTGAAAATGACCCTTTCACCCCAATTCTCTTTTCTATTAACCAACCCTCTGTCCATGCTAATGCATTACCCTGAATGTCATGAGTTTTGATCTTGTCCAATAATCCTTATATGGAGTACCTTATTGAATGCCTGCTGGAAATCCAAATTGTAGAGCAGTGGGAAGTTGTGTCCAATCTTTGTTCCTAATTTTAAAAACTGACCACTTAATAAAACAGAAAAATGTAAATTACTGCATTGCATTTTTAAAGGGTGAATTTGAATAATAAAAACCAGACATGATCATATTTGTCCAGGCATACAAGTTAAAATGCTGCTTCAGTAACTTGTCTGTGCATTATAACTGATCAAAAGATAATTGGTACCATTTTCTTATTTCTTAAGTTTCATCTGCCTTAGTGAAGATACAGTAATGCTCAAGTCTAATATAAAAGGTTACCTATTTTTAGTTAATAACTTTATTTCCCACTTAACAGCTTTTATACAATAATATTCACTACATTTTTCAGCATTAAACCTGTATATAAAATCTGACAGGAATAGGTTACTATGAAAGGAACCCATTGTTTAGAAAAACAAATATGTCTAAAATATGAATTAAAGTTAAATTTAAGTAGGTAGCTTAACAATTCTCTCCGCATTTTAATAAAATAAAATCTCCAGTACAGGGGATTGAGTATGAAGCATAGCTTGTGCAAGTTGGTGGCTTCTGAGTCCACAAAGATAAAAATGTAATGGGTATACTAAATAAATATTGAGGCATATTATTATCTTAGAATGAAACCTAAGACTTGATCCTGGATCATGGAAAAAATTCTAAAATGTTATATTGGTTATTGCTGTATTTCATACTTCTTGCAAAAATAATTGTAGGAGGTGTGAGTAACTAAGGTGTATATTCTTTTTGAGATTGTACCATTTCCTTTAGCTCAAAATATTTTTTTTTTGATGTTACTAAGTGGTAGCAGAAAGCAGACAGCAAGAGAACTTGTGTTTTAAATTGCAAAGTTTAAAACATCGATGTTCATATCTCCTAATGTTCAGAGATCTACTTTGCAAATGCTACTGTCTTTTACTTCCTCCTCTACTATTTCACCCTGACGACCTATTCCCGTACTTTATTGATGGAGTTTGGAGCAGAAGTTTAGAAAAAGCCTGCTGTGTCTGAATTGTACTTGTCCCCATCATTTGGGCTCCTGCCATATGTAAGTTTGTTATTACTGGATGTGGATTTAGTCACTGATTTTTTTTGTAAATTTCTGGGGGTCCAGGACTTTCCAATTGAAAATCTAAGATCTATTAATAAAATGAGGAATGAATGATGACTAGGGAAGCCTATTATTCACCCTATTGCCACATTCTGAGCTTAAGAAATTTGGGGTGTGTGGTAGTAAGAATATAGTTAAGTCGTGCAATATGGAAAAGATAAATGGAAAAACTGGTGGCTTGTATTCTTTATGCAAATTACTGTAAATTAAAAGGACATCACTTTGCAACTCCAATGTAAAATGATGTATAGAGCAGATGTTATAATGTCTGGAGGTATTCAAGATCCTTGTCTAAATCTACAAAGTATAACTTGCTTATAGTTTTCAACCAGGTATTTCGATATATTGATGCAAAACTTTCATTTATTGCAGCTGTGTGACCTAAGGGAAGATGGCGTATAATTTCCTTTACCATAGACTATGGTTTCCTCAGCATATTAACACTTTTGGATGAAAGTAGTATTGGCAAAAGTGTCTGTTTCCATTTGAGGTTATTTAACTTAAGAAAGTATCCCCAGGTGGTAAAATCAAAGGAATATTAATTGTGGTAGTGATTTTACTATAACCTTGTGGAGTAAAAATCTGAAACATGTTTCATGGAACTAAATGTTCTCCATGCACACGGGTTAACACTATAAACATTTTTCTCTCTGCATTTTCCACTTATGGAGGCTTTGTGGAATGATAAATCTGGGGTCATAAAAAGTAGTGGCTCCTACTTCCTAGAGAGTGAGACCAACTTCTATGCAGTGGTAAGATTCTGAATTTATAAAGTTGTTTAGCAATGACTCACTTGACCCTGAAGCAGATGTTTGAGGAAGAGAAGAGTATAAGTTAGGCCTTAGCTTTCATCTGGTAGTTGTTTGAAAGAAAATGAACTTTTACACAAACAAAATAAACCCACATTTGCAGCCTTTAAACTTGGACAAATAATGTCATAAATGGGTTACATAGGCAGTAAAATAGAGTAACTGGAAGAAAACCTGAGAATAGATTAAATGGTAAAGCTATCTCCTATGTTCATTGGCTTGGCTTGTTTGGCCTTTAGATTCAGTTAGTTTAAATGTGCAGAACTGCTGCAGATATTTTGTCACAATGTAAATGCTAAGAATTTAAACAAAAACTTCTGTGTCGACTTTGGTTGTTTCTGGACCCAAGGTGAGCCCTGAGGTTTTTTCCTGAATGAATTCTCCGTCTGCTGGTTTAAGTTCAGAAATATCTGAATCTTACTCTTGTTTGGAAGGTGATCCCTCTGTTAAGACTTTGGCTTTAGATCCATCAATAAATTTGCTTTTTTGTCATGATGTTCTGTTGCATTATGAACATACAAGTTTGTTCTGGAATTCTGGAATTGACCTCCCTGGAAAGGGTGGTCAACTCCACGAAAAAAACATATATTAATGAGATGGTGTTTGAGGGGAAAAGCTGTATGGGTAGTTTCTCAACATTTGGAGGTAATTTTCTTGAAGCCTGTATTGGCTTCCAGTATATTCTTATAAATGTCAGAAATTTTGCTTCTATGTTATCTCATTAAAATTGCAGCATCTTAGTTCCAGTTTTTTAAAAAATTCATACTTAAAGCAGACATTGCTGGAAAGGCCATCCCTAATTCTGAAGAAGGTCATGAACTGCTGCAGTCACTGTGGCAAAAGTCCTCCATTAATATCATTACCAGGAGTTTTGAACCAAAGATGACAAATAAAAAGTGGTGCATTTTCCAAGGTGCATTTAAAGGGAAGGTTGCAGGTGGTAGTGTTCTCAGGAACTTGCTGCCCTTGTCCATCTAGGTGGGAGAGGTCAGAGAACCGTTGTTGAGTTGTTAAAGTGCTTATTGCAGATGATACACACTGCAGATACAATGCACAAGGGGTGAAAGGGAGTGAAGGTTTAATGTGGTAGATAGATTGCCACTCAAAAGAGCTGCATAGAACTTGATGATCTACTTTAGTGTCGTTGACTTTACATGATCCAGGCACAGATGAGCAAACAAGCCAGGAAATGTAAGGTCTTAACCCACAACATTGACTGTTTTCCCTCCATAGATGCTGCCTGACCCACTGAGTTCCTCCAGCATCTTGTGTGTTGCTCCAGATTCCTGCATCTGCAGTTTCTTGTGTCTTCAAGTCAGGAAATGAGATGAAGTCAACAGAGACTGCAGATGTACTGGAATCTGGAACAAAAACATCATGCTGGAAGAACTAAGTGGGTCAAGCAGCATCTACTGAGGGAAAAGGTTTAAGCTGGAAGATATGAGATGTTAACTGTAGAATACCCAGCCCTCCTCTTGATGCCATGACATTGATGTATGGTCTGCTTTAGTTTCTAGAAAACTTCTTAGTGGCTCAGTATATCTCTCACTTGTGGATCTGGATTTAATTCTGTGATGTTGGGTTCAGAGGAGGGGGTGGTGAAGGCAAATTTGATGCTGTCCTGGCATGCTCTTCTGAGTCATTTAATGGGGATTGGTCCCCTGTCTTGACGATGTGGGCTGTATCCCTAGTATCTTGTTGAAAGTGGATGGTGTGACTCCTTTTAAACAGGGGTATGCTTGAGTATGACAGGATTTGGTTGTTTTTATTTTGATAATCTATTGGATAGTGCTCCCGTTTTGACTCATCCCTTTGTTAGGTATCCCTAACAAAGCCCACTGGGCTGGTTGTGTCTTTTCTGTGTGAAAATCCAGTGTTGGATTGATGTCAAGTAGTCCATTTGGTCTTATTTAAATTTGACACAGAAATGTGTGGCTTGTCGGGCTATTTGGAACACTCCTTCTTGGGCTATCAGAGGACAATTAAGATTGTGTCTGCAGCTACACAGCGGTGGGACTGGGTAAGGATAGTGGATTTTCTTCCCAATAGCACTCCAATGAACCAGATGGGCTTTTGCAACAATCTAGTCCAGTAGTTTTCAGAGTGCTATAATCATTATCCAGACCTCTGGATTACTAGCGCAGAAACATAACCACTATGTTTCTGTTTCTTTGGTTAATTTCCTATGTGGTTCCTTTAGTTCCATGCTAAAATGTTAAATAAAAGAAGCTGATCTGTTTTCTATTTTGAAACTGCATATTGTTTTTTTATTACTTGCAGCAGCTTATGAATTCCAAAAGGAAAATGGACTGGAAAAGTGTAAGCATCTTGTATCGACCCATTAATCACTGAAGTGAATGATAGTCATTGGGAGAAAGCTGATCTTCCTGCAATAATTAAAAATGTGGACAGCAGTCACATTATGTCTGCAGTGTTGTATAACTGTACTTCAAAGATTGTTTTAGTTCCCTTATTGTTCCAGTTTAGAACTGGGGTGGCACAGCTAGTAGAGTCACTGCTTTGCAGGTCGTGTGGCCCACGTTCAGTCCTGACCTTTGCTGTCTCTGTGGCATCTGCATGTTCTGCGATCACGTGGGTTTCTTCTGGATGCTCCAGTTTCCTCCCACATCCCAAAAATGTGCAGATTATCTGCTGGAAATTTTCCCCTAGTGTGTAAATAAGTGATAGAAACTGGAGAGGAGAGGGGTTTGGAATAAAATGGGATTAGTGTTGGATTAGTTTAAATGGGTGCTTGATGATTGATGTAGATGTGGTGGGCTGAGGGCTGTTTCCAAGCTGTATGACTCTGACCTCTGTAACTCCAACAGTGTTGTTGAAATAGATCTCCTTTTATCCCATGGCATAGATTTGATCAATAGAAGTCAGAAACCAACAGAAGAGCAAGTAAATTAGTAATTTAAATTGAACAAATCCTCTGGACAGGAGAGTCCACATCTTAGCAATGTAGAAGAGGTAGTTACAATGTAATGTATGTATTAGTGAAGATCTTCAAAAATTCCATTTCAGGAACCATTCCAGATGATGGGAAAGTAGCATATTTACTGTTACTATTCATGGAGGAAGAGGGAAACACAGACCAATGGGCCTGGCATCAGTTGTAGAGAAAATACTGGAATTCATTATTAAGGAAGTGTTTATGGAGCACTTCAATCATTATATGATAAGGCAGAGCCAAGTGTGTTTATGTAATGAAAAACCAAGATTTTTTTTGAGGGAAGCAAGTCAAAGTAGTGCATTTGGATTTTCAAAAGATATTCAGTTGGTAGTCATGTGAACAACTAATGGACTTGGAGTGTTTGCATGGCTGGAGGGTTAGTTAAATCAGAAAGCAGAAGGAATAAATGGATCATTTTTACATTGTTACAAGTGAGGTGCCACTTGGATGGGTGCTGTGGCATAGTGTTTACCATCTACGTTAATGACTTGGCAGAAATTAGCTGCTGATGTTTTCCTACCTCGGAAAATTTAAGATTCAAAGATCTTGCAAAGAAATATGGACAGATTAAGTCATAGTTTTGAAGTTAGCAGTGTAGGGAATTGAGGCTATTCATTTTGATTGGGGAAAAAAAACAGTATTTTTAAAAGGTGAGCAATGATAAATGTGGATGTCCTTGTGCATGAAATCCATTGTTAACATGCAACCAGAATATCCTATTAATAGGTGAAAGGTAGATTGTCCTTAATTTCAAGAGGGATAGAGTAGAAGAGTAAAGATGTTGGAATGCAATTGTATGAAGCTTTGGTGAGACCACATTTGAAGTACAAGGCTCTGAGCATGTTTGATGTTTAGTGAGAGATTGTTTTCTTTAGCCTTGTTGTCCAGAGCCAAGGTCATTGTTCAAGGACAAAGCTGTAGACATTTAGGATAGGGATCAGGAAAAATTTCTTCATTCATGTTTTTGTAGTTTACTAATTCTCTATGTCAGGGAGCTATGGATGTTCAGCAATTGAATATTTTCAGAAAACCCATCTTTAGCCTTTTGGAAGCAAATGGAATCCAGCAGGAAGGGAGACTTGGCAATAAAGATCACATGATCTCATTGAATGATAAAGCAGGTTTAATAATCTGCTACTATTTCTTGTCATTCTGTTGTATTAACTATTTTTAGTGTCCATAAATTATTTTCATTCCATTATATTAATTTAATTCCATTATATTGTCTGTCATCGCATCCTGAAGGAACATCTTGTATCCACTAGAATGTGTTTAAGCTATAGTGTTTATCTTTAACATGAATTTCCCAGATTGATTTTGTAAATATTTCATCATTTCTGTGTATCTCTGTGTGATAACCACCATTTCACTGGATCACAACTTAAGACTTTTGCATGCTTCTAGCTTAAGGTAGCACACAACCACAAAAAAGGCTAAGATTTGCTGTGGACCACCCATGTTAAGTCATGAATCTGAAGGAAATAAGCAATAATGATCTTGAAGCTTGGTGCCACTCGCCTTCAAGCCTATACATTTATTGTTATTAAACTGATTTGCATTCTAGGTGTCTGGGGCAAAATTTGCCCACTGATGCATGATGCTCAGAATGAGATATGATTTTTGAAGGCAGTGAATGGAAGTTGCAGAAAAGTACAATTTTGCAACAACTCTCTTGATTACTGGTTAACTCTTCAAGCACTTAATTTTGTTGCTAGATTTCGATGTGACTGACAATACTTCATGATGCAAGAGATGGAGAATTTTGAATTTTAATTCCAGGCTTTGTTTCCACTAGTGGGAGAATCACGAAGGGGACATAGTTATAATATTAGAGAGCACTGGTTGGAAACAGAGGGTAGTGAATCTCTGGAACCTCTAGAACAGTATCACGTTGAAAATAAAGTCGTCATTGTTTTTTCTGTAGCCATGCACATGTTATCTTTTCCTGTTCCCTTGGAGGATTTGACACTTCATTGTAGTATGGTACCATAGAATGCATGGTGTTTTTAGTGTTGAAATATGTGTATACAACGTACTTGGAAGAGCAAACAGAGGTGAATGTTTTTAGTTTGTCTATTTCCATCGATGCTCTGACTTGCAAGTACCACTGATCATACGACATTTCAATGGACGTAACTCTTTCACCTGCCTGTTTTCTGAAAGATTAACACTTCACCACATTTTCCTCCATATGTTTTTGCTTTTCCTGGACTCTTCATAAGATAATAGTCCAGACTTACAGCAGTAATAAAGGTGTGGTTGCCAGTTAAAAGCAGAAATGTGAAAGTTTTTGCAATTGATACCATGCTCATTCAAGGGAGCGCTGCTGCAGTGTTAATGATGGAATCATTTAGAAATCACTGATTTTCATTGCTCCTCAACTATTACACAGTATCCTTCATATAAGAAGCAAATAGTAACTAAGATTTAACAGCATACAAAGTCATACTGCAGAGCAAACTCCTAGCCCTCAAATCCTAACACCACAGGTATGGTACCTCATTCTGTCAGAAGAACATTTTAAAACGTGCAGATTTTCAACCAAATGTAAAACTTGTTGTTTGATTACCCACCCTGCCATTGTGTACATTTCAATCTTTACTTTGATTTCTGTGCAATGAATTTAATACAATTTTATGCTCTGTTTCTTTTTCCTGCATTGCTATTGGTGAGGATTATTCAATATTGTTGAACTACTTGGCCTGCCTACAGCTTGATGCCACACAATCCCTTGTAGGCAGTGCTGAATTGATCTGATGAAGGAATAATAGACTCTATACTCCAGAACCTAGAAACCTCTTGGGGAACAGGGGAGAGCTTCACTTCTTTGCTGTTGAGCGCTAAGTTCAAGCCAATGGAAGTATTTTCTTCACTACTTCACCTCCTAAGTTCTGGAGTTTTCTTGAGTCCTAAGAGCATAAGAAATTAGGTGAAAGAGTAGGTCACTTGGCTCCTCAAGCCAGCCCTGCCATTCAATACGTTTTTGGCTGATCTGCCCCAGGCCTCATCTCTTCTTGCCAGTTCTTCATGACCTTCAATTCCCTGATCGTTCAAAAATATATCCACTTCTTCTTTTAAATACTCCCAATGATCTGGCCTCCACGACCCTCTGGGGTAGAGAGTTCTAGAGATTCACTACCCTCTGTTTTAAATCAATGCTCTCTAATCTTATAACTATGTCCCCTTTGTGATTCTCCCACTGGTGGAAACAAAGTCAATAATTAAAATTCAAAATTCTCCATCTCTTGCATCATGAAGTATTGTCAGTCACATCGAAATCTAGCAACAAAATTAAGTACTCAAAGAGTTAACTTGTAATCAAAAGACTGAACAGTATCACATTGAAAATAAAGTTGTCATTGTTTTTTTCTGTAGCCATGCACATGTTATCTTTTCCTGTTTCCTTGGAGGATTTGACACTTCATTGTAGTATGGTACCATGGAATGCATTGCCGTTTTTCTTGTGTGTTTCATAACAGTGAGATTGGCTGGCTGTTTAACTTTAGCATCAAAACTGAACCAGATACTGTTCTCAGCTGATGTTGAAAGTCTATTGGCAATGTTATTGGACTAGTTTACCATAGGCCTACACTAATGATGTGAAGAAGTAGTGTACAATTTTTTCTGCAGAGGGCAATCCAAATCACTTCTGAATGCCACCATTTGCAACTGCAAATCCTGAACCATTCTCTTTTCTCTCCTCTTCCATCGGGCAGAAGATACAGGTGCCTGAGGGCACGTACCACCAGACTTAAGGGCGGCTTCTACCCCACTGCGATAAGACTATTGAACGGTTCCCTTATAAGATGAGATGGACTATGACCTCACGATCTACCTTGTTGTGACCTTGCACCTTATTGCACTGCACTTTCTCTGTAGCTGTGATACTTTACTCTGTACTGTTACTGTTTTTACCTGTACTACATCAATGCACTTTGTACTAACCCAACATAGCTGCACTGTGTAATGAATTGACCTGTACAATCGGTTTGTAAGACAAGCTTTTCACTGTACCTCGGTACAAGTGACAATAATAAACCAATACCATACCAATGTGTACATTACTATTATTCCAACTCTGCTCCAGAATTGGGGGTCCAGTACAGAATGTCAACTTCCTGCAGTTTTTCTGCAGTCATCTCTTCACTTATTCCAATGGAGATGTACTTGATCAAAGGAAAAGGCCTGAAATGTTGCCAAAAAGAGTAGTAAGCCTGAGGAATGGAAACATTTCAGATTTCAACAGAGGATGACCAAGGCAGTGGTAAGGACATGGAAAATAAGTGGAGTCTAGTGCAAAATAGAAAAACCAATAAAAAGAACATTAGCTAAAGTAAATGTGGTTGCTTACAGACTAATACAGAAGGCATTTATATTGGGCAACAAGAAAAATGCAGAGAAATTAAAACATTTTGTCTGTCTTAAGGGAAAACCCAGTAAACCTACAACAGCTGTACAGTGCATGAAGCACTCAAAGAAATCAGCATTGTGGAAATTAATAGGAATGACACATGGATCTGAGAGCCTTGCATCCTAAAGGTTTGAAGAGGTGATTATCGAGATAATGAATACAATGATCCAACATCTGCCAAAATTCTATAAATTCTAGAATGGTTCCCTTAGATTAGTTGATACCAAATGTAACCTTGCCATTTAAGAAAAGAAGGGGAGAGTAAAAAAAGGAGTTATAAACCAGTTAGTATGATATCATTATTACGGAAAATATCAGAATCTATTATTATGCAAATGAACAGGGCACTTAACAATAGGATTGGACAGAATCAACATGAATTTGTGAAAGGGAAAACATTTGACAAATCTGTTAGAATTGCTTAGATTCTAACTAGCATAATAGTTGAGGGTGAACCAGTTAATGTGGTGTATTTGGATCCAGAAAGCCTTCAATAAGATGCAACACAAGAGATTATTAAAATTTCGAGTGTATAGTATGGGGAAAAATTTACTTGCATGATTGGGGGATTGACTAATGAATAGCAAAACAAGTCATTTTTAGGTTCGGAGACTAGCACCCAACTAATCAGAGATTAGTGCTGGGGCTTCAGCTTATTCACAATCTATATCAATGATTTAGATGAGGGGATAAATTTTAATAAATTGAAGTTTGATACAAACTCAGGTGGCAGTGTAGATCATGAGAAGGATGTAGGATATAAAGAGTTTTCAGAGAGTATAGATGGGTTAAGTGAAGGAGTGAGAACATTGCAGATGGAATATAATGTGGTGGGGGAGGGGGGGAAGAAAAGAGCTTGTCTAATGGGAAGAAGATATTAAATCAAAGATTTTTTTGAATGGAGAGGGATTGAAAGATGTTGGTGTTCAAAGGGACCTGGGTGGCATTTTACATGAATCATCAAAAGTTGGAAGGAAAAAGATATGTTTGCCTTTATCGCAAAAGATTTGAGCACATACATCTTGCTCCAATTATGTAAGGCCCCAGTGAAAATAAATTTGGTATATTATGTACAGGTCTGGTCTGTCTTCCTCGGGAAGGATCTACTTGCAATAGAGAGCGAGGCAAAAGCTTTCCAGATTGACTCCTTGGATGTTGTTTGTTTCATGAGGAGGAAATCAGCAAACTGAGCCATTACTCTCGAGTTCAAAAGAATGAAAAGTAAAATTGTTAAGAGTCTAGACAAGATAGGTGGCTATATTGTCTGGCTGCCATGTGTAGAACCAGAGGCTGTAGTCTTAAATTAAGAGGCCAGCTATTCAGCAAAAAAATGTGAAGAAATTTCTTCACCTAGAAGATAGTAAATCTTTGGCATTCACTACGCACATGGATAATGGAGGTGAAAATCAATAAAACAAATGGAAATCTAAAATGATAACAGAAAATGCTGGAAATACTCAGCAGGTCGGGTCTCACCTGTTGGAAGACAAACAGAGTCAATGTTTTGAGTCGGAAACTTTGTCAGAATTGAAAAGGTGACAAAAGAAGCTTATAAAGCTGTGTCAAGCGTGGGCTCCCTGTAAAGCTGCAGGGAGGTCCTTGGAGGCTCGTGTATCCAGTATATTCAAGATGAGAATCCCTTTTTGGAGAATCATGGCACATTGGTTAATGTAGGAAATCCATGCGAAGGTAAAATATCAGCCATGTTCTGATTAAATAGCAAAGCAGGCATGAGGGGCTGAATGGCCTGCTCCTTCTATTTCTTATTTTCTTAAGGAAATTTTTTCAGGGATGGAACGTGGAGCAGGGCTAAGTGTAAAACTCTTCCAAAGAGGCAGCACAGATGCAATTTACCAAATGGCCTCCTGCACTGTGTAATTCTATGATTTTTGGGAAACACGGTTTTGGTTGGTGGAATGGGGAGTTAAGTCCTTACAAAATTCTACGATTTTCAATTTATTTTATAAGAAAAACTTAAAACATTGCCAATAAGCAGCAGTTCTGTCGGCACTGAGAGATCAAATTACAATATATACGATATTAAGCTAGGTTTAATTATCTGTTAGGCACTTTTTAAGGGAACTGTAATGTATCAGGTCTTTTAAAAATTGTTTGCATTGCTGAAAAAAGAATTGATAGTACCTGGGACATACTTAATTGACACACTTCTAATTTTTTGTTAATCTTTGTTCCAGGAAAACACTGTAACCTACATATCCTTAAAAGGGATGGTGTTGTGCTTTCAGGCAGCTTGGATGTAGGTTCACTTCCTGGAACAGCCTCTTCCAAGAATTCCTATTTTGATCACCATAATATCTGGCAAAGTCGTTCTGCCTCAAATGTCACGTCAGCTGCAGTACTTCAGTTACAGTGTGGTTGCTCTGGATCTATCTCAATGGCGATAATGTTGTTCTTTTGGGGAGGGAGAAGAACAATTACAGCACCATTAATGGATCACCATTGTGTTCTCTGTGTACAGTTACCAATCAGGATGATACATTTCAATATCAGCAACCCTATTTGGAAATCTGAGTTGTGGAATGCATTACTATGGTACAAGGTAGGTGAGGGTTTGACATCCACAAGAACCCAAAGAGAACCCCATCTCCACTGGAAAGGTTAATTACAAAGGCTTTTCCAGGATTCAAACAAAACGCCATCAGCAAACGATCTGAGAGAAAGACCACCCTGGGAAATAGGACTATAGGCTTGGAATAAAAGCAGAAGATCCTGGAAGTATTCTGCACTGTTTGTAGAAAGAGAAAAACAGTGGAAGTTTCAAGCCAGTGACATTTTATCAGTTCTGTTGAAGGGTCATTGACCTGGAACAAACACTCTGTTTCTTTCCCTACAGATACTGCCTGTTCTGCTGAGCATTTTCAGCACTTCTGATTTTGGTTATCCAACATTTTCAGTTTTGTGTTTTTTGGTTACAAAGTAGAGTTGGGTTAAAGTTCTTGTTTACATTCCTATTTTGCCTCTCTGGATATCTTTATTTAAGCAGTGTTCATGACTTTATTGAATGGGATGAGTTACTGAGCCTGATAGTTGTAAGTAGTAAAATTCAACTATTTTTTTAAGAAAAGTTAGTGATTAAACCAGGGAAAAGTGTCATTTTGTTCACTAATTTTTCAGCCTGTCAATCAGCAGCAGCAATAACTCTTTCAAAAGTGTATTTATTTTTAAAGCAGAAAACTGAATTAAATAAAATGAAGGTGGCATCAGTCATTCTCAAAGAAATTATTTTCTTGTAATTTGTAAAGTAATGATAACTAATATGAAATTTCCTCCCCTCTGCAGATGGTTACTACATCTCACCCATGATCTAAACATTGTCTCAGCAAAATGACCTGATATGTAGCATTTTTAACTTAATTATTCAGTTCTCCATGGCTAAAAACTTGTAATCACAGCAAGTGAAGAATGCCTGGCATTCTTCTGTGATTCTTTCCAGATTATTCAAGAGGAAGGCTAAGTGGAAGAGCTAGACTTGTTTTATCCGAACTGTCAAGATGTGCCTTTTGCCTTTCTGTGAGCTTTGCTTCCAATGTTCAGCTTATTTATGTAATACAAAGTAACAATTAAGATAGGAAAGTTGGCGAGAAATATGAAGAAATGTTTCACAGCTTTAACACTTAATTTCAAGGAATATTAATTTAGGTACAAACACACCATAACAAAATTACTAACATCATATGTCACAACATTGAGATCATTACAAATCACCTTCCCGAGTGGCACTGAATACTTGCGCTGCATCCCGTTCTCCACAAGTACTGTTTACTATCTTGACTCTGCCTCTTGCTTTCAGCCCTGCTGTCTTTTTGGCCCGGTTCCCAACTTTGAAGGGCCTGCCAGCTATACTTTTGGTTACACTTGATCATTTCATGATCTTGCATGCATGCATGTATCTGTGGTTAATTGGAACAATTATATGACTGAGAATGTTTACATGTGGGTTTCTCTCTTCATTGTAAGCTATGTGTTATTATTTTGCTCTGTCCTAATTTGGGGAAAAAAATTGCAGCAATATAATACCTTTTCCATCTCCAGGCATCCCAAAGTACTTTACAGCCACTGAAGTAATTTGGAGATGTAGTTACTGTTCTACTGCAGCAAAGATATGAATAAAACAGGGCAGTTCTGGCTTGTATTGACATCAAATTTGTTTTGCTAAAGATAGCAGTGAACAGAGGAATAGCAGCATTGGTTTCTTGTGTACAGCAGACATTTTTTTTAAGTTGCTTCTAGGCTTGAATTGCTGTATTGGAATATTCAGTTTCTTGCTGTGGTGTTCTGTCTCCTTGCCAGAGATTAAATTCAGTAGTCCAATTTGTCTGATAAAATATAAAAGTTATCTGTGATGATTGACATATTTTCCAGCCAGGTTTATTGTAAAGGTGAACATTGGTAACAAAACTTCTGCTAACAAAATCCCCACTTGATCGAGAATGTAACTTGTGAACAATTACTGACCTCAAGTTTAAATTTGAATCTGCACAGCTAGTCAATTGACAGAGAACCTATAATTAACAGTTATTTTGGGAAGGAGGAAGTCCATTCTGTCATGCTAATGGAATCTTCACAGGAAGTTTTCTTTTTAACTCTTGGAAATGGCTTTGGGAATTGATTGAAATAAGGATTCCAGCTTCAAGGTCTACCAGATTATGGTTCTAATTCTTTTCAAAATCTAAATGCACTGCTGCAAATCTATGACTCTAACTATGATTAAAAACAAGTTTTCAAGCTGCACTTTTAAGTGCATGAAAAGAGATCTGCTGGATCAGCATTGCAGTAATCTTGAATCCTGTCACTGAAGATCCATTGTGCATTTGTGCAGTGTTTGTAACAGGAAATTTGAGTTTTTGGTGTCTGTTTTTGGATGCTATTAATATCCTTAAACCTCCAGCCAAATGCTTGCAGTGCACAAGCAGCAATCCTGGCATCTTCTTTCTTTATTCTAAATGCATTTGAGCAAATCAAGGCCATGAATTCCAGATGACTATTACAGATAAAATGGCTGACAACTCCCGTGCACAACCAGCATTCGTGTGCACAGCATGCATAAAAGGAATATCCTGCTGCTGCAAAAATGGGACGGTGCCAAAATAATACTTCTGTTCCAGAGGAGCCTTGCAGTACTGGCATGTGGGGTGTCAAGTTTCTTGGCAGTGTGCTGTATGCTGCATAAGCTCTCTATCATGAGAAGACAACAATGAGAACCTTTTCTCCCTGCAATACCAGAAACCACAAATGTAATTCCCCAATGACCACCCCTTCATCTTGAGTAATCAGGATACACCAGTCTAATTCATATGCTCCACTACACAAATACATTAGCATTACTTTTGCCTTGCACTAATATCAGAGTTTGCACACACACTTTCTATTGAACCATGACATTCACATTTTCCAATGGTCTGCACAACGTTCACTGACGAGCAGAAAACAAGTGCGACTGTATGTGCTGGAATGGGAAACAAAACCAGAAATGCTGGATGAACTCAGCCATTCAAGCAGCATTTGTGGAAAGAGAGCGACCCTGCTGCCACTGTGGATGGAGCTCTCAACCACAGTTCCTCTATTTCCTGCATGCCTGCTCTCACACTCTCTCCCTCTGGATAGAACAAGGATAAAGTTCCCCTTCCACCCCACCAGCCTCTGCATTCAACATGTTACTTTTGCCTTCTGAATGTGCAGTACTCTGCTCACTGCAAACCAGTACAGATCTTGTTATCAAACCCACAGACAAGGATGGTGATGTTTTAGTCTGGCAAAACTAACCTCTACCTTGCAGAGGCCAAATGTCAGCTTTCAGACATATCCTCAAGCCTCCCTCTAGACCATAATCCCACCAACCGGGATCAAGCCATCTTCTCCCAGAATGTTACAGATCTCATTTCATCAGGAGATCCACAGCCTCAAACTGCCAGTGCCAGTGCCCCAAACTTGCACTGACCACTTCTATATCCTACCCAAGAATCACAAGGTGCTCTTGTCTTATTGAATTTTTCTTCCTACCTTGACTTGATCCTGTGCTACCTCACCCCCTTCCCTGTTCCAGTCCCTTCACATTTATATCTGTAACACTTCTGCCATTTTAACAAATTTCATTTCCCTGGTCCCAACTGGCTATTTTTCAAATCCCAAATTAGGAAGGTCCGAGGACCTTTCATTTCTTTCTCAAATGACCAGTTCCCCTACACTGACACACTTTCATTTGACCAGACTCGTCCTTATTCTCAACAGCTTCTCCTTTGATTCCACTCACTTTCTCCAGATTAAAGGTCCAGCAATAGCAGCTCACATGGGCCCCAACTACACCTGTCTTTTTGTTGAATACATGGAGCAGTCCTTGGTCCAGGCTTGTTTGAGACCACTCCCCAATCTCTTTCTCCAACATATTGACGACTGCATCGATTCCGCATTCTGCATCCACGTGGAACTCAAATTTCATCACTGCCAATATCTACCCTGTTTTCACATTTATGTGGCCCTTCTCTGACACTTCGCTTCTCTTTTTGTATCTTTCTCTCTCCATCGCAGGAGATAGACAAGCCACAAACATCGTTTCCAAATCCACAGGCTCCCACAGCTGCCTGCACTATACATCCTCTCACCTGCCTCCTGTAAGAACGATATTCCTTTTTGCTAATTTCTTCGTTTCATCGCAGTTACTGTGCCAGTGACCCCAGTTCAATTCCAGCCACTGTCTGTGAGGAGTTTGTATGTTCTCCCCATGTCTGCATGGGTTTCCTCTGGGTTCTCCAGTTTCCTCCCACATTCCAAAGACGTACAGGTTAGGAAGTTGTGGGCATGCTATGTTGGCGCTGGAAGCATGGCGACACTTGCGGGCTGCCCCCAGAACACTCTATGCAAAAAGATGCATTTCACTGTCTGTTTTGATGTACATGTGACTAATACCTATGGTACTTCTGAATGGTCCATGAACCCATGAACACTTCCTCATTATTCCTTTCTTGCACTATTTATTTATTTTTGTAATTTGTAATAATTTTATATCTTTGCACTGTACTGTTGCCACAAAAAAATGACTTTCACATCATATTAGTCAGTGATGATAAATCTGATTCTAATGGATAGTGCACGTCTCTGACGTTCCATTTTCTTCAAGGCCGCAGTTCCAGTGTTCAGTAACTTTACACGTTGCTGTCTCCCTGTGGAACACCAAGATTCCTCCCTTTTCAAGTTAATTTCATTTGTAGAATGCCTGACGACCTCTGGTCCAGCAATGATGCATCTCAGAGTTGAAAGTTAGCTTCAAGCAGAGAACCATTCACAATATTAACCTGCTTTGGTGTATCCATCCAATGGATATTGTGGTCAGTAACCTTGTATGAGAAGATCTTAGAAGTTAACTGTTTCCTTTTCCACTAATGCTGTCTGACCTGCTGAGTATTTACAGCTTTTTCTGTTTTTATTTCAAATGTCCAGCGTTTGCAGTTTTTGTTGGCTTCTAAGTTTAACCTTTTCAGCTGTTTGTGGACATAACGACAGTCAGCCATTCAGTTAAGTAACATCTCACAATGGTCAGCTCACCTGAATGATTATTAATGATAGGATGTGCAGGAGGCTTGACTAATGTGGGGATAGAATTGATCTTGGCTAAGAGTCAAATTTATAGTGTCCATAAGACTCAGATGTCCATCAGACAGTTCTGATAAACGCCAGAGGGCTGGTGCACTCCAGGACAGTGAGCTTTGTGTGGGGGGGGGAGGGGGGGATGAAATCGATTATATTTATTGTTTCATGGAGTCAAATAACACAGAAACAGGGCCAATTGTACTACCGAGTCCATGATGACCATCAAACACCCATTTACAATTATCTCATATTCATTTCATAATTTTCACCCTGCTCTCCAATTCACTTGGACTGTCTCTGACACTTCTTTCTCCTTCCTTGATACTTCCACCTCCATCACAGGAGGTTCCTTATCCACCGACATCTACAAACCCACTGACGCCCACAGCTAACTTGATTACAGCTCCTCCCACCCTGTCTCTTGCAAGGACGTGATCCCTTTTTCTCAATTTCTCCACCTCCGCCGCATCTGCTCCCATGATGAGGCTTTCCACTCCAGGACATCTGAGATGTACCGCTTCTTTAGTAACCATGGCTTCCCCCCTACTGTGGTTGAGAGCTTGTACCTGCATCTCTGCCATTTCCTGCACCTCTGCTCTCAACCCCACCCCTCCCAGACCCAATGGGGATAGTGTCCCCCTTGTCCTTACATTTCATCCCACCAGCCAACTTATCCAACACATCATTCTCCGCCACTTCCGCCATCTCCAACAGGACCCCACTACCAAGCATATCTTCCCCTCCCCACCCCTTTCTGCCTTTCACAGGTACTGCTCTCTCCACAACTCCCTAGTTCACTCCCCCCTCCCCACCCATCCCGCTCCCATCCCGGGGAATTTCCACTGCCCCCGGCACAGGTGCAACACCTGCCCCTACACCCCCTCCATCACCTCCATCCAGGGACCCAAACAGTCCTTTCAGGTGAGACAAAGATTCACCTGCACCTCCCATAATATCATCGACTGCATTCGGTGCTCCAAGTGTGGTGTCCTCTACATTGTCGAGACCAAACGCAGACTAGGTGACCGTTTCACAGAACATTTGCATTCTGTCCATAACTGCGATCTGCATCTCCCTGTTGCCAGTCATTTCAACTCCCCCTCCCACTCCATCACTAATATGTCAGTCCTCAGCCTCCATCACTGCCAGGAGATTCAAGTGCAAACTGGAGGAACAGCACCTCATTTTCCATCTTGGAACCTTGCAGCCTAGTGGCATGAACATTGAATTCTCCCTCTTTAAGTAATCCCCCTAAAATGACACCCCCGCTTCCCCCCCCAACCATGCCTCTTCTTTTCCTCCATTTCCTAGCCTATCTCTCTTTTCTCTACCCTTTTTGCCTCCTTACCTTTGACCCATCCCCTGGTGGGTCTGGTCTCCCCGCTTCCCCCGCACCTTCCCATCACTATCTCTTACCTGCATCTACCTATCACCACCCTGTTCCCAGCCCGCCTCCCCTCTTTTGTCCACCTATCACTGCTCTGCCTTTCCCTCCTATATATTGGGCTTCCCCTTTTCCTATCTTCAGTTCTGAAGAAGGGTCCTCTCCTGAAATGTTGACCACCTGCTTTTCTCCACGGATGCTGCCTGGCCTGCTGAGTTCCTCCAGCATCATCATGTACTTCATCCTTATTATCATTTAACTTTGAAATAACAAGTACCATAGCCACTCCTTTCAACAAAATTCTATAGCCTAATTAATTATCTATTGATGGAAAAACTGGCTAATCCTGAACACACTGTCACAAATGTGGAAAATATACCACGCAAAAAATGAAAAGGGGGAGCTGAGAAAATCAGCGAGAAAGAACCAGACTTAACACCTAAGTCATGAAATGTGTGAATGTACCTAGTTTGTTCTGTCCTGATCCACTGAATCAAAATAAGCCTATTCCTGGTCCTTAAGAGAGCACATCCACCAAAAAAAAGGCGCTGAAGCATGAAATGAGCAGTAAGAGGTAAATGTATTGAGGAAAGCAAGCCAGAACAGGAGGTGGGGAATGGTCAGGGAAAAACTGAAACCAATAAAGCATACAGGTTGAACCCTGTTCAATTACTTTACATGATTGTTTCATTCTTTAAAAATTGTAAGATAAATGAAAATTAGCAATTACAGATAGCCCTACATAAAATGAAGTAACTAAAATAGATGGAAATAAATTAGATTGAACTGTTTAGTTTTGTATGTGAAGCACAGTTTCATCCAAAAACACAACTTTAAGCACTGGAAAATAATTTGGCACAGAGCCTATAGTTTGAACTTCGGCCAGTGTGCTTTAATTTATTGTAAAACTCCTCGTCTATCACTGGTGTTCACACTTAAAGGTAAGTGGCTGCTCATGGCAATAAATATTGTTACAGCTTTTGTAAAGCTTCAGTATTCATTTAAAATAAATCATCTTGTTAGCACACTCGAGGGAATGGGTGGATGTGGTGGGGTAGGTGTTCAGTAACATGGTAGGGTGCCCAATTAAAAAGAGATGAAACTAAATTCATGTAGAGTCAAATGGTACAGCACTTGACTCCATATTCAGCAGCTGTATGTGTGGAGATTATGTGGAGTGCTGCTCTGCTTTGTATTTCAGAGTGCAGTCCATTAATGCAGTAACATATTGTGAAATCACCAATCCGACATATTCTTACAAATTTAACTAGCCATTGCCTCATTCTCCAACAGTGAGAGACTTAGGAACACAAGTCAATTATCTTCTCATAAATGCAGAAAAAAATTCTGGTTAGGTCATCGGGGGAAAGAAAACTGCACTTGGAAACCATTTGTTGCCACATTGGGTTACATAAATAAATGCAACAAAATAGATGGCAATAGAATTGTCAGTAAAGTCAGGACTATTCTCAAAGATTAGACTGTCAGCCCTGAGAGTGCTTGGAGAAACGTTGACTGTGCATCACAGCCACTTGCTCGTATCTGCAACAATTATGTCTGGGACTTTTCTTATGGGCTGGTGAGAGGGTCACACATTGCCAGTTCTTAAACAGGATGGCAAGTCAAAACTGGTGAATGAATACCACTTCAGCTTTGGATGCATGCAAGTTGCTGGAATGGGATCATTAGAGACGCACTATACAATCATCTTGAGAGAAGAGAAAACTAAGGAGTCACAATGTGGTTTCTGGAACTGAAGGTGCTGGGTCATCAATTTAGCTGAATGTTACAACGAATGTACCTTGTTAACCTAAAGACGTACTAAAGATGTAAGGATGTTTTATAAATCAAATAGTTTTTTTAAAATGAAGTATTATCTTAAGGCCTGAAATGGAAGCACTTCAACAAAGCGCCATGTGCCTAGCCGCAGCATGGAAGGACAGCATACTTTTGGGAAGACTATGGGACACTATGATGACCTTAGCTCAGTTTTTCTAAATAGACACAGTTGTAATCATAACCTTCTTGCGGAATGGGTTCCAAACTTTTTTTAAAAAATGTGTTCCACAATAAAAAGTGTTTATGAACTAACAAATAAAATGTCAACATCTTGTTTGATCTTTTCATTCATTGAAGGATAGTGAACAATGACGTCTAGGCCAGCACTTATTCTCCTTGAGAAGATGATGAATCACTTTCTTAATTGACTGCAGTTCTTCTGCTGAAGATAATTTCAGTTGCATAGGGACTGCTGGGACAGGTGATATTGGTAAGTCAATCAAATGCATAAGTCAAATGATGTTAGCTTACTCCAGAATGCATCCATTAGGACTGTGAAATCACTTGTCATCTCTGAAAGTGTCCTTCTTTAATTTGCAGAGTTATACATGAAGATTTGAAAAAGAGATGTTTTGTCCATTTTATCACACTCTCGCACACGGTGCTATTTAACCAATACAAACATGCAATTCTTCTGCAGCTATCAGAAGTGATCAAACAAGCTCCTGTATACCAGAGTGACTCTATGATACATTCACCAGCAAAGCAAAGTCTAAGAAAAACAGAAGATTCATACTTTAATTTTTTTTCCCTGGAGGTATGTGTATGCCAAAGTAAGATTCATAGATGTAGTTTAAATAGCCTTACCATTGGATACCAGGACAAAGAAGTGTACAATTGGAGGGCAGAAGTTGTTTGCATTTTTTTTGGAAGGAGGAATTCTCTGGTGTGTGCCCTGTTGTATCTTTAGTTCCAATGGAAAATATGCATTAAGAAGTGCCCATTTTCTGAATGATATACATATACAAATAATTGACAAGGAAGACCTTATGTTTATATACTACTTTTCAAGAATTTGAAACGGCTTCAAGAGCTTTACAACCAAAATAAAAAATTGTGCTGTGTAATTACTATTATGAAAAGATGTGGTAACTTATCCCTATATTGTATAGCCATGAATACAAATAAGCAAGCCATTAATTTGTCTTAATGATATTTGTTAAGGGATATATTTTATCCAGAACATCAGGGGATAGTATCAAAGGCCTTTTACAGGTTGGGTCTCATTGACATCTCAGCTAAATGTCATTACCTTACATTGTGTACCGTAGAGAGAGGGCAATAAAAGTTGGTCGAAATTACGTGCTTAAATCTCTGGAGCAGATTTTTTTGACTCCAAGCTGAGAGTGCTACCATTCAGCTTAGATTGACCAGTTAGGAAAGGATAATTCCTTTGTTCCATCTTTTGGAGATTTATGACTTCTGATACTTCTAATTGCACTCTACTGTCTTCCACCCAGGTTGTTAATCAAGATGTCAATAATTGCTTCAAGGAAAGCTGCAACAGTTAAGATTGATATTCTAGATGTAATTTTGCAGATATCTGCAGAAATAACAAATCAAAAAGTTATTCAGGAAGCTTCCATGTGCATTATTTTCTTCTTGTTTTGGGAGGCTTAAACTCAGACTGCATATGGGGCAAGATACTCCAAATGATAAATTTTAAATGTAGACCATTTGCCACTTTGTATTTCACGTGTACATTAGGCAGTTGACAGTTAAAGTAACTTTGAAGTAATTGAACTACTTACAACATTGTAAGGAGATCTGTGAGATCATGGAGTTGGCACTTATTGCCAGAGCTGTGGCTTATATTTTTGTATCTGTTGGTTTCTTTCCAGTTGTTCCAATGACTACAAAAGCTTAACATTAGCCCCAGGAAAAATAAAAACATAATATATGATGCTCTTCTGTCTTGTTTCCCAAGATCTTTCTTGTTCCTTTAAATCGAATAAGCCCCTAAATCATGATGTTTGCCCTTCTGCTGTTCCTTCTGACCTTGCACATCTCTTCTAGTTTATCTAATTTAAGACTGACAGGCCTTGCCCTATTAAGCATAAACCTCAAATGGTACAATTATTCAATCAAATGCATTAACTGTATAATTATCATTTAGCTGGCTGAAGTGATACAATTTCATTAGCTTTATTTGTAAATATCCTAAATTAATTGAGATCGGTGCATTTCATTGTTGAAATATGTTTTCCTCAAAGCACATATTTCTTGTATGAATCACAACATGATTTTTTTTTCCATTGCTTCATTTGTGAAGAAAACTGGTTAAACTTTCCAAACAGAACTGTATCTTTGTGTACTTGGATGAAGGGAACCTAGAAAACTGAGGTTGTTACAACACCAATAGCTACATAGTCACTTTGTGATGGAGTTCCCAAGAATAATGGAGTGAATGGCATTACTCTTTAAAGACAAACTCGTAAAGTCAGTATTTAACAACCCAATGCGAAAATGACTTGGAAAACAAACATTTCAAAGGCATATGCCTTTGTCCTTATGCAGGGTTTCAACCTAAAATGCCGACAATTCATCCCTCACCCCCTGCCCCAATAGATGCTGCTTGACCAGCTGAGTTCCTCCAGCATTTTGTATGTTGCTCCAGATTCCAGCATCTGCAGTCTCTTGTGTCTCCATTTCCCTTTATGTACTTTAGCAGCCATTAATGATGGTGAAAAGCAAGGCGAGGGATCTTGTATCCCTGGGTGTCAAATCATCAACCTCCAATGAGTGAGCAATACAAATAACCTACAGTTTCCACTCTTTAATTCAAAATCATTTTTGCATGAAAGTGTTGAATTAACCAGTAATTCAGATTTCACAGCTTAATTAAAAACTATTTGTTTATTGTGCTTGAATAAATAGATAATTGAAATTAAGTAATTTTGACTTCAACCCAATGCTGATGGATTTGGTCTTGCGTGTTCATTAATATTATTTAAGCAATAGTGAAAATGTAATTTGAGATGCAATGTGCCTGGTGTTACTTTAGATACTCACCATGAAATGTTTTATATTGTTCGTTGGTTTAGAAAGGCTTGAATGTCTAATGCACAGAGTCTGGAAAAACAATCTTTTACTTGAAGAGAACCTCTGAATGGAGCCTCAGTGAAGCTAATCGTCTGGTCCAACTTTGTTCATTTGTAACCAGTTTTCCATTGGAGACTCATGAGTGTGCTTACAGATTCTCTTTTAATTGTGTGCTGGTGAATAGATTCAGGATGGTAGAAATTCATTGGGCTATCGGGTTTTTTTTGAGTTATCGATCCTCATTCAGGTGTGTGAGATTATGAAGCTCAATCAAATTTTAATATGCCTCATGCTGTTTTCCACATTTGAGTCACATGGTTCTGTATGTACCCAAAAGAATGCACTGATGTTTTCAGTCCTTTTGTAATCTTGTCCTTGTGCATTGGACAGCATATGTGCATGTAATAGAGTACTCAAGCAATTGGGTCTCAACAACAGGAAGAAACCTCACAGTCATGCTATTTTAAAGGATCTTGCAGGTTTACTGAAGATTGACTTAGAAGAGACCTTGTTGGGTCAGGCTGTGCTACGAGTTGCAAGAATAACTGTTTGTTACTTGGGTGAAGCCTACTATGTTTTGTTTAAACGTATTGATACTGTGGTAGTGGTCCCTCAGAGCATTCAGTGTGATGAGGGCCAAGAGTCAAGAGCCTACAGACATGCCTCCTTTCCGGGAAAGGCTGAAGCCCTGTGGAGGAGAAGAGTTCTGGTCAGTAGGGCGGCAAGAATCTTAGGCAAGCAATGCCCCTTGCTCCACATATCTAGGAAGCTTTGCGATCTGGCACTCTTTGTGGGATGAGCTACAAATGGGCACTCTTGAGCAGAATACTCTCCCTGTGGAGCAGAGGATCACAATGGCCCTGAAGCTCCTAAGTCTTGGATCATTCTGATTGCTGCTGATATTGTTCTACATTTCAGTTTACAGCACACTACTGCATTTACCATGTGGCAAAAGTTCTCTATGAAAGGAGACAGGAATTCATAGATTGCAGCAGGCAAATAGATTTTTCAGAAGTTGGACTACCTGTGTTGGATCTCTTTTCCCAACTATACAAATAACATGGCCCTGGGATGTTCATGTCCCATTCGTTCTGAGGTGGTCTGCTCTGTCTGTGCTACTTTAGCTGCCACGCCAGAAGGATCTTGGGGGATAAAGGCCATTTACTGAATCCATGGTTCCTCATTAGGAATGCATGGTGTATCATTGATCTTATGACCTGAGATTAAATAACATTTTCAACTGAGGGAACTAAAGTTCAAATGCACCAAGAATAAAAAAAACAATCACTATGGAACTACTTGATTGTCATAGAAGTCTGGAATCTGTTCCTACTTAACAGTCCTGCCTATATGTGATTGCCACCCAGCAATGTGCTTGACTCTGAAATGGCTACTTAGTTTAAGGAAAAGTAGGGATTGACAATAAACACCATACTTTTATGGGTCCTGGAAATTCTGAAGAACTAAATTGTTACCAGGGCCACAATTGTAGACTATCAATGGGATCTGCAACCTCAAATTTGGCAGGCTACCTTAATCAGGTGCCATGCTGCTGTACGTTCTGAGTATCTTCCACTTCATTGTCTGTTATATCCTCCACTCTCTTCCCATAATGAAGGCACAGAAGGAGGAAGAATAGGAAGAACAAGTACTGATGGAATGGGACTCTCTCTAGATGTGCATAGGATGTACTAATAATGACCTCCTCCGAAAGAGAAAATCGAACCATCTATCCTTTATGCAATGGCATTACCACTATCAACGTCCTGAGTTAGTGTCAACTAGAACCTCAACTGAACCAATCACAAATAATATGGCTGTAAGAGCAGGTCCAGCTCGGTATCCTGTGGGGAGTCATTCATGTTCCTACAACCCTAAGGATGTTCTATCATCTACGGGGCACAGATCAGGACCATGATGAAATGCACTCCACTTGTCTGTATGAATGTAGCACCAGTAATGTTCATGAAGCTCAACACCATCAAGGACAAAGCAGTCACTTGATTGGCACCTCAGTCACCACCCTAAACATTCATTTCCTCCATCACCAGTGGAGCAGAAATTAAGTTCCTCTTAATGGAAAAGATCATTGCTAGGTAGGATGGTAACTTCTTTTATATTCATTTTTAAGATCCAGAGATCACTGGTAATTTACTATCCTGGGTGGGGAGAGAATGCAGAAGATGCTGGCAGCCTCGCAGCAGCCGGCAAATACAAATCCATCCATCCCAGCAGTCTCCCAAATGTTTATTTGTATGTAGAGGGTGTCCATAAGTCAGGGTTTCGTAACCCGGGGAGTATCTGTAATTGCAATTTGTGCATGTGGGAGCTCTTATGTTTCTGAAAGGAAAAAAGTGCCATGACGTGGCCAAAGCAAAGAGAGAGGCAATACAAGAAGGGCACGTGTAAACCCACCGAATCTCCTCAGTCAGAAGAGGGTGTGTGATTCGAGAAGGGTGGTTACAATGGCATCTAGACTATGATCACCAGCACCATTTCTTCAAGATTAACTAAACCTGTATACAGTCTAAAGGTCAGCACCTGTTTGCTTCGTAGTCTGCAGCAGTGTGCCTTTCCTTGCAAAAGAACAATGTGTTAGTACTTTAAGTTCTTGAAATGTGCCTACCATTGCTGAATAGCTGTAGGTGGTGAGAAGCATGGGTGAATTTTAAAATAAATGTGAGTGTGTGTTGCAGCATTTAACTACATAGTAGGAACGGTAATTGCAGATGTCTTTTCTAAGTTACTGAAAAAAAATTAGTGATTCCAATTAACAAAGCCTGTTGATTAAACAAAGAAAAGCAGACTGAGAGACAGCATCCTGGTTCTGGTTAAGTTGCATTCACACTGACCAGATCTGTCCAGTTCTCCATTGATATACTTGCACACACACATAGTGAACAATTAATCATATTCTATGATGCTTAAAGATGTACACACCCAAAATTACATAAGCCATATACCTAAAACCAATCTCTACCTGACATGAGTGTTGGAGTCGTAGTGAATGGAGTAATGTGTGAGTACAGTTGTGCATTTTTTGGCAAATGATGTTTGTTGCCATCTTCAGCTGAGTTTGAGAATGCATGAAGTCCTTAAACTTCTGGCACTGGGTTGAGTTTCAAGGGGCATTGTTCTGGGCATTAGCCAATTCAACTTAATCTCTGTCCTGGATGACAACTGTCCCCAGAACCATTCCCTCTACACCCGTCACTCCCACCCATGCAGGCAAGGCCCCTTTCCGGGTGTTGCCTTCCAGAAGGGTCTCTAGAGCATGTTAGAGAAGCAAGGTGCTTATTCCTGGATCCGGATGTGGTTGCCCTGAGTGCTCCAAGAGCTAGTCAATAACTACCAATTGACCACCACCTGTTAGCAGAGAGCACTTCCCTTTACAAGGTGCAGACATGACAGCATAGGTTATCTTCACCTGGTAACCTACTAATTTCATTGAGATGCCTGAAATGACTCCCTGTTATTGAGTACTAAGGCAACTAGTGCTATTGGTGTTACCTGTGCACTTGCATGATTGCAGGAGAACTGCATATGAAGCTATTACAGCACCAGCGATCGGGGTTCGATTCCCGTCGCTGTCTGTAAGGAGTTTATACGTTCTCCCGTGTCTGCGTGGGTTTCCACCAGATGCTCCAGTTTCCTCCCACATTCTAAAGACGTACGGGTAGGTTAATTTGGGGTTTAAAATGGGCAGCGCGGACTTGTTGGGCCGGAAGGGCCTGTTAGCACACTGTAAATAAAATTATAAAAATTATAAAAACTCCATTCAGTAGCAAGTGGCAGCGTGGCACAATAACCCCCCTCCCCAAATCCAATAATCATTATCCATATTAAGGAGCCATGCAAAAGCATGTGATGTGTGTAACATGCAGCTAAGGTACCCCTCTGTAAGCAGTCAAATTTAAATTCAAGCACACAACTTTCGAATCAGGAGTTATACATCATGGAATGGGCCCCTTTGCGCGACTTGTCCACACCGACCAAGATACCCATCTAACCTAGTCCCATTTGCTTGTGTTTGGACCGTATCCCTCAACTTTTGATTTCATATCTAAGTGGAAATAGCACAAACTTCTCAGGTTGCTATTTCAGAACACATTTTCAAACACAATTTTCTCTGCCATAAATGTCCAAGCTGTTAATGCAACTGAGTCTGTTTTATCTGGTTTTTGATTATGTAGAGGAAACCTCCTCCATTTTTTCATGGCAGTGCCTGTGGGTCTATATACTGCTAGTAATGGGTGGGAAGTTCAAGGGGAGATATCAGGGGAAGGTTTTTTACCCAGAGAGTGGTTGGGGCATGGAATGTGTTGCCTGGGGTGGTGGTGGAGGCAGGTATGTTGGTCAAATTCAAGAGATTACCAGATAAGCATATGGAGGAATTTAAAATAGAGGGATATGTGGAAGGGGTTAGATAGTCTTAGGCGAGGTTTAAAGGTTGGCACAACATTGTGGGCCGAAGGGCCTGTATTGTGCTGTCCTGTTCTATGTCCTAAACACTTTCACAATGAAAATGAACATTACGTCTGGATAAAATTGGTCCACAAACTGTTAGCAATTTGTGTCTAAGCAACAACCATGCACTTATGGTTTAGTGAATTAACACAGTGTGATTAAATGTTGCAATGTCTTGTTGCATTGGCTATCTCAGAAGGTCAGTTTTCATAGGTTAAGAGTAGACCTTAATCTGAAAATGATACCAAAATGTGCGATATAGCGAATATTAAGGGTGAGTACAGCACAAGTTTTACATTGGTGAATCTGCAAAGTAAACTCTGGATAGAGGAAAGTTGCTGGGACCAATGTCCTGGTTGTAGTACTGAAGGCTTGCAATCTGGAGGTAGCCGTGCCACTGGCCAAGATGTTCCAGTGCAGTCCAATTACCACCCAGTAAATCCATTCTCAATCATCAGCAAAGTGATAGAAGGTGCAGGCTATGGGACCATCAAACAGCATTTACTCTCTAATAACCTGTTCACTAGTACCCAATTTTGCAGACCTCATCATGGTCTTGGTCCAGACATGTGACTGTCCTTGGCATCAAGGCAGCATTGATCTAAAGTAGCTTCACAGAGCCTTGGTAAAACTGAAGTCAATGGTCTTCAGGAGGAAAACACTCATGTGGTTGGAGTCATACATCACGTAACGAAAGATGATTGTGTTAGTTTGAAGTTAATCATCCTAGTCTCAGGCTATCACTGCAGGAGCTTTTCAGGATGATATACTTGGCCTAACCATCTTCAGCTGCTTCATCAATGTCTGACCTTCCTTTACAAGCTCAGAGGTTGGGATGCTTGCTGATGATTGTACAATTATTAAATTCCTTTCACAGCTCCTGCCCTCCTGCCTGTATGAAGCAAAGGCAAGCGCTTCATGCGCATGGGAACACCACCACCTGCAGGCGACCCTGGAAGTCACAGGCCATCCTGACCTTCATCCTCTAACATCACTGGGTTTAAATCTGAAACTCATCACACAACAGAGAGTATCTTCACCAGAAAGTCTACACTGTTTGTAGAAGATGGCCTAAGACCATCTCCTCAATGGAGGGAAAACATATATTGGTTTTGCCAGCAGTGCTAACATTTCTGAAAAGTCCTTGAAAAGGCTGAACATTAAATGAATTTTAACAAAGGGTAAATGTGAAATGATTCATTTTGTCAGGAACAGTAGAACCATTACCTACACCTCAGAAAATAAGAAACTGCATGTGGTAGAACAGCATAAAAATCTAGGGTTACAATTGAGCAAATCTTTAAAGATAGCATCAGAAACCAAAAGACGGCAGATGCTGGAAATCTGGAACAGAAACACAAAATGCTGGAAATACTCAGCAGATCAAGCAGAATCTGTGGACAGAGAAGCAAGATTAATGTTTCAGGTTCATGTCCTTTTGGCACAAATGAGAACGGATGTTTAAAGCTGTAGTGAAGAGGGAGGGGGGAGAACATACTGTGATAAATTGGAGACTGAATGGGTGGTGTTGGTACTGGATGGGAGAAGACTTGTTAAATCCAGGTGATCTGCCTGGAGGTGAAGTAACAAACTAGATGTTGGAAATTCTCAGCTGGTCAGTTAGCATCTGTAGAGGGAGAAAAACTGAGTTAACCTTGTAGGTGGATGACCTTTCATTGAAACTGGCCAGGTCTGATACAAAAAGGGTGGTTATCTGAAATTGTTGAATTCAGAATTAGGCCACGAGGGATGTAATGTGCCAAGTCAGAAGACGAGACACTGCTCATCATTGGGCTTCATTGAAATAGTGTAAGAGGCCAAAGACAGAGAGGTGAGAGTGGGATGAAGAATTGGAGTGATGCATGACAGGAAGCTATGGCTACCCTTATGGACTGAACAGGAGTGTCCTGTGTTTGGTTTCTCCAGCATAGAGGAGACCACATCATGTGTGCCATATACAGAGCACTAAACTGAAAGGAATGCACATAAATTGCTGCCTCACCCGGAAGGAGTGTTGGGTCCTTGGATGGTGGGAAGGGAGGATGTAAAAGGGCAGGTGTTGCATCTCCTGTAGTTGTATGGGAAAGTGTCAAGAGGAGGAGAGTGTGTGCAAGTTTTATTTCTTGAGCTGTAAGATTTAAATTCAGTGAATTACATTGAACTTGTACTTTTGTATCTATTTACCTTTTGAGATCTGGGCATTGGTGGCAAGGCCAGCATTTATTGCTACCCTGATTGCCCCTGAAGAGGTGGTGGTGAGCCACTTTATAAATCGCTGAAGTCTTCTGGTGGAAGTACAACCACACTGCTGATGTGTAGGGAGTTCCAGGGTTCAGACCCAACCACAATGAAGGAGCAGCAATTATTTCCAAGGTATGATGCTGTGTGATGGTGACCTCCTGTACCTGAAACTCTTCTCCTTCATGGTAGAGGTTGCTGGAGGGTTTGTGAGGTGCTATTGGTGTAGACTGGCTGAATAACTGCAGAGCCTTTGTGAATATTACACACAGCAGCCAGTCGTGGAGGAAATAAATATTTAGGTATGGACTCCTTCATTTTCTGTGGAGTTTCAAATGATGATTGCACAATGTTCAATTCTAACTGACACCCCAATGCCTGACCTTATGATAAGAGGAAGGTCATTAACAAAGCAGTTAAAGATGCTTGGGCCCAGGATACAGCTTGACTGATGTCCTGGGGCTGCAATGATTGATCACCTACGACCACAACCAGCTTCCTTTATATGAGGTATGACTCCAACCATTGGAGTGTTTTCTTGAAGCCCTTTTGCTGGGGTACCTTCATTGCCATGGCGGGTCAAATGATGGCTTGATTTTGGGGCTAGTCACCCTTACCTCTCCTCTGGAATTCAGCTCACTGGTCTTTGTTTCGACCAAGGCAATAATGAGGTGTGAATTGTATTGGCAAAACCCAACAGGGCAGGTTATGGGTGAGTAACTGCAGTTTGATAACACCATTGATGACACCTTCCATCACTTGGTTGATTATTAAGAGCTGATTGTTTGGTTGGGAATTAGTGAAATTGGATTGTTAAGTAGATGCCAGACTTCTATATGTCACTATTTGGCCATGATTGGAAGATCACGCAGTTTTGTTCTCTGTGCTTTTAAACAAGCAAAGAAACACTGGAGAACATGAAGATAGTAATTATAAAGCTGGTACCAGAACTGAGAGGACTTGAGGCAATTTTCTACATAGTCTTTATAGAATATTGCCATAAATTTTTCCTAAGATTTTGAGTGGTTGTAAAGGATATAAGTAGAGAGAACATGAGTGAGCGTTGGTGGGTGGACTGCAAAAATGTAAAAAAAATCTTAAACCCAATCTCAGCCTCACTCAAACCACCCATTGGTTTTATTGAAGACAGGGTGGAATTGGGTGGCCAACCCATTCCAAGGAAGCAGTGTGCCTGAGGTCTTAGCTCAGTTTTAGGCTTAACATGGGTCAATCAGCCAGTTATCGCAGACCTAGTGTAACTGGACAGCTAACTTTTTGATGATGACTACTGCTTGAAAGGTTTTGAAGCAGCATGCTTTTCCAGTGCTGCCTGTTGAACAGGTGGAGCAGGAATGCTATTGGTCCCTGCCCCCTCCCACCTATCCCCAATGCAGCCTTCGAAGCAAATCTGTAAACGTCGCCACTCAACCAGTCCAGATTTATTCCCGCTCCACTAGTAGTCACCAGTCTTTTTATGTCCCAGCTGAATGATTACTCTTCTCCAACTCCTCACCACTAATCTCATTAATCGTTGCCCCATTGCTCTGTGACACCTGAAGACGCAGTTTACCCACTCCCTCTCGAATAGTAGAAATTCATCTACATCAGGGAGTTGTGAGCTAAACTGTCAATCAGTGTGACTTTCAAGCAGTGAACTTGTTTAAAAAAATACTTCACCCCATGGTGTTAAAACTCCTCAGCATCTGGAGTCAAGAAGTGATATAAATCCTTGATATCAGAGCAAATGTTTCCATTCATAGGATAAACCAAAACAAAGACAGTAGATAGTTACTGGTAAGTTAATTAGGGAAATAAATAGTCTGTTCATTCCTCTGAGTGGAAATTGAGTGGAAATTGCTACCACAGGAAGTAGTTGAGGCAAATGCCTTAGATGCTTCCAAAAGGAAACAAGTACGTGAGGGAAAGGGAAGATTGGGATGAGATGGATGATTGATAAGATCTCTTTATTAGTCACATGTACATCGAAACACACAGTGAAATGCATCTTTTGCATAGAGTGTTCTGGGGGGCAGCCTGCAAGTGTCGCCACGCTTCCAGCGCTAACATAGCATGCCCATAACTTCCTAACCTGTATGTCTTTGGAATGTGGGAGGAAACCAGAGCACTCGGAGGAAACCCACACAGACACAGGGAATATAAACAGCAGCATACACACTAGTTGAGCTAAGCTTTCATTTTCTGTGCTGCATATTCCATGTCCAAATAATTAGCAATTTGTGATGCCAGATTCTCTCCTAAATAATGGATCCATTCAAGTCCATTGTATATGGACACAGAAACAAGTTAATGCCAAAATAATGAACATTTAAAATGGACAGGTTAATATCTGGCAAGCAATAACTTGCCTCTCTCAGAGACTAACACTCATAGAAGTCCTGATACGTCTGGCAATGCCACAGGTATGTGGCAATTGCTTCTAGTTTCCTGTATTGTGACCAATAATAATCCCTTACGGTAATTGGAAAAGTTTATACTGGATTATTTAAAATGTGCACAGCAAAATAGATACAGTTCCAAAGTAAAAATAGTTGTTGCTGTCCACTATAATTAAGTTCATATGTGTACTTTTAAAATATAGTGCAAAGATTTTTTTTGAAAGGACTATTCAAACATCAAAAGAATCTCTAAATAAACAGGATGAAAGTAAACTGACTGAAAGTACATGATTGGATTATCTATCAAAAAAGTATATTATGCACTGGCTCCATGTAGAATTTGTTATAGTGTGCAAATGTTTTGTTTTCCTGACTCTCGCTGAGTGACGTTGTCATCATTTATATTCAAAAGTCCAATGGCGGTTCCAGCACAGTCAGCAATAATCACTCCACACTGATTAGTTACATGTGATAACATGGTTAGACAGTGCCTCAGGTATTGTAATTAATTGTGTCAGTTGTACTTTGCAGTAAGCAATAACATTAAATGATTAAGCAACAGCATAATTTTCCAATTAAATAAGTGGTACATCATTTTAATAATCTACCTTACAAATATTAGGGTGAATAAATGATCACTATCACAAATAATTAAACATTCTCATGACTGCGAATGTGCAATAATTATACCAGCCCCAGAAAATGCTGTTTACAATTGCTCCTTCAATTTCCATATCTCTGTATCAGTCACTGGCAGTGCCTTCAGGAGTGGCACAGCTGCTCCTTCACAACTCCAGTGACCCAAGCTTGATCCTGACCTCACCGTTGGTGCAGAATTTGCATGTTCTCCCTATAACCATGTGGGTTTCCCCCAGGTGCTCCGGTGTCCTCACACATCCCAAAAATGTGGTGGGTTAATTGGTCCCTGTAAATTGCCCCTCGTGCAGGTGAGCAGTAGAATCAGGGAAGTTGATGGGAATGTGAGGAGAATAAAATGGGATTGGTGTAGATTGGTTCTCCGGAGGCAGAGGGCCTTTTTCCATGCTGTATGACTCTATGATCTCTATGACTTAGCATTGCCTCTGTGAACCTCTCGTCCTCTTTTCTCTTTTAAGATGCTCCTCAATGCCTATCTTTCAGGCATTTGATATCACATTGCAAGGGATAGAATTAAATGTGTTTGCTAACAGTCCTGTGAAACTTATCACATATTCCTGGACGTGCCCCTGAATATGTTATTGTTGAAATGGAGAAAAATTGTAATTGAGTGTTAGTATCTAATTATATCATATAACATCATCATCAGGGATTTAATTGCTTATAGGCAGACATTAATAAGTAAATGCTTTTGAGTATCAGGACTGGGAAAAGTAATTCATCGGTGATTTTTGAGGTGTTGTCTGTGCATGTGTTTCAGTCATACAGATACAAACATTCAGAGTCTTGCTTTGTCCACTATTTCCCTCTTCAGCAAACTTGACACCTTCTTGATGTCACACCTGGCCCGATTGCTGTGTGCTCAGCACCACATCATTGACACCTTCCTGCTGTCACACCTGGCCCAACTGCTGTGTGCTCAGCACCGCATCATTGAGGCGCTTTTCTTTGAACAGTGCCAGTGATTGCATTTCTTGCTACTCTGCCAGATGTGAAAAAGCATGCCCAAATTTTGCTACTGCATGGATACAAGTTGGTTTTCAATCCATTTGTAAGTAACTACAAGTGAAGAATTTGCTTATAAATTCCCGTCAAGTGATATTATGGTGGAGGACATCTATCCAAACTTGGTTTATATTTTGAACTTTCTTTAAATAGGTCCTCCAGAACATTGCCTTCAAAAGCACAGTGAAACCATGGAGTCTGCCAAAGAATCTATTCCTTAGGATTTTCCTTGGTGGTTCTGAAGAACTTTTGGGCATTTATTTTTGAACATTCAAAACACACTTTGGAAAATGTACTTTCAGATTTGTATGTTGTAAGTAGTAAAATGAATTTGACTGGAGAAAACAATGATACTGCGCTAAGAGTAAGAGAATTATTGCAGCTTTTAATTTACAGCACTGGTCTCTGTAAAATAGATAAAGGTTAAAAATAATCAATTTTATTTAAGACGATTTGTAACCCTTCCACGATGTCCCTTGGCAAAGGAAGCTCTTCTTGAAATGTAGTCACTCATTAAGTCGGAAATGTAACAGCCAAACAGTAATGCAGTAATCCATATAAAAATGCAGGCCTTTCTTTTCTTTTGAACTAGATTTTGAATATTTTTTTTGTTATTGTTGATTGAGGGATAAATAATGGCTGGAACACTGCTTTAACTTCCTTGCTTACCTCTGACAATATGCCAGGGAGTCTTTTACATTCACCTCAAAGAGCAAACAAGGACTCTGTTTCCATTTATAGTGGTACCTCCAACAGTGCAGCACTCCCTTGATGACACACTGATCTATCACCCTAGGTTGTTGTGCTGAAGTCTCTGGAGTGTCACCTGAACCAACAACCTAATGAATCAGATGAACATATTGAGGCACAGCTGACAACAGTACAAAGAGACAGGGCTAATAAATCCAATAAGAAATTTAGGGAAATTGCAATGGGTAGATTGCTGATCTCACCATCACATTGAGTTGTTGAGATGAATAGCATGGATGCGTTTAATGAAGAGGAAGAAATCAAAGGTTATGCTGACAGGGAGAGGTGACATAGAGTGGAAGGAGGTTTGTCTGAATCATCAGCACCAGCTCAGGACTATTTCCTTCTTATAAAGTGAACAATCAATTGACAGTCTGGAAAGCAACAAGTAATTTCTGTGCTCCAAAAGTGTCAGGAAATTCATGTGCACTTCTTCTAGTTCAGTGTATCTCACAGTATTAGTATGTTTCTCAAATCAGTCCTTAATGTTCCATTTTCCAATAGCTCCTTTATATTCACTATATCTAATTTTGCTTATTTTCCTGAAAGACTGGGTGGAAAAACATCCCTGTGGATATGAGCTTTGTCAAGCAAGTTAGGATCTGCCTTTAGTGACTATTTTATAAATGACACTTCCCTTACCCCAATATCAAAGTATGATTTTACTTACAGCTATTAGATTAAAAAAATACTTCAGCTGTGATTCAAAGGGTAGTGCTGTCAGTTACTCTGTCAGGAGGCTTACAGGAGTGAGATAGATCGGCTGGGTGAGTGGTGTTGCAACAACAACCTTGCACTCAAAGTCAGCAAAACCAAGGAACTGATTGTGGACTTTGGGAATGGGAAGTTGGGAGAACACACACACCAGTCCACATTGAGGGTCAGCAGTAGAAAGGGTGAGCAGTTTCAAGCTCCTGAGCATCAACATCACAGACGATCTATCCTGGGTCCAACACATTGATGCAATCATGAAGCAGGCACAGCAATGGCTTTATTTTGTTGAGAGTTTGAGGAGATTTGGAATGTCACCAAAGACTCTTACAAATTTCTATAGATGTATGGTGGAGATCATCCTGACTGGTTGCCTCACAGCCTGGTATGGAGCCTCCAATGCACAGGATCCCAAGAGGCTGCAGAGGGTTATAGACTCAGCCAGCTCCATCACGGGCACAACCCTCCCCACCATCGAGAACATCTTCAAGAGGCGGTGCCTCAAGAAGGCGGCATCCATCACCCTCACCATCCGGGACGTGCCCTCTCATTACTACCATCAGGGGGAGGTACAGGAGCCCAAAGACACAAACTCAACAATTCAGGAACAGCATCTTCCTCTCCACCATCAGATTTCTGAACAATCGATGAACCCATTAACCTCATTATTCCCTTTTCTTTGCAGTACTTATTTATTTTTGTAATGTATAGATTTTTATGTCTTTGCTATGTACTGCTGCCGCAAAACAACAAATTTCACGTCATTAGCAGTGATAATAAATCTGATTCTGATGAGTCAGAAACTAATAGTTCATCCCCTCAAGAATTTTTAGTACATAAATCTAGGTTGATACTCTAGTTGGTACTGAGAGAGTGTTGCACCATCAGAGATGCTGTTTTTGGGATGAGATGCTAGACCACATCCTGTCGTGTCTCTCAACTGGGCAGAAAATACACCATGCTGCAGTTCAGAAGAAGACCAAGGGCTTTATTCCCAGTGCCTGGCCCAATATTTTTCCTCAATCAATATAACAAGGGGAGATTAACCATTATCATGCTACTTTCCGGGAGCCTTCTGTACATTGCAGTAGTGTTTACTACTTAAAAGTAAATAAATAACTGTAAAATGTTTTGGAACAATGTGAAACCTGAAAGGCTCATATAAAAAGATAGGAATTTCTTTTGAACTATATATCTATTCCAAAGTATACTTTTTCCTGCTATGCCCCCGTCAGTAGCTGCTATCAGTGCACTTTGTACCTGGATGTTAGGAACCATTATTTTCCTTCTCCATCATTCCATTTCACACCAAGAAATACAAGTTCTGCTTGGGTATTAATTGAATGTTATGGTGTCCCACATTACGCCAATCTACCTTGATCACAGACGGGATGTCAGCGATCTTCTCCCAGAGAATGAAGAGTGCTTCCTAGGTTCTCACTTTTTTAATTATGCAATTCATGAACTTTTATATTTACTTATTTGCTATAACACAGAATACATATTTATTGATTTTTTTGCACCTGCAACGTGTAAAGTTTCTACTAAATTCACTTCACAATACAAATAAGGTGATTATTAAGATGTCTTTGCTGCATGTGTCTCATAAACTAAAGCCCAAACACCGTTTCTATTTGGCCCCAGTAGTCCATGCAATTCCATTGTACTCTTGTTTACATTTCTTTTCCTGGCCCTTTCATTGTGGCCCTTGAAGTCTACCTTACTGATAGACTAGACCTATTGAAATCCAAAACTTAACATGTCTACTCATGGTAAATTTCAGTCCAAGGTTTCCTTTTGCCCTGAAGGTCTTCCATAAATTCATCTATGAAGATCAAGGACTTGAGTATTCCTGAACTAACATTTGTTTGTTAACTCCCACATTTAAATAGCATGGGAGTTACAATCCGACTGGCAGATCAGAATAAGAATGTAATGAGAAACAGCAGCAGGATAGGCTAATCTGTACCTCGAGCCTGCTCTGCCATTCAATACAATCATGGCTGATCCAATCTTGGTCTCAGTATCACTTCCCAGCTCTCTCTCCCTATCTCCTAATGCCTATGTAGTTCAAATGCCTGTCAATCTCTATCCTGAATAAATATATTTGATGACTCCACCTCCACAACTTCGGGGACAGAGAATTCCAAAGAGTCACGACCCTCTGAGAGAAGAAATTCCTCATCTCTGTCTTAAATGGGTAACTCTTCATTCTGAAACAATGACCTTGTTCTGGAAAACCTCACAAGGGGAAACGTCCTCTCGGTGTCCTCCCCAGAATCTAATACATGTCTAAATTCACTTTCATTCTTCCAAACTCCATTGAGTAGAGCCCAAACCTGTTCAACCTTTCTTCACGTCAGTCTCTTCCTCCCCGGAATCAATCTAGTCAACCTTCTCTGCACTACATCCAAGGCAAACACATTCTTTTTTAAATACGGAGACCAAAATGTGATACCAAAAAATATAATTTGCTTCCTGTAGCAAAAAGCTGATTTAAAAAGTTGTCCTTGTTAACCTTAACAATGGGAATGAAGTATTAACACTAGGGGGCACTCAGACTTTAGCATTAAGTTTGCAAATAAGTTTGTCAAAAAGAATTGTTTTGCTTCTCTGAATGGGTTTATTGAGATGTAGAAAGAGAAACAGCATAAGATTTAATCGTGAATATAAAAATTAGAACATGATTTTTAAATCCTATCAGCATATGTTTGCTTCTTTCACCCAAAATTAAAACCTCTATCAATTTTACATAGTTCTAGTTTAGAAGCTCAGAATAAAAAGAAACTTGTCATGTTTTTTTCAATAGGTTGCTGGAACAGGAATGTTCTCCAGCAGCAGAAGCAAGGCAGTCCAAAACAAGAATGATCAGCATCAAATAAGAAGAAACAAGGAAGTTAACTTTAGAGGTTGCTTTCATATTTGGTCTGTTTTGGCCATTGGTATTTATACATTACTTACAGAACAAGCATTCCAAAGACAACTATTGCAGCAATGCGGTGAGTACTAAATACAGTCTCCATGTTTAGATACAGTACATGTGCATGCATCAACAGCAGGAATAAATCCAATCAAATTTACTTGCTACTATTTAATAAAGATATTTCAAAAGTTTTAATTTTAATGAGATAAATAGAATTACTCCATCAAAATGCACCCAAGGTTCATCCGACTGGCAGAGAACTGCTTTGTGCAGATCTGACATTTCATGTGAGATGAGCATTTTCTTGAAACCAACAGGTGGGAGGATTATTTTGAACAGGATATGAAAATGGGGGATTTCTTTAATGGATCTTGATGTTTTTTTAAAGGACTGAAGAACTATGTTTGTACATGACAAAAATAGAATAAGGGGTCATAATGTTCTTCCATGTCTGTTGGTTATTCTTAGTTTCTGATTTAAATTTAAAAACACAAAATCATGTGTGCAGAGAGATGGAGTAACAGTGCACAGATCACTTTACATTTTTAAAATATGTTCATAAGACTTGATTGTGTAACACTGCAACAGATATAGCTTGCATGTTACAGTGTATATTTTCCAACATCAATACAGATCCAAGGCTTCCTCCACTATCCCTCTCAAAAACTCAGTTCATTGGAACATTATGCCATAACGTGCTCATTATCTGTCATGTACAGCCAACCAGTGGACTAATTATGCATTCAAATTCCCAGCAGCTGTGCCACAGCCATTTATCAATTTCAGGATTAAGACTACAAATCAGCAGAATACCTATAAAACACATGATGATAATTCTATACATTTCAGTTTATTAAGCAGGATAAAAAATTAGAGAAACAGTAGCTATAGCTATGCTAATCTAAGTTAGTTGTAGATTGTAGAAATTAATTATTGTATTCTCCCAGTTTATATAAAATGTTTTGTAATAAAAGGTTAGTAAAACGAATAGAACCATCAGTTAAGTTTTGGGAAACTTGCTTCAAACCATGATTTAAAAAAAAAATTGCTTGAAGCGTGGAGAAATCTAACAGATCTTTTTAACCCATGGCATATCCTCAGAGCTGTTGAAAAGTAAAATAAATACATCAGTCAAATGAACCTTGAACAGCATTATCATTATTACCGGACAACAAATGTGAATCAGGATGGCAGAGCACATTGATGATTTGCATACAGATTTGAACTTGCAAGTCTATATGAAGTGATATGTTATTATGGTGAAGATAGCGCAATAGATTGAAGCCACGTCACAATTACCATAGCCAGCCACTGACGAGCATCTCAAAAGCAGCTAGAACAAGATAAAGTGGAACTGGGGAAAGTTTAGAAGTAGAGAGAGAAGATTTTCTTCTTCTTCCACTCAGGCATGTGAGTTTCACATCAACAGAATACAGAGTTAAATTGAGCTGGGAGGATTACACATCTCCAATAAAACATTATTTTCTGTCAATCCACTTTAATGTGCAAGGAGTTCGAATGGATCTTGCTGTCAGAGTCTGATCCTCTCTGCCTGATGTCCTCTATGCTCTACCTGACCATCCCTCTATACTACAGAGCAATGTCACACCCAGATACTGATTCAATACAACATCTATCACGGTGCATAATCTTAAGGCAGTGTTTAGAACAGAATTGCCTGGATCTCTTCTGTAGAGCAGCTAGTCATTAAAGCTCCTGGTCATGTGTCTGCTAACTCCCACGGAATGGTTATAGCACAGAAAGAGGCCATTCAGCCTGATGACTCTGTACTGGATCTATATAACAACCTGCCCCACTTCCCCACACTATCTCCTCAGCACTGGAAATTCTTTCCTTTCAGATTTAGCGGTCTTTTGAATGCCATCATTGAATCTGTCTCTAATTGTATCCATGGCAGTGTGTGTGTGTATAAAAAAAAGAGAATGTTGCTCATGGTTCTTTTGTGGCCAGAGTCACAGGTCCAGAGTGCTCCTGGGGCCAGGCTGTGGATTGTGCACTGGGTGTGCAGCTAGAGCTGGGATTGGAGTCCAGAACACCAGGGGTTGGGAATGTGGGTAAGTTTGCAGTCAGAATCAATGTCCTGAGTGCTTATTATATTTCCCACTTTCTTAGACTCATTGGGTTCCCTGGAAATTTATTATACAACTGTGTAATAAGTTTTTAAAAAAGTGAAATAAAACTGTGTTGGAGTATTATTAGCAATAACATCCAATGAAAGCTGCTAACAACAATCTGCTGGAGAACTCAGCAGGTAAATTGTGTGTTGCTCCAGATTCCAGCATCTGCAATCTCTTGTGCCTCTAATAAAAGCTGCTAGTTTGGCAGCAAAGTCCTGAGATGCCAGATTATCACAGTGTTAGTGTAATAAAAAGTGAAATATAAAGAATGTAATCATAAAATGCCTTGCGTTATTTTCAAAATATAGTTTGAAACTAATAATTTTAATGTATTTCAATTTTTGTGGATTATTGAAATCATGCAGCAAAGTGGTTCATTTTTTTTCCCATGGATTAATGGAATGTATAAAAATAATTCAACTTCCAACTAATTTCTGGAAAAGGATAGCCTGGTCAGGTATTCACTGAATGGCTTGAGATGACAATCAGCTCTGGTCCCTCATTGATTCTTTCTTCACTGTTTCTCATGTAGATTCTCAGACTGTTTTTAGGATTTCAGTCAACTCTTAAAATGGGTTTGGCTGAGAAGGTAATGTTCATTCATGCATTTGACATTAGGTGATAATTAATCAAAGTTATTTCCAAGCAAGGTACTACATCAAGCTAAAATAAGTGCTGCCTGCAAAAGCGATGGAAAATCATTGACAGCTGGATAAGCCACATGCTTTGGGGTTGTCAAAGGTGTCAAACACACTGAATATTTCTAAACATTTCTGATATTCAGAAACATTTAAAAATTACACTGTAATAAAAACTATTCAAACAGAACATTTCAAAACTTAAAACAAAAATGCTAACACATTTGTAAAAACTTGAATAATTAAAAATCTTTAATTGGCTGATACTTTGGAACAGAGAGGAATAGGTATGAGGAACTAAGGCAAAGAACGAGGAGATCGTCCCTGTACCAGACCCCTGCAATCACAAGTTGTTTGAGTGAAACTCCATCAAAAATTAACACTACTTTGTCCTCGTGACAAAAGGGATGAGAGGGTTGTCCTACCAAGGGAGACTAAATAGTTTGGCCCTGTATTTTTTAGAGTTTAGAAGAATGAGGGGTGACCTTATTTAAACATACAAGATCCTAAAGAGGCTTGACAGGGTAGATGTTGGCAGGTTTTCACCAGTGGGAGAGTCTCAAACAGAGGGACATAATTACAAGGGGCCAGACATTTAAAACATAGAAATTTCTTCTTGCGGAGGATGGTGAATCACTGGAATTCATCTCTGGAAGCTGGATCATTGGAAGTATTTAAAGTGGAGGTGGATAAATATTTGATAGATTGTGGAATAGAAGAGTATGAAGAAATGGCTTTGAAGAGAAGTTGAGGCCAGCATTGATCAGCCATGATCATATTAAATGGTGGGGCAGCCATGAAGGCCTGATGGCCTACTCCTGCTCTTATTTTCTTGTGTTCTTCTATGTTCATTTACTGAGCCAGAACACATTTGGTAAAATTACCAAGTACACCTCGTCACAACTTCAGGATCTCTGCATCCACATGGAAATTAGAAAGTTGGTGACAGTTTTGCAGGGTGAAGATGGGGAACAGCTGATATTTCTCTACAAAATCTGGGGCCTTCCTTTCTAGTGTAACCTTAGGTTATGAAGTTCAAGGTGCACAATTCCAGTGTTCCACCAGCAGAATGAATGTTGCAACACATGAAACCCAAATTTACCGCTCATATTCTAATAAGCTAAATATATGTTTTTATAGTAAAACCTCCGTAGAAGCTTTAAATGTTAGACTTGGACAGTTACAGATTATGTCAAATCTTTAGAATAATGGACAGATGTTATACCAACTATTTTATCAATTTCAGGAAGATAACACTAAGAAAGACATACCTAGCTTCCTGCCTCGATATAGTCTTTCCTGAGGCCAGCACTTCAGCTACTTGGGAAACCACAGGGTCATAGTTCAGACTGCAAACTGCAATAACCTTATCTTCTCTAAAAGTGGGAACAAAATATTATAGATTATATACTTTACAATTTCACCTTCTTAAAATATAGAAACAGTGAGTATTTTTCTTACTTAAATAGGTTCTCAGTAAAGACTTACTTGATAAAGAATACGACAAATGTCATTTCATCAAGATTGCCATGAATTATGACATCTTCAAAGCCCACTCCATATCCTGGCAGAAAACAAAATAGTAATTTTAAGAAGCATTAAATACATGATTATCTTGAAATTATTGGTGTGGATGCTCTAAATCAGAATCAGAACCAGGTTTATTAAATTTGTTGTTTTGTGGCAGCAGTACAGAATTGATTAGACATGTCTCTACCAAGTGGATATACGTCAATGAATGGTATCAGAATTAAGAGGGATCTTGAGCTTATACTTTTATCATAACATGACCAGGATTCCATAAAAAAAATCATTAGGCATAACACATTATCTAGACAAACTATGAGCACCATTATTTTTAAAGAAAGTTTACAACAACAGTTTGAGGGTGGTATAAGTTTAATAGAGTTTGAAACCTATAGTCAGAATCAGATTTATTATCACTGACATAGATGATCTGAAATTTGTTGTTTTGTAGCCGCAGTACAATGTGAAGACATAAAATTACTATAAACTACAAAAATAAATAAATAGTGCAAAAAGAAGGAATAACGAGGTAGTGTTCATGGGTTCATGGACCGTTCAGAAATCTGACGGTGGAGGGGAAGAAGATGTTTCTGAATCATTGAGTGTGAATCTTTGGGCTCCTGTACCTCTTCCCTGATGGTAGTAATATAGTGTATGTAGATGGAGGGGCAGTGTTGAGCTAGAGGGAGAGGAGTGTACACATAGACAGGGAGGAAAATAGCAAAGAAAAATAGTAATAGGATCATGCTCGATTCATTTTGTAATGCAAATGGATATATAGCAACATCATTAAAATACATAACAAATAGGAGAAGGATTGGTTATATTAAACCATTCAAGCCTACTCTGCTATTCCACAGGATCACAACAGTTTTGATTTTGGCCCCAAATCCAATACTTGCCTATTCCTCAAAACCCTAGACTCCCATACAGTCCAAAAACCCACCCATTTCAGCCTTCAATGTGATTCAGCCTCTTCAGCTCACAAGAAATCCAAAGATGCACAACCTCACAGCAAAGAAGTTTATCCTTATCTACATCTTAAATGGGATTTTGTGCTCGATGCAACTTAAATAAAAGTGAAAGTGCAGGTATGATCAGAGACCAAACTAATCAATGAATTTATAATTATGTGCTCCATGTAAACAAACCCAAAATGAAGTACACAGCATGAAATTAGTGACCATCTCCTCAGCTAAAACAATTGAGTAGAAAGGAGAGATTTCCATTTTTATAGCTTGCTTTACATTCTCCTGATTCCCAGGAGCATTTGACACCTGATGCATTACCTTTATTATGTTAGCAAATGATTCGGCCACACAGCACATTATCCATTAGAATATTGACATTCATTGCTTTACCACAATAGTTCACACCATTGGTTGCACAACCTGCCCATCAGCTAAAGAACATAAGTCAGATCTTAAATCTGAATGAAACAGATAATAATGAAAACAAAAACTGTAGATTCTGCAAACCTCAAATAAAAACAAAAGTATACAAAATAGGCAGAACATAATCTGATGAAAGGCAGGTTAATTTTAGTTCACTCCCCACAGGTGCTGTCTGTCCTGTTGTTTCCAGTAATTCTATCTTTCAGTTTTTCGATTCAGTTCGTTTCAGTTTTCCATAAGAGGTTTATATTTACACAAATGTAAAGGGTCAAAGCAGATAAGTGGTAATGTTGCAAAGCAGGACTATTACATACACCAAACTCTCTCAAACATACAAGACTGTCCAAAATCATGTCTTTTTTGAGAATTGTCTAAAGAAGTTTAGTTTAATAAATGTTGATGCTTTCTTGTTGCACAAAGTCCCATTTCATCACTGTGATGTTTGAAACAAAGCAACTATAGAACAGAAAAAGCCTGCAGCAATTGCACAACTCCAGGCTGGTTTTCTAACTGCAATACTAGGTATAGCGACATTCTTTTAACTGATTTTATCTTTCATGCAAATTAAACTGTCAAATTCAGACATTTGGCTGGGTTTTTGCTGTCTTCTAATGTTTGATGTACAAAATAAATAGCCTGGTCCCTTTGCAGCCATTACTGTTCTGCAAAATTTACATGCTGTCAAATATTTCAAAGACAGGAAACTATTCTTAAGGCAATTAACATATGGAATCATTGAATCATTACAACATAGAAGGCTGTTCATCCTATTGAGATTCTACCAGCATTTTTTAGAGCATTCCCATCATTCCCATTTCTCACTCTTTCCCCATGGACTGGAAAATTGTTTCTTCTCAGGAGCTTGTCTAATTCGCTTCTGGATGTCCTATTGATGGCTTCTGCTAACCATACAGGCAGTGAGTTCCAGGTCATAACCATGCTCTGTTCAAAAAAGTATTTTTCTTTGCATCCCCCTTCTATAAATGACTGCCACTTTAAATCATTGTCCCATGAATCACCTACTAGTAGGAAACTAGCAAGGTTAGGCAAACCTCACAGAAACATTTAGTACTTTTTCTAATAGTTATGTATTTGTGCTACCACTGGACACCAGAATACAAGACCAGCTAATAATAATTCACCCAACAAAATTCCATTCAGAATTTGTAATATATTGACTGAAATAAAATCTCATATGGAAACGATGCAAACTAGAGAACTTGCATTTTGGCTCAAAGAACTACTCTGTTTCCATCACATGCTTTGACTCTTTCAATTTTATGTTTTGAATATTTCTAAACTATTATCTGACAGACCTTCACTGTAAAGTTCCATGTGTGCTACAGCCTTCCTGTAACAGAATGTAAAAACCACATGCAGCATTCCAACGGGAGGTAAATCAATGTAGTATATAAACGCAGCATCACTTCCCAATTTTTAGATACAATGATGCTTCACATTGTTGGAAATCTGACCATATTATTACAAAATGATTTGGAAAAAATACTTTTAATGCTGGGTTTTTAAAAGCAACATTGAATCCCATTTCGTAAACTGCATGACTGCTTCGCAGAACACTTCCATTCAATCCACAAAGATGTCCCTGAGCTTTCACTTGCCCGTCACTTTAACCCTCCATCTCACTCTTTGGCTTCTTGCTCGTGAAACATCACCACTCTCTAATTGTGCTGCAGTCCTTGGGACTTAATGTTGAATTCAACTATTTCAGATAACCAGCCTTTCCTGTTTGTGTCAGAACTGGCCAGTTTTGATGTAAACTCATCCATCTATAACAGTAATTCAGTTTTTCATCTCTCCCCTGATGCTGCCTGGTCTGTTGGGTTCCACTATCTATCATAAAGAAAAATTAATTGATGCTGTTCCTATAAAAGATACCCAGACCCCTCCATGAATGACTGACATTAATTAGCTACATGTACCTTGTGCACATTTATTGACTTTTATCAATCCTCTGGTTCACTTGTACGATCTATTAAGAAGTTTAAAGTCTGCGTGGAGTTTGCAAATTCTCCCCATGAGTACATGGACTTCCTCCCACATCCTAAAGATGTACGAGTTAATAGGTTAATTGGTCACTGTAAATTTCTCCTCGTGTGTAGTTGAGCAATGGTTAATGGGAATGTGTGGAGAATAAAATGGGATTAATGTAAATGGGTTGGCATGGACTCAATGGGCTGAAGGGCCTATTTCCATGCTGTATGACTCCACTGGGGTTTATCCCAAAGTATCATTTAACATTTCTTGACATTGAACTGCATCAGAAATCTGCCAACTCTACTAACTTGTCTTTGTTTTCTTATAATTTCTTGCATGTTCCCCTACACAACGGAATACTATTAAGCACAGTATAGTGCAGGACTAGACGAATGCTAATATCATCACAATTCAATCTCCAGAGGTCAGAACTCATTCGGATATAACACTTCAAAAACAGTCTCGCAACTAGATGAAGAATGAATAAGTTACAGGTTTTGGAAGTGCAAAACAATTTCTACTCCACATAGATGTTAAGTCAGGGTCTGACTTAACTCCAGATCAAGGAAGAGGGAGATTCCCAGAAAACACAGACTCACACTATTAGGTATAACAGTGGAGAGAATGCAAAACCACATCAGGATTAAACATGGATTATGAAGTGTTTAGTGGGGTTGAAGAGTCAATTGGATTGTGGTACACTATTTAAACCTAGAGGTATGTTCAGAGGGTTAGGAATATTATGTTCCACATAAGCATTTATCTTTTCAAAAAATTCAAAGTAGAAGAAGTGAAAGACTCAGTACAGGTTCTATATTTAGATAAATTTAGGCAAATATGGTATTTTTCCTGTGCTGGTTAATTTGATCTCCATCAAAGTTGGAGACAAACAATGTGAGCAGGATGTAAACTAGCTTAAACCCAAAATGCAGCAACTGGTTTAAAAACCAGTACATACCAGTGTATGCCAAGTCAGATTCACACATTTGCAGATTGTCATTACCAGTGGGTCTATGTCTTTTGCCTCACATACTAATACCAGATCAGTGAAATGCTAGATGGATGGGAATGGTGAGATGAGAACCCAATCACATTTATATGATTTTAAGTCCTGTGCTGTACTGTTCTATGTTCTAAGTTATTATTACTTCCATAATGAATCAGGCTTTCGTCTGGCAGGACCTGGATGAAGAGAAGCCAAATGCATTTTGCTCAGTTCCCCACAATGAGATATTACATTAAGTAATCATTACCTGCATATCGAATGCTGTTTTTTGAAACAGTTGACCAGAAGTATGGCACAGAATTAAAGGCAGCCTTTTTCTTTAGCATGTTCAATGCAGCCACATGACCTTAAGAGAAAAAGCCACAGATATTTACGTATTGTGATCTTACAGACAATAGTACCATATAAATTGTACATCTGGAGATAAAATTCTCCCAGCATTTGACACGGTAGATGCAAAATTGTTTCACCTGGCCGAGGATCACTGAACCAGGGTTACAGTCTCAAAATGAGGTGTTGGCCATCTATGATTGCGATGAGAAGAGATTGAGATGAGATCCTCACCCAGAGGGCAGTGAATCTTTAGAAGTCTCCATCAAAGAGGGGAGTGAAGACTCAGTTGCTAATTACATTCAAGAAGGAGATTGATGGATCTTTGGATACTGAGGAAGTCATGGCTTTTGGTGTTAGTGGAGGAATGTGGTACTGAGGTAAAGATCAGCTATGATCTTATTGAATGGTGGAGTAGACATGAGGGGCTGAACTTGATAGAAACTTTTGAAAATGTGACTAGGCATGTCTATGAGAGTAAAGTAGTTGGTGTTGTTTACATGAACTTAGTAAAAGTTTTTTATAAGGTTCCATATGGGAGACCATTCCATAAAACAGGAACCCATGTGATCCATGGCATGTTAGCAAATTGGATCCAAAATTGGCTCTGTTATAGGAGGGAGAAGGTGATGGTCGAAGTTGAGAGTTGTTTTTGCAATTGGATGATTGTGACTAGTGGTGTACCGCAGGTATCAGTGCTGGAACTATAGCTGTTTGTTGCGTACAGTAACAACGTAGGTGTGCATGTGGGAGGTGTGGTTAGTCAGTTTGCAGATGACAGAAGATTGGTAATTTTGTTGATGGTGTGGGGGGTAGTCTTTGACTCAGAACAGTATTGATCAATTGGTAAGATGGGCAAAAAAATGGCAGGTGGAACTTAATTATGAAAAACGTGAGATGATATATTTTGGGAGGATTAATAAGGCTAGGAAGTATGAAGGAACAGCAGGACCTTGATGTACATGTCCAAGGATCCCTGAAGGCAGCAGAAGAGGAAGATGAGATGGTGAAGAAGGTGTACAGGATAGTTGCCTTCTTTAGCCAAACCAAAGAATATAAGATCAGGAAGGTGATGGTACAATTTTCTAAATCATTACTTTGGTCAAATCTGGAGTACTATGTGCAATTCTGGAATGATGGGATTGTAGTGGAGGGGATTCACCAGAATGTTGGCTGGGAAGGAATGGTTCAGTTATGGGAAGAGACTAGATTAGTTTTGTCTGGAGTAAAGAATGCTGAGGGGAGTATACAGAGTTATGAGAGGCAGAGATAAGGTAGATAGTGAGAAACTTTACCTTTAGCAGGAGTCTATGTGACCAGAGAGCATAGGTTTAAAGTAAGGGGTAGAGATTTAGCGGTGATTTGAGAAAAAATATTTTCACATAGAGGGTCGTTGCAATTGGGACTGCACTGTCTGAGGGAATGGTGTAGGCAGGTTATCTCATAGCATTAAAGAAGTATTTAGATAAACACTTGAAATGCCATATCATAGAAGGCCTCCGGCAGAGTGTTGGGAAATGGGATTAGTTTAGGTAGTTACTGGATGGTGGGCTGAAGGGCCTGTTTCAGTGCTGGATGACTCTATGGCTTCTGTCAAACATCGGCTGGATAGAAGAGAGAGAGCGCGCACGTCAAAACCAGCTGTTAGGCAATCAGCTCTACAAATAAACTAATTGGCCACACCCCAACATAGAAAATAAAGAAAGAAATAAGCAAGAAAGGCTTTCACTTATCACTGCAATTTGCACAACCACAATTCTCAAATGGGCAAAGTACCTTGTGAATGAGCTATTTGCCAATGGCGAATAGTCACATTTTCATTATTTTTCAATGGTAGTGGAAATGAAGTAATGTCCCCAGCTGCAAACACTCTAGGATTACTTGTCTGCATGTTCTGAAATTAAAGCGCCAAAACAAAAAATGAGAATAATTACTCGTCTGGCATAATTCCAAATCTCAGCATTATTTAAAACCTGTCCCAATATACCGGATAGTTCAGTTTCTGCACCAGTCACATTTCCCTTAATCCCAAATAAAATGCAGTGAAACCAATTTTCTTTTATTGCACTAAAATTTTACCACAATGGGAGGAAGGCTGGTATAGGGAATGTAACTGGACTCAAGAGCCATCATTACAATGAGAAGTGATGCAATTTTAATCGCAAAGCATTTCATTTCAATCGGACGGTGGAGAACTGGCCCTTCAGAAGTTAGAACTGACAGCATTTAAAACCTTGAATCAAATTGAAGGTGAGATTAAAAACATGCATACTCAGGGAAGGGCATTAGCCAGACCTGCTTTGCAAGTATGGCATTCAATTGGTAAAAACAAACATGGAAGACTTTATGATTATTCTTAAACAAGTATTTCCAGCAGTGAACATGTTTTGCTGTACACTTAGACTAACGTGCTCATTTGTAAATGTAGATCTGCAGAACAGACCCACACTGGTAACCTGATGAGGTTACATTTGAGTGACTAGTCAAATGCTAAGCTACTGGGATAGATATACCCATATTTACATAATTAATTTTATAAAGAGCTCAGTGTAGGTGTGGTCTGGCACATTGTTAATCAATTACAAAGCTACCGAGTTTCAGGCATGATTGAAGAACAGCACTTCTATATGCTGAGTCTATATGAGTCTATATGCTGCTTATGTTGAGTCACACTTTGAGGAACCAGTGTATGTGTTGTAGCATTATCTAAAACCAGCAGCACTAGATCCTTGCTGTGAGCGATGGATTATCATGGCAATCATGAAATGGAAATCATTAACCTGCTACACTAATCACCAGCATTTTTTATTCATTCAAGGGATGTGGGCTTCATAGTCTGAGCCAGCGTTTAATTGCCTGTCCCAAACTGCCCTTGAGGATGTGGTGGTGAGCTGCCTTCTTGAACCGCTGCAGTCCTTGAGGTGTAGGTATACCCACAATGCTGTTAGGGAGGGTGTTCCAGGATTTGGGCTCGGTGACAGTGAGGGAACGGCGATATATTTCCAAGTCAGGATGGTGTGTGGTTTGGAGGGCAACTTCCAGGTGGTGGTGTTCCCAGGCTTTTCCTGTCCTTGTCCTTGGTAGAGGTCGTGGGTTTGGAAGGTGCTGACTGAGGAATCTTGGGCCACTACCGTATCACCTTACATCACAGAATCATAGCATTGTACCAACACAGTAGATCATGACTGGCTCAATGAACCTGTGTTAGGTCTTTTACAGAGTAATCCAGTCTCATTCCCCTGCTCTTTTCTTACATTTATGCAAAGTAAAGGCCCAGATACACTGTAAACTGCAGTCTAGATGAAGGGTCTCGACGTGAAATGTCGCCTGTCCATTTCCCTCTACAGATGCTGCCTGATCTGCTGAGTTTCTCCAGCAGTTTGTTTTTTTACAGTGTAAATTCCACTGGCTCATGTCACAAACACTGAAATAATTCCCCTTACACACCACTGCTTTCACATCACAAGTTCTACTCCCTCGTCATTGATACCTTCTCCTTTCTTGATTAATCTCCTTTATTAAACAGGAAGCTCACAATGTTCAGTGTCCAGTTACGCTTTAAACAAAACACCATGTCCATTACCAAGATTGCATAGTTGCATCTGTGTAATACTGCCATCATTACTTGCTTTAGCCACTTACCATTACAAATGTCTATCACAGCTAGATACAAATTTGCACTTACCTAATATGCTCCTCCTTCTCTCCAACATATTGAAGGTGTTGCCTCCTGCATCCTGTCCACATTAAATCTCATTTAGCCATAACCTCCATGCTCATTATTCATTACTGACTCATCACACCCCTTTTTCCAGGAACAAATTTATAAGAATGTGAATCTCTTTCCTATTGGGATCCCCCATAATGGTTTCTCTTTGTGACTGATGATGTAATGGTACGATGCAGCAGGAAGAAATGCACACTGAAAATTAAGAATTTGAATTGACTTGCAGCTAGGTGCTGAGGGAAAATCTGAAGCATAAGAACAAGGAGAAAGTCCATGAACCCATGAACACTACCTCATTATTCCTCTTTTGCTCTATTTATTTATTTATAGTAATTTTTATATCTTTATGTCTTGCACTGTACTGCTGCCACAAAACAACAAATTTTACGACATAGGTCAGTGATAATAAATCTGATTCTGATTCTGAAAGGGTGCAGGTGAAGAAGAGGCAGATCATTTCACATGGAAAATGTTATTTAAAGCAAAGAACATAAAACAATTTCTACCTTATTGACAACAACTGCGCCGTTCAAATCAGTTTTTATGCCACTCATGTTAAGGAAATCAGTCGCAGGTACCACTCCTTTCCACATGGCAGCAAGTAGTTTATACAAGAGAAAAAGATTATGTGAGGACAGCACCATAGGTGAAAAAAACTAAATGATTCAGTTATATTAGCAAATACTTCACCAGTGATATGGAGCACGTGCAGGCAGAAGGGATTAGGTATCATTAGTTTAAATAGTTCAGTACAACATTGTGGGCTGAAGGGCCTGTTCTTGTGCTGTACTGTTCCATGTCCTATGTTTGGTGGGGATTAGTGGTGGGACCTCTGTTGTTTGTGATACGTATATATAAATGATCTGGATGAAAATATAGATGGGCTGATTAGATAGATGGTGGAGTTGTGGTTAGGTTGTCAAAAGATACAGCAGGATAAAGATCAGTTGGAAATTTGGGCGGAGAAATGGGAGATGGAGTTTAATCCAGTCAAGTATGAGGTGTTGCACATTGGGAAGTCAAACGTAAAAGGAAAGTATGCAGTAAGTGGTAGGACCACTGATGTAAAGAGGGACTTTGGGGTCCAAGTCCATAGCTCTCTGAGACTGGCAAAGCAAATGGATAGGGTATAAAAAAAAGACATACTAATGCTTGCCTTCATTGGTCAGGGCATTGAGTATAAAAGTTGGCAGGTCATATTGCAACTGTATAAAACATTGGTTAGGCCACATTTGGACTATCTTGTGCAGTTCTGGTCACCACATTACAAAAAAGATGTGGAAGCTTTGGAGAGGGTACAGAAGAGGTCCACCAGGATATTGCATTAAAATGTAGAATCTATAAAGAGAGGTTGGACAAACTTGGACAATTTTCTCTGCAGCGTCGGAGGCTGAGGGGTAATCCGATAGAAGTATATAAAATTATGAGAGGCATAGATAGGGTAGATAGTTAGAGTCTTTTTCCCAGGTTGGAAATGTAAAATAGTAGAGGGCATAAATTTAAGGTGAGAGGGGAAAAGTTGAATGGAGATTTATGAGGCAATTTTCTTTTTAACAGAGAGTGATAGATGCCTGGAACACACTACCAGGGGAGGTGTAGGAAGCAGATATGATAGCAGCATTTAAAAGGCAGCAAATTAAACTAATCCCATCTGCTTGCACATAGCCCACATGGAATGGAGGGATATGGACCAGGAGCAGGAAGATGGGATTAGTTTAATTTGGTATCTCGGTCGGTACGGACATCATGGGCCAGAGGGTGTGCTCCTGTGCTGTATTGTTCTATGTTCTATATATGATTCTAATCAAATATCCAGTTAAAAATGGGTAAGATTATACCAATTCCAACTACGCAGATGTCTGCTGGAAGAACCATTCCACTTTCGAGTACAACTTCTTCCAGCTGCAGATATATGAAAATTATTTGCATAAGTTACAAAAATTGATGCAAGATTTAACAATAGTTATTCACTGAAATGATTAAACATTCATAGTGGGTTTACCGATCCGTTCTGTCCCCTGAGTTCGGTCACTTTACTCTCCATGTAAAACTTCACATTTTCAGCTTCAAATTTCTGCAATGTTACAGATAAGGATTTCAAATTAGAATCAAGTTTAAGTTCATGCTTTACTTTATTAAATCTAGAGGAGTTAGTGTAGGCTTATTATTAAAAATTAAGAGCTGAGGATGATTGAAACAAGCTTCAGTGCTTTTCTTGAACAGCAATAGAAGATATTTTTAAATATTTTCTCACTAATTAAAAGACAAACATGGCAAAAAGTAGGATTCAAATCAGTGGTTTCTGTCAGAAATAAAAACAGAAAATGTGGGGAAAAACTCAATAGGCCAGACATCATCTCTGAGAGCAGTAATGTTTTAACCTAAAATATTAATTCTGTTTCTTTTCCTTGGATGCTGCCTGACCTGCTGAGTGTTTCCTGTACTTTCTGGTTTTGTTTCTGATTTCCCACATCTGCAGTTTTTAATTTCATTTTTCGTTTCCTTCACAACATGGTCTAATCCAACTTTTATTTCCTGCAGATTATCTGCAATTTTTGTATCATTTTCAGTTCAGACAATTGAATTTTAACTAGTCAACTTAACTTCATTATTGCAGTGCCAACATCTTTCCCCAGCACATCCTGAAATGGGACCTTGCTGGTTCCAATCACCGACACAGACTTAGCTTTGTTAATCAGGTACCAAGTTATCTCCATTCCTGGAAGACAGAAGGAAAAACCTAATGTAAAATATTTACATTACTTCATGTATTTGCTAACAATGGCTCTACACCTGAAAGTTGAAGGTTCAAGTACAGCTTCAGAGACATAAATAAAATCTAGACTGACACTCCAAAGCAGCACACAGGGAATGCTCTGTGGTCACAGGTACTTACTTTAAGAACATGTGACAAACTGAGGATTTGCCTGTCCTATCAGACATAAAAGGTGCTACATAAATGTAAGAGTTTTGGAAAAAGTAGTGATGAAAAGGAAGAATGAAGTTTTCAAATAGTTGCCTGGGGTGGACAAACAATTCATCTTTTTTGCCATAGTTATTTAGTTGCCTAGGCTCATCCACAGTACTAGAAGGCAGACCCACACAGCATTTAAGAGATGTCTAGACAAGAGAAAACTTATTTCCAGGGCTGGAGACTTAGTTATGAAGAGAGAGGAGACAGTGACCAGGCAGAGGTTGTTTCATTGGTTCAAAGGAGGCTGAGACAGCTTAAATTGAGGTGTATAAAATAATGAAAAGTCTAAATGGGTTGAACATGAATGTCCCATTATCCCTAGCAGAGAGGACAATATCCGGGGTGCATATTGTAGATAAATGGAGTGAGGGAGGAAGTGGGAAAGAAAGACAATTTTCATTCAGTGAATAATTGTTTCTTTTCCCATGATCACTGCTTGAAAGGATGTGGAGATAGAAACACTCATCTCATGTAAAAAGTCCCTGGAAGAGCCCTTGGAGGGCCATAACCTCAAGGGCCGTGAACCAAGACTGGAAAGTGGGAATAACCTGAAGTCCATATTTGGCTAGCATGGAGACAATGCTCACCTACTACCCTGTATGTTTCTACATTGAATTGCTGCCAGAAGTATTGCTTTGCCATTACTGTAACACTGCTGATTTTATCCCGGAAGCCATGCCAGTAATATGACACAAAAAGGTCCCAGGATCACTCAATTCAAAGCTATTACGGCATTGGAATTTTAAGAAATTTTTCAATTACAGGTTTCAGGTTACTCTAGGATGTCTGAATGTTCTGATTTTTTGATGTAGATTCACAAGCTCACTGCAGATTAAACTCCCAACTGAACTGGAATCAAAAACAAAAGCAGGAGTCCATTCAGCCCACAGTTTCCTGATGGACAAAATAAAGCAGCTATTTAGGCTGAGCTCACAACAGAGCTCCCTGGCTGAGCATTACTCACCATTTCAAATGTTTATCCATTCCATTAAATGTCTTGAGGATTTCTGTCTCCATCACCCTTCCAAGCAGTAAGTTCCAAACCCCACTGCTTTTTTGGGTGAGTTTTTTCCCCTCAGTTCCTACTTTCCCCTACAACCTATGTTCTCTTGTTTGTGATCTCTCTACCAACAAAAAAAGGTTCTTCCTGTTCAGCCTCTGGAGGCCATTCATAATTTTATACACCTCAATTAAATCTCTCCTCAGCCTTTCAAAGTAAAACAACCCCAGCTTAATCAGCTTCATAACTATAATTTGCCAGCCAAGGTAACATCCTCAACAATCTCCTCTGCATCTCCCTTAGTGTTAATAAATCCTTGCTGAGGTATGATGACCTGAACTAGCAGTCAAGATGTAAACTGAAGTAGGCAGCTTTGAAATTAAAAAAAAATTGGAGAACGACAGCAGATAACATACAACAAATGTGCATTCCCAAAGGTTGAAAGCGGCTACCCATAAAAGCAAGTTGGTTGTCCTGGAGACTCTTGAGGGGATCTAGCTCTCTAACCAGTATTTGGTTCTGAATACAGATGGGGGAAGAGGGCCAGAGATAGCACCACAGCATCATGGGTGATTCAACTGCACAGAGGGGAAGAAGAAAAATCAGCAGAGCAATAGTTATTGGGGAAGACAGATGTTTCGATAGCTGCAGATGTGATTCAATGATGGTACATCGTTATCCTACTGCCAGGGTCAGGGCAATTGCTGCATAGCTGGAAACCATCCTGGAGTGTGATGATGAATAGCCAGAGGTCATGATCCATATCAGAACCATAGATGGAAAAAAACAAGAGTATCTGCAGTCACATTTTTAGGAGTTTGGAAAGAGATTACAAAGCAAGGAAATGGCAAGCAGAAAATTAGTGAGAAAGTTGAAAGGCAGGGAAAATAAAGATTAGAAAATAGAGCTGGACTGTGATTACTGGTACAAGCCATACCTGAGTAATGAATGGGTTCTGTTTTTACAGATATCCATAAATTGGAAAATACAGAAAAAGCACTCGATATGGTAACTGTTCCTCCACAGTATTGTAATCAATGGCATCAAAAACACATAAGAAAGAACAAGTACTAAAAGTGGAGAGAGAGAGAGAGAGGAAGCTAGGAACAGACTAATGAATTTAATATTATTATGGGAGCTTGTTCATACATAGAGGTGTCCATAACTTGAGTGTTCTTAACCCAGGGATGGCCTGCATACAACTAAATGCAAGGAGTACATGAATAAGGCAGATGAATTAATGGCAGGTAGATATGTGGATGTGTGATATAGCAATCACACAAAAATACCTTAAAGAGGCGTAGGACTGTAAGCTTAATGTTGCTGCTTACAGACTTTACAGCAGACATAGAGGGAGGATATTAAAAGAGAGATACAATATTGTTTAAGGAAATCATCATAAGGGGTGCTGTTTGGAAGCTGCAAGGGTTGAACTAAAGAACAAAAAAGAATCAGTTACACTATTAGAAGTATACTACAGAATTACAAATGGTGCAAAGGAAGCAGCAGAGCAAATTTCTGACCAAGAATACTCAGGTCAGTAACAGCAGAATATTTTAATTGCCTTATAGTGATCGAGATGCAGTCAATGTAAAATATATGGAGAGCACAGGATTCTTAACTTGCATTCAAGTGAACATTTTCAACCAATAAAAGTGATTATGGGGGGGGTGGGCCAAATTATAATTTAGATTTAGGGAATGAAACTGGGCCAGAGTTTGAGGGAAAACACTTTCTTTGTAGTGATAATTCAGTTAGATTTAGCATAGCAATGGAAAAAGACAAGGATAAAACGGGAATAAAAGTTTTAAACTGAAGAAAAGCCAATTTTACTGGAATGAGAGATAATTTAGCAAAGTAAGAAGTGACAACAAAAGTGGGCTGGAATTGGCTACTTCAAGATAATTCAGCCTGAGCAATAAGGGAATTTAAAAAAGAGACTGGAGTTCTGCAGGGATACAGTATGTGCAACAAATGGCAGAATACTGAGTGGAGGAACAAAGGGAGCTTGGAGTGGATGTCCATAGATCCTTAACAGGAGGCAGAGCAGATAATTAACGTTGTTAAAAAGGCACAAGGGATGGCAGAGGCACATCTGAAAATATGTGAGTGTATTTGCAAAGCCATTGCGAGTAGGCCTATGAACCTAGTGTTAGAAGGTATTTTGCAGGACAAACTATGAGCTGATTTTGCCATAAGTTTTCTATGATTCCATAAAATGGTGCTGAAACAGAGAGTGTTGAACCCTTACAGACAGACACAAGGAAAAAGAAAATGGCAGAAGTGTTAAACAATGAATGGCACAGTGGCACAGCTAGTAGAGCTGCTACCTCACAGCTCCAGCCACACGGGTTCAATCCTGACCTCAGGTGCTGTCTGTGTGGAGTTTGCACGTTCTCCCTGTGACTGCTTGGGTTTCCTCTGGGTGCTCTAGTTTCCCCCAACCTCACAAACACGTGTGATTGGTAGGTTAATTGGCCACAGTAAATTGCTCCAAATGTGTAGTTAAGTGGAAGAATTCAGGAGGAGTTGATGGGAATGTGGGGAAAATAAAATAGGAATAGTGTAGGATTAGTGTAAATGGGTGCTTGATGGTTGCCAGGGGCTCAGTGGGCCAAATGGCCTGTTTTTGTGCTATATCACTCTATGACTCTATCACTCCTCTGTGTCGGTCTTCACAGAAGAAGACAGGAAAAAAACTGGCAGAAGTCCGAGAGAACCAAGAATGAGGAACTGAGGAAGTAAATATTAGTATAAAAAATATTTGGTGACATCAATAGTCAATAAATCTCAAGGATCCAATTACATCCCAGAGTTTTGAAAGAGGTATCTCTAGAAATAGTGAATGGTATCATCCAAAAGTCTATGGATTGAGAGTAGCAAATATGACACCTCTGTTTAAGAAAGGAGGGAGAGGTAAAACAGGGAACTACCCACGTAATTAGATTAGATTATTGTCATAAACATCAGGGTGCAATGAAATTCCTCGTTTGCATGAAGCTCACAGAGTAAACAGAATACATGGTAATAATAAATACAACAATAAAGACGATGAGCGCAAAACAGTAGAATGGTGCAAAGAATGTAGTGCAATCTGAAGTAGTGCAAAACAAAATTAAAGTGACAATAGTGGAATAACCGAGAGAAGTAGAGTTAAAAGTACAAGAACGTGGCAGCACCACCAGGAAGGGGATGTGAAGGAGGTAATTGGTTCAGAAGCCTGATAGCAGTGGGGAAGATGCCATTCTTAAGTCTGGATGTCCAGAGAGAAAATACCTAATGTTATTTATAGAGAAGATGGTGAAGTTTATAATGGAGGATGTAATAACAGAATACCTTAGAAAGAATAATAGGATTGAGATGAATCAGCATGGATTTATGAAAGGGATATCATATTTTATTAATATAATTCTTTGAGAATGTGGCTAGCAGAATTTCAGAAGGCTTTCTATAAGGTCCCACACAGGGCGTTGGTCAATAAGTTTAGAGCACTTGGAATTGGGGATAATGTACTGACATAGACTGAGAATTGATTGTTGTTCAGAAAGCAAAAAGTGGGAATAAACAGGTATTTCTCAGGTCTTCAAGATATTCTTTAAAACCAATTTCCTGTGCCAATCTTTCATTTTAAGCCCTGGTGTCAAATTTTGTTCAATAGTGCTATAATGAAAGCCTGTGAGGTGTTTTACAATGTTCAAGGTACAATTTTAACTGAGGTAATAACATGTGAGAAATATTTGCACACTGCAATGGAGAACCTTCAGAATCATTCTGGATGTAGATCCTAGATAAGTCAAGCTGCCTTATCTGTAATTATCTGGTGAATACATTTAATATAAAAAAGCAACGTGTAATGCTAGTAACACCACCTGCAGCACTATCATTTTTCTGCATATTACAAACAATAGAACTTCTCGTGTAAACACACCATTACTTATGATGGATTCTTACATTAATTTATAAAATTAGTTCCTATCTTGCTGTTAGTACATTTCTTGGTGACCATCAAATAATGGAAACCGGTAACACTAGGGAACTTTTCCAAAGGAAATTTAAAGGAATTACCAATGAATGAGGAGCCCACGATGACAACATCTTTTTCATTTGATAATTCATGAATTTTGTTTGCATCTTCAGGAGCATACAAGGAAAATACATTTTCCAGATCTGCTCCTGGACAACTAAGTTTTCGAGGTCTGCATTTAAATACATAACATGTTATAAACAAAATAAGACTGAACTCCAAGGAACTGATGTACATCGAATGTGTTTTTCTGTTGCTGTGATATCAAAACTAGAAATTTTTAAGGATTATATACAACAAATAGCACTGAATTCCAAAGAAATCTCAGGAGATAATAAACAGAGCTCAGGAATTATTGTCTTAATAAACTATCACATTGGCAAAAAGACAATACCAGGTTTAAAACTAATTAGAAAGCACTTGAACTTATTCATATACATGTGTTTAAACATGCTTACTACAGAAGTCTTCTGCAATTGCTTTTGACTTGCACATATAGTGTAGACAAGTACCTGCTTTTTGCATTTATACTTTCATACATTTTATGATGCCAACTCATCAGCTGGTTGTCTGCATGCAAGGAACTGCTCACTGAGACTAACTAAAACAGCTTGTAATTTGTGCATCAAAGTCATTGCACTGATGCAATAATGAAGATAGCATGAAATCACCAGTGCACGAAGTTTAAATAAAACCAGTGCCTATATGCTCAATCACAGAGTTCATTCAAAACACGGAGTTCTGTATCAAGGGAATTAAGGGATACGGGGATGGTACAGGAAAGTGGTGTTGAGGTAAAAGATCAGCAGAAGATCTTGATGAATGGCAGAGCTGGCTCGAAGGGCCAAGTGGCCTACTCCTGCTCCTACTTCTTATGTTCCAAAGTGCTCCTGGTCAGCTTCCTTGTTCTATCTTCTGTAAACTTGTTGTCCTTCAAAGCTCCACTGACATAGCATAACTCATATCAAGTCCTTTTGATCCATCACCTTGGCCTATATAGGTCCTGGTAAGTAAGACCTTGATTTAAAATTTTCATCCTTGTCTTCAAAATCCTCTATGTGTTCACTGCCCTCTCAATTTCTAAACTCTTTCATCCATGTTACCCCTGAGACAAGTGAAATAGAAATTCTAAAAAAAAGTGGAAGCCTGACAATACCAAAGGTAAATTCTATTAATTGAAAGTCATTAACTCTATCTTCAGAGATGCCTAAATCATTTTTAAACCTGCACACCACAGGTCAATGCTTCTTTCTGACTGTGTCTAATGCAGGCAAATACCTAAGTGACTGGATTTAAAACACTATAAAATAAATTTACCATGGAATAAAAGAAATTTTGAAAAAAATGGCATTATTTCAAGGTTCAAGAGATGATGAACCACACCTTGTTCCTACTAACAGAAAAATTAGTTCTCTATCTAATTTGATATGCATGCAAACAAGCATTGATATAGACAAAAAACTGAAAGTTCTAAACAAGTTAGAAAAGAATGCAACCTACACATTCAGGTAGCTGGTACTATCTACAAATCAGAAAGAACCAATCTGAGGAAGTCAATCACTTACATACAGCCTGTAGCTATCAATAAGTAGTCATATTGCTGAGACGTTCCATCTTTAAAGCCAACTCTCCTTTTACCTGTATTAACAGATATTGCCTAAACATAACAGAAACAATGAATTTAAATCTAAGCCTTGTAGTGAATATATTTCTTTGCTATCAGAAAGTACTTGAAGGATTTAAGACAAAGGTAATTAGGCAAAGGACAATGTCTTGGTCTGAGTGGAAAACTCTGATAAGAATGAAGTATTAGGAATCCTTTCCTTCAGGATAAATTTCTCTAGTCACTACATGTAGAAATGGTAACTATAATGCAGAAAGATTTCTTCTAATCAGCATTTTGTAAATATGTTGAGTACTTAAAAATACATAGACAACTAGAGGAAATCCCTTTCTGCTATCACAATGTATAAATGAAAGGAAGACATCCTAGTGCACATACATCCATTATTTGTACTCTTTTTGCAATTTCTTATTATCTCTGCCCAGGTTTTACTTGAGCACCTTTTTCACTTGTGGAATAGTTTATTGAAGATTTGGAAATAGTAATATCAAAAAGATTGGGGAATGGGTCAAATAAATAATCCTGAATCATGTCTGAGTGAAATTGTAGGAAGGGCTCTTTTCCTGAACATGGGAAGCATTGATATAAGATTACATTGCACAAGTTTTTATTCTCTATATCATTGACTATTACAATATAGAGTTTAGTTATCTAGTGCTCTCCAGTAACCGGCACTTTGGAGGGAGCATCCACCAAGGAGCACCCTGATTAATATCAGGGAAGTGCTGTGGGAGCCTGTGGGATAACATCAGGGCAGCACTGAGGGAGCACCTGGGTCAACATCAGGGCAGCACTGAGGGAGCACCTGGGTCAACATCAGGGCAGCACTGAGGGAGCACCTGGGTCAACATCAGGGCAGCACTGAGGGAGCACCTGGGTCAACATCAGGGCAGCACTGAGGGAGCACCTGGGCCAACAGCAGGGCAGCTCTGAGTACTGTACTTCATTTCCCTTATTCTATAACCTTTACTATTATAACTTAACTCTTGACTAACCATCAATCCCATTCCCAATGGACTCTGGATAGTAAAGCTTTCACTGCAGTACCAGGCACCATCATCACCACAACAAGCATGGTCTGCAGAGCTGATGCACAATAGTTTGATATGAAAATAGGCATCTTACAAGATGATGTACAATCATGACTTTCATTTTTCTTAATTTATTCATTCGTTTACTGGTAACTAAAAGTGTCCATAAAATACCATCATAGAAGGTAAATGTCACATCTCACCTCCTTGTTTGTCAGCACCTCAATACCATAAGTGGAGTAAAACTCTGACTTCCGCAACAAGATACTTTCAATGCTGATGTCTAAGTTCTAAAGCAACACACAATAATATAGTCAGAAATGTTATGCAGTATGCAATGCACTTAAGTTTGTTACAGTAGAGGAAATAAAGAGCTACATTCAGTTAGCTTGATAAATCACTTTATGGGTGTATAGTCATGTAACTAATATGATCAGTTCTCAGCTCATTCAATTACTACTTTTCCCCAGGGGTTGTGAGGAAGGAACTAAACAGAACAGAATCTTTATAGGATAGCTGACCAGTAAGTGGATGTTACGCTCACAAGAGATCTATGGAAGTCCAAGTATAGAGGTAGCAGTAATGTCACAATCACTGCAGTTATGAAGATATACTTTACACTGAAATAAGCAATTTCCTGGCGTTTCTTTAATGCATACACAGTAGAGAAAATCTTATCTAAGCTGGGTTGTTTGGAAATTGCTTTGACAGTGATTGAACCAAATTTCTCCTTTCTGTTCAGTATACTAAGACCATCTTTACCTACAACAAAGACCTATTTGTTTTTGTTGCTAAAATAGCCCTGGAAAGACAATCCATCTCCATCCAGATCTAAACAATAGTGTTCTAAATGGGTAATCTCAACTATTGCATTTTGGATCACAGATTTTTTTCATTGTAATGGTGTCAGATAGAATCATTCAATTATTTTCTCATTGCTGATTTTCAGAAGCAGGGCTTACAAAAAATTGACTTAAAAATACTGTTGCAAAAATCTATTATTCAAACATTTGTCTAGGCATTATTTACATAACCCAAGCATTGTGGACACTGTTTGTTTCACTCCATTAAACACATACAATCCCAAGTTCTATCTGGGTCACTGAGTTTAATATGTAAAATACAGAATTATGCTATACTTATTTGGTAGCCATATGATCAATGCAAACCAAGGTGGGACATCAAATTCATTGGCATCAGACATTTGGTGGGTTTATAGTCCTTGTTCAATTAAGTGGTTGCATCAGTAGTATTTATTAGATTTATTGGGAAAATACATCATAAAATACATAATCAATTGCACAGTCCATCAATATGGCATCATATTGTGGGCAAGGAGGAGTCAATACTCAGTTCCAATTATTGTAGAATAAAATAAAAAAAACAGATGAACAGGTAAAATTGCAGGAAATTATGGGAATAATTGCAACAAACGTAACAAGAAAACATTGTCCTTGAACAGCCCAGGAACAGGAATAGGCCATTCATTTAGATCAGAAATGGGCTAGTACATCTAAAATGTTAGCAACTTTGAATAATGCTGACAGTGGTTCATTATGACTGAAGGCAGTAATTAAATAACTTTTACATTTAAACTTATTAATCTTTATGATATCTGTCCTCATATAGAGAATATATTAGGAAAATTTAGGAAACCCAAATTCATTCTCATTTGGTCTCTAGTAACTGCGACCATAACATTTTTCAATCATGAAGTAGTGCTTTAATCATACATTACTAAAAAAGGCAAAATAGAAAAAGTGCTTTGATCTAAGCAGACATGAACAGCTTGAAGTAATCCTGCCAATCCCAATGCCATTAAAAAAGTGAAGAGAGAGTACATATTGAAAATGGTGAACTCTAATTGGGTAATAAAGTTGACTCATTATTTTCTACTAGTTTATTATAAGACCAATGCAGTTCACTTTTTTCTCATGAATTCTTGCTCCTCCACACACAAAAACGCTTTTGGGGTATGATAGCAAACTTCTTCTTGTACTTGGAGCTAATGAAACCATCTGTTCCCAGAACAGATTCTTTCTCTCTTAATGCACAGACGTAGTAAGTATGGTCCACAAAAGCACTACCAGCATAAGTCAGCAGATACTGATCAGGAACAGAATGCTGGCCAATCTTCCTCACCCGAACCCAGGGCCGCTGAGGCCAGCTGCAGCCCTGGCCAAGATAAGCTAACTCGGCACAAACAGGGATTAATCTGTAAGCTTCTGCGTAGTTCCCTTTTTCAGTGGACAAATTCATCAAACTGCAGTGGGAACTTAAACTGGAGTAACTAGTGCTGAGAAATAAAAACGTTTCTTGCTTTTGAGCCCAAATGCTGGTAAAATGAAGAACTTGTTGTTCTGTATGTTGTCTCTGTACTTTACATTGGCCTTCAGCCTTGAATAAATACTATATTATCACAATCTAATCACTAATCACAGACTCTTATCTACCGTCAATCACCAAAATGATGATGCATTAATGTCAGCTACTAACACACTCAGCTGTGAGCTGAATCCAATATATTGGCAGTTAATTGTATCACAAGTGTTAGGGTATGTGAGGGACCACATTCATTGAATACAAATGTAGAAATTGCTGGATCCTAAATAATAAATGAACAAACTAAACTAAATGGAATTTCAAAAATGATATGACAAGGGTTTTCAACTGGAAAATATAAATAAGATAATAGATGTTTAGATAATAACATGTTCAGCTGAATTCCCCAATCTTTATCTCATGCTTAAAACTTAAAGCAATGCTGCAAATGATGGTTAGAAGAACTGCAACTGCACCTGACTTGAAATTGTTATTCCACACCTGAAAGATAAGAATGAATCAATCCTTCCTAGTTAGCAATGGAGAAGCCATAACACCTGAAAAATAAGATAATTAACATTTGCTCTGATTTTACAGGTTCTCCACAACTCTTTCAGACAGCAAATATTTCACATGTGAGTAAATTATACATGTGGAATCTATGGTGATGGTGATTTAAAGAAATTACTTAAAATATGTCTGTTTCCAGGGTCATTCTTTCAGTCTCTAACATTAACTACCATATTAAACTGTAGTGGCTTCTTTGAGAATGGGTCCAAATTAACCACATTACAGGTAGTTATGCACTGTGTGTCTGTACCTGTGGTTAATTTGAGACCGATTTCACTTAGTACCCTCAGTTCCTCAAGAGAAGATTTTCAATTGTCGGGTAGGGACAGGGGATGAAGTGGAAGGCATTAACACAAATCCTCTCTTAAAGTGCTGTTCCAACAGTTAAAAAGCGAGCAAATACAGATTTTTTTTGTTTCAATTCACAGACAAAATATTGACTCTTTTATCATTCCTCAAACAATTCCAGATTTACCTATAGTCCAAATATTTAAATGTTGCATGTATAACAGTGATGATGATGTTTGCTATGAAACAAAGTGACATAATAACATAAATTTAACAGCAAGGAATGGAGATTACAGAGGCAAGAGTGAGTCTGATTATTTATCCTGCAATACAGTATTTCTTTACTCACCTTGCTGAGTTTTGTACGGTCATAAGGCAAATGTTGTTCTTTGGTTGCTATTATTATGCGTCCTGCATAAAACTCCTGGCGAAGAGTTTCTGCACATATTAGCGAAGCTGGACCTTATTGCAGAAATGAAAATGGTGCACAGTGTTGATTCAAAAGTCTTCAGTATATCTACAGGAGAATCATATTCTCACTACAGCAATAGTTATTTTGGAAGGAGTTCTTGCGTATGAGAAAATACTGACATGATTTCTACAGCCTGTCTTTCACTAGCATGTTTTTCCTCCAGAGCAGAAAATGAACATTTGCTTTTAGGACATTAACAATGTTACTTAGAAATTAACCATAAAATATACCCATAGTAAAATGATTACAGGTACACATTAACTTAGAAATATGGTAGCAGAATCATGGCATACTGAGACCAAACTAAGGAAGGCATCGTCAAACACAAGACATTCAAAAAAATAACTGCAGATGCTGGAAATCTGAAAGAAAAACAGAAAGACTCAGCAGGTTCTGATAAAGGTTCACAAACCCAAAACTTTGTCTGTCCTTCTTTCCACATATACTGCCTGACCTGTTGAGTTTTTCCAGCATTTTCTGTTATCATCAAGCACAACATTGATTTATTTGAGTTATATTGCCTGAATTAGGGCTTCATTTCAGAATAGAGACGCTAAAGGTTTGTTGATTTCAAAGGTACTTATAAAAGCTTATTTTTTTAAGATTGTTAGTACTAAACAAGAGTAAAATGTCTGGCCTGTTTTTTCCTAATATTTAGGAATTTAAAAATAATCTGTTTTTGTTAAAAATAAAAGTTTTTGTTGCTGACCTCAAATGAAATTCAAAACTGATTGTAGCTCAGGTTTGATGTCTCTTCATCACAACGCAGAGCAATTCTGTTACCGCAGAAAACAGCAGCATTGAAGTTGTGGGGGGCAAGTTACTTCATAGAGAATACAACCTTTAAGTTGATACACTATACCTACCTCCACCTATAAGAAGAATGACTGTCTTAATTGATGGTGATGGGGTGACCATGGTTTTGATTCTTCTGTTTGCTTCCAAGGCCTATTAAAACAAACACACCCACACAATACTGAATCCTATTGACAGGTAGACAAACAAGTTGGTAAGAGTTTTTTTTTAAGTTTGTCTTAGCCATGCAAAAGAAAACATACTTTGGCACTTGCAGATATAATAACCTTGCCATTCTGAACTTTAACCTGTGGAAGCAAAAACAAAGACAATATTAAAATGATTACACTTGAACAGATTTCTTCAAAGCATCTGCACTGCCAACTTCATGTAGACAGGGATTTACTTCTGAAGAACTTCATTCATCTGTTTTATATAGTCTGATTTGCTCAATGGACCCTAGGATTTCATTGTCCAGATATGCAATAATGAAAAACAGTGAAAAGAAATACTGTCTTTTAAAAAAAGAGATGCCTTACAGTCATATGAATTACACAAGACATTCCAGAAAATGTTTGAAAAGATGAGGTTAAATCTTAGTCCATTGATAGTGTTTCATGTGTGTAAAGAATAGTCACAAATGACATTTCTCAAAAGATACATTGTTCAGAGTTCCATGTTATATTGGAGCTCAGCTTACTTCCTGGCAAACAAAAGAAACCAAAATAGATCTGAAAGCAATATGGGCAAATGAGCTGTGAGTTACATCTTACTGTCCAATACTTTACAGCAGCCATCAACCACAGCATTCAAGGCCTTTCATTAGATATCAGGCCAATCTATCACTTAATGCTGCTGGCTATGTTAAAAAGCCAACCTGACCAGGTTGGGTCTCACTCTGTGCTGTTTAGGTGATGAAAAGGGTTGCAGTGGTGTGAGGGCCCTGGGTTACACATTAAGAGAAGATTGCAATTAGCCAAGATTCAAGCACCTTATTGCCTTTGCAGTGATGCTGTGAAAAACTGCCAGTGTGGGGATGCTGTACCTGAATGGAATCAAGCCTGCCAAAGCAACAAAAAAATTAAGAAACCTGTCAACATTTATGGAGCTGTTTTACAGCAATGGCTTCTTGGATAACAAAAAATGAAGAAGCTATCCTCATACATGGAACTGTACCCAATAAACTAATGAGAGGAGGTAACTAAGGAAACTCAATGTTTTACCCATTTGATAATTTGAATCTTGAAGACTGATTACCAAACTATAACCCAAGAATATTTCTATTTATGGCAATATTTCTGTAACTTTGGACTAAGTTGAGACTATGCACTGCTCTATAGATCCGTGACCATCCCTCATTGAGGATTTTCATTTATCATTAGCTCAACAATACCTTCCCTACTTCCATACTGCTCAGAACAATTCTTCAATGCAAATCTTTAATTGTGTAGACGTGAATTTTAATCTTAAAAGGAATTTTTATTATTTTAAAGTTTAATATTTTTAGTTAACAGCTCTGGATATTAGCTGCAATATATAGTTATGCAAAAATGTCACTGAAAATTAATTGTTCAAGCACAAATAATTAAATCATCAGAGTAGTTGAAATTGTACCGGATAGCATTGTACTCCATCCAGAGTAGGGTACTCTTCGATATCGCCTGTTTTTATATTAAAACAGGCACCGTGTCTGGCACATCGAACTTTCCCATTTGAAAGAACTCCTAGATATGAAGAAAGATTGAAGACTAGTTTTACTCTGTATGAGCAGAAATATTGAGAAGCATGTTGAAAGCAAAACTTAGTAACATATTGGAAAATACTTAGGATGCATTTCAGAGAGTAAAAATATGTAAACAATGATTTACCAGTTTGGTTCAACAGGAATTTGTGACTCTGGGCAAAAGTTTATGCAGTATGGATTGTGCAGTTTCTCAAATGAAGCAAAGAACCAAGGTCATTTAGTATTTGAGTAGTGACACATTGAACAGAAGAAACAGTGTCCTGCCTAATATTCCCTTCTCAGCCATTATCATTTTAAAAAAGAGTCTCACCTTCACTAACTTTTACAAAATCTTGCTGATGTGACATATTTATTGTAGTTGCTTGGGTAACTAACAGTGTATTTTGACATGATGAAGTGTAACGGAAACTGTGTATTTTGACATAATGAAGCTCACAGAAAAGCAAACTCTATTTTCTTGGCAGCGGGAACTCAGTGATTTCCTCACAGGGAAGATAACATCAGCAGTGAGACACTGTTAAAAGTGCTCCTGTGGCTCTTCCTACATTGGCGAAGTGTAGACTATATTAGCTGTGGAAATCATCACCAAAATCAGCATTCACCACACTACGAAGTTAGGCAATGGATGATACTAAATGTTAGATGATTACCTTATCAGTCTAAACCTATCCAACATACTCGCCTATTAATTCAATGGTGCTGGGGAAGATGCACTATAGGATTATTGCATGGCATACCAATGGGTTTTTTTGGTTCAGGGCATACAGCACGGAAATTCATTACTGAACTCCACTTACACATTTTTATTCCTTTTAGGGAGCCTGCAGAAGGATAATGTCATATAAGTCCCTGAATATAGCCAGAGATGTGAATGGATAGTTAAGAAGAGTCAGTGAACAGGAGTCAAGAGTTGAGTTAGAGCCTTCTCAGGAAGCTGGGGACTGATGTACGGGAGATTTGAAGCCTCTATTATGGGTCACTAGAGTCAGACAAGTGAGGGTTGAGATTGATGGATGTGGGGAAGGGATGTTCATACTTTGGGGGTTGGGATGGGAACAAAAACAAATGAAGGAAGTTATGGAAAATCCCGAGTAATGGTACCAGCCCTGGACTGTCACAGCATTGTTGAAACATGTTGCTAAAAGTGCCCAGCAGACAGCACCTCAGAACTTGACTTAATGTCCCATGCAAAGTTCAAAAAGTTGCACAAGGTGTAACTTTGTTTCTTATACATCTGATGCACAATTAGTGTCATTGGTTCAAGAACCAGAGGTGCCTAGTTGCATTTCCAGAGATACGCGATTCACCTTGAATATTGTCGCAATCTTGCTTCACTCGGGAAATAACTGATTTTTGCATGCACTAAGAAAAGAATGCTATATGCAACAATTTCTGTGTTTAAAACAGTATTTATTGACCACGCTGCATCAGCTGATGAGTTGTAAATGGTCATGAGGCTCACAACAAACAAACCCATTGCACAGCGTAAAAAGTCAGTTTACTCCAATAGCACATTCTATTTAAAGAGCAAAGAGATAGACAGCAATTTCTCCTGGTTAGTGCAAAGTATGTTCTCCAGAAAATTTCAGCAAGTAGAGGATGGTTATTACATAAATTATGTGTGGAAAATCAGTCTCAGTCACATGCCAAAGTGTGAGCACCAATCTTGAATGACAGGTGAATTAACCAATTACTTTTCATCTGCTTGGCTCTAGTGTCATTACTACATGCTGTCATTTTAAAACTACTAATCTTAAAGACTGTGTATAAACATACAACATTATTTGTGGCAATAATGAGCAATTTAACATTTATGAAATAAAATATTTTACCTTTTACCAGTGGAGCTCCATAATGAGTGCACAAGTGTCCTATGGCACTAAATTCTCCATTGCTTTTGATAAGTAACAGTTTCTGGTTTTCTACTTCAAATTCACGCATCCTGCATGCAACAGCAGATGATTAGTGACAGGAAATGTCTAATTCCACTCAAAAGAAAGAATATTGGACATTAGTCATTAAAACTATTCTAGTTGAAATTTCCCTTCTATATTCATTTCACTGTGTGTTTTGATGTACATGTGACTAATAAAGATATCTTATCTTATATTTAATATTAATTAGAATTTAACTTTGTTGGATAGGAGTATTCTGATTAGTTTTAGATGGAGCTGATTTTTTAAAGAATCAAAGTTGTGTACAGATATTATTTTTAATTTTTTTTAAATTAAAAACTAGGTGCATGTTACAAAGGGAGATCATGCATAATTATCTAAAATCTTCAGCAACTAGGATGAGATGGCTGCTCTCTGATATTTTCATTTTGTACCTTATGGGCAGATAATTAACCCTATATCAATGCATTTTTCACTGTGCCAATGAATTTCAAACAACTAATATATTGCTTTAACCAAAATCTTAGAAGTGAATTTGATAATAAAGCTCAAAGCTTTATGTTGGTATATCCACTTGCAAGGGGAGAATGATGCCATGGCAATATTTAACCAAATGTAAAATTGAGGTCAATATTAATGAGAAGCTCTCCAATACTGAGATACAGACTTGCATTTTCCCATGATGTGGGAGCACGTGATGAGAGACAGACTAAAGCTCGGTGCAGCCACTGCAAAAGCTTTGTGGGGAAGGATCACCGTCTGGGGTCCTACTGGACACTGAGGGTCTGGGTCCTGTGTAATAGCCTCTCAAACACTTCATGGGTATATTGTTTAAAGAGATGAGTAGCATCGGTGCATTGTAAGAAAATACATTGATTTGATGGCACAATGAATGTAAGAAAACCATGTACCAATTGTATTTCATGTATGTACTTCTTATGAATAATGTATATTTTTGAAATAAAAAAAAAGAAACAGGCACAATAAAATAAAAATACAAGAATCTGGAGCAACACACAAAAAGCTGGAGGAACTCAGTTGGTCAGGCAGCATCTATGGAAGGAAATGGGCAGTCAACATTTTGGGTTGAGACCCTTCATCTGGACTGGTCCAGATGAAGGGTCTTGACCCAAAATGTCAACTGTCCATTTCCTACCATAGATGCTGCCTGACCAACTGAGTTCCTCCAGATTTTCATATGTTGCTGCAGTAAAATGGAAGACAGCTCTATATGTTGTGGGTTTGATCATCTTGGCCCCACAATACTATCTCCACAACAGTAATTGAGTCCTATAAGCTATTTTGCAAGCGGTAGATGTTTGAAGAGAAAGACATTAATATTTTGACAATATCAGTTAAAAAAGATACTAGCACTTACTCTCCATCATTCATCTCATCAGCTGAACAAATCTCTTTTACAATTATATTCTCCTCTTTCTCTTTGCTCTTATGTGTATGCTTGGGAGATTCATTCCCTTGATCATCAAAAGTGGGAAAATTAACTGTATTGGGAAAAAGAGTAGGGGAAAATAATTTTAAGCTCTCCTTCCTTCATGAAACGACAGGGAGCAGCTATGCCATCTCCAAGTTTGACTGTGTAAACTCAGAAATTCTTAGAACATTAGTCATAGGTCTTGCTTTATAAACACGGCCAGTAATTGTGAAAAATCATTTTAACAAAAATTATAATCAAATATAAGAATCTATACTTAAATGATAAAATTAGCATGAGAAAGAATAGCATAACTTGGATATGAGAGAACAAAGATTTATTTGTTTAAGATACGGAGAGAATCTTTTATCTTCTTTCAGTGTTAAATCAGCTCTTGAACATAACTGAGGTGACAATGTCAAGGAAAATTGCCTCATAATGAACCCACTGCAGCCCAGAAAAGGAACTTCAGCTGACTGCTTCACGAGCCATGACTGGCAAGGCTACAAACCAAATGCTGGGAGGTGGGACAAGTCTGTGCAGCTCTTTCTCAGCCAGCAAGGATATGATGCGCCAACTGGCCTCCTTCTGTATTGTATAAGGAACATTAACTAAGTTACATTAAGGGACATTAACTAAGCCTCTCAGCAGCTGAGATGGGAGGATGGTTTATTTTGATATAGCAGATATTAAAATATTCAATCTTGTAACATAATTAAAAGATGCGCAGTAATGCCTCACATGTCACCAGTTATGTTCACACTCAGACAGATCAGTTTAGGAGTTTTTCTAACCCTTAAATCATGTTGCCCTTGAGGATGGTCATGACTGAGGAGAATTGTTTTCATAGCCATTGCCAGAGAGTATCATCTACAAATTATTTGCTGTTATGTCCAGGTTTTCTGCAGTGGAACTTCTGTTTATAAATGAATCTGTGTTTGGGTCACTACTAACAATCTCTAAAACAAAAATGAATATTGAAGCTAACCACTTACTACAATTTACTCACAAAGAGACCATTAGAAGCAAAGGGAATTTAACTTCAGAGTATTAGTCAGTCTGAAAAGTATTTCTTGTCTAAATAGAAATAAAGAGTTTATTATAAATACAATTCCAGAAGGAAGAATTCAAGCTTCCCCTTCAAACAAATGCAATAAATATAGCACCATAGATACATTTTACACACAGATTTACCTGTAATTTGATATAAACAGCCTTACAGAATTTTTTGTTGCAATCTAAACCAGCATCCATATGTTTTTAAGGAGTTTTGCTAATTGGATTAAATCACGGAAATGCTTTATTTGGCACAGGTAGTTATTTAAAAAATAATAGAACGAATTTTCAATTCCATTCATGCTATCCTCCAATATTTGGAGTTTAGATGATGTGTTATCACTATTAATTTTATTCTTGTTTTTAAACGACTATCATGTTTCAGCCATAAAAGCGAAACATTGTTCAAAATATACCACCAAATTATGTAGTTTAGAGATCGTGGTCCAACTAACTTAAACACCTAGAGTAACACAACACTAACCAGAAGGATATATACTGTAAGTAGCAACTAAACAACTATACAATGTATGTACATATTTCATACAGTTTGAGATTTTTACACATTTCTTTATTCAATTCTGTTCTTTATCTAAGTATGATAAACAGATTACATAACTGAATCTACGCCCTATTCCTGGCACGGTGCTTTATCTTTGGTGAATTATCAGGGACATCCTTTTGTAAACCAGAATTGAACAATTCATTAAATGAAACAATAAACCACTGACAATAACTGTAAATTCCGTTTCCGATCAGTGGAAACGCTGTTCGATCTAGGAGCAGTTTGATTCAATTAACTTCCCCAGAAACGATTTAGTAATAAAATACGAAGGTATCTAACGAAGTGAGCAAGATTACACAAAGTGGAATCACCATGAATAATTACTAAAACACATCAAGAACTTAACCATTCATGTTCACCTTACTGCACTAGAAAACGCATTCACGATATTCTGCTCATCATGAAACAACACGATATTAAAACAGAAGTTGCTGTTCCGTGTGAATTACATCTTTGCTCACAATCTAACAAGTGGCAAGTTTTCCGAATACGTGAATGCACTTTTCCCGCGGCGTTTAGTACCTGATTTGGATTTGCCTATTCCCATTCTGCGACAGTGAGCCGCACACCGATGAGCTGCGGACGGCAACAACCGAGGGACGCAGCGACGGGAGATGCCGAGCCGCAGAAGCCACAGAACAGCCGAGCCCAGCAGGGGAGCAACTAGTTAGCGGCTCTGGGCAGCGAACAGTTTGCCGAGCCGACGTCAGCAGAGCCCAGGGTAAACAAACGGCGACAGGGTAACATGCCGGTCTCCAAGGAACCGCCACGCCCCGCTTGATGTCACCAGCTGTCACTACCCGGACCCTGAGATACAAAGATCCCCGCAGTTACTTCTTGCAGAGAATCGTGCAAAACTTTCTGTTTATCATAAAGCAGTACAGCACAGGAACGTGCCCTTCGGCACTCGATGTTTCTGCTGACCATGAGGTCAACTCAAACTCTTCCCGTTAGCCTACACATGGTCTATACCCCTCCATTCCCTGCCTGTCTAAATGCCTCCTAAAAGTTGCTATGGTATCTCCTTGCACAACTTCCCCTGGCAGCTTGTCCCAGGCACCTACCATGCTCTGCGTAAAAAAAAACTTGCCTTGTAAATCTCCCCCCTCACCTTAAAGCTCTGCCCTCTAGTATTCCACCCTGGGAAAGAGACTCTGACTTTCTACCCTATCTATGCCTTACATAATTTTATGTAGTTCCATCAGGTCACCCCTCAGCCTCCTTGAAAGCTGATGTGCAATGTGCAATTAAATCTAAATCAGTCTCCCTGGAGCATATGAGGTCATGGAACTGGTGAATTCAGAAACAGTTTATGATATCAGAAGTTTCTCCTTTCTTCTGGTTTACTCCTCTACTCTGCCCTACCTTTCATGTTCAGGTCAGCTAACTCAACAAACACCTGATCGAGAACCTTTCACCATTGCACACTGCAGTACTGTGCCGTGTGCATGCAGGTCCTCCCGAGGTTACGACAGGGTTCCATTCCCGCGAACGGCTGGCAAGTCGGTTATGTGGGCGTGAACTGAGTTTCCACACAGCAGAAGATGCCTGGAACCCCACAGCAGCCGCAAATCCATCCCGCTGGTCTCCCAAACGCTTGTTCATACATATGGGCTGTACATAAATCAGGCATTGGTATGCTGGAGAGGAACTGCATCTGACCAGAAATGATGTGACAAAATCATAGTTCAATCATTACCAGTCTTATATATACTTATGATAAAAGATAAACGCTCTTAAAGCACGAGGCAAAAAGACGAGTCAGCTTTTCTGCTGAGAAGCATTGGAGATAGTGGTCCCACTCACCCTGAACTGAAACCTTACCTTCTTAGGCACAATAGCTTAGGAGTGTATGGAGTTCTTGAGATCATTCCAAGAAAAAAGCAGAAATGATGGAAAACATAGCAGTACAGGCAGCATCTGTGGAAAGAGAAACAGAGTTAACATTTCAGGTCCAAGACCCTTGTCAATTCTGAGATAAGATCAGGCATGGGACATAGACTCAAGTCAGAAAGGGAGGATAGGATAACATAAAAGAATAAAATGTCATAGATGCAGGAAATCTGAAATAAAAACAAACAAAACTTTGACATGAAGCTGCTGCCTGACCTGTTGAAATTTTCCAGCATTTTTGGTTTTGTTGGGGGGATAGAATGTTCCTTTCATCTCCTGTTGCCTATATTAAATCTCTCTTTTCTCTTCCCCATGGATATCTATTCTGTTTATTTCCAGCTTTCATAGTTTTGCTTTATTTGTAAACTATACAGTGGAGCCAGGAATCTCCAGTTTTCTGGGAATCCATTGAAATGAAAGCTCGAAGATAATCAACCCTTCATGTAACATGGAATGAAGAATGGAAAGAGGCAAGAAGTAACGCAGTCATTAAGCAGAATAGCCACTGGTGCATAGAGAAGCCAAAACCAGTTAAACAATGTGAAGCCTCAGTTAGACTATAAGATACAACTAAAATAATAAACAAAAGCAACGTATGACAGATTCTGGAAACCTGAAATAAAAATAGAAAATTTGAGAAACTGGCTCAAAGACAAGCAAATCATAATGCTGAGTGGATGTGTTTCTGACTGGAGAGTAGCAGCCTTCAGAACTCAGTATTAGGATCGCTATTTTTGTTTTGTATTCTCAGCTGGACTATCGAACATAAAAGCAAGGAATGCTAAACCTATAAAAATGTCCAGCTGAGCTGCAGGTGGAAAAGAGTATACACCTCAAAGCACCATCTTTAAGAAATATGTCCTGAAGAGGGTACATCAGGATGATACCAGGGTTGAAGGGATTCAGCTCCATGGAGAAATTGGAGAGGCTAGCGTTGTTCCCTTTAAAGCAAAGAAAGTAAATGGGAGTTTAAAAATTATGCAGGATTTCAGTGGGACAAGTAAAGAGAAACTGTTCTCTTTGGCTGGTAAACAAAGTGACACACATTGAGTCACCATGCATTTGTGGCCTTCAGCCAGAGAAGTGTAGGAAGGGTAGTTCAGATGTCAACTCCTGGAGAGTGAGATTGCAGAAGTGTTTTGCTCCAGAGGACTCAGAAGGGAACTTTCATGGGACAGCCTACAGACAAAAGCTGATGACCCTGTACAACAAATGCTTGTGTGAGATGTCAATGAACATTGGAGAGTTTTCTTCCAACATGCACTTGGCTTTAAATGGAATCTGGAGCTCATCCTTACCAGCAAGGAAGAGGTGGCTAGCCCAACCTTGACATTTGGGGCATAGATAGGGTCAATGTGTGCAGTCTTTTGGCCGGGGTTGGAGAATCAAGAACTGGAGGGCATAGTGTAAGGTGGGAAGGGAGAGATTTAATAGGAACCTGGGAGGCAAGACTTTCACCCAGAGCATGGTTAGTATATTGAATGAGCTGCCAGAGGAAGTGGTTGAGGCAGGTACATTAAGAACATTTAAAAAATACTTGGATAGGTATGTGGATAGGAAAGGTTGAGAGGGATATGGGCCAAATGTGGACAGATTGGTATTGGTGTTGGTTTATTATTGTCACTTGTACCGAGGTACAGTGAAAAGCTTGTCTTACAAACCAATCGTACAGATCAATTCATTACACAGTGCAGTTGCATTGAGTTAGTACAAAGTGTATTGATGTAGCTTAAATGGGAATCTTGGTTGGCATGGACCAGTTGGACTGAAGGGCCTCTTTCTGTGCTGTATGACTCAATGACTTACTGGCTACCCATCATGAAGCATTGCATGAGCAAGTTTCACTTTCCTTTGGTATTGAAGTAGAACCTCAGGCTGCCAAGCAAGCTCAGAATGCTACCATTTTGGCTCTGAAATCTGTTGTTCAAAGAGGCTTAGGAGGTGTCATGATACCCAGCAACGTGTCATTGAAGAGAGTCCTAAGATTGCAGTTACCTTCCCAGAAGAACAAATGGAGCTTGAATTGGCCAATTATCCTCAGGATGATTACTTTTTGATTGAATCATTGCCTCGCTGCCAGTGTTGGTTACCTATCAGTTAACCTGCCAGACAAGGTGGTTGCTCCTCAGTGCACAGTCCTAATCTGGGTGTAACAGGTTTTACACATTCGGCAAATTCAGAGGTGAGGAAATGGTAGGGTGGGGGTAAATGGCTGGAGGCATAGTCGAAGTGGGATGGCAGAAGCTGTTAAGTGGCTAAAGTGATGATAATCCAAGGCAAAAGGGGATAATAATGGGAACGGTTAAGAAGCAAAAGATAGGCCAAGTAGGACCTAGAAATGGCAGCTTGCAGATAGAAAAATAAATTACCTGGAATTGAATACTGAGTCAAGAAGGTTGTAAAATGGTGTCTATAAAGTAATTATGCCTGTTCTTTTGCTTTTTGTTACTGCCTTGATTGAGTTGACAGTTCATATTATTCAACAGGCTCTTTCTTCCCTAATAATAAGCTTGCAGATGATTTACACTTGGTATTGGTATTGGTTTATTATTGTCACTTGTACCGAGGTACAGTGAAAAACTTGTCTTACAAACCGATCTTACAGGTCAATTCATTATACAGTGCAGTTACATTGAGTTAGTACAGAGTGCATTGATGTAGTACAGGTTAAAAAAAACAATAACAGTACAGAGTAAAGTGTCACAGCTACAGAGAAAGTGCAGTGCAATAAGGTGCAAGGTCACAACAAGTTAGATCATGAGGTTATGAGGTCATAGGTCATAGGTCATAGTCCATCTCATTGTATAAGGGAACTGTTCAATAGTCTTATCACTGTGGGGTAGGAGCTGTCCTTATGTCTGGTGGTACGTGCTCTCAGGCTCCTGTATCTTCTACCCAACGGAAGAGTAGGAAAGAGGGAATGTCCTGGGTGGGTGGGGCACTCAACTTTTTCTCACTAAGTGAACTGTCACCTCTTTTCTATCTTCTTTCTTTTTTATAAGTTTGCAAAGGTACTTTTGAATTTGAATTTTTAAGGAGGGACTACATCCTTTAGCTTATCCTGCTTCAAAGTTACTAACTGGGCTTCTGTACATTTCCAGCAATTTATTTATGACAACACTTTTTTCTTTGTCTTCTATTGATCTTCCCCCAAATAATAATCTTCCTTAATGGTTAAAACAGAAAATTGTTTACTAATACTTAAGATTTATGTGTCCTTAGTGTAAGGGAAATGCTGCATTATTTGCAGCATATTGCATTCAGCTATAATTTGGTTGCATTTTTCTACTGAGAATAATTTAGGATCCCATAATAAATGCCGGGGTTAAAGGAAAATGTGTGTGTGTGTGTGTGTGTGTGTGTGTGTGTGTGTGTGTGTGTGTGTGTGTGTGTGTGTGTGTGTGTGTGTGTGTGTGTGTGTGTGTGTGTGTGTGAGCATGCATGCCCGAAACTGAATTTCATTTTCAAAATACCAAAATTATCGTGAGATTCCTTTGACTCTGTTAATAAATGAGTTAACTCTATATTGGCCATCTTTGAGCCTGTGGTCAATAAGTTTGGGAAGAAAGCAAACATCAGACCTAGGGAGACAAGCTTCTAAAAATTTTGATTTTCAATGTTATGGTTCATAGGTAAAATGCTGCAGATGTGAAATTTGGAAATGAAAAGTTCAGGTATCCATATTATGGTGATATTTCTGTGTTGTCACACTTATGGATAATTAAAATTTATTCTAAGTAACAAATTACTTCTTTTATCTATTCATTCTTTGGGATCAGAAGGAGCAGAATTTATTACCCAAAGTTAACTCCCAGTGAAAAGGTGGTGATGAGCTGCAATCATGAACCACTGTTTCTGGTGAAAGTACATCCACAGTGCCACTGGGCAGGATATAGACCCAGTGATGATGAAGTGGTTCATTAATTTGGCACTTTGGGTTGAACATGGTTGCTATGGTAACTCCCTCCACACCTTCCCCTGGCAGGTTGAAGATAGTTGCAAATGCTTCAGCCTTGTCTTTAGCACTCACATGCAGGGCCCTGTTATTGATGAGGTAACTCGCTCTCCTTCCAGCTTTCCACCCCCAGCCCCACCAAAGTGGTCTCTTCACAAGATGGGATCGTTACACAGGGGCTGAAGGTAGCTTTGGTAGTTGAGAGGTAACTATCAAGAGTGAGTTGGTAATCAAGGATGGAGCTGGTATTTGTGGGATCAGATTGGTCGTTATGGGCTATGACTGGTAGTTGCTGGTAAAATTGGTGGCTGGGGGCATCGTTGGTAATTGGAGGGTAATATTGGCAGTTGGGGGTGAGGTTGGTTACTGTGACCAGTTGCTGGAATGGAATATTGATTGTGGGATTGGGTGGTGCAATGTTCAGGGGTATGTCACAGGTCGATAGGCAAGGGTGGGGTCTGGTTGGATCAGCAGGTTGAAAGGTTGGAGGGGATGTCAACCAAGATGGAGAATATGAAGGAAGGTAAGTATGTCAGGGTCCGGGTTGAGTAGATCAAGGACTTAGGAGGCCTGAGGATATGGGGGAGATGTGCCTTGGCCCTTGTGTATCAGTGGATTGGGCCAAGGCACACCTCCCCCCATCCTCAGGGAGACCTAAGTCCAGCATTGGGCCTTGAACATAATGTTTGTTAACTCAACGGGAACCAATATTTTAACTAACTGCTCAATAAGAATCAACATTTCATGCCAATGATCTTTCATTGGTACTGACTGTAGCCTCTGAAGAGGTGATTACCTAATGAGCCTGAAGTGGCTCAGTATCTATAGCACAATTATGTCCAGGTTTATTATTATAGTTAGAGATTATGCACAAGTAGGAATTATGAGTTTTATGTTGTAAATTAGTAAAATCTGTTCTTTACCTCTCTTATCTGTTAAAGTTCACCATTCTATAAATCTGATGTGAAAATTATTGTCTGAGCTGGTTTAGTGGAATGTATTGGGCATCATTTCCACAACTCAAGTTGCAATAGCATAGAGTTGCCTTGTTACTTAATACTTATGTAAGCATCACAGTTTGTTAGGGTGTGAGAGCCTTTTACAGGAGTGTTGCTTGTTTCAAGACGTAAGATAAGTAGTCAGTGCAGCTTGAAAGTTTTAACAGGAAGAAACAAACCCTGAATACAAAAGCAATGTTTGCATGACCAACGGTTATATTTCTTATTCAGATACTAATAGAAATGAACCTACCAACAAATGCAATCTGTGTTCATGGAGTCATGCAGCACAGAAGCAACCCTTCAGCCCATTATGTCCATGCTGACTATCAAGTACCCATCTTTACTAATCCCATTGACCAACACTTGGTCCATAGCCTTCTGTGCCTTGACGATTTAGGTGCTTGTCCACATACATGTTAAATTTTGTGAGTGTACCTGCCTTCACCACCTTCTTAGGCAATGCATTCCAGTTTCCAGATTCCTCTGGGTGAAAAGATTCCTCCTCAGATCCCCTCTAAACCTCTTACCCCTTCCCTTAAACCTGTGCACTCTACTAATTCAAACTAGCAGATAGTTAACTACCAGGTAAAGAACTTAAAACTATCCATTACAAAGTAGCTGCTGCTTGTTTTATTAAATTTGCCCTTCCAAAACAATGCTTTACAATTGTGTGTAATTTTGTGGTTTGGCAGAGATTGCTTTTTGTTTGTACACTTTCAGCTTTAGAATTCACTTCTAACTTTTGAACAATTTAGGTTCAATCCATTTCTTCTGACATTGTGTAAACAAGATCTGACGATTCAGCTATATCCTTGCTTTTTAACCCCTGTTAATCCACTATTAAAGCCACGAAACGTAATCCTATTGAAAAGTTTTTCTCCATGGGGAAGGTTATAACCTTTCCTTCCTGGATGATAAATGGGTGAGTGGCTTAGCTATTTGTTTTCAGACCAACTAAAGGCCAAGCAACCTGCTCCATCTGATTACTACTAAGGGAGTGACGGTGATATTAGCCTTGCCCATGAGGTATATTCTCCTGTACCTAGTCTGCAGCGAATTAACATGTGCAACGTGCAGAGTAATACGAGGGAAACAAAGAGCTCTAAAATGTTTGCCAGGATTATTCAACATCCTTCTTAGACTCTCCAGCTGGTCAAAAATGTCACATAGCAATGTCACACTGATTTACAATACACTGCACTCCTTCCCCCTTTTAAAAGATTGGAAGAGTGCAACCTATTTAGCTATATTTACAAATTTAAGGATCAATTAGGTTTCAAGTTCTCTTGGATCTGCATAACTTTATTGTGCTGCTTGTAGAGATTCCACAGACATTGTTTGTGTAGCATCCATCTGGACTCACTGAAGGTGTCTGTGTTTAACTCTCTTCAGTCATTTCTGAGTCAGCTTTTCTTCAAGAATTGTTCACTCATTGAGGAATATTCAAACTCACAGTCTTCCTCACTATTCTTCTGCTGTCTTTCTCTTGGTCTATGTGAATCTTTCTGGATCGTTCACCCACCGGCAAACTTCATCAAGTAACAAGAACCTCTTCTCCCTAAAGCCAGTGTCATTATGCTTTGCTTTAACTTCCTGCCCTCCAGATTTAGTTGAATCAAGCTCAGACACCGATCATCGTCAAAAAAACTACAGATGCTGGAAATCTGAAATAAAAATAGAAGATGCTGGAAAAACTCAGCAGGGATATGGGACTATTTGCAGGGAGACAGACCATGTAGGCAGGTGGGATTAGATTAGATTAATATCATGGTCGGCACAGACTTGGTGGGCCAAAGAATCTGTTACTGTGGTTTACTGTTCTATGTTCTATGTCTAGCAGTATCTATGAAAAGAGAAACAGTTAATGTTTCAGATCCAGGGCCCTTCCTCAGAACTGACAAAGATAAATAAATTAGTCTAGTTGAGAGAAGGCAATAGGTGGAACAAAAGGAATTTCTCTGATAGGTTGAAATAATCTGGCTATTAAGGGGCAGTTAAAATCAGATTGAGTTTCTTTATCTGTGTAATGTGTTGCTAATGTTGGTTAATCTGTGGAATGTTGTATAGTCTGGGCTACTGAGACATTTTCAACTGGCCAGACCAAGGAAAAAGAAAAAAAAGTAAAAAAGGATGGCAGGCAAAGATTACTGCAAATCCAGGTAGTTCTGTCTGCTCTGGACACCATAACAAAGGAGGTCACCCAGTCATTCAGTACAATTTTCGTCAACACATTGCGTCACTTAAGTTTGTTCACCCATTCCTCTACTTGGGCCATCATGGCACATAGTATCAGTTTAGGCCTGCAGTAGATGGGTTGAGTATTTAGCTGGTCTGATAAAGGGTCTTTCAGTTGAAATGTTAACTTTGTTTCTTTCTCCACAGATGCTGCATGACTAGCTGAGTCACTCCAGCATTTTCTGCCTTAACTAGCATTTAGTGGAGTGTACGTACAAGCTTTATGCCTCTTAATGCCAATCTATGAATCTTTGAACATGCCTCCATACTGATCAGAAGCTGATCAAGACGTGGTTGCAAAGTGCTCATATTAACTACATTCTTCCAATCCACTTTTAAGTCTTTAAAACAATCTACTCCTTATAGGGTTGGTCTGGCAAACTTTGATGTGGAATTACAATGGGAAACATTTAGTTGAGTTTAGTATTCAGAGAGTAGAGTGCAGGGAAAATACAGTATATTCCACTAGAAGAAAAGAACACACATTCAGGGACTCCATGGATAAATAAGGACATAAGGGAACAATTGAAGGTAAGAAAAGATATATACATTAAGTACTCAGCAGAGATAAGTGAAAATATGAAGGGATTAGGGAAAAAGTAAAAAAACACAGTTACTTCCTTTTAAATTATGAAAAAACATTTAAAAAGTTAAATATTTTATACACTAATCAATAACATGGAGGTTGGGGTGAGAATTGAGACTGTAGGGAATGAAGGACAATACCATGGTAACAAAAGGAGATGGCAGAAATCTTAAACTGATTTTTTGCTTTGGTATTTACCAGAGAGATAGAACAGGTGTACAATGGATCATGATAAATACATTCAAAGTAGAAAAAGGGAATATGTTAAACAATCTAATCAAAGTAAAAGAGAATAAAATTCCCAATCTGGATGGATTGCTTCCATGCATTTTAAAAGAACCTAGAAAGGAGCTAGCAGAGGCATTGCCACAGATTTGATAATTGATTGGCTAAATGTATAGTGCCAAAGGATGGGCAGATAACTAATCTCACACGTATACCTAGGATGGAGGAAGAGATGAGTCTAGAGAATTAGCTTAGATGGTAGGAAAAGTAATGGAGTTACGAATAAAGGAGAGAATAGGACATCCAGAAAGTGTAATGATGAATAGTAGGCATGGATTTCAATGGAACAATAAAACAATACAGTACAAGAATAGGCCCTTTGGACCACCATGTTTGTGCCAACCATCTAAATTATGCCAATCTAAATTAATCCTGTCTGCCTGCACATGGTCTATATCCCTTTATTCCCTTTTATGTCTGTCATGACCCCCAGCAGCCTGTTCCGGACACCTACCATTCTCTGTAAAAAAAACTTGCCTTGCATATCTCCTCTAAACTTTCCTCCTCTGACCTTAAACCTATGCCCTCTAGTATTAAACATTTCCACCCTGGGAAAAAGATCTATCTACCCTATCTGCGCCTCTCACAATTTTAGAAACCTCTATCAGGTCAACCGTCAGCCTCCGATGCTGTAGAGTAAACATTCCAAGTTTGCCCAACCTCTCCTTTTACCTAATACACTCCAATCTAGGCAACATCCTGGTGAAATTGTTCTGCACCCTCCTTTCAAAGGGGAAAATCTTGCTTGACCAAACTTATTGAATTTTTTGGCGAGCTACAGAAAGGGTAGATAATGGTAATACAGTGGATGTAATTTATCTAGATCTTTAAAAGGCCTGCAAAAAATATCCCACAACGGACTAATAAGTAAGGTCAAAGAATGCAGTCAGGGGACAAGCAGCAGAGTAGATTGCTACCTGGCTTTAAAACACAAAGCTGAGAGTGACAATATTAGGTAGCTATTCACATTAGAAGGAAATGGATACTGGTGTTCCACAAGGATCTATTGGGGTACAATTTACATTCACAATTTAGATGCTGGAATAAAAATGCAATTTCTAAATTTAGAGATAATACCAAATTGGAGACAGGGAAAGTCAATACAGTGATTGGGGAAAACAGCATCAAATTACAGGACATCATAAAAAACTTGCAGAATGGGAAGATAATTGGTAAATAAAGTTTAACATGGATAAATGCAAGGTAGTACATTTTGGTAGGAAGAATAGAGAGATCTCTTATTACTTCATGTTATTACCATTTCTTTAGCCTCCTGAGGAAGTAAAGGCACTGGTGAGCTTTCTTGGCTGTGGCATCTACGTGGTTGTACCAGGACAGGCTATTGGTGATGTTCACTCCAAGGAACTTGAAGCTCTCAATCCTCTCGACCTCAGCACCATTGATGTAGACAGGTGCATGTACACCGCCCGCTTTCCTGAAGTCAATGACCAGCTCTTTTGTTTTGCTGACACTGAGGGAAAGGTTGTTGTCATGACACCACGTCATTAAGCTCTCCATCTCCTTCCTGTACTCTGATTCATCGTTATTTGAGATATGGCCTACTATGGTGGTATCATCTGCAAACTTGTAGATGGAGTTAGAGCAGAATCTGGCCACGTAGACATGAATGCATAGGGAGTAGAGCATAGGGCTGAGGACGCAGTCTTGTGGGGCACCAGTGTTGAGAATAATTGTGCTGGAGGTGTTGCTGCCTATCCTCACTGATTGCGTTGGTTAGAAAGTCAAGGATCCAGTTGCAGAGAGAGATATTGAGTCCTAGGTCTCTTGGGGATGAGTTTGCTTGGAATTATAGTATTGAACAGGAATCTTGTTGCAAATATCTCTGTCCATAATCAAGCATTATATCAATGTTCAGACTGATATGGTGAACTTGAGCTTTCACTTAATTTTAAAATCACTGCATTTTCCATTACTGCATTGATGGTATACATTAACCAATGCTCTTCATGTTGCTCATAACTTTCAATATTGTACAAGCTATTCATTTCTTCTAAATAAATAGCTTGATCATACACTAAGAACCTTTTTGGTTGACATTTCTCTTGACTGCAATCATGGGCCTAATCTTACGCACTGAGGCTATATACCCTTTCTTTTGGTTAACAAACCTTTTCACTCTGAACTAGCATTCTTGTGATGGTGATAGCAGTTTTTCCTGACAGTTTTGCCTTTCATGCCAAATCCACTTATGTCACTCAGGCTTAACATTGGAGCTCTTGTCTTTGCTATTGCAGTTTGCCCACGTACAGCATTAACATTCATCTTGTGCGCCAGTCAAAATTTGTCCATTTCCATAATTGTGGCCATGTGGTTAATCTTGTGTATTTAATAATTCAGATTGAATCATACTTATCTATTATACCACTGACATGATTAAATATGTCATACACTGATAGTACACCTTTTTTACACGTTCCACAAGTCTCTCCAGCAATGATCCTTTTAAAAAGCAAAGTTATTGAAGGAAATCAAATGATTTTTCTTTTGTTTATCTAGCAGAGAGTAGTAAACACTGCCCAGTGCATCACAGGCTCGTCACTTCCTTCCATCCAGTCCATCTTCACATTGTGTAGCATCAAGAAGACTAACAGTATCGTCAAGGATGCCTGCCATCCTGGCCATTCCCTTTTCTCTCTTCTACCTTCTGGGAGAAGATACAGGAGCTTGAAAGCCCAGTCGACCAGACTCAAGAACAATTCTTCTCCACTGCTATCAGACTTCCGAACCAATCACCTCTTTCACATTTCCCTTCCCGATGATGCTGCTATTTTCTCAGACCCTTAATTCTACCTCTCTTGATTATTCCATCGCTGTAACTTTAGCATTTTGTTCGCACTACTTCAGCTTGCATCATTCTGTGTAGTTTGCACCATCCTGCTGTTTTACGCTCATGGATGTATTTATTGTTGTATTTATTACTAGCATGTATGCTGTTTATTCTATGAGGTTCATGCGAGCAAGGAATTTAATAATAAATAATGAAATAAACTAATCTGAATCAGAATCAGAAGGTATAATTGCTAATTATATCAAAGGGAAAGCTGACCTTTACTGAATTCCTTTAGTCCTATGCTTCCAGTCTCAGTGTTCTTGCCAATCAACTCTGTTCCACCATTTTGATCAACATCTTCGAATTTGTAGTATATGGATATTAAGATTTCAGTATGACGAAAATAGACATTACTATAAGATGGTATTTAATAGTTTTGAACCTTCAGGGTAATCTCATCTGCAGATGATATAAATCCATCTAGTTCTCATCCGCAGTCCAGAACATAAGGGAGTTGATTATCAGCTACAATGCCACTTCTCTCCATGTGACATAAGTGATAATACTGGATGCTTTACTGGCATCCACACCCAAGTGTCTATTCCTCCTGGTTCCAATGAATAAGGCTGTGCATCCTTCCTTAGTGACTTTTGAACATTGATCTGTCCTTGTGCAATACCAATATTAGCAAAACATGCAGTAAAGTAATTAGAAAGAGGCCTGAAAGAGCCAGGTTCCTGTTTGTCTCTCAATATTCCACTAAACAGACAGACCCAAGTATCAGAACATAAAAAAAATAAGGAATTGAAGCAGGAGTAGGCCATGTGGTCCTTCAAGCCTGCTCTACCATTCATTAAGATTGTGGCTGATCTTCTACCACAGCACCACTTGTGAAGTGGGACATCCGGACATGAGGAAGTAGCATGTAGTGTTAAATTGTATATCGTAAAAACACATGGTAAGACAGAAGTATTTCTGCCTCATCAAAGCCAGACCTGATTTGTGTAGCTGAGTTAGCAAGGCTCAACAGTACAAATAAAGAATCAACAGCTCCATGGAATGGAGTGGGTGGCACGGTAGTGGGCGGCATGGTGGTGTAGCAGTTAGCATAATGCTATTACAGTGCCGGTGACCCAGGTTCAATTCCCGTCGCTGTCTGTAAGGAGCTTGTACGTTCTCCCCGTGTCTGCGTGGGTTTCCTCCGGGTGCTCCGGTTTCCTCCCACATTCCAGAGACGTACGGTTTAGGAGCTGTTGGTATGCTATGTTGGCACTGGAAGAGTGGTGACACTTGTGCGCTGCCCCTCACACATTCTCAGTAACGCAAAAAGACACACTTCACTGTGTTTTTCAACGTATGTGTGACTACTAAATAGATATCTTATCTCTTGTAGATAGCCTAGTCTTCACCAGAAGTCACATAATTATAGTAGTCTTTGTAGTAACACAGGAAGCCTGGATTAACACAAGGATATGTGGAGCAACACAGATGAAGATACACGGTAAAGACTCAACAGTACATAGCATGTTTTCTCATAGGCTTTAGGATAGCTAACGAAGATAGAGCAAGAGATATTGACACAGTTGGTCTCCGAAGATAACTAGAAATGACTGACTTTTCTTGAAACAGGTGGCTTCTGTGGGAAGATAAAATGAATCACTTGTTTGTTCCTGATTCAATCTGTGCAGAAATGGAGGAAGAGAATGACAGGTGTATTGAACATGGGTGAACCCAAGATGGAAAGTGACTAGGAATTACAGGAGATGAGAGAAGTAATGAAAGCTGAGACCAATCCATGCTAACCAGATGCAGTGGTCTCCAAGATACATGATGATCACACAGAGAATACAATGTCAGAAGTGGTTCCACCTTGGTTAGGAGATGATAACTGAACTTTGGTAGAATTGTTGTACCTCCTTTCCAAGTGGTGTTCAAAAGTGCCAGGCTTTGTACAATCAGAGAGAGTGTGTGGCCGCACCTTTATGATTAATGGGCCTTTCCTTCCCTGTAGCAGTTAAAATAAATTCTTCTCTGTTTGACTTAAGTATGGACGCATGAGTGATTCTTTTGCTCTTCAACATCTAGTATAGTTCTATTGAGTGGATACGTGTTCACTTGGGTCAGTATGGTTTTAAATACCACAAGTAAATTTGATATAGGCTGAACGATCATTGGTGGGAGACCTGTACATTAGAATTCCGCAAGGTAAAACACATCAGTATTGACCTGGGTAGTAAAAGACATGTGCACGCACTATGGAAGATGACTGCAGCCACAAAAGATGGGGTTTTGGAGTGAGCACCAAAGGGATCATTAACTACTTGGCGAAACGCACCAAACGTTAGTGGACTAAATGAAAAGAATGACAGATGGGACCCAAGCTGTGATCCTGGAAACCAGAGAAACTAGTGGGACATGAAGCATAATGATAAGAAAGAGGAGGCAAGTGTTGTATTAATACAACAGAACCTTAAAGGATACCAGCTATTGCAGTGTATAGTACCTATGTTACACTATAGGGCACTCCCAGCTTTATGTATGTCGGACACAAATATTGAACAGTTTAGATTTTTCACAAAAGACAGTTAAATTCAGTTTACGTGAAAGTGCATCTGAATGTTTGCCTGGTCAATCCCTGTTTAAAGTATGCCTTTAAGAGTGTTTATAGTTTGTCTGTAGACACTGCTGTGCTGAAAACTGGAAGCCGTTAAACCTTTATAGTCTTGTCTGTTGTTGGAAGTGTTAATCTCTGTGTATGTACAGTACATCTTGGTGTCATGTTTTTGCTTTGTGATTTCAATGTTATGAAAGTTTTCTGGGCTTCTCACCTCAGATGCTCCTCAAAGCTGGCAGACATGTGAACTCCCAACCTGTCATGTGGCTAAATTATATGAAAAGATGTGTTTTTGCTTAGTTGATTTCTTACCATTTATACTGAGTTAAGGAAGGAATCTTGAACCAAAAAACTCCCTATGTCTGTTTTTAACCAATGGAATTTTTGACTGTTTTAGGGATTTCAGAGATAAGATTGAGTTATGATGTCTGCTTCTAAGTCAATAGAGCTTTTAAAAATGATGTTTTAATTTGGATACAGTAAAAAATTGATTTTGTTTCATACCTTCTAAATTGAAATGAGTGGCATTGTTTAGGTTTACTTCAAACGTACATTTAAGCACAGTTTAATTCAGCGCAAATCTGAGAGCTGGTTTTGTCAGGCAAGAAGGAACCATAAATTTTATTTATTAGAAGTAAATATTTGACCTTAGATCCTCAAGGTAGATTTCATGGAAGTATTTTTAAATACAAAGACAGTGCAAAAGAATTAGTTTGTTGTAAATGAAAATCAAAACAAACTGCAGATGCTGGAAACAGAAACACTCAGCAGGTCAGACAGCATCTATGGAAAAAGAAACTTAACGTTTCAGGTCAAAGACCCTTCCATTTATTTTTTTTATAATCTCTATAAGTGTCACCAGGCAAGAAGGCAGAGATAATATAGCCACACACGATGTGTTAATTGGCCCAGTTTATCCCAGTGAGGACAAATGAATGCTGTTCTTAAAATCAGATGTAATGGGGGAGTGAGATGGCACATTGATTATTAGGGCATTCGTTAAGGAAGATAAACAAAATTATCTCTGTGCTTGGACCACTTACCCCAAGAGCACGTTCTGCCATTACTAGTTTATCTCTGAAATGTACCCCATTCACCCCAATCTGAGATGGGCCAAAGGCAGAATAGTCTTACGGGATGAGGCAGTACAGCTACTGCAGGGGTGAATGGTTACCAGTACTACCACTGATACAAGCGCAATTTAATAAGTGATGTAACTGGCACAAATACTCTAGATCCAGGTATGGTTTATTTCCTAAAACAGGAATTAAAATGGTTAATGGGAAGAGGATCAAGTTTAACCCAGGAGTGCTTGAGAAATTGGGGTCCAAGTGACCAGTCAGTTGATTGAGAGGGTAGAGGGCACATGAGTGCCATCAATCCCTAGTACCCTGGGTCAGCACCTGCCATGTCTGTGGGAGCCAAATGATTGTCCAAATAAAACATAACATTGATCAGATCATGAGAGCAGAAGTTCAGGGGTAAATTAACAGTACCAAACTGTATGCTCTGGTATCTGGGAACTTAAGTGCATGCATACTGAAGGGTCTAACCTGGGTTCAACTTTTTACACATGGCTGTGTGATTCATGATAGGTAGGGTGGTCTTGCTGATCCCAACAATGGGTAAGGAGGAACTCCCATTATTACAGTTGGATACGACTAACATGGGAGTCAGGAATGGGGATGGGTGCATCCAACATACACCACTGGACCACAACACAGTTGAGAGAGATGGTGTAGATGGCAAGTTTCCCTGGCAGGAGGTAGTCGGACTGGACTAGTGACAACCTGGCCACACTTGGATGGATATGGGGAGGCTGCCTTGTGCGGTTCCACTGGACTGGGCTGTTGGTTATGGAGATCAGTCTATTTGGTTTAGAACTGATCCACACCACCTACAGGGGAAGTGGAGAATACTTTGTCAGCACAAGAGGAATTCATTTCTAAATTTGTGGGCATGATATGTAGTTGTGGGCATGCTATGTTGGTGCCGGCAACGTGGCGACACTTGCGGGCTGCCCCCAGAACACTACGCAAAAGATGCATTTCACTGTGTGTTTCGATGTACATGTGACTAATAAAGAAATCTTGTCTTGTCTAAAATAGTGAAATGACATGTCAAATAAATCAGTCTAACTGAAAATCACAAAAACTGCACATGCTGCCTGACCTGCTGTGTGTTTCCAGCCCTTTCTGCTTTTAAGTCATTCAAGTGACCTATTCCTGCTCCTATTTTCTTGTGTTCTTGTGTATGTGTTAGCACAAAGACATAGAGAGCAACAGAGACGTAGATATCAGAACACATAGGCTATGGGAGAGCTAAGGCAAGTAGCACAGGAGATATTAACACAAGTGACACAATATCAAAAGCTGAGACTACTTGATACCGAGCCGCTGCTGAGGTCTCCAAGGCACACGATGATCGTACAGGGAAGTGTTGTCAGAAGTGTCTGATCATGCACTTTCTTGCTTCGCATTGGTTAAGAGATGATAACTGAAAGTCTATACATTGTTGGTATAAATGTACAGGTCCTTCTGAGCTTATGAACTCCTGAATAATGTACAGCCCATACATACAATGCATTTAGGAGACCGGCGGCATGGATTTGGCGGCTGCTGCAGGCTTCTTCTGCCATATGGGAACTTGGTTCATGGCCGCATTTTCCAACTTGCAAACTTTTCGGGTGACAAACCGTTCTCAGGAGCGGAACCCTGTCATAACCTGGAGATGACCTCCACCTCACTTCCAAACTGCAAAAAACCACGTGGTTTGTGCAATCAGAGGGATTATGTGGGCCTCACCTTTGGGATGACTGGGCCTTCCCTCCCCCGCAGCAGGTAAAATAAATGCTTTTCTGTTTGACCTAAGTATGGACTCCTGAGAGTTGGTCTTTTGCTCTACAACATCATGATTCCCTCAACATCTAAGACTCTAGTTCACTTTTGAGTGCAATGTTTCCAGATTCCGAAGGGCAGTCTCATGTTCTGTGGCCTGAAAGTTTTCAGTGTCTTATCCTTGTCACCAGGGTAGCAGCTGAACCATTGTAAGTGGTTCAACAGAATTACTGAGATGATAGGTACATTCACAGAACATTAGTTATTCTCTGAATTACAAAAGGCTACCTGTAGTAAGCATTGCTCAATACGTTTCCACTCTAACTGGGACATCACTGATGATGCCAGCAACCTCCACGCATGTCCGTAATACATGACACAGTAGAAAAAATAGATGATACTCTCTGAAAGGAAATGAAAGCATGTTCACGTAGAGTATTAACACCTCCACAAGACCTACACACAGAGAGAAGAGAAAATGTGCAATTCTCTTCTGCAAGTGGCATTTGATACTTGGTCACTTGAATCATAAAATCATAGAGAAATACAGCATGGAATATTTTAAATTTGGTATTGCTTGATTTTTGTTGACCAAAGAATAGCGATTTGAGGAAAAGGCTGTTATATGGAGTTAGATTGAAGACCATCTATGATAGTGAATGGAAGAACTAGCTTGAGGGGCTAAATAACCTCATCTTGTTGGGTTTTGCTTCTAGGTCTTAGGTGGCAAGTAACATTCTCGCCACAGCCTGGATGTTGTTACACTGGTCACTTGAGACTGATGTATGGATCCCTCCTGGTCAGATTGGTACCACCTATGGGACCCTGGATCATTGGGATGCCTCATCCTGACCGCTGCTTGAAATGCCTATGGTGAACATCAGCAGTGGGTTAAAGAGCATGAACTAGCTGAAGGGGTCTTATTGTCTGCCTGAATCCTGCGCGTGATTGTTCTTCACTGGCACACTCAGGCTCAAACTGTCTGGCTATTCTGGCAAATGCCAGGGAGCCAATGAACTTAAGGGCTGGTGGGCTGGTGTTTGTGAAAAAAATTAAATGAAACAGCAAAGGTAATCAATGTCAAAACAACAAATGCTCCATCTTTTTTTTTGCTCAGGAGACCAATGTCATCAAATGTTTGAAAATAACTGAATTGTTTCTGTGTACTAAGTCAAAGTAAGCAAATTCCCGGGCCTTATAAGAGTACATTCATTGAAGGCATTCTTGGGCTGGAAAAGAAAACAAATACACTGAAGAAAAAGGATCCAAAACACAAAATGATCAGCAAGAGGTGAACATCATTACTGAGGAAAGAAAGCCAGAACGGGAGGAAAGAAAAGTTGGAAGAACACAAAATCACTAATATGAACAGATTGAGCCCTGTCCAATTATTTTACACCCTTTTTTTTGTCTAAAAACTTGTTTAAAAATAAAAAAAATTACTATTACAGATAGACCACATACTGTAAAATAGTTGAATGTAAAGTATGTTTAACTATATTTTTATTATATACATACATGCTCAGAAAACACATAAATTAAGAACAGAAAAGAATTTGACATAGAGCTGGTACTTGACTTTGGACCACTTTGTTCTGATGTCAGGGCTGATCCTTATTCTCCTCTGTCACTTGGCATATTGCAAGGTGCAGGAGTACATGCTGCTGGGCAGAATCAATTGAGGTACAACTTATGGAAAGAAACTATGGGGAAATGCCTCATCCTGCATGCCTCCCACCTCCCCACTGTCTTTTTTTGCATGTGATTGCAGGAAAGTTTTACATTTACAAAACAGGACTCTATTATGAGGAATGTCCTGGTTGGAACAAAATTGTCTAGAATTCTGTCTTTGCTTAAACTCCCAGTATATAATTTCTTTGTAATAAAATATTTGATTCTGTAAAGCAAAGCCTCCCAATTAAATGGAGAAGACATTAAATGCAGGCATCAGTCTTCCATTCCTCCTATACATGGTGCTCCAATGTTTATATTTCTTGTTGCAATTATTCAGGGCCTTGGTGAGACCACCCCTGCATTGTGTGAAGTTTTGGTCTAAAAAAGCATATACTTCCCTGGAGGGAGTGCAGCGGAGGTTCTCCAGACTGTGATCGCAGGACTGTCGCTTGAGGAGAAATTGGATTGGCTAGGCCTGTGTCACAGGCATTTGGAAGAATCAATGTGTATCTTATTTGAATGTATAAAACTCTGACAGGGCGATTAAGACAGTATGCAAGGAAGATGTCATCCCAGTCGAGGGTCTAGAACTAGGGGTCAATCTCAGAATATGAACTAAGACATTTGGAACTGAGATGAGATGACATTTCTTCACGCAGAAGACGGTGAAACTGTGAAATTTCCTCACACAGAAGGTGGTGGAGACTAAGTTACTGAACGTATTTAAGGAGTTAGGTAGATTTCTGGACACAAAAGGCACCAAGGGGTAGGGGAAAAGGCGGGAATATTAAATTCAGATGGAGGATCATCCATGATCTCATTGAATGCAGAACAGGTTCGAAGGGCCTACTCCTATGTTTCAAATATGACAACACGAATATTTTATGTAAATTGAAAAAAATGCAAGATAAACTAGGAAGTTTGGTACGATGGAAACGGCTCGATGCTGTCAACAGGTGTCAGTGTAACCCGCACTAAGAGCAACAGTCTGCTGGCACTGTTAAACTGGAGGCTGGTGACAGCGGGGCAACTGTTTGAGGGGTGGGCTCCGCATCGCCCAGCGCCAGGTTCTGCTCCGGCTGCGGGTGGGGAAGCTTCGATTCCTAAGTGACTTCACTTCAGGGCCCCTGAAGTTGTGAAACGCACCCACAATCCGGATTGCAATGTCCAACATGTCAACTCCAGCCCGCCTTGTTACGTATGAGGACAGCCCCATGCATTGCCACAAACGAGAGACGTAACTCGTTCATTGCAAAAAAAAAAGTGGCAGAAGTTCTGGACTCAGTTGTTCCAACAGAAATGGGTGTGCGCTCAGCAAGCGGAGGGCGGGTGGGGGAATAAACAAAGCGCTGTTGTTACCCGCGGCGTGCCCAGGGGAGTGAGCTCCCGCCCAGTGTGCGCGCGCATGGGCGCGGGCACAGTTCCGCCGCTCAGTCTCTGCGATGCAGAGAACACCGGACACTGGATTGGTGTGAGGCAGCAAGTTGCATAAGGCTCACAGAACTTCTTCACCAAGCCCATTTGGTCGACGTTCTGCTGCTGGCGCCTCCGGTCCTGTTGTCACATCAGACGCAACTTAAACCGAAACAAAAATCCCGTATTTTGTTTTATGTGGCGGGGCTGTACTATTTTGTGTCTCTCGTTGTATGGATTGAAGTCCAATGGAGTGGAATCCCGTGTTTTTAATTGTCGGGACTTCTTTCGGGAGTTTCAAACTGATTAATCGATTTGTGGAGTTTCTCCCAACGCCGGAGTCTGCCTTGAGGAACAGATGGAAATGGGAAAACATCGCCACCTCGATGGTGCACAGTGTGGTGACAGGGATTTGGGCTGTCCTGTGGTGAGTGTTGCAAACTAACTTTTTAAACAACACTATCCCGTTTTCTTAATTATCCTAACTTTAAAACATCACCGGGTTTAATCGCAGATTGTTTTATTAATCGCTAAGCGAACGCTCACTGAAATACTCTTAAGACAATGTAATGTTCGGTTGTATCAACGTTTACTTTGCTCACGGAAAGCCGGGCTCAGCCAACAATCTGGTCACTTCCAACTCGTCCTCCACTTTTCAGCTTTTATTTACACCCGCGGATGGCCCAGGACCTGATCGGGACATATTCTCAATCGTCTCACAGTCTGGTGTCGGTTTCCATAGGTAAGTGCAGATCCACGTGGGGAATGAGAGGGGAAAGGGCTGTGGCGTTAGTTCCTCTGTTTAAGTGATGTAATCAGAGTGTTATACAACGCCCGGTTACACAACAACAAGCAGTCGCTAGATTATTGTAGTTATGCGTGCAGTTTTGATTTAGCTGCACAATTGAACTTTGGCACTGTCTGAGTACTGTTAGCTGCTTTGTGAAATATCTTTTCCCTCTATTTTTTTAAGCATGATCGTTAAGCTTAATCGCATCAAAATATGCAATTTACTTTAAACACTTGCATAAAATGGCAGTGATGCTTCACTCCCCGATGAGCTTAATGCACTAACGCTTTGAAAGGGAAAATACTAAGCCTGTGCGAATCATCACAGCATCTGGCGACCCTGTGATCTCTGTCTTGGAGGCCGACATCAAAACATCCTTCAAGAGGGTGAACCCTGGCAAGGCGTCAGGTCCCGATGGTGTACCTGGCGGGGGGGGGGGGGGCTGAAAATGTATGCTGACCAAATGGCCAGAGTGTCCATGACATCTTCAACCTCTCACTGCTGCAGTCAGAGGTTAACACCTGCTTCAGAAGGGCATTAATCATAGTGGTGCCCAAGAAGAGCAGGGTGAGCTGCTTCAATGACAGTCGCCGGGTAGCACTCGCAGCTACTGTGATGAAGTGCTTTGAGAGGTTGGTCATGGCTAGAATTAACTCCTGCCTGAGCAAGGACCTGGACCCGCTGCAATTTGCTTACTGCCACAACAGGTCTACAGCAAACACAATCTCACTGGCTCTCCACTTGGCTTTAGAGCACCTAGACAACAGCAAAACATATGTCAGGCTGCTGTTTATCGATTACAGCTCAGCGTTCAACACCATCATCCCCTCAGTACTAATCAACGCTTCAAAACCTGGACCTCTGTACCTCCCTCTGCGACTGGATCCTCTACTTCCTTATCAGGAGACCACAGTCAGTGTGGATCAGTAATAACATCTCCTCCTCGCTGAAAATCAACAGCGGTGCACCTCAAGGATGCATGCTTAGCCCACTGCTCTACTCTCTCTGCACTCATGACTGTGTGGCTAGGCACAGCTCAAATGCCATCTATAAATTCGCGATGAGGAGGCGTACAGGAGTGAGATAGATCGGCTGGTTGAGTGGTGTTGCAACAACAATCTCGCACTCAACATCAGCAAGACTAAGGAATTGATTGTGAACTTCAGGAAAGGGAATTCGGGAGAAGACACACCAGTCCTCATTGAGGGGTCAGCGGTGGAAAGGGTGAGCAGCCTCAAGTTCCTGGGCGTCAACGTTTCAGAGGATCTATCTTGGGCCGAACACTTTGATGCAATCACAAAGAAGGCATGCCAGCTGCTCTACTTCATTAGGAGTTTGAGGAGATATGTCACCAAAGACTCTTGCAAATATCTATGGATGTACGTGGAAAGCATTCTGACTGGTTGCATCACTGCCTGGTATGGAGGCTCCAATGCACAGGATGGAAAGAGGCTGCAGAGGGTTGTAGACTCAGCCAGCTCCTTTACGGGCACAACCTTCCCCGCTATCGAGGACATCTTCAAGAGGCAGTGCCTCAAGAAGGCAGCATCCATCATTAAGGACTCTCACCACCTGGAACATGCCCTTTTCGTGTTACTACCATCGGGGAGGAGGTACAGGAGCCTGCACTTAATGTTTTAGGAACAGCTTTTTCACCTCTGCCATCAGATTTCTGAACAGTCCATGAACACTACCTCATTATTCCTCTTTCGCACTATTTATCTATTTATTTATTTATTCTTGTGACTTCTGTTAATTTTTATGTCTTGCACTGTACTACTGCCACAAAACAACAAATTTCATGACATATATCAGTGATTTTGATTCTGAATTTTAAAAATTCCTTGAATGTGATTGTTGACTGCTGATGTCATTTGCATTGGTCAGTATTTCGCATCCGAATCACCCTGTTGTAACAAACTGACACCCACACGAGAGGCTGCAATTTCCCTGTATTTTAACCAGTTTTCACCAATCATTAATGCAACCTCAGGTGTCACAAGTAGATTACACACAGATGTACAGAATACCCAGACATCAGCAGTTTGTCTATCAGTCTCTTGGTTAGAGCTTTGTGCCCGAGCTTCCAACAACTGCCTTGGCTGGGAGAATTGCCTAATTCTAACCAGATTTTCAGGTATAACCAATGAGTCATTCGTTTTTGGGGGGGGGGGGGCGGGGCGGGGGATAGAGGAAGAGGTATTGAGCTTTTAGCTTCATCATCATTGCGTCACCAAATTATGACATGCAAATAATTTTGTTTTATTCATTCAGGGAATGTGAGCTTCAAAGGCTGAGCCAACATTTAATTGCCCATCCCTAGTTGCCCTTGAGAAGGTGGTGGTGAGCTGCCTTCTTGAACTGCTGCAGTCCTTGAAGTGTGGGTACACCCACATTGCTGTTAGGGAGGGTGTTCTTGGTTTCTGACCCAGCGACAGTGAAGAAGCAACAATATATTTCCAAGTAAAGATGGTGTGTGGCTTAGAGGACAATCTCCAGTTGGTGGTGTTCCCATGCTTTTGCTGCCCTTGTCCTTCTAGCTAGTAGAGTTCTTGGGTTTGGATGGTGCTGTCTAAGGAGTCTTGGTGAGTTGCTGCTGTGCATCCTGCAGATGGTACAAACTGCTGCTACTGTGCATTGGTGGTGGAGTGAGTGAATGGTTGTGAATGGATGCCTATCAAGTGGGCTGCTATGTCTGGAGCTGGAGTTGGATGTATTTAGGATTATCTGGGATGCTAAGAGCATTATAGACAAGAGTTTGAGCAAGGTGGTCACACCTAAGATGCAGGCAGCAGATAGTTGGGTAACTACCAGGAAAGGTAGAGCGAGCAGTGCAGGGTTCCCCTGTGGCCATTCCTCTCAGCATCAAGTAAACCTCTTTGGATACTCCTGGGGGTGGGGGGGGGGGGGGGAATGACCTATCAGGGCACAACAGCAGCAATCAGGTTGAAATGCATCTTTTTGTGTTACTGAGAATGTGCTGGGGGCAGCCCGCAAGTGTCACCACTCTTCTGGCGCCAACATAGCATGCCAACAACTCCTAACCTGTACGTCTTTGGAATGTGGGAGGAAATCGGAGCACCCAGAGGAAACCCACGCAGACACATGGGGAGAATGTACAAACTCCTTACAGACAGTGGTGGGAATTGAACCCGGGTCACTGGCGCTGTTATAGCGTTACGCTAACCGCTACACTACCATGCCGCCCTAACACTACAGTTCAATGTACATGTGACTAATAAATATCTATCCATCTGCTGTGGCCAGCTCTGAGGCTTAGCAGAGAAGGGTAAACTCATGCAGAGCAAAAGTGATAGGAGTTTCGATAGTTAGGGTTTCTGCATGCTCTTGCCCCACTGAGCTCGTATCCTCGTATCTGGACACTATTCTGTCCCCTCTGGTCCAATCCCTTCCCACCTACATCTGTGACACCTCACAAGCTCTCCAACTCTTCCATAACTTTAATTTCTCTGGCATGCACAACCTCACCTTCACCATGGACGTCCAGTCCCTGTATACCTCCATTCCCTGTATACCTCCATTCTCCATCATGATGGCCTCACTGCCCTCCACTTCTTTCTTGGCCAGAGACAGAACCAGTCCCCTTCCACTAACACTCTCCTCCACCTGGCTGAACTTATCCTCATCCTAAACAACTTTTCTTTTTTGATTCCTCTTACTTTCTACAGACCAAGGCCCCCAGCTATACCTGCCTTTTCGTTGGCTACGTTGACCAGTCTCTGTTCCAAGCCTACTCTGGCCCCATTTCTTAACTCTTTCTCTGCTGTATCGATGACTGCATTGGAGCCACCTCTTGCACCCGTGCGGAACTTAACAGTTTCATAAATTTTGCCACTAACTTTCACCCGGCTCTCCAATTCACTTGGACTATCTCTGATACCTCTCTCTCCTTTCTTGATCTCTCCATCTCCATCTCAGGAGATGCTTTATCCACCAATATCTTCTACAAACCCACTGATGCCTGCAGCTACCTTGATTACAGCCTTGTCCTCACATTTCATCCCATCAGCCTACGTATCCAACACGTCATTCTCCGCCACTTCCACCATCTCCAACAGGACCCCACCACCAAGCATATCTTCCCCTCCTCACCTCTTTCTGCCTTTTGCAGGGACCACTCTCTCCGTGACTCCCTAGTTCACTCCTCACCACCCCCCCCCCCACCCATCCCGCTCCCACTCCAGGGACTTTCCACTGCCCCCACCATAGGTGTAACACCTGCCCCTACACCGCCTCCATCCAGGGACCCAAACAGTCCTTTCAGGGGAGACAGATTCACCTGCACCTCCCTTAATATCATCTACTGCATTCAGTGCTTCAAGTATGGCCTCCTCTACATTGGCGAGACCAAACGCAGACTAGGTGACCGTTTCATAGAGCACCTGTGCTCCATCCGTGACCACGATCTGCATCTCCCCTTTGCCAGCCATTTCAACTCCCCTTCCCACTCCATCACTGATATGTCAGTCCTCGGCCTCTTCTACTGCCAGGAGAAGTCCAAACGCAAACCAGAGAAACAGCATCCCATTTTCCATCTTGGGACCTTACAGCCTAACGATGTGAACATTGGATTCTCCCACTTTAAGTAAACCAAACCCCCCCATGCCTCTTTTCTTCCCTTTCCAAGCCTATCTCTCTTTTTTTCTCCTCACCTTTTTTTTTCCTCCCCTCCCCCCATGTCTTGTGGCTGAGATGATTGACCTCCAACCGCCACAGCCACCTTCCTTTGTGCTAGGTATGACTCCAACCATTAGAGGGTTTTCCTCCAGATTCCCATTGACTCCTTGATGCCTTAATCAAATGCTGCCTTGATGTCAGGGCCAGTTATTCTTACTTTATCTTTGCACTGCAAGTATTAAATGGGATCTGTTCCTTATGAATAATGGTAAATTAGTTAACTTCAATTTTCATATGATGTGTGTTTTGTATTCCCTTGAGTGTGATTAGTTTATCTAGTTATGTTGGTAGATACTCTGACTCACTGGAAATTTGAACATAACTTGACCAAGGTAGCGTATGCATGGAATTCAGTACATTCCTTGGGCCTAATTTCTGGGTTGCACCCACAGAAGACGTTCCAGGCTCTGATTCTATATGCAAATGCAGATGTAAGTGTTGAAAATGAGACACCCAGCAACAGTTTTACAGGCATAAAATGGGTGCACTGAAATCCAACTTACTTTTGCTCAAATTATCTGATCAGAAATTGGCTCATGGCTTTTCTTTCAGATGTTTGTAGTGCCCAAGAGGTCCTTGTATTCATAAATGAGATGTCCAATATCTATTTTATAAGCCCTCAAAAAAATTATTCTGTGGTGAATAAGGCAGGTGTTGTCTCATTCTGAAATATTTGAATGCAATAAGTTTCATATTGCACTGGCACCCATCTCACCACCTCTCTCAACCACTCTACTGCCTTTGATCTTATAGTCCAATTAAATAAAGGAAGAGTAAAACCTTTTTGGTATTTATTTCAAAGCTTGATTTCCTGATCACTGAATCCACCCCACCTGTCCACAGTCTGGGGCTGTACCTGACCTTCTCGTGAAAATGAAACATACTGGAAACAGTCACAATTCAGGCAGCATCTGTGGAAAGAGGAACAACGTTAACATTTCGGGTCAGAACTGCTGCCTGACCCGCTGAGTTTTCCCGCATTTTTGTTTTATTTCAGATTTCCTGCATCTGAGATCTTTGATTTTACATTTTTTGACTCTCTGACCCTGATAAAATATTTGTCATTAATGTTGCTTTCTAACCCATATTCCCTCCACCACTAAGACTGCTACTTGAGTCTCCTGGAACATCTCCTTTCTCTGTCCTGTTTGAGCTCATCTGTAGTTGAAATCTTCATCCAACCCTGTTACCTCTGGAGTTAGTAAACTATCCCAGTACTCTCAAACCAGAATTCTACCTTGTGCCCTTTCTAAATTTATTTTCTCCAAAGCTCTGCTGCCCACTTCCCAATGTTCACTCATCACTCCAAAACTTGATGACTTGCATTAATTCCTGGTCTGCCAACATTTCAGTTTTAAATTCCTCATTCCTGTTTTCAAATTCCTGACTGGTCTCGGCCCTCCCTATCTTTGTCACCTCCTTTAAAATGGTCTTAAAATCTACCGCATTGACCAAGCATTTCTTTGACAAAATTCGTTTGATAACATTGTTGTATGGTGCCTTTAGAGGTTTTAAAAACAATGAAGTACTGTAACAATGAATGTTGCTGAAATGTGGGAAATAAGACAGCTAATTGTCCACGCATTGACCCTAAGGTCCAAATAATTTGTTTTAATATTGATTGAAGATTAAGTATTAGCAATTACAATGGAGATAACTCCCCTTCTCATCTGAAATAGTACCAACAAATTTTTACGTGTTTGGTTTAATTTCTTATTCGTAAACATTCAGGAGATATTGTTGGATATGAATGGATGTCTTTCCAGCACTGTCTGCAAATGTACGATACCACTCTCATTCCTTGAAGCATTCAGTCTAACAGAATGGTGCCAGTAGTTTCCAAGTATTCCACAACCATCCCAGCCTCAAATCTCTAGCAGGTTTTCTCTGACGAAGTTCTCCATGAGCTACCACCAATAGTTTGGAAATAGTGGGCAGTCATTGCATGATACAGGAATTGTCTCCTGTGGTTGACGCTGCATACCAAGTTCATGCATTCATAAAATCAGCAGTGCAGAGCAAACAGAGTGCCTCAGAGCTCAAAGCCACCACTCCAGGTAAAAGTGATGGGTTTTAAGGGTGCCTTGCGGTTTCAAGGTAGAGATGTTTGGGGAAAGTGTTTTCATGCACAAGGACCAGACTGCTAATGGTGTGGCTGCAACTGATGAGATGAAGAATGTTGGGAAGCCAGAGTTGAAGGCACAGAGAATTTCTTTTCCTATACAGGCAAAAAAATGCTGCAGGAGATGGGATAAATAGAAGCCATAAATAGCTGACATTAATTAGGAGTAAAATTTAGTACAAGACTTCTGCTCTCTCATCAAAATGTTTTCCATATATTGGAAAGCCTTTTAATATTATTGCCAATGTAATGAAGTTAAATCTTGTGACTAATTATGAAAATTCCAAGTATTTAAGTAACAATTGCTCTTTTTAAAAGAAGTATTAATAATGGCTTGATAAATAGCAATCAGGGCAAAGAGTTTGACAGCTGTTCATGTTGAATGTTTTGGGAAATGAGGTTGTGCAAAGATACATTGCACTTCTATCATTTTTTTGTACTTATTCATTTTTGGGATCTGGGTATCACTGGCATTTATTGCCCATCCGTAATTGCCCTCAAGAAGGTGGTTGTGAGCTGACATTGAACCACTGCAGTCCTTCTGGTGAAGTTATTCTCATAAGGCTGTTGGATAGGGATATAGACCCAGTGATGATGAAGGAACAGCAAGATATTTCCAAACCAGGATAATATGCACCTTGAAAGTAGTGGTGTTCCTGTGTACCTGCTTCCCTTGTCCAACTCGGTGGTGTAGGTCAGAGATTTGGAAGATGCTGTTGGAGTAGCCTAGGGGAGTAACTGCAGTGCATTTTATCAATGGTACATATACTGCAGTCCTGTTTGCCAGAGGTGGAGGAAGTTATTCTGGGTGGATCAAGCAGGTTGCTTTTTCCCAGATGGTGTCAAGCTTCTTGAAAGTTTTTGGGGATGTACTCGTCCAGACAAATAGAGAATATTCCACACTCTTGTGCCTTGTAGGTGGAAAAACTCTAGATGTGGGGAGGTGAGTTACTCTCTGCAGGATATCCCGCCCTCTAATCTGCTGTTGAAACCATGGCATTTATGTCAATGGTTATGTTGTGTTTCCAGGCTGCTTCATTCACTGAGGAGTTCTGAGTGTTTTTGAACATTATGTAATCGTTAGCAAACATCCCCACTTCTGATCTTGTATTGCAAGGAAGGTCATTGAGGCAGCTGAAGATGGTGAGACCAAGGACGCTGCCTCGAGGAACTCCTACAGTGATGTCTTGGCATGATCAACCTACAATGTAGCACTACCTTCTTTTATGCAAGGTTTATCTCCAACCATTGGAGTATTTTCCTTTGATATACATTGCTTTCAGTTTTTCCAGACCTCCCTGATGCTGCACTCAGTCAAATGCTCCCCTGATGTCAAGGACACTTTAATCCCACCTCAAGGATTTACCCTGCAGTCCTCCCACACACCACCCTATCCCAAATCTACCTTCTGCTTTACCCTTTGCATTTTACAGTAATTCATCAGATGTAAATTTTGCCTATTTAACATCTACTTTAAACTCCATTATGGGAAAAGCTAATATTTATTCTTAGCCACTGGGTATGTTTGAAAGGTTTATAACAGGATTATCTAGCAAAGGAAATAATTATATCTTCATTTATTACTCCATATTAGTTCAGTTTATGAAAAACCAAGATAAAACCTGTGGGGTAAACTTAGTGTCAAATAAAATTAAATTGTTGGAATGTGGAACAATGATTTGCTGCATTTTATCTCGACAAATAGAACATTTAGCTGCTATTTCATCCCCTGTACTATAAAGGAAGAAGTTAGTAACTAGATGAAGAATTTTCCCTCCCTAAAGACAGGTAGACTGCAAAATATTAGCATAGCTGCATAAATACCAAGTGATTCCTTTTGTTCCAAATTCTCTTGCTTGTCTTTACGGAGCTTTTATTTAAGATTAATCACATTAAGTTAAAAATAGATTTTTGAGTTCAAGTGCCTTTAAATGGGCTGATAAGCTAGCAGAGTTGACTACCATTCAGAATGCTACAATAATTGAGTTGCTGTCTGAAAGCAGAAAGTGGGTTGGAAACTTGGATGCCAAGTAATCTTGTAATATTTGAAATGTTTTTTATGTCTTCCTCCACAGAATTGTTCCCAGATGTTTTCAGATGAAATGAGCTCAGTTATTTAATCCTAACAGGGCTGGTGTATTTTTATAACTGTGTTTTGAGTATCTTTTACATTGGATATTTATCTGAAATAAGAGCTCAGAAATATCCTAATGCTGTTTATTACTGAATTGTCCCAAAATATTAATTTGTTCGCTATACACTATAAAAGAAAGTTGAAGTAATAAACCAAACTGATTTTTTTTCCAAAGATGTACTTTAGTCATAATATATACACCACACGTCAATATCTATATTCATAATAGATGCAATTCAGTACATTCCCTTGCAATGCCTCAATGTTACATCAATGTCACTAATGTTTCAACCTTAATCATTGCATCAGTGAAATGTTTGAGAATCTATTACATAGGGCCCAGCCCTTCACTGTCCACTGGTGTCAGGATACTAGATTGTGGCCATTCCCCAAAGAGCCTTCTGGTGGCTAGACTAAGTTTCTGTGCATCTCTCAGCACATACTCCTGCAACAAGGAAGGTGCCAGTGAGAAGCATTTGCTCATGGACATCTCATCAAACTGGAAGACCAACTAGGCAGATTATTGCATCTTATAAATTGCATCTTACACCAACGTGATGGCCGAACTTGTTGCTTCACCTGCAGTATCTCAGTTTCTGAGTATATTTGTGGATGCTGCTGATTTGGCCTTGGTGTCTACAAGTGTTGATTCCATCTTCTGCTCATAAGAGGGAGACACTTGTCCCATTTTCAGCCCATCAAAGCTTTAATTCTCTTTTATCCACCCCTACCCAATCAGCATCTCCACAAAGCAAACAGTAAAGGCAAATTGTAATTCATTAACACATGTAGTTCAACCCAGTGAGCAGTTTCTGCCATCTCTTTCTACAGGACTAAGCTAGGCTCTGGCTGCGAATACAGTCTGCTGATTGTGGTTCCTAAGAGAGCCAGCTGTGATTCATTTGGTAGTACCCTTGCTGTTGAGTTACATAGTTATGGGTTTGTGTCCCACTTCAGAGGTTTGAACACAAAAATATATGCTGATATTCCAGTGCAGTACTGAGGGAGTGCTGCATTGTCAGTTACATCTCTAGAATGATACGTTAACCTGAGGTCTTTTCTTAGATGGGTGTGTGTGGAGTTATCTATGGTGCCTTGCAAAGTTATTCCTCCCCTAATGTGACAGAGACAGATTGAGCCATTTTCTTATTCCTTTTTGGGATCTTGCTGCATTTCTTACACTGTGACTAGACCTCAAATAAGGCTTTGTTGGGTGGAAGAGTTTCTTCATGATAGTAGTGTAAAAGACACTATTAAATGGAAGATTATTACTGTGTTTGTAAATAGTGTACGTTCAGTTGTCATGATTTTGGAAGGTCCACTTTACCAAATAATTCTTCTATTCAATATATCTATTTCAGAATGTTAAACATTTTGGATGTGACAAATCTTAGAAATTATTTCCAACAAATATTTACATTAATTATTGATCTACAGATGACCTCTGCATTATGTTAGTTTGGATAATGGAAATTCACCCTTACGGAGTTCACAAGTCACTACTAAAAAGTTTGAGATACAGAATAAAAATTTGTTCTTATGGAATTTATGAGACAAAATGTAAATAAATACCAATTTTTTTTCCAACTCTCATTTCTTGACGCATGCACAGATGACACGTCTTTGCATACAGGTTATCGCAATATGGATCGTTTTCAAGGAACACGACCCCCCGTAACGCAGGAGGTGCTTGTACTGAGTTCCTTGTTATTAGAGCCCATTTAATATGGTCATTGGGAAAACAATGTAACAATGGGGTGTATGTTTATAGCTACTTTTTTTTTGCTGAATTTTTTCATTCTTGAATAATTTTGCTTAACATGTTGTCACAGAAAATTTGAGGATGCTAGCAATGTCAGAGTATTTGCTGAAAGCAGATATCTGAAATACTCCAAGCATCAATAATCCTTGTTTCATTGAGAATGAAGTTCACATTATAGAAGGGAGAGCAATGGGCAAAGAGTTTCAATTTTTAAACTCATTCTTATTTTTGGCTTGTAGGTTATTTCATTCATGATTTTACAGACATGCTGTGGAATCAGAAGTTGCAACATTCCTGGGAGCTTCTTTTCCATCATGCTGTGGTAAGATATTTCTTAATATGCATACAGTCACTTGAAGCCAGCTCAGTACTTTACATCAGGTCTTGTCTGCACAGGTATCTTCATCTGTTCTTTAACCACTGTAGCATTGATGGTATTCCCCAACTCTGAATGAACCATGATTCTCGATCATCTAATATCCTTTCACCTACTGTGCTTACTGATGCCCAGCTGTATCTTTGTGATATGTCTTTCTGAAGTACCTCTGTACAATATAATTCCAAATTTACAGTAAATAGCTGGAGGCTTCAAGCTGCTGTTCAGGTCATTGTTTATGTGAATATGGGATGACTGCTTAATACATTTGTAGGCGTGATTTCTTTTTTCTGTGAAAAGAAACTGAAATCAGGAAATTTTATTCTGTTGGTTTCAACAGTTCTGTGGAAATTATTGAAAATCTATATTTAAGAATAGAATGACTAGTCATTTGGAAATTTGAGTTGACTAACAAGAGCCAATAAGGATTTATAAAATGCAGGTCAAGTCTATGGAACTTAAATGAATTAACTGAGGGTGTAACTAAAGTTGTTTTATAATTCCTTACGACATAGAAGGAAGCTATTTGGCCTATCAAGTCAACACAGGCTCTTGGAACAATGCGATTTCTGGCACTTATTTTCCTGTAGCTAATCTCTCTCACATGCCCATCAACTCCCTACCCACTATACTATGGGTAATTTACAAAGCCAGCTGGCATGTCTTTGGGATGTGGGAGGAAACTAGAGTGCTAGGGAAACCCCACATGGTGACAAGGAGAACATGCAAGTTGCACACAGACAGCACCGGAGATCAGGACTAAACCCAGGTAGCAGGAGCTGTGAGGTAGCTGCACTACCTACTGCACCACTGTGGCAAAAGAATGTGATTGGAAGTAGTTATGCATCTCAAAGGAATTTGATTATAGTTCCATGTAAGAAGGCTAATTATATTTCAGTGCTCATGTAATTGTATACAAATCATTGACCTTGTTAGATTAATTAGGGGCAAGAACAATGGGTATGTACTCAACTAGGACCATAGGTGCCATGTAGGGATCTGTACTGGGACCTCAACTATCATATTTATTATAATGACCATTATAATGTAACAGAACTATTCGTCTAAGTGATTAATAAGCAGTGTAAATGAGAGTATAAGGTAACAGCAAGTTAGTGACTGATTAAATGATTCCAGTTTATTTAAATGTGGACTGAAAAATCGGATGGATTCTGAATAAATGGTGAAAAACTAGGAACGTTTGAGGTCCAAAGGGATTTAAGTATAAGCATTCAGAGATCACTTAAATGTAGTAGTCCAGTCCCAAAAATAATCAAAGTTTAATGGAATGCTAGTCTTTGGATCCATAAGGCTAGGATATAACAAATTAAACTTTGCTGCAGCTATACAAGGCTAAGGTTGGATCCCATCTAGAAAACGTGCACAGTTGTGGGGGTTGTAATTTAGATAGTCCTTTGAAATAGCACAGCAAAGATTCACTTGAATGTTACCATGGCTTCTATCAGGAGTTGAAACATAAACTATGTTATGGAGTAATTGAATATTTCAGGATTTTGAAATGAGCTTATAGGGTGTAGGGAACATCTAGTAAAGGCAAATAAGATGTCTTCATTGGAGTCAGGCCATTGTGGAGAAGTTGCTTTTTCACACAAATAGTAGTAGCAGTATGGAACTTCCTTCCACAAAGCAGCAGATGGTAGTTCAATTATTTAAAAATACAATATCAGAAGTTGTTTGTCATAGAAGAGTATAATAGGATATGGAGCCAAGGCAGACTGATGGAGTTAAAGTGCAATCAACCATGATCTTGTTCAACATGTAACATGAGTCTACCTTGTGTAATGAGCATGTTGCTAGGCACCATTTCCTCCTGACTACTTGAAGTTTTGTGCTTATGGCTAGCAAAACAAAATTTCCTTGCTTTTGCATTTTATTCTCCTCTTTTTCCTCCATGCTTGCATTTTTGTTTTTCAACCAATTGAAAAATGCAGTGAAAGCAGAACTTCAGAAAATGGCTGGGAAAAGTGAGACATTATTTTGTTTAATTTAATACTAAAGGAGAGAGAAATTTTTTTGTTAAACTGTGTTCTTCTTAAAAAAAAAAGGAACAGAGTTGTTAAATCAAAGAAAGTGATTTCAGGAGTTCTATGAAAGGCCAAGACAACAAAATTTGCACAGATAAAAGATTTTGAATGAGCTTGCTTTGAACGAATGTTGTTGAGACTTTTGGGATTGCAGGCGTGTGGTTGCACTGGGGAGTTAACAAAACTTTAAAAAGTTCCACAGACTAAAATTAGTAATTGCAATGAAAAAAAAAGTCATAGCTACCAAAAACATTAGAGTTTGATTTGATTTGTTAGATTTATTTCATTAAAACATTCAGAAATAGAGCTGTGCAAAATTCTTTAGATTTACTTGAAAGGTGCTTCAAACCCCTTTTGAACTGTTTCTAGGAGAATGTCATGTGGTGAGTCTGAGACTTAATTATAGTTTTAACTTTTTGGAATTACTTTTTCAGACTTGGTTCTGCCTGATTGGCTTCTGTGGACAAACCATTCCACTCTTCACTGTGGCTCTGTGCAGGGTTTTGCTGTCTCTATATTGTGTTAGTGGACTGATAGAAAACTTTGAAGCCCTTTTGCTTTGGAGATCGTTCTTTGAAGTTTTAAGATCCTTAAAGAATATAGGCTGCAAACTCTTGAACTTAGCGATTGGACTAAATTGAGAATCCAGCCCCTGTTTGCAGTGCCTGCCTGTACTCATGTCTCTTGACACAGAGGACAGAATAAGCTGACCCTCTGTATTCAACAGGTAGCCAACTTACCAACTGTCAAAGGCTTTTGTTTGGAACTATGTGGCTATGGTACATGGAGACATTTAAAACTATTAAAATAGATTAACTTCTTAAAAATTACTTAAACATCAAAGAACATTAAATGACCTTTCAAAATACTGAAAAATAATTAAGAAAAGTAAAATAAAGTAACATAAGTGCAAGCTGTCCATAAGTCGATTTTGTCCACAAGTCGGAAAACACACAAAAATCACTCAGTATGTTGACGGTACCTCCACAATATTGTAATGAATGGCATCAAAATGCACATAAGACTGATAAGGAAGTACAATTACTAAAAGTGGAGAAAGGGCAAGGAAACTAGTTCTGCCAATCGTAGGAAAGAACGTAATAATAATATGGGAGCTTGTTTATATATAGGGGTGCCCATAAGTCTGGCATTTGTAACCCATGGATGACATGTAATGTACTTTCTTGGACTCTTTTTTTCCTGCAGTATTGGTGATCCAGTTCAAAAGAATGGGATCATCGCTGGTGTGTCAGCCAGCCTACCCCAATGGAAAGCTGAAAGCCAGATGCCCAGGACTCTCTTCAGGGAGTCACTGTTTCATCACTAGACTCGATGGCAAATCTAGCCACCCAGCAGTTAATCTGATTCGCTGCTCTCTAACCTTCAGGAGGTTTCATACATCCATGTTTGGCTACACAGCCATGGAGGTCTGAGAGTTCCCTGAGGTGCCAGTGACTGATAGCAAGGATCAGTCAATATGAACCAGCCTATTGTACATAAGAAAGAATAGGTTATTGGGAAATAAAACAGGGAATGGGAATTCTCTGAAATGAAGCACAAGGTCAATGGTCCAAATGGCCTTCTTCATTGTTGTAATAAAATTATGACAGTAAACAAGATGTAAGAACCCAATCTTGAGCTTTAATGTAGCTGTAAGTAATGTAGTTGTAACTGAAAGCCACAAAGCGTTATTGGAATATTTTTTTTGATAGGCAAAAATGCGCCCTGACCTAAAGTACATTTCCAAAACGGCACTTGTTTCACTTCACACTTGCTCTCTGGTTCTTTCATTCCATATTCACATTTTATGCCACATTTTTTTTCTTTGTTGAAGTCGAGACAAGGATTGGAAAAGGTCTATAGTATGAGTGAGTGAGAAAAATCGTAACTCACAGGAATTATCGGCAGCCTTTTGAGTATGAGAAACCAATGGTTGTGGTTAGGAATGGTAAATTGTGGGGAGCAGCTTGTGAAGTGAGAGGTATTAAGGGTTATGAAAATACATCAATCTAGCATGATTAATGGGATTGCTGTCAGGGTCAGAGATGTCTTGGATTGGGTACGGAACATTCCGAAGGGAGGGGGAGAACAGAGGTTGTAGTACAGATTGGTACTAACTATATGCAGACAGTCCCTAGGTTATGACAGGGTTCAGTTCCTGAGAAAAGTTTTTAAGTTGGAACTGAATAAAAATGGTGTGAGGGAGAGGATCACAGAAACAGCTCTAATGGGTGAGCAAGCAGGCATGGGAATAGTGGCCACATGCACTTTGTACTGAATGTCGTGGTTTTTTGTCGATGGCACTTGCTGAGAAATTAAGGTACAGATTAAGAATATTTGATCCTCTAAGATTCTATACAAATAAAGCCTGACCATATGTTTTGATAATTAGCACACAAGATGTGTGCAATCCATATCACAAGCACAAAGTGCAACAGGGAATTAGCTTGATGTCATAGGTGATTTGTTAAAGTTGCTGCAGGTGAAAACTGTGGTGCTAGCAATATGTTATCTAGACAATATCCTCATCTACAGCGGAAGTAAACAGATCTTTTATTAACTAAGTATTTTCTCTGTAAGGCTATAGCTGCTTCAGGTAAAATAAAGCTTCTAAAATTATAATTGTGAAATAATTGTGATTGCTGAATTCTGTTTTAAATTTGAGCTCATCCTGCCTCTCAGCATGTACATGTACGTGCGTCCATGAGTGTATCAAACCTTAAGTTAGTGCCTCCGCTTCCTTTACCCTGCGTCAGATTTCAGGGTAGAGCAGGAGCAATGGCAACTTGTTAAGGTTGAGGCTGGTGTCAAGTTATGGATCTTGGCAGTAGCAAAAGAGGGTATTCTAATAAATAACAGCAGGAGGCCCCAGGACACCCCAGGTGATATGGATGGAAAAGTAAAATACAGCAGATGCTGGAAGTCTGAAATAAAAGTAGGCGACTTCTGTAGAGGGAGAAACAGTTGTCGTTTTGGGTTGAGTTCTAACAGTAAAGTAGAGCCTGAGTGGGAATTAAGCACCAAAATTATTGCAATGCAGAGTGGATCAATTTGGGTTTGGCTGGGAAAGGGAAAGAAGTTATTGTGTGTGGGGGAACAGGACAGTTAACCAGATTATGGCTTTTTCAGAAGAAATCTCAAATGGAGTATTGGGTTTGGGTCACTGGAAAGTAATTTTTGCTTCTGAGTCAGTACATGGTGGATTAAAGCCCCATTCCAGAGACTTGAACACATTGCTATGTTGGAGATCCAAGTTTTCAGATGAGACATTGAACTAAGGATCCAAATGGCCACTTGGGTCAAAGCTCACATGGCACTCTTCGGAGGAGATCAGTAGAGCTCTACATAATGCTGGCCAGGATTTAATCAACATCACTGAAAACAGTTTGCCTGATCATTCCCAGGTTGCTATCTTGGGACCTTGCTGTGTATAGTTTAACTGTCTTGTTCCCATATTACAACGAGGACTATACTTCAAATATGCTTCATTGGATGCAAATCATTTTGGGATGTACTAAGGTTATGAAAATTGCTACATCAATATTTGTCTGTATTTTTTATTTTGACACACTACACTTTTTTGAGAAATATACCCTGTTAAGTTTTGGCATCATTGTAATTTCCAAAATTCAGCTTGACCATATAAGGTCATTGTCTCCAGGATAATGAAACCAATCAATTTTGACTTTCCAGATGCAATTCATCTTAACTGGAGCTTTCAAAATATCAGCCAATAGTAATTTGAAATATGCAGTCGTTAATCCTGTCAGAAATTGTTTCCTGCACTGCTAAATTTGATGCTGTGTGAAATTGAGGGATGTTTAAGAATATGGTCTAGAAGAGCAAATGTCAAGTTTCCCAGAAAGCACAAATGAAAAGAAACTTCAAACAACTCCAGAAAGAAGGTCCATTCAATTTCTCTATACATCAGTTGTTGAAATGAAAGAGTTTGTTTCTTAGTTATTTAAATGACTGAAAATTGAAAACGTGTGCATCAAAACTCAGACATGTCAATTTGTCCTTTTTTAGGGTCCATTGATGTATGAAATCTGGCACAGTATAAATATTAGGAAGGTAATGCTGTAATAGCATTGTGCTAATAAACAGCAATAAAACATATGGTGTTGCTACATTGGATGATTACGTCCAAACTGAGGTCAGGAATTAATTACTGGATTTTCCATGGGGATTCCTAAGCAGGAGTTTCTTTGCAAAAATGAAATAAACAGCTAAAGGTTGTTCACATCATTCTCTGGAATTCCCACCAAAGTTGGGGAGGGAATCAAGGAAGCCTTGTGAACTTTTATTTTATACATTCATCATTTGTTATCAGCAGTCACTGGGTTATTATTCACAAGATCACAAGACAAGGGAGCAGAAGCAGGCCATTCAGCCCATCGAGTCTGCTCCAAGGAAAAGGGAAAAAGAAATGGGGAATGGGGAGAAAAAAAACTATTCTAATCCCAATTTCCAGCCTTATCCCCATATCCCTTGATATCCTGACTATTTAGATATCTATCTATCTCTTCCTTGAATGCCCCCACTGATCTGGCCTCCACTGCTGTACGTGGCAAGGAGTTCCACAAATTCACCCCCCTCTGGCTAAAGAAATTTCTCCTCATCTCTGTTTTGAAACTGTATCCTCTAATTCTAAGATTGTGCCCTCTAGTCCTGGACTCACCCACCAAGGGAAACAGCCTAGCCACATCTACTCTGTCCTTTCCTATCAACATTTTAAATGTCGCTATGAGGTCCCCTCTCATTCTTCTGTACTCCAGTGAGTACAGTCCAAGAGCCGACAAACGCTCATCATACGTAAGCCCTTTCATTCCTGGAATCATCCTCGTAAATCTCCTCTGAACCCTCTCCAATGTCAGCACATCCTTCCTAAGATGTGGGGCCCAAAACTGCGCACAATATTCCAAATGAGGCCTCACTAGTGCCCCGTAGAGCCTCATCAACACTTCCTTACTTTTATACACTATACCTCTCGAAATGAATGCCAACATAGCATTCGCTTTCTTTACCACCGATCCGACCTGGTGGTTAACCTTTAAGGTATCCTGCACGAGTACCCCCAAGTCCCTTTGTACTTCCGTACTTTGAATCTTCTCTCCTTCGAGATAATAATCTGCCCGCTTATTTCTGCTTCCAAAGTGTACAACGGCACATTTCTCAACATTGAATCTCATCTGCCATTTCCTTGCCTATTCTCCTAAACTGTCTAGGTCCCTCTGCAACCTTTCTATCTCCTCAATACTCCCTACTCCTCCACCTATCTTGGTGTCATCCGCAAACTTAGCCACAAAACCATTTATTCCATTATCCAAATCGTTGAAGTACAAGGTAAAAGGAGCGGCCCCAACACCGACCCCTGCGGCACACCACTAGTAACCGGTAACCAACCAGAACGAGATCCTTTTATTTCCACTCTTTGCTTCCTGCCAACCAGCCAATGCTCCACCCATTCTGCTATCCTACCCGTAATTCCATGACCTCTCATCTTATTAATCAGTCTCTTGTGAGGCACCTTATCGAAGGCCTTTTGAAGGTCTAAATACACAACATCTACCGCCTCTCCCTTATCCACCCTACCTGTGATTTCTTCAAAAAACTCCAATAGGTTGGTCAGGCAGGATCTTCCCTTCACAAAACCATGTTGGCTAGGACCTATCTTGCCTTGCGCCTCTAGGTATTCCGTAACCCCATCCTTGAGGATAGATTCCAATAATTTTCCCACCACTGACGTCAGACTAATAGGTCTGTAATTTCCTTTATGCTGCCTCCCACCTTTCTTATACAACGGAACTACATTTGCGACCCTCCAGTCCTCCTGAACCATGCCGGAATCTATCGATTCCTGGAAAATTATCGCTAATGCCTCCGCTATCTCTAAAGCCACCTCCTTCAGAACCCGGGGATGCACCTCATCCGGTCCGGGAGACTTATCAGTCTTTAGCCCATTTAGTTTTCCTAGCACCTTTTCCCTAGTAATCTTAACTGAACTCAGTTCCATTTCGTGAGTCTCCTGACTAACCGGCACATTGCTGATGTCCTCCACAGTGAAGACCGATGCAAAATATTCAATCAATTCCTCTGCCATCTCTCTATCGTCCATTACAATACCTCCTGCACCGTTATCAATTGGTCCTATATCAACCCATGTCTCTCTTTTACTCCTTATGTATTTAAAAAAACTCTTAGTATCCTTTCGAATGTTATCCGCCAACTTCCTTTCATAATTCATCTTTTCTTTCCTAATGACCTTCTTAGTTTCTCTCTGCAGATTTTTAAAAGCTTCCCAGTCTTCTGTTTTCCCACTAATTTTTGCTTCTTTGTACGCCGCCCCTTTTGCTTTTATTTTAGCCTTCACCTCTCTCGTTATCCACATTTATGCCTTTTTTCCATTCAAAACCTTTTTTCTTGGAATATATCTATCCTGCATTTTCCTTATTTCCTGTAGAAATTCCTTCCATTTCTCCTCCGCCGTCCCTCCAGCTAGCTTACTCTTCCAATCAATTTGGGCCAACTCTTCTCTCATACCATTGTAATTTCCTTTGTTCCACTGAAATATCGATGCACCAGTTATCAGCTTCTCCTTCTCAAACTTGAAACTGAACTCAATCATATTGTGATCACTGGTTCCCAGTGGTTCCTTTACCTTTAGTTCCTAATCACCTCCGGTTCATTACACAGCACCCAATCCAAAACAGCCAATCCCCTGGTGGGCTCTTCAACAAGTTGCTCCAGAAAAACGTCCCTTAGACATTCCACAAACTCACTCTCCTGAGTTCTACCGCCTTGCTGGATTTCCCAGTCCACCTTCATGTTAAAATCCCCCATAATTATCTTCACATTGTCACTCTGGCATGCTTTTTCTATCTCAAACTGCAACTTATCGTCCACTTCCTGGCCGCTATTACGGGGCCTATATATGACTGCTACTATTGTCCTTTTACCCTTGCTATTTCTTAGCTCCACTCATAAGGACTCCACCTCCTCTGACCCAATGTCCTTCCTTTCTATTGATTTTATATCACTACTAACCATCATGGCCACACCTCCCCCTCTGCCTACCCGCCTATCCTTCCTATACACTGTGTACCCCTGGACATTCAGTTCCCAATCACATCCATCATAAAGCCATGACTCGGTGATTGCCACAATGTCGTATTTATTAACCTGTAGTTGTGCCACTAGGTCATCTACTTTATTCCTAATGCTACGTGCATTTAAATATAGTACGTTTAGTCCGGTATCTGCTATTGATTTTGTTGTACTTCTATTGTTCAGCAGATTATCCTGACTTTCCACCTGTCTATCCTTCTTACCATCTTCACTACATACTATCTTAGACATGTTCCTATATACCTTATTCCCTTATCCTAACATTCTGTATCCTAACATCCTGATTTGTTGTACTTCTATTATTCAGCAAATTATCCTGACTTCTCACCTGCCTGTCCTTCTTGCCATCCTCATTGGACTTGTTTCTATAAACTTCCTCCCCTACCTTAGCATCTTGTAACCTAACATCCTGGTTTCCATCCCCCTGCCAGATCAGTTTAAACCCTCCCCTACAACTAAATTAAACATTCCCGCCAGGATATTGGACCCTTTGGAGTTTAGGTGCAACCCATCCTTAGCAAATAGGTCTTGCCTCCCCCAAAAAAGGTCCCAATTATCCAAAAATCTGAAGCCCTGCCCCCTGCACCAGTCACTCAGCCACGCATTCATCTGCCAGAGCTTTCTATTCTTCCTATCATTGACACGTGGCACAGGTAGTAATCCTGAGATTACTACCCTTGAGGTCCTACTTCTCAACCTTCTCCCTAATGCCTTGTATTCCTCTTTCAGGACCTCTTCTCTTTTTCTACTATTCTTCTATTCGCAGATTATTCCTGTTGCAGTGATTTATGCCAGATAGTAAAACCAACCTGAATGGGTAAATGAGCCTGAAGAGCTATGTCCCTTGTATAATGTCTAAGAATGAAAATCATTAAAACAAAAATGTCAACTTACTTAGAATTTCACAACATCTGGCCAGAAGTAAAAGACTGCTGGCCAGTTGTTGTGGAATATTATTACATATGAAAATGGTATATATTCTCCACTGTCAAATGTTGAGAGTGTCTCTACTTAGATTTCCAAATTTGTGTTGCCACTCAGTTACTATTTAAGGTAATTTGTCAAACCAAGGTTTGTAGCTTGTTAAAATATGTAACTTAGGTAAATTTGGGGAACCCAAGTTCCAAGCTGAGGCCTGGCTGGGGGAAGTGTTGAATAATTCCAAGTTTGCAAGAATGCCTAAGTCATAAATCATTTTGCACATCCTCTTGTGCTAATAGTTAGACTTTGTTGTTTGTGGTCTTTGCAATTCAGAGCCCCTTTATGGATTTGGCTGCAAGTTCGAACACAGATCTGTAGAAATTGGTAGTGTATTTTTCCTGCCTCCTCCTCTTACCCCACAGTGGGTGTGATTTATGCCCATGGACCTGCCAAGATTAAGAGTGTACACAAAAAAGCCTAAACCATAAGTGCCTGACACAAGAGAATCTGCAGATGCTAGGATGTGGAGCCAAACACACAAAATGCTGGAGGAACTTGGCAGGTCAGGCAGCATCTATGGAGGGAAATAAACAGTCAATGTTTTGGGTCGAGACCCTTCATCAGGACTGGAAAGGAAGAGGGCAGCTCAGAATAAAAAGGTAGGGGGAGGGGGAGGAGCAAAAGCTGGCAGGTGGTAGGTGAGTCCAGGTGAGAGGGGGAAGGGAAGTGGGTAGGGGAGGAGGGATGAAAGGGAATGATGTGAGAAGCTGGGTGATAGGTTTGAGGCAAAGGGCTGAAGAAGAAGGAATCTGATAGGAGAGGGTAATAGATCATGGAATAAAGGGAAGAAGATGGGGAACCAGAGGGAGGTGATGGCAGTTTGTGAGGGTGGGAGAGGGGAAGGGGTGAGGGAGCCACAGGAATAAGGGAAAACAGGTGGAGGAACGGGAAAATGGAGGGGAGCGGTTAGTGGAAGCTGGAGAAATCGATGTGGTTGCCATCAGTATGGAGACTACCAGGACAGAATATGAGGTGCTGCTCCCATAAGTGCCTGCTAGGATTGCACAGTGGAAGTCATTGCACTTTGTAAAACATTGAATTATGATGCAATCAGATAGTTGTTTACACTTCAGAATTACCCTTGTAAAGATGATTTTGAGAATTACTTGTGCCTCAGGAAGTTTTGACTGATAGTATATTCAACATTTAGTTAAGTAATTTTTTTAAAAAATTTTATTTACAGCGTGGTAACAGGCCCTTCCGGCCCAACGAGTCCGCGCCGACCATTTTTTAAACGCAAATTAACCTACCCGTACGTCTTTGGAATGTGGGAGGAAACCGGAGCTCCCGGAGGAAACCCACGCAGACACGGTGTGGCTATTCTGTTCATGTCCCAAAAGAGTTAATAACGGTGGATATTTCTCCTCACTGCAATTATTTGATCAAAGCAACAGGTTACATTATTGCTCCCTGACCTATTCTGATTGCTTCATTCTTGTTACAGGAAAATATGGGTCAGCATGAACTTCCCATAAGGCAGCTTAGTGGACTTATTACATATTTGCATGAAATGTCTGCCATATTAGAAGTTTTCTATTGAATGCGATACCAAAGAAATCCTCATTTATTTTTCAACAAAACAAAAATTTGACTGTACTTCAGCTGATTGCAATCAGTATACATAGAAACTTTTAAAAAAAAGAGCAGGAGACTTGCTCCACCAATCAATGCAATTCTGGCTGATCACCTATTTCAATACCTGTTCTATCTCCTCCTTGAACATAATGAATGACCTGGCCTCCGCTGCCTTCACAGTTCACAAACCTCTGGATGAAAACATTTCTCCTGATTTTGATTATATATGATCCATAGGCCTCCAATGCAACAGAGGCAAGGCTGCCTTGCTGTAACTGTACCAGGCCTTGGTGAAGTCCCATGTAGGGATGGGAGGAGGTTTGTGTAGTTTTGCCTCCCTGTCTGAGAAAGGATATTGTTGCCATAGGAGATACAACAAAGGTTTATAAGCTGATTCCTGACATGGCAGGGTTGACACACATGAATCAGTTAGGCCTGTATTCATTGGAATATAGAGGTTGTGACCCCAGGTTCTGGACTCTATAGTGTAACATTTATCCATATTCAGCTGCATTTACTCACTCATCCAACTTGTCTAAATCGTATTGGAACCTCTTTGCATCCTCACAGCTCACATTACTCCCCACCCCTCCCACCCCAGCTTTGTATAGTTTGCAAACTTGGAAACATTACATTTAGTTCCCCTGTTCAAATCATTGATATATATTGTGAATAGCTAGGCCCAAGTACCAATCCCCTTGGCACCCCGCTAGTCTGTGCCTGCCCCCTTCACTGCACTCTTTCTGTAACTGTCATACTATATTCTGCATTTTGTTATTGCTTTTCCCTTTGTATTACCTCGATGTACTTACATTTGGAATGATCTGTATGGTTGGCATGCAACACAAAGTTTTTCACATACCTCAGTACATCTGACAATAATAAACCAACCAACAGCCACCTGGAAAAAGATCCATTTATCATATCTTTCAGTCAACCAGTTCTTGGCCCCTCCCAGTGTATTATCTACAATCCCATGTGCTTCAATTTTATGTTCTTGGCTCTTGTGTGGGACCTCATCATAAACCTTCTGAGCATTTACAGTTTGAAGACATTACTATCTGCAATTTCTACTTTTCTTACCTTTTGTCATTACATTGTGAATAATTTCATTTGGGAACAAGTAGATCACAATAATAACCACTCTTCCTTTAAGTAGTCTTTTGACGACTTGCAAAGATGCATGAAATTTGCACATTCTCAGAAACTTGGGATCTTTTGAATAGTTGTCCCTTTTTTAATCTGGGCAAATGGAGCATCCAGTTTGCATACTGCAAAGCTCCACAAATAACAAATTTTATGGTTGAATCTAATAACTCAGAAGGTTGCATGTTTGGGGAACTGAAATTCGAGTTCAGACCATGCCCGGGTTATGAACACTTGACTTATGGACACCCCCTACATACAAACAAGCTCCCTTAATATTATTAAATTAAAATGTCTGACGTACGTATATGCGTTCATTCCTGCAAGTGGCAGAACTGGTTTCCTCTCTGTCTCTCTCCACTGTTAGTGACTGTTCCTTTTTATCAGTCTTATGTGCTTTTGATGTCAGTCATTACAGTACTGTGGAGGTATGACTACCATATCGAATGGATTTTTTTGTATATTTTCCAACTTGCGGACAAGATCGACTTACGAACTTCTGTAAAATTGGAATCCATTTGTTACCCAGGGACAGCCTGTACTTTAGTTTTTATCGACCCATGCTTGCATTCTTAATCTTTCTCCCAACCACACAAATGAAACATTTTTGAATGCTTAGGATACGGACTTAACAATTCATAAAGGTCCCAGTTCTGATCTCCAATCTGAGCTGAATTGCAACAGGCCCTGGTGGAGGCATTGTGTGGTTAAAGGAGGAGACAGAGCTGCAAGTTTTGACTTCTGTCCAGTGTAAATTATCCTGTTGAATGTACTGGGTGGGGATAGATGGGGCTAAAGCCCATGAGTAGCCTTGTCTGTGAGACTGCATGAGGCATCTCACTTGTCAGCTGTTTGAAACCCTCACTAATAAATCATGGTCAAACCAAGCTCCAGGATAAGTTTACACCTTGAGGAGAGAGGAATGCAAAATGTATTGGAAGAAAAGCACTACTGTGTAAAAGAGCTTTTTTGATTGAAAATTGTTTATCCTAGAGGGAAATTTTAGAAAAGATGATGGTTTATTCCGGAGCTGTTGGACTCCAAGGAATGATAGCATGGTATTGGGGTTAGATTATGATGACAAAGTGCATAAACGTCACATGCATTTCCTTTAAATGCAAGGGAAACTATTATATCTGGTATAGGAAATCAAAAACCAGAGAGATGAATCGTAAAAGTTAGATCTAAGTCATTTCAGTACTGAACATCTGTAGTAGGAATTTGAAACTCTCTTCCTAAAAGGATTACTGCAAGTTTCAAGCCTGATGGTATGTTGTTAGATATGGACCTAAGTGATATGGAGAATAGGTAGGAAAATGAAGCTGAGGGAAAATTTGCTTGATGATCTAATGAATAGCAGAGCAATCCTGAGGAACTGAAGGGCTTTTTCCTGTTTCTAGTGTTAGCACTTTATCAAAGATGTAACAAGCACATTTTCCTACACTTTGTTAATAAGTGGAACTCTTGATTCCCCTTCTCAGGATTGGCAATGCTGGATTGGCAGCAAATACTCTTCTGAAATTCTGCATTTGTTGAATTAAAGAAACAGTTTTTATGGAATCAATTGTACATACATTGTATAGATGAGGAAGAACTTTGTACAGGAATGACTGGTTGTCTATGGCCCAAGTTCTCTCTCCTTGGAGTGGAATACAATTACCAGTTGCAAAGATTTCCAGGTGCAATTGCCCTCCTCTGGAATTGTGACTGGTTTGGTCACAATTCCATCTTTAGAATGCTGGCTGGAAGTTAGTTCATGTGGATCAGAGGCACACCTCCCACCAGGCACCCTCAGGACAACTAGGTTTTCTGCAGTAACATTAAAGAGGGCCTCCCAGAGCAGGTCCCAGCCCAGGGATTGGAACCCAGTTTGGGTAGGTTTTCCTTAAATCACTTATCTTGAGGAGCTCCCAATTGACCGATCTGCTGACCCCCTCCCTGCACTCTCCTCCACCCCCCCCCCCACCTCCCCATTCAGATATCTGGCCTTGCTTCCTATCCCTGCAATGACAGTGTACAAAGTGTGCCATGTGCCATTCAGTAACAACCAGTGCCTTGGATCGTTGGTGCTGCTGAAATTTCAAATGGTGGTCCATGACCGAGAGTTGTTGGCCTGTACGTAGCAGCCCTCTGTGGATGCCAATGAATTTTTAGCCCAGCAAAATCAGGGCTGCACTGGGGTGCTTAGAACCACTGGCTCAATATCAGGAGTCTTTCAAAAAAATCTTTGGCAATCACCCAGTGGGCCATCAATAAAACCTTACCTGCTGGTTAGCAGAGACTGAATTGAAAGCTATTCCCCTCTCAGCCAGTGGGGTATGCAGGGGAGACTTTATTCACTGGTCAAAAGTCAGATAATCATGTCTGCCTGTGGTCTGAAGTGCAGGAAGACAATGGAAGATGCTCAAGATTATCTACATAGCGGAGATTAGTAAAGTCATGGTAGACATGAAATAAGATCTGGACCAGCTACCTGAAAAAGCTTCGTAAATTGTACCAGTGATGAATAGAGCACCATACAAGATAAACTAAAAATCCACTGAGTAATAATAGTGGAGTGGGAAAATGTTTTTATACAACAATAGAAAATTAATGCAAACATGTATGGATCTGTTCATTTTACAATTGGTAGGCAATAAATAAATGTTCTCTAGATCTACAACCTCATGAATTCCTTATTCATTCAAATCCTTCCATTTAATTATATATTTGTCACTGTGAATTTTGGGCCTAAGCCTTGGGTAGTGGAAACAAATCATCAAATAAGTTTGTCACAGCTTTCCAGCTGGTATTTTTCTGCTTCCCACTGGGAACACTGAAATATTTTAACCATTTTGAAGGTTTTGGTATTGCGGTATTTGTAGGAAAGTCACTGGTAGACCCAGAAGTTGAACTCATTCAGAGACAAACTACATCATTGTTTTCAAATGTCCTTCTGACAGGAAAGGCAGGATTGAGCTGGCTTTTAGTTTCATGTTTTTTTTGGGGGTGGCCTATGATTGTCATGGAAGGAAATTTTAACTAGGTGACCAATTAAAATGGCCCATGCAATATGCTTCCACTGATCCAGCTGTATTCACATGGTGCAATCAACAGTCTGCTGGAGGAACTCAGCAGTTCAAGCAGCACCCGTGGGAGGAAAGGAATTGTCGACGTTTCTGGTCGAAACCCTGCCTCTAACTACAGGCATGTATTGACATGGTTCCTGATCTTAACCTCAGGTTTTGCTTCTTTAGTAGACATGATATGTTATTGGAATGCAATGATGTCATTAGGACATTATCAATTTTGGCCAAAGAGCTGGCGCGAGGGAATACTACTGATGTAAACTTGGCAAATTTTACATTTCTGTAATAGAAATGACAGCCTGTTTCTCTCAGAACATTTTACGTGGCCAGTTTAGGAGGGGTTTGTAAATACCTCCCTAGAAGTCTGCAGAGCAGACTTCAGAGACCATTCCAAACAGTTTTTCAAACTATTTACCCAAATCTAAATTAGGCTTTAGTTGTTTCTGTTTCTAGGTAATATGCACTGGCTGTATAAACTCTATCTAAAAGAGCTAATTTTTGATTTTTGTCATTCAGTACACAGAATCTGCATTCTAAGAGGAATGAAACCCTGTATCCACAAAGGAATGAACTTTGAAGTGATTGTGTCCTTGTCTCTGGGCTACCAGTTTAGAGTCTAAATGTTTCTGCTTATCAGATCATCATCAGGTGTGGTAATACAGCACCATAAATCCTGAGACTGAATACCTTTAGAAAAGAGACTGAATACTTTTAGAAAAAGAGACTATGATATCTTGAATGGTGAGGGTTCAGCAGGAGAGGAGTGATACAGCATTACCTTGTGGGAGCAGGTGTGGCTGACTGTCTCCCAAATTTGAATCACATTAATGCTGTCAGCAAACTTAGGGCTAATGCCTGACTTTTGGCCTCAGCTTTGTAAATGTGTCTCTGAATGTTTGTGGATCTGCCTTGTGAGAATTGTGATACTAGCAATCACCTGAAGGTTGCTTGCCACAACCTCGAATGGAGAATACCCATGTTTTTCTGCAATCCTTCCATGTTCTTGAATCTCAGCGTTTGCTGTTTGTGCTCCACTCCTAGATGTTAAATTTTAAATATTTTGAATACAAAACTGGGAGTTTCCAAAGCATTAACAAGACTAAACTTCAGCTAAAGCCTAAAGGAACAATTGAACACCAACCAAACCTGGCTTCATTCCACACTGGACTTGCACTTCACTTTGATCACATTGTCAACAGGCAAGTATGATATCATTATGTTCCAGAGGCTATAGTAAACTTTTGCCTTGTCTTGAACCACAGCAATTATAAATGTGATAAAGCTTTTTTGTCCTCAATAACATTGTTTGCCTCTTCTGACATCTTCACACCTACATGCCTGGCGTAAAATAAGTAAAAATAGAATTGCCAAGACAAACCACAAATTTCACTTTTTAGTCTGTTTGAATTGATTTCACTTAAGGTCTCTGTGTAATGTTTTGTGAGGGCATTAGGGCATTGTGAGGAAGGTATTTTGTCTACTCTATCGCAGTATTGTAATTTTGCTTGCTTTTGCTCTGTTTAAAGTTTTATAAGAGCCACCTTCAACACCCCTCTAAGCATTTTTTTTGACTTGCACTCCCTTTCCCTCTCTCTCCTCTGCTCTTCCCCACCCTCCCCCCACCTCAGTATGATGTCTCTTTCCCCTTCCAGCTTACCCAGTTCCTTTGCATGCTCTCTAATCTTTTGCCAATGTTGATGTAGTGTCTTTAACACCCCAGGATGCTCCAGTATTAGACATAATTAGACAGAAACTGACTTCTGAAGACTTAGTGTCAGAGTATCTTGGAGGAGAGGTTTAGAGAGGTTATTTTTGAGATTGGGCTGACACAGCTGAAGTCATAGCTATTGGTGGTGGATGGAGGAGATCTGAGATACATAAGAGATCAGAGATGGAGGAAACCCAAGTTGTCTAGGTGTTTCAGGGCTGGAGGAGGGAACAAGTTAGGATGGCTCTGGAGAGGCTTGAACACAAGGATGAGAATTTTAAATTTGAGGTTGTGGACTGGAAGCAATTGTAGACTGCATGCATTGAGGTGACTGGGGATTGCAACTTGGTGAACTCAGATGTGGAGAGCAGAATTTGGATTCTCAAGTTTATAGAGGGGAGCAGATGGAATCCCAACCATGAGCGTATTGGAATGATCAAATCCGGAGGCAAGCATGAGAGTTTCAGGAAGAGATGAGCAAGGCAGAGGTGGGCCGTAGGCAGGTGGAGGGGAAATACATTAAGAAATCTAGCTCTTGGTCAAATAGGACACCAAGACTGGATGGTCTGATTTAGTTGCAGACTGAGCTACAGATAAAGTCTTTCTAATGCTTGAAGAGATTTCTAAATTCTTTCTCATCCAGTATTTAATGTAGCAGAATCAGAATCAGGTTTATTATCACTGACATATGTCATAAAATTTGTTGTTTTGCAGCAGCAGTACAGTGCAAGACATAAAAAGTTACTATAAGTTACAAAAATAAATAGTGCAAAAGTGGAATAATGAGGTAGAGTTCATGGGTTCATGGACAGTTCAGAAATCTGATGGCGGAGGGGAAGAAGCTGTTCCTGAAACATTGAGTGTGGGTCTTCAGGCTCCTGTACCTCCTCCCTGATGGTAGTAACGCAAAGCGGGCATGTCCTAGATGGTGAAGGTCCTTAATGATGGATGCCGTCCTCTTGAGGCACCACCTCTTGAAGATGTCCTCGATGGTGGGGAGGGTTGTGCCCGTGATGGAGGTGGCTGAGTCTACAACCCTCTTTCAATCCTGTATGTTGGAGCCTCCATACCAGGCGGTGATGCAACCAGTCAGAATGCTTTCCATCATACACCTGTAGAAATCTGCAAGAGTCTTTAGTGACATACCAAATCGCCTCAAAACTCCTAATGAAGTAGAGCTGCTAACGTGCCTTCTTCGTGATTGCGTCAATGTGTTGGGCCCAAGATAGATCCTCTGAGAGAGATTTATATACCTCCCTTTGCCACAAGAGGAGGTATATAAGTTTTTGAAAGATCAGAGATTTTTGAAATTTTTGAAAGATCCGAGAAATGAAGGATATGTGGAACTGGCGTGGAAGAGGAGTTGGGCCTGCAAAATCACATTGAATTGTGGGACATGCCCAAGAGGCCGAGTGGCTTACTCCTGCTCCTACTTTCTTGCTTTCTTGACTAGTATGAGTGTATTAAACACGATTAGAATTGAAGTTCACATTATAATTGAGCTTCAAAGCTAGTAAAGTGGCAGTAAGAATTGTGATCAAAAATTTGAGACTGTTCATAAAATCATTTTAACATACATGTTGTTCAAGAATGGATTATATCAGTGATAAAATTTTAAATCAGAATGAGTATCCCTTCAAATGAGTGAAATTTATTGAGAGAGAAATCCACCTTTAGTCACCAGTGCTGTAGACAAGCATTGACCGCTGGCTGTCGTCAATGGCAGTAAATTTATTTTCAGCATGGGAACTTAATGCATGAAACCAAAGGCTCTTTTCTACCCTGTTATCCTTGTTTGAAAATCATGTACATGTGTCTGTGTACACATGTAATTTTACTTAAATTTTACTTATTGATATCGGTTTATTATTGTCACTTGTACCGAGGTACAGTGAAAAACTTGTCTTGCATACCGTTCGTACAGATCAATTCATTACACAGTGCAGATACATTGAGTTAGTACAGAGTGCATTGGTGTAGTACAGGTAAAAAAAACAATAACAGAATACAGAGTAAAGTGTCACAGCTACAGGGAAGTGTATTGCAGGTAGACAATAAGGTGCAAGGTCACAACAAGGTAGATTGTGAGATCAAGAGTCCATCTTAATGTATAAGGGAACCGTTCAATAGTCTTATCACAGTAGGATAGAAGCTGTCCTTGAGCCTGGTGGTACATGCCCTCAAGTTCCTGTATCTTCTGCCTGCTGGGAGAGGAGAGAAGAGAGAATGACCTGGGTGGGTGGTGCCTTTGATTATGCTGGCTGCTTCACCAAGGCAGCGAGAGGTATAGACAGAGTCCATGGAGGGGAGGCTGGTTTCCGTGACGCGCTGGGCTGTGTCCACAACTCTCTGCAGTTTCTTGCAGTCCTGGGCAGATCAGTTGCCATTCCAAGCCATGATGCATCCAGATAGGATGCTTTCTATGGTGCATCAATAAAAGTTGGTGAGTGTCAAAGGGGACATGCCAAATTTCTTTAGTCTCCTGAGGAAGTAGAGGCGCTGGTGAGCTTTCTTGGCTGTGGCATCTGTATGGTTGGTGATGTTCACTCCAAGGAACTTGAAGCTCTCAACCCTCTCGACCTCAGCACCGTTGATGTAGACAGGTGCATGTACACCGCCCCCTTTCCTGAAGGCAATGACCAGCTCTTTTTGTTTTGCTGACATTGAAGGAAAGTTTGTTGTCATGACACCATGTCACTAAGCTCCCTATCTCCTTCCTGTACTCCGACTCATTGTTATTTGAGATACGGCCTACTACGGTGGTATAATCTGCAAACTTGTAGATTGAGTTAGGGCAGAATCTGGCCACGCAGTCATGAGTATATAGGGCGTATAGTAGAGGGCTGAAGACACAGCCTTGTGGGGCACCAGTGTTGAGAGTAATTGTGCTGGAGATATTGCTGCCTATCCTCAGTGACTGCGGTCTCTTGGTCAGAAGGTCAAGGATCCAGTTACAGAGCGAGGTGCTGATTCCTAGGTCTCCGCGTTTGGTGGTGAGTTTGCTTGGAATTATAGTATTGAAGGCTGAGCTGTAGTCAATAAACAATAGTCTAAAGTAGGTGTCTTTACTGTCCAGCTGCTCCAGAGCTGAGTGTAGGGCCAGGGAGATGGCGTCCGTTGTAGACCTGTTACAGCGATAGGTAAATTGCAGTGGGTTGAGGTTGTCTGGGAAGCTCGAGTTGATGCATGCCATGACCAGCCTCTCAAAGCACTTCATGATGGTGGATGTCAGAGTTACTGGCCAGTAATCATTAAGGCATGTGCTGGATGTAGAGATGATAGCACTGTCACATACACCTGCTTGTATTGTGGTTGTTATGGATGGATATTTCTACATTTTTTGCAATCCGTTTCACGTACTAATAGGCACAATGAGCCTACTTGTAATAAATAGATAGGTTTTATGGACGTCATGTATCTCAATGATTTGTGTTAACACAGATTTAATTTTGTAACTGAACCAGTGCCAAAGACTCAGTAGAAGTCATTCATTATGTTGAAGATTTCCTGCCAAATTTAAACAACCTTTAACTCAAATCTGACAAAAGGTGCAGATTTAGTAAATTGCTTATTAAATGTATTGTGTCTTCCATATCTAGAGTTCTGCAACATATGCTCAATTATACTAATTACAGCATCTCTGATTATCAGAAGTGTGTAAAAGGGAAGGAGTTACAGTTCCAAAATACTCATTTTCAGTCTTTATGGGCTTCAATATTTTAACTAGACAGAATATATGTAATGGAGTTCCAGGCTTCAAGTTTTATTTTGGTACTAGTTTAATATTTGTTTTATCCAGGCTCCATATAATAATTCTACATTTAAATCAGTTACATCATTTGGGCTTCTCTTAAAGTTTGGTAATAGGTAGATAGGCTTTTTCCTCGGCTCTGGGTTATAAGTAGTTAGAACATCGAACAATACAGCATAGTATGGGCTCTTCAACCCACGATATTGTGCCGACCTATATAAACCTATTCTATGATCAATCTAACCCTTCCTTCCTACACAGCCCATAACCCTCCATTTTTCTTACATTCATGTGCCTATCTAAGAGTCTTTTAAATGTCCCTATTGTGTCAGCCTCTACCACCACCCCCGGCAGTGCGTTCCAGGCACCCACCACTCTCTGAGTTAAAAAAACCTACCTGTGAAATCTCCCCTAAGCTTTCCTCTTCTGACAAACTGATGTCTTCTGGTATTGGCAATTGCTACCCTGGGGAAAAGGTGCTGGCTGTCCACTCTATCTATGCCCCTCTTAATTTTATACACCTCTGTCAAGTCACCTCTCATCCTGTGTCACTCCAAGAGAAAAGCCCTAGCTTGCTCAACCTTTCCTCATAAGACATGTTCTCTAATCCAGGCAGCATCCTGGTAAATCCCCTCTGCACCCTCTCTAAAGCTTCCACATCCTTCCTATAATGAGGCAACCACCTCGCAGCTCTTGAACTCAATCCCCTGAGTAATGAGGGTCAGCACACCATATGCCTTCTTAACCACCCTATCAACTTGCGCGGCAACTTTGAGGGATCTGTGCAATATTTCTAGATGAACATTGTTTTTTATTTAATATTTATGAAGGAACTGAAATGTTTAACATGGGAAAAATTAGCAAATATTTGTAAAAGTCCACAAGTACAAGGCAGAAATTCCTGAGCAGTTATCAGCTCATTCCTGAGGGATCCTCCCAATCTGTACATTGTCACCATTAGTGCTACACTAATAACTTCATCATAAGATAAGATTATTAGTGACATATACATCAAAACACACAGTGAAATGCATCTTTTGCGAAGAGTGTTCTGGGGGCAGCCCGCAAGTGTTGCCATGCTTCCGGCGCCAACATAGCGTGCTCACAACTTCCTAACCTGTACATCTTTGGAATGTGGGAGGAAACCGGAGGACCCGGAGGAAACTCGCACAGACACGGAGAGAACGTACAAACTCCTTACAGACAGTGGTTGGAATTGACCCCAGGCTGCTGACACTGTAATAAAGTTACGATAACCACTACACTACCGTGCCTGCCTGTAGGTTGTTAGGCTGCCAAGGTTAGAAAGTATTAAAAATTTCTATGACAGTTTGTTTTCAACGTGAGTAAGGAATTTATTAGATTAATGTAATTCCATGATGTAGGAGACTGTAGTGGGAGTGAGAGAATGCATGTGGCAAAATGGGAGGAGATTTACCTTGTGCTGCCTCAATGCACTGTGTAATGAATTGATCGGTATGAATGTTAGGCAAGTCAGGTTTTTCACCATACCTTGCTACAAGTGACAATAATAAACCAATTCCAATCTTAAAGACACAAAATGGAGTCATTGTAAGTGATGGCAAGATGGGATTTGTGGAGTATGGGTCAAATCGAAACTTGAAATATAATTCTTTTAACAGAATCACAAAAGGCTTGTGCCACAAAGGGGGATATTCAACACAATGATTCTATGCAGATCTATACAAGAGCAATAAAGCCACAACCAACCCCAAACCCCTCCGCATAGCCCTACAGAATTTTTGTCTTGCATGTGCTAACACATTCCAATTAGAATGGCACCATTGAATCTGTTTCACGACTTTCCTCGAAGTGCATTCCTGATTCAGAGTTTCATTCAGAGTTTTGTTTTCCATAGAACCATAGAACCATACAGCACAAAACAGGCCCTTCAGCCCACCATGTTGTGCCGTCCATCAAACCACCCTCACACTATCTAACCCTTTCCTCCGGCATATCCCTCTATCTCACATTCGTCCATATGCCTATCCAACAAACTCTTGAACCTGTCCAATGTATCTGCCTCCACCACCACCCCAGGCAGTGCATTCCATGCACCAACCACTCTCTGGGTGAAAAACCTCCCCCTGACATCTCCCCTGAACCTCCCACCCATAACCTTAAAGCCATGACCTCTCGTCTTGAGCATTGGTGCCCTGGGAAGGAGGCGCTGACTGTCTACTCTATCTATTCCTCTCAATATTTTATATACCTCTATCATGTCTCCTCTCATCCTCCTCCTTTCCAGTGAATAAAGCCCTAGCACCTTAGCCTCTCCTCATATTCCATACGCTCTAATCCAGGCAGCATCCTGGTAAATCTCCTCTGCACCCTCTCCAATGCCTCCACATCCTTCCTATAATGCGGCGACCAGAACTGAACACAGTACTCTAAGTGTGGTCTAACTAGAGTTTTGTAAAGCTGCATCATCACTTCACGGCTCTTAAACTCAATCCCACCATTTATGAAAGCTAACATCCCATAGGCCTTCTTAACTGCTCTATCCACGTATGAGGCAACTTTCAGTGAACTGCGAATATGAAGCCCCCAGACCCCTCTGATCCTCTACACTGCCAAGTACCTTGCCATTTACCTTGTACTCTGCCCTGGAGTTTGTCCTTCCAAAGTGTACCACCTCACACTTCTCCAGATTGAACTCCATCTGCCACTTGTCAGCTCAGCTCTGCATCCTATCAATATCCCTCTGTAAGCTCTGACAGCCCTCCACACTATCCACAACACCGCCGATCTTAGTGTCATCCGCAAACTTACTAACCCAGCCTTCCACCCCCTCATCTAAGTCATCTATAAATATCACAAAAAGTAGAGGTCCCAGAACCGATCCTTGCGGGACACCACTAGTCACTGCCCTCCAATCCGAGGGCACTCCCTCCACCACAACCCTCTGCTTTCTACGGGCAAGCCAATTCCTAATCCACACAGCCAAGCTTCCCTGGATCCCTTGGCCTCTGACCTTCTGAAGAAGCCTACCATGAGGAATGAGAATTTTCAAATTCCTCCTGTTGCTCTTGATCCTTTGCCAATCACCTTCATTCTATTATCTCTTGGTTTTGGACTCTTCTATCACAGGAAACAATTTGTCTTTATCTCCTATTTCCAATAATCTTCAGGATTTTAAATACCTCTATCAGCTACTTTCTCAACCTCCCCATTCTGAGGAGAACAACCTCTAGCTTCTTTAGTTAAAATTCCTCATCCCTGGAATTGGTCCAGTAAATATCTTCTCCACCCTCTCCAAAGCCTTCACATCTTTCCGTTTATGAGAACTAAGCACATTGTTCCAGCTTTATTCTATCACAAAGAAAACTTTCTTGTGCTCTCTTACATTTGTTCTCTAATTCCATAACATGAGGCTAAAGAATAGCAACCAAGATTGCTGATTACACTGAGTCTATAAATTAAAATAAACCATAAAGACCACTTACCAATGAGCTTGGCTTGATCCCAAGTCGACTCATATGATTTCAGGTGCTCTTGTTTGCCTCTGTTAACTGTGTTTTTATGAACCATAAACCAAACCTTTACAGAAGGACCAGTATTGGGGATGATTTACAACAAAGTAAATAAATCATTCTGCACTGATATTGAGCCTTCACCTTTTGTTCCCGAACATACATCATAAAAATCTTTCATTAGGTACAAATCTCTTGCTGTATTACAAGACTATGAGTTGATGGTTTGCAGTTAAGGTGCAATTCCTTTGTATGTAAGTTGAGCGCCACTGTAAAATTAATAGGCATTTAATGCACACATATTTGTTGATGCAAAATGGGAGGAGATAATGGAACTGGCTATGAATTAAATACAATTTTTTTTAAACAATAGACACCTCAGTAGCTACATCTAGTAAAAGTAGGTGCTACTCAAATCAGGCAATATGCAAAAGGAGATACAAGAGACTGCAGATGCTGGAAATCAGGAGCAACACACAAAAGAGCTGGAGGAACTCAGCAGGTCAGGCAGCATCTGTGGAGTGAAATGGACCCACTGAGTTCCTCCAGCTCCTTTGTGCATTGCTCCAACATGCAATAGGATCCCCTTAATTCAATTTTTCTGTTACTGTACACACTCTTCTTTAGCTAATTTTTGTTTCACTCATTAAACAAGCAGGACATTATAGATTAATGTATTTCCTGATTTATCCCATAACACTGTTAGAGGGCTTAATAGTGCTTTTAGGTTTCCATGATAGCTGAGACTTTTTGTGTCTGCAACACTAACAAGGACCCTTCCTTCCTGAGATGACTTTTATTGCCCAGCAACTTTCCAAATAAAGGAAATGGCTCAAGGCAATCGAAGGCAACCCAGCTTTACTCAGGGCTACATCCTATTGCATTAGATCCTAAACCCCAGGAGACTACAAACTACAAAAGGCATTAAGCATCCTTTCAAAGTACATACATGAAATATTTATGTAATTTTGTGTCAACCCTTTCATTCAACATGTGTGCATACTTTCAGAGTTCTCTGTAGGCTGTAAAGCATGCTAATGTTCCATATTTTTATTTATTTGGCATTAACCCTGAAGACTTAATGACAAGTACAGAATGCGCATAACCTGAAAATATAATAATTGTGGCTGGGATCTTTTGGTGAGTCTTTCAATTCTCAGTAGATGTCAGTTATCAATGAATGAATAAAAGACCAAGTATATATTTCCATGGTGCTAATTGCTGTGGTGTCAATGGCTTTTCACTGATTGATACTTAAATAGCAGGAATAAGTGACAGCGGTTTCTTGTTTAATTTTGAGAATTTTCTGCCAATTTGATTTGATATCCAATAATCTAAGTAATCTGTTGCTCATCAGTCACTGGAGGATTCCTATTCTAGTAGGAATGCTGCCAGACAGCTGCTCTGTAGCTTGGCACTAGCTCTATTGTAATGTTAACTGCAGTAAATATTTTTCTTTTTACTCACAGCGTGGTAACAGGCCCTTCCGGCCCAACGAGTCTGCGCTGCCCATTTTAAACCCAAATTAACCTACCTGTATGTCTTTGCAATGTGGGAGGAAACTGGAGCACCCGGAGGAAACCCACACAGACACGGGAGAACGTACAAGCTCCTTACAGACAGCGACGGGAATTGAACCCTGATCGCTGGCGCTGTAATAGCATCGCGCTAACCGCTACCCTACCATGCCACCCTTATTCTTTTCACTGATCTATTAATAAAGACAATGGGCCAGATTTTCCTGTAAAAATAACTGATTTACACACAAATCTCACAGCAGCTTCAGTTTTTTTTAATAAGTGCACTGTTTAATTTGTCCAATTCCATTCTAAGTGCTTTTTTTTGAGTGAGTGATGACTTAATTACTGTTGAACAACCTGACAGGTAGTGAAAATTAAGCATTCCCAAATGTTCATTTCCTAGTTCTTCAGATTTTGATGATTGAAGAACTTTTTTAAAAGAATGTATTCCACTTGTTTTGCAGGGTTTTTGTTTATTTTTGTTTCTTAATGTGTTTCTGAATGTAATTTGACATTGAGTTCATGATTCTGATCTGTACTTGGTAGATTCAAATATTAAGCTGTTCATTACACAATTTTTCAATCTGATGATTATGAAGAAACACCGGCCAGGAAATTAGAATGTGTGATACATTTCATTTCAGTGCCATGTGATTGCAAATGTACTTACCATAGAAGGAAACTTGATTAGTGGTCCTTTCTGGATCTTTTCATGTCACTCCATAGAACCATACAGCACAAAACAGGCCCTTCGGCCCACCGTGTCGTGCCGTCCATCAGACCACCCTCACACTACCTAACCCCTTCCTCCCGCATATCCCTCTATCTCACGTTCCTCCATATGCCTATCCAACAAGCTCTTGAACCTGTTCAATGTATCTGCCTCCACCACCACCCCAGGCAGTGCATTCCATGCACCAACCACTCTTTGGGTGAAAAACCTCCCTCTGACATCTCCCCTGAACCTCCCACCCATAACCTTAAAGCCATGACCTCTCGTCTTGAGCATTGGTGCCCTGGGAAGGAGGCGCTGACTGTCTACTCTATCTATTCCTCTCAATATTTTATATACCTCTATCATGTCTCCTCTCATCCTCCTCCTTTCCAGTGAATAAAGCCCTAGCACCTTAAGCCTCTCCTCATATTCAATACTCTCCAATCCAGGCAGCATCCTGGTAAATCTCCTCTGCACCCTCTCCAACGCCTCCACATCCTTCCTATAATGAGGCGACCAGAACTGAACACAGTACTCTAAGTGTGGCCTAACTAGAGTTTTGTAAAGCTGCATCATAACCTCGCGGCTCTTAAACTCAATCCCGCGACTTATGAAAGCCAACATCCCATTGGCCTTCTTAACTGCTCTTTCCACCTGTGAGGCAACTTTCAATGAACTGTGAATATGAACCCCCAGATCCCTCTGCTCCTCCATACTGCCAAGTACCTTGCTGTTTACCCTGTACTCTGCCCTGGAGTTTGTCCTTCCAAAGTGTACCACCTCACACTTCTCCGGATTGAACTCCATCTGCCACTTGTCAGCCCAGCTCTGCATCCTATCAATATCCCTCTGTAAGCTCCGACAGCCCTCCACACTATCCACAACACCGCCTATCTTAGTGTCGTCCGTAAACTTACTAACCCAGCCCTCCACCCCCTCATCTAAGTCATCTATAAATATCACAAAAAGTAGAGGTCCCAGAACCGATCCCTGCGGGACACCACTAGTCACTGCCTTCCAATCCGAGGGCACTCCCTCCACCACAACCCTCTGCTTTCTACATGCAAGCCAATTCCTAATCCACACAGCCAAGCTTCCTTGGATCCCTTCTGAAGAAGCCTACCATGAGGAACCTTATCAAATGCCTTACTAAAATCCATGTAAACCACATCCACCACACTGCCCTCATCAATCTTCCTGGTCACCTCCTCAAAGAACTCTATCAGGCTTGTGAGGCAAGATCTTCCCTTCACAAAGCCATGCTGGCTGTCCCTAATCAGTCCATGATTCTCAAGGTGTTCATAAATCCTATCCCTTAGAATCCTTTCTAACAGCTTACCCACCACAGACGTGAGACTCACCGGTCTATAATTCCCTGGCCTATCCCTATTACCTTTTTTGAACAAGGGGACCACATTCGCAACCCTCCAATCCTCCGGCACCACCCCCGTAGACAACGAGGACTCAAAGATCCTTACCAGCGGTTCAGCAATCTCCTCCCTAGCCTCTCGAAGCAGCCTGGGGAAAATCCCGTCAGGCCCCGGAGATTTATCTGTCTTAATATTATTTAACAACTTCAACACATCCTCTCTCTTGATATCAACAACCTCGAGAACATTACCCCTACCAGCACTCCCTTCCGCATCATCAAGACCCCTCTCCCTGGTGAATACCGAAGAGAAGTACTCATTGAGAACTTCTCCCACTTCTGCCGCCTCCAGGCAAATTCTCCCACCTTTGTCCTTAATCGGACCTACCTTCACCCTAGCCATCCTCCTACCCTTCACGTACTTGAAAAAGGCCTTGGGATTTTCCTTAACCCTACTAGCCAAAGCCTTTTCATGTCCCCTTCTAGCTCTCCTCAGCCCTTTCTTAAGTTCCTTCCTCGCTACCCTATATTCCTCACGGGCCCTGTCTGAACCTTGCTGCTTATACCTCACGTATGCTACCTTCTTCTCCCTAACAAGTCGTTCCACCTCTCTCGTCACCCACGGTTCCTTCACCCTGCCATTCCTTCTCTGCCTCACCGGGACATATTTATCCCTAACATCCTGCATAAGATCCCTGAATATCGACCACGTCCCCATGGTACATTTTCCTTCAAAAAGGACATCCCAATTTACAGTCCCACGTTCTCTCCTTATAGCCTCGTAGTTAGCCCTTCCCCAATTGAAAACCCTCTTGTCCTCTCTGCACCTGTCCCTGTCCATGACAATTTTAAAGGTTATGGAGCAATGGTCACTGTCCCCCAAATGCTCACCCACCAATAGATCCTTCACCTGTCCCGGTTCATTTCCTAAAACTAGATCTAACATGGCATTCCCTCTAGTCGGCCTGTCAACATACTGCGTCAGGAATCCCTCCTGGACACACTTAACAAATTCTGTCCCATCTGAACCTTTGGCACTAAGCAGGTTCCAGTCTATATTTGGGAAGTTGAAGGCACCCATTATAATAACCCTGTTATTTCTGCTTCTCTGCAAACACTGCCTGCCAATCTGCTCCTCTAGCTACCGGGGGGCCTATAGAATACTCCTAGTAGAGTAACTGCTCCTTTCTTGTTCCTTAACTCCACCCATACGGACTCTAGAGATGATCCTTCTACAACATCCATCTTTTCCACAGCCGTAACAGTGTCCCTGACCAGTATCGCCACCCCTCCCCCTCTTCTCCCCCTTCCCTATCCCTCTTAAAACACCGAAAACCAGGAATATTCAAAATCCACTCCTCTCCTGACGTCAGCCACGTCTCAGTAATAGCCACGATATCATAGTCCCCCATACTTATCCAAGCCCTCAGTTCATCCCCCTTATTCCTGACACTTCTTGCATTTAAGTAAACACACTTCAGTCCATCTATCTTACTACTTTTGCAGCCTGTATTCTGCTTCTCCTTCCCCAAAGCCTCTCTACCTGTTTGATCTAACTTTTCCCCATTCCCTTCTTCCTCTGACCTACTCCTCCGGTTCCCTTCCCCCTCACAAACTAGTTTAAACCCTCCTGTACCACCCTAGCAAATCTCGCCGCAAGGATATTGGCCCCCTTCTGGTTCGGGTGTAACCCATCCTCTCTGCACAGGTCCCACCTTCCCGAGAAGAGATCCCAATGATCCAGAAATCTAAAACCCTCCCTCCTGCACCAACTTCTCAGCCACACATTTATCTGCCACCTCCTCCTATTCCTACCTTCACTATCACGTGGCACTGGCAGCAATCCCGAGATTGCTACCCTTGAGGTCCTGTTCCTCAATTTTCTGCCTAGCTCCCTGAACTCACTCTTCAGGACCTCATCCCCCTTCCTACCTATGTCATTGGTGCCAATATGGACCACAACTTCTGGCTGCTCTCCCTCCCACTCAAGAATTCTGTGGACCCGATCAGTGACATCCCGGACCCTGGCACCTGGGAGGCAACATACCATCCGGGATTCATGCTCACTGCCACAGAACCTCCTGTCTGTTTCCCTGACTATCGAGTCCCCTATCACTACCGCATGTCTCTTTCCCACCCTTCCCTTCTGAGCAGCAGTACCAGTCCCAGTGCCAGAGACCTGGTAACTGCAGCTAGGCCCCTGCAGGTCATCCCCCTCAACAGCTTCCAAGGCAGAAAACTTGTTACTGAGGGGAACAGCCTCCGGGGCTCTCTGTCCTGTCTGCCTGCCTGACTTCTTCTTCCACTTCCCTCCCCTGACCGTCACCATTCTATCTGCCTCCTGAACCTCAGATGTACCTACCCTAAGATGTACCTACCCAAAACTCTCTCCCTCCCTTATGCTGCGCAGTGTTTGTAGCTGCGACTCCAGCTCATCAACTCTGAGCCGAAGTTCGTCCAGCCTCAAGCACTTACTGCAGATGTGGCCATCTTGGACCGCAGCAAGGTCCACGAGTTCCCACATCAAACAGCTGCAGCACACCACCATGTCCTCCATCTGACTACCTTTTTTTTTCCCTAGTTAGTCCCACCTTCAAATCTATAATGACCAAAAGCTAAACCTTGCCTTTACCTACTTACCAGCTACTTACCCTCCTTGCCCCTTCACGCCGAAGCCCCTTGAGCCAAAGCCCAGAACACTCTGCTGCTACTCACTCCGCTGCCCGCTCTCTAGGCTGTTTGCTTTTTAAGCTGCCCGCGCCGCGCCTGCGCAGTCCAGCCCTCACTCGACTACTTAAAAAACTTACTAAAAAATCTAAACCTTACACTAAAATGTAACTGGGCACTTCCCTGTGTCAGTCACACATGCCCTGTCGACTGAAGAACTTCTCAGATGTAAGGTTAAAACGTGACCCAGACACAGCTGATCCACACCTGACCTGAGTTGTTATGGTTCTTTTCCATTACTGAACTGAACAGTGTTATATGCACAGCAAATTTAAACAAGCTGTTTGTGACTGAAACACCAATATTGATCAAGAACCAGAAGACTCTCACAGGAATGTTTAGCAAATCATTATGACAGAATAAAATATTCAATGAGTCTTATCAGGTTTTATCGGGACCTTCACCCGACACATGTACACAGGCCCCATCTGGCACAAGTGGGTAGTCAGACCACACCTCTGACACACATCAAACATGTTTCAAATTATCTCATTCCCCACAGGGAGGGAATTATACAGAATTGTCCCGGGAGGGACCCCTGTGAGTAATCCCAGGAAAACTGCATACTGCTGGACTAGGACCCCAATAGGTTAAGTCCATATTTTTCCTCTTATTTATTGCGCCCCCTCCCAACTTCTACACTTCCTTGACTCTCCAATGGACCCCAACCTGCAGCTGCTGGACTTCCCTTATTTCCCTACACCCACCTTCCCACCAAACCTCAGGAGTGAGCTTCAGTCCTGCGTGTATTGCCCAAGGTCTGGAAGTGAAGCTTGAAGTGGCAGTTCCATGACTGAAATGGGAGTGGGCATGCCACTGTTACCATCACCTGGTACATCTAGAGGGGAGCATAAGATTCACCATGCCATAGTTGCTTCTTTTGTTGACGTAGGTCCCAGGTATTCTGTGGAGGGCCTCAAGTTTCTTTCCATCTCTTATTTTAAGCATCTCCCATTGCAAGATCTCCTAAATTAAACTGGCAAGGAGAAGTGTAGCAGTGAGGAGATGGGCTTAAGATAAGATAAGATTTCTTTATTAGTCACATGTACATTGAAACACACAGTGAAATGCATCTTTTGCGTAGAACGTTCTTGGGGCAGCCCGCAAGTGTCGCCATGCTTTTAGTGCCAACATAGCATGCCCACACCTTCCTAACCTGTATGTCTTTAGAATGTTGGAGGAAACAAGAGCACCTGGAGGAAACCCATGCAGACACGGGGAGAACGTACAAACTCCTGACAGACAGCAGCGGGAATTGAACCCAGGTCACTGGTGCTGTAATAGCGTTACGCTAACTGCTACACTACCGTGCTGTCACAGCAAATTTTGGGCCATTTCAGTGCTGTTAAAAATAGCTGTTTCATGTTTAGTTATGGTAAAGTATGTAAAATTATGATTTCTCTATTAATCGCACTTTATTTTCTATTTTAGGCTTTTTTGTCATTTGGCAGTTTTTCCTCTGGCTGAAGTGTCCACAAACATCAATTATCTTTTTGAAGCCCACTCTTCAGACTCAAATGGAAAAAGACAGTTGTGTAACACATCTAGATTTTTGTGACACATGCTTACTTGAGCCTGTACACTAAAGGCAAATTTCATGAATTGAAGTGTCTCTTAAAGTAGTGCAATCAGCAGAATCTCTTTTAGTACCTGGAGAAGGTTATGTTTGCAAGTGGCACAAATTTAATCATGTACCAACATAACAGGTCACAGAAAACATAAGCATAACACACTGGCATTGACATCACTTAACCTTCTGCACTGGTTTGACTGGTTTGTTCCAATGTTACTAACAAAATCAGGTGAACTTCTTCCTTCCATATACTCACATTATATATGTATAATTTTACAGTAAAAGAGCAATACTGACTGCTTGCTGATTTTTCTCCATAAACCCTATCAGTACTGAGTGGAGTTGTTTTCTACAATGCAATCCCACTAAAAATACTTAGTGAACTTGAAGCAAAAATTATGAATGTCCTGATTAAGCAGTTGAATGACAGTCATCGCTTTTACTTTAAGAGTCAGCTGTTGAATCATATCTGCCAACATCATGCTTGGCCTTCTAACGGATATACAACATACCTAGTTTAGGAATTGTGATAATTGTTATGGTTTTTGAAAGGAGGATGGGGAGGGTATGCTCGTTTGACAAGATATTTTACTATTGATTGCAAATTTATCACATGAGAGATCAATTAAATAGCAAACTACATGATGACATTTCAAATTAGTGCTTCAGTGTAGTGCAATTTAGTACAATAACACACCCAAAATTCCTTGGTAGTCGTTGCCAATTCTTATTTAAACTTCTTATTTAGGTAACAGCTGCCAGGCAATTTCAAACAAAACTACCGATTTATTGTGTTATATTATCTTCAATATTAATGATATGTCATCAGAAATTAAATTGAATTTTAGCCTTCTAGGATTGAATAAGCTTTGAACCCAAAACAGTACATTTCTATGTTTGATATCTAGTAAGTTGTCTGAGCATTAGTGCAGGAGCCATAAAGTGAGAACCTTTACTATTGATGAACACAGTCAATCTGGCAAATAGCCATATTTAACATTGCTGAAAGATAGCAGAGCTGAACCAAAAATTGACCCTTTCAGAAGTACTATATCCCTTTTTATTTTTTCAGTGGAAGTGGGTGATGTTGACATGTGACGTTTATTTCCCCTTTTATGAAGCGGCCTACTAGACTTTTCCATCTGTTCTAATGTATTAAATTTCTTAGCTGCTGTGGTCGGATCTGAACTAGCGTCTTGGGATCAGGCACTTAGTTCTCCTTAACCATGACTCTACTATACAAGTCTTTTGTCATAAAACCTCTGACCTATTCTTATAAGCTGTTGGTAGCCAGTGTGGTCTCTGTTCAGCCAACAATAACTATTGTGCAAAATTAAATTTCAAGCACTCATCCAAAATTCTAGTCTGCAGGCATTCTGGCACAGAAACAACAACAAGAGCATAAACAATGGTGGAGGTTCACAGGCAATTTTATAAGATATAAGATTTCTTTATTAGTCACATGTACATCGAAACACACAGTGAAATGCATCTTTTTGTGTAGAGTGTTCTGGAGGCAGCCCGCAAGTGTCGCCACACTTCCAGCACTGACATAGCATGCCCACACTTTCCTTTCCTTTCCATCATTGTTTTTGCCAAAGCATAATTCATAGATGAGACTGTTTGGCCCATCAAGTCTATGCTGCCTCTCAAAACAATCCCATTCTATCACCTATTTCCCTGTAACCTATGCTCTCCATCCCATTAATAACCCCCAACCCCCTGCTTTCTTTCATCAGACATTTTAATTAGCATTGGCACCCTAATCCTCCTTTATTTGCACATCTATATTTGTTGTGAAGAGCTGAATTTGACACTTTGTGGGAACAACTTGCATCAATTTTCTTCTCCCCTGGAGATTCTGTCACCAGCCACCTCGACAAGGAGTAATTGACAGTGGTCCATTAAGCTGACAACCAGTGAAATTTTGAGATGTGGAAGGAAGCCAGAGGACCCTGGGGAAAACCCATGCAATCATAATGAGAATATGCGAACCCTGGACATTACCGCAGGTCACCATTGAACCCAAGTCACTGGAGTTGTGAGAAATCTGCACCGCCACAAGCATGATGCATGCATAGGTGACCCTGTGTGGTGAAGACAGGATTGTGTTCTTAGAAAATGGGCTGTATTGCAACCTTTTGTAATGCTAAGCTGCATCATTTGCGCATCCGTCAAGAAATGTGAGTTGGAAAAAAATTGTGCAGATTTATTTCCTTTTTTTTCACATAAATTCCATAAGAGTGAACTTTATCCATATCTCAAATTTTTGGATAGTGATTTGTGAATTCTGCAAGTGCAAATTTCCATAACCCAAATGGCCCTAACTCATGGGTTGCTTGCACTTCTGTTAATCTCTCTTTTGTCTGACATTTTAATTAGCATGAACGATCTAATCCTCTTTTATTTGCACATCTATACTTGTGAAGAGCTGAATCTGACACTTTGTGCAGGCAATTTATTTTCGATAGGGTATCACTCCCATAGCCTGCAATGCTCGGCTGAATCTACCCTGACTTAGATCAGTCAGTGCACTAACTATGGGTTCCAAGAGTCATTTGGGTGAGTTAGCTGTCTTGATATGTATCTTGCTTTTAGATTTAAGAGTCCTGAAAGCATCACTATCTCTATTGAATGACTGAAGCATAATCTGGTGCATTCTTTACAGAAGGCTATGTTGTTTGGATATCAAATAATGATTAGTTTAACTGAGCTCCTCTGGTTTGACAAGTTTTATTCAGAGTTAGCAAACTCTGATGATCTGGAATCCCCGTTTGCTCGGATTAGTTATGCAATGATATACAGATTCATCATTTTAAGGGGAAGAGAGAAATTAGGAAATGTACAAGACGTTTTTACTTCCTCAATATTAAAGCTTCATTATTGTATAAGAGATGTGATGAGTTCATTAAGAAATTGAATTTGGATCCAGTTAAATGCATGACCAATAAACTATGTACATGATTTAAAGTTTACAACAGCCATTTGTTGTTCTTCCCTTGTCACAGTGACACAGCATTGTCTGCAGCAAAATGAATAACTATCATGAGTCTGACGTGAGGCACTTCTCACATGATCAGTTATAAACTGCCATGTATCCCATCCACTAACGATTACATGGAGAGCCATGCTATAATCACATTCATTTCCTCTTCAGATGCAGTTAAATTTATATGATCCCAGCTTTTCCATGCAGAAATCTTCACCTCATTGAATTTGAGGCAGGTCATCTTACACAGTTCATTTTTTCCCCCTGAATGTCCAACTGTGAAACCCCTGTCTTCAGTCTTTCTCCTGCAACTAATACTGGAGTTTGACATACTTGACCACTAATTTATTTTTCTTGACTTGTGTCTTGATTTGACTTGATTCTTTTCAAACTTGGCTTGTCTCTTTCCCAGAAAGGCATGGCCTATAATCTGGGTTTCTCTAATACTTGGTTATCTGTGTCTTAAGTTTAAGTGTCTTAAATTTCTCAACAGAAAGTTTGGTGAGTTTGAAAGTGTACTAACTTAGGACAATTTACACTTCATCGTAATTCTTAACAGAGTGGATGAGAGCAAGTTGCATAAATAAAAGAACTAGAGCTCTCATTGCAGAAAATTTACTAATCATTGTTGAACATTTTTAAAAAGAGCACCATAGTGGTGAGACTAAAACTGAATCCAAACCAGCTGATTGATGGTACCTCCAACAGATGGAAAATAAATACATTCATTAAAATTTTCTATAGATGTTTGGTTACCTGTGGACAGAGTTCAGATTTTCTTTGAGTCTATGGCAGTTTCCTCCCACAAAATGGATTATAGATTAGCAGATACCACCCAACTGAAAGATACAGCTCATTACAAATCCTCTGCAACCCATTATAGTCTGAAGACACAAGAGATTGCAAATTCTGGAACCTGGAACAACAACAAACCGCTAGAGAAACTCAGCATTTCAGAGAGGGGAGATTGACCCTTAGTCTACTTTTAGTCCTGATGCAGGGCTTCAACCTGAAATGTCAACAATTCCTACCACACACACACACACACACACACACACACACACACACACACACACACACACACACACACACACACACACAGCTTACTTTGCTGAGTTCCTCCAGCAGATTGTTTGTTGCTGAATTATATCTGAATTTTGCGGTTGATCGTGAAGGATGGCTGCCAGCCATTTATTGTATTCGCAACTGACCATACGCTTCTTTTGCAGGCATTTGAGCAGCAGTTTGTGGCATGGAGTCATTTTGAACGTGCTGACCTCTATAGAGAATCTGGGTATAAGAATTAAAACTGTGTGTTACTGTCATGGAAGTGGCTGTGTGCATGACTCTGTGAAAGCTGATGGCCTCAGTGTCATTGTTAATGTCAAATCAGAGCCACTGCTTAATTTGTTCCAAAACTATAAGGAAATAAAAGAACTAGGGAGTCCATAAGAACTCCACCAAGTGAGACATTATGAAAAGGTGTGAGCAGGATATTTAGCTGTGAAGAATTCTTGGAAAATAAATAAGTACAGTTTTAGAAGTAAAGTTGAAGCTCTCTAGTCCAGCACCCCTGGGGCCTGGCTTGTGCCAGAGCACAGAAAATGCCCTGTGAATCCCCTACATAAAACATATGACTAACCCCCTGACTTGCCAGGTCATAAAAAGTACAATAAAGATAAAAACAGAAAATAAAACCATCATTAATGCCATCAGAAAGTTTTTATTGCTTCATGAAATATAATATGAAACTTGCAATTGAAAAGCTGTACTGTATTTTAATTTACACTTAATGCTGTTGAAATATACACATACATTATAAAGCTTAAAACAGAAAAACGAAAATAAATTTACTTTTAATGCTGCCATATGTTCACTTTCAATGTGTTCTAATGGTTACTGGTAGCTTAGGTTACATCAGGGTCGGTAGGTACCTGTGCATCGGGGCAGAAGAGGTGGAGGGGAGTGGATTATCTTTGCCAGATTGCTCCTCATTAGTCTTCTCAACTGTTTTTTTGAACCACTGTTCCAAAGCAGCTTGCTTAATGTCCTGTGTTTTTCCTTTATTACAAAGCAAGAAATTACGTCTGTTTACTTATTTCAAACAAAATTAATTAAAGTCCCTTTGTTCAAGTCCTGCAGTTAAATTTCTAGTCAGCTGGATACACGTATCAAAAGAAATTCTTTCTTCAACTTCCCCTTCTGTATTTCCTTCATCATCATCTTGTTTCTTCTTGCCTTGCTGAACCCTTTCTACAATCTCTTTATCAGAGGGTTGGTAAGCAAGTGGCACTTTTTCATTGACATTCATCTACTTCGGTAGCATAGCAGTTAGCGCGACGCTATTACAGCACCAGCGATCGGGGTTCGATTCCCGTCACTGTCTGTAAGGAGTTTGTACGTTCTCCCATGTCTGCGTGGGTTTCCGCCGGGTGCTCCAGTTTCCTCCCACATTCTAAAGACGTACAGGTAGGTTAATTTGGGGTTTAAAATGGGCGGCGCGGACACGATGGGCCAGAAGGGCCTGTTACCACGCTGTAAATAAAATTTTAAAAAAGAATTTAAAAAATATCTTTGGTTACTTCAAGACACTGAGCATACCCTTAGCATACTCCACCAATTCTCGGATGATTTTCTTTTCACTAGAAACTCTAAACACAGCGAAGTTAGGATCTCTTTCTCTTCCTCAGACATTCAGGTTGGCCACAGTTTGTGCCAGCCACCCTGCAGTGTACGATTATCAACTTTATCCCAGGCTGAAGCAAGTGACCACCTGATATCCTTTAGATTAAATTCCTTTCTGAACGATGCAACAGGCTTCACGTTATTCACTGCAATGAGCAAACAGTGCAGGAACTCTGATCTGTATTTAAATTTCAGGACACAGGGCTGAATCAAAGAGATACAGTTAGGAGGTAAATAATCCCAATAACATTATCTTTGACTAAGCGATCTGCTTTGGTCAAGATGAGCTGAACAAGCAAAAGTATTTTGCACTTTGGATCGAGGCCATCAGAGTTGCAACACGCCCTCGCTTCTAGTACAAGATAATTTTCAAACCATTCGATACATAGTTTTGATGTTATCCATCCTTTCTTGTTACCATGGTAGATAACAGGAAAATAATTTCACCCCTTTAAAGGCCCTTGGGCACACACTCTAACCAATTAACATGAGCTTGCACTTGGGTCTGCCAGCTGCATTGCTGCAGCCAAGAATTGTGAGCCTATTCTTGGAATTCTTACCTCTGGTTGGAGACTCCTCAGTCTGCTGGGCAGGAGATTTTCATGGCGTGCAAAACCAAAACAGACTGGTCTCATCAGCGTTGTACACTTGTTCTGGAGATAAAGTTTCCATTGCCACTAACTGTGCAAATTCATCAACAAATTTTGCCACAGCCTCAATGTTAATACCTTGTTTTTCGCCGCACGCACTATGCAATGAAATACCATGCTTACTTTTAAACTTGTATAGCCATCTGGTGAATATTCACAGTCATACTCAAGGTTCAGCCCTTGATGAAATATTTTCGCCTGCCCCAAAATGCTCACACCGTCATTACGTCTAAGTTTAAGTCACTTTATAAGTGCCCTGTCTAATTCCATGCCCTTTCCAGTTTCCAAAGTTTTCCGACACTTTAAACTTTACTGACTTCCATTCTCGGCAAAAAACTTTAAAATTTCCTCTTTTTATTTCTTTAATTTATAAACAGTTGATGAGCTAATACCATAGAACTTGCACAAGACACTTACCAAAGTTTTTTTTAAATCTAATTTCTTCAGAAATTCCACCTTTTCAAGGATAGATAATGACTTATGCTTATTAGTACCTTTACCACCTCTCACACCTCCTGGTCTCTTGGAAGACATACTATAGGGCTAAAATATAGGCAAAATACTGTATAATTAAAGACATAAGTGTGTAACCAAAACACTGGGCTACAAATATAAACAAACTAGGCAGCTTGGTGCTGCTGATACAGCCATCTAGAGACCGCTCTGCAAACCAATAGCGCCAAAAGATGTCACGCCATGGGATTTTCTGGACCAGAGAGTTTCAACCTGTACTAACTTCACTTTGTGCTAGTTGTCTACCAGAAGTTGGAAAAATGTAGAAACTAATGTGGTTGGAGCCAATGGTTATTAAATGAGTCCCAGATATTTAGCGCAATAGAACTTTCTTTGTCTTTATCCTGTTTCATTGCAAATGTCCATAGACTTTCTTGTTGGCATTTGAGTGTCGGTTTGTGGCATGGGGTCCTTTTCAATATGCTGCCCTCAACAGAGGGGATCTATTACTGTTTTTAGCTGGTGGGGGGTTGGTATTATGACGTTATATTTTATCTTGCGGTTCATTATTAATTGACAGTTTTATAAACTGTAACTGCCAGATTGATTTTATTATGGAACAGTGGCTGTACAGTTTGTCCTTCCACTCCAGAATTGCCTGACTACATTCTTGATCTCTAATGCTTCTCAGTGTATCATTATCTTGTCCAAGAACAAAATGGAACTTGCAGTAAGTGCGAACCAATTAAGGATATAAGTAACTTCTGCTAAAATCAATTAAGTAGATTGCAAATAAAAGTTGACTTGCAGATTGTGACTTGTACAATATGACTGAGTGTGGACACCGTGTGATGTTTGAGTAATTTTTGTGGTAAAAGCTCACAAAAAAAAGGAAAGTTTCACATGTGAGTAATTAGTGGAAGAAATTTTGGATGTTAAGCCCATTTCTTTTACTTGGAGTTGCTTGTATTACACGTGTGCATTTTCTCCATCAGCACAGGGTGTCATTGCAGTGCAAAGCATAGTACATTGCCACCTGGTGTTTGGTTTAGGCTACTGTCAAAGATGTGGATTTTTATCATCAAAAACCACATGCATAATGTGACCACTATTAACCAACCTCCACCCCCAACCATACATCATGAATGGAGCTCTTTTACTGGGCTCCATGAAAGATTTATTTTGGAGTGTTCTGTTTAAAAATCTATTCAATTGTTATGCTTTGCTCCATATCACTGAGGGTACATTGGAGGATTTATGATTTCATCATTGAAGTCGTTGCATAGTCAACATTGATTCAGTTTTCAAAAACTAGTATCAGTCAGACAAAGTAACCAGATAAATACTGGGTGTTAAGCTATGGAGCATTATCCCTGTGTGCAGCCTCTATTCATTGTCAGTCTGAATAGGTTTGCTCAATATAAGATTAAAATTCAATCTGAGCCTGAGTCTTTAATATTTTCCATGCCCAGCTCCACCTTTGCTATAAATATGACAATTTTGAACAGCCCACTGATCTCTCTGAGGATGAAATGCCAACTTTCAAAAACAGGATGGATGCAGCAATGCAAAGTAAATCATCCTGATCTTAATACAGTACTGAGCCAGGCATAGCCTGACCTGACCCAAACCCAACATAAGTGGTTGGATCCTGTCGGGCTTGGGTCATGTAGGCATGTTCTAATTGTGAGGGTATCACCTTTCCTAATGAACAATTGAATTCATATTTACCAGTAATCCCCAAAGCTTCTGGGAGAGAACTTATCACCATGAGGTGTTGCAAAGCCTCACACCTACAGACCTTGGCAGAAGCTTCCTCTGTTTAGCTGTTGCAGAAGTCAGACTTCATGGGAGGCTGGAGATGAAATTCCAGAGGCCCTTGCGGAGATATTTGCTTTATCATTAGCCACTGGTGAAATTCCCGAAGACTGGAAAGTGGCTAATGTCATTCCGTTGGCTAAGAAGGGTAGCAAGGACAAGCTAGGGAACTACAGGCCGGTCAGCCTGACATCAGTAGTGGGGAAGTTACTGGAGGGAATTCTGAGGGGCAAGATCTACCAGCATTTGGATAGACAAGAGTCTGATTAGGAGGAGTCAGCACGGCATTGTGTGTGGAAAGTCGTGCTTGGTGAATCTTTTGGAGTTTTTTTTTTGAAGAGGTAACCAAAAAAGTAAATGAGGTTAGGTCAGTGGATGTTGCCTGTTTGGACTTTAGCAAAGCCTTCGACAAGGTCCCACATGGTAGGCTGGTCTGGAAGGTTAGGTCCCATGGAATCCAGGGAGAGCTAGTTAAGTGGATTCAAAATTGGCTTGGAGGTAGGAAGCAGAGGGTGGCCGTTGAAGGTTTTTTTCTTCAGAATGGAGGCCAGTGACTAGTGGTGTGCCGCAGGGGTCGGTGTTGGGACCTTTGTTATTCATTATTTACCTAAATGATTTGGATGCAAATGCACAAGGCTTGATCAGTAAATTTGCGGATGACATGAAATTAGGAGGTGTTGTTGATAGTGAAGAAGGTTATCGTAGATTACAGGGGGATCTTGATCAGTTAGGGAAATGGGTTGAGGAGTGGCAAATGAATTTCAGTGGTAGGGCCCTTGGGAGTGTAATGGGACCTAGGAGTACAAGTGTATAGTTCGTTGAAGGGGGCATCACAGGCAGACAGGGTGGTGAAAAAGGTGCTTAGTATGCTGACATTCATCAGTCAGGGCATTGAGTATAGGAGTTAGGACACTATGTTGCAGTCGTACAAGTTGTTGGTGAGGCTGCACTTGGAGTACTGTGTACAGTGCTGGTCGCCGTATTATGGAAAAGATGTGGTTAAACTGGAAAAAGTGCAGAGAAGACTTATGAGGATGTTGCCATGACTAGAGAGCCTGAGTTCCAGGGAGAGGTTGGCCAGGCTAGGTCTTTATTCCTTGGAACGTAGGGGAATGAGGGGCAACCATTTCTATAAGAAATGTTTAGAATTATGAGAGGCATTGATAAGGTGGACGGTAACAGTCTTTTCCCCAGGGTAGTGGAGTCCAAAACTAGGGTGCATAGGTTTAGGGTGAGAGGGGAAAGATCTAAAAGGGACCTGAGGGGCAACTTTTTCACGCAGAGGGTGGTGAGTTTATGGAATGAACTGCCAGAGGAAGTGGTTGGGACAGGTACAATAGTATCATTTAAGAAACATTTGGATAGGTACATGGAGGAGCAGGGCTTGGAGGGATATGGGCTGAACACAGGAAATTGGGACCAGCTGAATGGGCACCATGGTCGGCATGGACTGGTTGGGCCAAAGGGCCTGTATCTGTGCTGTATTACTCTATGACTCTATGACACCATAACTAGAAAACCTGCAGTAAAATATAAACTGAGAAGAGACTAACAACATGAGATCATTGTTTGTTTCCCAATATCCTTGTGTCCGCATAATCTCAGAGCACTTCTGAAGGTGTGTTAATTATTTCCAAAGCACTGGAATGGAAATGAATCAGAGGAAGTTCAGGAGATTCCTTTACAGACAGTTTTTTAAACTTTTCAACATATTCATCTTACCCATGTGAGCCAAACTCCTTTTGTTTCTTCCCTTGTCTAATCTCCGTTCACTCAAATGGCCATTGGTGTCTTCACCCTAGTGTCTGTGTTTAAAATACCAGGCATATTATGGCACAGAAGGAGGCCATTCAGCCCTCAGCAGAGCTATTCTGTCAGTCCCATATCCCCTTTCCCTTCCTGCCCTGTAACCTTTTCTCACTCATATGCCCATCAGCTTCTCTTTTGTCACCTACTGCACCAAGGTAATTTACAATACCAATTATTCACAGTGCTTTGGAAATAATTAACCCACCCTTCAGAAGTGCTCTGAGGTGATTGGGATACAAACAATGATCTCATGTTGTTAGTCTCTTCTCAGTTCATATTTTACTGCAGGTTATAGAGCCATAGAGCAATACAGCACGGATACAAGTCCTTCAGCCCAACCAGTCTATGCCAATCACAGTGCTCACCCAACTAGTCCCAATATCCTGGAGAATAATTTGTACTACTAACTTCTAATATTATCTGATGAATAAAATGATTCTTTATTTCAGCTAATGATATTCTGGAGAGCCTGTTATATTCATAAAGTAATGACTTTTGTTGTTCTTTAGGGTTATTGACTTATGGTTACTCATGCTTTAGTGATATAAGCTGTTGTTGCTTATGGGCCACATTTATTCCCCCTTCTCTAAATGTTGTTGAGGAGGTAGTGGTGAGCCACCACTTTTAACCCAATGTTTGAAGTCTCATTACAGCAACTGCCTTCTCCTTTTACAGACTGGCTAATGGTCATTTGGAACTAAAGTCTTTGTGCCTTGCCAGATAGCTATGACACTGTTGTATCACTAAATCTATCCATCTTGTATAACAGTTGTCAGTGCAAATTGTCAATACCGATGGAGCCAGTAATGCCACACAGCTGCATCACTTAACTGTTTCAAGGTTAAGTGGCTAATCCACAGCAAATGCCCTTAAATCCAGGGTAATGCTGTAATTACTTGACTATTGTTAGCACTTGCCATTTAACAGCCAAGCCTGTTATACAAGCAGGGGTTAGGTTTCAAAAATATTTATTGGTGGTTTTACTGCATATGAAAGAGTAAATATGCAAATTTGATTAACCAGAAGAAATCTGTAAAAGAAAGCTAGGCTAAAACTTTGGGATAAAAGATTTTCCTTCCAATTCCTGTGTAGGACACTGTGCTGTGTCTTTTCAACATTTGTTGTTTTATCTGATTTCCAGCACTTTTTTTTATTATCACAAGTTATATTTTTACAAGCTATAATTTTTGAAGTTAAATCAGAAAACCAATTGTCCCATTAAGCTTAACCCTCTGGCAGCACTTCCATTTTAAGCATTTGATGATCTTCTGAAAAACATTGACTACAAATCTACCTGATCAGTTTCTTCCAAGAAATGCTTCCTAACATGTTTTACATTTATGGGGTACAACTGCTGCAGTGACAAACATGATAAATGTGTGCTCAGGACATGCATATCTGCCATTGTGAATTTGGTTTTTGACTGCATTATCTTCATAACTGGGGCCGTCTGTTGAGCACCAGAGCCTTGCTTCAAGTAACATTGCCCACGGCTAAGCCAGAAAAAGCTGACCTTCCCCTTAAAATGGTTTTTAAAAACAAATGTGTGACAACTGGATAAAGCACACCCCTGCCTTGGTTAGTTGTCAAACAAAGAAAAGCTGTTTTTAAAAAATTTAATCAATTGAAATATTAATTACTGAAAAAGCACTTAAGCAACAATTGGATATTTAACAAAACAATTCAACAAATGCAAATTAGCTTTTTTCCTTACAGCCATTCCTCTCTATTGAAATGAATGAACATGCTGGTGCAGATTCAGTGGGCAGATTTCCCACTGTAGGTGCTGCCAAATTGTGGCAGCTCACGTTCCCACTGCTGGTCTCATGGGGAGTCTAGTGTTGAAGCACACTGGGGAATTCACAAATGAAATGTGGCCAGCGGGTTCAGGATTTTCCTAGCAACAAACAATCTGTTGGAGGAACTCGGCAGGTCAAGCAGAAGCTATGGGGAGGGCAAAGGAACGGTCGACACTTCAGGTCGAAATCTGCATCAGTCCTGATGCAGGGTTTCGACCTGAAACATCAACAATTCCTTTCCTCCCTACAGATGCTGCCTGACCTGCTGAGTTCCTTCAACAGATTGTTTGTTGTTCCAGATTCCAGCATCTGTAGTCTCTTGTGTCTCCTCAGTATTTCCCTATTTGTCTATGGGAATTCGGAACTGTCAGCATCCCGACAAGCCTTAAGTGCAGCATAAACATCAGCATAGACTGGCTAGTACAATTGGCCTCTTTCTGTATATCCTTTGTAATCGTATTTTAAAATACCTTGCACATCTCAAGGTTTTCCTTCACCCATGTTCTAGGCTAAAACTGAAGCCAGTCTTTCTTGTGTATAAGGTGATTGCGAGGAGGAGAGAAATCATCATTCTTAAGTGAGTAACAGTGAACTCAGTTGTAACAGCAGAAAATGCTGGAACCACTCAGTAGATCTGGCAACGTCTATGGAAAGAGAAGCAGAATTAATGTTTTGTTCAAAGACCCTTCATTAGTCCTGAAATATAGATAGTTTCTCTTTCCAGGGATGCTGCCTGACCTGCTGACCTGTTTCCAGCATGTTCAGTTTGTATTTCAGATTTCCAACATTTTAATTTCTCAGTTAAAGGCTTTATTTACAGAGCTCTTTCCCATTCTGTTTTCTGCATGCCCTGATATCAAATGTTGTTTATTTCCTAGGTAATTATTTGTTTCGGCATATCTGTGTGCGTCTGCAGCTACATTGGGTTTGCGGTGGTTGCCTTACTGGTTGAAATCAACTCGATCTTTCTCCACCTGAGGCAGATTCTTCTGATGGCCAACATGGGCAAATCTACTCTGTTCCGCATCAACAGCATTATCAATCTGGGAACGTACATCATCTTCCGTATTAGCACTCTGGCATGGATGACGCGCTGGCTGGTCCTAAATCGTGACAACCTTCCTCTATGGGCCTACAGCATTAGCAGTGGGGGAATGGCCATCATGACTCTGATGAACATTGTGCTATTTTACCGACTACTGAGAAGTGACTTCCTGAAATCCAGCAGAGAAGGGAAGAAGGAAAACGAAAAATAAAATTGATATGGTGTTCTTCCCATGGTACTGATGCTTGGAGTTATTTACAGAAAAGGGAGCATTTTTGCTCCTTTGAACAGAAATTTGCTTAAATTCAATTAATGTGGAATTCTAAACTGCTTGATTGTCTTATATATTATATATATATATATATATAATGTATATATATATAATGTATATATATATATGTTTGGGTTTGTACCTACTTAATCTTCTTGTATCTAACACTGTGGATTGTATTTTAAAATGAAAATGATACAATAATTATGCAAACATTGAATTTTCTTTTAAACAAATGCCTCTAGATGTGCTACAGAGTAAAATTCCTTAATCTTTCTCTACCTCACATCGAACTACATTACACAAGTATTAATGTTATCGAGCATAGCTTCACTGCAGATATGTGTCAAGCTATTCTGACAGTGCCTCGTAAATCCCACCCTGACTTGGAAATATGTCATCTTCAAGATCATTGGGTCTAATTCCTTAACCTCCCTACCCAACAGCAGCATAGGACATTACAGCACAGTAAGACCCTTCGGCCTACGATGTTGTGCCGACATTTCATCCTGCTCTAAGATCTATCTAACCCATCCCTCCCACATAGCCCTCCATAGCATTGGAGTCCCTTCACCAAAAGAACGACTATGGCTCAAGAAGGTGGGGCAGCATCATCTTCTCAAAGACGATCAGGGTTGGGCTATAGATGCTGGCCTTGAATTAATGATGAGCTATGAGGACTGAGACAGTAGCATGTCAAAGATATTCTGGAAATAAAACATTGAACAATGTCATGAAATACAGTGTTCATTTATCAAATGTTTTCATTTAGTTATATGGTTGACAGGTTGTTCCTGGGTTTATATAGACTGAAGGCATATTTTAAATAGCCATGCAGATGTTCTGTGATAGTGGTGTTTACATGATACGTGGACTAAGCATGTATATAATCATCTTGAAAGTGCATATCTTCACAAGCTGTAATATTTGGAGATCTATCTGTGTGTGCAACTTAAATATTTTTGGAACTGTTACCAATCATCTCTGGCCCTTTCTTTTACTGGTATTTTATGATAAAATTGAGTTTTTGTTTGAGTATTTGCTTCCGTATTCACACTTCTGTGATGCAAGGTTTCCAGTATGTAGAGAGTAATTATTTTTATTTTTATGAGAAATAATTTCATTTGTGTTTATAAATGTATTTATCCAGTGACAAAATGAGGCACCAATTCTGAGACTGCCCTTCGAGGATTTTTTATGTTTTGACTAATGATATAAAATGTGTGGAATTTGCTCAAAGATATTAAATATGAAGCATTGTTCTGATGAATTTACGACTATTAATTTGGAAGCATTTACTACCCAGGTTCTCGTCAGACCTGAAGGTATTGACACTGAATTTCCAGATATTGAGTATGGATCTGACTTCTGCCCTCAACTATGTATCAAATCTGAAAACCTTTAATTAATAGAATGTTAATTGACTATTTGTTGATCAAGAGGGTGGCAGGAGAAGTCTAGAACTTTTTGCCAAAAAGGGTGATAGAGATAGAAACCTTATTACACTTAAACGGTGTTTGGATATGTAATTGTTGTGCAATGACATAAAGGTCTATAGACTAGTGCTGGAAGGTGGGATTAGGCCAGGTAACACAATGGTTTGAAAAGCCTGTCTTGTGTCATTAATATACTATCATTCTATCCCTTGCTTTTCTATGTCCTGGTACCTCCAAAGTTTTATTTTAATTTGTAGAAAAATATTCACAGTAAGATCAAGCTCTGACTCCTGTAACATGATCAGAAACTTTAGGAATGGGTGTAATCTATTCTTTAAAGCAGACTGCAGCCCAGCGGCCAAATTGGTCGCATGGTGACTCTTGATCTTAGTCCACTAAAGGCATCAGATTTTCCACCACCCATGACCATCAAGGCACCCATGTCTCGCCATTGCAAAGAAAATGTGTTGATATATTTTGGTGTTTGCAGGTGGGTGATCAAATATTGGATGAAAGGGGTAGGATTAGAGAGAGGGTCATCAAACTGAATCGGAAGAGAATCTTTGGGGATGATGGGCAGATCATGGTGGTGGTTATTCTGAGGGTGGAGGTGCTGAAGATATTGGAACTGTGAGGATTGCTGTGATCGGGCAATTGGTGACGAAGAAAGTTTAAAGAAGGAACTGACCGGGCAGAAGATGGAATCCTCAAACTTTCCAGCAGTGGTCAGGTAGGATAGACTCTTTTAATTAGCACAGTTAAACTCTGGTTAAACCCTGACTGCAGTGTTAGGACCTTTCATGTGCAGTAGAATTTTGACCCATGGACCAATGACCAATGCTGTTGACAATACTGACAAGCTCTGGCTCATCTTGTGCACTGAAGGACCAGTGGTTGTCATCTTCAACCCGAAAACAGCTGTTCACACCCAAAAGACGTTCCTCTCAGGCAGATCTTTGGAATCAGTGAAGACTTGCTTGCACTAGAATTTTGTGGTTCTGAGGTGGCTAATGAGGCCAGTGTTGGGACTGCAGATTCTTCCTCCGATGGGACAGGAGGTGCCTGATGGGGCAGGTGGTGCCCATCTTCTGCCACTTATGCAGGACTTCTGTGTGCTCTTGAAGCATGGCCTTGAGGTTCTCAATACCATCCTAAATAGGTCCTCCGCTTTGAACAGTCATGGACCAGAGAGTTCCAGGATTCAATGAGGACTTGCATTTCTTCAAGGAAGATTTGAGAACCTTAATTATAAAATTACGAGAGACATAGATAGGGTAGACAGCCAGTATCTTTTCCCAGGGTTGAAATGTCTAATCGAAGGCATGCATTTAAGGTGAGAGGGGGAAAGTTCGAAGGAAATGTGCAAGCTTTTTAACCTGAGAGTGGTGGGTTCCTGGAATGCACTGCTAGGGTTGGTGATGGAGGCAGATACAATAGAGGCATTTAAATGACTCTTAAATAGGCACATGAATTGGCAGAGAATGGAGGGATATGGATCATGCGCAGGCAGGAGCAATTAGGTTTCATTAGCTTAATTAGTTCAGTACAACATTCGTGGGCTGAAGGGCCTGTTCCTGTGCTGTTCTATGTTCTAACTTCCTTGATTTTTTTTTCTTCTGTCAAGAATCTCCACCAGAATTTCTGGTAGTCTCTGCCTATGATAGAACTTGGAATAGAGTGTCTATTTGAGGAGTTTAGAGTCAGCATGTGAACAACATGGTCTGCCCAACATCGTCAACAGTAGTAGTAGTAGCAGTTGTAGGCAACTAGAGCCTCAGTGCTGGGGATGTTGTCCTGGGAGAGGGCACTGAATTTGCTTCACAGTGACTAGATGATTTTGCTGAGTCAACGCTGGTGATATCTTTCCAGTGCCTTGAGAGGCCTGCTGTAGGTAGTCTAGGATTCACAAATATATAAGAATGCAGGGATCACTGCTACTTGTTGAACCATAAATTTTGTGCCAGGTCTGAGGGCTTGACCTTCAAATACTCTTTTCCTCAATTGACCAAAAGCTGTGCTGGTGCAATGAGGGAGAATAGTGAATTTCGTCATCAATGCCTGCCTTCACTGAGGGCTGCATTCCTGTGATGTGGGAAGCAGTCCACACTCTCCAGGGTCTCACTGTGAACCTTTACCGTTGGAGGGGAGGATGGTGCATTGGGAGCAAGTCGAGGGAGAACTTTGTCTTGTGAATGTTCAGTGAATGGGTCAACAATGGTTTGCAGTTCAGCCAATGAGTGTGCACAAATGCAAGTGTTGACTGCTGAGGAATGGGTGATATATCAGTTACCATCGATTCATAACACAGTAGGGACAATGCACAACTTGTCAAGTTATGGAGAGATACAGCATGGGAACAGGTTAATGGGCTTGAGTCCACGCCAATCATCAATCACCCATTTGCACTGCCACTCTGAGACTAACATAGGGCAAGGGAAATGTAGTTTCAATATTTGAGGGGTCCTTTATTGTATTGAATTGTATAAAGAACAACACAGGAACAACTGTTGACTCCTTTGATCTGTGTCCCTATTTTCCCTCCACACACAAAACAATCCAAATCCTATGTGCCTTTCCTACTCCCCGACCCTTTATCCCTCTTAAACTATTTATTTTCCATTCGTAAAAGGTTGCAGTCTGTTTAAGTTACTGTATAGTTCTGCCTTTCATGCTTCATGATTGATCTTTAATAAAATATCCTGCTGATTTAAATTTCTCACATTTAATCTTTAACCTGTGTCTTCGTTCCAGACATCTATCCCACCTGAAACAGCCCAAATATTATCTTGCATAATTTAAAATCCTTTATCAAACTTCTGTTATTTTTAATAAATATTGTGTCTTCCTGGACCCCAATTAATTCTGTGTGTACACTCTAATGTCACTGCAGCCTTTTCTGTAGTGTTGAGCTCCAATCTGTATTGCACTTCCACCATTCCTGGAGGCAGCCTTACAGGAGACATTATGTGCAGAATAGTTGCATCTTTAGTTACATTACATCCGATGTGGAAATTCATTTATGGGGAATCATGGCCACAAATAGATAATTGAGTAATTTGCTCTGTAAGATTTTCTTTTCAGTATATTCATCATTCAGTACTAGACTGTAACATGTATTTTATTACTTGCTTATGTCAGGTCGTGTTAATTTTAATCAGAGCTCACTCATGACACTGGTAGCAGATGTACAATTAAATGAAGACAGGGCCCTCACAACTACATAAACCAATACCATCTTTACTAACATGACTGGAAGAATCTTTGCAATTCAGTTGCATGTTTAAATACTGTTTTCAATACATACAATACCATTGGAAGTCTTGGGTACATTGTGAATTTCCCAGATAAAACAATACTAGCAGGTTAAAAAGGAATTGGTTCCCAACTCTACATGGGTTTCCTCCAGGTACTCTGGTTTCCTCCCACATCTCAAAGACATTTGGGTTGGTAGGTCCCCTTTCTGTGTGGTATCTCTCTATGACCACCTATATAATTCCATCTCCAGAAGTTTAAACAGTTGAGCTTTTTAAAATCTTTTTCTGGTGGATTGGGTTAAATTCTTAATTTGTAATATTACACTTTAAACAGTGGATAATACAAAATCTAAACAGTTTATTTCCTATGGTATTATTTACCTGACCTGGGGCTGGGAGTACTGCCTCAATCAGCATACGATTACCTTGAGCATCTGTGGGCATCTGGTACTCTGTAATTTCCAATCAAAACTATTTAACATACTGCCACAGTGATGAAATTTTGGTTTGTGACATGGTACCAAATGAGTGGCCTTTACACCGAGGGAGCTGAGAAAGGAGGGGAATCTGGTCTTTTACTTCCAGAACTGAAGACAGAGAGCACAGAAGAGGTGGAGGTCTGAAATCCAGACTTGGAAGTGAATAGTGGACGGCCGAAAACCAAAGCAAGTGAGAAGATGGCAGCGAAGCTAAGAATGAGACAAGGAGTGGTAAGGAAATGTTTGGGCATTCGAGGCTGGTAAGAAGGAGTCCACATAGACTGGATTGTTTAATGGGGTGTTGGATTTTTGGGGATTTTGACAGGAACCCAAGTATTTGCTTCGATGTTAGTGCCTGTCCAAGGTTTATAAGCCACCACTCAATAAAATAGAGCTATTCCTTGAGAGAGTGTGAGGAGGAGGAGGGATCCTCATACTAACAACAGGATAGCAGACAAACCTGTGGGAACAGAGCAGAATGAAGGGAGGTGCTGGTTGGAGCCTAACCAATGACCCCATCTGTGACAATGGAGTGCATGCCAGGGATGAACAAATGACTGAGTGAGCAACTCTTTTAATAATACTAACAATATTATTCTAGATCAAATGTGTCTTCAACATTTTGGGTCAGATTCACATGGACCCGTGTAGATGGAAAAATGTTCTCAATGCATTAACAGATAGATGGTAGGGGGACAAGGTCAACACAGCTTTTAAAATTAAATACGGATTGACTTTCCTAGGTCAGATAAGGGAGCACTAGTTTGTCATTTTGAATATATAAAAATGTTCACACCCAAAATTATTAATGTAATAAACCACAGGCAAATCAAACTGGCAAATTAACTGGCAAATCAAATACATTCAAATCAAGATCATAACTTAAAAAATGACAACTAATTCATTTTTAAAGGGTAGTTGTATTAGTGTTCATAAAGAACAATTTAGTCTACAAGTAACTTAAATGCATAAGTCACATTGAGTTCTTGGTAAGAAAGCATCTAGGCAAAAAAAAAATTGCAAAGTTAGGGCTTTTTTTTCCATGAATATGTACTTTGTCCTGTTTGCACCACTGTGTACACCTATGCCAGACACATGACTGGGCCTGTTTAAAACTCCAATATATAATTACATTATCCACACACAGAAGACTGTTTGAACCATTGTGTTGTCTATATCACTCATCAGTATATTTTCTTCCTCTTCCTGTTGATATAGGTGTTGTCACACCCCAGCAGCCTTGGAAGCTCAGCCCAGTCCTTCTACAAGGTTGAATCCCTCATGAAACTGAATTGTAGTGTCAGTGAAAATACGTAGCATAAATGCTCCATCAGTGTCTGGTGCAAAGGTACTTGGAATGATTACATAGTGTCCTGGCACAAGTTTGCTACGGAGAGTTATGCTTCTCTGGGCCACATAGGCTCCTGAATCTGAAACCTCTGCACAATGTATAAAATGCTGTGCAGTTAGAACCTTCTGGGGATTACAAGACTGTCAAAAAGAAAAGGATACAACTTAATTCCAGTTCAGATGTCTTCACAGAATTTCAAAAAGATGTTGTTATTGTTATAAAGTAGAATGAGAAAATAGGAACACTCAGAATGTTGAGAGGAAAGATTAGAAATCACCAGGTTTGATCTTGGATGACTGGCATTCAATCAATGCCTCTGCAGGTGGAATAAACTGGATGGCACTCATTGTGCAAACTCATTCATGCTTGAGTAAATTAAGGCTGATTGACATTGATGGCACATTAACAGACAAATCTCAGTGCCTTCTGTGCTGTATCTACCTTAATTGCAACAGAAACTAACTACTGCCTGTAAAAATGGAGAAATATATTTTAAAACATTTTATTTTTGTACTCAATCAAGTCATTTGAACAAGGATTCCTTGCTGAACATTTTTGTCAAGTAATGTAGTTTTCTTTGCATAATTCTCAAATTACATTTGAAGTATTAACATGAGGTGCTGCATCAAGAAGACAGCATCTATCATCAAAAATCCCTACCATCCAGGCCATGCTGTCTTCTCGCAGCTACCATCGGGCGGGAGGTATGGAAGCCAGAAGTCCCACACCACCAGGTTCAAGAACAGCTACTTCCCTTCAACCATTTGGTTCTTGAACCAACCTGCACAACCCTAATCACTACTTCAGTAGAGCAATACGATGATCATTTTGCACTACAATGGACTTTGCTTTTTTTTGTTCTAATTGTGTTCTTTCTCGTACAATTTATGTTTAATTTATGCTTTTCTTGTGAATGTTGTGTCTCTAATGCTATGTACCTGTGATGCTGCTGCAATTAATTTTTTCATTGCACCTGTGCATACATGTACTTGTGCATATAACAATAAACTCGACTTTGACTTTGACTTACCCTGTAAATCTGAATCCCAATGGGATTCATTGAGATTCCAAGCTTCCTGTTTATCCTTTTATAATTCTGAATTAAACAGATTAGAATAGAACATGCCCCATCTTCAGGGTCTTCATCACCACCTGTATGAACATCTGAGGAGTGACATAACGTAGCAAAAAATAGTCGGTTAGTATAATTCTTCACTTAACTAACCAGCCAAGAGAACAAAAGTAATGAGTGAGCAATTGGAATAAAAAGACAAATTGACATTTTTCAGCCTAATTAAAAAAAAGGAGCACAATTAACAAATGTTGATTGAAGGCATGTTGAAGGAAGTATGCTTTATGTTAACACGTAACCTTGCTACACTGAAAAGTGGAAGGATACTGTTCACACATGCAACTTCTTTATTATCCACTCATGCATCCAAATTTTATCCAGGCCAACAAATAATATATTTTCTGCAATCTCCCGTACTAGAATGGGGGATGACAGGGTGGTGGAGGTGGATGGTGTGCCATAATCCTGTGATCTGTCTATCACATTTGGATATATGAATTAGGAACTAGAAAAGACCACTTGGCCCCTCAAGCTTGCTCTCCCGTTAAATAAGATCACGGCTGATTGGAAACACTACTCTCTATACCAATCAACCTCCTGGTAATCTATCACCCCTTGCTTGTCAAAATCTGTCTTTGCCTTAAAAATATTCAAAGATTCTGCTTCCATGACACTTTGGGAAATAGAGTTTCAAAGATTCACAACAGTCTAAGAGAAAATTCACCTCATCTGTCTTATATGGGCAACCACTTAATTTTTATACAGCAACCCTAACTCTAGGATGTCATCTAACAAGAACTCAGGATTCCGTATAGATGCATTCAGCGATGCAACTAGTCTTGTTCCAGAGTGAGCATCATTCAAGGGAGGCACAGTGGCACAGCAGGTAGTGCTAGTGCCTCACAGTTTCCGCAACCTGGATTCAATCCTGACACTCAGTACTGCCTTTGTAGAGTTTGTACATTCTCCTCGTGGCTGCGTAGATTTCCCTCAGATGCTTAAGTTTCCTCCCATTTCTCAAAGGCAAGCTGTTTGGTAGGTTAACTGGTTATTGTAAATTTTCCCTAATGTAGCTGGGTAGCAGGAGGATCAGGGTGAAGTTCTAAGAGGAAATCAGTTGCAGGGAAATAAGTGGGGCAATGGGATTGCCCTGGGAGTTGGTATAGACTTACAGGGCTGAATGTGAGGAATTACCTCACTGCAGATAAGGATCTAAAATATTGAGATTTTAAGAGGGTGTGGTTCTCAGTGCTTCAGGGAAGACAATGTGAACTTTCTCTGCGATCACTGTGTGAATGCTGAAACCAAGATCTGAAGCCAATGTTCTCAGAAACTGAGGGTAATCTTTACACTATGATGAGATGAAGCCATCTGATTAATAGCCAATTGCTTCCAATCGCCAGGAGAACCCAGGTGCCAAGAATGATTCTCTTACATCCTGCAGCTGGTCTGTTTAAGGACTCTCATGTTTTAACTATTGCTACTGAAGTTTAACTATCCCAATTTTGCAGATGAATTTCTAGATTGTACTGTTCTGCTGACTTTGGAATAGCATCCACAAATTTAAAATATCATACAAAATGAATATGTTATTTTGGATCATTTGGCTTGGCCTATTGGAATTTTGGAATCAAGCCTATGCTGATTGATAATCAGATAGTTACTATAACTGGAAACCAAACTGCAGCAGCAGTTCCACTCCTCATATAACAGGTTGGAAATAACGAGCCGTGGACCCACTCAATATCTTTTTCCCTCAGATATTACAAATATTTTCCCTTCCTGTTTTTACCCAGTTCATCTTTGAGAATTAATTTTGAACCTGCTTCTACCAACATTTTGTACAGTGTATTCCAATTCATAACCCAACTTGTGAAAAAAAATCTCCTCCTCCTGCTTCTGGTTCTTTTTCCAAATGCCTTAAATCTCCATCCTTTGATTGGTGAGCTTTCTGGAAATTTCTCCTTATTCACTCCATCTAAAACTCACATTATTTTGAACCCTTTCATCAAATCTCCCTTTCATCTTCTCTACTTCTCCAGTATCTTCACTCAACTGAAGACCTGCTTCACAATTTTCTTCAAGCTTCAAAAAGGAACTTCTTTAATTAGGAAAGGACAGCTATGATTAACTGCCAGAATGTTCATATTTTACTTTAATGCTTAATCATTTATCAGTTTAAATAAATGCTTCAGTTACTTCAACCAATATTCATTTTGTGATGATCTATGATTTGATATTGGGGCATACCAAAGAAATTGAAAACATAAATGTCCGTGTCATCTCCAGCGGAGAGATTTTTGCAATTGGGTAATCAATTAATTGGGGTAATTGTTAGGACTGAATGCTAATCCTTGTTCATCTCTTTCATTCTAGGCACTAAAACTTAAGGGAAATTTGTGTTATTTTGTTTTTGCATTCCACATTTCTTTACAACTGAAATGACGAGAGCAGCTTTGGGAAGGACTTTCTGATCGGAAAACAGCTCTCAGATTTAATTGTGTGGAAATTCCTAGCCAGGTTTGGAGTCTTGGGTAAGTCAAGCCATTCTTTCATTTATAAAATGGATGTAGTTCTGGAAACTGTTCCATTGAGAAATTTTACAATTCAACAAGGCAGGTAAAATGCATTGCAGGTATTTTTGTACAGTGAATTCCTATGGGTGGAGGGTGGCACTCTGTTCATTACAGTGAATAGGTTTGTAAATCAAAGGCCAAAGACCCCAAAGAGTCAATGATGTTCTTGCAAAAATTGGTAAAAACATTTGTTAATTGAAAAACTAATATGTTTGCAAAAATAGTTTCTAGTGGTGTATATTCTCATATGATAAAACCTCTTTTATGCTTAATTTTTAATAATCTTTATTAATATTTTTTCTTGGAAACCATGGATTTGCTCCCTGCACTCATTCCATCATGAAGTCCACATCAATTATTCTGGGTGTCCATCCTGTATTCATTTTCCTCTTTTTCTCTTACAATATTTTTATTTCAGGAATTTTTTCCATTTAGTTCTAAGTAGAATCAACATCAAGGAAGCAGGACGTTCAGTCAGTTCATCTCTGCAGCTGTGTATGTTCAGTCTTTCCTCACTCAGTCTTCTAACCCTATCAGCATAACCTTCTATTCCCTTTTCCCTTTTATAGTTACTTTTAGTTACCCTGCTGTCAGTTGCTCCAAAAGGCACTGATTGCTGACTATTTATAGTCATACATAAGCTAACTGAAGCTTTAGAACTTTTTTTTTTCATTTTCCCCCTCATCTGGTCATTTGCCTTTGCTTTCTCCCACAAATTAAAATATTTCAAACTTAATGTTAATTTCCTGAATCCATTAACTGTTCGGAAATTTTTTTTCAATTGGGTGGAAGAGTTCCATGTTGGTAATGGAAGATCATCCTTTTCTTCTGTAGAATGTCAGCATTGTCAACAAGGGTGGCACTCAATCACTTAAGAGCCCACCTTCTTGAAATGGGCTGTTTGGCTGTTGAAATTACCCTTCAGTGCTGTAGGGTAGCGGATGAAGAATGGTAATGTATTTCCAAGTCAGGATGGTGTGCGACCTCAAATGGACAGTATTAGATGCTGGTGTTCCCATGTGCTTACTGCCATCGACCTCCTAGGTGGAAGGAGTCACAGGTTTGCCAGGTGCTGTTGACAAAGTCTTGGTGAGTTACTGGAGAATATTTTTCAGATTCCATTGTGGTTCAGTAGTGGTGAGAATGAATCTCTAAGGTCCTGAATAAATTGGGATAAAGTAGCCACTTTATTTTTAGACTACTTTTTGGGAATTGAGAAGTTTTAATGGAAGTTCTTTCTTACCTGTTTTTGTGATGGTTATGGGGTATTGAGGGTTAGAATTGTACTTATTCATATTATTCCTGCATCCGCCTGCATTGATTCCAGTCACCCACTGACACTTCACCTCCTTCAAGCTGCCAGGATCTGTAACCAGCAGAAAATGTTAAGCATGTTCTGAACAATAGCCTCCATTGCTTATATATTGTTTTAATTTGCCAGCAGGCACAGAAATGACTGTTTGCATTTTATAAAGCCATAAGGTATACAAATAGAATTAGGCCATTCAGCCCATCAATTTCAGTGATTTCTATACCTTGGGAAATTACCAATTTGGAAAAAAGCTACATTTTAATATGGCATGCATATTAACTATATACAAAACTGACAAAATTAAACAGTATTTCATGCTGAATGTAATCAATACAGTGATTATTCCCAAATATCATGGAGGAGCAGAAATAAACTAAATGATAAGTTAGATTTCCAGACTATGGGATCTCCAGGGTTACAAGGACAGGGCAAGAAAGTGGAGTTGAGGCCAAAGATCAGATCAACTATAATCTTCCTGATTGGCAGAGTAGGCTTGATGGGCCAAATACCCTACTCCTGTTTGTAGTTCTGACATATGTGTGGATAAACAAACTATCAGATACTTGCCTAATTAAGCAATGCACAATAGAGCATTTAGTTGCTCTGAAATCAAAGGTTATCTGGAGCAAGATTGAGGATGGTGGTGATCTGCTCTGAGAGTGCAATGTCTTCATGGTGGTCAGATTCTCGACAAACTCTCACAACATATATGTTACCTAATGTGGTTTTGTCCTGCAGGTTGCATGATCCCCTAACCTTCTTCCTCCCAAGCTGCTGCCTTCTCCTTCTTCTCCAATAACATATCTGGCAATGGTCACTGTACCAATTATGCAGAGCAAGAAACCCTTCTGACCTATTTACTTAGTCAGAATTATGAGTTAGGCAATGCCTGATCTGGCTTCAAGATTGATCCTACCACACCTATCCCTCTATATCCCTCGTCCAGAAGGCTTCTTCAAAACTGTTTTAAAAAAACCTATGTTTACTTTCTGACAAAGGGTTTTTGACCAGAAACATTAACTTTCTTCCACTTTCTGCACAAGATCACAAGACAAGGGAGCAGAAGTAGGCCATTTGGCTCATCGAGTCTATTCCAAAGAAAAGGGGAAAAAGAAATGAGAAATGGGGGGGGGGGAGGGGAGTCTGCTCCATGAGCGAAAAAAAAATGCTGTCTGATCTGCTGAGAGTTTCTAGTATATCCAGGCTTCTTTACAGATTGCCAGATTCTATAGGAGTTTTTTTTCTTTAACTTATTAAAAGTATTAGGAGCAACTTTTCCCTCCCACCACCTTCATCAAGAATGACTTCCTGTCATTACCTGCACCTCCATCGCCATCAAAGTCAGGGCCCAGTGTCAAAACTGTGATGTTTGCAAACTTTTGGCAGAAGTCATCGAATCTCATCCTATGAAATAAATGCAATGACAGTGCTTGCTCTAAGATATGTCAACTTTACTACAAAAAAGTGTAATTATTAAATAATATGAAGATAATTATCTGAAATATCCTACCAGAATTCACCATCATCCTTCTTGGTAAATCCAAATGATTCCCTGGTCCAGAGTGGGATTTGATTCCATAGAGGGGAACTTTTGAAAAGAATATACATTCTGTTAATTAACACCTCACTTTCTAAACATCTCAAGGCAATCACATATTTTCTTTCAAAGAAGTATTCAGAAGGTATTGACAGAGATAACAAATTAGAATTTTAGGTTTGCAGAATTTCCAACACAAACCAAAGGGCCTGTTCTATGTTCTAAACACCATAGTGATGACTATGCTAGGAAAAAAACAGTCTTGTGATATTTGATAGCTATTTCCATTTTTGATATTTCTGAATTGCTATGTGCTTGTATTTATAATTTGTTGATAATTAAATAGGAAGTTTTTTTTGCTATTTAAATCAACAACAAATTTTATCAGTAGATTTCTATGTAAAAAGCAGAGAAATACCTAATTCAAACATCAGAGATTAAAACTCAGTTTACTGCCAATACGACTTTTACCAATCATCATCCCTTTGGGCATTAGCTAATGACCCTGTGTATATGATAACAGGTGCCTAAAAATATCATCTGGGGATCAGTTTTGCATTTACCATCTGGTGAAACAAAGACTGATGCTTATGAAAGAATGGTTAATACACCTGGGGCCAGGAATTAAAATATTTGGAGAAGGTTTATTTTAAGCCAACCCATGCCTGATCACCTCCAGGATCAATTCCCCAGCCCTACCTATGAGCCATGTTTCCTGAGGAGATGTATTTATTAGTATTCAGGATACTTGCCTTCATTGGTCAAGCCACAGAATGCATGAATGGAGAGGTACTGCTGGAGCTGTACAAGACACTTGTTAGGTCACAGTTGGGATAATGTGTACAGTCTTAGTCACCACATTACAGGAATGATGAGGTTGCACAAGAGATTTATGGGGATGTTGCCAGGTACTTTCTGTTGTGAAGAAAGGTCGGCTTTGTAGAATTGTTTTCTTTTAAACAAAAGAGGCTGTGGGGAGATCTAATTGAGATGCATAAAGTTATGAGAGACCTAGACAGGGTGAATGGGGGGGGGGGCGTGGTGGGGGGACTTATTTCCCTTGGCAGAGAGGTCAATAACTAGCAGGCATAAAATTAATCAACAAAGATTAGAAAGGGGTTGAAAAAAGAAAATTCCACCCAGATGGTGTGGTAGAAGCAGAAACCTCACAACATTTGAAAGCTACCTGGATGAGCACTTGGGGAGCTTGGACTTGGAAAGCCACAGTCCATAAGCAGTAGCGAGAGATGAAACGTAATAGATCCTTTTTGTCCAGCATGAACACAGTGGGCTGAAGAGCCTCCTTTCTGTGCTCTAAATTACTATGATTCTATAAATTCTTTACCAATATCTAACACTGTTTCTGAAAATATCCTGCAAAAGCTTGTCCTGCAGTCCATGAAACAGAGACCTTCAACTTGCCACGTCTTCACGTGGATGAAGAAAAGGCTAATAGTCATTAAGACCAGAATAAGTGCCTACTTCAGAATAGCACTGCATCTTTGGAGTTAGAATGACTAGAGACAAGCAGAAAAGTAATTCTAGAAAACTGGGAGTACTCCATTATAAAATTATGACTTAGTATTTTTTGTTTAGAACACAGACTTCACGTTCCACATTCAGGCATCCAAGCTTTTTGCATATGATAATTTAAGTAATAGTAAAGTGATCCTGTACTAGAAAGTAAGGGAACTCATAAACCAGCAGGGTAACCACCTTGTGACTTTTCCCTGATTGTCGGTACTAGTATTTGATGCTCAATCATCAGACCTGGTGGATAAGTTGTTTCTTCTACTTTACATCATGCATTGAGAGCAACAAATATATCAAACAATAATTTTAAACTCTGTTTATTGTGGGACTTTTCAAGATGAGCTTAATGCCATTCACAGAAGTCCTTGAGATATTTGATTAAGATAACAAATTTTTTAAAAGTCTGGACTCTTTATCAAGATACATATAGAGGAGATCATTCTTTAGCTGTCACACTTAGCTCCAGTATTACTCATCAACAGTTATCTGTGAGGTTATTCTTTCATTTCTCATTCTGGTTCCATGATCACGAATGTTACCTCAGTCACAAGCACCAAGTGGAAAGGTGGGAATTAAATCAGATACAACAAAGGGCCACAGATATGTGTTATCTAGATTCTGGAACAATTCTGTCAGGATGAAAGAATGGAGAATGCCGGGTTTTTCCTCCTTGAAAGGAGACCTTCTGCACAGTTACATATAACAAGCCATTGGAAAGTGTAACACCACAATCCTTCTTCAAACTAACCTTAAGTGGGTGGGACACTGTAGGTTCAAGCATAATATGGAACCTTCATTATCCTTACTCATTTAAAGATTTTTTTAAAAATATTTTCCAAATTGCAACTCTGAGGGAAAAAAAAATCATCCAAGGAGCATGGCACAGGAAAATGTGTCCTTTCGATTGATATGTTTGTAGCAAAATGTCATTTGGGATCAGTTCAGTTCCAGAGATATTACAACATGTAACATTTTAACTTAAATAGCAGTGGATGGATAGAAATTATTGTACATGATAATCTAATTTAGGGGAGAATGAAAAGGAATGTGACCCAAGGTTTGAAGAAAACCATACAATGATTACAAGAATTCCAAATGTTACTAAGTGTGAACAAGTGCTGTTTAAAGAGCAATCGGTCAGTTAGATACGACACATACTCAGAGCAGGGGAACTCAAGGTTGATGAAAACATTGTGAGAGCATTCAAACTGAAGGAAACCCCACATAAATCCAAGTCTTCAATGTGTATTTTAACTCTGTGCCCCCAACAGGATCCTCAGTTTATAAATGCTATGATGTGCCTAACTTTGCTGCAGCAATTTGGGCTTTGACACAGCATTGCTACAGGAGGAACTAATCTATCATTTACATGTTAAGAGTATTTACATAAATGTAGGGAGAGAACAAGAATTTGAAGCAACATTAGACCAAAGTCCATTTCTGGCCAGCATGAACGCAGTGGCTGAATGGCCTTCTTCTGTGCTATAAATTTCCAAGATTCTCTATCTTGTAATCTCAAGTGGAAGTACATAAATATTGCTCAATCATTTATGAGATATCAGGCTGGATAAGGTTTCCTGGAGCATGGGTCCAACGTTTAGGAAAAAGGAGTGGAAGCTTGTGAGGTTAAATTTTCCTTGCACTGTCCAAGGAGTTCTATGATTCATTTAGGGAAGAGACCTGTGACATTCTATTCATGTGGGAGGGGCATATCAGCAGCATGAGTTAATGTTTTCAACCTAGAAATGCAATATTGGTTTTGCTCCACCTAATACCCAGGCAGAGGTACAGAGAATGAAAATCAGGACCATGTTTTACTTGAATATGGAACCAAATTTATCAGCAGTTCTGCAGAGAACTGTCAGCCACTTGTAGCTTTATATGGTCCAACTGATTTATTGTATTACACTGCACCCAAAGCATCTATAGAGCCACCTAGTTGTCAGAGATGAGGGTGAAATATTAAAATATTAGATAAGACACATAATAAACTAGAGACAGAAAGAAAGAATAGATATCTTTCATGACCTCAGAGCATCCTCAAGCATTTTACAGCCATTTACAGTACAGTGTAGGCACTGTTGTAATGTAGAGACTATTGCAGTCAATTTGTATGGGTTTAATGTTGTTTCAAAAAATCTGGTTCTTGTGGGATAAATATTTAGCTGGTTGCCATGGATAAATTCTTTGATTGTCTTCAAAATAATGGTCCTACATCCAGCTGAGAGAACAGATGAAAAGTCATCAACCTGACACATTAACTCTGTTTCACTTTCTACAGTTGTTGCTTGACTCAATGAGTATTTCCAGCATTTTCTGTTTTTAATTTGAGGCTTAAAACAAATTGTGGCTATAGTGGAGCCACCCAGTGTTCAGATGCAACAGTGCACTAAATGATTCGTTACATATTTTTCCTAAAACGTTTGCACACAGTTATTCATGGGAGAGTAGATCAGTGTTCAGCACTGCTCGAAGTATAGGTAGAAATTATGTGTGGAGGTCATTTTGGTGACTGAGAATTCTAAGTACCCAGTCACTGTTTGAAGCAAAAGACTGTGAAACACAAAATCACATCAGGAAGCAATTCTTCAATGACTGAACATTTGAAGGCTTTTGAGGTAGGGAAGTCCAAATACTTACAGCTCTCTGCGTAAAGTTTTTCCTCATCTCAGTCCTAATGGCCGACCAAAACTGCACACAATTCTCCAAGTGAAGTTTAACCAAAGTCCTGTATAATCTCAGCAAGACCCACATTGTAATCTACTTCCTTGTAGTGCCAACAAACTATTTGCCGTCATAATTGCTTGTGGTACATGAATGTCTATTTAATATGTTTTGTGAATGAGCAAACCAAGATCCCTAAATTTGTCAATTTTAAATTTGTTAGCCAGGACTTAAAAATTTTAAAAAATATATTCCATATTTCCATTATTCCTTCCAAAGAACAAACATTTTTCTACATTATACTCCATCTGTCATCTTCTTGACCATTCATCTTGCCTACCTTATACTTTTGGTGACTTTCTCCATCCTCAGATCTCACTCTTCCCCTTAGTTTTGTATCATCAGTAAACTTGGATACATCACATTTTGTCTCTTCTACTGGTTTGTTGTGAATACTGGAGCTCAGGATTGATCCCAGTCGCACCCAACCAATAACAAAATCCCAAATTGAATGTGTCTTGTTTATTCCTATCCCTGATGTTGATGGCATAGCTCAATGAATGCCTCATTAGTGAAGTTAAGTTTTCAGCAATACACTCCAATCATTATCTGCACTGGACCTGTAGATGCAAATGTCTAGCATGGCGATGCGTCCAGTCACGTGCATCCTTGTTGCCATATGAAACACTGGGGTCTTTCACTGCTCCTGCTATTCCACAATTGATGGAAGAACTGGAGACAATTCATTACCAGTACATACAAGGTACATGCTTTCAGAATTCTAAAAGTTGAGAATTGTTTTCTTACCCATGGTGGAAATGCTTTGTACGGAAAAAGTAAATGAACTGACTTCTCAAACATCAGTTAACTTTGAATCTTCAAGCATCTACAGCAGTCTTGGACCAGTGAAATGGGAATTTGCGGCATTGTCTGGTAGTGCTCCTCTATTCTGATTAGCATAACATATTGTTACTGTCTAGACCTAAATTTAAATGGAGTTCACTGAGTACTTATTTTAATAGTACTTATGTAAGTGGGTACCTAAGAAGAAAGATCACAAGCCCTATATGGAAACCAATTTCAAAAACGTAGTTTGATGAGCTTTGCCTTCTCATTGTTCAACAGTGAAATTACAGCAATGACAATACTTACTCATCACTCCAGTCCCCAGTCCATTCCATGTTTTGCCCTGATCCCCATGGATTGAGAACCCGAACAAGGGGCACTCTTCCTCTTGGAGTGGTTAGCTAAAGGAAATAAATTTTTTAAAATAGAGTCAGAGTATTTACTGCTCAGTTGATAATACCAACATCTATGGGAGCTGCCAGGCATCAATGGAACACAAGGGGAAAAATGGGTTAGAATTTATTTGTGGATATACAGATTAATTCAAAAATAAATTTGTTGTTCCAAAATGATTTAAATATAGTTTTTTTGCCAAGAGAGAGACCACAGGAAATTGCATAAGTATGTCTGGAAAAATTCCTCACTTGGGAGTTGTTTTGTATTTAGATTGGTTACAATTGGAACTGCCTCTGCTGTATTAACACCAGAAAACTAAACATTATGTACCAAAATTAATTTTAAATTGTTAGTGCTATGATTCATGGTTACATTACATTAATACTGTCTGTAACACTGACACCTGCTGACCTGTATCTCAAAGCTATCTTCCCCAAAAGCTCATGGATTTCTGTAGTTAACAGCAATAAGTGAAGCTCATTAGGCTTTGTGGCAATTAATCATTATCGTAATAACATTTTCATAGAGTCATACAGCATAGAAACAGGCCCTCCGGCCCAACTTGTCCATGCCGACTGTGTTGCTCAGCGATTGTAGTAGAGTTGGGATTCTCCTCTGCTTCAGCTCCCTATCACCGCTAATTAGACTCACTGAACTCATCACAGAGATGTCTGAAGAGAGTTCTTACTTTCTCAAGAACTGCAACAGAGAAAATCAGCAAGCTGCTAGTGTCGTGTGGTTGTCAAATGTTACTTGAGCAATGTCAACGTCTCATCGTATTTATTTCAGAAAAATAGTGCCCTGCTGCATTCTCAGAGGAAGGGCCTGCATATTCTCCAGAAGAGAATGAGGAGCATAAATAAGGGAAGACCTGTAATCTTGTAAAAAAAAATTGCTAAGAGTTCTTTCTTGATGACAATTTACCTTTTTTACTGCAATAACCCCATAGGCATGGCCAGCAATTAAACCATCTTGGTTTCCAGATCTTTCATCTCCCTAAAAGACAGTAGATAAAGAAAGTTGAAGGTCAATAGTACCTTGCAAGAATTAAATTTCTTCTCATGGCATTTTCTTTTATTCATTTGTGAGTTGCAAGCATTGGTGATAAGGTCAGCAGTTATTTTGCCTCCCTACTTCCCTTGAAAAGGTGACAGTGACCTGGCATCTGAACCATTGTAGTCCTTTAGGTACAAATACTCAACCTGGTGATGATGGAGCAACAGTGATACATGGAGACTGTGTGTTCAGATAATGGATAGTGTCTTCTTGATGATTACTGTATGAGGCAATGTTCCACCAGAGAACCTCCCCTCCCCTGCAGCACTTTGCATCACAGATGAAAAATCTTAGCAACGCTTCAGCAATTTTCCTATAAGTAAGAATCTAAGAGCAGCAGGAAGCTGTAAAATTATTATTGCAAGCATTCTTTAAAATATCAGTATCTGTATTAAGGTTGGAATTAAATACAAACACAAATACAATAACTTTGTGTTTAAGTTATTGCCAAATTATGAGCAAACTGGATTACAGCCATGTAGAACTATATTCCTTTTACAGTGCTTTCATCATATGTTATTGCGTCCCTGCTTTATGAACTGAAGGTGTAGCTTGTATCAACAGTTGAACAGTGTCTAACTCTCCTCACACTAGGATGGTTCTAAATACATTCCCAGCTCTTCCGAGCCACTGAGTTAAACAATTGGGGAAGGAAAATCAACCACTGTTTCTAATCATTAATCTCCATCTGCTGCACAATGGTAATAATCCTCCAGTGATTGAATAAACAACCACACTCTCCAGAACACATTTCAAGAATTGCCATGATTTAGAGATGTACCAAAGGGCTTTCCAGAATGAGTTATCCACTTTCAGGAGAGATAAGGATACAGCTATAGAAAGCAGGAAGAAATCTTAATCTGAGGAACTGGAAACATAAGAACTGCACATACCATTGTAAATACTGGTATCTATTATTAAGGAAGTGGTAGCAGCGCACTTAGAAAATAATGGGATTAGGCAGGGCCAAAATGGACTATCCATTATCTAAGCACATGCACTCCATAGGAGTCCTGATGCAGGGTCTTGATCCAGAACATTGACTATCCCTCTGCCTACACAGCTGCTGCCTGACCCTCAGAGTTCCCCCAGCAGTTTGTTTGTTTCTCTATATATCACTGTTCCTTCACTGTCACTGGGTGTAACTCCTGAGTTAACAAAACTATAGAAATACTTGCACCAGAAGGACCACAATGGTTCATATTTGACAAATCTGCTCAAGGCATTTTGAAGATGTAACTAACAAAATAGATAAGGGAGTGCCTGTGGATGTGATGTATTTGGTTTCCCTGAATGTCAGACGAGAGGTTTTTAAACAAATTTAGAGCGCGCAGCATTTGGAGGTAGTGTGTGGCGTGGATTGAGAATTCATTAAAGGACAGAAAACAAAGAATAGGAATAAATATGTAATTCTTGAGTTGGAAAGAAATGACAAGAGAGGTTGGGGATTGGTGCTGGAGCACCAGTTGCTCACAATCTATACCAATGATTTGGATGAGTGGATCAAATGTAACAATAGAAGCTGTTGATGATACAAAGCTGGGTGCTGGTGTAGGTTGTGAGCAGGACGCAGAGAGGCATCAGGAGGATATAGACAGGTGAAAACATGGCCATTTAAAATAACTTGGAAACGTGAAATCATCAGTTTGGTAGAAAGAAATAGAAAGGTGGAGCACTTTAAATGATGAGTGATTGAAAGGCATTGGTGTTCAGGGGAACTTGGAGGTTCCTGAACAGGATCAATAAAATGCAAGTACACCAAGTAATGGGGAAGGCAAATGTTATGGAGGCTTTTATTGCAAGAGGATTTAAGTACAAGAGTAATTACGTAGGGCGCTGATGAGACCGCAGCTGTAATATTGTATATAGGTCTGTTCTCCCTACTTGTGGAAAGATACTCTTGTGATAGAGGGATTACACAAAGATTCACCAAGTTGATTCCTGAGATAACAAACAAGATGCTGGAGGAACTCAGCAGCTCAGGTAGCATCTGTGGAGGAAAGTGGACAGTTGACGTTTCAGGTCGAGACCCTTCATCTGGACTAAAAAATACAAGGGAGATCGCCAGTATAAAAAGGTGGAATGAAAGGGTGGAGCAAGAGGTAGCAAGTGATATGTGGATCCAGGTGAGGAGGGGTGATATACAGGTGGAGGAGGGAAAAGTGGAAGTAGTGCCAAAGTCTGGGAGATTCCTGAGATGGTGGGTTTTCCTTATGAGGAGACACTAGCAGACTGGGCCTATACTCCATTGAGTTTAATGAATGGGAGGTGACAAAATTTTACAGGACTTGACAGAGTGGACGCAGGGATGAAGTTTCCTCTGGCTGAATGAAATGAGCAGAAATTTCTTCATCTGGAGGATACTAAATCTTTGGAATTCTCTACTCGATCTCCTGAATTGATTATGGTGATTCAAGGTGATTCACGTTCATCTGCCTTACTTTTCCTGTTCCACAGGCCATCAGAGCATTCTTCCTGGAGGCAGCGGCGAGATGATCATATAGTTCCTCGTACCTATCTGTATATTCTGAAAATCTGTAAATTTCACCCACACCGCCAGTGAGGTCAGTCAGAGCATCCAGTGTCCATCCACCTTCAATCGCTTTATATGAACCATGTAACCTACCGGGAAAAATGTAGGCAAACAACAGTACCAAAATTGACTATCCATTTGATGGCTGACACAAGGGATATTCAAAGGCATAAGGCAAATGCAAACAAGGTTGTCCCTTTTAGCACTCTAGCTTGTTGTTGGCAATGTTCTGCATCACCAGAGGTAACAGCTAAGCTCAGCACAAAGTACACTCATATCTCTCAAAGTGTCTTATAACATAGAAAGAGGCCATTCACATCGTTGCATCTAGATTTTTAGATATCTTTATTAGTCACATGTACATCGAAACACACAGTGAAATGCATCTTTTTTTTCGTAGAGTGTTCTGGGGGCAGCCCGCAAGTGTTGCCACGCTTCCGGTGCCGACATGGCATGCTTCCTACATGCTTCCAACATAACTTCCTAACCTGTACACCTTTGGAATGTGGGAGGAAACCAGAACACCTGGAGAAAACCCACGCAGACACGGGGAGAACATACAAACTCCTTGCAGACAGCGGCGGGAATCGAATCCAGGTCGCTGGTGCTGTAAAGCGTTACACTAACTGCTACACTTCTGTGCCTGCCCACTCTTGGAACATTGCCATTAGTTCTATTTCTCCACTCATTTTCCTTTAAAATCTGGGATTAGATTCAGGAGAAGCTGGAATACTTGAAGGAATCTGGCATTTTAAAACTACCTATTCATATCATAATTTGAGTAGCTATCTTAAGACTATTTGTCGTAAATAGTCCATGCCAGGTAAATTGTCTGACAATTCAGTTCAAATTTTAAAGTCATACATGCCTTTATTTTTATATTTCCATTAAAAATTCCTTTATTTGAAATTACAATTGAAATTGGAATTACACTGTAATGACATCTCCTGCCATTTCTAGCAGGAAAACAATTTCAGTGTAATAAGTTCAGATAGAAGGCTTCCATTATAAGTGCAAGCTCTGGAATGCAAAACATGACAGGAAAATGCAAATAAACAAACTGTTGAAATTTGTTTTTGGTCATTTGCAAAACTCACAGTATTGTCATGGTTGCAAAATGTAAACTGCTTCAAAATATTTGATTCTATTGCCTTCAGCAGATTACAATGCAAATATACCGTCACATCACAGGCTTAGTGCATCTAACAGAATGTACTTCTGATGAAGGGTCTTTGACCTGAAACATTAACAGTTTCTTTTTCTACTGATGCTGCCTGACCTGCTGAGTTTTTCCAGAATTTTCTGTTTTTAAGATCTTCAGCATCTGCAGGTTTTTTTTTATTTTCAATGAATTTCTATCCCAAGATTCCTAGGATATTTCAAAGCATTGTATTGAACAGCCATGACATTGTTGAACAATTTTTCCAGATTCTGGTATATGACTAGCGGAATGTCAGCTGTTCTGCATTAGCACACCACAATGCTTCTCCAACTTTTAAGTTTTCTAGACACACAACACAATCCTGACAATTAATTGATCAGATTTACTTACTTTGCAAATGCCTTTTCAAGAAGTGATGGCCAAAATTCATTGTCAGCTTCTGATCTGGCATAGATAAGTTTTCCACTTCTTGTTGGCAAATAATCATCTACCAAAATTTCTACCCACTTCCCAAACTGCCAGAATCGAAAACGAAAAATTCCATGGTATGGAGAGCTGCCGGTGATAAACTGGCCTGTAATTATTTGGATACATTAGTTAGAATTGTCCCCTCTTTCAATTTGCAAAATGACTTTAAATAACCAAAGCAATTTATCATCATATGTGCTAGTAATATCCTGTGAAATTGAAAATAGTATTATACAGTAACAGAAATTTCTCTAGAAAAGAGAAGGGTAGTGAATGATGTGACCTGTTGAAGGTCTTTAGAATAATGCAAGATTTTGATAGATGTAAATAAAATGTCTCCTTTTGTAGGGAATCCAGAATGAGAGGTTGTATATACAAAGGAAATCAATAATAAATCTAACAAAGAATTCAGAAGAAAGCACTTTACCCAAATAACGGTGCGAGTGAGGATCACACAACCACAAACAGTGGTTAAGGCAAATACCACACATTCATTTAAGGGGAAGTTAAGGAAGCATGTGAGGAGGAAAGGAACTGAAGCTTATCCTGCTTGGGTTAGATGAAGTAGGCTGAGTATAAATGCTTTCACAGAACATCTGGAGAGAATGGCCTGTCTCAATGCTGTATACTTGTGTCACCCAATGTAAGTCATAATATCTGTAATTTAAGATAGGAAACCTGAAAGAACCCTTATTATGAAGAAATTTCACTTCGCACTATACAGCTTTGAAATTACATTAAGCAATGAGTACTATATAAATCTGTAGCACAGACTCACAAAGCACTTTTGTCCACTGTTTTAACGCATGCATTTTATCATATAGTTTAAATAATTAATATTTTTAAAACTCAATGGAAATATAATACAAATGAATTAATGTAAATCTGTTAACATTAGATATGATCTCATAATAAAGAGTAATAAGTTCCATTCTCTCTTTGATAGAACTTTATTCTATCTTCCTCCATTCTTTGCCTCTCCGCAGCAGCTGACAGCTGGATTCCTGGCAGAGTTGTTGACCTTAAGTATTTTAAATGGAAAGCTTTGCTCTGCTTGTGACTCATTCACTGGTTCTCCAGATGATACTGCTATGAATATAACACAGCTTCAGGGTGCACCTGCCGTGAGTTCTTGCTAACATGAGAGTAAAAAATTTTAAAGGAACCATATAATAAATTAACGTGGCAGTTCGAAGAATAAATATCTCATAATAAAGATGGAAATTCAAAACCTTGAAGCGGTGTTTAAGTAGAATCATGATTTACTTTAATGGAAGTAAATGAGATTGTTGCTTTTCAAGGACAAGTAATAAAGATATGAGTCATGAGTGAAAGAGTGAGGTTAGACATGCTGGCTAATGCAGACAATAACATTGGCATTGCCTTGAATCACAGTCTTAGAAATTCATTGCCCAATTCAATTCATTGTGTCCACAGCAGTGGAAAAAGACTATCACCCCAAGTCCTCCTTCATTGTCCTGTAGGCTACAGCACATCAAGCCCCTTTTTCAATGTGAAAAGGGTTTCTTTCCCAGCCACAGGCTCACAATTTTACACACCTGAATTCAACCTCCCCTCAGCCTCTTTTTCCAAAATGACTCCAGTCCTACCAAAAACTGACTTAGGATTCTGTAGTCATGCCAACATCCTCACTGTGCGAAGCACCAGTCATTTGTTTCTGGGCTATAACATTGATTACTTTGTGATGTACTAGAGAACAGTTTAATTGAATTAATTCTTCAAATACATCTGCATTTGAGGGAAGAAGGGAACCTTTGACTTGTGGCAGTAATTACATCTTTGAGGTGGAAGATAAAGATTCAAGACCATTCCAGACAGACCCACTTGAAGTTGAAGCTCCAGCTCTGAATAGTCAGTCAGTGTCCAAATGGGTACTTATGTCCAATTGAGGCAAGAGTTCCTCTCCCATTTATAAAGGGCTCTTTAGCCTTATTTGCAGTCCAGCCAGGAACAATTACCCTGAAAGGATGTTGGGAAACCAACTCTGCCAAGAGAATCTTGGTTGCCTAGAGAATCTGCAAGGCTTGTATAAGTTTCTACGAAGCTTGCATTAGGTCCAATGCAGCTTATGCTAGGGCAGAGAATATTTTACAGATGAACAGACATGTCATTCACTCAAAATATGTACAATATTATGTTTTCCAGTTATATTTACTTTTACTATGTAGAAGGATTCATTGCCTGACAATAATTACAGATGTTGCTGTAATCTGGAAATATGAACCTGAAGACAATGTCCTAAACTACTGAGCTTCATATATGAGATTCTGACCATTCATTATACCAGAGATATTTAGATTTACCAAAAATAATTATAATAAGTTTTCCTGGCAAATACACCTTATAATTTGAACAAATACATGTAATTGTCAAAAAAACACTATGCCTTAATATAATGTATTGACAATTATGTTAATAGATGCTAAAAATAGAATATATACATATTTGTTAGTTTTCATGTTCAGACAATTACCCTTAACTGTCTGTTTATCATCTATTCAGATTTGTCGGACCAAAACTGTCACACAAGTCTACACTTGTGGAAGTAGGCCAATGGGATTCTGTGATGCATTACGATATTAATTAAATACACTTGCCAGGTTGAATCACACCTGCGTCTTAGCTGAATGGTAAACTAATTAGCAGGGGGTTGAAAATTGATAAACAAGAGCAAATCTTTCATATGGTCAAGTATTTCAGAATCAGTATATTCAAGGGAATTTCCCTGCAATTTCTCCCATTAGATTCTCGATAGGTTTGAATGGAATAACACCAGAACTATTCTGCCCATTTGATCAATCCTAGAGGGGACTGGCTACTACTAGAAATGCCCTAGCTCCACCTAAGCCTGACATTTAAAAAAAACCTTGTAGCTCCTTTGGCATCACAGAGTCAGGAGCATGACTAAGAAAATGAATTACTAGTACGTTGAGTAGTAGTTTGAGAAATATTTAGTTGTCAAACTGGGAAATGGGCACATAAAACAATTACATTTTCTGACGGAGGGATGAATGTGCTGATGATTTCTTCAATGCTTTAATACAGATAAAATACATGAAAAAAATAAGAAAATAGGAGCATTTGGCCCCTCAATAAGATCAAGCCTCACCTCCTCTTCTGTGCCAGTTCCCCTTAACCCTTAATTCTCAGATCATTCAAAAATCCAGCTACTTCCTCTTTAAACACCCCCAATGATCGAGCTTCCACACCCTCTAGGGTAAAGAATTCCAGAGATTCATCACACACTACAAGTGGTTGTTCCTTTGGGCCTAGGTTTTAAGTGACCACTCCCTAATCTTGTAACCACATCCCCTCATTCGAGGTTCTCCCACTTATGGAAACATCTTGCCATCTCTTAATATTTAATGGGTTTATTTTCTATTATAATGATTAGTAAATTTTATTTTATTTGTTAGGTGATAAAATTGAAAATAATGCTGATCTGCTATTCAACTATCAGTGAGAAATTTGAATGTGATTTTAAAACATTTTTTGACAGATTTTTAAATTTGTCTTTCCATTCATCTTATTTCCTTTGCCGTATTTAAACAGTGGATAGAATTTGCAGAGGAAACCATGTTATCTGCTGTTGCAATGAATTAAACAGAATGAATATTTCATCAAGTATAACCTGTCAGTGAAATGGGATAACAATCCTTCTGTTGCACCACTGGCACAATTCCAAACTGGTGCTGAACTCTGGTACCAATCATGGCAGAGTGGACCAAGCAAATATATTAATAACTAACCCTTCCAACACCATACTTCTCTATACTTGTGCTTAGAAACTGGCTTTCACCCTTAGTTAGAGCGCTAAACTCTTGTTCATCCGGGCCCCCACATAATATCTGAGTTGGCCAAAAGGCATTTGAACATGCACAGAGGTGGATTACACCCAGAAACATATGCTATAACAAGATGACACAGTAGTCAGTTTAGTGCAATTGCTGACACATTGTTGTGCAGCACCAACAAAAGGGCATCATCCCTTAAAGACACACTCCCCTGGAAACCAGACACCTGCTACACACTTAACAGTGTTCAATGGCCCCAATACTGGGGATGTTGACCTGGGAGTATTGATATGCAGTACTTATAAGATACATGCATAACATTTTGTTTTGTTTGGTTTTTAATTACATTTTAAAAAGCTAACTTAAAACATTAAACTCAAAACAAATGGGCTAGCTTAGATGGGAATCTTGGTCAACGTGGACCAGTTTGGTGAAGGGCTTGTTCCCATGCTGTATGACTCTTTGGCTCTATTAATTTGGGAACCTACAGCGCCAATAGTAAACTTTATATATTTAAATAGTCTCAGTTTTAAAAGTATGAATTCTTACCTGATGGAATAACTCGCTCTGTTAATCTTTTGTAATTTGCTATTGTAGCCACTGATGCCCAAAACCAGCAGTCTCCCAGCTCGCCCTGCACAATGTCACTTTTGCTAACTCCATCCGTCATAAAGAAAGGATTTTCATGTAGGTCCTAGAGCAAAGAAATTAGGGATTTATGCAAATAGAGCACTGCTCACTGTTCAGCATTTCAAGCCATAGGAATGAATTGTTAACAACTTGCAATTTATAGAAAGATAAAGTACAGCCCATTGTATCTGTGATAAAGCTATCCAATTAATTCCACCCCATCATTGCTGCTCTCTCCCTTAGCCATTGTCCTTTTACGTAGTTATCTCACTTGTACATCACCTGTACTGTAAGGAATTGCCTCAAGACCCTTCATTTGGGAGATATAAAAGCTGATACAAGCATGAAGTTTAAGAAAATTGACAGTAGGTCTATTAGGTAAATGCTGCAAATCACATACGAATTAAAACAGAAAATGCTGAAAGTGTTCAAGAGATCAGACTGCATATATGAAATGTGTAAGGTAGTGAGTTTTAGTCTTACTGCCTTTAGCTTTGCTGAATGGCATTTTGAATAACACACCCAAAGTATTTATCCTTCTACTTCCTTTTACATTCCGACTTACTGTCTGAAATTTCAATGTCTTCATTTTATTTAGTTACCTTGCAATCTACAATGTACTTCTGTTAGATTTGTAAATTTAAAATAAAACTAACAAGGATGTGCTAGACTCATTTCTTTTCCACTGTTAGTTGTCCATGGGAAGCAAAAGCCACAATATTTTTATTTAAGAAAGTGCAGGGCCGAAATTTGTCTGGGTCTACAGTGCTAAACTGGAGGTGCTGCACTGACTAATCAATATTCCATTCTATCTGATAAGAGAGTATAATGGGTAGGGAATGGCAGCCACCTTGCACTGTTGTACCTCTACACCATGAACAAAACCCACATTTTCTCAGCTATTTCATCTTGGTTAGTAATTTAAAACTTCGGAATATTTTAGAACAATTGTTCTTTATGAAGGCAGCAAACTATATCTAGGAATAATCAGTATGAAGCCATTATGTAGTTACCACGGTACGCATCCATTTGATTCCTTCTGGAGCTACTGGCTCATAGGTTAATGACGAAGGCTCAGGAAGAAATTCAGGATCTATCCAGAGTTCCCCAGTCATCTCAAGTTCTTTTATAATATTCTGATAGTTCTGAATAAAATAAGAAAAAATAGCATAATGATATCAAAGGAATGTAGCATTCATGGCTATTAACAAAATAAAATGTCGCATTTAACTATTGTAAATTCAAAATTGCCATGTTAATGAACCAGCATATAACCCATTCAAACAACATTCTTCAAGATGCACTTTCACTGCAAGCTTTAACCTATGTATATTTAAACATGCAAAGAAATGACACACAGCTGTATTATCAGTTTTTTTATCTACCAAAATGAATAACTAGTCTAGTAGGTATCAGTGTAGTCATATGAATTGAAGAGGTCTAGCAATAGGACTTTTACTGTGATTAAGGTATGCTTTTTAACAGTTTGCACTGTAATTAACAATTTTGCAGTTCACATGAAAATCAAACAGTTATTCACATTCCATATTATTATCAGAGCAGTGTTTTTATGTTTTGAATACTTCAATAAAATTCAGCAACATAAATTTAACCTTAGTACATGAAATTAGCAAAGTTTTTTTATGTTTGCTACAGACAGATTTGGGTCTAACATTTGGTAGCAATAGCAGGTATGTGGTATCTGCTTACTTGCCTGCTCCCTATTAGGATATTCCTCAAAGAAATTCTGGCAATTGCTCTTTCTTGTCTCTGTGGCAGAAGTTAATCAGTAAATTTCAGGTCTCAGATCAACAACAGATATCCTTTCTTTTTGTAAAACAAAACTATTGACATAAAAGTATGTACGACTGATGATTCAAGTTACAAATGATCTGTACTTTTGATATAGAGACCGAGGTCAAATCGGGTTACATAGAATGTAGAACAGTACAAGAACAGGCCCTTCAGCCCACAAAGTCTGTGCCGACTATGGTTCGAAACAACATTTTACTTTTTTCTAAAAATGTGATTAATGAGACAAAGGCTCAGGTCCGAATTTGGTCCATGAACTCTCCAAATGTGTATAGTTAAGGTTGAAGATAGAACCAAGATGTGCAAGATGTTGTTACATACACAAAACCATATGAATTCTAGATATTTAATTTTTAATAAATTTTCAAAGAATCTCTGATGCAATTTTGTTATGCTATTTTACAGGAGAATTCAAACCTGCTTCTCTATTAATATAATATTAAAGTTGAACACAAGGTCTAATTGTAAAGATATCAGATTATTTTAACTTTAGTTGCTTGATCTAGGAACTATAAAAGTTGAAATGCACTGACATTTTTTGGCCCCTGACTCCCTTAATTGTAGCATTAACATAAACCTTAATAGTTTCTAAATTCAGAATCAATTTCGCCCTGACACCAAAATTACATTTAAGTTTAGCACCATATAAAGTTAAAATCACTTCACGCTTGTAATCTGAAAGCAGCATAAGATTATATTATGATGGCCTGGAACTTGTAGATTGTTTTGCCTTTGTAACCATGATTTGTATGCCAGCAGTAGCTTTAGAATACGACATGGGAATAGATAGTCCCAACTGCTCTCTTGAGCTCTGCTGCGCAGTAACAAGAATCTGAAAAAGATCTATTTGTTGAAATCTCACATTTTAAAAGCACAGTAGTGTAGTGGTTAGCGTAACGCTATTGCAACGCCAGCGACTCAGGTTCAATTCCTTCCGCTGTCTGTAAGGAGTTTGTACATTCTCCCCGTGCCTGCACGGGTTTCCTCTGGGTGCTCCAGTTTCCTCCCACATTCCAAAAAGACATACGGGTTAGGAGTTGTGGGCATGCTACGTTGGTTCCAGAAGAGTGGCGACACTTGTAGGCTGCCCCCAGCACATTCGCAGTAATGCAAAAAGACGCATTTCACTGTGTGTTTCGATGTACATGTGACTAATAGATAAATATCTTAAATATCTTAAAAGACAAAAGGCACACTAAATAACTGTAATTTGTGAACCTGAGAGTGATAATTGAAAAATTAAAGTAAACATTAGACTATTTTTCCCATCTAATTACACTACCTCAGCAAACCCTAAGATAAATCTTATTAAAAATGACTTTAATACTTTATAATGATTTGCAAAATTTTCATTTCAGTTTAGTCCCACCAATCACCAAATAGTAATCAGTATTTGCTTTAGTGTGAAAAATAGGCATTATGCATTTTAGCAAGCTAAAAAACTGACAAAATAATACAATACCAAACTTTAACATGTCAAAAACTTATTAATTTCAATGTCATTTTCCCTGCACTATAATCGGTAGCCCTAAAACAGAAATACAAATGTACAGATTTCGAAGCAATGCCTGAAATGTTTGTTTATTTATATATTCTAAATAAAAGGTATAAATGTATTACATAGGTATATTATAAAATGAAGGCTCTCTTTATTAGTGTTGCCCTAGGCTTAAATAGCATTCATTTATAATTGCATTTCTGTTCATAAAGATATTAAACAAGGATGTGTTATTATTTATGTTAAATAATACTGCAACATGGAAACAAATCAGCATTACTATCATGTCGATGTACAAGTAAATACCAAGGGAGCTAGGTGGTACAGTAGATTTCCATTAGTTCACCATTGGTGTGGTGAACAACATTGTGAAGTTTTGCACATTAAAATCCAATGTGACCAAAACAATGAGTTTAAGAATTAAATCTTCTAAGGACAAATTACAAGAAAATTGAAAATGCAGCATACGTAAACCAGGCAAAGTTTTGACAAAAGTAGCATACGTAATAGGTTAAAAAGATTACCGATTCAATGATTAGGCTGTCATCTGTTTTCAGCATTTCATTTACTTGATTTATTAGTTCATCCACATCATTCTTTCTTGAACAAATGTCGAGAAGAGCTTTCACCTCCCCAGTGAGCATATTCCATTTTTCATTGTCTACTTTCACTTCTGCCACTTTATATGTGTTGTCTGATTTCATCCCACACACCCTCTTGTCTTTACCATTGCTTTCGGAGGATGCATCAGCTTGCAAGAAGTGAATTTGAGTTACAGTAGTATGGGTACATGAGCAACTGTTCCCCATTCAGCACTGAATCCAATCATGCATTGTTCAGTGGTTGCTGGAGTTAAAATTGACACCTGTTATTTAGATAGTCATAAGATATTCAAGAAGATTTTTGGTAAACTGTGATCAGTTTCCCCTGTTGCTATGAGATGACGCACACACAGAGCCCTCCTTCTGGGAAGGGCATTTCAAGAATATATTTCTTTTGTTCTATATTCACCCCTACAAAAAAAAATCTTAATTCAAATGCATTAATACCTTGTCCCCAAAGCATCTCACCACAGATGGCCTTTTGACCTGAAGGCTTGCAACTGATGTTGCTGTTTAATAGAGGACAGAGGATCGAACCTGCTGCATGAGAAAGATGGGATCACTCCTTTTCTGATCTGCTGTGTGTGTGAAAGGGGGAGGCTGGCAAATGAATAATTAATCATGTCAAGTTTGCTGCAGACCCTAGACCCCTCATATATAAAAACAAAAGGCAGTTAGTATTTCCAAACAATAATGTATTTTTTCCGAAGTTGTCTCAAGTTAATGTGCCATTATTTTTGTATTAGGCAATGCATACAACATGTTGATTAATATGTTCATAAAATTCGCAGAACTGTGCATCTATCCAATTCTCTTTTGGAGACCAGATTGATTCTATTTCCACCACTGTTACAAGGCAGTGTATTCCAAATCGTAAAGATTTTCCACACACCTCGTTATACATCTTGCAGAAATTTTTGAATCTGTTTCCTATGGCCTTTGAATTATCTAATGGGAACAGCTTTTCTCCATAGAACCAGTCTTGATCCAGTATACCTCTCAACCTTCTTTGTTCCAAGGAGATTGCAATATGCTTAGATGATTTGGGAGCCACTATTGCAGAGCTGATGAGTACTAAAAAGTGTAAGTCCAGGAGACACCAGGAGCTTCAGAACACCTGTTAACTCTTCATTGAACACTAGTAACAGTCACCAAATGCAGTAACACCACACACATACGTGACTCATTTACATACTTACATATAAATATACCTCACTGCTTTCCCTCTTTGAAAGAGTATTTCACATACATAAAATTACTGGTTTACTAGCTCTCTCAGGTACTCAGTCTTCTTAAATGTGTTTCTGGATCTGAAGAATGTGTGTTTCCTCTTTAGTGGCTGTACCATATCAACTTCTGAAATAAATTTGTCATCACATTTTTCTTCAATATGTTCTGGAAAATCTCTCGATGCAATCATTTGGTTATTGCAGACACTTCTGATCCTTCCTAATTCAAACAAAATGTATCCTTTAATTTGCAGATGTATGCTATCTTACCAATATCCCACTTTTCCATGTTGTATTTGTTCACAAGTCTTAATGTTCTCACAGCAGAGAAATCAGAAAAACTGCAGATGACAGGAATCTGAAGTTAAAATAGTAAGTCTTGGAAACACTCAGCATGTCAGGCAGCATCTGTGGAAAGAGAAACACAATTCTGACAAAAGGTCTTGAATCTGAAATGATAGCTCCGTTTTTCTTCTCAAAATGCTGCCTGACTTGCTGAGTTTCACACATTTTCTGTGCTTAGAGTCATAGACTACTACAGCACAGAAACAGGTCCTTTGGCCCATCTAGTCCATGCTGACCTGATCTTCTGCCTAGTCCCATCTACCTGGTCACGGACCATATCCCTCCAAACCCCTCCCATCCATGTACTTATCCAAACCTCTCCGAAATGTTACAACTGAACCCACATCTACCACTTCCACTGGCAGCTCATTCCACATTCACACCACCCTCTGAATGAAGAAGTTCCCCCTTAGATCCTCCTTATATATTTCACCTTTCACCCTCTGGTTCTAGTCTCACCCAACCTTAGGGCAAAAAGCCTGTATGCATTCACCCTATCTATACCCCTCATAATTTTGTAGGGGTATAAAGATCTCCTTTCAATCTCCTGCACCCCAGGGAATAAAGTCCTAATCTATTCAATAAAGTCCTAATCTATTCAAGCTTTCCTTATAACTCAGGTCCTCAAGTCCCAGCAACATCCTTGTAAATTTTCTCTGCACTCTTTCAAGCTCATTGATATATTTTAGGTAGGTGACTAGAACTATGCACAATACTCTAAATTCAGCCTTACCAATGTCTTGTACAACTTCAACATAACATCCTAACTCTTGTACTCAATGCCCTGATTTATGAAGGCCATAGTGCCAAAAGCTCTCTTTACGATCCTATCTACCTGTGATGCCACTTTCAAGGAACTATGGATCTATATTGCCAAGTCCCTTTGTTCTACTGCACACCTCAGAGCCCTACCATTCACTGTGTAAGCCTTACTCTGGTTTGTCCCCCCAAAGTGCAACACCTCACACTTGTCTGCATTAAATTCCATCTGCCATTATTCAGCTCATTTTCCTAGCTGGTCAAGATCATGCTGCAACCTTTGATAGCCTTCCTTGCTGTCCACTACGTTCCGAGTCTTGGTGTCATCCACAAATTTGTTGAGCCAGTTTACCACATTATCATCTGAATCATTAATATAGATGATAAACAACAACAGACTCAGCACCGATCCCTGAGGCACACCACTAGTCATAGGCCTCCAGTCAGAGAGACAACCATCTACTACCACTGTCTGGCTTCTCCCACTAAGCCAGCGTTGAATCCAGTTGGCTACCTCACCCTGAATGCCAAGCAACTTAACCTTCTGGACCAGCCTCCCATGCGGGACTTTGTCAAAGGCCTTGCTAAAGTCTGTGTAGACAATGCCCACCGCCTTTCCCTCATCAACCTTCTTGGTAACTTCCTCAAAGAACTCTATAAGATTGGTTAGACATGACCTACCATGCACAAAGCCATGTTGACTATCCCTAATTGGGCCCTGTCTATCCAAATACTTATATATCCTGTCCTATAGAATACCTTCCAATAATTTACCCACAACTGATATCAGGCTCAGGCTCACCAGCCTATAATTTCCCAGTTTATTCTTACTTAAACAACAGAACAATATTAACTATTCTCCAGTCCTCCAGCCCCTCACTCGTGGTTAAAGATGTTTTAAATATCTCTGCCAGGACCCCTGCAATTTCTCCACTAGCTTCCCACAAGGTCTGAGGGGACACCTTCTCTGGCCCTGGGGATTTATCCACCTTTATTCAGCTCAAGACAGCTAGCACCTCCTCTTCTGTAATCCAGATATGGTCCATGACCTCACTACTCTTTTGCCTCAGTTCTATAGTCTCTGTGTCTGTCTCCAGAGTAAATAAGGATGCAAAAAAACTTAAGATCTCCCCCATCTCTTTCGGCTCCATGCATCGATGACCATGCTGATCTTCAAGAGGACCAATTTTGTCCCTTGCTACCTTTTCGCTCTTAATATACTGTAGCTATAGAAACCCTTGGGATTCTCTTTCACCCTGTCTGCCAGAGCAATCTCATGTCATCTTTTTGCCCTCCTGATTTCTCTCTTAAGTGTTCTCTTGCATTTCTTATGCTCCTCAAGCACCTTATTTGATCCTAACTGCCTATATCTGATATGCGCCTCCTTTTTCTTTACTAGGGCCTCAATATCTCTCGATAATCAAGGTTCCCTAAACCTGCTAACCTTGCCTTTTATTCTAACAGGAACATACAGATTCTGTACTCTCATTATTTCACTTTTGAAAGCCTCCCACTTCCTAAGCATCTCTTTGCTGAAAAACAGCCTATCTCAATCCACGCCTGCCAGATCCCTCCTGATGCCATCAAAATTGGCCTTACTCCAATTTAGAATCTCAACCCGAGGACCAGTCCTATCCTTCTCCATAATTATCTTGAAACTAATGGAATTATGATCAATAGATCCAAACTGTTCCCCTACACACATTTCTGTCACCTGCCCTGTCTCATTCACTAAGAGGAGATCCAGTATTTTGCTCTCTCTAGTTGGGACCTCTACATATTGTTTCAGGGAACTTTCCTGAACACATTTGACAAACTCCATCCCATCCAATCCCTTTACAGTATGGGAGTCCCAGTCAATAAAGTTAAAATCACCAACTATCACAACCTTATTTTTCTTGCAACTGTCTGTTATCTCTCTACAAATTTGTTCCTCTAAATCCCACTGACTATTGGGAGGTCCATAATAGAGTCCCATTAACATGGTCATCCCTTTCTTATTCCTCAGTTCCACCCATATTGCCTCAGTAGATAAGCCCTCCAGTATGTCCTCTCTGAGCACTGCCATGACATTTTCCCTGATGAGTAATGCCACCCCTCCCCCTTTAATACCTGCCTCTCTATCATGTCTAAAACATCAGAACCCCGGAACATTGAGCTGCTAGTCCTGCCCCTCCTGCAACCAAGTCTCACTAATGGCTACAACATCATAATTCCACGTGGTGATCCATGCTTGTATTGTGGAGGGTCATAATTGTCACGTGACAGTGACAACACTGACCCCCATCTGGTCAGATGACAGGACTGCACCTACCTGGTCGGAAGACACACCACTGTCAATCAAGGTTTGGCTCCACCCCCACCCATAAGTGCACACCTAATTATTGGATTTTTGAGCACCTTTTTTCCTGGCACACTTGACCATTGGCCATTTTGAACTACCTGGGCTGGACCACCCCAGCCCTCCAGCACTATAAAGAGTGCCGCATGTGCTTGGTTCTCTCTCTTTTGTCTCCGGGGGACACTGAGGTAAGCTGTGCACTGCTCAATAGAAATTAGTTAAGGATCCCTGGGACCATAGCACCGATGCTTGCATTGAGTCGAGGGGTGGCAGGCACCGTATTGTTTCTTCCTTGATTCATTTGTACCCGGTTTGTTGTGTGTGTGTGTGTGTGTGTGTGTGTGTGTGTGTGTGTGTGTGTGTGTGTGTGTGTGTGTGTGTGTGTGCGCGCGTGCATCTCACCCTTGTTGCAACCCCCTCCATGTTTGCAATCACCCGTGTGCGTGTGTGTATGTGTGTATTGCCCCTGTTATTTTTTCCCATGTTTGTCTTCGTAAATAAAATCATTTTAACTCCAAAGACTGTGTCCAGAGTCCTTGCCCTTTGAGACCTTATGAACTTGTCTTACAACATTTGGCGCTGCGAGCAGGGTCTTGAAGGTCTTGGCTGGACACAGACACGGGGAAGGATGTTTTGGAACAGGGGGAAGAAGGCCAGTGCAGGCACTGAGGATAGGATTCCCGGGTGGACTGATGACAGTGAGGGATTCAGGAGCTTAGCCAGCAGACCACGGTAAGCTAGTGGACTGGGCTGAGCAGTTAGACCCCTGTGGTTAGACACTGGGGCACCATGTGGTCCTCCTCCTCCAGAAGTCAGGGTTCCCCAGGGCCAAAGGGAGTCAAAGGGGTGCCTGCTGGCTGCTTGCATCCCTCCCGAGATGCCAGGCTGGGATTACTAGTCAGACGCAGAATACATATCTCCAGAAAGATAGGGAGATAGAGATGCTCCAGCAGAGGTGCTGTACGCTGCAGGAGGTGGTTCAGACTGCCCAGACCTGAGCCAATGACCTCGAGGCCAAAGGTACTGAGGTCACCTGCAGGCTGATTCAGCTGCAGCAGGCGCGGGCAGCCTGCCAGTCTGGCTGGCAGCCAAACCCATTAAAAATTCGAGCCCTGGTCCGGCGCAGCGACAAGCTGGACGCATGGTTGGGTGATGGGGATATATGAATGGATACTGATGAGGAGGGGATGCCTGAAGAGCCGGGGCCCCATCACACCCACCCTCCCCCCTATCCACCCGAAGCCCTGCACGCTCGACCCATCACCATGCAGTCCCAGGTCTGCCACAGAGGGGCGGGGAGTCAGGATGAGGACCCCACAGGGGGAAGTGCCCGTGGTCCCTCCAAGGCTACAGAGACCTGGGATTTCTTAGCCAAGGAGCTGACCCAGCTGGCAGACCGGTACCATCAGTGGCCGGGCAAGCACCTGGCCACGTGGCTGCTCTGACTGTGGGATGAGGGGGCCCCCAATGTGAGCCTCCCTCACCAGGAAGCAAGCGCCCTGGGGAGCTTGTCTGACCAACAGAGTGTTAACAATGCCCTGCGGGCGCCACTGGGAGGGGCTGGGAACGACACTACCCTGTAGGATCGGGTAGTAACTGCAGTGAGGGTCCGGTACCCTACCCTTCTTGAATGGGACTTATACGGGCGACTGCAGTGGAGCATGGTCAGTGAGGGCACCGGGGTCGTCAGGGAATGGGTGCTGGTGACCGGCATCTATGAGAGGCCCGGCAATTGCGTGTTGTTAGAAAACACTAGGGTGACCAGCATGCTAACAGGATACCTGGTCGCCACCGCGTGCCCCGATTTGAGGCCAGTGGTCCTGCCCCTCGTGGGACCAACTAATGGGAAGACCATGCGGTACGCCATCACCCTCCTGGTTCTTGCAGCGGGGGAAGCGCACCCAGGTCCGTAGGGCAAAGATGAGGGTTGGAGACACAACCCCCGGTTTTACGCGCAAACGGCTATCCTTGGACCTGCTGCGCGCAGGGGTGGATCATGCCAGCATAGATGGGATCCCAACCTCCACCATTTACACGCTCTGGAAAGAGCATTGTGGGGGGGACATCTGGCCAGGAGAAAACCCACAACTATCCTGGGATCAAGGCCGACACAGGGGGCGCCCCCAACCTCCGGACCACGTGGGCTGCCCCGACGACAATGCGTCTGTCCCTCCCCCACTCGAAACAGTCTCTCCTGCCCTCAAGGCTGAGCTCTGGGACCTGCTGAGACAGGAAATAGCTCATCTCTGCCAGCAGGAACCTTCACCCACGGGGTGGCAGACCCCCACCCCCCTCCCACAGGATGGCGGCCAGGGGTCCCGGTGCATTTGTTCCACCACCCTCTCCTGCCCGGGAGACCTCAGGCCACATATACCTGTCGCTGTACATTGGGGAAGGGGGAACATACAGAGGTGGATGGCACTCATCGACACGGGTGCCCAACACACCATCATCCTGGGCGACCCCACTGGGTGGAAAGGGACACAGGTGCAAATAGAGGGGTTAGGGGGTTCCTTTTTACCTGCAAGGGAAGTCATGATCCACATGGCCATCAGGAACCAACCTCCTCGACCCGTTACAGTGTTGATAGCAAACTCGCCTGAGTGCATCCTAGGGATCAATGTCTTAAAGGGACTGTCCCTTCATACTAACTGGGACAAGTTTACATTCAGGGTTGCACGGGCTACAGTTGTGGTTGGGGCAGCCAAATGGGGAGCAGTTGTTGGTCCCCCTCCCTCCAAGGTTGTCTGTAGCCAACAGTCCACATTCGTATGGGGACCCGAACAACAGGCTCCTTTTGAAACAGCAAAGCAAGCTGTGGAACAAGCACTGCCACTTGCTCCCCGCCAGGCAGGTGTCCCTTTTGAATCGCAGGTCTTGGTTAGTGAGGCGATTGCCGAATGGAGCCTCTGGCAGAAGATCCAAGGGCGCAGAGTCGCTTATGAATTCACCAGCGCCTCCAATAAATCAGACTGTATGAATTCGCCAGCGCCTCCAATAAATCAGACTGCTGGATTTGCATCCGAACCCCAGCACACGCCGGTGAAGCTCTACCACTTACACCAATCCCCCGGATGATCTTCAAATGAACTGCTTACACAGACTTTTTGCGCCTGTCGGGTTCGGTATATCAGTTTGGGGGGGGGGGGGGGGGGGGGCAAATGGCAGTTCCCCACCACTCCCCTCACCACTACAGGACATCCCTTCCAGCAATCCCAGATGGGTTGGGTGTTTCAGGAACTGGTATTTCCTTCCCTCCAATTTGACCTCCACCCAAGTCCCGACCCTCCGAGTCATCCCACAGCCACTGAGCAAACCTAGGGAATGCTGGGGCAGACTCCAGAATGAGCACAGTTCCACCCTTTCAGTTGGCCACAGTGAGTGCGAGCGAAACTGGTATCCAGGTGCCTCAATGACCACTGCCGATGGTGCCGCTAAGCTGGGGGCTCCCTGGACCTTGAATGGGACCCACTGGATTTGTGGCCACCGTGCCTACCCGTGGTTGCCCATGAGCTGGTACGGTTGCTGCTTTCCGGCATTTGTGGTGACCCATATCCACGTTCTCGATAACCTTGGGCAGCACCCGGCACACAGCGGCCACCAGGACATTGACATGTTGATTGTTGTCTCTGCTTGTAGGAATAAGATCTAATTTCCTCACAACCACTCCACTTGCTGCCCTGCCCCTCTGGCTCCCACCCCTCTGCAACTCTAGTTTAAGAAGATTCTCCCCCCCCCACACCCCCACACTGAGCAGCACTAGCAAATCTTCCCGCAAGGATATTAGTCCCCCTGCAGTTCAGGTGCTAACATCCCATTTGTACAGGTCCCACCTGCCCTGGAAGAGAGCCCAATGATCCAAAATCTGAAGCCCTCCCTGCTGCACCATTTCCTTAGCCACGTGTTAAACTGCACCACCTTCCTATTTCTTGCCTCACTAGCACGTGGCACAGTAGCAGTCCTGAGATCACCACCCTGGAGGTCCTGCCTTTTAACTTAGCACCTAACTTATTTGATGTTCTCTCATGCTACTTGAACTGCTTTTCTTTGTCTTTTCCAAATGAGTAACTAAGATGTGAATAATGTTTTTGCTTCACCCACTGTCCCTCTCTCATCTCCAAGATGGGGTAAACTGAAGCTTGTAGGAAGCATCAACAACTCTGCTGCAGTTAATATGGCTTTGTACCACAACAAAATGATGTTTCATGGTTAAACTTGAACATCCTTGGATAACCTTACTCTTTAAGCATCCTTAAGAAAGCACACAGACCTTTCAGCTGCACTGCCTTGAATACTTGATACTGCTCTTCACTCAAAACACTCTGACAGATATGACCTGAATTGAGGTCTGTTGCTTGACACTGATTCTTCAGGTGTACCATGAATTGAAAAAATTGGTCTTAGTTTCTTGATGATTTCATATACTGAACTTAGATCCATTTAGAATAAGTATTGCTAAGGATGAAAAAGTTATTGCTGTCTTTCTGACAAAAATTGATGTGGACTAGAACTGGTCATGTTGGCCATCTTCATGTTTATAGGTGTGCCTGTGGTGATTTCCTTGTGAACTTTTGGCAGACTGCACATGCTGATCTCAAATTTTCCATATCATTGACAATATCTGGCCAATACAAAAAGCTCGGCAATAGTCTTTGTATGTACAATGAGGGCAATCCTTGAAATCAACATCAGACAAGCTTTTTTGTGTCTGCTCCCTGGAAGGTTTCCTCCCTGAGCTTGCCTTAGGACACCTTCATTAAGGTGTGACAGATGTACCATCCCAATCAAACTCCCCACCCATCATTGTCTCTAGGGCTTGCCTCATGAGTCTATGAGCACAATCTCAATAGGTGGGCTGATTAACATACATGAACTAATGTAGATAGGGAACTGTTTTAAAAAGAAAAGATTCTCAGATGAATTACACTCATTTCAGAAGAGCAGTGTTTTTGAAGTACCACTGATTTCTGTAGCTGTGACTCAAAAGTCATTGTCCAGGGGTTACAGCCTAAAACTGTGCTCTACCTACGTCAGAATTTTCATGCAATAGCCTGCATAAGGTATCTGCAATTGTGTTTTGTTTGAAAGATTGATACTCAATCTGGTAATTATTTTGGGATTACATTCTAGAGGCTGTCATGATTGGAATTACTGATTTTGGACCTAGAATGTCTGGTAGGAATTGGTGATCTACGACTGTAGTGAATCATCTTCCCAATAGAAACTGCAGAATCTTCTTCACTGCAAAAGTGACAACTGGTGTTTCTATTTCTATCTGCACATAATTCTATCCATTTTTTTAAGTGGAAGATGCAAACACTATTGGCTTCCATTAGCCATCATCCATGAGGTGACTGACAACTGTATCCTCAAGTAATTTGAGGCATCACATGGGAGTTTCAATGTCCCCATCATGTCGTAACGTACAAATATTCACTGTTTCATTCTGTCTCCATGTTTCATTCTTCTTTAATTACTCTGCTTTAGTAGTGTATGCACTGTTATTATATGTAGCAAAATCTCGAGTAGCACTGAACAATGCCTAAAATGCAAAGACTGTTTTCCTCAATTAGTGGCAATGAGCAAGTTATCCTGCCTACATAGATTATGGTCTTTTGTCAACCAGATAATTTTTGGTGGCAATAACTCCACCTGACAATTTGGTACAAGAGCACTGACCCTTTTGCATAATTATAGTGAAATAATTTTGACCCTATCCTACATTTAACTGAGTATACACAAGCAACAATCTAGCTTTGTTATTAATTTAGCTTCTACCGATTCTGTGCAGTGATCTTGAAGCGCCAGTGATGGATACTTCTCCTCATTGCCCACCCAATTGAGGCTCGTTTTACCTAACCATCTTGCCAACCTAACTATGATTAAGGTTTCCCACTCACTTTGGATCATTTTCAATAAGACTCCATTTTTTCCTAGCTCATCAAGTTCCTCTTTCACATGACTTCTGAGCAAATATGGAAAGATTTACAATAAACTTTGGTCCAGATTTACAATAAACTAGTTTGGCATCAGGGATGATGCAAGTGTATGCTTTGTAGCCACTAATCTCAGTGTAAGTTTTTTTAAAGTTTTAAAATATTTGCTTAATAGCTTTTCCAAGTATGATTCTGTAGTATCCACATGGGCACTAAGCATATCTTTCCAATTGATCTTTAGTTTTCTGAACCAACCAGCAATTCTAACCATTGGCCATTGTGACATGTAGTGCATTTCATTTGACCAAGAAGTTTATTACATCAAAGGAAAAATGTTGAGGCTCAATGTACTTGTTGTCAAAGGTAGTTCCCTGAATTTTTTACTGTAAGAACTTCAATCTGTGATAGAATAAACCATTGCTGTATCTGCATTCACCTCCACAAATAAATATTTATGTCTATTTTGATTTGAAATATTGCTACTTACCACAATTTCCATGTAGCACAGATACTTGGCAAGTCTAGTTCTACTCTCTGAATTGACTTAAGTGAAATGCACACACCCTCTCTGCTGAACATTTTTTTCTGCCAAGGGTTGCTGGGTTTGGATTTACATTTCTTTGCCAAATGTCCCTTTTCCTGACATATATAATACTTTGCCTCCTTGAGGGGACATGGTAAATGACTGTCAATATATATGTAACGTGAATTTGTGCAATTTGCATCTGCTGGCTTTGTTTCTGGAATGGCGGTTTCAATTCTGCCTTTGACTACAAGTTATCACAATTTCTGTGCCTAGTGATGGGCAAAATTTCTTGCCACTTTTCAATGCCATTTCTATAGAGGCTGCAAATTTTCAAACCAGGTCAACTATAAGGATCTGCATGTTTAACAATTTGGATTGAATCCACACATTATTTAATCCATAGATAAATCTACCCTGCAGCAAGCAGTTTGAGAATTTACCAAAGTTCCAATGTTCAGATAATTCCTTCAGTGAAACAGCCTATTAGTGTTTACTCACTGAGTCAGAGTCATAGACTCTCCTGTTCTTTGATTCCTCATGCCAGACTTGAAACTTTCTACTCTTTCAAGTGGTTTGAAATAGTCTTCCAATTTTTGCACAACGTCAATGAATGAAACACCTTCAGCTTTTTGTGGGGCTACCAGACTAGTAAATGTGTATGCATTCAGTCCCAGAGCCAATCTCAGCCAATAGAATAAACCTCTTGTGGCGATATTCTGTACCTACATTTCTTCCATATGATCCAGAATATCATTTGCAGCAAAGGCAACTTCTATTTTCTTTCTTCCTGCTGTGTCACATGCTTGATTATACATTCCTAGTCTGTCGACATGTCTTCTGTGCTTGAGGTACAATTTTATTCCATTTCCACCGGAACAGAGACATTGCTGCATTCAAATCCACTCTGCACTATGTTCAATTCTCTTGCCATCTCTCTCTATTTCAGTACAATTCACTGCCATGTTCTTTTTAATTGCCACTGAGAGCAGAAATATTAACACCTAGTTCTGTTCTTTTGTTGAGCCAGATCTTAATTGTCGCAACTACAGTATAACCCTACAAGGCTATTTGTGCTTGCAGCTCACTAACTGTATTCATCATATTGTGTTTACGTACTTGTATTCTACCAGTCTTTCTTTGCCTGCTTCCATCTAATACTATACTGCAAGCTTCTCTATTGCTTTTGAACAAACCCATTCCTTTGTGCACACACCTGCTCTTTCCGATGGCTATCCACTTGCTTGAACTCTGGCTGCGGAGTGGCCACTTCTTGAAATGTCTGATCCAGGAAAGTCTCAGCTCCTTAATGCACCTGAACGGACTCTCGCGCTTGAAAAACCTGAAACTGAGTTTAATCTGTTGGAGGCACTTTCTACCTGGGTTGTTTGAAAGGTCCTGAAGTCCCCACACAGCACAGGAATTGCTATCAATAGATCTCAATTTTCCATTGATGATTTAAGAAATCTTAATTTCTTCTCTTGTCTTTTTTAAGAGATGCTTATCATTAACATTATGATTGAACTACCCCATCTTCCCTTTAAAACTCTGCTTCACAGTTTAAGCTATGTTAGTGATTAAACAATCGTTCAACAATTTGTTTTGTAAAACTAAACAAAAGAGCTGGTTATTGACTTCAGGAAGGGGGAGCAGTGCACATGCTCCTGTTCATGTCAACGGTGCTGAGGTCGAGAGGGTTGAGAGTTTCAAGTTCTTTGGAGTGAACATCACCAATAGCCTGTCCTGGTCCAACCATGTAGATGCCATGGCTAAGAAAGCACACCAGTGCCTGTACTTTCTCAGGACACTAAAAAACTTTGACATGTTCTCTTTGACCCTCACCAATTTTTATTGATGCACCACAGAATGTATCCTATACAGATGTATCACAGGTTGGTATGGCAACTGCTTTGCCTGAGACTGCAAGAAACTGCAGAGAGTAGTGGACACAGCTCAGCACATCACAGAAACCAACCTCCACTTCATGGACTAAGGACTGCAGATGCTGGAACCTAGATATACTAAAAAACGAGATGATGGAGGAACCCAGCAGACCAGGCAGCATCCAAGGAGAAAAGCACGCAAGTCCATTTCTCTCTGCTCCCCCTCTGATCTCCAGCTCCTCGACCATGCTTTTCTCCATGGATGCTGCCTGCCCTGCTGAGTTCCTCCAGCATCTTTTTTTTCTTCATCTAGATTCCAGCATCTGCAGTCCTTTGTTTCTCTAGTATTACTGCTCCAGTGTGAAATCCCTTCAAGGATGCCCACTTTGAAGAAGTTTTCTTCCTCTCTTTGACGGGAGTTTCACAAGTCTCTCTCTCACTGCTCCCCCTCCGTGACCTCCTCTACTCTCTGGCTCCCTCTGCTTTTCTCCATGGATGCTGCCTAGCCTGCTGAATTTGTCCAGCATCTTGTTTTTTCATCCACTCCATGGACTCTGTCTACACCTTGCTGCCTCAGCAAAGCAGCCAACATAATCAAAGACCCCACCAAACCCAGACATTCTCTCTTCTTCCCCCCTACCATCGGGCAGAAAATACAGAAGCCTGAACACATGTACTACCAGGCTGAAGGACAGCTTCTATCCCACTGTTGTAAGACTACTGAATGGTTCTTGACTTCACAATCTACCTCGTTATGGCCTTGCACCTTATTATCTGCCTACGCTGCACTTTCTCTGTAACTTTAACACTTTATTCTGCATTCTGTTATTGTTTTCCCCTGTACTACCTCAATACACTGTTGTAATGAAATGATCTGTATGGATGGCACACAAAACAAAGTTTTTCACTGTATCTCAGTACATGTGACAATAAAAAAATATCAATTTACATCCAGCTTCACCTCACCACTATGCCTATTGACCTCTCCCCTGTCTTAAATTGGTCAGCCTCCTTTTTTATTCCAGCTCCAGTATGGGATGAGCAAAAACTTCCCCCAGTGCAATATTGGGAAGATCAAAGCCATTATCTTCAGACACCACCCTCCCCTCCAATTCTAATCCCCAGCCTTTCTTACCTCCAATTTCGAGTATGTTGTTTTACTATTGCTGACCTCCAATCTCCTCCACCCAGCATGAATTTGAGTCCATTCCTCCCTCTCCAACCCACAACTTTCCAGCTCTCTCTCTCTCCTCCATGAGACCTTCTTTAAACCTATTTTACCAGGCTTTTAATCATCCATCATAATCTCTCCACGATCTGCGTTTCGTATGTTGCTGCATTAAGCTCTGTTGAAATGCTTTGTGTTATTCTTCTACATTTATATTAGCAGATCTAATGCACATTTTATGAACATTCTCCTCATATCTTTCAAACATAATAGATTTTGAGATCCACGTGTTCGCAGTGGTTGGAGAACATGTCAATCAGAAACATGCTACCAATGGGCGGTTAGACTAGGAACAGGAAGACCCGCCTACCCGTCTCCGTGTGCCGTGCGGTGGTTCCTTGTTCGGCGGCTGGAGTTAATGGCGGGTTAATGAGCGTTGTCTGGTGAAGTTTCGACTGACGTTCGCTCGGTTGGCGAGGCTGAGGTGTGTTGCCCTCGATCGGGATTGGGTTTCTGAGCTTGTTGCACGCTGGGGTTGGGGTTAACGTGTGCGGCGGTTGAGGGTTAGGCCTGGTGTTCCGGGCTGCGTGGCGGCCTAGTTCATGGTGGCGACGTCGATCGGTAGGTTGGGCACCAGGTTGGCGATCTCCCTCCTCCAAATAATAATTATCCTAGAAAACAATTACCAAACATAGCAGATGTGCTCCCCAGCATGCTAAAGGTACAAGGCACATACGTATATACATAGTTTAATAGCATGCACCATTGCAAGGGTGGTGGAAGCAGGTGCCATTATAATTTTCAAAAGGGAATGCAATATCTACTTAAAGATTAAAAGAATTATGCAGAGAAAGTATGTGGGGGACTAATTGGCGTTTTTGGAGAAATACCGCTGGAACAGGAGGCCAATGGACCTATGTTTCAAAGTTGTTTAAATCTAAGTTGGATATGATCTACTAAGTATGCCAATTCCAGAGTGGAGGTCATACCTAAAATATTTGGTCATAATGCAAGCGGTTGAGTTGGGCTGATCAAGACTGTAGCACAGGAAACATTGCAAAGACGACTGTAAAACATTGCTGCTCATAATACTGACAATGCATTACTTAGCTTATTTAAAGCAGTCACTATGAATACCTGTGGACTTGTGTAAGTGGTAAAATTAAGTCAGTCACTGCTGGCCTTAGAAACTGGACTACAAAAGTAGACTCTGGAACAAATTTTTCCTCTTCCAATGTGAGTTGGAGTGTTTTCTGCGGTAGATCTGTGTCAACAGTGACTTCCAACAAGTTGCCCAACCAGCTGGTCAGAATTCTGACAACAAATCAGGAAGATTAATGCTTTATGTAAACATTTTGAATGAAAGTTAAATAACATAACAAAATGAAGATTGGGACAGTTACGTGGATTAATGAAGATGATGAAATATCAGAAACTTTCAAAATCTTTCATACCCTCCATCTGTGGTGAACTAAAGAAGTTAAAAGAAAAAATATAATTGCGCAGAGATGGGTGACATGCCAGAATATAAGAGCAGCAAAGAATGACTGAAAAAAGAAATGAAGGAAGAAATAGTGTTCAAGATAAAGCTAATAAGAAGTGTAGCTGTGGGCTAGCAAGTCCCTGACCCTTGATGGACCTTGTCCTAGGGTCTTAAAAGAAATGACGTAGTTTTGATTACCAAAATTCCCTAAAGATTTGTGGACGATATGACTCGATTGCATAATAGCAAATGTAACTCCTTTCTTCATAAAGGGAAAGAGTCAGAAAGCAGGAAACTACAGGCTAATTGGCTTAACATCTGTCATAGAAGAATTATTACAAGTAATTATTAATGAGATTATTGCAGGGCACTTAAAAAATTCAAGGTAATCAGTGAAAGCCATTGTGCTTTTGTGAAAGGGGAATCGAATTTGATCAGTTTATTGGAGTTCTTTGAAGAAATATTATGTGCTGTGAATAAAGGAGAGTCAATGAAGCACCATCTTTAGATTTCCAGAAGACATTTGATAAGGTGCTACGTCAAAGCATACTGCAGAAAATAAAAGCTTGTGATGTAGTAGATAATGTTTTGGTGTTGATAGAAGATTGGCTAACAGGAAACAAGGCAAAGATATTGGTTGGCAAGATGTGCTGAGTGATGTGCCACTGTGATCGGTACTGCGGCCTCAACTTTTCACAGCTTATGTGAATGACTTTGATGAAGGTACTGCAGGTCTGGTTGCTAAATTTGCTGATTAAACAAAGGTAGGTAGGAAAATAATTTGGAAGACTACAAAGGGATATTGATTGATTATGTTAAGGGGTAAAAAATCTGGCAAATGGAGTATAATAATATTGTGAAATTATTTATTTTGGCAAGAAAAATAAAAAAGAAACATATAAATGGTGATAGATTTTAGAACTCTGAGCTGCAGAGTTATTTGGGCATCCTAGTGCATTATTCATAAAATGTATCATTAATTCCCAGAGGAACTAAATTCAGTGGCATGGGGGTTATGCCTCAGTAATAACGGCAATGGCAAAACCACATCCAGAATACTTGCGGTATGTGATCTCCTCATTTAAGGAAGGATATAAATGCATTGGAAGCAGTTCAGAGAAGCTTTACTAGACTGGTAACTGAAGTGTGTAGGTTGATTTATGAGGGAAGATTGGAGAAGCTAGGCTTGTATTTGCTGCAGTTGAGAAGAGTGACAATGACTTGATTCAAATTTATAAGATCCTAAGGGGTTTTGACAGGGTGAATGTGGAGAGAATGTTTCCTCTTGTGGAAGCATGTAGAATGAGATCAAATAAAGGGTAACCCATTTAATACAGGTGAGTCACAATTTATTTTCATTGACAGAATATTTTTAAGGCAAACGTAGATGGATTCTTCATAGATTACTAGAGATAGGCATTAATGTAGAGTTGAGGATACGATTAAATGTTATTGAATCATGGAAAAGACTCGAGGGGCTGTGTGATCCACTCTTCCCAATTCTTATGTTGGTACTAATTATCAAACTCAATTGTTATATATTTAAATTTTAAATTTTATTTACAGTGTGGTAACAGGCCCTTTCGGCCCAACGAATCACCGCTGCCCATTTAAAACCCCAAATTAACCTACCTGTACGTCTTTGGAATGTGGGAGGAAACCGGAAGACCTGGAGGAAACCCACACAGACACAGGAGAACGTACAAACTCCTTACAGACAGCGACGGGAATTGAACCCCGATCGTTGGCGCTGTAATAGTGTCACGCTAACCTGATGAAGAGTTGTGCATCTCTTTCCACAGATGCTGCCAGACCTGCCAAGTTTTTCCAGTGTTGTCTGTTTTCATTTAAATTAATTATTTAATTTTCATGTTTTTGTACAAACTTGTTTATGGTTGTTAACTGCATATTATAAAAAAAATATTATTTTAGCATGAAGTTCACTAGCAACATTCCATGTAACTAGACAATCCATTTACAAATTCATTTTGTTTGTAGCTTATTGTGTTTTGGGAGGGCAGAAATGCTGGGGAATAAACAGTGTTATAGCTTTTCATACAGGTGGTTGTTTGAATCTGCATTTTCTAATTTTTTTGGAATTTTTAATGTGTTTGGTACTGCATTTCACACAATTAGAAAATGTTTCATGCTAATGGACCCTGTATTATTGGTGGTTCTTGCACTGGCAGGACACTAACAAACATTTTAACATAGGAACATATAAGTATTCTTACAATTGAATAGATATTTAAAGATATGTAATATGTCATTTCCTCAGAAGCAACAAAAATGGCAGCATTTCCGTATAGGGGTGCACCTGGACCTAATCCAGTTCCAGTTCCTGTACCTGATTACATGTCTGAAGAAAAGTTACAAGAAAAAGGTAAGAAATTTCTGGATTAATCTGTTTTCTTTATTCTGCAGAAAGAAATTCATTTAAAAATAGAGAAACCTTATACATTTCCTAAAATTCAAGTACAGAAACAAATATTTCTAAATGTTTAATGTTTAAATATTTTTGTTTGGTAGCTGTTGTGTGATGATGGTGTGATGAAGCTATGAAAGCTAGTTTACAAATAAGATAAAACTCTAAAGCAGCACTTGGTGTGTTACTGATGAGCTTTAAATTAGAATAAATTATTTAGCATTAAACCACAGATGTGTAGGTGATGTTTTATTGTTTGAGTTCAACCAAAAAGGCTGTGGAAATATGATGCTCTTGACACCAAAGGTTATGGGTCCTGGGCATTTGAAATTTTTCAGAATTTTTTTTTGAAATCGAGCAGTTAAGGAATATGAAATAATGGTTAAATGTAGTTTAATTGAGGAGGGCACTGTTTTTAAAAAAAAAGTATTGAAATTTGAGCATAGACTTTTTTATGATCTAAGGTAAGTTCATCTTTGAGTGTATATTCAGATACCTTGAAATTGCATTTAAACATTCTATTGATCACTTCTTGCTTTAGATAGCAAATGTAGTTTAAAATTCATTTATTCTTAGTTTAAAATATGTCAGACTCTCAGCTCGAAAATAAAAAGTCTAGACACAGTAGACACAACTAAGAAGAGGTGCTTTAAGCTTGTGGTGCACTATCCCTTCAAATATACAGCAAGCAGATGTGTATATTTCTTATAATCCAAGACTGTACACAGTTTCCATTGGTCACTACAGTTAAGAAATTAATCTCAGTTGGTGTATTTATCCTTGCAGACTTTGGGAACATTACTAGTGGTACTAGGTTAAGAGCTGAGTTTGGCATTCTTTGAAAGGTGTTTTTTTGAATCTCTCATTGGGCATTGACAACCAAGCCCACTATGGATGGTTGATTTAATATTTTCTTGCTCAGATATTTAAGATGGATCATTTCTCAGACTACAAAGTATGTTATAGCACATTGAACATGGAATGATCGATCAACTTGTTTCCATTTTCTCCATTGACATCAAACAGATTTGCAGATGATTAACAGTAGACTTAAAAGTAAAATTGAGAGATTGATGTCCATGCTTTGTTTCCATATCTTACACTCAGGTTGTGACTATAGTATCCAACTTGCCAGCTTCCTCTTTTCTCAGTATTTATGCAAGGCCGGTACAAGATATCTCACAGAACAAGAGCCTTATTAGTGGACATACCTTTCTGGATGGGTTGTTGACTGCAGAATTTACTTTTGATTAGCAGTGAATTTAAGTCTTAGAACTTTTTTGAGGAATTTTGATACTTTGTCTCTTTATTGAGAAAGCTACAGTTTATTTTAAATGTGCTATTGCCTCTTCATTTTTCATAGTAGTAAATTATGTTTTCTTCCAGCCAGGAAATGGCAGCAACTTCAGGCGAAACGATACGCTGAGAAGAGAAAGTTTGGATTTGTGGATGCTCAGAAGGAAGATATGCCCCCTGAACATGTCCGAAAGATCATCCGTGACCATGGTGACATGACAAATAGAAAATTCAGGCATGACAAGCGAGTCTACCTTGGGTAAGAAGATGTATTTACTTGAAGAGCAATGACAGTTTCATATTCCCCCTGAAATTGTACTGTGGGATTCTATGCTTCCTCTTGAATTTAGTCTTGAGTGAGAGACATTGGCCCATACTGTATATATGATAATATTGCAAAGCATAATTTTAGAGCTGCCTTCTAAGTCTTTCTATTGATTTTGAAAGTTTGCTCAGAAGACTATTTAAAGAGGCATGAATGTGAAGGTCTGAAATCTGTAATGAAATTATAAAGCATTGTTTTAGCAGTATACCTATAAACCTATCTACTATTAAACCAACAGAAGAAACATATTGTTTTTTGATGTTTTTTAAGATTGGCTTGCTGATTCCTTATTTTGACTGCTGCTCTGCCTTGGATTTTTGCCTACTTTAGAGTCAGTATGTTGAAATGGAAAGAAAAAATCAAATTAAAGGCATTTGCCTGATGGAATCAAATTTGTGTTAACTAAAGAACAAAAATAAACTAAGATTTTGCAAATGTACAATTTTATGTTTGTAGAAGCTTTCTTTAAAAATGACATTGTTGAGTACCAAAATGTATTGTGCCTTCATAAATTTTGGTGCTGGTGTCGAAAAAAACTATTCTGACATTTTATTTTGGAGCTTCAATTATACCCATTTTCAAAGCTGCAAAGTGCTATTTTGTTTATAATTTTAAACATTATTATACATCAGCCATTTTTACTAAAAATACACTGGTCCTAACATATTAAACATACCATCATGATGAATTTTGTCATGTAAAATATAATGTATTTAATGGCAACATCACTAATCTTGTCACAGCATAGATGCTGTCTGGCAAGACTAATGTATTTAAACTATCTTTTCCCTCCCTCCAGAGCTTTGAAATACATGCCACATGCTGTTCTGAAACTACTGGAGAACATGCCTATGCCGTGGGAGCAGATCAGGGATGTATCGGTTCTGTATCACATCACAGGAGCAATTTCATTTGTTAATGAAATTCCATGGGTTATTGAACCAGTTTACATATCTCAGTGGGGGTAAGTAAGGTGTTGGATGTTTCTGAGCTGTTTTTGTAATATTCTGGCTATAATCATCAGGGAATTGTGTCGCACGATGTATGGTGGATCAGTGTTTTGAATGACACCTGTTTTACAATTACCAATGGTTCACGATTCTTGTCAAGGTAAACCATTATTGAACTTGTATTTGGTATTTTACTGAGACTTGCTGATTTCAGACTTCAACCTCCTAGATTTTTCCAGTTCTTCCGATGTCTTCCTGATTTCTTCTGTAGTAACTTTTTCTATATTTTCCATTCTTAGCATCAATGCTGAATATGATTTTCCTGACAAAATGTGAGGTGAAGTTGTACTTCCATTGTGATATTCCTATTGCAATAAAACAGCTGAGATAATGGATTTGAGTTTAGCTAAGACGGTGGCAGCTGTCAAATGGTCAAAGGGAGTTGTAGAAAAATTGTTTGGATGGTTGTAGGAACCTAGAAGAAAATAACAGGCTTTTCCCAAGTAAAGTCTCCTCTAGTTCTTCCATGCATATGCATAATTGAGGAACATTTGACCTATTTCTATTTCCAGTATTCCAGGTTAATGTTAACTCTATTTTGATGTGCTTTATTCTTAGCCAGTTAATAATTAAGTAATTTCATTTGAAATTGAACAACAACAGTTTTTAAGGAATGTTTAATTCTATTCCCAACTGCAGGCTCAATTGTCAGCTTTCACAACCCTTCCACATTATGCGATCACCTTTGAAATCTTATTATACTCGTGAATTAAATATTTAAAGTTCACCATGAAACATTTTCTAAATGAATGCTTTTTATTTCTTGGTGGATAAATCTGTTATATTTCTTTGGCATACTGAGGATCTGTGTTCTGTCATTTTGCTAATGCAATTTTGAATTACTCTTTTATTGCTAGAACCATGTGGATTATGATGAGACGTGAAAAACGTGATAGACGACATTTCAAAAGGATGCGGTTTCCTCCTTTTGATGATGAAGAGCCTCCATTGGATTATGCAGATAACATACTTGATGTGGAGCCACTTGAAGCAATACAAATGGAACTTGATTCAGAAGAGGATGGACCAGTAGCTGAGTGGTTGTATGACCATCAACCATTGAAAGACAACCCAAAGTAAACTTTTGATACTATTTGCATTGATATCAGAAAAGATTGAAAGTCTAATGTAGTAGTAATGTTAAATAGAAACAAATTCTGAGGTTAAGTTATTAACTAGTACATTTCAGTTTGTTAGGTGTGATATCATTAAGACTGTTTCATAACTAGAGGATAAACAAATTCAACATTCTTCTGCATGTTCTTGGATTAGTTGACCATTCGAAAGTACTTTTTTAAGATGCACAAAGAATACTGTATATTGAAAATTTGTATAGTTTCTACTGTATTCTGAACTATTATATCCAAAGAGTGCTTAATATTTTCGATATATTAGCAGCAACTTTCTGCAAGTTGTTGCGCTCAATGTGAAAAAGATGATTGCAGTCAAAGTCACTTTGCCCAAGTAATCCCTGAATACACATTAAACCAATTAAATGTGTTGATTTGATGAATGTTATAATCTAACTTTACTAACATTAAATGTGGAAACCCACACGGATATATACAGCTTTACATCAAAAACTTAGGTATAATTTTATGTTCATAAAAATACCAGTGGACCAAAATTGTTAAAATAACTGATCTGCAGAATTCCCATTTTTTTGGAAACACTATACTAAAGCACTATTTTATGAATCCTGTAGGAGTGAATAAAAGGTCAAAAATATTTTGTTACAGTTGTTAACTATTGTTTCACTCTCATTTAGATGAGGACAAGGTTAGGTTTAGTAATGATCTGAAATGTTGTCAGCATTCCATGTGAATAGGCCTGCACTTAAAGATTGACTCCTGATGAAGTATAGAACCTTTATTAAAACCTTTATTATCTGACCTCAAATTAAATTACTGGTTTGATGAGAGGAGCATGTTAGAGTGGTAAAAGTACTACCTCTATGTTATTTTTAACTTTAAAACTTTATTTATACAGAACGATAACAAGCCCTTCTGGCCCAGCGAGCCCGTGCTGCCCAATTACACCCATGTTAACCTACTAACCCATATGTCTTTGGAGTGTGGGAGGAAACCGGAGCACCCGGAGGAAACCCATGCAGTCACGGGGAGGACATACAAACTCCTAACAGACAGCGGCAGGAATTGAACCCTGATTGCTGGCGCTGTAATTGCGTTACGCTAACCGCTATGCTACCGTGCCTCCCCAACATTTTTATGTCTCATTATTAATAGGGTGGCCCTAAGCTTTAGTGATGTTTATTTCATGAGTGTGGTTTTAAGTGTTAGCAATATTTTCTTCATGGCTGCTTGTTATTTTTCACTCTTGCTGTAATTGGAATTAATTTGTATTAAGTTGACATGATTAGAATAAAATTAACCCATCCAGCATTCTGACAGTCTGGAAACATTGTGATCCATTTGTGAAATATAAATGTTTAAACTGGAAATTTTGTCCCATTTTAGGTATGTAAATGGATCTACTTATCGCCGTTGGCAGTTTACTTTACCTATGATGTCCACACTTTATCGCTTGGCTAATCAGTTGCTAACTGATTTAGTGGATGACAACTACTTCTATCTATTTGATCTCAAAGCATTTTTTACTTCCAAAGCTCTGAACATGGCAATTCCTGGTGGACCAAAATTTGAACCTCTTGTTCGGGATGTGAACCTTCAGTAAGGACTTTTTTTTTAAAAGAAATATTGTGTCAAGCTATTAAGTGAGTCGTTAATTTTGGTGCGAGTTGTTGGTATTTCCAGTAATTATTCTGTTAAACTGTGGGTGGTGGTCTCTCCATAGCCATTGACATTTTGAAAAGATGGAAATAATCAGCTTACTAAGTCCACACTGATGTTGTCTTTCAGGATAGCCATTCAGTATAAAGGTATTTTGGTTTAAAACGATATAGACTGCTTCAGCACAGCAAATTCCACTTTCCAATGATCCTCAGAGTAAGGACTTTGTCCAACATTCCCAGTACTTTTTTTTAAAACCAAACTATTTACTATGTAATGATTTTACAGAGCAGTGGACACTGTTATGCTACTGTCAGCCTCATAATCTTAACCCCAGTTAATTCAGCCCCTTATTTTGGCCTCTGTTCCTTATGATTGTCATCTTTCATTCTTGGTTATATTTTAGTCAAACTGCATTTTTTCATTGAGCAACTTTCGTAGTGCTCAGAACTGCACAGTATGCATTATTTGTGTGTGTATCACATGAATCTACTTGCGCTGCCTCTTAATTACTGATGTTCCAATGCAGCAAGATCCTTTTGTTCCTTCCCCCTTTGTAAAACATTACCATTGAATTTGTGTTTTGCTGCCCAATTGATGTGAACTGTCACTTAACATTTTGAGTTCTTCAAATCAGATATGACCCTATGAAAGATTACTCCATGTCTTTTTGCAGTCTGAAGTTACTTTTCCCCTGGAATTGCTTTAAGCTTCGTAAGATGGTGCCTTATTCAATTTTTTGCACTGTTGTAAAGTTTGACAATATAGTTTTATACAGCTTTGGTTAACCACTGCAGTTCTAGTACGGAAATGAGTTCGTTTCACACTGTTATGGACATTCCTAATTAAACCTTGAATTGACTGCTCAGGAAAGTGTTATTTTCACTTCTTTGCTACGAGGCATAATGAGGTAATGTACCAGCCAGATTGATTCCTAGTCCAACCAATATCATGCATGTGGTGTTGGTTCTTGATGTGTGTTCAGAGAATGTGATAGGGCATTGGATCATCTCTGTCCATCCCTATAAGCCAATAAAATTAAAGTGAGAAGATTCTGTATTTTGAGTTGCGTGTTTCTAAGAGACCATGAAGGCTTATACTATGCTATTTTTAAACAATGTTGGAAAGATGTAACATATATTTGGAACTTTATGCCATGCTGTACAACTTGTCTCCATTTGATAAAGAAGTGAATTATTGCAGGTTTGCTCATTTAAGTTTGGTTTGCCTCTATTAGAGATGAAGACTGGAATGAATTCAATGATATCAATAAGATCATCATTAGACAACCGATCCGAACGGAGTACAAAATAGCATTCCCATACCTGTACAACAATTTACCCCATCATGTTCATCTCACCTGGTAAGTACATGTATTTAAGCCATTTCATGTCTTAGAACGTGCACCAGGAGGATTTAAATTTGCTAGTGAATTAAATACATTTATTACTGTTAGTAGAGAAGGAAATTATAAATCTTTTCAAAATGTCCTTATTTTAACATACCTGTAATATTTCATAAATATGTTGGAGAGTTTGGTCCTGTTATTGTGCATGTAAAGGTGGTTCTGCTATAATGTGATAGTTGTGTTGCTGAGAAACCTCACATTATAGAAAATTGCTTTATAAAGGCAATTTATGATCAATGGAAAAAGTGGGGTTGGGGCCAGAGAGTTTCAGACTCAGAATAAGAAAGTTATTTACCTCACAGGATTTTCAAAAATAAAGGTGTTTTTAATAGCTGTAAGTTTTTTTTACTGCAAGCTTAAACGTGTTAAAGGCTTTATGTTATATTGTTTAGTAGAGTATCCTTGCACAAGAATCAGTAGAAGTGATTGCTTGTCAATTTCCAATGGCCTCCTGCAGTGAAACCAGCAGCCTGTGTTCTTAAGAGACAATGGTATTGGATTACTGCAAGGAGGTTGCATGTAAACGGTTTTGGTTTCCAAGACAGGTTTCTTTCTGCTTGTCAATTTCCAGAGTAACTCCTAAGTGGATTGAAATCGCATTATAACCAATTCGGTCCAGGTAATACAAATAGTGTTCCCTAATTGATCAATTGCATTATATCCAATTCATGTTATGGTAACACGTTACAGCAGAACTACCTGTATAGCAACAAGTAGAAAGCAACAAGTAGAAAGCAACATGGTCAGCGGTCCTAGAAGTTCCCAAAGGCTGAGTTTTTTTTATACTTTTATGTTACTTACATATTTCCTCAAGATTCCTTCAGCCTCTCAATTGTGTTGCTGTTTGTAGCAAAGCTATGACTTTGCTGCCTTCCCCATGGAATACTACAGTGCATTGAAGTGCTGTCTGAATGGCAGGTAACGTGCTTTATACCAGTAATTGAATCTTTCCCCTGGCAGGACTGCTTAAGGCATCAATTAATCTGTTTCTTAAAAATAGGTGATATAGAAACGTACAGACATTTAGGTAGTAGAAAATATAATTGACTTTTGAAGTGTTGAAACTGAACTTTGGAAGTGCTTTATTCTAAAACGCCCATCTTCTCAGTAAACTAAGTTTACAACTAAACTGTGCTAAGTAGAAGGTTCCATATTCATTTCTGGGCCTCAGCTGCTTGCATTGATCTCAGGATTGGAGCTGTATTGTACAATTTGCTTTGGCATGCCTAAGGCTGAGGAAGTGGAAAATAGATTATTTTTTCATTCTGATTCCTATTCAGTGTCCTTTGTCAGGTATATCTGGATGTTGAATGATACTGTGATTTATCAGGCAGTCCAGAAGGGTTTCACCAGGGTAATAGCTGGGATGAATGGCTTAAAAGGGTTGGATCTGTATCCTTGGGAGTTTAGAAGAATGAAGGGTAATCTTATTGAAACGTAAGATCCAAAAGAGAGACAACAGGGTAACAGTTGATATGCTTTCACTTGCGGTAGCATCACAAATGAGGGAACATAGGTACAAGAAAAGGGGAAGCCCTTTAAAAGTGAGGTGTGTAGGAATTTCTTCTCACAGAGGAAGGTGAATCTCTGGAATTTTCTACCCCAGAGGGTTGTGTAGGCTAGATCACTCAAGGATTTTAAACAAGGATGTAATCAATTTTTGAAAGATCAGGGAAGGAAGGGCTGTGTGGAACTGGCACAGAAGAGGAGTTGAGTCTTGGGGGAGATCACCCATACTGAATGGTGGGCAGGCTTGAGCAGCCAGGTGACCTACTGCTGCTGCTATTTTCTTGTATTTTTGTGTTTTCTTACAATTCAACATTCACTGCCTTGATAAAGATCCCCTTTGGATGAAATTGTAAAAGACACAATATCTATGGGACCATCAAACTGGAGAGGATAATTGGTAAAGAAAATCAACATTTGATATATTAGCCTTAACTTAACTTTGAATTTGGATTTTAGGTACCACACACCGAATGTTGTGTTCATTAAAACTGAAGATCCAGATCTGCCAGCGTTCTACTTTGATCCATTGATCAACCCTATTTCTCACAGGCATTCTGTTAAGGTAATTGACAATATGCAGCAGTAACTTTGCTATTGCAATGCAGTTTTCATTTTGCCAGTTGATGAAATGCAGTAAACAGATAATCATATGCATTTGTCTTTCATTTCAGAGTCAGGAGCCGTTACCTGATGACGATGAAGAGTTTGAACTTCCTGATTGCGTGGAACCGTTCCTGAAAGATACACCATTGTATTCTGATCATACTGCCAATGGCATTGCTTTGCTTTGGGCACCAAGACCATTTAATCTGCGATCTGGTAAAACAAGGAGAGCACTTGACATCCCATTAGTTAAGAACTGGTATCGTGAGCACTGTCCAGCTGGGCAACCAGTCAAAGTTAGAGTTTCTTACCAGAAACTCCTGAAGTACTATGTACTGAATGCACTTAAACACAGACCACCGAAAGCACAAAAGAAAAGGTAGGTGGATTTTGCATTGAGCTGCTAGTAGCTGGTAATATTCAAAGCTATTTTGGCGGGGCACTTTTATTAATTCATTGTGGCATCACACTGAGATTGTGAGGGCAGGGTGGGGAGTGGTGTCAAAGAATGGAGCAGAGTATAATCCTTACTCTAAATAGACCAATCATCATTCAAATCAGTTTGCCAATCATGGTTTAACTACCTGGGAGAACCAATAGCATTTACTTCCACGTTGGTAACATGCGTCTCAAGTACTTTTGTTATAGTACACTGTTACCTTCTTGGTCTGGGTTGTTCTTATGTAAAGGATGTTAGACCTTAAAATGAGGAAGAACAAGTCGCTCTCGCTCTCGCCCTCTCGCTCTCCCCACCGCCCCCGCAAATTACATTTAACACTGACATTTTATTTATTTTCTATATCAGGTACTTATTCCGTTCATTCAAGTCGACAAAATTTTTCCAATCAACCAAACTAGACTGGGTGGAGGTAGGGTTACAGGTGTGCCGTCAAGGTTACAACATGCTGAATTTGTTAATTCACCGCAAGAATCTGAATTATTTGCACCTGGACTACAACTTCAATCTGAAGCCTGTGAAAACCCTCACAACTAAGGTAAAAATTATCACACACTATTTTTGCTATAAGCCAACAAACCTGAGGCACAGTCATGAGTTGGACAAGAACTAGAAAACTAAATGTGATATTTAGTTGTTTTATTTTTGAAGATACAAGCTTAAGTATTAAAACATTTCAGAATTACTACTTTGAATTGTTGTTTTCTGTTTTATTATCCTTTCATTTTAGGGGTTTAACACTTTTCAGTATTAAACCAATCCAGTTACATTGCAGTGTTACTGGATGTTTGCAATTCGGTGATCTTGAAACCTAAGCGCTTTGCATAGAAGCTCCAGTTATTGGTAAATAGCCATTAATTTGCCACTGTTAGAATTCATTTCCAGAGGATATAACCAATTGTTATGACAGTTGTAATTTGTAACCACAACAGAATTCAAAGACTAGATGCATTAGTGTTAGTTAACCTTGTTTTTAATCATTTAGCAGACTAAGTTAAATCATCCATCTAAATCATTTTTGAACAAATTAAATAATACTTTTAATTTAGTCATAGCAGTTGGTACATGTTTTCAAGCCATATTCCAGTGACTTGCATGCATACCATGGTAGAATAAATATCACTTTTCAAGTTCCAACTGAGCTGAGTCTTACGAAACAGATGTTAAAATTACCAAAGTGCCTTTCAAAGAGTGAGAAGGGGCCTTACCCATTGTGATGCAGCTTTTATTGAAGATATGTACAAACAACATAAAAATGTTGTATAGAGATATCTTCAATAAAACATGGCAATTAAACTGGAGATGAAAAAGTCAGTTTTGAAAAGTCTAAAATATTACCCCTGACTTCATTTTCACAGGAACGTAAAAAGTCAAGATTTGGTAATGCGTTCCATTTGTGTCGTGAGGTGCTACGTTTGACAAAGCTTGTCGTTGATAGTCATGTTCAATATAGGCTGGGGAATGTGGATGCTTTCCAGGTACAGCAAACTTAAAAAAGAACTATTATTGGGATTTTATAACAGAAAGGTTTAGTTTTAAAGCAATATTAAATACTATCCTTGTCACCTTGTTTTATTACACCTTAATTTGTCATTTATGCATTAATCTTGTTACAGAGCTTGTAAAATCAGTAGTACTGGTTACCAACTATTATATCTTTGGGCTTTTATCAAGTTTGTTCATTTGTTAATCAACAAGCTGACTTGAGATATTTTTCACACATTGCTTTGATTTTATGACCAATTGAATGGCTTATGTCCATTAATTTCTTCATATCTAATTTCTTTTAATTCTTTTAAATTCCTGCTGGATTCAATAATCAACTTAGCCACCTGGTCTGCAGTTATTGGAGTTTAGACTTGTGCAATTTACCAATCTGTTTCTGGCAAATAGTATCCCAAAATGTTTGTGCATTTCAGAATATCCTTACCTGTTTTCCTCTGTGTTGTTCTCAGAGCTGTAATGCTGTCTCAGCTATACTCCCACATTGACACTAACCACATGTCCAAATGTCAGCATGACCCCACTTCATGCAGTCCCACTTCATATTGATCAGGTCTCTGTTTCCAATTCTTCTACTTAATTCTTTCTTTCTCTCTCGACTGTCTACAGGAGTTAATAGCTACACTTATCCTTTTGTGGGTACATTTAGGCTACATGACAGTATCAATGCACATTAGTTTTGCTATGTAAGAACTGGAGTGAAACTGAGTAAGGGTTACTTTCTGCTTTGTTTTACATTCTTTGAGAGTCAGAACCAGAAGTTTTGTGGAGTAGTGCACCAACACCAAATATGGAGAGTGGAAATTCCTTACTTTTATTAAGGAATAGATTGGGCTATTTTTACATAAAACTTCAGCTAGATACTAAATCATTGAAAGTAATTTGGATTTATTTTTTGTGGTTTAGTTGTCAGATGGGTTGCAGTATATCTTTGCTCATGTGGGACAATTGACAGGAATGTACAGGTACAAGTACAAGCTGATGAGGCAAATCCGAATGTGTAAAGATCTGAAGCACCTTATCTATTACAGATTTAACACGGTAAGTATGCGGTTTTATATAATTCTTTGAACCTGCAATTATATGCATATGTCATGTCCATACAGTTCTGACAGGCCTATTCCTTCAGTGGATTGGGGAGCATTAAAATATTTATCTTTTATGCTGTAAATGGTTTAATGCTGTTTTGACAGCACTTTCTTTAAACTATATGGAACTGTTATATGCATCCCACCCATATAAACATATTGGAAAAATCATCACTTATTAATTGTGAATATAGGTATTCTATTTTTACACTTCTGCAAGTCTAGAGAAAGATTAAGATGTCCCTTGTTATTCTTTATCTGAAAAATCACATTTCCTTGTTTATGATTGAATGTTCAGCATGTAATGAACAGTAATATATAAAACTCTTTCAAAGTGTGTTAGGATAGTATGATGCAGCAGAAGGCTCCTTTGCTGCTCTTATTTACGCATACACACGTCACCCGGTGACCACCAGCTGTAAGAGGAAAAAGTATTCAAATGAACGTGTATGTTTATATTGGAGTGCTATAAAAGATGTAAACAGTTTGCTACTAATTAAAGCTCAAACCATTTTAATTTTACAGGGGCCAGTTGGCAAGGGACCTGGCTGTGGATTCTGGGCTGCAGGCTGGAGAGTGTGGCTTTTCTTCATGAGGGGCATTACTCCTCTGCTGGAGAGGTGGTTGGGAAATTTGCTTGCCCGACAGTTTGAAGGTTAGTTACATTTTTGTTTTTAAAAAAAGCATTTGTGTAAACTTGTTTAAAAAAAACTAATCAAGAAGTTTAATTTACTACCTGTGCTGTTACTGACTCAAAATGACATTTGTGAACTTTCTGCACTGGCAAATCTCTGAAGTAATGTATTGCCTTCTTCTTTTCTCTAAACCCTTCACTCCCCAATCTCGCTCCGGTCAGGCCGTCATTCCAAGGGGGTAGCTAAGACTGTGACCAAACAGCGTGTGGAGTCTCACTTTGACCTGGAGTTAAGAGCAGCTGTCATGCATGATATCCTAGATATGATGCCTGAAGGAATCAAGCAGAACAAGGCCAGAACAATCTTGCAACATCTGAGTGAGGCATGGAGATGCTGGAAAGCAAATATCCCTTGGAAGGTACATCCCTTGAATAGCTCATGAGCAGCTCATTATATTCACATAAAGGAATATATTGTTGGATAACAGTTCCTCTACAACACTTGTTTGACGATTAACTGAATATCTTGTCTGTTAGGCTGTTGTGTGAATAACATCAGTAATCCTAGTTGTCATGTAAAGGTTTCAGATAGACCTCATCGAAGCCCTTTCCCGTTGTTTCCTTTAGAATTACAAAAGTTGGTGCTGCTTTTAGGTCCAACAAAGTCAAATCTAGAATCTAGATGGGAGGAGAGAAAGAGCTCTAATTCTGAGTGTAATAAATTCATTTATGACGTGTTTAAATGTGACATTCATGGCACTCATTTAAGCTTCTGGTGTTTCTGTACCCTTGGTATTGCTGTGAGGATGTGCAAGGATTAATTATAGCATTGGCTTTGTTTCAAGTGGAATATAGTTGGCTTAAAGTTTACATATAGTTCTGAGGTTAAAGTGTATAAAAGTAAACATAAATTGCCTTATCACCCAAGATTTGATTCTGTTGTAATAGGTTCCAGGTCTTCCGACTCCAATTGAGAATATGATCCTGCGGTATGTGAAAGCCAAAGCTGACTGGTGGACAAATACTGCTCATTACAACAGGGAGCGTATTCGTCGTGGTGCAACTGTTGACAAAACTGTTTGCAAAAAAAACCTGGGTCGTCTTACCAGGTTGTACTTGAAGGCAGAACAAGAAAGGCAGCACAATTACCTGAAAGTGAGTTCTACAGCTTGGTATGCTGTTGTTCAGTTTGATTTAGTTTTGAGGTTTTCATGAAAATCTCTCATTTGTTATACGGTTAGCTAATCTCAGTCCTCTTACTGATTAATATGAAACACTCCATGTCCAGTACTAGTGTTTTAAATAATTCAGGATGTTTCGAAAATCCTTAAATTGCCTTGAATTTTCTTTGTTTATTCATTTTAATAGTAGTGCAAAACTAATTGGCATTCATGAGCTTATGCCTAGCCACCAAAGTAGTTAGTAATGAAATACTTGTAATTTTAGATTTGAGCTTGGATCTAATTGTGGTAAGCTTTGGTCAGCATATGGTGTATTTCTCTAAAATCTCAGCTTTGTCTGTAAATCTTAATTAATTGCTTAAAAGTATTTGAATTCTTTTGTGCCAAATAGGATGGCCCCTACATTACTGCTGAAGAAGCCGTTGCCATCTATACTACCACTGTGCATTGGCTGGAGAGCAGACGTTTCTCACCGATTCCTTTCCCGCCACTTTCCTACAAACATGATACAAAGCTTCTGATCTTGGCTTTGGAAAGACTCAAGGAAGCTTACAGGTGAAGAGATGTGATTGAAACAGCAAATTCAAAAGACCTTTCGTTATTAAAGTGAATTCAGTTTGTTATATCTGATTTGTTGAAATTGAAATTAAAATGGATGAAGGTTTATCTTTGATGTCTTACTCTTAATTTCAGTGTGAAATCGAGGTTAAACCAATCACAGAGGGAGGAACTGGGTCTAATTGAACAGGCTTATGATAACCCTCATGAAGCTTTGTCCAGGATTAAACGTCACTTGCTTACACAGAGAGCTTTCAAAGAGGTTTGTGAAAAGTTGTATTCAAAATTGTACCCATGTCATGATTAAATGCAGTTATCTTATATTTGCTGATTAATTTATGATATAGCAGAAGTAGTTCTCATTTTCACACTCAACATCAGAATGTCTTTTTTTAAACAATCTTTCTACACTGACAGGTTGGCATTGAATTTATGGATCTGTACAGCCATCTGGTGCCAGTTTATGATGTGGAACCATTGGAGAAGATCACTGATGCTTACCTTGATCAGTACTTGTGGTATGAAGCTGACAAGCGGCGGTTATTTCCCCCATGGATTAAGCCAGCTGATACTGAACCACCTCCATCACTTGTATATAAATGGTGCCAAGGTATGTTTGTAGTTTTTCTGAAAAGCTTTGCTGTTTGCCATTTTAGATTTCATTCGTTAACATTAGTTTCACTTCCTTTAATACATAAATAGCATAATAGATATATTTCAACTTGTGGTAAAATTTTTGCCACATTATCTGGTGTAGCTTTAGGGCATTTTTCTATTTCTTTTATTTGATTGAATGTAGTAGATTGTATAAAACGTGATTTATGCTGCTAATTTAATGCATAAAATAACAATCATTATTGTCATTGGGTTATGTTCCCCATACTGAATTTTAGATGAAACCACCCGTTAAAATGTAATAGTCAAATGTTTATTTGAGTTTTCAGTTTTCACTCACTTTCAAGACACTCCAAATTAAGTGCACCTGTTTGTATTTTTAAATACAAAATTATTTTATGTCTTTGCTTCCAATGAAGAAGCACATTGTATCTTCCGGTAGCAATGTGTTTAAATTTCATTTGTGACATTTCTTATAGTAGTACACAACTACCTTTTTAGATGAACTCCCTGCTAAACTACATGTTCCTTTTGGGGAAATGAAACAGCCAACCTCAAACTGTGCAGCTTTCAAATATATTTTGATACATATTAGAAGTTTACATTATTCCTAGTAAAAAATTTTATTAAAATTTGGTTATTTTGAAAATTTATTGTTATACAATGGTTATTTAACGCAGGTATCAACAATCTTCAGGATGTGTGGGAGACAGCTGATGGTGAATGCAATGTCATGTTAGAATCACGATTTGAGAAAATGTATGAGAAAATTGATCTGACTTTGCTGAACAGATTGCTTCGTCTGATTGTGGATCACAATATTGCTGATTATATGACAGCTAAGAATAACGTTGTTATCAATTACAAGGTATGTGTAATATACATTATGGTGACTATCCTTTGCTGGCGTTTTTATAATATTGACACATGCTGATATTAACCAAAATTGCACGTGTAAAGGATTTTTGAAACATTTTAGATGGATCAGAAAGCTTCCACGTCAAGTGCATTTTTAAGAGTAGTTTTAAAATGGAAGAAGAACCTTGTTTAATTGAATATATTTTTAACAAGAATACAGTTAATTAAGCAATATCTGTAAGAACAGCATGGAAATAAATTTATGGTCCCTGCTCCTTTTCATTATAATTAAATAAATTTTTAATATGTTCATTCTAGCATATTACAACTTAAAGGTTCAGTCTAATAAGTGGACCTTTTGAAGAAATTTTGGTAGCATGAAGTCAAGCATGTAAAGTATTTTTTTTAAAGTAATTTTTTCAAGTATTTGGTGATTTACTGTTTTTACTTTTGGAGACAATCTTTTGTGAACTGGAGGATATTATTGGCAATATAAGTTAATTGGATCTGTCTGGGGTATTATTATTTAGAATGCATTTTTTTTCCACATGCAAGGACATGAACCACACCAATTCCTATGGCATTATTCGAGGGCTCCAATTTGCCTCTTTCATAGTCCAGTACTATGGGCTGGTGCTGGATCTGCTGGTATTGGGTCTCCATCGAGCCAGTGAAATGGCTGGCCCACCACAAATGCCAAATGATTTTCTGAGTTATCAAGATGTTGCCACGGAAGTTGCTCATCCAGTCAGGCTTTTCTGCAGATATATTGAGCGTATTCACATTTTCTTCCGGTAAGCAATTTCCTTAAACTATAAGACTTGCTTCTTGTGGATTATCACTTTTAAACAGCCTTAGAATTTGTGGCCAAAATATGGATTTAATTGCATGTAATGTATTAAAAATTGGCAATCTATTTTAAACTTGGACTTGCAAGACTTTGCTGATAATTGCCACATAATTTTGGAGCATGAGTTTTGCCAAGAAATATTGTTTAAATGTTTTCAGTGTTTCTTGTCTGTATATTAAACCCTTCTCAAAGTTGCTCCTTTCCCACTGAAGCACTGTCTGGTGTTGCAGTGGGGGTCTATAGATAGTGGTGACTGTGCAGTTCTCATCCAGTTGGAGCAGCTAGGAAATTTCTGAGCTTGGTCCTGTTGTAAGTCAGCAGAGCGTGGACTCTCAAGTGGGTCATTTGATACAAATAGCCAAGAGTGATCATTTTTCAGTCTTTTGGGCTTAAATGGTTGCTGTGGTTTTCCAGTTGTTGTTCTTAATAAAATTTGGAATTGAGCTTTGGATTTGACCTGCATAGTAATGCCAGTCAGAGAGCTGATTAAAAGTATGTTTCTTCAAATGCACGTTTCACAATCTATACTTACAGATTTACAGCTGATGAAGCCAGAGACTTGATTCAGCGCTACCTGACAGAACATCCTGATCCGAACAATGAGAACATCGTAGGATATAATAACAAAAAGTGCTGGCCAAGAGACGCGCGTATGAGGCTTATGAAGCATGATGTCAATCTGTAAGTGTTAGGTTTAAAATTGTTGCCTGGTGTTTTACCTACTACTTTTTGTAGTATTTGCCTGATCCTTGCCCTTATCATTACTCTGCAAGCTGCAATTCAGAGTTTAGTTTGCCAATAAAGTCCACTGGAACAAGTATGCTTCTCTTTTATCCATCCCACCCCAGCTAAAAAAAAAATCAGTTAATTTAAATTCAAAAGTTCTGTGCCTTTTGTCAGATTCTGCAGGATAGTCCTGATAAAACTGTAGTGCAAAACATTGTGGGAAGTGATGCTTCATAAATTTTGAGTTGTTCAAGATGAATTTCATTTTGATAAGACTCTTAATGGTTTATTAATTGAGGTGGTGCATTGTCACTGTTTTATGTGGACAGAGGACCTTGAATTCAATTTCTTATAAACTTAACTCTTTATAAGCTGACACTCCAGTGCGGTAGTCGTTGTACAGCATTGTGCTGTCATTTGATATGTTAAACTAATGTGCTGTCTCACTGATGTGCTGGATATGAACACTCATTATTATTTGTAGGAGAGCAAGGCAGTTTTCCCACTGTTCCAGCAGTATAATCTTTCGGTCAGCATTACCACCAGCAGATTTACCAGACATTATCTTAGTCCTTACTGTATATGGCATGTTGCTGCATGCATATAGCTGCAACATCAGCCCTCGTAATGGTAACTGCTTTTCCTTGTTTTGGGATGTTGCGGGCATATGAAAGGTACTATATAACTGCCAGTTATCTTCTTTACCCTTTCTCAGAATATTCTAGACTTGATCCAAATAATTCTATTGGGCATATGATCAGATAGAAAACATTAGGCTTTAAGATGTACAGCTGTCTCTCAGTGAAGTGTATTAGTGATTGATAGTGTTAACTTATAGGCAAAGAATAATTGGAAGATTATGAAAAAAGATTTGTGCTCAGTGTATGTTAAGAAGATGTTTTCTATAAAAACTCCTTTCCATTTGGAAACATGAATTGAGTGATCACAGTCCTATTACAACAGGTGGTACATAGAACAGTACCGTTTGTCCAACCTCTCCCTGTAGCACATGCCCTCTAATCCAGGCAGCATCCTGGCAAACCTCTTCTGCACCCTCTCCAAAGCCTCGACATCCTCCCTATAATGGGGCAACCAGACTGAATGCATTACTTCAGATGTGGCCTAACTAGAGTTTTATAAAGCTGCCACATAACTTCCTGACTCTTGAACCCAATGCCTCGACTAATAAAGTTAAGCATGTCATGTGCATTCTTTACTACCCTAATCAACCTGTGTAGCCACTTTCAGGAAGCACCGCGAGTTTTTGAGACCAACTGTTGGAAGCGGTTGAGCTTGCCAGTGAAATTCAAATTCATTTGAAAGCTTTTATGTTGAATGTTTATGTTTGGTCAGTTAACACAGTTTGAACTGGTCATTTGGTCCAGTCTCTAAAGTATTGTTTCTTTTTATGCCCGTGTCTTTAATTGTTTGTATTGCACCTTTTAGGGGACGAGCAGTGTTTTGGGATATCAAGAATCGGCTCCCTAGGTCTGTTACCACCATTCAGTGGGAAAACAGCTTTGTATCTGTGTACAGCAAAGACAATCCCAATTTGCTATTCAACATGTCAGGCTTTGAGTGTCGCATCCTTCCCAAATGTCGCACAAGCTATGAGGAATTCACTCACAAAGATGGCGTTTGGAACTTGCAAAATGAGGTATAAAGCATTGTGTATAGCTACAAACACCGTGGAACTATTGTTCTAATAATTTAAGCAATACTGGAAGTATCTTTGTTACCTGATCTATCATACCGTCATACGGTCAAGGCATCTACTATGGTTGAAAAATTCCATGTGTAAAGTAAGCAGATAATGAGGTAGCCAATTACTGAGATGACTATAAAATCTAATATAAGCAACATGTGGCATTTTCCATTCTCACAGTTTTTCATTCATATTTTTTGAAAACACTACTAAATTTAACAACAAAACTCACCTTGGAAGACCTGAAAAATGCCTCCAGTGTTTCTTGCAAACATTTGTTCTACAAACCACATCACTAAAACCAGAATATCTGTTACAATTTCATTGTAGTCTAGAAGCTTGCAGTGAACAATTGGCTATTGAATTGAAATACAAAGCAATGAGTGCAATTAATTTATTTGATGTGAAACAGATTGGTATGATCTGTGGACCCACGCCCATGTATTTGATAGGCTATACAAACACAAATTCTTTCATAATTTGTAACTCAGGTTACCAAAGAGCGTACAGCACAATGCTTCCTCAGAGTGGATGATGAATCTATGCAGCGATTCCATAACAGAGTACGGCAGATCCTCATGGCTTCTGGTTCCACCACTTTCACCAAGGTATGGTTCCTTTACAGATGTTTAATGCAGATATTTTTCATTTAAAGTAATAATGGAAATGTTGAATAATTACAAGTAATGTTTGAATAAGGTCTATGATTATTGTAGATTCAACAATAAAGAACCTACGGACAGTCTGCTGAAAGTTCTTAAACACACTTTCTTTTGCATAGTTTACCCACCCATAGTTGGGTGCAGTATATATTTAAGTTGGAATGAAGATTCGTTGCTACTTACCAGTAGCAAAGATGTAACATTTTTATAACAAGGTATCACAACAGGAGGAAATTGTAAAGTGCTTTTAACTTGTTTACTTGGATGTTCCTGTGACGATCTTTATGCTTTTCTAGATTGTGAATAAGTGGAACACAGCACTGATTGGTTTGATGACCTATTTCCGTGAAGCAGTGGTTAATACTCAGGAGCTGTTGGACCTGTTGGTGAAATGTGAGAACAAGATCCAGACACGTATTAAGATTGGTTTGAACTCCAAGATGCCAAGTCGTTTCCCTCCTGTGGTGTTCTACACCCCCAAGGAGCTTGGTGGTCTGGGAATGCTCTCAATGGGCCATGTTCTCATCCCACAGTCTGATTTGAGGTACTGTTTAGATACAGATTTATTTCGTGAACTTAAAAAAGCAGTGTAAAGTACTCTAATTAATTAAGTGCATTATGTAATTAGATAATAATGTTTGACATTTTTGCACATATTTACTGTCTCTAAAGTTATCAGCAAGATATCAACATTACCTTCTGAAATAATTGTGACAGCGTGCCGATAACTTTAGATAGTAAATATGTGCAAAAATGTCAAACATTTTTCAGAATCATAGTTTTAGACTATACAGAAAGACTTAGATGTTTAAGTTTGTTACTCTTTATGCCTTTTTTTACATAATTTGTTACATTTTGCAGATGGTCCAAGCAGACAGATGTGGGCATCACTCATTTCCGATCAGGTATGAATCACGAAGAGGACCAACTGATTCCTAATCTTTATCGTTATATTCAGCCTTGGAGAGTGAGTTCATTGATTCACAAAGAGTGTGGGCAGAATATGCATTGAAACGACAGGAAGCCATAGCACAAAATAGGTAAGTTGTGAAATTATGTGAAGCCATAATAGTGATGTGATTCTATTTCCTTGTGCTTGATAAACTTCTCATTATTTCAGACGGTTACTTTGGAAGATTTAGAAGATTCCTGGGATAGAGGTATCCCACGTATTAACACATTATTCCAGAAGGATAGGCACACTCTGGCTTATGATAAGGGTTGGAGAGTGAGAACCGATTTCAAACAGTACCAGGTATGTCTTAATGTTTTGGTAGGATATTTTGTTCCTTCTCCCATCCATTCTTTGGCTTCTGTAACCTCCCTGCATTGTCACTGCTGTTCTAAGGCTGGGCATTTGTACAGAAAGTTTGTAAAATCAAACCTCTAATGAGAAACTGCAGGCTTCAGTACTTCTCTCTGAAAGCACATTTGAGGATAGACCCTGCCATGTTGGCACTGTGTCTGACTGTTTCATGTCTTAGTATTTGGAATTTCACCAAATTAAATAATTTGCTTGAGGGATGTGCTGATCAGACTGATGAGTTTAACCAGTGTTTAATTGAGCCATACAAATGACTGCACTTGATATCTGATCTATGCTGTAAGCCAACCAGAGCTGGGGTGATGAGTGGTCATTGCACAATCATTGTACTCTGGATAATGATGAAAAAATGAGCCAGAATCTATGTTTCTAAAAGAAAAATGTGCATAGATTCTCATATGCCATGTGAGAATAAGGTCATTGCAGTCAGTTGTGCTGTTCCATGGTCTTTTCTCTGCCTCTGATGCATTGAATAATTTTCTTTTGTGTAACTTACGGGAGGTGAATGGCAGTTATAAAAATATCCTCTATTTGAGATTCCATACCACATTTGTGAAATATTAGACGGATGTATTTGGTTAAGAAATGACAAAAATAAATGCCTAGAGATAAAGCTTGGAATTGGTTAAATTAGGGGTGAGGAGATTTAACAAATTTTGTTCCAATAAAGATGTAAAAGTCTGTAATTTCATTAACAGTGCTTTAGCATTTTGTATCTACTTTTTCTTTTTCACCTTTTCACGTGTACAGGGATGTTTGCTGTACTTGTACTAAGACAGGCAAGTGATTATTACTAAATTTGGTACATCTCAAAAGGCTGAGTTGACCATTAATTTAAAACTCACAAATAGGATTTAAGTTAATCTAAGAAATTCACTCAGAATGCTTGCTTATTATTGAGTGTGGAATTGCCAATATTTTAAGTATTAATACTAAGAAAAATGCAGACTATGTTGAAAATTAAGTGTAATTAAGATGTGTTGTTCCCAGGTGTTGAAGCAGAATCCTTTTTGGTGGACCATCAAAGACATGATGGCAAGCTATGGAACTTGAACAACTATCGTACAGACATGATCCAAGCACTAGGTGGTGTTGAAGGCATTCTGGAGCACACGCTCTTCAAGGGAACATATTTTCCTACATGGGAGGGTTTATTCTGGTATATAATTTTTTATTTTAAGCTCTGTTGTTTAGTATGTATGTTTGAGGTGTACAACTCTGGGAAAAGAATATTGCTATGTACTTTTTAAATTAAATATAAATGGTTAATTTCTAAAAATCTTTTACTTGAAGGGAAAAAGCAAGTGGTTTTGAGGAATCCATGAAATGGAAGAAACTAACTAATGCCCAGCGATCTGGTTTGAACCAGATTCCCAACAGAAGATTCACTCTTTGGTGGTCACCAACCATCAACAGAGCTAATGTATGTATCTGTGAGTTTTTTAAAAATTAATGACATTTATTTCATGAAATGAGTTCATGGAAATGACTTAACATATTTTCCATTTTCAGGTTTATGTAGGTTTTCAAGTGCAGTTAGATTTAACAGGAATTTTCATGCATGGCAAAATACCCACCCTAAAGATTTCCTTGATCCAGATCTTCAGAGCCCATTTGTGGCAAAAGATTCATGAGAGTATCGTTATGGATCTCTGTCAGGTCAGTGTTTGGACTCCTCTTAAGTCTTGGAATACTTTATTTGGTTTGATATCCGATTTAGGAGGATCATGAATGAAGGTAAGATGCAGAAAAGTAAATGGAAGTAAATTTTAGAATTAACAAAAATACAAGAGAGAAAGTTAGAGGGGGTTGAACTTCCACTGAAATTTTTATTTCATCCAGTTTTGAAATGAAGATTTGTGTTAGTGATATAATTGGTTTTAGTACAGTTGACCACAAAATAAACAGAAGTGTTTAATTTGAAAAATATGAACCTAATGTTCAAGAATATCTTGCTTGCATTTTCTGGAGAATTGTTTAATCATATATTTGTGAAATCCATTCTTCTTCATAGGTCTTTGATCAAGAGTTGGATGCTTTGGAGATTGAAGACTGTGCAGAAAGAGACCATCCACCCCAGAAAGTCTTACAAAATGAACTCCTCCTGTGCTGATATTCTGCTGTTTGCTTCATATAAGTGGGAATGTTTCCAGACCTTCACTACTTGCTGATTCAAAGTGAGTTAATTTCACCTTGTCAGTAACATTTAAGTAGAAATGGGTAATTTACTCTCTAAGGCCTATTCTGCCATTAATGAGATTATGGTTGTTTGTGAGCTAACTCCATTTACTTCCCTTTGTCTCTTATCCTTCACTATCTTTGCTTAACAAGAATGCGTTAATCTCTGATTTAAAAATTGACAATTGACTCAGATCCTATTGCCACCATCGTTTTCATGTTGAAAAGTTTCTTCCTTTATTCCTGAAAGGTCTGGCTTTAATTTTTAGCTATGCCCCCTTTGGGTAAACTCCCATACAATGGAATCAAATTTTATCTGGATATAATTTTCCTCCTTAATAGCTTGAGATATCTTTAAGACACCCCTTAGTCTTTCAAATTTTGGGAATGTGTTTCCTTTTTAATCTCTTGTAATTTAACCTTCAGAGTCCAAGTACCATCTTGGTAAATATATGCTGGAACCCAGCAAGGACATTGTATCCCACCTAAGCTGTGGTACTTGTCCAGAACTGCTTATAGTGCTTGAGCTGTCATCCATCCAGAGTTTTACATAGTCGAGGCATAATTGAAACCTCATTATATTCCAGTCTTCCAGAAAGCCAATGTTCTGTTTCTCTCCTTGATTTTTTTTGTACCTGCCCTCGGTACTTAGATGACCTAAAAAAATTCATTCAGGTTTGTCACTTATTGGATGTTTGTGCATATTGCAGTTACATTTACATTACATTCAGGCTACCAAGGTGAATATGGTTTATGTATTTTTTCTTTTCTTACTGTTTTGAATTATGTTGTATTTATGAAGATTTCCTCTTTCTTCTAGAGATGTGATGGATAGCACTACTACTCAGAAATACTGGATAGATATTCAGTTGCGATGGGGTGACTATGACTCTCATGATATTGAGAGATATGCTAGGGCTAAGTTCTTGGACTACACAACAGATAACATGAGCATCTACCCATCCCCGACTGGTGTGTTGATTGCCATTGATCTGGCCTATAACTTGCATAGGTAGGTATTCAGAATGGTGTGCAACAAATGTATTCTGAAGGGTAAAGATGTAATTATGTAATTACTCATAATAGCTTACCAGTTCAAAGTGGTAATCTTCAGTACCTGTGTTTAAGTAAAAATATAGAGCAATTTGCTAAATATATAGAGCAACTATGTAAGTAGGATATTTTTAAAGGTTGTTCTAAATCATTTGTTGTAATATCAAGCAAAATATTTAATAGAACATGTCATGTGTTACATCATTTCCATAGAAATTTCTATCCTGGAATTTCTTTTGGAAAAAGTTACTCATGCTACTCTTTTCATCTTGCAGTGCTTATGGGAACTGGTTTCCAGGTGCCAAACCTTTGATCCAACAGGCAATGGCAAAGATCATGAAGGCTAATCCTGCTTTGTATGTGTTGAGAGAACGTATTCGAAAGGGTCTACAGCTGTACTCTTCCGAACCAACTGAACCATACCTTTCCTCACAGAATTATGGTGAACTCTTCTCCAACCAAATCATTTGGTTTGTGGATGATACCAATGTGTATCGAGTCACCATTCATAAGGTAAGAAATAGAGAACTGGTTGCTTCTCTTAATTAAAGTTTTGTTAATCGTAACCATATTCAACTAAGGACCTCATTCAGATTGGAAAATGTAATTTAGAAGAAGGTGTTCCTAAAAAATTAGTCCATGCTGCTTTCTCTCTCATTTTTAACCTCTTGCATAGCTTCTTTCATGTAATCGGTCATGTTGTGTTCTTTCACAGACTTTTGAAGGTAACTTAACAACAAACCCATCAATGGAGCCATTTTCATTTTCAACCCAGGACAGGACAGCTGTTCCTTAAAATCATTCATACCTCAGTTTGGGCTGGGCAGAAACGTTTGGGCCAGGTAACATTTCAGTGATATTTTAAACTTCTTCACTTTTTCTCTACGTGCTTATATAAAGGTTGCACCCTTGCATCTTGGGTAATTTTAATTTAACTCGAAGTATGGTTATAGTGGTAATTACTTTTCAGTCAATTTTAAGTTTCCATTAGACAGGAGAAGGATAACCAAACAAAAACATTTTTGTCATGAAATTGTATGAATTTTGCTACTTCAACCAAAATGGGTAGTCAGTTAAAAACATCTTCACAAACATTAATACCTAAATTTTTTTATTGGTCTGGAACTGTCAACAATTTTAAGTGTTTACTTAATTTTAATGAATTGGATTTTATTGAATTCAGTTAGCAAAGTGGAAGACTGCTGAAGAAGTGGCTGCCTTGATTCGATCACTTCCAGTTGAAGAGCAGCCGAAGCAAATCATTGTTACGAGGAAGGGCATGTTAGATCCACTGGAGGTAAGTAAAGTTATATTTAGAAGATTATTTGCCTTAAAATTGAAATGGAGTAACAAATGCAGCATTAAAAAGTTTGGAATTAGAAGTTGTATTTAAAACAGATGGCTATTTAAAAAAGAGATCAATATGCTGAATTCAAAGTCTGAACAATTATTTAAACTGAGTTCTGGTATACAGGTGTTTTTAAATTTTGTCGCATTGAATATAGCTTTTACAAAAGAGAGCACAAACTAATGTTTGCAGGATATGTGGCCCTGAATCTTGATGGAGCACTGATTTATAGTTATAAGCTGATTTAAAGAAATGTTTATAGGCAGTTAAACAATTAAGAACTCCAGTAGCAATGCTTGAATTCTTGACAATTTGTGTTTTAAGTGGCATTTTTGTTTGTTTAGGTCCATTTGCTGGATTTTCCCAACATTGTGATCAAAGGGTCTGAGCTGCAGTTGCCTTTTCAAGCTTGTCTGAAAGTGGAGAAGTTTGGTGATCTAATTTTAAAGGCAACTGAACCACAAATGGTGTTGTTTAACCTGTATGATGATTGGCTGAAGACTATTTCATCCTATACTGTAAGTAAGATAGAGCTTTAGTTCATTTATGGAAAGAGTATCCAGCAGCTAGGGTGTTAAGTGTCCAAGTTGTCTCATTGAACCTATAAATTTGGCTCACTTATATGACACTTGTGTTTTTACCCCCTTTTCCTGGATAATTTGTTGCACATCATAATGTACTTGACACATTCTGCAAATCTAAAATTGCAGGACATCCAGGAAATAACACATAATGGTATTTAATCATTAGAAATTTTTAAGGTATATTGTAAATTTCTTTGATAAAGAAATTGATTTCACTATTGAGGGCTGCATAATGGAGCCTTGACTTTCACCAACTTTTCCATACTCATTGCTGTCTTCCTCTCTTGAATCCACTCTTTACTGCTGCTTACTGCTTCCAGCCACATAACATTGCTCATTAACCCTTCCACCTCTTTCCCATATTTGGTAACTCCTTGGTGGAGACTTCATTACCTTGGGCTGAATTTAATGTATGATCTCCTGATTGGCATTTGTTATAATTCATTCAGAACACTATAGTCTATTTTTCCTCAGCCCCTCTAAGTCTCAGTTATCATTGCTTCATAAATTCTTAAACTTGCAGTCATATCATTGCATACAGTGGTCTTAATCTAATTTTGTATCATCTCTAGCCTAATACAGTTAATTCTTTCCTCCACCACCGGGTTGATAGGAACAGGTTACTCCTTATTCCTCACTCCTGTGCTTCACCTTTGTTTTCTACTTGCTTCTTGCTTACTTTAGCTCTAGTAATTTGGAAGTTTGTTCCTCCTCCCCTCTATCATAGCAGCAAGCTTTCTTTGTCTTTTTTCATCTTCCTAATTCCACTGTCTCTTCAGTTCAGAATTTACTGCTTTTGTAATTCTTGGCAAAGTGCTATGAATGTTTTTTTTTGCAATGTGATTATAGAAAAACATTTGTAGTTACTGGAGTTAATATTTACATTAGTGTGTGTTTTGCTTTTGAATACATACTAATGTAATGAAATGTGGTAATACTTAGATTGTGTTTTAGTAAATAAAGTGGCTTTTCTGAAGCAATACTAACTGTGGAAATTTAAAATTAGAGTGATACTTCTGGTTAGCTGGACAAACCCATTGCCATCTGTAAATCTAAATCAAATTGCTGGGGGGTTCATATATGTCTGTTCACCTAGTGCATGCTTAATCACAGAGAATTTGAAATTATGTCTGGAAGAGTTCAGGCTCAGTGCCTCCCAAATGAATGTAGACCTGCTGTTATGGCTTCATGTTATACTAACAAAGAGCAGTGGATGCAATAAGTGCAGGGGGAATAAAAGAAAAGTATTTTTGAGAAGTATCTTTGTTTTGCGGGAGCAACTGGCAAGAAGGTCAAGGGTGACTGAGAAGCTTGAAGACTTGCACAATGCATTGTGATCTATTTTATCATGGCAAGGCTTCTGTTTCAGAGCATTATCTGTCTTAGCTTCTTTCTGTGAATTTATTGATCAATCTGATTTGGTGGACTTGTGATTAATTAACTGGACAGTGAGCACGTTCCAGTTGGGAAGCCAGAAGAGTCCACAGCATAAATGGATGCAAATCATTTGGCTATATATGGATAGATTTTCAAATATATTTCAATGTACGTGGATATTTCAATAGGCTCAGATACATCTCTTCCCTTTATTCCCTCCAATGGTGCTGGGTTTATAGGCATTCTCTCGACTGATTTTGATTCTTCGAGCACTCCACGTGAACAATGATCGTGCAAAGGTAATCCTGAAACCCGACAAAACTACAATAACGGAACCTCATCACATCTGGCCAACACTAACTGATGAAGAATGGATTAAGGTGGAAGTACAGTTGAAAGATCTCATTCTAGCTGATTATGGCAAGAAAAACAAGTGAGTGACTGTAAAACAAAATGCAAGTGAGGAGAAAACTTCCTGATGATTTTGAGCACACTATTAACTTGAAATCAATTCAGGGTTACTTCTGGAAGAATTTTCACTTTCTACTTGTACTTTGAGGCACTTAAAATTAGATTTTATAAAATTTGTCTGACAATATGTTTACTGCTGTCCCTGGGTAAAGAACGGGTTCTGTTTTTACAAACATCCGTATGTCAATTTTGTCCATAGGTCAGTAAATACAAAAATCAATCTATACAGTAACCATACTTCCACAGTATAGTAATGAATGGTATCAAAAGTGCATAAGACTGATAAGAAAGAATCAGAATCAGATTTATTATCATTGATTTATGACATGAAATTTGTTGTTTTGCGGCATCAGTACAGCACAAAGACATAAAATTACTAGAAATTACAAAAATAAATAAATAGTGCAAAAAAAGGGAATAACAAAGTAGTGTTCATGGGCCGTTTAGAAATCTGATGGTGGAGAGGAAGAAGCTGTTCCTGAATCGTTGAGTGTGAGTCTTCAGGCTCCTATACCTCTTCCCCGATGGAAGTGACGAGAAGAGGGTATGTCCTGGGTAGTGAGAGTCCTTAATTCTGGATGCCACCTTCTTGAGGCACCGTCTCTTGAAGATGTCCTCGATGGTGGGGAGGGTTGTGCCTGTGATGGAGCTGGTTGAGTCGATAACCCTCTGCAGCCTCTTGCGATCCAGTAGTTAATAAAAGTGGGGGGAGAGAGAGAGAGAAAACTAATTCTGCCGTTTGTAGAAATGAACGTATGTATGTATGTTGGACTTCTGAATTTAATAATGTTATGGAAGCTCATTCGTATGTAGGGGTGCCCATCAGCTGAGCATTCATAAACTGGGGACAGCCTACATAGAGTCTCAGTGGTCTGCCTGGGCCTTATTTCAGAGTTATCAGTCCTCGGATGTAGCTTGGTGTATTAACTTAAGTTATATCTTGCGTTTTGACTTGACTCATACCAATAATACACTATTTACGTTTAATTATTGTTTTGGATTCTAGTGTAAATGTGGCATCCCTAACTCAATCTGAGATTCGTGATATTATTTTGGGAATGGAGATTTCTGCACCCTCTCAACAGAGGCAACAGATTGCTGAAATTGAGAAGCAGACCAAAGAGCAGTCTCAGCTGACAGCCACACAGACACGTACTGTGAACAAGCATGGTGATGAAATCATTACTTCAACAACCAGCAACTATGAAACCCAAACCTTCTCATCCAAAACTGAATGGAGAGTCAGGTAGTTTTTTTGTTTATGGCAATCAAACTTGAACAGAGATTAAATAATCACCCATTAATTGCTAAATATGTTTGCAGTCACCAAAGTGGTTGGGAATAGTATTTTATGTACTCAGTTCATATCATTTTAAATTGAGTTTATACTCATTGCCTGGCATTGTAATCTGAAGCTGTTATCTTCCTTGGCACCTACTTTATTACTAGTTGTATCTCTGTAAGCAATTTCAGAATGCATAAGTATCCTAGTTTAAAATGTTCTAAACAGCATCTTTTAAAGTTTTAGACTGATAAATTTATATTTTGTGAATTGCTTACAAAATTCTGATCAATACTGAACTGGAGGCCAAGAGTTAAAGAGTCACTTATGATTATTAGGTGCAGATAATTTAACATAAGGTACATAGTGTGGAAATCTGGATGAATTAATCTTGAGATGTACCTGCAAAATTCAATGGCACTTGAAGGTGTATCTCAAGGCAACCCAACCATATTGTGGTTTATGCAATGCAAGATTATGTTGCAAGTCTTCAAGTTAAGACATTTTTCAGCACAATATTTTAAAACTCTCCCTTTTCATATGTTTTAAATATATTACAATTTTATGAAACAGTGCTGTTTACATTAACCGTCTCTTAACATCTGATATTTTTTTCTCACTTTTCATGAACTAGGTGGGGCAACTGGCTGGGAGCTAGTGAAGCTAGTTCCCTTTAACTTTTCAGTTGGCAATATCTTAGTATGCTCTACATCCTAATTTCTATTTTCCCATTTAAAAAAAAATCAAGATAGTATTATATGCTGTGGCATGTTAAGTTTTAATGAGCCTGATGCTTATTGAAAGCTGCAATAATGCGATGGTGTGAATTCAACAATGGTTATTCAGCTAACTCATTGAATGGAGAAAAGATTGATGACTTTTTCGCCCTGCTAGGGATACGATATGTAAATACCTGCACTTAACATTAAAACAAAGGCTGGATTGGGTCCTTCTGCAAACCAGCTGAAGGAGCTAAAGTCAGTGAAGTTAGATAAATTTAGTATTCCACTTAACAGGCGAAATAGTGCATCTGTGAAATCTAGAGGATTTAGGAGCCAGCCATTAGGGCATTAGAATGTTGGCATAATCTGAATTCAGATTTTGTAACTAGGGTGCTTTTTCAGTACATATGAATGGGAGAAAATATGAGCAGATGCAAAATTATACAGCCTCACATTTACTAAATTCTAGAAGCTCCTATCTTTAATGAGAATAGTTGTGCTCCATGCTATCTGTGTTCTTTATTCTGCATAGGGCAATATCTGCTGCCAACCTTCATCTTCGAACCAATCACATTTATGTTTTCCTCTGATGATATCAAAGAGACTGGCTATACCTATATCTGCCCAAGAATGTGCTGAAGAAATTTATCTGCATTTCAGATTTTGAGAGCACAGGTAAACTACCCCTGCAGTATAACGACATGGTTTATTATGTTGGCCTGATGGAAATAATTCGCTTCAATAATTTCTTTAAAAACGTAACTTGAACTGGTAAATTGCATTAAGTACTTATACAAATTGTAGCAAGTTTTATGATGGAACAGTCAAAACCATGAGATTGAAGGTTTTGACTGTTATGTCCCTTTTAGTTGTCAATTTATTGAAAATGGTTATGTTCTGAAGGGAACTTCAACTGATATCTAAAATTATTTATCTATAAACTTAACCTAATTCAAGATGATTGGTTAACAATTACTGCCACAACTTTATTAAAGAATATGTGTCTTTTATCACAAAGTGGCTATGTATGTAGTATGAACAATTTGGCACAATATAATGCGGAACAAAGTTCAGTGGATACTACAAATAAAATACAGTTGTGGTATAAATTTAAGTTAAATATGCTTCTCAAAAATGGTGAGTGGTATTTCAGTAGTTAAATTATCATATTTGTATTAATAAATCATAGCAGTTTGCCCACTTAATGACCAGCTCTCCAAGAACTCTGCAATATGTTGTCCAAAAAAATTATCAGCAAGTTATACAACTACAAAACATTGAATGTAAACCTAATTTTTTTTCTAACTGCATGTTTCACCAGAATTAATTGGGATAATTCTCGGATATGGGAATTTTGGTATTTCTTTCTATCATCTGTCTGAAGTGTTGTTCTGCTTGTTCCACTTACTGTCAACAGTGATTACTTAAGCTGACCATATAACAAACCACAGATTGATTCGGGAATAAGGGAGGAAATGTGGCTTGTTGCATTTCTTGTACATTTAAAACAGAATTTGAATATAAAGTATTAAAGCTGGAGCTTAAGTCCTTCGATAGTGCAGGTGCAAAGGGAAGGATGAGTTAAGTGTGAATATTATTTTGGGAATTGACCAAGCTTAACACAACATGTGAATGTTCACTTGAGTTTTCAGTATAATTTTGAATTGATTATATATGGAGGCAATTGCAGTAAAACTGTATCCTTTTATAGATTGCTGGATATCTGTATGGTGTGAGTCCTCCAGATAACCCCCAGGTGAAGGAAATCAGATTGCATCGTAATGGTGCCCACAGTGGGGAACCCATCAGACTGTGCATCTCCCTAACCAACTGCCGCAGCATGAATATCTGAAGGTACTGAGGTTCTTTGGTCTATGTATGTTATACAAATGTCATGTAAGTTACATTATTCGTGCTTCTGTGGCTGAATTGGTTATGCTTTCATTGCTTAACTGTTAAGATATTCTGTACACAAAATTATACATCTTGTTAGGAAGCCTTGTCTTCATGCAAGTTTTTCAATAAGTCCCACCCCTTATATTATCTTTGGGTTTGGTTATTGTTCCTGTGTGATGTATCTACATATGAATAAGCTGTCAGATAATTGATCATACAACTGGGAGAGTTTTAGACCTTTCATTAGATAATCTCTATATTTGAATCATCTGCTAAGGTGAAAACTATATTTTATTAGGATCAATATTAATTGGAAATTATTTCTTTAGGAAATGGAGCCTCTTGGCTGGATTCACACTCAACCAAATGAGTCTCCTCAGTTGTCGCCGCAAGATGTCACCACCCATGCAAAAGTAATGGCTGACAACCCATCCTGGGACGGAGAAAAAACCATCATAATAACGTGCAGGTAAAATGGATAGAATTTCTTGGGCACCTTGAATAATCATAGCATATAGGTGATTTTGTGTACATCTGCGTTTGATGTAGATGGGGGCACAGCAAATAACTCTCATAGAAGATGTGGAAATGCTGATGCAAACCTGATTACAGAATATTAAAATTTTCACACTCTGTGCTTGTTGCAGCCGACAGGATCCAAGCTTGTCTCTGTGGCTGGGTATCATGTTGATCTTCTTTAGCTAGGCTGACCTAAAACAGTTGGAAAATTTTGCATGTGATAGTAAACTCATTCCACTATTGTTTAATGTTATTTTTTTTGCCTGTTTTGTATATATAATTGAGAGGAATGGGCAGAACTATTTTCTGTTTTCTTAAATGAATTTTTATGGCATCAGTATAACTTTAAACTGGGAACATTTTTCAGAATTAGTGTTCTTAAACATGCTTTCCCTAATTGCATGAGTGATGGTTGAATACTTGGAGATTTAAATTTTCATACTTAAGAAATGAAAGGTACAGTGCGAGCTCAGCCCTCAGACCTAGATTGGTTAAGCTTCATTCTTCCCACAAGATTGGCAGAAAATTTGACTGAATAAATGTTTATGCTGTGGTGTATTTTTGAGATTATGTACCATGGTGCAGTGATTGGACAAAACAAAACTTTGTATATTCCATTTAGTTGTAGTGTTGAATGAGTTAGAAGTTTAGGCAATTCTACGTGGAATTGTCTTAAAAATTTGCTTGTTTAATATTTTAAATCAGATTAAAATTCATAACAATCAAATAATGCAACATTTCAGGTACTTGTGTCCTGATTTATTTTTGAAGTGCACTAGATGTAAAAATACCTAGTTCAATTTTTATAGACAGTTGAATGCATTTACTTTCAAAAGACACATGATAAAACATTTTTGAGAAACTATAAATCAAATATGTTGAAATTATTGACAAGTGCTTAGTATAATTGTTGTCATAACCCTTTCACTGGCAGAGTCTTTAAATCCGATCCAGTACCACACTTAGAAAAAGTTCCTCAAGTTTATTAATTCTAATTTTAGTTTGGCTGCATTTCTGTAACATGATGCAAAGTCAGTAGTTGAAGAGCAGACATTAAAAATGCTTGACAAAATCCAGAGGTTAATGGTGATCTGAGAGCAGAATGAAAAATGCAAGAAATTACTTCATACTTCAAGAAGATGTGGCTTCATAAACATTTGTATGTATTTCTGGTTCTTAGTATATTGTCTTTCTTCAGCTTTACTCCAGGTTCTTGCACACTGACAGCATACAAGCTCACTCCAAGTGGGTATGAGTGGGGTAGACAGAACACAGACAAAGGCAATAACCCCAAAGGATATCTGCCCTCCCACTATGAAAGAGTGCAGATGTTGTTATCAGATAGATTCCTCGGTTTCTTCATGGTACCCGGGCAGAGTTCCTGGAACTACAACTTCATGGGTAAATACCTTTATGATTTTCTTTTAATTAATTCCTTTTCTTAACACAATGACAACAAAAAGAAAGTTCTCGCCAACCTGTGAAGTAAGTCTTTTTTTAATGACTCTGTACACCAAATATGCCATTGATTAGCTCTTCGGAATATGGACGAGTTTGAAGTGATAAAGCTCGTTCACAAAGAAGTTTTTCATTCTTGCCAGCTCATTTTGTTACCTGAAGTAATTGACTGTTCGATTAGGTGCAGTACATTAGAATTCTGTACATACAAGTTCATCATGTTTTCAACAAGCTGCAGGTTATAGAACTACACTCCATCCAGTTCTTTCAGATAGTAGCGTTTCTAGGAAATATCACAAACATTTTCATTTTGTGGGCCAGACTGGTTTATCCATTTAACAAGAACTTGATTATTTTGTATGAACAGGTTATGCATTTTCAAATTACATTCAGACACATTTGTTAAGTTTAGCTATGTGTTGCATATCTTATTAAAATGCTAGATAAAACAAGTTGTTATTAGAAGCATCAGTTTTGATGTTTTCCTTATTTCTTGCTTTGTAACCTTTATGTATTTTTGAAGTCTGAAAGTATCTGCGGGTGATAGAACTCAGTTCTATTGCAAACTTGAAAAGGCCCAAAGATTATTTTTATCATTTGATTAGGTGTATCTTTGTTAGAGTTTGGTTAAGTTACTGCCCATATTGCCAAACTTGTCTTTATGATTTAGCATCGTTCAAGTAGTCAAATAATTTGTATATAGGTTTTTTGAATTTTAGCTAAAGCACTTCAGCTTAAATTAAAATATTTTACTTCTAATTAGGTGTTCGGCCATGATCCCAACATGAAATATGAGCTGCATTTGGCCAACCCTAAAGAATTCTACCATGAAGTTCACAGACCATCTCACTTCCTGAACTTTGCTTCACTGCAAGAGGGCGAGATCTACAATGCAGACAGAGAAGACATGTACTCCTAGAAAATCACACATTTATCATGCAATGTGTGTACTGTTGATATTCAACAAATAAACTTAAATTCTGCTCATGGTCTCTGTTAAATTTCAGATTCTGTTCATAGTACAAGCTCATCCCGTATCTTGTGATTATCTGTGAGATGGTAACTTTGTGTTAAATATTTTGCCTTCAACTGTGGCATCTACATAGTGGGAATTGAACAACTTTAAACATTAGTTTATTTGTATTAAAACTGAATTTTTTTGTGCAATGATGTGTAGAGTTTAGAAATTCCTGGATTAAAGTTTAAATTTTTAACTAAACTTGAAATTGATCGTGTTTGAATTTTAGAATATAATCTGATGAACATCTTCATAAGTGTTCTAGCTGGGAAAATTCTCTCACTGTGGTACTTGTGCTTTTTCTGAATTGCACATTCAATTATGGTATAGTTGTTTGGTGCCGCAAGATGCGGCTGCTTCAGAAGTGGTGCTGTAAGCAAATTATGTGAAAATAAGGGTCAATACTTCGGTCCAAGTAATTGCAACTGGCCTGAGTTAACCATTTGGGGATGGGGGCGAGGGAAAGGAATAAGTTATAACCACAGTGAATAATTTCATAAGCTTTCAATTTCTACAATCTTGGAGCCGTAACTTGGAAGCAATTGGAAATATATTTGCTTGGTTATGCAACCTCAAAAAAATATTTGAGCTGCTTTTCAGAAACTTCAGAAAGGGAAATACTTTATCTTTCCACTCTTCTCTCACAGGACACTAGATGACTAAAAGTTTGGTTGAAGGAGCAGGATTTCAGGGTGGATCTTAAAGGGGGAAGTCTAGAGCGTGAGGACTCTCTGAATGGGTATCTGAAGGGAATTGCAATTATTTATACTTCGTTCACTGGCAAGCCGCCGGCTGTTACGTTGGAAACTTTACTAAGCAAGCTACAAGTTTGTTGAAGGAATGAAGGATTTTTGAGTACTCTTATATCATTTCTTTTGCTGTGCAAGTTAATTCCTGATCTGATCAGCAGTCAAGAAACAACTTATGGAATTATACATTCAACAATTATCTTCAGTTCTCAGAGAACTTAAATGGGCTGTCTATAATCATCTTATTTAAAATTACTGAGTGTTTTTAATTCTGAGCATTCACCTCCTTAGCTTTGTCATCAGATCAATTTGCAGATATGATAGCAACATAACAATGTTAAAGAGGCAATTAGACACATGAACTGTCAGGGAATAGAGGGCTGCAGACATGGAAGGTGGAAGAGCCTGCTGCTATGTTCTAATTTGAGTTAATGCTTAATTGTGTCCTTGTAACAAAATGAGAGCAATGTATATGCACATCTTCCAATGTAATAGTTACCTCCATACATTGCAGTCTCCCTTATTCTTGAGATGCTAAACACAAATTGGCCACCTTCCTATCTCCATTGTGTCTTAGTATTCTGTGGCGTGCTATTTTAATTTCCTCTCCCACCTTGTTCAGATCTCTTGACCAACCAAACTTATTGTAAGCTTTTGGGGAAAAAAAATTAAAACTGTCTGCTTTTGAAATGTCTATTCAGCCTTTTTAGTCCCTGTACACTTTGTATGGTGGTGTTATCAGGCCTGGCTTACCCTGCTCCACAGTTCCTTGCAATCCATCTGTTTCTGCACAATGTTTCAATACAGGACAAATGGAATGTACAAACTAACAAATGCTGCTGGCTTAGAACATATTCCCAATAATTGTCTTAGTAGCTAAAGTTAAATGTTTTTGCAAAATTCACTGTTTGCTCTGCTGGAAGATCATAAATCATTCTGCATTTTGTTCATTAAGAACATTGACAACTTTTACAATTGTAAAGTATACTAATGTAAATGAATGCTTCTATAATTGTGAAGAGTATATTTTTAATCTTTCTCACAGTCTAAGCACTAAGAAAAACAGTCATAAAGGGTCTTGGGCCTGAAACATTGTTTCTCTTTGCCTGGGTGCTGCCTGACTTGTTGAGTTTTTCCAGTATTGTATAAGATTTCCAACAACTGCAATTTCTTTGATTTTCAACTCTACTTTTCCAGGGGCCCCTCTGCCCCAGACACTGAGACAAACAAGGTGCTGAGAAAGCTGTGGGTGCACGTGAAAAGCAGGCGTGCCAAGAATGGAATTGTGACTAAATTTGCATTTAATTAGCATCCTACACACCCGTAAGATATCTCGGCACACTTACAGCCAATGAAATACTTTTTCAAGGTGTAATCACTCCTATGATAAAGGAAAGAGCAGCCAGTCTGAGCACAGCAGCTCCCACAATCTGATTTGTGATAAAAATCAGATTATGCAGTTATTATGTTGCTTGTGGAATAAATAGAACACTACAGCACAGTACAGGCCCTTCGGCCCACAATGTTGTGCTGACATTTTATCCTGCTCTAAGATCTATCTAAACCTTCCCTTCCACATAGCCCCCTATTTTTCTGTCATTCATGTGTCTTAAGAGTCTCTTAAATGTACCTAATGTATCCACCCCCACAACCTCTGCCGGCAGTGCGTACCACACACCCACCACTCTGTGTGTAAAAAAAAACGTACCCCTTATACCTTCCTCCAATCACCCTAAAATTATGTCCCCTCGTGTTAGCCATTGTCGCCCGGGAAAAAGTCTCTGTCCACTTGATCTATGCCTCTTATCATCTTGTACACCTTGATCAAGTCACCTCTCATCCTCCTCTCCAAAGAGAAAAGCCCTAGCTCACTCAACCTATCCTCCATTAAGGGTTAATCCTTGCTCTTCAAGGAGGTGTTTAATATTACTTAAAGGGGGCAGGCACCCTGAATGTCTGCACCTTTACAGTGCAACAGTCTCTCAGTAAAGCTCTGCCTAGAGGTTTGTGCTGAAGTCTCAGAAACAGAACTACAGATGTGACATTTGCTCACAGAATGATGAGAACATTGAACTGACTACCACATGCCGATGGTTGCTGTAAATAGCATAAATGTTAAATAATGTTTAAGTAGGTGACAAAGCTGTAGAATGATGTCTTTATGGACTAAGATGAACAAAATAGGAAGTAGTTGTTCACAAGTAATGATACAAATCTATTGAGCCATGATCTGTTTCTGTGCTGTAAATATGTAAGTTATCACATTTATAGAATCACAGAAATTTGCATCATAGAAGGTCATTCAGCCCAGTGTATCCATGGCTGGTGGAGAAGAGCTGAAGCAAACAATCATACTTTTTTTGGTAGGTTACAACACATCAAGTCCTCATCCTACTTTTAAACATAATGAGGGTTTCTGCCTCCACTTTCCTCTCAGTCAGTTCAGGCTCCTACAGGCTCTGAATGATCTTTCTAAACCCCACACCTACATAACTGCACTAGTCTAGTTCTTCAAATTTATGGTCTCCCAACTAACATACCCAGGTAAGGAAAAAGTTCCTTCATATTCACTATTTCTGGATTTTTCATTATTTTGAACACTTCAATTAAATTTCCCTTCAACCTCCAATTAAGCACTTCAATTAAATCTCCTTTTGGCCTCCAACATTCTGAAGAAAATAACAAGTCTTAGCAAAATCTCCTCATTACTCCTTACTTGGAAAATGTCCTTGGATACCTCTCAGTGCTATCACTTCTTGTTTGTGAGATTTGGTTGGCGTGCATCTGATGCTTCTCAAAAGTGATCCATTTTTAACAGGTCTTGTGTGGTATGCAAATATTGTTCAATCTTTGGGCTGCACAGTGGCATTGCGGGTGGAGTTGATGCCTCAGAACTCCAGTGACTTAGGTTTCATTCGTGACCTCCAGTGTTGTCCTTGTGGAGTTTGCACATACTGCCTGTAACTGTGTGGGTTTCCTCCCATGCAGTTGGGAGTTTAAAGGCAATTTTACAGTGGCCAATTAATGTATGTGGGTGGTAAAATTGATGGGTATGTGGGAATAGGTTACAGAGAAATTAGTGGAGAATGGGATTGCTCTGAGGCCCTGTAGATTCCTATGTTGTAAGGAAAAATGGAAACATATTTAAAGAAGCTTCTAGAACAATATGAAAACCCTGTTTCCTGATGCAGGGTTTTGATCTGAAACGTTGACCATTCCTTTCCTCCAACAGATAATGCTTGACCTGCTGAGTTCCTCCAGCAGAGTGTTTTTTGCCCCAGATTCCAGCATCGGCAGTGTCTCGTGTCTCCTGTGTGCAAAAGGAAGTCGTATCATATGATGCTCCACAGTTAAGATCATTGCAACTTATGAAGAACAATGGAATAAAACACAGTTTCAGTTCTCTTCACTTCAGCTTTAAATGGGGAAGCAGGAAGGTCAGTTTGCATGGGAAATGAGGAATTAGAAAAACTAACATCAAAGGCTGATCAAACATCTTGATCAAACATTGACATTGCCTGACCCACCGAGTGTTTCCATTGTTGTTTCCTGTTTCCAGTTATTGTTTCATGTTTCCAGCATCCCCATTATTTCGTCAAATCTACAGAACTTCAGCAGATTCCACAGCGGGATACACTCCTGCAGAAATATTGATTATACAAGAGGTTCAAAGCATGGTTGAGTTTCTTTCAACCTAATTTGGAATGAAAAATGAAGAAAAGCCATTTCAAAGAGTAAGCATCATGCAAATTGCATTTTCCAGACCCAAAGACATGTTGGCTGTTAAATTAATTGGCTACTGTAAATTATCCATAGTGGAGGTGGCTGGTAGGAAAATCGGGGAGTGGTTAGTGGGCACACAAGATTGCAGATGCTGGAGTTTGGAGCAAAAATCAAACTGGTGAAGGAATTCAATGGGTCAGGCAGCATCTGTGGAGGGAAATCGACAGTTGATGGTTCGGGTTGATACCCTTCATCTGGATTGAAATATAGAGGGAGATAGCCAGCATAAAGGGGAAGGTGGATCCAAGTGAGGAGAGGTGATAGGCAGATGGAGGTGGGAAAAATGGAAATAGCGACAGAGGCTGGGAGCTGATAGGTGGAGGCAACAAAGAGCCGCAGGTGATGGAATCTGACAGGAAAGTAAGGTGGAGCATGGAACCAAATACAGGAGGTGGGCTGGGCAGATGGGAACAGTGGTGGGGGGGGCACCCAGTGAGAGGAGTGTGTGGGTGACGGGGCAGTGTTAATGGGCATGTGAGGGGTAATAGGTTAGACCAGAAAGAAGACAGGGAATAGGGATCGCTCAGGGAGCCAGCATAGAGTTGATGAACTGAATGGTCTATGTCGTAAGGAAATATAAACAGTATATCATAAAGAGTTTGTCTTATAAGACAGTGTACTCGGACCTCTTCTCAGAGATGTCAGGGAAATAGATCAAGTACATGGTGACATTAGACCAAGATAGGAGAATATTCCTGGAGTATAGAGAAGAAGACTGAAGATAAAGACACTGGTTTGACCAGAATTGGAATATCGTGTCCATTTCTGGAAAGCTCCACTTTCGAAAGGTTGCAGAAGAGATTTACTGGAATAATTCCAGGGATGAGGGACTTCGGTAACATGGTTAGACTGGAGAAGTTGGTGTTGGTTCCTTGGAACAGAAGACGTTGAGAAGAGATCTCATAGGGGATTTTAAAACAACGAAAGATCTAGGCAGAGTAGAGAGAAACTGTTCCCTTTGGCAGAAGGGCCAAGAGCCAGGGGACCATGGAATGAAGATCTTTGGAAACAAACGTAAAGTGACATAGGTAACATTTTTCAGCAGTGAGTGGTTAGAATGTGGAATCCAGTGCTGGAGGAACAGTGGGAATGGCATGCAGAAGGGAATCAGATAAGTACTTGACAGAACATGCACACCTTTGTGGGTCGGGTACGGGAGTGGGACGAGCTGCATTGTTCATGCATTGAGCCAGCATGGACCTGATTGGTCAAATTGCTTCCTTCCTTCCTTCCTTCCTGTGATTCCATACATACCTGCAAGCTTGTTCCTTTATACCTGATTGATTCCTGGGATTGTGGCTTTGTTATATGAGGAGAGATTAAATAAACTGGGCCTACACTCTTGAGAGTTTAGAGGAATCAGAACAGATTGCTTTGAAATGTACAAAATGCTTATGAGGTTTTACAGAGTAGTTGCAGAGTTAATGTTTCCTCTGATTGGGGTATTTAGAACCAAGCGTCACAGTCTAAAAATTGGCAGTTGGCCATTAAAGACAGAGATGTGAAGGGAGTGAATTTTGGAATTCTCTACCCAAGATAGCAATCACTGGTTGTATTCAAGGCAGAGATTAACAGATTTTTAGAAATCAAGAGACACAAAGAAAACTAGCACTGAGGCAAAAAAAACCTAAATGAATGATTGAGCAGGCACAATGAGCTGAATGGCTTACTCCTGCTTCTATTTCTTTATGTTCTATACACTTGTAATGACCTTGTTAACTTGTCTGCAAGGAAAGATAGATTGCGTACTGTGAAGCCAGAATTAGTTTTGTCCCAGCTCCATCCAAGGCAATAAAGTAAAACTTGGTTAATCTGGCACACTCAGGACAGGGTGGGGCTGGGCGAGCAAATTTTCTGGCTGATTGGATGTTATTCATATTAGCACTACAGGATGCCATCACAAGAAGGCACGCCAGTGTTTTTACCTTCTTAGATGGTTAAGAACGTCTGGCTTGTCACTGAACACTCTAACAAACTTCTACAGATGTATTGTTGAAAATATCCTAACTGGTTGCATCATGGTCTGGTACGGCAATTCAAATGCACAGGAACATAAAAAGCTGCAGAAGGTAGTGGACTCAGCCCAGTACATCACAGGCGCATCTGTCCCGACCATCGAAAATATCTACATGACGTGCTGCCTCAAGAAGGCAACATCTATCATCTAAGGTTCCCACCATCTGGGCCATGCCATCTTCTCACAGCTACCATCAGGCAAGAGGTACAGAAGCCTGAAGTCCCACATCACCAGGTTCGAGAACAGCTACTTCCCTTCAACCATTCAGTTCTTGAACCAACCTGCACACCCCTAATCACTGCCTCAGTAGAGCAACACTATGACCACTTTACACTACAATGGACTTTGTTTTTTTTTGTTCTAATTGTGTTCTTTCTTGTAAAAATTTTGTATAATGTTTAATTTATGTTCTTCTTGTGAATGTTGCTTCTCTAAAGCTACATGCCTTTGATACTGCTGCAAGTAAGTTTTTCATTGCACCTGTGCAAACATGTACTTGTGCATATGACAATAAACTCAACTTTGACTTTTTGAATTTGCTTTTATTTCACTCTTTTTCAGGTGTTACACAGTAGAATGACATATGTTCTAGTGAACCCACAAGGTTTAAAGAAAGTGCAGGAATGAAGGCCCCAATAAATTACAAGGGAGCATGGAACTAGACCAGGTAATTATCAAGGAAGTGTGAGAGACAGAACCGGGTGTGTCCGAGGGAGCGTGGGAATCAGGGCCCCAGTGGGTGGGATGGGAGAATGAGAACCAGACCACTGTTGAGGTGGGAGGGAGTGCAGCAAACATCACCTGGTGAGCCACATGCAGAACCATTGAGATTTCTGAATAGTCAGGGAACGTGTTATCAGTTCAGAATCAGATTGATTATCACTGACATATGATGTGAAATTTGTTGTTTTGTGGCAGCAGTACAGTGCAAAGACATAAAAATCCTATAAGTTACAGAAATAAATAATAGTGCAAAACAAAAGGAATAATGAGGTAGGGTTCATGGATCGTTCAGAAATCTGATGGCGGAGGGGAAGAAGCTGTTCCTGAATCATTGAGTTTGTGTCTTCAGACTCCTGTACCACCTCCCTGATGGTAGTAATGAGAAGAAGGCATGTCCCAGATGTTGAGGGTCCTTAATGGTAGATGCCATATTCTTGAGGCACCGCCTCTTGAAGATATCCTCGATGGTGGGGAGGGTTGTGTCTGTAATGGAGCTGGCTGAGTCTACAACCCTCTGCAGCCTCTTGCGATCCTGTGTATTGGAGGCTCCGTACCAGGCTGTGATGCAACCACCGCTGACCCCTCAGTGAGGACTGGTGCGTGTTCTCCCGACTTCTCCTTCCTGAAATCCACAATCAGTTCCTTGGTCTTGCTGACGTTGAGTGCGAGGTTGTTGTTGCAACACCACTCACCCAGCCAATATACCTCACTCCTGTAAACCTCCTCATCACCATCTGAGATTCTACCGACAACAGTGGTGTCATTGGCAAACTTACAGATGGTGCTTGAGCTGTGCTTAACCACACAGTCATGAGTGTAGAGGGAGTAGAGCAATGGGCTAGGCGCACATCCTTGAGGTGCACCGATGTTGATGGTCAGCGAAGAAGAGACGTTATTGTTGATCTGCACTGACTGTGGTCTCCCCATAAGGAAGCCAAGGACCCAGTTGCAGAGGGAGGTAGAGGCCCAGGTTTTGAAGCTTGATTAGTACCGAGGGGATGATGGTGCTGTACGCTGAGCTGTAATCGATAAACAGCAGCCTGATGTATGTCTTGCCGTTATCTAGGTGCTCCAAAGCAGAGTGGAGAACCAGTGAGATTGTATCTGCTGTAGACCTCTTGTGGCGTAGGCAAATCGCAGCGGTTCAAGGTCCTTGCTCAGGCAGGAGTTCATTCTAGCCATAACCAACCTCTCGAAGCACTTCATCACAGTAGATGTGAGTGCTACCATAGTCATTGAGGCAGCTCACCCTGCTCTTCTTGGGCACTGGAATGATTGATGCCCTTTTGAGGCAGGTGGGAACCTCTGACTGCAGCAGTGAGAGGTTGAAGATGTCCTTGAACACTCCAGCCAGTTGGTTGGCACAGGTTTTCAGTACCCGGCTAGGTACACCATCGGGGCTTTACGCCTTGCGAGTGTTCACCCACTTGAAGGATGTTCAGACATTGGCCTCTGAGACAGAGATCACTGGGTCACCAGATGCTGTGGGGATTTGCACAGGTGTAGTGTTATTCTCCCTTTCAAAGTATGCATAAAAGGCATTGAGCTTGTTGGGGAGTGAAGCATCACTGCCATTTAGGATGTTAGGTTTCGCCTTATAGGAAGTAATGGCATGCAAACCCTGCCACAGCTGTCGTGCGTCCAGTTGTGTTTTTACACAAGATCGCAAGACAAGGGAGCAGAAGTAGGCCATTCAGCCCATCAAGTCTGCTCCAAAGAAAAGGGAAAAAAGAAAAAAGAAATGAGAAATGGGGGGGTGAGTCTGCTCCATGAGCAAAAAAAAGAAAAAAAAAGAAAAAAAACTATTCTAACCCCAATTTCCGGCCTTATCCCCATATCCCTTGATACCTTTACTAATTAAATATCTATCTATCTCCTCCTTAAACACCTCCAATGATCTGGCTTCCACTGCTGTACGTGGCAAGGAATTCCATAAATTCACTACCCTCTGGCTAAAGAAATTTCTCCTCATCTCTGTTTTAAACCTGTACCCTCTATTTCTAAGATTGTGCCCTCTGGTCCTGGACTCACCCACCAAGGGAAACAGCTTGGCCACATCTACTCTGTCCAGTTCTTTCAACATTTTAAATGTTTCTATGAGGTCCTCTCTCATTCTTCTGTACTCCAGTGAGTACAGTCCAAGAGCCGACAAATGCTCATCATATGTAAGCCCTTTCATTCTGGGAATCATCCTCGTAAATCTCCTCTGAACCCTTTCCAACATCAGCACATCCTTCCTAAGATATGGGGCCCAAAACTATACACAGAATTCCAAATGAGGCCTCACTAGTGCCCCGTAGAGCTTCATCAATACTTCCTTACTTTTATACACTATACCTCCCGAAATGAATGCCAACATAGCATTCGCTTTCCTTACCACCGATCCGACCTGGTGGTTAACCTTTAGGGTATCCTGCTCGAGTACCCCCAAGTCCCTTTATACTTCTGTACTTTGAATTTCCTCCCCTTCTAGATAATAATCTGCCTGTTTATTTCTGTTTCCAAAGTGTACAACGGCACATTTCTCAACATTGAATCTCATCTGCCATTTCCTTGCCCATTCTCCTAAACTATCTAGGTCTCTCTGCAACCTTCCTGTCTCCTCAATACTCCCTACTCCTCCACCTGTCTTGGTGTCATCCGCAAACTTAGCCACAAAACCATTTACTCCATCATCCAAATCACTAATGTACAGGGTAAAAGGAAGCGGCCCCAACACCAACCCTGCAGAACACCACTAGTAACTGGTAGCCAACCAGAACAGGATTCTTTTATTCCCACCCTTTGCTTTCTGCCAACCAGCCAATGCTCCACCCATTCTGTTATCCTACCTGTAGTTCCATGACCTTTCATCTTATTAATCAGTCTCTTGTGCGGCACCTTGTCGAAGGCCTTTTGAAAGTCTAAATACACAACCTCTACTGCCTCTCCCTTATCCACCCTTCCTGAGATTTCTTCAAAAAACTCCAATAGGTTGGTCAGGCAGGATTTTCCCTTCACGAAACCATGTTGGCTTGGACCTATCTTGCCTTGCACCTCTAGGTATTCCATAACCTTATCCTTGAGGATTGATTCTAATAACTTTCCCATCACCGACGTCAGACTAATAGGTCTGTAATTTCCTTTATGCTGCCTCCCACCTTTCTTATACAGCGGAACTACATTTGCGACCCTTCAATCGCAAAAGCTTCAATCAGAAATGCCTTTTTGCTCTTGCGATGGCCTTCCATTGGTCAAACCTGGATTTCTTGTAGGATTCTGGATTGCTGAACTTGAATGCCACAGATCTAGCCTTCAGAAGACTGTGAATCTCTTGGTTCATCCAGAGCTTCTGGTTTAGGAAGACTTGGTATGTTCTCGAAAGCACACGCTCGTCCACACAGATGAAGTCAGTGACGGCCATGGCATATTTATTCAGATCCGAGGATGAATCCCTGAATATGGTCCAGTCCACTGATTCAAAGCAGTCCTGTAAATGCTCCTCCGCCTCCCTTGACCATACCTTCGTGGTCCTCACCACTGGTGCTGCAGTTTTACATATCCTGAAGCTCCATCTCCATTGCAATTTCTCTTTTTAACAAATTGATTAGATCTGATTTTTGTGACCTAAATTTCAGGAAATTTATTTTAAAAATACGTATAGATGATATTTGATCAGATTAACACTTGCTAATTGCTTTGAACAAATAAATATGTGTTTCAGGAGGCATGTACAGTGGTAGAATAGTAATTAAAATAAACTAGGCACCGCTGAGATTCGAACTCAGGATCTCCTGTTTACTAGACAGGCGCTTTAACCAACTAAGCCACGGCGCCAACTGATAGCAGGGTTTAAAGGATCAATAAAGAACCTCTCTCTCATTCCCCCCCCCAACCCCCCCCCCCCCCCATATTAGTTGTATCATTTCTAGAATTTTATTTAGTGTTTCAATGTTATATTCCTCCTCATCAGAATTTAACTAAAGGTAAGATAATATGTTATGATACAAAAGAAGAGCAAAGAATAATTCCTATATTCAACGGATCTGTTTTCCCATACATTTTATAAAGATATTACCATTGGCAAAAGTGACACGTTTACCCTGCACTTGGATTATCGGAAACTTTTAGCAGCTGGCGCCGTGGCTTAGTTGGTTAAAGCGCCTGTCTAGTAAACAGGAGATCCTGAGTTCGAATCTCAGCGGTGCCTTCTTTCTAGTATTTTAATTTAATTATCTGTCTATTCCGCTTATTGTTCCCTTAAAACTTTAAAAGAAAGTAAATTTGATCGTCGAATGTTGCAAAATTCCTAGATAACCCCCGGAAATATAAATTAACAACTCAGAGTAAGTTGACTTGCTAAGGGGCTATACTATTGTCACGCAAGTTAGAAGCAGGTACATTAAGACATTCTGGAGAAACAAAGGACTGCAGATGCTGGAATCGAGATGAAACACATGATGATGCTGGAGGAACTCAGCAGGCCAGGCAGCATCCGTGGAGAAAAGCAGGCGGTCAACCTTTCGGGTCAGAACCCTTTTTCGGGACCATAGTGTTTAACATTAAAACATTCTATACTTATGCCCTTGAGTTGAAATAAGCAGTTACGTTAGAAAGAGTCGCTGGAAAAGAACAGTTGCCACATGCTTTCAAAAAGCTAAAATAACATCTTGCTCTTTGCCGATTATATAAATTGCAGTTCCCTTGGATAAAACCTCTGCCAGTGAACAGTCGGCAAACAGCGACTCCCAGCTATTATCTAACCCATATCTTTTAGTATATTCTCCCAACTCAGGCAATACTCCCCGCACACTGGCGCAAAATGTGCACAAAAAGAACCTCAAATATGACACAAGCTTCTGGTAGAATTAATTTTCTGAAAAGAGTAAACATTTCGATCCCCTTCTCCTCAAAAATGAGAAGGAAGTATAGTATGACATATTCCATTTATATTATTGCGGATAAAAAAGATGAATCAGTGTAAATATAAGAATATCGGAAAATTAAGTGCAAGTGAAAACAATTGTAAAACTTATATTGGAGACTGACAGGTTGCGTATGTTCTTTACCATTTGTTTAAATTGTTAAATCAGCTGGCGCCGTGGCTTAGTTGGTTAAAGCGCCTGTCTAGTAAACAGGAGATCCTGAGTTCGAATCTCAGCGGTGCCTACTGCGGGCAGAACATTTTGCTAAAGATTCGCAACAGCCTAAAGCAGCAGATGTTTCTAGTGGGTTGTTTTCAATTCCCGGATCAATTGCTTTGGAACAACTTGAATATTCGGCTTTTCAAAATCAAACTCTACAAATTATGTAGAGTTTTCAAAATCAAACTCTACAAAATAGCTAGCATGTTAGAAATCCTTTTTTTGAATAGCAGTGTCATACTGTTGTACAGCACAGAAATAGGACCTTCAGCCCACCACATCCATGCTGACCTTTTTGCCTGTCTGCACTAATCCTATTGATCAGCATTAGGTCCTTATCCTTCTATGCCTTGATGAAAAACATTATGATGCTGGAGGAATTCAGCATGGCCCGTTGAGTTCCTCCAGCATCAAAATGTTTTTCATCTAGATTCCAGCATCTGCAGTCCTTTGTTTCCCTTCTATGCCTTATCCATTTTGGTGCCTGTCTAAATATACCTCAAACATAATGATTGTATCTGGCTCCTCCACCTCCTCTGGCAGTGAATTTCAGATATCAACCACTCTCTTTTCCTCTCATTTTAAACCTATGCCCTCTTGTTTTTGATACCCCAACCATGAGAAAAAGGTTCTGACTATCTACCTAATAAAGGCTTCTTATAATGTTATTTCCCTCGATCAGGTCACCCCTCAGCTCCTTCGCTTCAGGGAAAATAAAACCTATCCAATCTTTCCCCATATCAATCATTTTGTCCTCATGCATTTGTGTCCCAAGACTATGGATAAAAATCAACAAGACTGCAGATGCTGGAAATCTGAAATAAAGAGAAAGGTTGCTGGAAATGCACAGGAGTCAGGCAGCAAAGATTATGCAAGGTCTACTGTTGCTCTTTTCACATGTGTGGCTTCATCTGCTGGTTCCCACATTTTCTGTTTTAATCATGGGTTCTGGGCTTCATTGATGAAGGGAGTGTTTTATTTTCATTTTAAATTTGACAGATTAGTTTAGTTTTTGCACTTAAATTCACTCCATCTTGTGGTTTTAAATTGCAGAGATTGAAAGAAAGTGACTTTACGGTAAATAAGCTGGGTAACCAACTAGAACTAATCAATTGAAGTCAAGTGTTTTGTGCTCTTACTGGGAATGCAAATCTGTGGTCACAACTAAAAGCACAATATTTTGTGAGTGCAGTGTCCATGGAGTGTGGACTTCAGTGAGGTTGGGGGGGGGGGGGTGGTGTCAGTGTAAGATTAATTGATTGCTTTAAATAAATATTTTCAGATTGCCAGGGGAGGTGAGTTTTGCAGCAGTTCTATTTGGGAGTTGGTAGTAACCATCTTTATCATGGATGTAAAATCTCTCTACACCTCCATCCCACACCAGGGGCCTTCTGCTTCTTCACTGAATAGATGTCCAACCAGTTCCCTTCCATCAACACACTCATTTGTCTGGCTCAACGCATTCTCACATTGAATTACATCTTCGCCTTCACCGAGATCCTCCAGATCAAAGATGTAGCTACAGAAACTCATCTGGGCCCACGCTGCAGCTCTCTTTTTGTGGGGTAAGTGGAGCAGACTGCTTTTCAGTCCTCCTCAGGCTCCTTGCTCAACTCTTTTTCTGGTATTTTGGTGGCAATCCGTCACAAGCCTACAGACTCTTATGGCTATCTTGATCATACTTCTTCTCACCCTGCCTCTTGTTAGGACTCCATTCCATTCTCCCAGATCCCTATCTCCATCATTTCTGCTCCAGTGATGAGACTTTCCACCCAGGTTCCTCTGAACTGTTTTCCTTTTTCCTTCACCATGGTTTCCATAGTTGACACAGCCCTCAACTATACCTCATCTATTTCCCAGTTCTCTGTATTCAGCTCCTCTCCTCCCAAACAGAGCATTCTATTATTAGATAGAGCACTCTCTGTTAGATAGCATTCCCCTGGTCCTCACTTTCCATCCCTCCATTGACCAGAACATTGGTTGTGATTTCTGCTACCTTCAGTGAAATTTCACCACCAGATACATCGCCCCTCTCCTTTCAGTATTGTGAAGGGACTGTTCCCTTTGCAACTGTCTGGTCTGTTCTTTCATCTCCACCAACCATTCCTCTGCCCGTGCCAGTTTCTCATGCAACTGCAGGAGGCACAATGTCTGTCCTTTCACCTCTTCCCCTTCCCATCTTTCAGGAACCCATCAATCCTTCCAGGTGAAGCAGCAATTCCCTTGCACTTCTTCCAATCTGGTGGTCAGGATTCTATGTTCATGAGGTGGCCTCCTCTGCATTGGAGAAACCAAATGCAAATTGGATAGTTGCTTGTTCAGTCCGCTGGGGCAATCCCAAGCTTGCAGTTGTCTTTCACTTTAATTCTCCATCCCACTCTTACTCTGACTGTTGTCTCCTAGATTGTTCCAGTGAGGCTCAATGCTAGCTCGAGGGACATCATCTCACCTACAGTCTGGGCACATTGCAGCCTTTGGGACTCAATACTGAATTCAACAATTTCAGAGAACTTGCTTTCTCTGTTTGTATCAGAGCTGGCCAGTCCTGCGGTATGGTTACCTATCTGTAATATTAACCCAGGAGACGCAAAAGACTGCAGATGCCGGAATCTGGAGCAACACACAAAGTGCTGGAGGAACTCAGCGGGTCAGGCAGCACCTGTGGAGGGAAATGGACAGTCAATGTTCTGGGTCCAGATGAAGTGTCTCGACTCAAAATATTGATTGTCCATTTTCCTCCATAGATGCTGCCTGACCTGTTGAGTTCCTCCAGCATCTTGTGTGTCGCTTGTATAATTAACCCAGTTTTCCTCACTCCATGGATCTGCTGGGCAAATCTTGAATTCTCTTTTTGGTTTCAATTCCCTGCAGCAGCTCTGACCTGCATTTAATACTTTTTCCTTTGTTTGTTTTATACTCTCTCTAACTTCACTCTTTAATCTATCGACCAGATGTCTTTGTAAAGAATGTATTACCACAGCAACACTGGCCTAACCTGATAAGCAAAATTCCCTTTCTCCAATCCACCCCTCCCAGTCTTTGCAACTTAAAACTAACTTGTTTTCTCATTTTCCGGTTCTGAAGGGCCTTCACCTGAAACATTAACTCTGTTTCTCTTTCACAGAAGCTGCCCAACCAACTGAGTGTTCCCAACACCTTCTGTTTTCATTTCATATTTACTGCAATCTGCATTTTTGTTGATTTTCCATTTATCTAGACTCTCCAATTTCTGTTAGTTAGCCAACCGATTTAATCGCCATTACAGAGATGTTATTGAAAAGTGAGAAAGGTTAGGAGTTAAATATAAGATATTTATTAATTAGTCACATATACATCGAAACACACAGTGAAATACGTCTTTTTCCGTTGCTGAGAATGTGCTGGGGGCAGCCCGCAAGTGTCGCCACTCTTCCGGCACCAACATAGCATGCCCACAGCTCCTAACCTGTACGTCTTTGGAATGCGGTAGGAAACCGGAGCACCCGGAGGAAACCCACGCAGACACGGGGAGAACGTACAAACTCCTTACAGGCAGCAGCGGGAATTGAACCTAGGTCACTTGTGCTGTAATAGCGTTAGGCTAACCGCTATGCTAGAATACTTTTAAACACAATAGGAAAAATGGAAAAGGAAGCTGGAAAGCCCTGATTTTAAAGAAAAGGATAAAGGTAGTGAACAGGAAGGATCTTAGCTCCAAACGTCAAGTAGATGAATCAGTTTGGGTTAACGTAAGGAACAAGAAAAGGCACAGAATCTTGGAAGGAGTTGTATACAAGCCCCCAAACAGTAATAGTAATGTAGGGAATAGTATAAATAAGGAGGTGGAGGAGTATGTAGCAAGAAAAATCGAATAATAATGGGGGATGTTAATGTACATGTAGACTGAGCAAACCAAACTTGCAAAATGGTGCGGAGGATGTAATCATGAAGTGTAAAAGCAATGTTCCCTATATCAGTATGGTAAGGAACCAACAAGGGAATAGGCTAATTAAGATCCATAATCGTAGACTGAGAAAAGGTTATGCTGAAGGCATGAGGTGTGAACTGGCAAGGGTAGATTGGGAAACTACGTCAAAAGATATGACAGTAAACAAGCAAGGGCTAACTTTTGAAGAATTAATACATTGTTTACAAGTAATATAACCTTTTAAGGCAAAAAAAAGTTGTCTAGTCATGGCTATTAAATTAAAGGAAAAGGCTTTTAATATTGCCAAAAAAAATCAGTAAGACCAACGTTTGGGAACAGTTTCAAAATTCAGCAAAGGAGGACAAAGGCATTGAAAAGAAGAGGGAAAGTGGGTTACAAGAGTACACAAGCAAGAAACACAAGCACAGACTGTAAGATGCAATACAAAGAAAAGGTTATCATCGGTTAATGCAGACTTAGGAGAAATTAGTTTGGAGAATAAGGAAATGGCAGAGAAATTAAACAAGTATTTTATCTGTCTTAATGGAAGAATATACAGAAAATCCCTAGAAAATCGTGGAGGACAAGACTAGAGTAAATGAGGAGCTCAAATAAATTAGCATTAGTAAACAAAAACTAATATTAGAGAAATTATTGTGACAGAAAGGCAATAGGTCCCCAGGATCTGATGAGCTGCATCTCAGGGTATCGAAAGAGGTGGTGGATTTGGAGATGGTTGATATACTGGTTGTCATCTGCTGAAGTTATACTGATCCTAGAAAGGTTCCCACAGATTGGAAGGTACAAAATGTATCCCCACTAATTAAGAAAGGAGGGGGAGAGAAGTATAGACCAATTAGCCAGACATCAGTGGTAGAGAAAATGTTTGATTCTATTAATGAAGTGGTAATAGGGCATAATTGACAAATCAGCTGGAATGTTTTGCAGTTGATACTAGCAAAGGTAACCCAGATGTATTTGGACTTTCAAAAGACCTTCAGTAAGGTGCCACACAAAAGATTGTTAAAAAAAATTTAGTCCACAATATTGGGGTAATATACTGGCATGGATTGAGGATTATTTTCTGTCTGTTACTAAGAGGTCATTTAAACAGGTGATTCTTGGTACTGGGAGGCTGAGTTCAGTGGGTCACCACAGGGATTGGTGCTGTGAATAGCTGGGACCTCAATCTATACCAATGATTTGATTAGGAAGATCAAGTGTAATGTATATGTTTGATGATACAAAGCTAGGTGGCTAGGTGGCAGTGTGTGTCTATGAGGAGGATATAGACAGGTTACGTGACTGGGCAAGGACATGATCAGAATGGAATATGAAATGCAAAATATGAAGTAATCAGTTTGGTAGGAAAAAATAGAAAGGCAGAGAATTTTTAAATGGCGAGAGATTGCAAGATGCTGGTGTTCAGAGGGACTTTATTGTCCAAGAATAAGAATCATTGTAAGTTGATTGCTGGTACATTAAGCAATTAGGAAGTCAAATGTTATATTGACCTTTATTGCAAGAAGATTTGACTGCAAGAAAGGAGACTACTTACTTTGATTATATAGGGCCTTGGTGAGAGTGCTTCTGGAATATTGAGTACCCATCTGATCTCTCTTCCTGAGGAATAGAAGGAATGCAGCAAACCTTCAACAGTTCACCAGATTGATTCGTGAGAGGGTGGATTTGTTGCATGAGGAGAGGTTAATTTGACTGGACTTATTTTCACTAGAGTTCAGAAGAATGAGACGTGATCTTATGGAAAAATGTAACATTCTTAAGGGCTTAACATGGCTGAAGCACAGTTTATATTTCTCCTGGCTGGGGATCTATATCTAGGAGTCACAATCTCAAAGTAAGAAGTTGGCATTTAAGGACCGGGATGAGAAATTTCCTCACCCAGTGGGTAGTGAATCTCTGGAATTTTTGCACAGGAGGTCTGCGTAGGTTCAATTGCTGAAAAATATTCAAGACAAAGAGCATCAGATTTTTAGATTGAAATCGAATCAAGGGAAATGGGGTTAGTGCAGGAAAGTGCAGAGAGGTAAATGAATTTATTGAATGATGGAACAGGATGAGGGGCTGAATGGCCTACTCCTGCTTCTATTTCTTATGTACTTGTGTTACCATGACTCCTGCTGTTGTGTAGCTCATTGTGTTTCTTATGTGAGCAGGATGTCGCAGGATATTCATGCTTCTGATTTCTACAAAGCAGCAAAATATATTTCCTCTCTTCCAGAAGTTAACTTTACCACATATAAATATGCCATAACTTTCAACATTGACACATTTATCCTGCACTTATTGATTACTTAAAACATCACATCAGTTGGTGTCATGCCTCAGTTGCTTAAAGTGCCTGTCTACTCAATAAACTGGCTTAATGCCCTTCTTTTGTAAAGATTTTGTCTAATTTAATCAATAGCAACCTACATCCTGATCTGCTTATTTAGTCACCTAATCTGTTTTTATCAGAATGGACATGCAAATAGAAACATCGTTCAGATTTATCAATCCATTTCACCAACAAGATTTTTTTCTGCTTTTATTAAGGACCAGGAAGAATACTGTCAAGGAAATGGTTTATGGGAATTACTTAACAGTCTATAATGGGAACTTGATTAGCTTACACTGAGGTGGATAGTAAAAGATTCATAACATGATAGAGACATGCAGCGCTTGAAATATATTTAATCCATTCATCTTCGTCACACAACATTGATCAATAAGCACTTGGGGCAAAGTCAGAGAAGTTGCAATGCTGGAATCTCACAAATAGTATCAGCAGACTGAAGAAAGTAAACAAAACTGGGAATTTTCCATCAAAGTCAAACAATTTCTATGTTTACAAATTATGGTAATTTGTGATGTCCACATTATGTTGGGTTTTGTGTTTTTGGACTCTCCTGTAATTCATTTATTTTAGGAGATTTAGATGGCCCAGGGAACAGGAGGAAGAGTCAGCTGGGATGGACAGGGAAAAGTGTAAGCTTGAATCGAGGTGGATAGAATTCAGAGAACCACCTTGACCATTACAAAGGAAGAGCATTAGCTTTGATCTGGTTAGACCCAGTTAACGAGGAGAAGGGGACAAACGTATTATTTTGAACTGGGCTTGATGGATGGAGGGAGTTGAGGTTGGGAAGTAGATTAATTGATCAAATTGAATTAAGACAACCGATTGAGAAGGACACTGGGTCAAATTGAAAATGTTGGAGGAGAAAAGTGTGCATTTCTGAAAGAACAGGGGAAACAGACAAGAAATATTGCTCTGTAACTGGACAAGAGATTGTTATTGGATTATTAATGATGCAATGCTTGGGAATATGTTGAGCTGACTGGTTACTCCTTCATCAGGATTGATGATCTTTCAATTGGGAAATCTGAAATCGAAACAGAAGTTTCTAAATTTATTGGAAGGATCCAATTGTACAGTCAGCTCAGGGCAGAATTAGGACTGTGGAATCTGTGCAGCTGAGGAGGCCTCAAGGGAATCAGGGTTGCCAAATAATCTGATCAAGGACATTAAGACAATCGTGATAGATAATATCAAACTATTTTCACGTTGCCTATACAAGATGTAATCTTTCAAGTTGAAGCAAGGTATGTGGTATTTAGTACCATGGTCTAGTAAAGTGTAGGCCTCACAAATGGAACCTTTTCCAGCACCAAACCAGGGAAATGCCACTCCTGTCGTTCTTATCTGCAAAGGCAACAACAGCTGGCATTTATAAAGCACCTTTTAGTAAAGATGTCTTAAGACCCATTGGATGACTGTTATCAGACAATATGTGACATCAAGTTATATGAAGTGATATAAGGATAAATGATTAAAATCTTGGCCATGGAGACAGGTTTTAAGAAGTGCTTGAAAGAATAAGACAGACAAGTGGAGGAGTTTTTTTTTGGGGGGGGGGGGATTCCAGGGTTTAAAGTGTAAGCAGCTAGAACCACCAATGGTCAATCAAAGGCACTCAGAGGTTAGAACTGATTAAGTAATCTCAAAGAAGATGCAGTACTGGAGGAGATCACACAGCCATTTGGGCAGGGTCCCATGGAAGGGGTTAAAAACAAGAATGGAAATTTAAAATAGACCTACATTAGTCAGGGAGCTGAAGTAGGTCAGTGTCAGGGAGCAGAACAGTGATGACGGACGGAAACTTCATGCTAGTTAGAGTATGCATAGTTGTGGAAGAAGTTCATGGAGTGCGGAGGACAGGAGGCCCGCCAGGGGACATTGCAATTGTTGAGTCTACAGGCATCAAAGGCGTGCTAGTTTCAGCAGGTGAGCTGAGGCAGGCTCGGGACGTGGTGGTATTGCAGAGGTGCAGGGAGGAAATGGGATCAGCTCTGCTCGGCAACCTGCTGCCATTTCAGGTTTGTACCATTATTTGAGAGCTGCGCTATATTTTTAAAAATAAGATTACATTGAGTTGATTTTACGCCTGCGGGGCTGGGAGGGGAAACAGGCGCTGTTATTTAAAAGATACAAGTGGATTCTACTTTTGCTTTCGCTTGGCAATAGGGTAGTGTTAAGTTGGGTTTAGTTTCGATCAGAAAACTCAAACCGTTTGACACTTTTTTTTGTTGACGTCCTGTCACTGCAGGAAGCTTCAATGAAGCAGAGATTTTAACAAGAAATGCCCAACAAAACGACGGCTACAACTGGCACCGCGCCCTGGCACCAGCAGGAGCTCCCAGCGTCCAAGCAGTGTCACTGGTTTCACTGGCAGGTGATTGGTCCAGGCCACATCGGCACGTGACCAGTTGAGGCTCACGTAACAGTTGGATTATAGAAAAAGAAACAGGAGCACGGTATAAAACCGGGGCTTGAGCAACAGCCCGCAGCGGGATAACATCGTCCCTGCAGGTGTTGCCAATGGGGGCCGGCCGTGAGGACTTGTCTGACATTTAACAGAACTTCCCCGGGCCACGTTCGGTCAATCCCCGGGCCAAGTTCGATTCCCGGATCCCATTCTACCATCGGCCTTGGTCTCCCACCATGGATGAAGAAACTCATCTCGACTCTTGCCTGGACAAAGACGCCCGCAACCTTGGCGTGAATGATGTGTACGAGATCGCCAAGTTGATCGGCGCCGAGTTGGAGAAGCTGATAGACAGCTATGGGAAGGAGGCTGTGGAAGGACTGATTCCAAAAGTTGTCCGCATCTTGGAAATGCTGGAAAGTTTCGTGGCTCGGAATGGGAACACCGAGCAGGAATTGATACGAGCCTTCGTGAAGCTACAGGACGGAGAGAAAAGTACGGGTCATTACAAGGTTCGTACTCCCATATGACAGTGTTGGTTTTAGAGGATTGTTTTCTTCTACACCCGCACTCGTATATTACCAACATCAATGTAATACCTCCTCACAGCCTCTGCCACCTCTTTTCTGAGTTCACGCCAGCTATATGACCAGTTTCACGTGGATACAAAAGCAGTACAAAGCAATGCTGGAATATTTAGCAGCCGTGGAGAGAGAAACAGTTAACGTTTCAGATCGATGACTTTCAGTCTGAAATGTTGATTCTTTTTCTCTCCCACCACAGGTGCTGCCTGACCTGCTGAGTACTTCCAGCATATTCATTTTTTAAAATCGCGGCATCCACAGTTTTATTTTGCTTTGTGACCACCCGTGGTTTTGGCTCCATCCAAATGCGGCGGCTACAGCTGAGGAGGGGGACATCGATGATAACGCGGGCAGTTCTGTCCTCAGTACAGTTTGGGTTACAGGAGACTGATGCCGATATATAGGCTCTCTCTATTACAACTGGTTAACAAGTTCTCATCGACCAAGGTTACAGACCTTGGTGAGTCTGTTGTCATCGTGTATTTATGAAGCAAGCTCTTCGGCCCAACCTGTCTGCCAACGTTTATGCTCCACGCCAGTTTAATGATTTCCACCCTTATCTAAAATTATCAGCGTATTTTTCTATTCCTTCCTCCCTTCGTGTCGTTATTCATATTGCAGTTAAATACATTCCTGTGTACTTCTGAACACCAGCTCGGAGGAACACTTTACAGGGCACAACTGACAGAGGGAGACGGTAACATACTGGACTTGTGGTTGTAATGTCAGTAAAACCATCAACGTTTGCTGTAATTACGTTGTGAAAGTGACAACGGGGTGTGGAATAATCACATGTACAGACACATTTGGAAATCCAGGAAGTGCAGTTTCTTTCGATGATTCCTGTCTTCTCTCTGGAGGGTGTAGTTTTGGAACCTTTTCCCAGCATAAGCTCCAGAAATCAGTGATTTAATGAGGTTTAAATATATAAAACTATTCTTGCAATAAAACCCACTTGTAGATGTTATGTTTTGTTGCATGGAGTGCAAGTGAGTTTTTAATGGAGTTTTAAACCTAATCACTGCCTATACACCTCACCAGCTCAAAAGTACCAACTTTATATATGTGGATTGTAACTATGTCAGGTCAATGCTTAAAAATAAGTATATTTTAGAATGTTTTTCGCTTCTAAAGTTTATGAAATTTCTGCATAATTGTTTGTTTATTTTGTGGTCTGTAAAATTATAAAAAGGTTATTTGTCAAAGTGATTTAATTTGCTCAGCCTGCCTGATTACATCATTGTTGTTGGATGCTAAAAATCTTCATGAACTGATGCACAAGAACAACTGGTGTCAGGAAAGGGGGAGTCTGGCTCACATAAATTGTTCTGTCTTTATTGGCATATTTCCTTGAGGTCACCAGTGAATGCAATATCTTTGCTGCTGCCTGTAAAATCCAGGCCTTTAATGTCAACTGCATCTGATGGCAGTTCTTTCACTTAGACACCTAACTAGAGTGTTTAAGAGGAGGATAGGGTAGGTGCACACAACCCCAGTCACCCCAGATCTATATTTGTGTTACTTCTGTTTTTTTTCTTTTATTGGCTGATATCAGGTGCAAACCAAAACCTAAAAATCTGCACTAGTAGAATTTTTCTTTGGCCGATAAGAAGTCCATGCTCTGTATTCAGAGCAACCTTATTCATAAACCAATGTAGTCTGGGCACAGGTTAGTAAGTAATGAGACTTACCAAGTGCATGCAGTGTTCCTAAAGTTAAAACAGCTTGCTGCAGCATGAGTGTGTGGGTTTCCTTCCGATGCTTCACTTCCATTCCACATCCCAAAGTTGGGTTAATTAGCTATTGTTAATTACCCTTTACTGTAGGGTAATGGCAAAAAGAATCAAAAGGGAGTTGATGGGCATGCACAAGGGAGGAGTTGCAGCGGTGCCGGAAAATGGGATGAATGGAACTGCTCCCTGGGTGTTGGCATTGACTTGATGAGCTGAATAGCTTCCTTCTGTCTTGTTATTGGGATAAGTATAAGATGAGATCAGGATCTCCATTTAGCTGGCCAAGCATAACTTACAGCCTCTAGAGCCATGTGGAATGAGCTGCCACAGTTTCTAGCCTCTCCTTTGACACATTGTTAAGCTTCCTCTTCTACACTCCGTGTAATGCGGAGCTAGACGTTTATCCAAATAACTGTGCCAAGAATAATCTGAGCTGTTGACAATTTTGACTGGAGCAGCTCTCCCCTTTTGGACTTTTCTAGTAAATTCCTCCTCCAGGGAGGGATCTTTTGTGACTTCTAGGCTCCGTTACTGCCCTCAACAGTGGTCTCCTTCTGCACCATCCATGTTCTAGGTTTCTAAGGCAGGTATAGTTGGGTAACTTATTTAATCCCTTATACAGATCACATTTTTTTCAGATCAACTTCACCCCTCAAACTGTTTGTATTGGGCAGCACATAGTTAATGGACCCGAACAGAAATTAGCCTTTAAAATGCTTCCGTCATCAGTTATGGCTTAACATCTCTTGTATGCTCCAACTCATCCATGGACTTCGGTGACCCCAGTCAGCTCCTGTCACAAGCTTTGCGTCTTCCTCTTTTCTTGCTTTTAGTACCATCGTTGTTTTGTTTTCGGTTATAATTTGCTGAGAGCCAGAGTTCAAAGTCTAAGCTGAATCAACTGCATTAAGCAGCCTTGAGTTAGCCTTCCTACAATCTCCTGTTTAACCAGTTTTTGGGATGTCTTGAATATGGATTGCTGTCACAGATTCCACAGTGGAGATTAGAAGTAACTATTGTAAAAAAAATAGAAATACTTGGTTTACTTGAGCCAGGCCCAATATGTGATAAGAGACCAAGTTAGTGTTTTGAGTCAATAATTTTTAATTGGTAATTGAGGTCCTGCCTTTCCACGGCATAGGGCAATATTCACCAGAGATATGGATATCTGTTTTGTGTTGCTTTCCACCTCAGACAATGTAACTTTATGCATTGTAAGTGGCCACAAACAAAACCAAGTTCACAAAATCATGAGAACAGTTTGCTTGGTTTCTACCTAAGATGATACACTCTCCCTATCTAGTTTCTTTTCCACAGTCATGATCTGCAAATGGGAAAAGAACAGACTCTCTCTCCTCTGCTTTAAAGTTCATTACATGTACTCCCCAGGTTACGGTAGGGTTCTGTTCCTGTGAACTGTTCGTAACCCAAACTGTTCGTAAGTTGGAAATGCGGTCACGAACAGAGTTCCCAGGCAGCAGAAGATGGCAAATCCATCCCACTGGTCTCCCAGACGTTCACTCGTGTGTATGGGCTATCTGTAACCTGGGGACAACCTGTACCCTAAAGCACTAAAGTCATAGAGATGGAGAGAATCAAATAGAGATACAATAAGGAAACAGGCCCCCCTGGGCCACTGGCTCCACCAACTATCAACTACCCATTTCCTTGCACTAATCCTACTCGAACCAGTTTTATTTCCCCACATTACCGCCATTTACAGTGGCCAATAAACCTACCAACCTGCATATTTTTGGGATGTGGGAGAAAACCAAAACACATGTGGTTACAAGGATAATGTAACCAAATTCCAGACAGACAGCACTGGATTGAACCTAGGTTACTGGAGCTGTGAGGTAGGAGCTCTACCAGCTCTGCCACTGTGCTAACCTCTTCCTTCCTCACACCATCCTGAATACACAAGGAACAGCTTTCTAGTTTGAATTGCATTTTGTGGCACTTCTTTCCTGAGACAGAGGAATTGTAAGTGTTACTAATTATGAAGGAACTACTGAGGAAGAAGAACATAGAGTAATTTAAGGTTTTATTTATCTCATGATGGACCAGAATAGCTTGACATTAGCGTAATGAAATCTACACTAATTATAAGTATTCAGTGCTCTTACCCCAGACTTTTCTGGAAAGGAACTTCTGTAAAGAGAAGGGAGATTGTTTCCATCTACAAAATATATGTAATTGAAGTTTTTATTGTGGCTAGGTGTAATTTTAAAGCTCGTTAATGCATCAGCAAGGATCCCATTATTCTAGGGCATTCAGTTGTCCTAGAATAGACCAGTGCTTAATCATCTTGTGTGCAAGAGAAGCTTATGTTTATTGTTAAAATTAAAGTCACAAATTTTTCCTGAGTGAGCCAAATCCTTTCTGATTAACCACTCCATCTTCCCTGTATGCTGCTTTTGCAGTTTATGGTTTAAAGGCTGAAATGCTGATGTTATCACAATTTTTACTTCCCCATATCTCAAAATTTGCTTGTGACACTAGCAATCCCATCTCTGTAAAGCTCGCACTCTCCCAGCACCTCCTTTTAATGTTTGGGGGTGAAATTTTGAGATTCATTGTTGCCACTTTCTCGGATGCAACTCGGCTGCTAATACTTTCATCTGAGTCAGAAGGCTGTGGGTTCAAGTCTCACACCTAATGCGAGCACAAAAACCGAGGCTGGTGCTCCAGTGCAGGACTGGGGGGTTGCTAAATTGTCAGAGGTGCACACAATTAGATGAAATTTTGAACTGAAATGAACTCTTTCCCCGTCATGGCCCTTGCACCTTATTGTCTACCTGCACTGCACTTTCTCTATATTGGTAACACTATTCTGCATTCTTTTATTGCTTTTCCCTTTGTAATACCTCGATGTACATATGTTTTGTATGGATGGCATGCAAAACAAAGTTTTTTTTTACTGTACCTCAGTACATGTGACAATAATAAACCAATTGCCAATTATTGGCTGACAGGTAGATGTAAAAGATGGCAAGATCAAAAGTAAGGATATTTTATGGTCACTTAATTAACATCACAAAGGTGAGAGTCTGTGAATTGGTAGCTGTTTTTGCTACATCACAACAGTGACAATATTTCAAAAGTTCTTAATAGACTACAAAGTGCTATGGGATGACCTGAGGGTGTGGAAGTTGCAAGTGTTTCTTTTTCCTTTCTGTCTGGGCATTGAGTGTTTCTGGAGAAGTGTCCTTGTACTGCAGGTATTAGGGATGCAATCTTGGGACCATGATGTATGGTGCATGAAAGAGGAAGGATGAGACTTTTCTCCTAGTCTTGAAGTTAGCTTTTTAAATTAACATCTTTAGTAATGGTTGAAAAATACAGGTAGAAAAATGTGGCTTATTGACAACAGAGAATCAAGCAAAGGAAAATCTGAGTATCTACATTCAGGGGATACATTTGGAATGTAAAGAGTTGAAATGAGCTGGTCACTGTAATTCTTGAACTTCCTCAAAATTGGCTGCTGCAGAGTACAAATTTGACTTGTCCATTGAAAGCACATGGTCTGTTAAGACCACTTGATGCTTCCTGATAATCTGTTTACACAAATAACATGCACATGATTAGGTTTTGAACTATGCTGTGCGGTGTAGAATTTTTAATGCTGGGAAATGGAGGTCATAATTGAAATTTATTTTTCTTGTGACTGCATTTGTGAATGGCTGCCTCTGCAAGTTAGTTCATTTGGTTAAATGGCTTTTCCCCACTTCCCTTTCTGTAACACCTGTCACAAACCAGCAACAAAAGAAACACACTGAGCATGATTCAGTGTTAAAAACTATTTTATTAATCACTACTTATGATAATACGTAAAATAAAAGTAAAAATGTTAGTATGTTAGAATTCAAAAATGTTAAACCTCGAACGTTAACCCCAAAACTAAACTCTTCGTGTGTGTGTGTGACAAAGTCCAAAACTCCCAGTTCCGGAATGGTTCTTAAAGTTCAGTTCCGCAAGCCATAAGGTGAAACATGAGCAAGGGCTTCTTCAACAACCACCGTTGTCTGAAGATAAGATGTAGATGTAGAAAAACATAGAGAGTACATACGAAATCCAAATGTTCCATGATGGAACCCAAACGACACTTCAGTGTTTACTCGGTAGTGACTTCCTCACCCCGAAAAGCATCTGAACCGTGGTCGTCCACACACAAATACCTGTTTCCTTCTACAGGTCAGCAACAAAGTGAACTCCACCGGATTACTTCCAACTTCCATACATGGATTTCAGTGGCAAACACAGTTATTGTTTCTCATCCATCGATAGAGAAAACAAGCAGGCTGGTGTCTCTCTCCCTTCTCTCTCTCTCTCTCTCTCTCCTTCTTCTGACCTCTTCAACAACGTCATTACGTCCTTTATCTTCTATTGACGTAAGCACGCCCCACACACACATACACACACACTCTATCTTAAAGGGACTTTCACTGAGTCCGTAACACACCGAACACCAAATGTATATTGATGACAGTTTATGCACAAACTTAATCCTGCTGGAAGCTGTTGTAACTGTCCAGTGAAACAGGTTTCCTGTATGTGACAACAATGTTTACTAAGTATGTGTTAACTCTAATGCATTTGCTGGAGCAGTCACAGTGGCAATCTCCCTTTACTGACCTATTGCCTTTATAATGGCCATGGACAAGCAAGCCAGTATTTATTTTAAGCATTGCAGTGTTTATTTTGGGACTCCCAGTCACTTTCTTTTGGTGCATTTCCATATCCATAGGAAAGACATTTCCAGTTATGGTTTGAAAGTTCTCCATGTCAAGTCACTGTTTCCTTTGTCACACCCTTCAGCAGCCTTCTATTTACTGTTTGGTTCTTTTAGTGGCAACCACAAGAGTGGAGGAGGTTTAACTGGCACAGTGGAATCAAGAAGGTTACTGGTTGCGGTTCATAGAACTTATTCCAACAATTAATCCAACATTCTAATTCCACAAATCTATTTGAGGCTGTGACAACTGACTCAACATTTTTCTGTCTGCATGGACATCCAAGTTTCAGGACTATACAACAGACTTGGCAAACAACACAGAACTAAACTGCCGAATTACAGCGGTCTCATGCTAAGTTTTCATGGACTGAAATTGAGTAAACAATGTATGCGGGTCACAAGAAATAATGACCAATAGTAATCTAGTAAATGGAAAAACAAAGTACAGAAGTTGGAAATCTAAAATAGAAACAGAAGATGGTGGGAACACTCAGCAGGTCAGGCAGCATCTGTGAATACAGAGACAGTTGATTTTTCAGGTTGTTCAAAACTGTTCACTAGAACAGTTGTACAGCATTGTCTAAGTCTGCAAAATACCTTACAGCAAATGCTGTGTTATTTTTGAATTCTAAGTAAACATTAGGTATTTCTTCCTTATTCTGTGGATGAGAAAGTTAAGATTTACCCTTCTTAAATCTAAGATTAGCCAGTTTGCATACCTATCACTCTGAAATCAAATGGTTATTTCAAAGTTCAAAGTAGTTTTCAGGCAGATCTTGTTGTATCAGGCGGTTCTAGTTTAGATCGAGTAGCTTCTACCAATTATCAAGTACTTGCCTTCACCTTATATCCTTAGTGCCAGGGCTAAGCTACACACTGATATAAAACATAGCAGATCCAAATATTCACCACACAAGGGGAAAGATCTTTAAACTTTTGTTTTGATCTTTGTTGATGTAAGTGAGGTATAATTTATGGTTTGGAATGTCTTTGGTTAAAGATCAGCATAGGGAAATGTTCTTTTTTTGTGTATAAATACACAGACATAGTTGGGTTACTACCCATTCAGTTCTTGGGCCTGGATTCGACCCTGACCAAAACTCTGTATTTCCAGGGATGATATTTCTTTTTCTTATCCTCTTTACAATCTTCGATTAGTCAGCTACTGTTTATCCTCACTCAGTTTTATTCTTGTTTTCACCACCTTCCCCCACACATTCTGCCACTTGCATGGATAGAGTGTAGTCTTTGACCTGTTTGATCTGCTTTCTGCCTGTTATTGCAGAGGTGGGAATGTTGAAAGGTGTATGTATTATAATTACAGTAAAATGCCAATGACCTGGCACCCTTGGGACTTTGGTGCTGGACTGGCAGGCTTTCCGGATATTGAATGTTACTCCTTTAAAACAGCCCAACTTTTATTTAATTTTTTTTTTTGCAGTGGTGTAAAACTTTCCACTGAACCTGGTGAGGTTTAAAGGGAGTTGGAAAGATGCTAGCACTCCAGACCTGTCTCCAGCAGAAAACCAACCCATGGTCCTGACCCCTGGTGTTCCAGATCCCAACGCTGAATCCAGCCAGGCTCCCAGCTCTGGCTACACACCCTGCTTGCACTCTGGTCTCCTCCCACTCACATTCTGGACTAAAGAGTGAGCCAGATGCCAGACTTTCAGAGTTTCTGAACAATTGGCTGCGAGGCTATTAGGTTTACTGTGGCTACATCATTCTCAAATATTTCATTTCATTGTTTTGACTATCCTAAAACAATCCATGTTTTCTTCTGAATTACATCAATGTTCTGTTTCTTTATTCGGCTTCTTTATTTCCAAGCCAAGGTGTTGGTTGGGGAGAATCTCCCTCGTTTTTTCATTGGAGCACAGATCTAGAGGAAAGTTTTGTGTTACACTAAAATATGCACAAGTAATAATATAAATTGCCAGACAAGGCAATTAATGTTTGAGCCAAGTTTCAAATGAAGATGCTTCTGTTGGAGCCCATTACTCCCCCCTATTGGGTTCGGTTGTCAGACTTCAAGATCTACAGACTGGGTGGCAAACACAAGACCATTTTATGGATGCTGCTAAACAGGTTGCAAGAACTTTACCAGAAATGAAAGTGTGTACATAAGCATTTTTTTTTGTCTGGAGTCTTCCTGGGCTATTCCCACCCCTTTCTTACTAACTGTTTATCAGTGTCTTCAGCAGGTCTGTAGGACCACAGCTTCTGTAGCAGCCAGAGAGATGTCAAATATCCCATCAGGCTCTGGGAGGACACTCTGCTGACCTCCCTTGTAATCCTGGGAACCAAAGAAGCGCAGTGAAGGGAAGGGTTGGTTCCCAGCATCTCTCCTTGCCGTCAGCAGAGTGTCCTCCCAGAGCCTGATTGGATACTTGACATCTCTCTCTGGCTGCTACACTTCCTGCCACAAATAATAGCTGTCTGCCTGCATTTCTTGCATGACAGACTGCAGGCTGTGGTGGAACAAATGTCACACCAAAGGATAACCTGTCCTTTGTTACCAGTGTTCTCTTTACTGCACTCAAACACGGGCATCTTACCTACTGTCAGCACAGTCTGATTTCTGTGGTAGAAGCCTTGTCAGATTAACCAGTGGATTTTCCAGTCATTGCTTATAATCTTATTATAGGATTTTTTTTTTCTTATCCCCATATGTACTGATGTGATAGTCATTAGTTTGGCTTGTAAATATCAGTAGTGTACAGTGTTTAATAGTTCCTGCATTGATTTCGGATCAGTTACCTGATCCAGGGATTCTATGTCACTGATGTTCCCACAATTCATGATAGCAGCAGATATCCTTCAATAGATCACTGAATTGTCTGTGCTCCTAAGTAGCTAGTTTTCTTAATTGTTACCGGTCTTGTAGAAAGGAAAGCATGGAACTTGATTTTTAAAAAGTGAGCTGAAGGGTTCTTTTAAACACTTTTATTATGAGTGTAACTGTCATTGCCAGTTGACTGGTCTTATGCAGCAAGGGGATTTCATTTACTCTCTCAATCTGTCTGTTGAGGGAAATTATTGACTAGTCACATCTATACATTACTCGTATGAGAATCTTGTTTGATGTCAACCCAGAATTCAGAGATGGTCTCGTCACTCAGATTGTCTGGTGGGTTTTGAAACCTCCTCTAAGTCATGATACAATAAGACGTGAGTGATAAGTTTGGTGCAGTTGAGTGCAGTAATGTGAACTTCCTTCCCATTTTCTGTACAAATCTTTGTGGTCTCTGAGATTGCCCACAACTTGGCCCAGAGCAGCAACATTATGTGTGGGATATGTGCGATGTTGAAATGACAACATCCGTTGTCTATCTGTGATTTTCATGAGTAGACAATGGTTTGCCTTCTCTTCAAACCATTGCAGTTGCTGGGGTAAGGATTCTCCCACTGTAATGATGGTTGGGAACTCCAGGAGTCCGAGCAGCGATGATAAAGAAACAGTGGTGTGGTATATGTCTTGACAGATTTGGATACACTTTCAAGTTGTGCTGGATCATTACGTTGGATACATGTACAACTTCCTGTGAAGTTGTGCACTGAAAGCTTATGGAGAATGGGGTTTTCTTGGATTTAAGACCCAAGATTAAATGTAGAATATTCCTCCAATAAATGCAGCCTGTGCATTTCATTCTTCTTGTGTGTTTCAGGATGTGGATCATAAAATAAATCTGTGGCACACCCGGATCCAAGAACTACAGAAGCAGATATCACAGCTGACAGGTGAAAACCAGCAGCTCATTAACCAGCTGGTTGAGATTCAGTCCCAGGAAGGTAACTTGGATCCCTCCTTTACATTAACTCCTCTATCCAAAATTTGTTCAAATACCTTCTTTACCATAAATGGATATATGATAGCAGCTATGTTTATAAGGGATTTACCAGAACATAAAAGAAATGAAATCAAGGATAAGTTAAGGCTTTTTCCTTTACCAGTTTTCAAATACTCTTCAATGTGGAAATACCCTTGCCAACATTTGTCAACATCTCAGGAAAGAATTAGTTCTCTAAATGTGCTTAGAATTTACTTTGCACTAAGGTAAGTTCTTTAAATTTTCTGTCCAGCTTGACTTGCACTGAAGTAGTATTCTGGGTTCATTTTATCATTTGTTTTCCTTATTCTTTCATGGGATATGGGCATCACTGGTGATGCCAATGTTAATCGTACATCTTTAATTTCACTTGAGGACGTGGTGGTCTGTGCCACCTTACTCTGTTTCTGTTCCTTTGAAAGTACGCCTACAATGCTGAGAGATAGGAATCTCCAGTGTTTTGATCCAATAATGTTGAAGGATAGTTTGTGACCTGGAGGAAAGCCTTCAGGTGGTGTTCCAGTGTACATATCACTCGTCCTCGCAGCTGAGTGTGGGAGATGCTGTTGACAATTCCTTGACGAATTGCTGCGGTTCATCTTGTAGATGGTACACACCACGACCATGGTGTGCCAGTGGAGGAGTGGGTGAAGCTTTATAAGGGTGGATGGTGTTTCTATCAACTGGATTGCTTTGTCCTGAAAGATGTCAAGCTGCTTGTTGGTGCTTCTACACCAGTGGGAAAGTATTCCGATACACTCCTGAATCAAGATTTGTAATAGATGAAGAGATGTCACTCACTGCAGGATACCCAGCCTCTGTCCACCTCTTGTAGCCACAGTATTTATTTGGCTGCTGCAATTTAGTTTCTGGTCAGGGCTGACTTCCCAAAATGTTCATGGTGAAGGATTTGGGGATTAATAATCCTGTTGAATACCTGGGGAAGCTGGTTGGATGCTTCCTTGCTGGAAATGGTCATTTTCTGGCCCTTAACTGGCAAGTAAAATGTGTGCCACCCATCAGTCCAATTCTGCATATTGTTCAGGTCTCATTGTATAAAGGAATGAGCTGCTTCTCTTATAATGGAGTCCTGGTCATTGATAAAGATGCTGCAAAGAGTTGTGCCTCAGGCATGCCTGTATTGTATAATATTTAAGATGTCTTAAGATTCCTCCAGTAACTCTATTGATTCCATACACCGAGATTAACTCTCCATGTATAAAACCAACAAAGGTATTTGTTTATACCTTATCCTCTTTATACCTGGATTTTCTCTTCTCTAAGCCCTCTCAGACCATCTTAGAATCAGGCAATGTTACAACAAAGTAGGAGCCCTACAAGTTCATACAGGCTATACATAAGAGAAATCCAATTAGTTCAACACCCTGCCTTCTCATTGCCTGCAAATTCTCTCCTTTCAGATACTTATCCCAATCTCTTCTGGATGCTGCAATTGAATCTGCTCCCAATATTACTACCCCCAGCAGTGCAATCCACTCGCTGCATAAGAAACAGTTTTCCTCATGTATATTTTTATTCTTTTGCTAATCACTTTCATATAATGGTCTCTGGTTCCTGATACTTCCACCAGTGGCAACAGTTTCTCTCTAATTATTCTGTGCTCTTCAGTTTTAAGTACACCTAATTCCCTTGCAACCTCCTTTTCCAAGCAGAGCAACCCAAGTTCCTTCAGTCTATCCACATAACTGAAGTCCTTCACTCCTGTTATTTTAGTATTTTTTTTGCACTTTCTCAAGTCCTCGCATTTCCTAAAGTATGGTGCTCAGAACTGGACAAAATACTCCCAAGATGGCCAGACGAATGTTTTATGAAGATTCATCAAGACTTTGTTGCTCTTGTACTCTTGTGTACAGAGCCCAGGACTCCTTTTAAACACTATCTCATTGTACCTTGGCACTTGCAACAAACTATGCACATGCACACCTAGATCTCTCTGTTCATGTCCATCTGTTAGAATTTTGCCCTCTAGTTTGTATTCCCTCTTTTCATTCTTCCTACCAAGATGTAACCCTGCACACTTCTTGGAATTAGATTTCATCTGTCACCAGTGTGTCAATATCTCCTTGAAGTCTAGTCCTATCCTTCTGAGTTTATTGTCTTTTCAAGTTTTGTATCCTCTGCAGATCTGGAAATTCCTCTCTTTGACGTTTACAAATCATTAAAGCAGTGGTCCTACTTCTGCCCCTTGGGGGGTGGGGGGGACTCCACTCTATACTTCCCTCCAATCCAAAAAAAATACCTTTCACTATTGCTCGGTATCCCATCACCCAGCCAGTTTCCCTGCCAATTTTGCATCCAAGCTGCACTCCTGTTTATTACATGGCTTTCTGTCTTCATTACAAGCCTGCTTTGTGGCACCTTATAAAATGTCTTTTGGAAGCTTTTGTATACCACATCTGTTAGGGATTTAACAAATCCTGCAGGGGTTTAATATGGAACAAATAGAACTACGTGATGTGCTGTTAACATTTCTTTATTAGACAGCCTCTCTAAGAAGGAACGGGAAGTAATGCTAAAGCTAAAAGAAGTGGTTGATCTTCAAAGGGATGAAATTCGAGCTAAAGGTCATGAGATCTATTGCAAGAATGAAGATGTGGATGCGGTAAGTTTTCACCACCTGGCAATGCTCTTTGTCTTTTGCAATTCGTTGAAAGTAAAGAGTTGCAAAAATAGAAGTCAAATTAATGTAAAAGAATGGCTTTGCAAAAAAAATAATATGGGTCTATTGATCTGCAGATGTTATCTCTTGTTTCTAATAAGATTTCTTTTGCATTTTTGAGTTACTTTTTGCATTATACCAGGTCTCTCAGTTTTTCTTCACACTGTAACATAAACAAGCTTTTTTAACGTCGAAAATCAGTTGAAGACACTTGACCGAAATGCAGGGAAAGCTGGAAAGCAGGAAAGATTAGAAAGGCAATCAAAAGGCTGTTTGGAGCTGTTTTTTCTTTCTTGAAGAGTGGAAGGCATTTAGCAAGAGTTTCGGAATGTTGAACCCAACAGCCAAAGTCAAGGCAACTAATGTTTTAACCCCCATTTTAGTTGTTTACTATTATATTTTTTTTGTTCTTTTTCTCAACTCATTGAGTTTAAAGCTCCTGAACTGGGGAGATATGGAGATAATTTGCTTCCTGTCCTTTGAGCTTTTTCTCTTTTACTGCTGCAAGAGCCTAATGTGTGTTCTGGGATGGCCTTTTAACTAGTAGTGCCCGAGGAAATGTTCTTGCTCCTGGTGGTATCTCTCTGAGATGACAAACAATGAGAAAATTATGAAATGCAACCCCCAGTGCAGTCTTATTCTTCCCAGTCCTGACTGAAATAAAATGCAAACATGTCGTAAGCCCTTTACTTGCATCAATAGACATTTGCAATGTAGGAGACCATTCAACTCATTATATTCATCCCCCATCCTCCAGGGTCCACAACCATGGATGAAAATCAAAAAGTCTGCAGGTGCTGGGAATCTGAAACAAAAACCAAAAATACTGGAGTTCTGAAGAAGGGTCACCCACACAAAACATTGACTGTTTCTCTTTCCACAGACGGTGCCTGACTTGCTGAGATTTTTGAGCATTTTCTGTTTTTGTTCTACAAGTGTGGAGCCTGCAGCACATTCAAGTGCTCATTCAAGCTCTCTTTAACTATGCTGTGGATTTGGCCTCCATCATGCTTTCAGGCAGGGACTTCTGAATTTCTCCTACTCATTTGGTTTAAAACAAGATCCTTAATGTTCTTAGCTCTTTATCAATCACCTTTTAATCTAATTTTCCATTGAATGCTTTGTTGAATTTTACTGAATTACATTTTTGCAGATAATTTAGCTTGAATTGGATCAACTTGTGTTGATGTGAATAAATAAGGGTAAAATTATCAACTTATTATATTTGAGCAAATAATTTCCCACTCGGCTCCCCCCAAACCATTAACACCCTCCAGCCATTCCAGAATCATTACTGTACAATCTAGAATTTTCACTTAACATAACTGGAAAAAACCTCAAAACTATGAACACTACTTTAAAATGTGTTATTAATGGGCTAATGTATGATTACCCCTGTTAATCTATTCTTGAGGCTTGTGTTCCTTCTTGGTCCCTTCCTCATTGAGTAAAGGTGACACTGTGCTGGTAACAGTGGTAGATTTTATTTGGTGTAAGTATTTGAGCTGCAGTGCGCGGGCTGGGGTTGAGAATTGCATTAATGTGAATAAAAACAAATATAGGTAACCTGAGATGAAAACACAAAATGCTGGAAATATTCACTACCTTTGGAGAGATTATGCAGTAAGAGGGTGCTATGTTTTGTGAACACTGAATCAGGGTGACCAACAAAGCTGCTGCTTTGGGATACCCTAGACTTTTGGGAATTATTTTGATGGTCTTCACTCACTTAAGTCTATGGAGTCGACTTGTGAGTTCACAGATGACAGCTGCTGCCTAAGCTTGCAGCAGCCATGTGCTGCTTGGGTCGTGGCTGTGATGCCATCCATCAATTATATCATTTGCTCTTCAGGTGCTCGCTGTTTAATCTTCTGGCTCCTGGTTGCAGTTAGGAAGTTGCAGCAAACCATGTGTTGTTGCATGTCATATCGATGAAAGGTGCTGGCACTGATGGCCTTGGCCCTGTCCCCAGTCTCTTCATAAGCTTCCATGGTTAGTGTTCATTCTGCAGACCTTCAAACAATGGCCTTGCTGACAGCAATCAAGTCTCAAAACATCATTGACTTTGCTAATTTAATCAGCAGAATCATGTAACCATGGCCTAACAAAGTTACAAGATTTAAATACAGATTAACAAAGCCCAATATTGTAAACTGATCAAAGTTGTTATCTATAAGGGAATTAACACTCTACTTGTTCGGTTGGAAATCTTTGCAACTTAAAGTGAGTCCACAGTAGCAGTTCTATGTCTCCCTTCAGTTTCCCTTGTTACCCTTTAAGTCCATTTCCTATCAGCTTCCTTCAAACTTCTCCTCGCCTTGCCTCCTTTTAGCTTTTTTTTTGTTAAAAGAATTCTCATTTCCTTTCTTCGACTGGCAAATGGACATGTTGTGTTGCCCTTCCCCCACCACTCAGCCCAGCAAAATACACTTTATAAAGAGTTGGTACATAGTAAGTGAGATTGTAGGGACGTTGTGTCTCCAGGCCATGAGCATGCTATAATTTTGAGTTGATCACTGGCTATAAAGAGTAAACATCCCAAAGACCACAAATTTGATATAACACTAGGATATTTATATACTTGGTTGTATGAAGTCATTGACAGTGAGTGTCTCTTTTAATAAAGCAACTTTTATTAAAGACAAAGCAAGATTACTTCATGTCCCACAGTTCTGTCGTGTATGATGTGATTTTTTTTTTTGCTATTCAAAGATTTGAACATTGCTCAAAGTTCCCATCCTGTGAGGCACATCTGGAGTTTGTCTTTGGTGCAGAGTGCATTGTCCTGAAGTTTTGTTGTGTTAGTTCATGCAGTAAAATTCAGTTTAATGACTTTCTCATGCTAGCTGTTGGTAGTTTTAAAAACCTTTGCTTATAATTATTCCTTGTCAGTAGTGCTAAGTACAATACTTAGGAGCATCAGCGCATTGTACTCTGCCTCCGAAATTCATTCTTATTAGTTTCAATGGAATGAGATTTGGAGGCAGAGTGCAATGTGCTGACACACTTATACAGTTTTGTCCCCTCGAGCAAGAATGAACTTGTTGACTGTGTTAAAGTGCAGATTAAATGAGTTTTTCTTAAAGTGACCATAAAAGTGAGGATGCAAATGAAGCAAGAGAAACCCAATAAGACACCGATGTGGCCTGATCATGGGACACTGCCATTAGTTTACTATTGAGAGGGAAGAATAAGTTAGGCATAAATCCCTGGGAAAACCTGTGTCCTAAGTTCTGGGCCAATATGTCAACCACACAGATCTCATTCCCTACCACTGCCTAGTTAACTTTTGTATCAGACTGTGGCACATAATTCCTCCACACATCATTGGCCATGGCACTGGGGAGAACTCCCTAATGTTCACCAAAATGTGACCACTGATTAGTTTATGCTTATCCAAGAGGATGGATAGAGCTTTTTAAAGTCTCATCAACAGTTTAGCTGCCTAGAGATCCATCTCCAGCCAGTGGCACCAAACGTGACACATAATTGCATCAGCATGATGTACTCTTCCCCAGATTCAGAAGCCAGTATTTAATACCACCAGCCATGGATGAATTTCTCAACAACTAACGATGACTCAGACATTAAGATGCTGGTTCTGGATATTAATTTGTTTTTGAACTCCTACTCTCATGTGACCAGATTGACCAAGATCACCTCCCTTCTTCCAGTGTTGTGAAGCTGTAAATTGCTGAAGGCTCTGGTTTTATTCTGTGAGATACTGATATGGTTTACAGGATTTAATCTGTCTTTGGGAGACAAATAGAGACATGTCTGGTTGTCCCCTGGTCAGGAGAAACTGGTTGGGCTCCAGTTCAACTGGATGTCTCACTTCATGAAAAGTCCAAGAGTTTTCTGAGGATTGAGAGTTTAAACTGTCATGTGCTGTACATGCATGTGGATTAATGATTGCCTTAGTGTAAATATGCTGTAATTTTTTGGTTGCAAGTTCCAATTCTGCAGACTTGGGTTTGGAATGATTGACTTGCAGTTCTTAACTTTAAATTATGACCTTCCCAATGGAAGGTAGGTGAGTGTTCAGCTTTGATCTCTGAAGCACACGAAGTCCAAGTTTGATCCTCAAACTATCTGTACTCGGGGAAGGAATATTTGGAATACCACAGTTGTCCTTTGAACACTGCTGTTAAAGAGCAATGGAATTGTTTCAGCCTCTACTAATGGAAAGTATGTGTATTTTGTGCAGTGATAAAAGTCTGGTTCAGCTGTGTAAATTCAGGGCAGGTGATTCGGTCCAAGGAGCAAATGTCTATTGTGCATCTTGCCATCCAACACTTTGTTTTTAAAATCTGCTGGAGAGAACTGGTAACAAATCCCTCAGACCCCAACCCAGCAATGTCCTGAAATCCTTTTGTGTAGGAAAAGGACAAGAATGCTGTAAAACTCTGATAATCCACTACACAATTGTTCGGAAATTCTGATGGCCCGGCATCTGGCTCACCTGATTCTGTTTCCCACACACCACCTAAACCCACCAGGGCCATGTCTCCAGTACCTGCTTCAAACACACACCAGGACTGTTCCCTTGCTTCCATTAAACTCACCAGGGCCCTGCTTCCAGCACTCCCTTTAAACACTGCAGCCCTGTTCCCATGCTCTGTTTAAACTCCCCAAAGCCCTGTTTCCATGTTCCTTTTACAATTATTGGGTTTTGTTTCTGTGCTTCCTTTAAACTCACCTGGTTCACTGGAAACTTTGTGTTACTATATTGTAACATCTAAAAAATGTGAACGAAAAGTGTGTTGGTATGTTAATTGGAATGATACCCAATGGTCTGTAAGATCTGAGTCCAGCACCACTGCGATCCGATGGATGCCGGATTATCTGACTGGGGCTGAGGCAGAAAACAGCACTGGTCGAAAGGTACTTTAATCTGAATTGATAGCACTTCAACCTGTGGGAATTAAAGCTTAATCTCCCGAACCACTGTTGCAGATGGCCTAGGGATAAAGATCATGGGGCATTAGCCAAGTGTTAACTTTCTCTGAACACTTTAATTATTAGGATGGAGGTAAGCAAGCACTTTGGAAGCAGAAAAACTGCCAGGATCAGTAATCCTACCACAGTTGGGAACCCATTGACAGTCAATACCACTTTAAGATGAAGCTGAGAGAAGGGTGTGGTGGTGGGGAGAAGAGAGCATTAGCAAATCCTGCCTGCAAAGGCTTTTTTAAAATCACTTAAATATTTGGAAAGCTTGTTACTGGAAAAAAACAAGTTGCCACTTGTTGATCTGACTGTTGCACATGCTGCTTTGTTACAGCTGCAGGAGCAGCTGGATCGCGTTCTTAAGGTTAACAATGATTTGCGACATAAAACAAACATAGTTCAAACCCAGCTGAAAACGGTGTTGGAGAAGAAGGCTGAGCTGGAAGTCACGGTGCAGGAAAAGGACAAAGAAATAGACAGACTGCAATCCCACCTGACTCAGGTTAAGAAAGAAAACTGCATTGACCAAAAGGTATTTAATTTCATTTTGCAGCACTTTGTAAACCTCAAAGTTGGAAACGCACACATTTATGCCCCACTCCTGAGACTTGAATAAGTCCCCAAATATGTTGCAATGTGTTATTGGTATTGGTTTATTATTGTCACTTGTACCGAGGTACAGTGAAAAACCTGTCTTGCATACCGATCGTACAGGTCAATTCATTACACAATGCAGTTACATTGAGTTAGTACAGGGTAAAAACAATAACAGTAAAGAGTCACAGCTACAGGGAAGTGCATTGCAGGTAGACAATAAGGTGCAAGGTCACAACAAGGTAGCTTGTGAGGTCAAGAGTCCATCTCATCGTATAAGGGAACCATTCAATAGTCTTATCAGTGTCTGAGTCAATATGGAAGTATTACCATGTGTAGTGGGATCACTGTAACCACCACAAGAGCTGGAGGAGCTCATTGGCCTAACATAACTGATAACAAAAGAGCGAGCTTAGAATTTGGACCATGGAAAGGTTGATTTTAATTTAATTTGTTGGGGGAGGATGGAAAATGAAAGACATCCCAGGAGTCATTATTGAATTAGAAATTTAACTGGACCAGTCGGATAAAACTAGGTATCCTTTGCCAAGTAACTTGTTCCTCCTAATCCCACAAAGCTTTTACACCATCTGCAAGGCTTGTCTGGATGAGTGCAGCACCAACACTCAACAATTTCTTTACCAACCAGGCCAAAGCAGCCCACCTGATTGGCACTCCATCAACCTCCCTTAACATTAATTTCCCCACCACCACCACCAGTGAACAATGGTTGTGGTGCGCACCAGCTATACAATGCACTGTAGTAACTTGTGAATGCTACTCGAACAGTACCTCTGAAACCCGTGACCTCTCCCACCTGGAAGGATGAGATCTGTGGGAACAGCATTATCTGAAAACACCCTCCAAATCCTGTACCTTCCTGACTTGGAGATGTATTAAAGTCATGGAGCAACCAACCAAACAATACTGTTCACTACACAGTCTGCAATTATTCAAGGAGGTAACACTACATCACCTTGTCCATCTCAAATCACACTTGACATTAAACACTGGCTTTGCCAGCAACATCCACATTCCATGAGGGAATAATAAAGGGCTGCAATTTTTGAAAATCTGAAAGAAATGGAATCATTAATAGGGTGGACAAAATGAGCATCTTCAAATGGTCAGAATGGGCTGCTGTCAGAGCATTCTTAAAACAAACATAATTCATTTGAAGGACTGTGTGGAGGAAGCCAATGAATAGGGGCGAAGGTGCTCTGTGCATTTCCCCCGCGCACCCCCCCCCCCCACCCCAATAGAAGAGCTGGTTTTACTGGCTGCACTTTCCTGATTCCTATCACACCTTTATGCTGATCAAACCTGACATGATGTTTTCAAGACAGTTGCAGCAGTCGACTTCAAGTGTCCTTCACCTGTTCTTCTCTTTTAAGGTGAGCAGAGCTGGAAGTGCACCAAACATCAACATGGCCGACAAAATCATCATCGATGTAAAGGATCCAAACCGGCCCTGCTTCACAAAACAAGAAATGCGACAGATTCTGCATGAGCGCAACGAGCTGAAAGCAAACTTGTTTCTGGTCCAGGAGGAGCTGGCGTACTACCAGAGGTGAGCCTGTTCTGTAGGGTGTAGCAGAGAAACATTTGGTTGCAATTCATTGATTGCTGGGGTGGGGTGGAATGTCTGGGTAAAAGGCAGATATGCAGTCCTTGATTCTTTCCATCTCCCTACTACCTTTCCCTGCCCAGAAAGCGGATTGCAGAATCAGTCCACTGTGGTCAGGTGAATTGCAATTTAAAGTACACATTTAGATTACAATCAAGTTTAGCTTGTAAGGGTTAAGGTGCATGCAGTTTGGAGATCTAGAGACCACCTTTGGCTGCTGAATGATTGAAACGTGTACTGCCTTGGGCGGCAGAGGCTTGGAAGATGTGCTTTGATATTTGCAGAGAGATTTTCAACGATGGAAAGTGCCCGACGATTTTCATGGAAGCAATCAAGACTGCAATTAAGAAGCAAAGGAAAAAAGTGAAGGCAAAGATGCTGGGAATTCCGGAAAGCATGTGTAGCAGGTAAGTGGCTTCATCTGAGGAGAGCAACGACAAAAATTCTGTGCCCGCCCTACTTCCAGTTTCACCTTTTTCAAGCCTAGTCTTGTCCAACAAGAAGCTCTGTATTTGTATTTTCCTCTCGTCATCCAGAGTGATGGTCTTATTAGATCTGTTCCTCTTTTCAATTCCCCTGACTGCTAGTGCATAGGTTTTCCTTCGCTACTCTGACTGGTGAATGTGCCACCTGGCGTATGTAACCCCTCACCCTGCTGAACTGGAAGCTGGCTACTTTAGTTGGGTGGCCTATCCATTATCATTTAAATTTAAATCCGAGGTTGGGTTTGTTTCTTTTTTCACTCTGGGCTCTGTGCCATCTTTGAAACCACCTGGTATTGAACCTGAGTCCCAAGAGATAAAGACTTTAAGTCTTCCCCATCTGACGTCCTTCACTCTGAGATCATCGTCTGTTTGGTGCAGTAAGTTTGTTTGGTGACCTATTCCTTCTCCAAGAAGGCCTGTCCTTTCTCTGAGTACTATGTTCTGAAGGACAAAATGATCAACCCAGGAGGAATGGCTAAGCACTCGGCATTGTCAGATGGACAACTGGTCCATCTTCACCATACCAGTGAAGCAGAAAAATAATGGAAATAGTGTGCAGTAGAGGCAAAGGATTAAAACCTCAATTCAGAGCATAATATTTATTGGAAGGTAATAACATAACTATCTTTCCATCCATTTCTTTCCCCTTTATCTGGAGTCTCCTCGTCACTCTTTGTGAAGAGAATTTGCCCCAGTGTTTTTTTCATCACTTTCCACAAACACATTACATTTTGAATTGTTGCTGTGGCATGTTGTTCAGGTGCTTTTATTTTCTTGGATTTGGTACAAAATGGCAACCTTTACTCCAACACTGCATCGAGATATCAACTGAGCACCTTGTTTAATGAACTGAGTTAGTGCTCCATCCAGTGGATTTGCTGAGAACTGAGGAAACCTGCTCAAGCTACTCGTCATTTGCTGTTTTTAACACAGACAATTTTAAAGCAATTGCATTTGTTTCTAACAGGCCACATAATGATGGTTTTGTTGTGGAAAAATTAATTCTTGTCTCCTTTCAATTGCATTCAGCAATGTTGCCATGAAATGCAGATCTTCCAGGTGGTTCCTTTTTAGGAGTGCTGTAGCATGTTTTACTGTACACATTTACAAGTGATTTGTAATGAACTGAGAAGTGAATACAGTAATTCCTCGATTTAACAGATCCAGTCCTGGAAAATCTTTAGTGAAAGCTCATAGGTTTAAAAAGGCTGGGTGAAATGCATTATGAATTTTGGTACAGAGTATTCATGGACAGTAACACACCATTCATTACAGTGAAAAATAGTTCTGTAATTCAAAGGCAACTACCTCAAAATCAATGATGTAATAAGAACCTGTAAACCAAGGTTTGTAAATTGAGCAAAATCTATCGTAAGTCATTTTAGAAACCTTTGTCTGCCAGCTTGTTGTCATGAAGAACATGGTGTAACAATGGGGAAAATTACAGCTGCTCAGTAGGGCTTAGAAGCAAATGGTCAAGAGTTTTCACACTAGCGTGCACATTCTGTCCAAAATTTTGCTTGTTTTAAGTAGATCTTGTATTCTTAGTCTCATTTACATTCAGTGAATGCAATATTTATTGCCACTGCCAATGTTTTAGAAAATAACTTAAACAAAAACATGTGCCTAAAGTGTTATTTCTGAGGTAACCTGATGCAGTTTGCTAAATAAAAGTGAAAATAGATTTATCACAAAATATTTGACCAGGTTAGTTCAGTACCTGTAAGTAACCAGTTTTTAATTGCTGAAAATGTTTTGTTTTCAGAGAGCTGAATGGTCTACTGGTTTCATTGATATACAGTAATCAGTTTCTTAGTAAATTAAAGAATATAGTTAAAAGCTTTTCTGTAACTATTAGTGAGCTTGTCTTTTTTGTAAAAAAAAAAGCTTAAGTTCCCCAAAGACCTGTAAACAGACCTAATAGGCTGAATGGATCAGTCGAATCATCCTTAAGCATCGACAGTTTTGTGAGTGGGGCCAGATTGGGCATAGATTTTTTTTTAATATATTAAACCATCTTAGGCCATGGACACTCAGATTGTCCTTTAAAATTCCTCAATGTTCAGTTAATTCAAGGACAATTAAAACTAACTTCTGCAACCTGTAGAAACTCCAAACTCATCCAAGTCTTATCAATTCCACAACTGGGTACTGGCTCAGTAGACAATTCCATTTATTTCCTTTTTGAGGGTTAATGATGCTATTGCAAGCCATGTACATCATGATTTCTGGAATCCATCTGTATTTTTTATCTTGGAGAACATTGTAAGAGCCATTTGCTGAGTGGGCAGAAAGCCACTTTACTGATATCAGTTTGTATTATTTTCCTAAAAACAATCTTTGTTCCCAAACAGTGATGAAGAAGATAAAGATGCCCTTCCCCTTCCCCTTCCCTGCTTCCCACAAGATGAAATGGACGCCAAGCCACCCGAGTCGAGAATCAAATCTTTGTAAGTTTTAAGCCAGCTTGGGTGAATTCCTTATTGTCTTTATTATTCTGGGTTTGCTCATTGGCTGACTGTAATCATTAGAATAGGTGGGTGTCAGAAACAATGAAAAGCATTTTCTTTGTGACTATGGTCTATTATTCTTGCTGAGTATGACCACATACACTACCCAGTGCATTCTGGCAAACCCAGAGTATCCTATTTGTTACAATATATTCCCTGGATACGATCGTCACTGGCAATGGTAACATTTACTGTCCATTCCTAATTACAATTCAGAGTAATTAGGAACCACATTGTTGGGTCTGCAGTCACATAAAGACCAACATGGGTAAGGGCAGCTTACTGACTTCCTTTCCTGAATAACATTAATGAACCAGTTGGAGTTTTGTAACAATATTGTAGTTATTGTTGATGAGCTCAGCTTTTTTTTTTCTTAATTGCAGATTTATTTAGTTACTTGTGTTTAAGCTTCCCAGTTACTGTGCCGAGATTCAAACCCACATCTCTGGATCCATGGGTCAGAACTCTGGCTGCTGGCCCAGGACCTGATTCAAAGGATGTGGAACAAAGTGAGACAGATATCAGATGAATGATCTGAGATTTACAAAAATAGAACAGGGACGTTTGTGTTCTCCACTGGCTATGGTGTGCAGGAACAGATCAGCTAGATTGTTGAAGGAAGGGAAAACAAAGGGATACAGGAATGGAGCAGATCCATGGGACTGGGATTTCTGCTCTTGGGGAATAAATGTCACGGTAGAATGGTTGACCCCTGATCCTGTGTCGCAATTTATATGTACTGTTACTGGCTGTTATGGCCTGGTGTTCCATTTGCATAAAAGTTGGGTGCTTAAGTATAAACCAATAATCCAATTTGTACGTATATTTCTTGCACTTCTAAGAACACAGAAGGAAGCAATTTGGTCCATCGGGTATGCTATCCCATCAGCCCCATTTACCCCTCTCCTTATTTTGCTGTAGTTCTGAAAGTTATTCTCTCCCACACCTACTCAACAATGCCCCTTTGATTCCTTTTGCCATTGTGATGTGGGAGGAAACTGGAGCACTAGAAGGAAACTCTCATGGTCATGGATGGAATGCACAAACTCCACACTGATGACACTTGAGGTTGGGATCACATCGGGTTCCTGGCTCTCTGTGGCATTTAAGGAGGCTGCTCTGCCCATAGGATACATGCTGGCTTCCAGCAGATCACTCCCAACAATCCCATGCTTCCTCTCCTTATTTCCCTGTGGCTATGCAACTTGTTCTCCCTCATGTGCCCATTAGCACTCCGTTTGACCCTTGTTGCCACTTACAAAGTTTACGTTGGTCAATTAATCCACCAGCATGTCTTTGGAATGTGGAAGGAAATGAGGGAGCATAGGTTCAAATTAATGGGTAGAAATGCTTAAAGGGAGCTGAGGTCCAGGTCAACATTCCTTTAGCTTGCTTTCTGCTCCAATGTGGTCGTGAGCTTATTAATTGAAAGGTCGTAGGTAACACTTGATTTTCCCACTGGACAGACAGTAGAGCACACAGCATTTTGGATTTTTTCACATGCTACTGTGTAGATTGCGACTTCTTCAATTGGAGATATGGTTTAATAAGTGCCTGCAACCTTTGTTCTCAGTTGCCAGAGACAATTTGTCCAGTTGTTACAGATGTACATGTTGAAATGTTAAATTGCACTCAGTGGCTCAGGTGCAATGGATGGACACACGAACTGGGTGTGAAAGCCTAATTTGATTGCTTCAGTTCCCTATGGTGTGAGGCTCCTTTGGAAGTCAAGGGATTGGACAGGATCAGAGACCTGGAGCATGGAAGGAGGCCATTTGGCCCATTGTGATTTAGTTTCTTTATATACTTGAGTTGTAGAGTTAACTAGCATGGAAATGGGTCCTTGCACCCACAGAGTCCATGCTGAACATCAAGCACCCTTTTATACTAATCCCACTCTCCTCACATTCTCATCAATGATTCCCAGATTTTACTACTCATCGACACTCTAGGGCTATTTGACATTGTGAACCTGCACATCTTTGGGATGAGAGAAACCAGAGCATTCGAGGGAAATCCACAGTCACCAGGAGAACAAACAAACTTCACATGGATGGCATCAGAGGTCAGGATTGAACTCTGGTCACTGCAGCAGCACCACCCAGGCAATTAAACAAGTTAATGTAAATCCAACTGAATTCTTTATTTTTGAGCTTGGAATTCAGTCACAAAACAGTAACAGTTCCCATTTTTCCATTTTCATTCTCTATAGTTACACAGTTGCTTTCCTGTTGATAAAATTGCACACTTTCATAATCTCTTTATTACTAATGCTGTGTTCTGGATCAAGGTCGGGCATGGGATCTACAGAATCATCGAAATTTACAGCACAGTAAGAGGACATTCGGCCCATTGTGTTCATGCTGTGCCTTTGCAGAACACCAGCTGCAGGAGGAGTTGTGTATTTTTAAAAAATATATTGCTGCTTTATTAGTATATTCTATTGAGTGAGTGTTGACTACCTTGTAGCCTTAATGTTTACTCACTGTTCATGGAACATTTTTTTTCCTAAGCACATGACTCCATGAAATTTATAATGAATGCCTATTGCTTGGCTGAAGAAATGAAGACTTGCATTTGTACATTGGCTCATCCCCCTCAAACCACTAATTTTGAATTACAATGCACCAAATTGCTACTAAATGGGGAGAAGATTGAAGAAGGATTTTTAAATTTAATTTTTTGCCTTTTGGGTATGTGGGTGCCACTGGCAGCGCCAACATTCATTGCCAATCCCTACTTGGCCTTGAGAAGGTGATGGTGAGCTGTCATTTTGAAGCATTGCCACCCTTCTGGAGATGGTACTCCCACAGTGCCGTGGGGCAGAGAATTACAGGACTTGGAGCCGGTGATAACGAGGGTTGGAGATGTATTTCCAAATCTGCATAATGTGCAACTTGAATAGGAACCTGCTGGTGATGGTGTTCCCATGTGCCCACTGCCCTTGTCCTTGGTAGTAGTGGGTTTGGAAGGTGCTGTTGGACTAGCCTGAGTGAGTAACTGTACTGCATTTTACAGATGGTAAACATTTGTGGGTTGCTGGTGAGGGAATGAATAATTAGGATGGGTGATGGGGAGACAATCAAGTGAGCTACTTTATCCTGGATGGTGTGGAGCTCTGAGTTGTTGGAGCTGCCCATTCAGGCAATTGGAGGGGGCTCCATCAGATTCCTAATCTACCTTTATAGATGGTAGAAAGTCTTTAGAGTGTCAGGAGGTGAGTCATTTGCCACAAAATACCCATCATCTGATCTGTTCTTGCAGTCACTTAATTATGTGGCTGGTCCAGTCGAGTTTCTGGGCAGTGGTGACCTCCCCAAGATGTTTTGGTGGAATATTGTGAGACTGTAATGCTATTGAATGTTAAGGAAACATGGTTACACTCTCACTTGTTGGAGATGGTCATTGCCTGGCACTTCTGTGATGCAAATGTTATTTGCCACTTGTCAGCTCATGCCTGAATGTTGTCTAAGTCTTGCTGTGATTGTAATTTAACTGTCCTATCATCATGAACATCCTCATGTCTGACCTTATGGAAGGTACATCATTGATGAAGCAGCTGGAAGTAGTTGGGATTAGGATTCCACAAGCTTCAATGGAACAAATAGTCAACAAATCTGTTTTAGGAGATTTAATTGAGGGAAGACTTTTTTTTCAGGTTGTATGGAGAAGTTTGTTCCTTGTTTTTTTTCAGGTTGTATGGAGGAGTTCCTTCCTTGTTTTGGTCAGGTCGTATGAATAAGTTCCTTCCTTATCTTCCTCAGAGCCTATTTGATGATTGAGTGAACACTCACTGACATGGATTTGTATGATACATTTCCATGAGCAACTTTACAACCGGTAAATAGACATTTCAGCCTTGGTTCTCTGGTGCCACCATCTCATCTGGGATTGGGGGTCATTGGACTTCCACTCCAGAGGCTGGAGCATGAGGTTCAGATTAAGTACTAAAGCAGCATTTAAGTGCATGCTGCACTTTGGAGGATGAAGCATTAAACTGATATTCCATCAATGCTCTTGGGTGAATATAAAAGTTTCCATGGCACTATTTGAAGGAAAACAGGAGAATTATTAAAACATCTATTGTTATTAAAACAGATTCAGGTTATTCATATCACTGCCATGCTTGGCACCTTATTCTGTTGGGGAGTGTTGCTACTTCCCTCTATAGCAATGGCGAGGCTTATTCAAGAGGGCTGTGGAGGCTTAGTCACTTGGTATATTCAAGACAAAGTTTGATAGATTTTTACACATTTGGGAATCAAGGACTATGGAGTTATTGCAGGAAAGTGGCCCTGAGGTAAAAGATCTTATTGAGTTGGGGAGGAGACAGAAGGGACCAAATGGCTTGCTCTTGCTTCTACCAGTGCTAGTTCAACATGAGGAGTAGGCCAAACAGTCCTTCAGGCTCTTCCCACCACTTAAGAAGATTGAGGCTGGTCACGCACTTCCGGTCCACTTTCCAACCCAATCACCAGATTTCCTGGTCAGTTTGATGTTGGTAATCTGTCTGTAGTGATCATTATCAGCTGCACTGAGTCCCTGAATTTACCACAGTAATTTAGTCAATATCTTCCTGCTTAAGGAAGGCCATAGGCAGCCAGTTGGGAGATGTGTTGTTAGCTCTGAGGTTTCTTCCTACCTCCACGTCTCTGCTTGATGCAGGTTTTGTGGAATGGCAACAACTAATTGTCCCATGGAGAATCTTGTGCACAGGTGTGATAGCACCAGATTGTGGCTTGATGCACTGCTCTAACACTGACTGGCTTGCCTTCAAAATAAGGACATTAATATCCTTGCTGTTTTGTACCAGCTATTGTAATTCAATCCATCTGCAAGTGCTACGTTAAATGTGATAGCTGAGAGGAATGTCAGTCTGCCCCGAATAAACCTAGCGGAGTCTGGCTCTGGTCTACTCCTTTCTGGCAAGAATGAGCCAGCTTCAGCACATTAGAGGTTCCAGTGTGATGAGAGAAGATATTGGGACTGAGGTTGGTGAATCCAGTGTGGTTCCCCATCTACCCATTCACTAAAATGGGCCAGATATCACAGATGGCATGCTGACTGGCATGTCTGAATGCCTGATATTACTGAATGCCTGAGGAAGAAGTGTCTGAACTGTGGAAGTTGCATCCCCTGGCCCAGCAGCAGAGAAAAATTGAGCTTGGTTTTCTGCTCTGTCGCGCCCCATTCTCAATTGGCAGCTTTTTCTCTGTGCTGGGAGTGGTGCAGTGATGAGCTGATTTAAAAACCCACCAACAGAACCTGATCAAGGACCTGAACTCTGCGCCCTCGGATCAAAGGTCTCTTGCTGCACGCCAGGTTGTGTTGGGATAAGAGGGAATTCCAGTTTGATGTTTCGCACTACTCTGGTCAGGATTGATATCAATGAACCCCATGTAGACACATTTCCATTTTCAATCAGTGCAGGAAGATTGAACCACAAGGCTGGAAGATGGATGAACCTGGTTTGGGAATGCAATTTTTTTTCCTGTTTTTTTTTTAACTGAGCATTACTAGAGAGATGAGGAATTTCTAAGGAAGCTCCTAGGAATTTCAAGTTTTCAAGACATTTATGGAAAAAAGCATGTATGTGAATTGATAAAAGTCAACTTATATTCTTTAATGTATTGACTGGAATATTTGTTAATTTTAGGCTGCTAAATGTTTGATAGAGAAATGCATTTTTTACTTTGTGTAACATTTCTATATTTACTTTCCAGAGATCCACCTCCAAAGTTTAGAACTACTTTGCAAAGTATTGTCTTCCATGAAATCCAGATCTGGATTTTGGAACTGCTTTGCAAAGTACTGTCGGCCAGGTAAATGTGAGAATATCTTGTGTAGGTAAATATGTAGAGGAGTAGATGTGTAAATTTTTTGTGTAAACCATGCAAGTATTTAGATTTTAAATATTGCTGCTATTTGATAGAATAATTGATGAGCAGACCAGCCTGTAGTTTACTCCTAAAAATTTTAGGATGAAATTTGTCCTGTGTGCCACGTACCAAATACATAATATAGTCACAAATGTGCATTGTACTCTGCTTCCAAAATTCAGTTCCATTGATGTCAATGGAATAGAATTTGAGGTCAATATACATTGGCCTTCATAATGCATGCTTAGCAGATGCAACCAGGGATGGATTTCTGCCAGTGCCATCTTTACAATGCAATCATCACCACCACTGGCAGACCAATAATCTCTTGTATTGTCAGCACTAAGCAAGGCAAAAAGATAAATTAATATGAGGATGTTAAAGTGATTTACTCTTGTAACTAATTGGGAATCAAGTAATATTCTTGCTTTCCAATTACAAAAAAAACTTTCATCAAATACAAATTTTTTATGCCTAAAAAAACATTCAATTAGATTTAAATAATTTAAAAATACATTGAAGAAAAAAAGATTAAAATGTCTTAAAATATTGACAAATAATTAAAGACATTTAAGTAAAATAACTCTGATACCTGCCTGCTTCCACCATTCATTAAAATTATGGATGATCTTTATTTCAGTGCCACCTTCCATCACTAATTCCAAATCCCTTGATTCCCTTAATATCCAAAAACTATTGATCTTGGTCTTGAATATATTCAGTGACTGAGCCTCCACAGCCCTCTGAGTAAAGAATTCCAAAGACTCACTACACTTGGGATGAAGAAATTTCTTATTCCAGTCTTGAATGGCCTACCATTTACTTTGAGCCTGTGTTTCCTAATCCAGACAACCAAACCAGAGTAAACATTATCCTTAAATCTACCTTGTGAAGCCCCTAAAGAACTTTGAATTTATCAATGCATTCATCTCATTCTTCTAAACTCTAGAGAATTTAGGCCCAGTTTGCTTAATCTCCCCTTACAGGACAGATCTGCCATTTTAGGAACCGTTGCACTCAATCACAAGAATATCCTTCCTTTGGTATGGAGACCCAATCTATACTTGGTATTTTGGTTGCAATCTCACCTAGGTCACATCTAATTGCAGTATGATGTCTTTATTCTTTACTGCAAAATAATTTAAAGTACAAGGCCAACATACCATTTGCCATCCTAATTGCTTGTTGTTCCTGCATGTTAATGTTCAGTGATTGTGTGCAAGAAGATGCAGTTCTCTCTGAACACCAGCATCTTTCAATTGCTAACCATTTTAAAAAAAACAAGCACTCTGCTTTTCTATTTTTTTTCTACCAAAGTGGATGACATGATATTTTTTTGCATTATATTCCATCTGCCATGTCATTCACTCTATCCACTTCTCCCTGAAGCCTCTCTGAATCCTCCTCACCTAATTTTGTATCATTGGCAAATTTGGATATATTAGACTTGGTTCTCTCATCCAAACTATTGGTGTCAATTGTGAGCAGCTGGGAGACTGGCACCAATCCCTCCATCACCACACTTGTCACAGCCTCCCAACCTGAAACTGACAAATTTATTCCAACTTTACTTTCCATATGTTAACCAATCCCCAACCTATGGCCAAACTCAGGTGCTCCAATTTTGTTTAATAACCTCTTGTGTGGCTCTTTATTAAAGCCTTCTGAAAGCTTACTGGCACCTCCTATTCTGTGTGTTGCAATCTCAAAAATATTCCTTTTACAAATCCATGTGCCTGATCCTATTATTATTTTCAAAGTGTCCTGTTACCACTTTCTTAATAATAAATCCTAGCATTTTCTCTGCTATTGATGTCTGGCTAATTGGCCTAGAGTTCCCTGTTTTTTTTCCTTCCTTTCTTAAACAGTGGGGTTACATTAGTTATCTTTCAGTCTGTGGGAATTGTTCTGGAATCTGTGGAATTTTAATAGAAGACAACCAGAATATCTGCTATCTCCATAGTCATCTCCTTTAAAACCCTAGGATCCAGATCATTAGGTCCTGGAGATTCATTAGGTTTCATTCCCATTAGTTTCTCCATTTTTTTTAAAATGTTGATTTTCTTTCAATTCATTCACTCTTGAATTGTTCTGCACTATTTCCACTCTTCTGTGAACACACACACACAATATTTAATTTCTCATTTCCTTACATACCAAGTTAACTTTTCCTGCAGAATTCTGAAATGCTCTCAATCCCTCAGGCTTACTGTTGTCTTTGGCAATGTTATAAGCCTTTTCCCTTTATCTAGTACCATCCTTAACTTTTCGTGACAGACAAGGCTGGACACATTCCCTGTGTGGTTTTTCTGCCTTAATGGGATATGCCTTAATTGTAAATTCTAGATTAATTCTTTAAATGTTAGTCATTGCTTGTTTACAGTCATACATTTATATTTCCCAATTCATTGAAGCCAACTCATGTCTTGTCTTTGAAGTTTGTTTTGTTTGAACGGTTGCACTCTCCTGTTCAGCCATTTTATGGCTGTGCTTGTGTATCTCTGGGTGACCAAAGGCTACAGGACGAAGCAGAGCAGTCATACTAGTGCTGAAATTAACCCTTTAACTTCACTTGTGCTGATATGAGTGGCACAAGTTTCATGGATAAAATCCTTGATTTAATCATTACTCGTCTTATTTCTCTGATTTCCTGTTCAATGTTGCCTATGACTTGTGATCAGAAGTGGCTCTATTCTCAGAGTGAAGTACCCTTCTAGTTGGCATTTCCATGCTGATTTTCTCCACAAAAATGTTCAAATGGGTGAATCTAGCCAATAGTTGTGACTTATTACATGTCTTTAGATTTTTCCAAATTCTCCATTTTAATAACACTTTCCCCACTGATGCTGTTCTGCAACCAGTTGCCAAGGGAATGCACGGAAATGACTTCTACCTTGGTTTGTTTCTCCCCTGTTCCTATTAAGGTCCAACCTTTCCATTTCTGGCTCCTTCTGTGCAAGGGCAAAGCAGAATCTCAAGATCCAATAAAAAGCATTTTTTTTTTCTTCTGCTTTACTTGCAGAAATCTATTGCAAGTGGAGAACAGTTAATTCTAGCAGCTGCTGCAAGGGAAGGAGGGTGGGCTGTTCAATTTCTTTTCTTGTCGACAGTTTTTATAAAATCCTTCAAATGGTGTTTACTTGGTCCTGTTCCCCTAATTTTAGTGTGAAGTGTTCTCCTCGTCTTGTACTACTGTGCCAGTTTCCTTAATCTCATTCCTATTAATTGGACTGGGCACAAGGCATCCAGCTGTATGAGACAGATGGGATTGAATATGAGCCTTTTCCTCTTTTACTGTTTGTGTGTTTGCCATGCAGCAGGTCATGTCGGCTTTTGCCAGAATTCCTGAACTTAATCTTTGTTTTTGATTCATGCTCTCGATGAGAATAGAAAAATAGCTTGTTTTCTGATGGTCTCTGTGGACACTTCTCTGAGTCTGTGGAAGAAGATAAAATGTCTATTGTGTTTGAAGGGTGAGAGAGCACTGAATTGAGTGTCATGCCGTGCACAGTCTCTGTAGATGTGTTACACTTGCTAAACTGGTTTCTGGAGAGAGCAATGATTGAGAATCATGAATATTCTTTGCCTTTGGCATAATCAATATGCATTTAATATCGCATGTCAAATGGGCACTGCTATATAATTATTTCAACATCTGCGCACTGCTGCATTGCTTGGCTAGAAATCGGCCCATTGCACCACTTTCAGTGTTGCTTCAATGTTAAGTTGACTGTGTAGGCCCATAAAGAACCATTAGTAAAAGCAGGTGATATTCAAGGCCACATATCTATAACTTGGTTCACAATCTCATTCATAATTTCCTGGGAATGGCTGCAATACTGCACTATTAAAGGCTATTCAACAGGGAAGATGTGATTATGCTCTCCTATTTCCAAAGGACTTCCAGATGTTTTGTATGATGCTGACAGTCAGTCAGAACTCCTGTTGGGCCTCAGATATTGTTTGGCTTCCTTTTGCTGATGGCATCTACCATGTAGTTCATTCTCACAGCATAGCGTAGTGTAAGATGACCCAGGCTATCCTACCATAAGGAAGCCAGAGATTTCTCAAGTATCATGGAGTGCTTTCCAAAACAGCTTTCAGAATCTTCTGAATACTTATTGCCTGTAATGTAACTTCACCCTGCAAAGAGACCTTGCTTTGAAGGATTGCATGTTTGGAATTTAAGTGAATATATTTAAGCCAAGTATCTTAATTTAAGATGTCTTCCTGCCTCTGGAGTGCATGCCTGGAAAAGCAACATCCAAAATCCATGTCCACCTGCACAAGCCCTTGGATACCATCTTTAGCTGGATTGCTATGTTATCTGTGTCAGTTGATGATTAGCACCAGGTTCAAATCCAGTGTAGTGCAGTTTGCTGAAATAACTGTTTTCTGTGATTGTGATTACTGCATCCTCTTTGAGCTAATATGGTTAACCTGATTCTTCTAAGTGATTCATTGATGGAAATACTAAATATGCTGGTTGCACTGAGGGTTTCAGCAGCCAGCTGCTGGGACTAAATGACGCTAAGCTTTATTGTGTGCGTATAAAGTGCTGTTGGATGCTGTTTGTTGCTGGCAGATGTAGTTAAAAATCATACAGCATTTCTGGCCATCACTAATGGTTTATTATATAGCCCTTGTGCATCTGTCAAACCATGGGGAAAATGATAGATACAGCCATTTTGATGCTTGGCATAAGCATTGTATAAAGAAGGAGCTTTTGGTTTACTGGCATGTTTGACTTTGTTCTTCCAATCCATACCAAGACAAGTGACAACATTGTGTGGTAGAGGTGACAAGCCAGAGATGAAAGATGCCAGCTTTACCATTCTTCATTCTCTTGATGTTCTCCTATCCTGTGGCACCAAGGAACACTTGAGTAGTTAAGGGGATGTGATTTGTTTAGGGGGTACAACATTTTTGTTCATTATACCTCAAGGAGGAGAATAGCACAGAGCCATTGCTGGCATACTCCATCTTTAATCTCATATGATTGTAGATAGCAAAAGTGCCAAAGTAAATTCAAGCTGATTATAACTCACCAGTTGCCTATTTATAAAGCAAATGCTGGCTTTAAATAACCAAAACCACTTCTTTTCAACTACTACAAAATAGTCTACAAATTACTACATCACATCAGCATAAGAGCCATACTTTTTGTGAAGCCATGTAAGAAATTTTTGCTGTGACATATAACATAATACTTCATATATTTTCCCCCTGTCTATGCAAAGTTTTGTTGCCTACTTCCCATGAGCTTTTATAATACTCTGAATCCTCCTGTTGCTGCATCTGTCAACATGGTGAGATTGGCATCTTTGCAAAGATGACTTTATTGGATATCTGTGTAATTTTGCCCCTAAATGGTGGGGATACTTTGCTTTTTAGCTTTTTTCCTTGGGCCTCCAGATTCTTGACTCTCTATCTCCTTCCATTTCTGCTTTTCTTTGGAAGGGATTCATATAGAACTCAGTCAGTGAGCTTCCTTTCCTCTACAATGATGAGAAAGTAGTTCAGTAGATGTAAACCCTATACCTGCTTTGTGCTATTTCAGGGGTTTAAATACCAGTCATGACTAATTTTTTTGCCTTTCATTATTTGTTCAGAGACTTCCTTTCAAATTGTCACATTCTACTGATCTGATGCAGTAATTTCCAGCCCATTATGTTGTGCATATTAGGAATTGGCTTCATTTGTTTAATTCCAATCAGTTGCTTTATAAATAAGCAATTGGTGACCTTCTATTCAGCTTGAAATTACTTTAGCAATTTTGCCAAATGCAGTCACTTTGGATTAATAAAAGAAGTGCCGTTGTTGAACTGCTGATGCACAAGTGAGATCAATAGAACTGATTATGCACCTTTACAGAAGGAGCACCACAAATTACTTCACTGTCATAACACTTCAGTTTATCCTGTAGAAATCTCTCAAGCCTCCTTGTGTCTGATAAGTCCAGGTTACTGAAGGTTGCCACTTTATAGCTTTGTACATGGAAAGATCACGTTGATTAGACTTGATGCTCAAGAAGTCAAATCCTCTGTCTGTTTCATGTGTTACATACACGATGTGTAATCAGATCACAAATACTTTCAATCAAACTATCCTGCCCTGCTGATCGGATCTTTACACATTTCTATTCAGACTCTTTTCTATCTCCAACATTGCAATAGAAAATTATCTCCACAATCTAATGGCTTGTGGATAAGTTGCATACAGACACACAAATGGAGATATTTATTCATCATATTACATTGAATGGAACTAGGCCATTCAGCCCAATTACTTCAAGCTGTTTTTATCATTCAGAGGAGCCTCCCTCCTCGCTCCCATTTATTCCACTCAATATATCCTTCTCCCAAATGTCAATTTGTTCTTAATTCCTTCAAGAAAATGGAATAGATACAGAGAAACTATGGTGCTTAGACTTGACCAGCCTATGACCTAAATCTTTTTGTAGCCCTATCAAACCCATCTGATAATCTAGCCAAACAAATGCTACAATGCTGTTTTTCTTGTGTGTAAAAGTTGATTCTGCAATGTACAGTCCCTTGATTTATAAGAAGGCAGTTTATGTAATGGCCTAATCAAACATCAGTGACTATTCAGTGCCCCACCCCACCCACTCCAACCACAGGCACTACAGTCTCGTGTACCTCTGCAAAATTAACCCCTTGCATGTATATGTGCCTGTTATTCCTCAGTCATTGTCCTCTTGCCTCCCTGTCAGATCACAGGCTCAAGGTCCAGTCAGGAGACCCCGACTACAACTGGGCACTGATCCATTAGTACAGCATCACACTGACAGGAGTTTAGTGCCCCAGAGGTGATGTTTAACACCATTCTCCCCAGGTGAATAAAAACCATTCCAATTGTTGGCGAAACAATGTGTTTCTACCAGCTTTCTTCCTGTTGAAGAAATCCCTTAAAGCCAATTCTCAGGTAGCTGTGAGGTTTTAGTACTGGTATTTGCCCATGCATCTGTATTAGAATAGTTGGTAGCATTTTCTATTCACTGTGTAACCCTCCCTTTACAGGTCACCCACTACTGCACATCCACCTCCAGTTGGGAGGGTGGGACAGTCTGGTAAGACTCTCCCACGACAGTCATCATTATCTCTCCATGACCAGTTGTCACGTGCAATACAGGTGGGTTCTGCTAGGTGGTGGCCCTTGGGGGGGGGGGGGGTTGGTGGTGGCAGTTCCCAGTGAGTCATCTCATGATTGTCTGCCACTCCACTAAGAAATTACAAAACAGGTCTTTTCTCAGTGGTTGAATACCCTAATGAGGGAATGAAATAGACGCATCCAGGTTGAGGGTTGCATGGAAACCAAATGCCGTCAAACTAAGTACATACAGGCATGGTGTCACATCACTTTGTATAGAGCGGCTTGATTTTAAGATGAGAGTATGGTTTACGTCTCATGCCAGTGACTTTTACTCGAGAGCCAGAAGATATTCAACCCGCAATGTTAACCCCAATCTTGTTCTCTCTAATGCAACCTGACTTGCTGAATTTTCGTAGTGATTTACTTGGTGGAAATTTGTCCTCCATTGTTGACCAGATGTGCAAAATACCAACAGCTGCATTTTGTTCACTGTTTCCAAAATATGTTTCCATTAACTGAAGTGGAGTATGTTTATCAACTAGATGAAGGGTCTTGACCTGCAACGTGGACTACCCATTTCCCTCCACAGATGCTGCCTGACCCACTGAGTTCTTCCAGCATCTTGTTTGTTGCTCCAGGTTCCAGCATCTGCAGTCTCTTGTCTGTTTATCAACTACTACTTTGCATTTTTAGTGTAGGTAACCAAGGCAAATTTCCCACAGATATTTCAGATTTTTAGTGGGTGCATTCATTTTCTTCTATAAACTGACTTGGACAGTGGAATGTGCAGGACTGTTCATTTTGAGCTATCCTGCGCAAAACTGTGCTGTTATTTTGTACAACTACATTTCTTGTTAATTTGAGTCGAAGTGACAATGTTTGGCAAATTTAAGGTAGTTTGTTGAAACAAATCCACAAGACCTAATTGAGTTTGCTGTGAATGTATTTGTTGGCAGGAGAGGATGTATCTGTTTTTCTCTCTCTCCACTCTTCTAAAGGTGATGTGGAGTGGCAGTGCCACAGACCATCCTGCTCCCAGCAGCATTGCATTCAAATCCAAAGTCTGTGTGCATCTGCAAAGATTTTCCAGCAGGAGTCAAATGTTGAACAGGGCAAGGAACAAAGTAAATGTTTCCATTTTCTATCCCCAAAATCAAAAGTTGCAGCATGGTCACTGGTTCCTCTCCAAAATTGGGTAACTCTGCCCAGACCGGACATTGAATCTGGGGCTGAACTGCTATGTAGGGTGAATTTCCACATCTATGCAGAGGAAATTCCAATGGTAGGGCATCCTGAGTTGAACAAAATCTGGTAAAGACATTTATCTTCCTCTATCATGGAATTGCAGCCTCTGGTTGGGAACTAAGCTTGTGAGCATTTGTAGTACCAAACCAGTCTGTTAATGGTTGATAAGAAATAAACCTTTTTGCTCTGGATGAAATTAATGCCCTTTTTAAAAAAAAATTACAAGCTGGACAATCGGGCTGATGCAAGAATTTGATATAAATGTCAATCAGCTTGAGGACATTCTCTGTAAGAAATGTACATTCTGTACTTTTTAATTGTCTCTGACATGCTTAATTTGAGATTTAACTGAACACAACTCTGCAACCCATTGCTTGCTGACTTTTACCATTGTGTCCAGAAATTAAATTTTGTCTCTGCAGATTTGTTTTTTCTTTTTTCTGCAGCTATGCTGATCCAGGAGAAATTAAATGCATGTTTTCTGCACTGTGCTTGTTAGTTGAGGCTGAAAACCAAGTTTTTGTCTCTGGTGAGAAATCTGGTACTGTAATGCAAGGAATGCAATTAGGTATGCTAAATGTTTTGCACAGTGCTGACCATTAGCACCTAGATTCAATGATAAGTTGACAATGATTCCATCCTGTATGAGCTGCTTTCCTGTTGTACATTGTTCTATTCTTTTTGTTTCCACAGATTTGGGTTTCTTTATCGAGGTAACAGCGTCAAAACTGCATCAACCACCAAAACCTCATCTGAATCCTGGGAGGTGATTGGCTCCCAAAGAAGTGAACTTGTATGAGAAATGTTCACAAACCAAAGAATAAACTTGAGGGAAAATGTATCTGTATATATTCTTTCAATAGCTATTTTAACTTGATATAATTGTTGCTTTTAAATTACAGTACAGGTCTGTATTACAGAGGGGTTGCATTCCTGGAAAACCACTTAAGATTTTCTATAATACAAGCCTTGACAAAAATTGACAAATTTACTTAGTTATTTTTCTCACGTTTCCATAAGTGCAAATTTTTATTCTCAATATCAAATTTTTTTTGGTACTGATTTGTGAATTCCATAAGGAATTTCTGAAATGTTGTAATGCAGAGATATACTGTAGAAGAATTTTATGGTTTGATTTAATGAACATTAATGGGAATTTACCCAATTTTAAAAACTTTGTATAATTTGTAAATTGTTTTCAATTTTTTAAAAATAAATGTCTATTTGAAGTATTCCTTATGTAAAATGGTGTCAAAACTTCAGTGTTATCAGATCTCTAGTACAATTGTTTATTCTTAGTTCACACTTTAGGAGCCCATGATCTTTAGGGAAAAACATTGTGCAAAACACAAGCAGAGAAGTGGGCCAAAATATTCTTGCCTTCCCTCTACACCCAATCAAAATTGCTGGGCCTTCAGAATGGGTGGGGGGGGGGCTTGTTAACTGTCGAAGGATGCAATGACTGTTCCTAAACTGCCAACCCTCAGGCTAATTCATGGTCCTAGGATAACTATTTGCCCTCCTATTCCCACACTTTCCTAAATCTGAAAGCCACACATGTGCTGGCATTTTTCAAGAATCATGGGAAAAGATTGGTGTCACTCCCAGCCCTCAACCACTCCCCCCACCCCCCCAAAGCTGTTGCATCTATTTTTGGAGAATGATGAGTATATTGATGTTAAAATATATTTCATTGAATGAATACTGAACAGTATCAAAATTAGAGGTTGCTTTCCAAGAAAACTGTTCATACTGCAATTTTCTGTGATGCAAACCTTTTTCTCCATGGTATCCTATATTACAAGTGGACATGTATTTCTGCACCTTATTGCTATCACAATCATTTTGATCCAGGAAACCCAAGAGTGCCAAATCTTGCATTACTTCTAACAGAGTATGATTTCAATACTTAACTACTGAAAGTGTGACTAATAGCTCCAATGATAACTGTCTTGTGCATTGCTCTCACCAAGTCTTTAAAAGTTTAACAAAGACATGCAGTTACGGCATCTTAACACTACTCTCAATGTTACTTTGAAGTGCAGTGTCTATTATGGTGCCCAGATTGTCAGCCAGATGACACAAATTGCTAGAAACCACTAGTGTTGTGACATTGCAAACAGCAGCTTTCAGGTAAGTAAATCCTGGACTTGTATGGAACTGCTATAAATTAGCCAAGTGATGGATGCTAGATATTTGTTACTTTGTTCCATTGCTTGGGTCCATGTAAAGTCCAACAGCAGAGGCATTGGCTGGGATTTCCCAGTGTTACACTGGGAATTCATTTCTCCAATCCCAAGTTAAGTGTATTTTAATTAGTCCTTGGTCTATTACCATTTCAATTAAAGTACTCCAACATTCTTAAACAAATTCCATAAGAGTGCAATTTTATTCCATACTCTCATCTCAAATTTATTGGTAGATTTGAATGCCATAAGGGCAAAGTTCCATTACCCGAACTGCCAGGAAAAAAAAGCAGGTATCCAGTATAAACTCAGTTTAGAAAAAGTCATCTATCTCCACCTTCATAACATGAAGCATATCATGTGAATCACAAGAGCAAGGGATCTACTCAACTATTGAAATGTGTCAATTCAAGGCACCAAGTGCTTAACACTGGCCCATATGGAGTTTGTTTCAGATACCTTGATTCAAACTATCAAGATGTTTAATTGTAAATAATGGATTTTGCCTGTGAACACTTGGACTGAGTTCAGCTCATCCTAGAACACCATCATATTGAAGGGCAGTCAGCCTATTGAGTATGCAGTTAAATATTATTACATCTTATATGTTTGTGAAATATGGCCTGCTTCTGAGAACCATGCTTCTAATGTTGAGAGAAACCAAGAACCTGCTAGAGGAATTTAGCAGGTCCAGCAGCATCTGTGCAGTGTGGTGGAGGAAGGAATTGTCAACTTTTCAGGTCAAAACCTGAAATATCAACAATTCAGCCCCCACCCCCAGATGCTGCTCAACCTGCTGAGTTCCTCCAGCAGACTTTGTTGCCCCAGAGACCAGCATCTAGTCTCATCTCCATGAGCATTCTGGATTTTTAAATGGAAACATGTGGTAGACTCCTACCCCATTAATACAACTGAATTTCTTCATATTTAGCATAATTATTCACTGAATATTTTCCAGAATGAAATCTCCTCAGTTACAATTAATCATTGATACCATAATTAAATACAGTAGCTGACAATATCTTAAAACATTAGCAATCAAAACTGCACTTTTTGAAAAAAATGCAAGTTAGATTGCTGTTCTCACTTGTGTACATTATTCTTTGAGCATCTTGAAAGCATCCAGTTTGAAACATTGCCTCAATGTCTGAAAACCTATGCTTATGCTAATTTCATTTTCTTACAAAACAGTTGAAGCAAAATTAGAAATGCAGTCCAGTTTGACATGTAGAACAGTTGGCATTCAATTTGATGAAAAATCATCCAGAATAATAAGAAAATCAGGCAGAATCTGCTTGGACATGAATCCAAGATTTAAATAAACCATTAAGAAATGTTCAGTCTTCTGAGAAAAGCATTTGCACAAGCTCTGGCTTTAATAATTCATCTTCTACCAGCTTTTGAGGCTGAAAAACAAGAACAATTTGTAAACAGATGTCTCACAAACTGATTATGCTGATATTAAAGTTGACAAAACTATATTGACAAAGAATTTAAATGATTCACCCCCAATTTGCCAGATTTTTAAAAAAATGACAATACTTAATTCTTTTGAAAGGTTAAGGAAATAAAATCACTGAATATATACCAAAGTACTAAATATTTTAAACACCAAGATTATATCAAAAGTATAGCAGAGCCCATCAAGTGTGCACAGGGTTTAAAAGCTACCCAGCCAGTAATGACAATTTGAATGCGACATGTAGCAAAGTATTCTGCATTACAATCTTGGAAAAATGCCCTGAACAGAACCTAATCCAATATTCCAACCAGGAATGAAGCAAAAAAAAAAATGCAAATGCAAAAGTCACCAATTTGAAGCATTGATTCTCTCTCTCACTCTCTCTCCCGAATGCTGGAAATGCTCAGCATTTGTGCATTGGGTTCTAACCAAAAACTTTTAATAAAGCTTATGCTACAAAACCAAAAATCTTGTCTCTTTTTTAACAGCATAGGCAAAGTTGAAAATGTATCTCTACCTAAAAATCACCTCAATTTGATTAGAAGTCTTTGCATCCTCATTACAAAGTTGAATAGGAGAAGAGAATGGGTAAATTATTACAAGATAAAACAGAAAATTGGTGAAGGAATTTCCGAAGAAAAACAAAATTGAAGAAATTGAACTGCTGAATTTAAGGTGGAAGTTTAAACATTCGAAATGAAAACAAGTCATTGATCATACGAGAAAAATCAATACATATAATGCAACAGATCAACAGTTTTATATTAATCCTAAAATTTTTAAATTGTATCACAAAAATTTAAAGGAAAAAAATGAGCTATTAGAAGATTGTTCTTTACTCACTGTGCCATATTTCATGAGAGTTGGTACTCCAGTGACTTTCAGTTCTGTTCGAAACTTGTTTTGAAGATTCTTCCACCTGGTCAATGATAATATGGAAATAGAAAATTGGCATGTTATTTACACCTACAAAGTCAGTTTCACTGAAGAGTTGTTGGCACAGGATTTTGCAAAGTTTTGAAAGCTGTTCACTAGAATTATTTTTTCATCTGGCAGTCAGCTGATGCCATGGCTTTTGGGAAGTAAAGCTCTAGCTTCAAGACAGAAGTATAAATTAAGCCATCAACAAAATCAGCAAGATCTGCACTACTAACTGCATCCCACCAATTTTAAAACGAACATGTATTTTTCTCCATCCCACATTCTTCCAGTAGAACACCAGCTGCATTATCAAAGTGAGCCCAATTGGACTGTTTGAAAGAGGAAAGCAGAAAAAAAATCTGAAAATACTAAAAAAGTATTTACTTAGCACAAGATTTATAACACATCCCACTTAAAGAAACATTTTACTTCAGTTTTTAAAATCATTCCACGGTGTAACTTCCATTAATTTTAATAAATGTTTAATACTAGGAAGTAGCAATGTCACTGTTTAATTTACTAACTTGTCCAAGAACCAAATTTTAAAAAAATGAATTAGGCATAAACAAGAAGGTACTTGGGACACAAGTCCATGCTTTTTTTACTCTTTACTGAAATAATCTCAATTCTGAAGTGTCTACAGTAGGGCAAGACTGAATGGAACTTAGTTTTTCTTGTTGCAATCTGGATTAAGTAAATTTCTGCATGATCATAATTGATGCTATTAACTTTTTATACAATTACAATGGAATACTGAATTCTTTCATTTAAGATAATTTTACAAAATTTTGAAACAGACACTTACTCTGGTCTAGCACCTGTTTGACAATAGATGAAGACAGATCCTTCAGGCAATTTATGCAACTCTGCACGAACTATTGGTTCAGCTGGAGAAATAAAGATATTTTTGTATCAGTATAATCTAGTGAGTGACTATTTTAAGTTACATGGAAATAAATAGAAAAATAACCCCAACAAATTTGAGAGATTACTTACTGAGATTTGGAGAGTAATAATATCCAAAAAACAGTTGCACAATAAGGCCTCATTATACTGAGCACAGATTTCTGAATTTAACATGCAATTAGAAAGTTATTTAATTACACAATTATTTTCCTATCAAAGATTAAATTAAAACTATGTAATTGTACAATGTATGTACCTGGCTCTTTGCTTTCCATCACCAGCCATCATTACCCCTTTCTCTCTCATGGGTTTGATATTAAACTGTATTTGAGAAAGCCTTTATCTAATCCATGCATTAGTCCAACTCTTAAGCACATGTACTCCCTCCACTCAAAGCAGTTGCTATCTGCTGGCAGTGACCAAGTTGCTTTAATACTGCCAGCAATGGGAAATGGTTCAGTTACACGTAGCATTAGAGAAATAAAGGACTGCAGATGCTGGAATCTAGATGAAAAACACAATGATGCTGAAGGAACTCAGCAGGCTAGGCAACATCCGTGGAGAAAAGCAGGTGGTCAACGTTTCGGGTCAGGACCCTGCTTTTCTCCACGGATGCTGCCTGGCCTGCTGAGTTCCTCCAGCATCATACATGCAGCACTATTTCCTCTCGATTTATTACCTGCAATTTGGCTTTATCATCACACCTAATGCTACTTAAGCATTAATACAAAACATCTCAAATAGCTACCAATTGATTGATATAATTTTAGTCTATGAAAACAATATTAAGTGAAACACTGTCACAGACTGGTATAGAGCAATGACATGCATCTTTTGCCTCGATGCCTTTGGCAACCAGAGCTGGAGTGTATCATCGATGTTAATTGTAATATTTATTTTGCAAGCTTCCTTTTACCCTCAGAGTTGGAACAGTTACCAGTTTAACAATCAGTGACTGGACACTGATTCAATAACTTTGGGAGAGAAAAAAAGTTCCCATTGGTAACCTTGAAACCACCTGGCAGAAACTTAAATGGCTCCCTAATGTTAGAAAGGGATGGAAACCGCCTTGCACTCAACTTCACATCTACCAATGAACCACCCTAGAAAACGGCAAACCACCGAGTTCAAGTCAGGGCCTGGCATTTAATGCCAGTAACACCAACATTAATAAGTTTACAGCTGTTGAGAGAAAAGTGTTCTCAGCTGACGGCTCTGGGCCAACCCAGTGGATCCTCATGGGCCACTTTGGAGAACAGTCGCAGGCCTGTCATCTACACTGTCAGAGGGCCGAGGACGACCAACTCGTACAGCTCAACGCTGCTTCTGATGGGGAGAACACGGGGCAAACAAACGCTGGAAGGTTCGGGTTCCGGATACCGGCGACGACCGGGCTTCACCGTCCGGCTGCCGGTGGCGGGAGCCCCGTGCCTCGGAGCGGCCTCGCTGCTCACCTGTCACACAGTCCGGGCACCAGCTCACTCCGTCGGCGCCCTTCGAGCCGGTGAAATAGGCGAAGATGGTCTTGCCCTTGTTCTGCTCCACTGCCTTCACGAAGTCGTCGTACCCGGACACCTCCACAATGGCCATCTTCACCGGTAGCCGTGCGTTGGAAAGGACAGGGAGCAGGGTGTGGACTTTAAACCCGAGCCCCAGCGAGGAGGGAGGATAGAGGGGATGGATCTACTTCCGGTTCCGGGAGCCGTCGGTTGGAGCCGACGAGCGGGATTGTGGCGTCTGGTCACCGGGTGTCTGGCAACGGCTGAGCTCCGGCTCCGGGCCCCGTGGTGTCCTGCGTGTACGGCTCCGGGCCCTGGCGGTGACACTGCAAGGTAAGCGGTGCGGTAAAGTGGGGCCAAACGTCCGTCCTTTCAACAGTTGGACGGGAGGGTGATGTCCTGTTGACGACCGCGGGGCCAGGTGCCGGGGCTGTGGGGCAACGCACCGGGTGCTGCAGTAACTCGGTGGGTCGGGCAGCATCCGTGGGGGGGAGAGATGGGCAGCGTCCGTGGGGGGGTGGGGGGGGAGAGATGGGCAGCGTCCGTTGGGGGGTGGGGGGGGAGAGATGGGCAGCGTCCGTGGGGGGGGGTGGGGGGGGGAGAGATGGGCAGCGTCCGTGGGGGGGTGGGGGGGGGGAGAGAGATGGGCAGCGTCCGTGGGGGGGTGGGGGGGGGAGAGAGATGGGCAGCGTCCGTGGGGGGGTGGGGGGGGAGAGAGATGGGCAGCGTCCGTGGGGGGGGGGGTGGGGGGGGGAGAGAGATGGGCAGCGTCCGTGGGGGGGGGGGGGTGGGGGGGGGAGAGAGATGGGCAGCGTCCGTGGGGGGGTGGGGGGGGGAGAGAGATGGGCAGCGTCCGTGGGGGGGGAGAGATGGGCAGCGTCCGTGGGGGGGGGGTGGGGGGGGGAGAGATGGGCAGCGTCCGTGGGGGGGGGTGGGGGGGGAGAGATGGGCAGCGTCCGTGGGGGGGGGGTGGGGGGGAGAGATGGGCAGCGTCCGTGGGGGGGGGGGTGGGGGGGGAGAGATGGGCAGCGTCCGTGGGGGGGTGGGGGGGGAGGAGATGGGCAGCGTCCGTGGGGGGGGGTGGGGGGGGGAGAGATGGGCAGCGTCCGTGGGGGGGGGTGGGGGGGGGAGAGATGGGCAGCGTCCGTGGGGGGGGGGGGAGAGATGAGCAGCGTCCGTGGGGGGGGTGGGGGGGGGGAGAGATGAGCAGCGTCCGTGGGGGGGGTGGGGCGGGAGAGATGGGCAGCGTCCGTGGGGGGGTGGGGGGGGAGGAGATGGGCAGCGTCCGTGGGGGGGGTGGGGGGGGAGGAGATGGGCAGCGTCCGTGGGGGGGGGGGGAGGAGATGGGCAGCGTCCGTGGGAGGGGGGTAAGATGGACAGCTGACGTTTCGGGTCAAGATCCTTAATCTGGACTGAGAGTAGAGGGGAGACAGCCAGTATAAAATAATAGCCACTATCACATCTTTATACTGGCTATCTCCCCTCTACTCTTTCAGTCCAGATGAAGGGCAGCGACCTGAAACATCGACTGTCCATTTCCCTTCACAGCTGCTGCCTGACCCGCTGGGTTCCTCCAGAATCTTGTTTAGACCATATGACCTTAAGATATAGGAACAGTATTAAACTATTTGGCCTGTCTTGCCTGCTCTGCCATTCAATCATGGCTGATTTTTTTTTCATTTGATGACCTCTTGTTGTTGGGGATGGGACACAGACCCCCACACTGCCAGCTGGCCAGCCTCTGAGGCACAACCTAGTATTGGTTTATTATTGTCACCTATACCAGGATACAGTGAAACACTTTTGTTCGCATGCTATCCAGGCAGCTCATGCCATACATAAATATGTTGAAGTGGTAAAAATAAAATAGAATGCAGAATATAGTGTAGTAGCTACAGACACGTTGCAGTGCAGGTAGACAAATGAAATGCAGGGGCCACAATGAGGTAGATTGGGAGACCAAGAATTCATCTTTAGTATGAGAGGTCTGTTCTAGAGTTTGATAGTAGCAGGATAGAAGCTGTCTTTGAGTTTGTTGGTGTATACTTTGAAGCTTTTGTATCTTCTGCCCAGCAGGAGAGGGAAGAAGAGAGATTGACTGAGGTGGGAAGGGTCCTTGATTATGTTGGTTGCTTTCCCGAGGGTGTATTCACAACCCTACAATTTCTTGCAGTCGGGCCTCGCAAATTTAGGCAGCTGAAAACCCTAACACAAAACAGCTTCTGTTTGTGATGCATCATTTCCTAAAAACAGTAATTGATGTGGCTTCAGTTATAAGTTTTAAATTTTATTATTGAGTTTTTGATAATGACAAAGAAATACGGGATAATGGTGAATTTATGGAAACAAAATATTGCCAATGCGAAGATGTGAAATTAAATTTCACGAATACGGACCAAAAACAAACTGCTGGAGGAACTCAGTGGGTCAGTCGGCATCTGTAGAGGGAAATGGACAGTTGATGTTTTGGGTCGAGACCCTTCATCTGGACTTGCTGCCCATTGCCCCCTACCAGCTCCAGCAGTTTGTTTTTGCTCCAGATTCCAGCATATGCATTCTCTTGTGTTTTCACGAACGTGGAGTTTGATCGCACAAATTAGTTGACCTCATTGAATGGCAGAACCAGCAGGGCTGCTGTTCCATTTAAATAGTGTGCCTCTATGAATATATCTTGACCAATTCATGGGAATCCCTGGTATGTGACTGCTCAAAATGGAGATGAGCCATTTGGAATATACAGAGTACCTCAAGTCTCCATGACAGGAACATAGAGAGCAATGTGCAAACAGTGTGAAGAGCATACAATATCCTTAACTTCCCACCTAGCTGTTCCGTCAAGCATCATTGGTCACACAGGTCTCTCTGGCCACCACATAACCCACAGATCTGAAAAGGAATCAAATCATTCTCAACCCTGAAAAAGATTCCTATTAAAATGAATCGCTTCACTTTTTCTTTATGCTAAATTTCATCTGCCATGTTTCTGCAAATTTCACCATTCTGTTAATATTCTGCTGAAGTCTGTTTTTGTTCTGCATTTTTGTTTCCTGCATTTGATCTTCACCATTCATGCAGATTTTGAAAGTATGTCCCATATACCTAAGTGTGCATAATTAATCTACACAGTTAATATGTTGGGCCAAATCATCAATGGATTATCCTGAGACTGTCATCCGAGAGATTTTTTTTCTCTTACCCTAAGGTCCTCATTTGAAGATTTCCCATTGGTAGATAAAAGTAATTTAGCAATTTATGATTCCATTCCAGTTAGGTTTTTTTTTAAATGTTTAATTCCGTCTTTAACCACAACTATTCTAAACCTGATGTGATCACTGTTCCCCTAATGGTCTCAAATCATACTATTGTCCCATTACAACTGTTTTGTGTAGAAACCAAGATTTAAGTTTCCTTTTTGATTGTATGTTGTAATTTCACAATAAACTTTTAAAATAATCTTAACATCTGTATAGATAAGCTAAAACTTTTCACTAGCTTTTCCAAATATAATCAAGTGTGTGATATGTAGTTTTGTTTTGTTAACTCATTTTAAGTTTCAAGATCTTACTTTACTTTTCTTGTTGTGTCTTATTCTCTTTAACTTACTATCTTTTTTAAAAAAAACTTTCTAATTGTCATTTGCTTAACTCCAGTTTTACTGACATCTGTTCACTTGGATGTTCTCCTTTTACAAAGTCTGGTTACTTTTTGTGTATTAATTTGCACAATGCAGGTATTCATGGCTACAAAGATTCAGCAAAGACAGGTGACGAACCCAGCCCAGTCACTGGGGATGTGGATGCCTTCCATTTCAACTGGACATGATATTGGAAGCAGTGATCAGAGTAGAACACAGTTTTATAAGACTCAGGTATATTGCAACATCCTTATCTTTTTCGCCAACTAACAATATGCTGCACTCATAATTCAAGGACAGTAATGGAAGCATAAAACAGTTTTAATGTGAAGTTAACTTTTTAAATTGAATGGTAAGTTCTACATTAAGATAATGTAGAATTATTTTCATAATTCTTTAAAAGGAAACTGCCAATTTTGAACCTTAATTTTACAACCTTTATCTGTTAGTTCCTCGTGAAATTGTTAGCAATTTTAAAGAAGAGATGTAACAGTGATTCTTTGCTGCCTTAAATACCTCTAAGAAAAGAAAAAGTGATACCAACATGTGACAGATAAACTGCTCAGGAGCAGTATGCTTGTATTGGGTCATAGCAATAGTGAAACAATTTTTAACCATTAAAAATTTCATATCTTATGCATGAGATCATAAGGCAGTTGATGCTGAACACTTTCCTCATGATGAAGGAAAGAACTGAGTGTTGAGTTACCCACAATGTCTTGGTACACCTGTTGGCATTTACAAAATAGTATTCAAAGCAATCATTGGAACCCCATTACTGCAAAATACTGCTGGATGATGAAGACATAAAAGGCTTAATTCCTCAGTTAATCATTTCATGAACCATCAAAAGGAGAATAAAATGTGCTCATATTGCTGAAACTTCCTTTTTTTTCCAGTTAAAATTCAATAAAGATGTAATAAATGCTGTATCCAACCTGGCTGTGAAATTCACGAATCCTCATCCCATTGTAATTGAGAAGCTACGGCAACCTTGTGAGCAGCAGGTACAGGATGATGTCCAAAGTTTGCGGAGTTCTATGCAATTTTCTGCTGTATCTGAAGACAGGCTAAATGTGGCCATCCAACTGGCAAAGAGAGATCTGAGGAAAAAGCATCTAGAAGAACAAGTGAAAGATTATTTGTATAAACACGAAAAAGATCAGCTGCAGAATTCATTATATCTTAATCATGGAAAAGGGAAATCTGCTGACAATACTCCACACACAATGAGTAAAGTAGAAATGGAAAGTATTACAAAACCAAGGCACCAGAGGAATCAAGCTACAAAAGGGGAGCTTACAAAGTCTGGTGCTAGGGTGTATATCTGCACCTCTAACCAAAGCCAAGTTAGACCTGAACTCTCTGATTCACCACCAACTCATGACCCAGGTCCACACCTGAGTCAGCGTAACCTGGGCAATAAAAGTGCAGAGGAGATTCGTAGGCTGAGAATGGAGCTTGGCAAGTACTTTCAGAAAATTGAAGAACTTGCCAAAAGAGGTATGGCTTTTTTTTAAAGAAAATGCTTCAAAATATATGTGTGATTTCTGTGTTATTTGTGCACTACATCTTCGAGGAAAAATATGTTGAACGGACACAAGTGAGCACCAAACTTTGACAATTTGTCTCGTATTCATTTCCTATTTATTAATTTGTCGTGTTTGAAATTTGTGGACTTGAAAATTGTCTTTTTCAACCATTCTTTATGAAACACTAAATTGTGTATGATATCCGAATCAGAATTACAAATTCATTTTGAGAATCCCAGCAACTTGAGACAGGCAAATTAATCAAAGGAGGGAATAAAACTCGGTTTGACTTCCAAATTATAATGATTATTATAATGACTCCTTAATTCGTTCATTTTAAAAGGTCATCAGTGAAGCGACTGGGATTATTGACAGTCATGAGAATGAATAAAGCCTGCATGTGACTCATTGAATTGATTTCTATCTCAGTTTAGATTATATTATTTACACTAGCCATTGATCATATTACTGACTGAATTAATTAACCCTTCTGGTATTAAAATAGTATGTAAATAACTTTCAACCAAGAATTATTGATAACCATTAAATCATAACGAGCAGCACAAGGGCATAGGAATTGCTTGATGAAAGAAAACCAAGAACCATCTTTTCCCCTTTTACATCTTGATAATTGCATGATAGTAGTAATGATGTTATTGACTTTAAATTAATTTGCACCAAACCAAATTATGAAAACTGCCTGTTGTGGAAAAATTAGAAAAGTCCAAGTTTTATGTCCTTCCCAACCACTTGCCAAATGTCATTTAAAATTACTCTTTCACCTTATCCAAAGTACAGTATGATGAAAATTTATTTAGGCTGTAATAGCAATAATAAACATGGAAATAATTAACACCAGTTGCTTCCTAATTTGCCAGATGCATAAAGACAGATATCATTGGATATTATCATTGGATATTGTAACTTGGCCAACTAGTGGACACTGTACTCCTCTTTAGTCAGTGGTCTGGATAGAACCATGATGTTGATTGCCCTATCTGCCTTAAGTGGACAGCCCCTAATTTTTAAACAATGACCCATGATTCTAGGTTCTTCCCCAAGAGGAAACAACCTCTCTGCATCCACCCTGTAAATACCCCTCAGGTCTTTAATCCCCTTTTCATGAAGAGTTGTGCAGACAACTTTGAGCAATCCCTATTTCTGCCGAAAATGGAGGAATAATCATTGACAAAACAGGTGAGGATGGTTGCATTACTGAACTCTGCCCTGAGGAATATCTGCAATGATGAAATGATTTATCTCCAACAAACACCAAATGCACTAGGTATGATTCCAAGCAGGAATATAATTTTGGAGTACTTATTGCCCAAGTAATGTATCTTTGTAAATTCTATTTATTAATTCATTTTTAGAAAAATCTGTGAATGTCCTGGATCCTGATGAAGAGCGCAGAATGCAAATAAAAAGACAGGAACAAGCTACTCGTGCAGCGAGGATGCTGTATGTTCTGCAGCAGCAAGTGAGAACCAGTTTAAATTTTTACAAAGGAAGTTAATAATAGACCTTTTTTTAAATCATGGATCAAATCCTGATAACACAAAGTTTTTAACACAGAGAATGAAAGATTAGCGAGAAGCACTTTTGACTTGCTATTTTGCCACTTGCAAGTACAGAAAAGCTTTGAATGGAAAAAATATGCTTTTTATTTGTTTAATCCAATAAAACCATGATGACTTCTGACCCTGAAATTGTAACCAACCAGATATTGATTTTATGAAGGGTATTGTCAGGGGCGAACAGCTCAAAAAAACTGTCATTCTAAGTTAGGTTTTGTATTGAAAAGCAAAATAAAACTGTTGGTTTTAAACTGAAATAAAAACAGAAATTGCTGGAAGTATCAGCAGGTCAGCCAGCATCTGTGGATAGTGAAACGGTTAATGTTTCAGGTCAATTACCTTTCATCAGAACTAGAAAAAGTTAGAAATCAAATATGTTTTGAGTTGCAGAGAAAGGGAAAAGCTGGAGAGAACAAAAGGAACGTCTGTGATAGGATGGATGCTAAAAGAGACTGAATGATTTTAAAAAAAGTGTTGGTGCCATATAGACAGAAAATGCTGGAAACACTCAGCAGGTAAGGCAGTATCTGTGGAAAGGAAAACAAGAAAAATCAGGTCAGGAACACTTCATCAGAGTTAGAAACTCTCTTTCCCCTTTTCTCCCCCCTCTTTTTTTTCCCTGATGTTGCCTGACCTGCTGAGTGTTTCCAGCATTTTCTCTTTTTATTTTAGAATTCCAGCATCTATAATTACTTTGATTTTTAGTCTACTGGTGTTGTTACCAGCTGGAAAAGGTCAGTGAAACCTTGTTAATTGCAACTGATCTGTTGTCGAGATGATGTAAATAGGAGAGAAAAGAAATAATGCTGTAACTGTGACGTATATAATACTGCAGTTGCTGGTAATCTGAAATAAAATTGGAATGCCAAAATTCTCAGGCAACATCTGTGGATAAGTCATCAACCTGAAACATCACCTCTGTTTAACAGTCTTGCCAGAGATAGTACCTGACCTGTTGATAGTTCCAGCATTTTTTGTTTGATCATAGAACTTACATTTTTGGAGACCTGGAATTTCCATGGATGAATTAATCAGGATTTATCTCTTGTAAATGTATATTGCAGCTCCCTTTACATTTGAGGATTTTATGACTTAAATGACCTATTCACTTGTATAAACATCTCTGGTTTAACTTGTAGTAAAAATGTAGTTTGCACCACAAATCTTAATGTTTTTATCTTTTAATGAATGTGAAGTTGAAGTTTTATTGGAAATTCAAACTTGTGGGAGGTGAACTGGAGTTAAATATACTGAATAGAGTATTGTTTATATTAACTTCAGAATATTGTAACTACGTGTTTACATTTCAGAATTGTTTGGACAATGTATTTCTGAGATGCTATGAAAAATACTTCATGAAAAACTAGCTGTCAACATGTTATATAAAAATATTTTTCATGAGTAAGTTAGAAATTGAAATAATAATTGGATGAGATTTTCTTCCCATTAATGAAATTTTTTATCTTTTGATGTATTTATCTTTATTTAATGAAGGTAAATGAAATACAGGAAGCAATTGACAAACAAAGCCCACATAAGGTGAAACACACCAAAAAGGTCAGAAATTTAAATATTGAAATTTTAGTGTTATTACTTTGGAAGTTGATTTATTTTCAGAGTTTAAAAATTGATGTGTATCACATTTGTTCTTAATTGAAAGTTAGAACGTTTTTATTTCTTTCAAGGGCAGAATTAACCTTTGTAATAAAACTTTATATTAAAAAAATTTCAGGTGGATGTATTGGTCCTGATTTGTTTCCTGTCAAAGTAACATTGTGATTAATGGTACTTATTTATAAACTTGTGGTACTGCAACTTCAGGCTGGCAGAATTTAAATAACCAAAATTAGTATCCAAATTGTTCTGCTCCATCATTAGGTTGGTAAAAATGGCAATTTTGCTGTTAGCCTCACCACTGAATTGCATCGAATAAGTGGGAATGTATTTGTGCAGCAGAGACCAAATTAAACTTGGCACAGAAAGTCAACCCTCAACTATATCAAGCTGTTTACTGTTTTAATGATCTGATGATTGTTACTACTATCATTATCAATCAACCTCTCTGGGAATGAAAATTATATGTTGTTCCTATGGAATATTATTTTTTGAGGCTGTAATTGTTGATTTGAAAATATGTTTTTCACTTTTCCTTTATATAATTCAAACAAAGAAAATCCATTTCATTTTTTCCATCTTGCTTGCTGCTCATAATTAAATATTGAATTTGGCCATTCTATTTTGCACTTCCTTCTCAGTTGTTGCAATGTCAATTTCACAGTATTTCAACTTGGTTAGGGAGATTTGAAGTTGCTTCTTCTGTTCACCTGACTCTCAGGTATGTTTCCTTCAGTGCTTTATTATCGCTATACCATGCAAAAAAATTAAACCTATGTTTGTGAGGAGAAGGACTGTCTAAAGGCAAAGTTAGATGTAAAATTAATTTGTCAGGTGGGAACATGTAGTGCATCTTAAATTTTAATTCCTTTTATAGTGACCACACTACTGTCAAATTTTCTGTTGAAAATTCATTTGTTTTTTAAAAGCATGGGAAAATAATCAGTGATTCCACCCAGTATAACATTACTGACTTCACTTCACTAGAAGTGTCACTGAGTGATATTGTTGCAATTTATGTGTGTTTCAGTCTCGAGCCATGTCTCAGTTAGCAGCTGCACACAGAGGTGCTGTCCGTGCCTTACAAATGTTTGTTGGTCAGCTTTCTGGGCAATCAGACCGACAGATTCCTACCTACTACAAGGAGCTGGGGCAGTTGATTCGACAACTTTCTCTCTGTTCTGCCAAACTGGAAACTGACACAGACTCTTCCATACCAGAAACAGTTATGGATATCCTGCATCAGGTTGAGGTAAGTCTCAAGTGAAAACCTGAAAATAATTGAGATATAATATTGTTAACACTATTCAAGCTCTAAAGTGAAGCTTAAAATTAGAAGTGCCGATGTAGTGTGGGCACCTTGATAGTGTTTGTGGACTCATGAACTACTCAAGCCATAAATCCAATGGTCAATTATTTTTCATAGAGTCATACAGAAGGGAAACGGATCCTTCAGGCCATTGTATCCACACCAACCATCAAGTACCAACCTGTATTAATCCCATTTTCCAGCACTTGGCCTGCATCCTTCCATATCATGGTGTTTCAATTGCTCATCTAAACACTAAAATGTGAGGGTGTCTGCCTGCACCACCCCCTAAGACAGTGTGTTCCAGATCTCAACCAGCCTCTGGGTAAAACAAAATTCTTCGTCCCCTCTTAAATGTCCTACTCCTTAGCTTAAACCTATGCCATCTCATTATTGACATGTCTGCTAAGGGAAGCATTTTTTTTTTTGCCATTTACCCTATAAATTCCCCTTCGTAATTTTGTACTCCTCAATCAGATCTCCCTCGGCCTTCTCCACACGAAGGAGGTCAAGGTACTTTCTAGGTCCTGCCATTCATTATGTATATCCTAGACTTATTAGCCTTTTCAAAATACACAATCTCACATTTTTCAGGATTAAATTCCATCTGCCATTTCTATGCCCATCTTGCCAACATGTCAATATTGTTCTGTCGCTGATGAGTACCCTCCCCATGAACAACAACGCCACCAGTTCTTGAGTCGTCTGTGAGTTTGGTAATCGTACCTCCTACATTCATGTCAAATGTATATAACAAACAGCTAGGATCCCAGCTGATACCTGTGATCAGTGGTCGCAGCTTCCAATCACAAAAACAACCCTTGACCATCACTCTCATCTTCTGATAGCCGTGTTAATTTCAGTTGCAATTTGCCAAATTAGCCTAGATCCCATGGGCCTATTTGGTTCTTTTGGACCAGTCTTCTGTGTGTGACCTTGTCAAAGGCCATACTGAAGTACATGTAGACTACATTCTTCTGACATACTTAAATTCATCTTAATCTCTTGCATTCCTTATGTCAGGTTCAACTATTCTTGGCCATGTTGCTGACTAAATTGGGGATAAGGTGTAATTTATACTCCCAACAGTTGCACAGTCAAAATAGAATTCAATCAATGCAATATCTGCATGGTCATTCATCCCCTACAATCTGTGGTCACCCAACAATATCTGCATCATTATTATTCCACTGTGCCTATGTGTGGTTTACCACCTCCAGAATAGTTGATCAAAACTCTACTCGTAATCTGAAAACTGTTTTTAGGTTTGAAAATGTAACTTATTTCCATATATCCTTGGTAAATAGAATGCGATGGAGTCCCATTCGCTAATGCCATCCATACCCGTAAATCTGTATTGGTAAATGATGCTACCCATTTTCTAATTAAAACAGTATACCTTGTATTTATTAAGTACGTAGGATATTTTGGGAAAGGCAGTAAGTTTTTCACCTTGTAAATCCCTGCTTTGTCTGAATTATATAATATTTTGAAATCTTGGAAGCAAGAGGTCATTTTGTTGGGGGAAGAAGCTCAATTTAAATTGGCCATTTGTCTCGCTGAATTGATTGCAGCTGACTGGGCACTAAATGCATTAAAGACTTTCTGCTGTCATTGTTTTTCAGCAGCTCTGGCTGACAGAGAAAACCAGCTGTGATTAAGCCCAAAGGCAAAGTTATCCATGACTTGAATGTATGCAATAATGAGGAAACTTCATAAGTGGTTCAGATCTGTAATATGTTTGACCAACCATTTCTTATCATGGATAAATATATACAGTGTTAGAATCAATTTGTTTGCTGTAAGTGGTAGGGATGATGTATGAAGTTGTTTTAATGTCATCTGTTGCACCTGTGAAAGAATTGTGAACGAGTATCTTTAGGTGTGATGAACAAGGAATATTGTTGTTAGTGGTAACATCTTTATTGGCAATAAAATTGGCCAAAACTAGACTAAAACAAGAAAACCAATTTGAAGAAAAAAATATGAATAATAACAGCTGCTAAGGATCAAGGTTGAAGGTTATAAGTTAATGTTGGCACCTAAAGGCACAATCAAAATACTTGAACTTTGATGGAATGGTAAATTGAAAATGAAAAGTAAAATTGTGGACCAAGTCAATGCATTGTCTAATTTAATACACAACAGTTTCATTAAACTCTGGCCTTAAGTCATTGTAGGAAAACAGCTGAGAAAACAATATTGGTTTGTGCAACTTTTTTCTGAAGATTTTGACTAAATGCAAATTATTCTGGGTATGCTAAGATGTTTATAGAGTTGTACAGCATGGAAACAGGCTGTTCGGCCCAACTGGTCCATGTCAACCAAGATTCCCATTTAAGCTGGTTTCATTTGTCCGCGTTTGGCCGTGTCCCTCTAAACCTTTCCTATCCATGTACCTGTCTAAGTACCTTTTAAATAGTACTAATGTACCTGCCTCAACCATTTCCTCTGGGCAGTTAATTGCACATACTGAGCACCCTCTGGGTGAAAAAGTTGCCCCTCAGATTCCTGTTAAGATCACAAGACAAAGGAGCAGAAGTAGGCCATTCGGCCCATCGAGTCTGCTCCATGAGCTACACTAAAAATTATTCCTATCTAGCCCCAATTTCTGGCCTTGTCCCCGTATCCCTTGATACCTTGACTAATTAGATACCTATCTATCTCCTCCTTAAAAGCCCCTAATGATTGGGCCTCCACAGCTGTACGTGGCAAAGAATTCCATAATTTTACTACCCTCTGGCTAAAGAACTACCCTGTGGCTAAACCTACTCCTATTATGTTCAAAGTATCACATGATTAAATTGCACAAGGCATTTACATCTCTTTTTGATACGGACTATCTTTTTAGTTAGACAGTGAGCAAAAGAAGATGCCTTTTGAAATTGGACAAATAAATTTCATTACTGAATATTTGGTATTGATTCTAAACTACTGAATGGATAAGTTCCTGACATAATGTAATAAATCAGAATCAGGTTTATTATCACTGACATGTTGTGAAATTTGTTGTTTTGTGGCAGCAGTACAGTGCAAGACACAAGGACATAAAAATTGCTATGAGTTACAAAATAAATAGTACAAAAGAGGAATTAACAAGGTAGTGTTCATTGACCGTTCAGAGATCTGATTGCGGAGGGGAAGAAGCTGTTCCTGAAACGTTGATTATGGGTCTTCAGGTGCCTGTACCTCTTCCTCGATGGTAGTAACGTGAGGAGGGCATGTCCTGGGTGGCCGGGGTCCTTTATGATGGATGCTGCCCTCTTAAGGCACCACCTCTTGAAGATATCCTCGATGGCAGGGAGGGTTGTGCCTCTGATGGAGCTGGCTGAGTCTACACTTGTTAAGAATTGAGTTTCATCATCAACTTTAAAGTTGACTGCACAGGCAGTTTGTGGCACAAACAAAAATTGTAAGAGTATGGAGTGCTTGTAATATTCAACAGTGGAATAGAGTTTTATCAGTTAAAACTAAAAGTCGAGCCTTAATGAATTGCACTTTATAGATATCATTGTATTGCTTTCTAACTTGTGATTTTCAGTATGATTTAATATTGTTTCCATAATAAACTGTTAAAGTCTAAATCCTTTTGTTGCTTCATGGACCAGTGAGCAGTAGAATGTTCTGATTCTTAAGGTTCCCCCATAATTTGCTAACCTCCACAAGGGAAAGAAAATTAAAGCAGAAATCATTTTGGTTTCACAAATTTGCAAGCAGATCAGATACCCACTCTAATCATGGATGGTTTGTGCTTGGAGGTACCTTGAGTGTGAAAGAATGTAATATTTTGCCATGGAGACCAAAGATTTTTTACTTTGTGAACTTACCAGGGTTTTGATTCACTGCTTGGGACACAACATGCTCAAAAGAAATCAAATCAAATGCCACAGAAAGCTCAAAGTGTTTCCGCACCAAACAGAAAAAGATCCTCGTGTAGGCACAGAAGCTGTTCTGCTGATAGAGAGCGAACATCACCCGTCACAAAGGATAATGTTTTGAGTGCACCTGAAGGATTGCCTCCATTTAAGATTGGTAAGTCACATAATCCTTTATTCTTAGTGTCACTAAATAAGAGGAATAGGAATGGAGAAGGAGAAATTTAGAATCATGACAGCATTGCCTAAGGATGACTGCTCATGCTAGAACCAATCTGAGGGGCATTTGAGGGGCAATTGTGAAGTTACTTCTGTCTAAATTTGACTGTACTAAATTATGCCACTCTGTCTTTTGTAACACAATTAGGGTGAATCCTAGGGAACAATGCTCAAATTGTGTCTCGACCAGAGCATTACACAGTTTAACTGGTACTCCCTCTGATTTGTACTCTTTTAGATTGGATATGGTTCAATTCTGTGTTTTGAGTCTACTAAGACCTATTGGTATCTTTCAGCCTCTTTTTCTTAGTTGAGCCAATACAATTCATGGAACATGTGTGCTTTCCACTTTTCCTTGCCAACTGTCGTATTTAAAACTTGTCTGCATTAAATTCCACCTGTCAATTATTGGCCTTGTGCATAGCTCATCTAACTCATTCTGCAATAAGTGAGCACCTTTTTGGTTTTTACTCCCCATTCCAACTTGGTATTATCTGGAAATCTGAGCACTTTGCATTGAGTTTTTGAAAGCTAAGTGAAATAAATTGAAAACAAATGTATTATTGCACAACATAATTCCTCCAAACTTCTAACATGTAACAAGTCTTTAGCCGATTTCTCATCTAGCTCCAAGATTACGTAATCTGCAGAGGTTTAATCTTAACAAATAGCTTCTGTGTAAAGCTTTGCCAAATGTCATTTCAAAATGCATCTAAACAAAGCAGTGACATTTCCCTCAACCATTTGGGTTGTTAGTTCTTCAGAGGTCCAGGAGGATTGTTAGGCAGAATCTTTCTAAAACTATGCTACTGACTAAATGATGTAGGTAATTTTCAATTTGACACCAGATTGGTGTGCTAGTCATCAAATTCATGCTCTTGTGAAACAACTTAATGGTTCTTGCATGTTCTCTGAATGTTTTTAATGTTGATGGACTTTCTGTTGTTGTTATTTGTCATTGCAACTATGAACTTTTTTCTTGATTCCTCTGATCGTCATATGGATATGATGCATCTAATTTCCAGATTTATGGTTGCTGTCTCTCCAGGACTTGAAAGGTGTTTGTTTGTCAACCTTGCCTTTAAGCTATTTGGACTTTCTTCCTCATGTTTAATTGTGAGAAGTCTTGTAATTAAATAACTTTACTACATTCTCAAACACTATTTTCTCATAGTTTATAGTATGCTCCAAGTGTAAGTTTTTACACTATTAAAAGTTTCTACTCTGAACAGTGTTATTAAGGCCTGGCAATGGGATCGTCTTCTTCCTTATAACCTGAATCAAATTTCTATTTTTTTTTCAGTTTCTTTGTGCCAGAGCAGGTTTTTTTTGGTATTTTAAATTTTCAGTTGCATATTTTATGAAACATTCCAAGTACAAGTTCTTTGGAACATTTCTTTGGATTAAATCATTGTATCAAACTTTGAAAACAGAGGTGTAAGCAAGGTTTTTCAGTCTTTTTACCATTCTTGCTGATGCAAACTGGTTGATAACTCATCGTTTGGATTCCCTTGATTCTTGAATTTTTCATAGTTTCCAAGTTAACTATGAAGTTAAATGTGAGAATTCTTAATTTTTTTGCTATAATAAACTGTGGGTTTCCATTTCCTGAGTTTTAAATGTTACTTGCTTTTTTTTATTTACAGCGTGGTAACAGGCCCTTCCGGCCCAACAAGTCCACGCCGCCCATTTTTTTAAAACCCAAATTAACCTACCCTTACGTCTTTGGAATGTGGGAGGAAACCGGAGCACCTGGAGGAAACCCACGCAGACATGGGAGAACGTACAAACTCCTTACAGACAGCGACGGGAATCGAACCCCGATTGCTGGCGCTGTAATAGCGTCGCGCTAACCGCTACGCTACCGTGCCGCTTCATAAGTAATATTAAGTATTCTTTACTGTGGAAATTTTGGTTGGAAAAGAGCAGTAAAATTACCATTCTCATATTACTGAATTAAATATTATTAATTTGCTTGAAGAACAATGATGAAAATACTTATTGGATTTTTACACTGTTCAGTAAAATGTTTTGTTAAAATAAATGTTTTGCACAGATGAAAACTGGCATGTTCCTGAATCTTCCAGACCACAGCAAAGCAGTAGAGAGTCCCCACCACCCCATTTGGAACAACAGCAGGAGGAAGACCCTCCAACTCCTGATAGGAATGCAGCACTGAGGGCTGGATTAGAAGCTTTACAGCGCGTTGGAGCCTTGAATAAATCTGCTACAGAGAAAACAACAACTAAAAAAGGAGTGCTGCTGCCATATGTAAGTTACAAATAATGATTGTACTATGGTTTTATTATAAGCATGACTTAGTGCTTTCTTTAGTGATTAATGCAGACCATACTGATGATTTTAAGACTAAGGTTTTTATTTCCTTTTCTCCATGTTGCCATGAACTGATCATTCAAAAGAAATAATGCAGGAATTGTTACAATGACAGTTTCTCTTTGATGATCCACAAGCAATGGGCTAGCTGTTAGTTTGCCAACTTTTGTTTTATTCCTGCAACGTTATTACTTTAGCATTACCATTATATTTAACAATATAAATGGGGCCTTGTAATTGGAAAGAGTGCGTATACAATACAATGGTGACCAAACCAAAGTACTCCTTTGTACTATGGGTCTCCAATGTCTGAATCAGTTGGGGTCAGTTCTAATGAAAGGTCATAAACCTGATATACTTTTTTCCCCTGTTTAATTTTGCTAAATATCGTTAGCATTTTTATGGTTTTATTTTTCAGGAGTATTTTGCTTTTATGTATCTTTTATAGTAAATATCTTAATGACCCATATATAAAATGATGCAGTGGAATTTCTCATGCCAGTGAGAAATTGATCAACCATTTTGGTTTGATGCTGATTTTAAAATACTGTGGCATAGACCTATCTCTGTTATTATTCCAGTTCATTTACAAGTCAAGAAAATTGGAATGATTTGGCCAAAAAGTTAGATGATCTTCCATTAGGAAGAATAATTTAAAAATATTACCTCTGAATGTTCTGGTGCAGGTATTTTTGCTATCATGTTTAGTGCAGCTCTGAAACTGCATAAAATCAATACAAGAAGTGATTATAAACGTGAAAAGTCAGTAGGATTGAATTCTACATTCTGGAAGTTGATCTGTGTTTTGGCTTTACACTGGTTCACACACAAATATGGGCACAGTGAAGCAAGTTTCCCAAAAAATTAATTATTTAATTGCTTGTAATGAATCAATTATTTGTTAACAAAAATAAAATTCAACCAACATTTGCATGGAAATAACAGCTACACACACAATCCTGCTTACAAATAAATATAGACAAACTGAAGTGCTACTCATCCTGGATCACTGTTCATTTCAAAAAGAGCTCAAAGTGTAATTTTGAATGCCCGTAAAGTACATTTCTGGCTTTTGAATATCAGTTCTACTACAGTTGTAGAATTTTTCACGATATTTCATTGAATCTCTTGTTTACATTGGAAAAACAAAGAAATTCAGTCCATTACTGTTCATATTTATTGTTCTTTTAATTTATGGAATGAATTTTAGCAGCATAAACTGAAGAAAATGCCTGCAATGCGTAGCTGCTTTCAGAAAGCTACAGTGTCTTCAGAACTAAAGAAAAATCAAGGACCACTTAAAGACAGCAAACCTCTTTCAATTCCAGCATGTCCTAACCCTTTTCCAATGTCATCTAAACGGTGAGTAACCACGCAACATTGGGTTGTATTGCACTGAGAGCTAGCTGTTGGTTCTGTACATACTACTGACTAGCTTCAGTGCATGCAACAGCATTTTCCTTACTTCCACAGCTATGCACTGCAGTTTGGAAATACAAGATGCACACTGATCTCTCAATTCACCCTGCACTTGCTACTAAGTCCAGGGACATTCCATAAGTTATTGAGTTGAGTGAACAGATAATAACTACTATCTGTTTTTTTAAAAAAAATTATCCTTAGATTCCCTTGAAAATTCCTTCCTCTCACCTTAAACCCAAGCCCTCTTGTTTCTGATACCCCTACCATGGGAAAAAGATTCTGATTATCTACCTTATCTATGCCTCTTATAATTTTACAAGCCTTCATCAGGTCACCCCTCTGCCTCCTTTGATCCAGGGAAAAAAAAGCCCAGCCTCGAATCTTTCTCCTTAACTAAAGTCCTCCAATCCAGGCAACATCCTGGTGAACCGCCTCTGCAATCTCTCCAACATAACCGCCTCCTTCCTATAGTGTGGCAAACTGCAAGTGCCCTCTAATCAGTGTTTTGTAAAGTTGCAGTATAACCTCCCAACTTTCATAGGCTGTGCCTTGACCTATGAAGGCGAGCATGCCAAATGCCTTCTTTATCACTCTTTCTACATGTGTGGTCACATACACGGAACTATAGACGAATGCCAAGGCTCCTCTGTTCATCAACGTTCCTTAGCGACCTACCATCTTCTGCATATGTCCTACTCCTATTTGCCTTCCGGAAGTGCATCACTTTGCACTTGTCGGGATTAAATTCCACCTGCCGAGTCTCTACCCAAGTTTCCATCTGTCCTGTATCCTGCTGCAGCTTTGAACAATTTTCCTTGCTATCCATAATAGCGCCAATTTTCCTGTCATCCACAAATTACCAGTCATTCCTGCTACATTCACTTCCAAGCTGTTCAGATATATCACAAACAACAAGGTACACCACTGGTCACAGGTTGCTAATCATAAAAGCATCCTTCCACCAGCTCCTTTTGGCTCCTATCGCCATGACAATTTTGGATCCAGTTGGCTAGCTCCCCTTGGATACCATATGCCTTAACCTTCTGGATTAACCCACCATGCGGGAGCTTGTCAGATGTCTCAATAAAGGTCATACAGACAACCTCTACTACCCTGCCATTATCAATCTTATTATCTTCTCAAGAAGCTCAGTCAAATTAGTGAGACAGAATATCCCCCAGATAAAACCGTGTTGACTATCCCTGATCAGCCCCTGTCTTTCCAAATGTATGTAAGTCCTATACCTCGTGGTGCCACACCTGTGGCTAGCGATGATGCAAAAATCTCTGTCAGGGCCCCAGCTATCTTCTTCCTTGTTTCCCATTTATTATTTTATTGTTATGGCAGTGAAATTTTTATTTGACATGTACTATTATTGGGCTTGAAATTATTATTTGAAATATTTAATGCCTAATTTATGACCTCTTAAATAATTCTTCAGATTTCCATTGAAGAAACAGAAAACAAGATTGGGAGGCCACATATCTATACCTGCAGACAGGAGTCAAATTAGTTTGCTTAAGGAAATGGAACAAGAAAGGCGAGAAGCTGCAGGGACTGAAGCAATCAGGTGGGGTTGCTGATTTCAGTGAAGAAAGCCATTGGGCTACATTCAAGGACCCTTCTATTGCTTTTCTATTGCAGGTTCACTTCTTAAGAGGCTTCGGGGATCTTTCTTCAGCTACTTGATCACTTTCTGCATGTTGACCAGTTTATGTGAAGAATTTTCTGATTTTAGTTCCAAAATTGACCACTGCAATCCTGAACTATGTTCTTCAGCACTTGGTTTATAGTAATCTTCTAAACTATTATCTTGAAAGTAGCTTTATAGATTTCCTTAGAAAATTATGATATTTGGATCAAGTTGGCTGGGAAATGCACGAGAAAATGAAGAAAAGCTTAGATAATAAAATGAGCCATTCATCACTTGTTTTGAATGTAACTGCAGTTTGGCACAAAAACTCTCATAATTGCTTGCATAATGTTTCTATTTTAAATTAAATTTAATTTAAACTGCCTCAACATGTCCATACTGTTGAAGGATTCAGCACGGCTACTAAAATTTGTTGTTTTCTTTGAGGGCAGCTGGTGAGGAACTGGGAAAAATTCATGAGCTCTCTTCTTGGCTGAGGAAAGATGGAGGGAACTTTATTCTACACCTAGTTATTTTGCCACTGATCTACAGTGCATGATGCAGTAACATTTGCTCCTTGGAATAGTTTTTTTTAATAAAGGTGTAGTGTACAGGGATCCATAGGGATAGGTATTGAAATGATTTCAGATCTTTTGCTAATTTTCTTTGCACCGTGTCTATATTCTACAAAGAATTTTCCGGATTAATTTCTACAATACTGTGGTCTGCTATTGAGGTGAGCAGGTGTGTCTGTTCATTTCTAACTGATATTAGTTGACATATCATTGTATCAAACAGTGGCTACAATTTGTTTATATTCTGTGTTCTTTAAGAAGGTAAAATTCAATTTCAGTCCAAGAATTTTTCCCTGCCACCCAGTTATTGTTCTTTTAGGCAAAGACTGCTGCTGAGTTTCCAGTGTAAGGGGACGTATTTGATAGCTTAGTCAACTGTTCTTGTGTGAAGATTGTGTTAATTTCTATTGCACATCTTGTATGCAGTTTATTTTTCGAATATTTATTTTAGGTTGGCATGGCTTGATTCCGAGACTGCCCGTAGGATGAGGGAATTGAATGAACTCTGCCAACAAGAAACTGACAGAATAAAGAAAATGAGGTAGAACTTTTATAATTACTAATTTTGGTATAGATGTTAATAAATAGCAAAAAGGCCATCTTTGGATCCTTCATTGATTTTTAAATGCAATACCACGGACTTAATTTGTAAGAAAGGTAGATGTGTGATATTGACCCAGAAATGGAGCAATAAAAATTGAACTTCTCTTTCACAATCCAGGAGCTTGCAGAAGGTGTTAGGGCAGGGCTGTCCATGATGAAATGTGAGATGGTTGGAAAAATATGAAAATAGAAATGTCAACAGCCAACTGACACACAATTGACATGGCAAGAATTGACAAAAACTTTAAAGCATTCAAACTTACTTAATGCATCTTAGACCGTAAGATATAGGAGCGGAATTAGGCCACTTGGTCCATCAAGTCTGCACTGCTATTCAATCATGGCGGATTTTTTTTCAACCTCATTCTCTTGCCTTCTTGCTGTAACCCTTAGGTTCTTGATTGGCAAGTAGATTATCAATCTCTGCCTTGAATACACCCAATGACTTGGTCTCCACAGCCCTCTGTTGCAACAAATTAGACAGATTCACCACCCTCTGGCTGAGGAAATTCCTCCTCACCTTAGTTTTAAAGGGACTTCTGTTTATTCTGAGACTGTGCCCTTTGATCCTACTAATGGAAACACCCTCTGCATGTCCTCTCTGTCCAGGCCTTTCAATATTCGGTAGGTTTCAGTGAGATTCCCCCTCATAAGGGAATTCCATCGAGTACAGGCCCAGAGCCATCAAATGCTCCTGATACATTAAGCCTTTCATTCCCAGGATCATTCTTGTGAACTTCTTCTCGACCCTCTCCAGGGTCAGCACATCTTTCTTTGGATACAGGGCCCAAAATTGCTCAAAATATTCCAAATGCGGTCTGATCAATGCCTTATAAAGCCTCAGCAGTACGTTCTTGCTTTATATTCAGTCCCCTCAAAATGAATGCTAACATAGTATTTGCAAATAACTCAACCTGCAAGTTACCTCTCAGGGAATCCTGAAATAGGAATCCTGAACTAGATATTTAGAAACATTGAAGTGAAAATCAACCAAACATTAAGTTGAGATTTAAATTGCTCAAACAACTTCAAAGTTAAAGTATTAAAGCACTTTAATTTATTGTTCATTTAGGTGTTTCTTTTTTAGTGAATTTTATATTTTTTGGGAAGTTAAGATAGTTTTAAAATACTTATTAAAGTTCTCATATTTTTAAAAATAACTTGTCATACTAAGGGGAAAAGACTAGTTGCTGTGCCTCTCATCATGCGTGGCATACGTTGGAAAGTATAGGAACTAAGATTGGGGAACTTCACAGCAGGCTCCCTGCCTTGCTGAACCCCATGAGGACTCTAGCACTGGATTGAAGCTGGAGATCTGATGTTGACCAAGTAACAGATAGCAGCTTCTATATTTGTGCATTCTTGTGCATTTAAATCTGGAAATTACCGTCAGTAATACAGGTAGACACTGACAGTTTTGCTATTATTTCCCCATAAAATCAGGGCCATTGAAATGCTTGTGTAGAAATAATGGCTAGACTTTCAGACTGGATTTCATTAGACATTTTGTACCATTGTTCAATTATAAATCAGATTCACAGTTTCCACCTATTTATATTTTTACAGGGAGTATTAGAATATTCTGACCATGAAATGTGATTATATGTGATGGAAAAATGATTATTTAAATAAATATTACTTGTTCAGATCTGAAATTGCAGCCCCCAATAAATGGATTGAAAAAGCAGAGGAGGAAATTCGTGAGAGGCTTCAGCCCTTGCTGGACAAAGCACAGGTATCAGATATTTATATAATGAAGAAATTATAATGCGGTGTAAGGAACTTGCTGAGACATTTCTTTTGTCTTCAGGACCGAAGCCTTAACAAACCAGAAGAACTGATCAATTAGGGTTGAATGAGATTGAGAAACTTTTAAGTTTAATGACCAGGTAGAAAATAGTGGAGAAATTAAGGGAATGAAATGTCTACAAACCTCTTGAACCTGATGGCCTGTATCATCTGGTTCTAAAAGAAATAGCTGCCTACTAGTGGTGATCTTGCAAAAATCCCTAGGTTGTAGAAGGGGCTCAGTAGACTGGAAATGTAACACTATCCAAGAAACGAATGAGGGCAAAAATAGGGAATTATAGACCAGTTAACAGTTGTCTGAAAGATACTGAAATGTTTGATTAAGGATATCGTAGCAGTGCATTTAGAAAATCATGTGCAGGCAGGATCAGTATTTTCTTAAAGGGAAATCATAATTGTCAAATGTGTTTTTGAGTTTGTAATTAGTAGGACAGTGAAGGAGGAATTATGGATGTAGTAAATCTTTTTATCTGAAGGCATTTAGTAAGTTACTATACAGATGGTTGTTCCATAAAGTTAAGGGTTTGGGGATACAGGTGTAAAATACTAGCAGGAATAGAGGTTTGATTAAAAGACGGAAATCGGGAATAAATGGATCTTTTACATTGGCAAGTGGCGGTAGAAAGATCAGCACTGGGTGTTGAGCTGTTTGCAGTCAACGTTAATGACTTGGATGTAACCACCTTTGCTGAAAATACAAAGCTGAGTGGGAAAGGGAGCTACGAGGAGTATGTGGTGGGGGTACGGGAGGAAAGAGGATTAAGTACTGGGCAAGAAGGGTCAGATAGAGTATAATGTGGGAAAATGTGAGGCTATTCAATTTGGTGGGAAGAAAAGTACAATTTTTTTCAAATGATGAGGAAGTAGCAAATTTTGGTGTTACTAAACTAAAAGTTGGGCTATACCAGCTAGGGTTTAGAAAAATGCTTATTCAAACATGCAAGATTGTGAAAAGGATTGACATGCCACAAACATGGTTAGCTACACAATTACTCTGACAGCGAAATATGAGCCAGTTGCTCATTGAGCATTAATAAAAGCAGGAAATCTGAGCCATAGTATTGACAAATTAATGATACGTTACTGTAGAAACACAAAGGTGCTAAGAAATAACTATGTCATTAGTTGTGTTTGCCTAATTTGTTGAAAGTCTTTTTAGTCTCTGTCAATGTGCTCAGATAAGTTGATCTGTTTTTATGATGCTCACTCCTCCGTTGTACTCAATGGGGATTGAAAATTCCTTGATTTATGTCTTTGGCTGCAGCAAAAAATACTGTGAGTGATGCGTTATTGATGTGTTGTGTGTCCTCTCATGGTTGTCACCTTCAGAGTCCCACATAGTACCCAAATTAGCCACAGCACTAACCTAAGTACATGAGTGACTACAGCTGAAAAGTGGTTGTGAAGGACTTGAGTCAATCTAAGATGTAGATTTTCTCTATACAATAGGTCATTAGTGACTCTTGGGAGAAGAAATCTCGACATAAAGACTCTTCACTACAACGACAACTATCATCAAAAGTTGCTGATAGGGTGAGAAGATTTAAAAACAAGTGATTTTGCTCTACTAAGTAAATTTTGAACTTGCGTAGGTTAGTCATTTGGATTATGTTAAGTAAAGCATAAAATGTCAATTTTTTTTGTGTTGATGGGCATAAATTTACTTTAATGTTTTATTGGTTTATCAAAATAAAGGAAAACTCTAATCTGGCATCTAATTGTTTGGAAATCCTGATGGTCTGGCTATAATTGCTACGTTTTTGCCATTTCGAGCTTAACATTTTTAGCAGTTATTTTTGCTTTTAAAAGAACAAGTTCTCCATGTACATCAAAGTTTTCTAAGTTTTTGGCTCCCCTGTAAGAGTGTGACCACTAATGTCAACATTACAACAATATTTCTGTAATAATCCTTCAGGCTGCAGCCAGTGCAGACTTTCTTGGTGAAAAGATATTAGACGAGCTGCTGGAGGACACAGCACAAGAATTGCTAAGTATGGAGTTAAAAGCAAAAGTTCATTCAGAAGCTTTGGTGATGCAAGATGATTCTACACTAGAGAACATGCTACAAAGGATGGAAGAGATGGAAGTAAATATTTATTGTTCAGTTTATCTTTTTTTTGGTTCCTACTTATTAGATTCACCCTCTCCTTAACAACCTCCTTCAATAGACTGAGAAACTAAATTTACTTCTGGCCTTCTGTCATATAGACATCTTGGATATGGACATTTCTGCCATTCAGAATTTAAAATCATTATTCTTGCCTGAAAAAAAATTCTCTATATAATTAGAAATGTTCTAAATTTTTGGCTCCCCTGTAAGAGTGTGACCACAAAAGTTAATAGTTGCATATCTCTCCCTCTATACCTCTGGCAGAAATGATTAACTTCTTGCCCAATGCCATACCTGGGTGTCATAGCAAAAAAATTGGAATTGCTTTGTTTGTTCTTTCTGTTGCCATACTAGGTTTTGATTGGTGTTTTGATCATCTTTTGTTTTTTCTTAAACTTACATTTTATTACCACTTCTTTGCATTTCCTATCAGTTCCAGTCAACAGTATAATCAATTGACTTGTTCTTGGTGTCTGCTAATGGTGCCCTTGATTTGCCTACTAGTAGGTGAATGACAGTATTCCACATTAATTTCATATAATGTTTTTCTTGCTTCTCCTTGGGAAAGTGTCTGCCTGACCTCTCTCATACACCATGTTGAATATTGGAGCTCCAGTATTCTGTGTAGAGAGAATCTGTGTTTCTGTAGCCTCTCTGAGCCAACTATCCTTGAGAATATTATTCATTATATTACATGGCAGCCTAGATACAAAACTACTGTACTTTGGGATAATCCTATATCATCTAGTTCTGAATAGAATGGCCAAGGTTTTCCACTTGTGGACCAGCAAGCCACAAGTTCCTTCCTCTGCATTCATTTTACAAGAGTATATATTGCCAAGCATAGTAGCAGAAAATTATTGCCAGTATCCAGATATTCTTACTTGGAAATTAATATATACAATCTTTAGGATATTTTTCAGTCACATCTCATTATTGTATCATGAACATCTATTTGCAAAATCACTAACTTGGCAGCTAAGCTGTTTTATACCTTTTTGTGTTGTTTGCAAACTTGCATGAGAAGCTTTGCGACTTGGATCCATTTGAATCACAGTACTTCCAATTAACGTTTTTTTAAAAGTCAGGACAGTCCACAGTGATAATCAGATAGCAGGACAGGCAATGCCGTGCAATTCACATTAAATGGTTTGAATTCTATTTAAATCCCCATTGTTAAAGGGAAAAACATACAGTACTGCTCTCAAGCAGAAAATTCAACACTTAAATTCAGATGCATGTAATTTTATTTTTCATGAGAAACTGCCTTCTTGCCACATCGTAGAGTACAGAAAAAGACTTCATGATTTGGGCTATTTGACAACACATTTTCTTTTCATTTATTTCAATAAATTGTTAGAGATACCAAGAGTCAGTTCGCAGAAGAATGTGTCAGATTGAATATGCTGATCCTGTTTTCTGGGCTGAGGAAGAAAAGCAAGGTAATAATTTTATGTGAATCTCTGAGTTTCCTCATCTCTAGTGCATAGGTACAATCTTAGAAGTTGCTAAACAGACCTGTGCCATGTGACCTGACTGGTGGAGAAGTGGTATAATCAGAACAATGAAGATAATTGTTACTTCTAAATTCTTGATATTAAACTGCTTGTACATATCTGTTACCAGGCTGATGAGCCATCATGATACTGTCTTTGGTCCACTTCCTTTTGAATATAATATGTTTTAAGTTATTCTGTGGCATTGCACAGAACGTTGAGAGTTTAGAAATAGGGAAAGAGTGTACATCTACTCTAAGATTTGAAAAGTAGTAGTACATCTTTCCCAAGGCATTAAAGCAACTTGTGTTTGATTGTATTCCTAGGAAAAAATAGTCTTGCCAACCCTTTATGGATCACTGAATATATGTTTGATCCCCTCAGCATTTTTTAAAAAAAGTAAATTAATTTATGTACTCTAGGGAGGTGTTTTTGGATTAATGTGCTTTTCATCCAAAAACTTGTAGGGAGCACCATCATTATTTGCTTGGGTTTAGACGTGAATCCATGCTGGGGAATAGCTGTTAGTATATGGGGTGTGCGGATGTTTTTAGAAATATATATGGAGCTGTGGAGAAAATTCAAATGACAAAGCAGAGTAAAACAAACATTACATGAGATAAAAGTTGTATTTGTAGTAGAAAATGGATACAAAAAGGTGGTAGAAGTAAAGTGAGTAAGATCAGGCCTACCACTTACCTGAAAAAAATATTGTAAATCCAAACTGATAGTTTTCCATCTGTTTTCCACTTCAGTTTTCAATCTGTTGGTGTTAAATCAACATCATCCTGACATAATTGCCATAAATTTCTCCCAGTTTATTTCCCTTCCTTTAAGCATAGTAGTACACACACTGGCAAATTCCTCATGGCTGCTCGACCATCAAAATGGCACTGCTGATCTAGCAGAATTCTTACTAGTAACATCATTCTTGGATGTTCCAGTTTAGTTTTATAACCATTGTTTTCCACTTTCTCCTTTTGTTACGACCTTTTTTGTTCTGACTGACTATTTTCTGCATATCATAGAATCCTATGCAGCACAGAAGGAAACTAAAGATCTGAAAATGGAAAACTGCAGATGCTGGAAAACTAAAGTTCGAAAATGCTGGAAATCCTCAGCAGGATAAATAGTATCTGTGGAGAGAGAAATAACAGAAAGTTAACCATTAGGTTTGATGCCTTATTCTCACAAAAGGTTAAAGTTAGGAAATGCCCTTATTTTAAATTACAGAGAAGGAGGAGATATGGAGAGGAGAAAGGAACGGTCTGTGATAGGGTTGAGAAAAGACAGACTGCAACGCAAACGCTAATGTTGCCAGCTGAAAGAGGGTGGTGAAGGGTTCTCAGTTGCAAATCATCGGCCTGGTGATAAGAGTAGGAGATAAATGAGGACAGAAGAGAGGAGATAGAGAAAACAAAGTAATGTTAGCTGTGAGATGCAGTTGTAGTTGCTTGAAATTTGAAATGAAAGAGAATGCTGGAAATACCCAGCATGTCAAGGCAGAATCTATGGAGAGAGACTTGTACTTCCAGGTCAATCATCTATAATACCAACATTTACTTTGTTCTCAATATTTTAAAAAAGATTGCACTTTTCTACCCACCAAAGTGAATAACCTCACATTTTCCCACATTATACTCTGTCCGACACCTTCTTGCCCAGTCCTTAATCACCTCTCCTCCGCTACCCCCCACTACATCCTTCCTCACCCTCTTTCAGCTGGCATCATCACCATTTGCATTTCAGTCTCTCTTGGTTTCCACCTTATCACAGACCATTCCCTTTGTTCTCTCCACATGGTCCCCTTCTCTGTAACTTAAAATGTGGGTATTTAACTTCACTCGCTCTAATGAAAGGTAATTGACCTGAATGGTTAACTGTTGTTTCTCTCTACACAGAAATTCTCTGTTCTGTTTCTAAAAGTATACACACAAATAAACTACATTAATCTTGTCTAGTCTTGCATTACCCCATCAAAAATCAAATTGGCCAAACATTAATTGTGCACTTTTTTTACGGTTCATGCTTGCCCAAACGGTCACTAAACTCTTCCTCTCGATTGTTGTGACTGTCTGACTGCAGTCCCACCCCACTGTTCTCAGACACTAGCCCTAGTAAGAGTTTCCTCTGTGCTTTACTTTTGTTTTGTTCAATTTCCATAAAGAACTTTTCTAATTCTATATTCTCTATTTACTCCATTTTTCATTTAAGTGATTCATCAGTTTAAATGTGTGTTTTCCAATTTCCATTCTCCTCTTTCTGTTATTGATTGATTTTCTTGTTATCCGATGTAACACTTTTGTTCAAGGCATCCAACTAGGGGCCTTTCTCTTTATACCATTTAGAGACGCTGTTTTTCAGATGTTAACTTTAAACCCCTTCACATCAATGTGAAAGAAGCTGTGTTCTATCTGATAGAACCGGGAGGTTCTCCCCCATCTCCAGGCCAACAGCAATCCCTTGAAAAATGCCTTGAATTAGATTAACTAGTCATTATTGTAAGCTCTTCCTGTGTGCAATTTGACTGATATATTTTCTTCAATTATAACTGTGACTTTGTACGTCACTTGTTCTGGTCTCCCCTCGTGGAAACAAGTATTTCATGTAAGTCTAATCAAATCAGTTCCATAATTTTAAAGGCATCTGATAGGCCACTCTATAAATCCTTCTTTCTTTCTAGCCATATTTTCTGAGCACCTTTAACCTCTTAATGTTGCAATCATTTTTTATATAAATCTTTTGCACCTCTTCCACTGCTTCAGAGCTGTTCACTGTATTTAAATAGTTAATTTTTACTCTTATGGCTGATATTTTAAAAGAAATGTTTTTAATAGTATCAAGAAAACTTAAAAGGAAAAATTACTAGTTGTCTTGTGTAGTTTAAGTCTTTTGAGCAGAAGGGATGATTTATTCAAACTACTATTAATAATATTGGTATACATGAAGTAAATTCTGTCCTGCTTTTTAAATACTCCTGCCTTTATGAAAGTTAAATCTTGTTGATTATCATACTAAGTTTTAGTTTCATATAGATTTAAGCATTTCCCCTGATATGGCATTTACATTTATAAAATGCAGAAATGAAACTTGTTCATGTTTTTTATTGCCTCGAAAACAATGTTGACATGCCATCTAAAAAAAATTTTTCTATGAATATTTCTGTTCTCACAGAAAGAGAGTTTGTTCTGATTGACACACAACCACATACTCCACAGCCAATTAAGATAAGCAGAACGTTCAAGCAAAGTGAATCCATGATGGATGTAATAAAACCAAGGTCTTTAGAAGCTGAGTGAGTTGTGAAGATTGCAATGTTTCTTTTTGGTAGTTGATTTATTAAACATCCATCCCTTTCCTTCTATACTTGTTACAGGTGCTGTTATGGCTGTTTGGGTTATGGAATTTTGCCCTTACAGAATTCATCAAATTACCACCTAAAAATTTGAGATGTTGAATAAAATTCGCTCTCACTGAATTTATGTGGGGAAAAATAGAATTTTTTTTCAACTCTTGTTTCTTGACACATGCACAAATGATGCTAATACTTGTGGTTTGCTACAATTGTAGCTTCTTTGTTACAGCTTGAAGGTAGAAAATGAGCAAGCTCTTTAATGAACTAAGCAAAATAACTTTGCAATCTCAACGTGTATTCAATTGGCTTCCTGCAAAGGTTCTCCTTTTGCTTGATTAGTTTCTCTTGATATATTCCTTTAATATATTTTTATATGATATAATATGATATCACAGTTTTCAAACAAACAACTTGCTGGGGGCATGGATGAAAGCATACGTGGACAAGTTAGAAAGGTGATTAGATTTATGTTATTTACCTTGCCTGCCCCAATTATCAATTATATTTTTAAAATGAATTCAGCAAAAATAAATTGAATAAAGTCACAGAACAGACAGGAAATTCAATTTCATGTGTCATAAGTAATCATGTTACATTGAGAAATCTTTTATAACTGACAGGTAAATTATATTCAAATTATAGCCAAGATCATACCCAAGGTGCTTCAGTTAAAATAAACTTAGTCATAACTTTTATGTTTTAATTTAGATCACTTGATGACTTAGAATGCGGTGGAAGGCCTGAACCTGCTTCAGTGTTGGAACCTTTGACGCAGAAACCTTCCAAGAAAAAAGAGAGAGGCACTGCTCTTCCCATTCCACAAAATATGGTCCAGAATATCCATAACTACCGTGAAAGATTTGACCTATATCTAAAAATGATTTCACATGAGGCTGTAGGAAATTTTAACCCATGGTTAATTGCTGAAAGGTAATTAATATAGTCTCTTCATGAGAAAGTAATTACCATATACTGTGCTTAATAATGTAGTTCTTAATGGACCAGTACTAACTTTTTGATAGCCATTTTTATTGAAGATTCAATCAGTTGAATATTTTTCTGGGTTTCATGTCCACCTTCTAGTATGTTAAGTAGTTGCTGTTACCTCCATATAGTTTGTGTCATGTATTATTTCACTTAAAGCAAATTTATGTGCAACTTTATACTAGTTTTCCAACATGAAAGATGTAGCCAATTCTTAGTAATTGTAGAAGTAAATAATTTCATTCATTCAAATTGGGTCAGAGTGAAAATGGGAGAGGAGTCTAGTGGCAAACCACTAGTTGACCAAGATCAGAATTTTGTGAAGAGAATAAAGGCGTTCATCAGTGTAACTGTCCATTCTGCGTTTGACATGTTCATTGAAAAGGAACCTGAACTGTAAACAGTGCACCTAGCAGTGGGCAGAGAAAGTGGTGGAAATGCATTAGTTCAGTCAGTAACTGTGAAGAGAATGGACATGCTTGTTGCGAGTGTGGTCATCCTAAAGAATATTATGAAAGAGTTTGTACCAAGATGTTAATGCATTTTTCTTTCCACAAACCGAGGGTATTTTTCCAACAATTTTCTCTTCGTGTCTGCATTTTTTTTTAACTCTTCACCAGATCAAAGAAAAGCTGTGTAAACAGCAATCTCTTTTACTTTGGCCTAACCAACTGTCCTGGGCTGTATGAACAGCTCTGACCAAGTGGGAAAGTGGCATTAAAGAGGACGTGGAACAAAAATCAGATGTATTCTGGAGAGAGTTGTACCTTTATAAGAAAAGAGAGAGAAAGGAAAAAGATGTGCTTCAGAGAGGAATAATTCCAGGATTTTTTGGCTTTGTTTTTAATGTCTGTCTTCCATGAAATTTGTTTTGATTAAGATAAATAGGGTAATTTTGACACTGATTTTTTTTTCCCCCATCTGTGAAAAAGGTAATATCAATAAAAGCCACAGAGGTACTCAAAACTAAATGAAAATTTTGTTATTTTGCAGTAATGCCAAAAAAATTATTTTTTGGGGAGTGATAAACAGCAACTATTAAAACTACTGCGTTGTACACAATTAACTTTAACACTGTTTTTGATTTGTTATTTATTCCATAGCTTAATACTATGTATTATTTGTTCAGATAGTTTTTTTCTCTTTGCTTCATGATTCTGTGAATAATTATCTTTAGTGAAATTGACTGTTACAGATCATCTGGAGATTTTGAGATGGTATTATAAAATTAAGCTGGTGGAAGCTTGCCATTACGCTTCAGTAGTGGCTGAAGTAACCAGCCTTAATTTTTCTAAATATTTGAACAAGATATCATATTTAGTCATTGCAGGATTTTGTAGAACAACTACAGCAAGAAGATCTGTCAATGAAAACTGAAGCTTTAGCATGTATTTCTAAAACAAATAATCAAATGTCCATTTCAATCTTTCTGGAACTTTAAACTAAAGTTTTATCCAAAGGAATTGGCTCAGTCACACTCGGTTAATTAGGTTCCGGAATATATTGAATTTCTAAATTGGAAGCAGTAGAGATGACATACAAAGGTGACTTGCTCCCACTTAAATAATTTTGTATTATAGTATTTAACTGATGGAATTGCAAAATTAAGAGATCCAGATGGCATAGAGAAAGTTGAAAAACGTGTCTGCACCTTATTTGTCTAGAAGAAATGCCACATATATTTTTGTCTAATAGAAGTATGGAATATATTTTCTTCAAGTGTTGAAGTGAGAAAAGCAATAGATGTCAGAATGGAATTTCTACTTCTACTCCAGTATTTTTATAATAGTTATAATTTTTTTTACATGAGGAAGCTTTCAAAATTAAAATGATTGAAACACTCTTATTGCTTGCTGATAAACTGAAGTAAACATACTTTCATAATGCAAGGTTACCTGCTAGTCTCTGATAAACATGTTATTCATTGTAGTGTAATGCACTGGGTGACTTTTCTGACATGTCCTCCCTTCTTTTCTAGCTTGGCTGAAGAGTTAATGGAAGAAGGTATAAGTGATGTTGCAACTGAATTCCAGGATGCATGTGAGGAGTATGCTGAAGCCCTGTTCACTGCTGAGTTTATGCAGCCTGTGGAGCAGGAAAGCAAAACTAAGCAATCCTCAGTATCCCTGCAGGAGGGAAGTACTGTGTGAATTCTTCTTAGAAAACTGTAAGCTCTCACCTGAAAAAGTTGGCACTAAGTATAACTTGTACATAACACATGGAATGTGTATCACAGATTTGCTTGTTGAGCTGTTTGACAATTTTATTCTTAATGTATAAGACTACTTTAATTTATTCTTGACCTTGTTATAAATTTAAATGATCGAAAACTTTTGTATTCATTTCATTTCTTAGGCTTAAGTTTACAAAATAGATTTTCAAAGTAATATACAACTTGTCCTCCTTGTCTTTTACAAGTTGGCAGCTAGTCAAATGTATTCTTAGACTGGCACATCTGAATCTCCAGGCTTGTTTAGAAACTATTTTTACTAAGATGCTTTGACTGTTAAAGATCTGCTTCCTTTATTTCAAAGCAATTCCCTGATGTGAAAGCAATTCAAATGTAAAGCACAAGAAACATATTCCCTGCAACATTTTAAATTTGAATTGCTTTGACCGTTGCAGAGATTAATGTTCCACAGGCAATGTGTAAAACTGAACATTTTCTTTGGAAAAGGTGTTCACTGAATTATGTTGTATGTGATAATGTAATATCTTATTAACTGTTATTAGCATATTAATCTTTGCATGACAGAAATCCAGGAGTTCCATATTTAAATTTTACCAAGAATTAGGAATTTTTCCTCGGGACAGTTCCAGGTTGACCACATATTCATTAATTTTTTTGCAATTCTGTTTCAGTGCAGTTAAGTACCCTGCATCTTTGTATATCTGGACGAATGTCTATGTGCTTCTAATTGTTCCCTGTTGAAATTGGTGATGATGGTGATGGTTTTCCATCAGAACTCTTGAGGCTCGGTCCTGAGGCTTTGTAGACAAATCGGTGCAGCTGCACTATTGGAAACAGTTAATTTGCTTTATTTCATTGTTGAGTGGGTATCAGTTTTTGGAATTAAGAAGTGACAACATACTATGATGGAAAGATTATAGAAAGATGAAGTCAGATCTGCTGAAATATATTTATCTAAGTAATCCTCTTAGTCGTAGAAACAGGCCCTTTGGCCCACCACATCTATACTAACCATCATGCCTATCTATTACTAGTCCCATTCACCTGCATTATTTCCATATCCCTCTATGCCTTGCTCATCTAAGTACCTGTCCAGATGCCTCTTGATGTTGTTACTGTTCCTGCCTCCACCACCTCCTCTCTCAGCTCATTCCAGGTACCAACTAGTCTTTATGTGGAAAAAATTTACCCCCTAGAGCTTCTTTAAACCTCCTCTCTCTCACCTTAAACCCATGCCTTCTAGTTTTAGGCACCTCTACCATGGGAACAGACACTGGCTATCTACCCTGTCTAACCTCTCATTATTTTATATACTTCTATCATGTCACCTCTCAGCCTCCCTTGCTCCAGGGAAAACGGGATCAGCCTATCCAATCTCTCCTTATAATTCAAGCCCTCTAATCCAGACAATATCCTTGTGAATCGTTTCTGTACCCTCTCTAGCTAAATCACATATTTCCTGTTGTGCGGCAACCGGAACTACACACAATACTCCCAAGTGTGTCCTCAGCAAAGTTTTGTAAAGCTGTACATGATGTCCTAACTCCTGTATTCGATGCTTTGACCAATGAAGACAAGCATACTATATATCTTCACTACCCTGTCTACCTGTATTGCCATTTTCCGGAAACTATGTACTTATACCCCAAGGTCTCTCTGTTCAGCAAAACTTCTCAAGGCCTTGCCATTCACCGTGTATGTCTTGCCATCGTTTAATCACAAAATGCAACACTTTGCACGTGTCCAAGCTAAATTTCATTAGCCATTCCCTTGCACACTTTCCCATTTGATCTATATCATGTTGTAGCCTTAGTGGCAGTGAAGAAGGTTGACTATGCCACCAATTTTGGTGTCATCTATAGACTTACTAATCATGCCTACATTCTCATCCAGATCACTAATATATATGACAAACAACAAAGACCCAGCATCAATCCCTGCTGCACACCGCTGGTCACAGGCCTCCAATCTGAAAAACAACCCTTCACTACCACCCTCTGCCTTCTACTACCAAAGCAATTCAGTATCCAATTTGCTAACTCACCCTGGATCCCATGTGATCTAATCTTCTGGACCAGTGGGGCTTTGCGAAAGTCCACATTAACAACGTCTACTGTTCTGTCTTCGTCAATCCTCTTGATCACCTTAAAATAAAAACTTAATCATATTCATGAGACTTGATCTTCCACAAACAAAGCCATGCTGATCACCCCTAATCAGTCCTTGCCTTTCCAAATGCAAATAAATCCTGTCCCTTAGAATCCTTAGAATAACTTTCTCACTGGTCTGCAGTTCTCTGGCTTATCCCTGCTGCCCTTCTTAGAAGAAGGTGCAACATTAGCTATTCTCCAGTCTTCTGGTACCTCACCTGTGGCTAACGAAGATACAAAAATTTCTGCCAAGGCTCCAGCAATCTCTTCCTTTGCTTTCGATAACATCCCAGCCTCCATGTTCTCTTCCATAGTACATACAGATGAGAAGTATTGATTTAAAACCTTGCCCATTTCCTGTGGCTCCACACGTAGATTACTACACTGATCCTTAAAGGGACTTACTCTCTCCCTAGTTACCCTTTTGCCCTTAGTATACTTAAGGAATGTATTAGAATTCTCCTTTACCTTATCTGCCAGGGATATCTCATGGCCCCATTTATGCCCTCCTAACTTCCTCCTTAAGTGTACTCCTACATTGCTTATACTCCTCAAGGGACTCATGATCCCAGCTGCCTATACCTGATGTATGATTCCTTTTTCTTGAGCAGTTCCTCAATATCTCTCATCAACCAAAGTTCATCTTGCCAGCCTTGACCTTCATTCTCACAGGAACATGCTGGCCCTGAACCCTCCCTGTCTCATTTTTAAAAGCCTCCCACTTGCCAGCCGTCCCTTTACCCACAAACAGCCTCTCCCGATCAACTTTTGTGATCCTGTCTAATGCTATCAAAACTAGCCTTCCCCCAATTTAGGACTTTCACTTGAGGACCAGTCCTATCTTTTCCATAACTATCTTGAAGCTCGTAGAATTATGGTCATTGGTCCCCAAGTGCTCCCCTGTTGACACATGAACCACTTGCCCAGCTTTATTTTCTCAGAGGAGATTGAGTGTAGCCCCTTCTTTTGTAGGGCCATCTACATATTGCTTCAGAAAACTTTCCTGGATACACTTAACAAATTCTGCTCATCTAATCTCTTGGCACTGAAGCAGTCGTGGTCAATATTAGAGAAGTTAAAATCACCTACTACTACAATCCTATTATTCCCACACCTATCTGTGATTTCCCTGCATATTTGCTCGTCTAACTCCTGCTGTCTATTGAGGCATAATATAATCCTAACAAAATGATTACCACTTCCTTGTTTCTTAGTTCTACCCATATGCCTCATTGAATGCTCTCCCCCGCCCCCCAGGATATCCTCTCTAAGTACTGTCTAATCAATAGTGCAACTCCCACTCCTCTCTCACCTCCACCTTTGTCTTGCCGGAAGCACTGATACCTCTCCATCCTCTATCTTCCATCCTGGTTCACCTGACTGAAACCATAGGTTCAGTACTCTTAGTAGTTCCATGTGGTGTCCTATTACTGTTTTTTGATTTTGCTCTTAAACATTTTGCCAAGTTTTCGTTAAAAAGGTTGAGAGTGTGGGGCCACCCACTGAAATTACAGCACGTTAAAACTAAAGAATTTTGATGTTAGTGTGTTTTAGATCAATAACAATTCCCATATGGTAACATAAGCTACCAGCACAATCGATTCAAACAAAAGTTTATTTTTTAATTTAATAAATTGACTGTATTGAATAATTTGTTTTTTAAAAATATCAGGATTCTTCAAGATGATACATGAGTTAGCATTTTGCAAATTGTTAAACGTAACTGAACAAATGAGTTCAGATTACTGTTTTAATAAGGATTGTTGAGAAGCCTTTCATGTATATATTGGTGCAGCATCATTATGGCAACAACCCTTCATTGTGCTCTGCCAATCTTGTCTAAATCCCTGGGTTTGACCAAGTTAGGAAAAGTTTGGTAACAGGATTTATCTGGGGTAATTTTAAAGTAAAAAGTAAAGTTAAAACATTTTAAAGAATTGTATTTTGAAGAAAAAGTAATTGGAACATAGTCATAAGTAATGAATTTCTGATTTTATTCGCAACAGACTTTTTAATGTGCCTTGATTTTTAAAAACAAACAGTAGAGCAAGTTAATTATAATTGAAATATATTTTTGCACAGGTTTTTCTCAGGTGTATTGCAATGGACTAAAACCATAATTCTGTGTTTAGTATATGCAGGAGCAAATAACTTTTTTTTAAAAGTTTTGAACACGTTGCTCAGTAATGAAAAGTGTGAAAATTGTAGTTTGAAATTTGGGCTTAGTGAGGCAGAGCATCTTGGTTCCTGATCAGGAGCTAAAATTCAAAGTTTACAAGTTGGATTGCAAACTCTTGCTCTTTGACAGGAGAGGTAAATCTCGGAAAATTAGCATGACCTTGGGTTTGCTTTTTTGGAACTCGGGTAAATAATCAACTTGAGCAGTCAGTTTTGAATGAATAGTTAAGTTTACATATGGAACACTGATACTGTTCAGAGTGCCCAGTTTTGCTTTAGCGATATTGGGGGGTGGGAGTTGAGAAGGGTAGGAAGGGAACGGGTAATTTCGAAGAGGTAGTTATCATGCAGGCACCTCCATACCTCTGATTTATGTGTAATGTATAAGGTTGAGATTTTTAGCAATAGTCTGTTCAGGTTTTCAGCCTAAACCCAAGTTAGAAAAAGTCCGGTAATAGGAGCTATCTGAATATCATTGAATTTTTCTGTGTTTGTAACTAATTATTTTAATGTGTGGTTTAAAGATTGTGCTAGCTAGTGTTTTCAAAAACTGCATCATTTCAATATCTTGGGCACATAAGATTAGAAACTGGGTTCTGGTTTATAAGATTGAATAACTGAAAAGTATGTTTACATATTTTGTATAATTAGTCTTTAAAGTTTATTCTTGGACTGCCTTGAACATTTTTGTTTTGTGTATGGAAAAATATTTTTGTATCTTTATTTAAAGAAATTAACATTCTAACTCGCCCAGTGGTATTTATTGCACTTTGAAGGAATCTCATTTGTTAAAATATATTAATGTATATCTAGAGGTTTGACTCCACAAGTAGCCATATATCCTAGCTATTTTGTATTACAGCTGCCATCTTCTGACATTGTGTTCTGCCAACAAAAAAGTAGGACATCATATTACAGGTCAGACAGGGTCAGCCTGTACCAGCAAGCAAGGCAAGTAAGAAGTAATGTAACAGTAACAAAGGAACCTGAGCACATGCATTGCTTTTATACTGCAAACCGCTCTTGACCAGTTTAGATAAGAAACCTGTTCAGCAGGTACTGACTGAATCACACTTCAGCATTGCAGACAAAGAAACTACAATTAAATAATTAACAAAGTAATTAAATAATTGACAAATTCCAGTAAGGTGACCATAAAACTGAAAACCCATCTGGTTCACTAATATTGTTCAGGGAAGGAGATCTGCTACCCAGTCTGGCCTGTGTAACACACCAGACCCACCAATGTCACTTACTCTCAATTGCTGCCTCAGTTTAGAGACATTTAGGGATGGGTAATAAATGCTGGCACTGTCAGTGATGTCCACGTCCTGAGAATGAATTAAAGGGTTACTTGTAGTTGGTGTGTCTTTTTGTGTCACACACTATTCATTTGGAAATGTGTTGCTGTTCACTTTTTTGCTGGGTACAAGTCTAGAATTCCCTACTCAAAAATATATTCAACTAAAGAACTGCTGCGGTTCAAGAGGTGGCTCATCTGCACCTTGTAAGGAGCAATAAGTACGGGAAATAAATGCTGGCCTTTTCAGCACCACCCACAAACAGATAGTAAAAAAACATGTGAACAACTTCTGTATCTGAAATACTTCATTATCTTTCTTTGTGGCTGTGGTCAAGTATGTCAGCAATGTTCAGCAAATTCTACAAGGGATTCTATAATTCTTCAGTAATGTATACTTCAGTAATGGAAATTACAAATATATCAGAGTTAAATGTATTTACATTAGGAGGGGCATGTTAATTGGACATACGTATGCATTTCTTAAAATGCTGAGTGATTATTGGGAGAGGGTCAATACATTTAAACTATCCACTGACCCCAAGCCCCAGGGATACCCCTGTCCATGGCAAAGACTTCGATTCGTCATTCTGCCCTCAGTGTTAATTCTGCTGAACCTAACCATCGCCTGTGTCACTGAAGTAATTGTTACTCATTCTTGACCATTGTTTCCATGTTGGTAAATAACAAAACAGATGAAGGGCATCATCCAAGCCTAGTACCACCTTTACCTATTGCAAATGATTAGAAATGGTAACAGACTAAATTATCTCCCTCTCCAACTTAATGATCAACTACGTATCCTAACAAATTGAATCAATAAACATAGCAGAGAGAAATGTTCAAAATTGGGCATTTTCTAGTTTGGTTCAGCTGCAGCTGTTAGGAGGAAACTACGTATTCTACTTGGGAGAAGCTGGTTTTGCTTTTTTTGTAATTTCAGTACAATATCAAGCAAATAATTTGGTGTACGCTGAATGGATAATATAAGTAACCCTCAAAAGTTTGCCCAGTTGCAACATATTACAGAGCAAATGAAGTATGCTGTGCCCAGTGTGTGATTTGCAGTTGCTGCTGTAGTTGTTGTCATGCAAACTATTTTACATTAATAAAAACAGTAAATGCTAGAAACACTCAGGAGGTCAGTCTGCATCTGTGGTGGGGAAAAAACAAAATCTTCAACCTGAAGCATCAACTCTTGTTTCTCTTCCAACAGATCTGGCTGACCTGCTGAGTGTTTCCACCATTTTCTGTTTTTATTTAAATTTCCAGCATTTGTAGTTTTTTGATTTTCATTATCTATTTTACATTGTCAAATCAATTTTATGTTTTAATTTCACAAGCAATGCAGCCAATTTTTCAATGAAAGCTTCTTTCTAATATTGCTATCACTTCCTTCTATCATCATTATATACTAGCACACCAAGGCAATGAGTTTTATGGATGTCTGGTCAAATGCCATGTCTATTACAGAAGTAATCTCCTAAATAATTTGTCCAGCAGCTTTGTTGTCACTGTTTTTAGAAATCAATATTGTCTTTGTAGAAAATAACTTCAGATTGCTAAACAGATCAGCTGTGTAGAGAAAACAGAACCTAATATTCAGTAATGGCACCACATGGTTTATCCCTTGTCTTTCTGATTTAATAGAAAATTGGAAGTGCTTGATAAGATAAGACAGATGATAGTGGCTTCTTCGGCTAAGCTGCCATTTTTGGCACACTCGTAAACAGAATGGTGGATTTTAATAGAATTCTTACTCACCAAGCTGCCAAAATAATTGAACAGTTGAGAAGAAAAGCATTCATGCATACTAATTGTGCTGAGATGAAGAATTAGTGTGTGCCTTAGTGCAAGGATGGATTGTACAAAAGTAAGATTTTTTTCCAGATTAATGCTTTCGATTTCCCCATTAGTAACATTAGTTACTCAATCCTCATCTCAAAATTAAAAGATAGGTTACACAATTTTGATGTTTTAATCTGAGTGGAAATGTAAAAGAAGCTCTCAAAGGCTCAACTTAGCTCAATGCACTAACGCCGTCATATCTGTAATTCTATTATCTCCTCCCTCCCCCACTTACACTCCTTAACTCCTGTAAGTGCTAACTCAAGTATGAATCCAGGATGCCCAGAATTTGTAGGTACAAGTTCCCTCACACACTCCAACTATACAATGAGATGGACTATGACTTCATGATCTACCTTGTTGTGACCTTGCACCTTATTGCACTACACTTTCTCTGTAGCTGTGACACTTTACTCTGTACTGTTATTGTTTTTACTTGTACTACATCAATGCACTCTGTACTAACTCAATGTAACTGCACTGTGTAATGAATTGACCTGTACGATCGGTTTGTAAGACAAGCTTTTCACTGTACCTCGGTACAAGTGACAATAATAAACCAATACCAATACCAACTAGCTAGCCATCCTCAATGTTGCAGCAGGATTCTCAGGATACGTGTGGATCAGAGGGCAGGTTTTGGTTTGGGTGCAAGGGAATTTCCTTGTGAAGCAAGTTGTAACATCCTACTGCCACTCAACTCCCGCCCTTAGATTTAGATCAGCTGATTACAAGGGGTAAATCTTGGACTTATTGTAGTCCATTTGGTCTGCCTGGGTCCTAATCATCAGTACCCATTATTCAGTTTTCTTAGTTGTCCGTGACTTGGGTGCTCAATAATTTGGTGACAAGGAAGAAAGAAGGGAAGGAGGATGGGAATATCACTCCCACCTGAGATGTGGTTTGCTGGAGTGGAGTTGCATAGTAAAATTCTGATAATAAACTAATCTCAATGATTTGGCATCTGGCTCACCAGGTGACTGCCTTTCTACTCACTATAGGCCCAGTTCTCATACTCACTTCCGACTCGAGGGGGAATGGGTTTCCTGCTCCCTTTCAGCTTGCTGGGTCCTGGTTCCTGTGCTCCTTTTCAACTTAGCAGGTTCACTGGAAAATGTATTATGTTGCTCTGTAACATCAAAAAAAACAAATGAAAATAGTGTTGAAGTATAAACATGAATAACATTCAGTAGTCCAGAAAATCTGTCAGTCTGGCATTACCAAAATCCTCTGTGCCAGATTTTTGGAGTTTTACTATACATCTCTTCCTTGTATATTAGATATATGTAGAAAAGATTGAGCTAGCCATTATCTTCACATACAAGTACAATCTTCGGCATAATGAATTATCTTATTCACATTTAACGATTAAATTTCTATTATGTGATCTGTGGTTTAAAGTCTCTTGAAACAGCAAATATTTTGCTAAATGCTATATGGAAATGAGAAGTAAAAACACAGCAGCACCTCATGGAAAACACAAGAAGTCTTATTAGCCTTAACCATCTCTAAGATTTCATTGAAGCATTTCCTGAATCAGACACTAAGTTGCTCTGGTCTAGACCTAATGTTTACAAAATGAAGAACATATCTGAGCACAGCGCTGCATGGCTGGAGATCAGCCAGAAGATGCAATGGACTACAGATTGTGTAGCTATAGTAAAATTAGGTATGTACCTGGTGCCTCTTTATATTTACAGATTCTCCAAGAACTTCTGAATTCCTATCTGTCTGCCTGGGTCCTAATCACCAGTACCATTATTGTATTTCTTCAGTTGCCCCTCATCTTGGGTGCTTAATAAATTGGTGATAAGGAAGAAGGAGGGGAAGGAGTTTGGGAGTATCCCTCCCAACTCTGATGTGGTTTGGTTGAAGGGTGAGGAGAGGTAGGTTGTGTTCACTGTTATAACTAGATGGCACTTCTTTCTCCTTTGACTTGGAAAGCCATAAATATTCTAGAGCTGCACAAAGAAGCAGCAAGCAGACAAAATGGATCTCTATCCAATTTAGGAATAGAGATTAGGAAAGCCAGTTCTGATATTGGAAACCATATTTTATTCAGAGATTTATAGCTGGGATTTGATTTGCTTGCTAGGTTGAATGAGCTTGAGAAGAAAAAAAGACATGCTGTACAGTCATTTATCTCCATATAGAATAAAATCAAAAATTTATTTTGCTTGTTATTTGTTTTTTCAGTTTTGAATAAATTATCATTCCGTGTCAAATCATGTACTTGTGCCATCACTGTCCAAGGATGTGGAGAAAATATTCTGCACCAGATGTGTTATTGGATTTTTTAATATCTCAAGTGTGTAATCAATAAGGAAAAGGCATACTTCAATTATGATGCAGTTTGTGAATGACCTAAACTTCTACATCAATCACTGCAGTGGCATTTTGTTCCTATTTTAGTGCAGATAAAACTGAAGCAAGTGCACTGCTGTGATATTTATAGAATAAACATGATGTAAAGTCACACAGGTCGTGGTAAGCTGCTGAGGTAATTTTGTTGGAATAAAAGGTGTACAATTCAAGAGTTATATAATTGTACAAGAACAATAAGCATGCCTCCTGAGCAGTAGTTACCATATGACCAGGACATTTTGTTCTAGCTATTTTAAAAAAAATTGAAATTAGAATTCAGGAACACTTGTTTGGTGCTGATCTTGGGTGGCTGTTCTTTGTACATGGCTGAATTTGAAAAGGTCTGAACTTCCTGTGGTTGCTCCTCCGATCTGAATATTGGATTTTTTTCTGAAATTTTATGGGTTCTGAGGTTGCATTTTTTAAAGAGATGTTTCACTTTTCTATTGGTCCCTTTTCCTTTTCTTTGTCTATGCAAATTCTCTGATGCCTGCTGTTAAACTTGAACTATTAAATTCTGGGGCAGGAATGGTATTCAACAGCTTTAAACAACTCTACAAATGAATCGTCTCTGGATTTGATTAGAGCCAGCATAGTTTCATCAGCTTGAACATCTTATCAGCACAGATAAAAACTAAATAGACATAATCATACCTAATGGAATGCCATTTGCAACGAGAACTTGATCCATTCTTTTTGCTTATTCAGTTCATTACTCAATTACGCCATTTAAGGAATCTAATGACTGTAGTGGTTCAAGAAGTTGGCTTACCACCACCTTCTCAGGGGCAAATAACGATAGGCAATAAATGCTGGCAAATCCTGAAAATGAGTATAAAAATGAAGTAGCAGTTGTGGCCGTGTTGACTCGTACCACAAAAAGCACCAACACCTTTGGCATTGGCCACTCTTTTGGACAGAAAGCTTCACTTGTATGCTGGAACATCTCAATTCAGGGTTACCTTTATTGTCAACAATGACCAGGCCATAAAGCTTGCCAACACCTTATGAAAGGTAAGCAAAACTAACTCCTAAAGGAAGCATCCTTATTAACCCTCACTCCCGATTATCACAACAGCACCATTCAATTGATCGCAACACTAGTAGAAACAGAGTTGTGATTCGCAATGAGGTTGTCCAACAAGAGCAAACTATGTGGGTAGCCATTCCCATCTCCTTTGATTACTATTATCACTGAGCCACTTTCTTCATAAATATTGTGCTATTTCAAATCCAATAACATATTCCGTGTCAATACAACTGCACATTCAGGTTCCAGTATCCTGACTTCACTGCACTTTCAATTGGTAAAATAGCACGATTATTAGAAGTTTTCTGAAACTTGCCTAAATGTCTTGCATGAGTCATGAAAAGCGGCAGACATTAAAATGTGTGGCTTCACTGTAAATTCAAAACCTGTTAAACACAAGTGGTGCAAATTGATACTGGGCCTGGCAAAATAAAACTGGAAATGCACGCTACATCAGACATCACACTATGTGTAGACATAGAAACAAGAATTAATGTTTCAGGTCAAGTATCTTTTATCAGAACTGATCAGCCTCCATGGAATTTTGCTTCTGGATCAGGTGTTATGACTCCAAGAAGAGCATCAAACTACAAATTCGCACCATTACTAAGACCACCTATTACCACCTTGGAAACAGGCCCTGTGGCCAGCCGAGTCCACACCATCCATCAAGCACCATTTACACCAATTCTACCCTAAACCATTTTATTCTTCCCTCATTCCCATCTCATTCCCCCAGATTCTACCACTCACCCATGCACTAGGGACAATTTACAGTAGCCAATCAACCTCACCAACCTGCTCATCTTTGGTATGTGGGTGGAAACCAGAGCACCCAGGGGAAACCCACATCATCACAGGGACAACATGCAAACTCCACACAGGCAGCGCCGGAGGCAGATTGAACCCGGGTTGCTGGAGCTGTGAGGCAGCAGCTCTACCAACTGTGCCACTGTGCTGTCCTCTCTGTTACAAAGTCTAACTCTACTGCTGCCTCAACTCATCTGTTGCTGAAACCCTCACCAATACTTCTGTTACCTTTACACTTGATTATGTCAATGTTTCTTGATCATTCTACCCACCATAAATTTGCAGCCATCCAACAGTTGTTTTGAATCGCTCTTATTTTAAAACCCTTGCCCTTGTTTTCAAATCCATCGCTTTCAAATCATCCTTCTCTTTCTCTGTAATCTCCTTCTGTGCTCCAACCCCCAGAATTCTCTGTGCTCTTCATCTTTTGATCACTCCCAGTGTTAATCCCACCACCATTTACAATTGGATGTTCCTTCAAATGCCAAGGCATTACTCCTTAGAATAACCTGCTTAAATCTCTCCCTCTCTTTTTTTCACTTTCTAGTACTCTTTTAAACCTACCTTGTTCACTAAGTTTTTTGTCATCTGCTCCAACATTTTTCTTTTGAATTTTAGTGCCACATTTTATTTGATAACACTCTTGTAAAGTGATTTAGAAATGGGGACACAGGAGCCTGCAAATACGGGAAATCTGGAGCAACAAACAAGATGCTGGAGGAACTCTGTGCATCAGGCATCATCTGTGGAGGAAATGGACGGGTGACATTTCAGTTGAGACCCTTCATCTGGACTCAGGTTTAGAAAGTTTTGCTGGGTAAGAAAAGTGCAGTGTAATTACAGGATGTCACTATGGCAGTTGTTTAGATTTTTCATCTGCTCTTTTGAGCAAATGGTAATGCTACCTGTTTGAACATACCTGAGTGCTTCCTTAAATATACACATGTGACTCAAACAATGCCATGGTGCTTGATGGCTATCTTAATCTTGAGCCGATGCAAGAAAATGGATGACCCTCTTCTGCCTGATTAAACAGGTACAAAGAGAACCATGACAAAAAAGTTTGCCTTTCACTGGTTTCAATTTAGCACACTTATCCAGCATATCACAAGTTCATGTCATAGAGTCATAAAGTTACACAGCATAGAAACAAGCCCTTTGGTGCAATTCGTCCATGCTAACCAAGTTGCCTACCTGAGGTAGTCCCATTTGCCTGCATTTGGTCTATATCCCTCTAAACCTCTTCTATCCATGTACCTGCCTCAATGCCTTTTAAACATTATAATTGTACCTGCTTCTACCACTTCCTCTGGCAGCTCGTTCCATACACCCATCAACCTCTGTATGAAAAAGTTGCCCTTCAAGTTCCCTTTAGATTTTTCCCCTCCCATGTCAAATCTATGCCCTCCAGTTTTAGACTCCCCTACCCTGGCAAAAAGACTGTGACAATTCATTTTCCCTATGTTCCTCATGATTTTATATACTCCTATAAAGTCATCTCTCAGTCTCCAGTGGAAAACAGCCCCAGCGTATCCTGTCTCTCCTAATTTAAGTCCTCCAATCCCAGTAACACCCTTGTGAATCTTTTCTGCACCCTTTCCAACTTAATGACATCCTGCCTGTTGTTTGGCAATCAGAACTGCACATAATCCAAGTGTGGTTCCGCCAACATCTTGTACATCCCAACTCTTGTACTCCATATATCCTCTTGTACCCAACTCATGTACTTAATTCTCTCATCTATATTAACATGGTAACAACATTTTTACGTGGAAAACTATGCCGGTTGAGTGGTCAGTGGTTGAGGATCACAGAGGAATATTACTTGTATGCCTTTTAATGATTAGCTAAATTTAACATTCTGATCTAATGGGTTTGCATGGGAGTTTTAAAGCCTAATATTGTTTCTCAGTTCCATTTATTTGAGAAGGTGATTCTGTCGTTTTCTTTAACTCTGAAAGTTGAGCCAGAATCAAGGAACTCTAAATAATATATCAGACGGAGGATCTATTAAAATCTAAAGATTTTTCGTCTGTATTTCATAGACAGCAGCCATATGGACAATGATGTAAGGGTATCTACAGGCGTGGCTTAATTCATCCTGGTCTGCTGTGAGACAACTCAGGTGGCAGGTTAAGGATTAGTCTACCATTCCTGCTTCCTGAGCACCTGTTAATCTTTTTCCAAATGAAGTTGACAAGCTTCCAGTTGCTGCAATTTTCATACAATTACTGCACGTTACTGCTGAGATTTAATTGTACCACATGGCAGGACACTTGAAAGATTTGTTCCTGCCCTGTAGTGAAAGCTTATCTGGGGAGCAACACCAACTTTGGAGTGTTCCTGCAGTAAATATAGAACTTGAATTTTTAGTTTGATTCAGATTTTTTCTGATTTTTTTTAGTGTTTGGGAAAATCAGGGTATTAAAAAATTTAATCAAGAAATGTATTGATTTTTGTTCTCTGCAAAGTGTGAATAAATTGAAATTGGTAATATTTATATTACATCCATGTTCAAAGTCATATTACCTAATTAAAATTTATTACGTTATCTGGCTTTTACCATGACATTACCAACCAGCAGATCCCACAAACAAGTAGGATTGGCATACAATGTTTATGAGTATTTTGAAAGCTATGCATAGCTTTTTTTTTAAAGTAAAATGAATGAAAGTGCAAATTCTATATGATTGACATTCATTTTCTGCAGACACAAGAGACTGCAGATGCTGGAAACCAGGAGCAACACACAAAAAGCTGGAGGAACTCGGTGGGTCAGGCTGCACCTATATAGAGTTTTATTGATGAATAAAATTAAAACTGATTTTTCTGTGGAGAAACAATATGCTGGAATGTGGAGCAAAAAAAATAAGCAGCTGGAAGAACTCAGTGGGTCAAGCAGCATCTGTGGTGGCAAAAATGATGTGTTGATATTTCAGGTCAAGACCTTGCATCAGGTCTGGATTGTTGGGGGATGGTGGTGGAGAAAAGATGGCCAGAACACAGAGGTGTTGGGAAGGGGTGGGACTTGAGCTGGTAAATGATAGGTGGAACCATACAAGAAGGGAAATGGAGCTAGAAGGGGGAGGGGGGCAATGTTGGAAATGATGAACAAAGGGAGAGAGAACTTGGATGGACTGGTGGGAGTGGGAAAGGGACACAGGGTGTGGGTTACCTGAAACGTTATTCATGTTGGCCTTAAGGTTTTTTTTCAATTTTGTATTGGTTATAGAGTTGACAGTTTTGGTGAGAATTTGGAGTCAGTGGCTGTGCAGTTTAATGTCAAACTGAACATGCTTCACTGAAATGCTAAGATGATCAAATCAGACTTTACTTCAACCACATGTGGAACTTGCATGTTATTTGAAGAATGAGGAAGTTATTACATATTTTTATCATCAAAATATGGAAGAAATCTGCTCACAGCAGCTTTCATTAAGTAAAAGGGCAGTATTTATTAGATTAAAAGAACCAGTAGCATGGGAAAGCAATGACTTCGACAAACTTATACAAGTTACTAGGCTTGGATGGCATTAAAAGCAACAGCTTCCCTTCTGGGTGTGTAATGCCAGTAGTTCAGCTCCTTGCAAATCAATCATAGCTATCTAGCTATCAAATATGTATCTCTGCATATAAATAGTTTTTGGACAAGATCACATCACAGACACTATATTCTGCGTTCTGTTATTGCTTTTCCCTTGTGCTACCTCGATTTACTTATGTGATGAAATGATCTGTATGGATGGCATGCAAACAATGTTTTTCACTGTACCTCAGTACATATGACAATAACAAACCAATTTACCAATTTTAATTTAGATAGCTTCCATGCCTCACTGAAGTATTTATTCTCTCTAAGAAGTGAGAACCAATGAAAATCATTCATTAGGCATGACATAATGTCATGATGCACATTACTGTCTACAAAGTTATGCAGGACACTGCCCCACAACTGCCCCAAGATGGATTGATTTTGGTTTTGATGAGGGATCCATTCCCGAAACAAAAGGTTAATTGTTTTCTTCTCACAGAATGCTGGAGACACTTAGCAAGTCTATTTTGCTTCAGATTTAGAATAGAGAGGTGAAGAGGAAAGATGTGCAATAGGAATTTTAAACAAGATAAGGCATAAATAAAATGCAGCAGCTTCCAATAGCTGAGAGATTGATTACCTGAGAAAGGACACAGATTTAAGGTGACTGGCAAATGAACCACGTGGGAAATAATGTTTTTATACAGCAAGTGGCTAGAATGTGGAAGCAAATAATCTAATTCTTTGAGACACAAGAGACTACAGATGCTGGAATCTGGAGCAACAAACAGTCTGCTGCAGGAACTCAGCAGGTCAAGCAGCATCTGTGGTGGTTTGAAATCCTGCATTAGGACTGGTGCAGGGTTTCAACCCAAAATGTCGACAATTCGCTCCCCCCCACAGATGCTGCTTGACCCGTTCAGTTCCTTCAGCAGATTGTTCGTGGCTCTGTATATAATTCTTTGAAGGTTACCAGTTAAGTAATTGAAAGAAACATTTACAGATATGGGGAAAAAGAGACGATGTAGGGCTGACAAGATTGCTGTTGGAAAGAGCATTATGAACTTGATGTGCTAGTTTTATGGATTATGATTTGATGACTTCCAGCACTGGCAATACTTTCCCTTATTAAAAATACTAGGAGCAGATCTATTACTATTATTTATTTGTTTGGATACAGGATACATTCTTGGACGCAACTACCGCTTGAAGCAAGTTTTTATTAGCATTTGGAGCAATGTTTTACATTTGTGTTTATTTTGTTAATCCAAGTACTTGAATATTCTCAAATAAGAAGAAAAAATGCTGTAAATACTCAACGGGGCCAAACTGTGTCAGGGGAGAGGGTAACAGAGTTTCATTAGAACCGCTGCTTTTGGGGTACTTGAATATTTTGGTGAGCCGGATTGTGTTGATTCAGAGCTGAAACAAGTCTCAGACTTCCACACACATATTGTGAAATGTAGATGCCAATTGGATTCCAGGTGGGTCTGACTTGGGAGAGGATGCAGGATCTCACTGATTTCAGTAGGGATTGTAGGAATATGGATTTGGAGGCAAAAAAGAAAATAGATTATTTTTTCCAAAATATTTTGTTTTTGGTAAAAATTATTTGTGTGTTCTTGTTAAGTGTAAATAAGCCAGAAAGGAACTCAAGAAGGGAATTAGGAAAGCCAGGAGAGGCCATGAAAAGTCCTTGGCGAGTAGGATTAAAGAGAATCTCAAGGCATTTTATACATACATCAAGAGCAAGAGAATAACTAGGGAGAGGGTAGGACCACTCTAGGATAAAGGAGGGAACATGTGGTGAGAAGCAGAGGATGTGGGTGAGGTCCTTAATGAGTACTTTGCATCAGTACTTACCAAGGAGAAGGATGTGCAGGACAGGAAGGTCAGTGTGGAGCGTGCTAATATGTTAGGGCATTTTGAGATAAAGGAGGAAGTAGTGTTGGGTCTCTTAAGGAGCATTAACGTGGATAAGTCCCCAGGGCTTGATGGGATATACCCCAGGTTATTGAGGGAGGCAAGAGATGAGATTGCTGGGGCTTTGACCAATATCTTCGTGTCCTCTCCAGCCACAGGCGGGGTCCTGGAGGACTGACAAATAGCTAATGTTGTTGCATTATTCAAGAAGGGAAACAGGGATAATGCTGGTAACTATAGACCGGTGAGTCTCACATCAGTGGGAGGGAAGTTACTGGAGAAGATTCTTAGGGATAGGATTTATGAGCATTTGGAAAACCACAGCCTAATTAGAGATGGCAGCATAGCTTTGTGCAGGGCAAGACGTGCCTTACTAACGATTGAGTTTTTTGAGGAGGTGACAAGGGTGATTGATGAAGGCAGAGCTGTGGATGTTGTCTACATGGATTTTAGTAAGGCGTTTGATAAAGTCCCCCATGGGAGGCTCACCCAGGAGATTAAGATGCATGGGATCCATGGTGAATTGCCCATTTGGATTCAGAACTGGCTTGCCTGTAGAAGACATAGGATAGTGGTCGATGGGACTTATTCTAGCTGGAGGTCTGTGACAAGTTCCTCAGGGATCCGCACTGGAATCTCTGCTGTTTGTGATGTATATAAATGAGCTGGATGAAAATGTACGTGGTGGGTAGTAAGTTTGCAGACGATACGAAGATTGGTGGTGTTGTGGATAGGGTAGAAGAATGGCAAAGGATACAGCAGGATATAGATCAGCTGCAGATATGGGCAGAGAAATGGCAGATGGAGTTCAACCCGGCCATATGTGAGGTGCTGCCCTCTGGGAGATCAAATGTAAAGAGACAGTACACTGTTAATGGCAAGTGGTGATGAGCAGAAGGATCTTGGAGTCCAAGTTCATAGCTCCCTGAAAGTGATTACCAGGTTGATAGGGCTGCAAAGAAGGCATATGGCATGCTTGCCTTCATTAGTCGAGGAATTGAGTTCAAGAGTCAGGAAGTTATGCTGCAGCTTTATAAAACTTTAGTTAGGCCGCATCTGGAGTATTGCATTTAGTTCTGATTGCCCCATTATAGGAAGGATGCAGAGGCTTTGGAGAGGGTGCAGAAGATGTTTACCAAGATGCTGCCTGGATTAGAGGGCATGTGCTATGAGGAGAGGTTGGACAAACTTGAGTTGTTCTTTCTGGAGTGGCGGAGGCTGAGGGGAGATCTGATAGAGTTTCATGAGATTATGAGAGGCACAGATGGACAGCCAGTACCAGTATCTTTTCCCCAGGGCTGAAATGTCTAATACCAGAGGGCATGCATTTAAGGTGATAGGAGGTAAGTTCAAAGGAGATGTGCGGGGCAAGTTTTCGTTTACACAGTGTGGGTGCTGGAATGCACTGCCGGGGATGGTGGTGGAGGCAATTACGATAGGGGTGTTCATGAAGCTCTTAGATAGGCACATGAATGTGAGGGAAATGGTAGGATATGGACATAGTGTAGGTAGAAGGGATTAGTTTAGTTGGCCATTTTATTACTAATGTAATTGGTTTGGCACAACATTGTGGGCTGAAGGGCTTGTTCTTGTGCTGTACTGTTCTATTTAATTCTGTTTTAAAAATTAATGTTTTTTTCCCCAATTTTTTAATTCCAATGTAGTAGTTTTTAAACATTTCTGAATGTGAGAGGGGTGGGTGAAGGTCGGGCCTCTGACTACCAGTGGGCCACACTGCTGGATATCAGCCCAGGTTAGTGCAGATGTGTGCAATGATTTCCAGATGTTGGGATCAGTCCATGCTGACGCCTGCACTCTTCAGTAGTGTGTCAGCCGAGTTTTCTGCACTCAGGACACTGGAGTGAGACTTGAACCTTAATCTTTTGGCTTAATAGTCACAGAAACAAAAGATGAGCGGTCATGGACCTGAAACGCTGATCTGTTTCTATCTCCACAGATACTGCCTAACTTGCTGAGTCTTGTCAACATTTTCTGTTTGAATTTACAACAAAAGCAATGTTTGATCACATTCCCGTGAAGTGTCCTGACATGGAACGCAACATTCAGGCTTCTATGCAAATACAAATGTTTCCCAATTTCTCATTTGGATCCTCCAATCGGCACACGGCGTTCGGACGGCGGTAGTTCCTCCGGTGAACCACCAGAGGCGGCCAAACGTCGTGGTTCAGGAGAGGGGCGGCTTGTAATGAAAGGTTGGCGCAGACAGCACTACCTGCCGCTGGAGGTTGTCCTGCGAGCGGAACAGTCAGCCGCGGAGAGCGGCAGTTGCGTTTCGCCGTGGTGAAATGGACAAGGCGTCGACGACAGGTGAGCAGTATTCATTTCCTAACATCTTTGCGGTTGGCTGTTTTTTTAAAAAAAACAAAAGTATTTATATTTTGTACGTACTTTGGGGAAGTGTGAAACTATCGGAATGCAAGACTGCAGAGCAATTGTTGCCGGAAGCCAAAGTAGCTGAACTACTAGGCTCTGATAATAGGAGGCATCCGTTGATTACGTTAAGTTAACCCCCAAAACGGGGCACACTGGGGCACGCAACGTTCGCAAATTGGTTTAAGTGCGGCTTGTTCTGAGGGGATATTCGGTCCCTCCTGCTCCCTTTGCTTCATCCGCACATGCATAATCCATGCCTGTCTGCGTACAGCGTTGTCTCACTCCCCTCCTGAAGCCACTTTTGTGTTTAATCTCGTCTTTCTCCTAATTCTTTCCCCCTTTTAAACCACCCCGCCTGTTTTTATTTAACTCAAAGCTGCGATCTGTATTGCATCATTGGATTAATGCACAACTGGTTTAAGAAAGAGACCTGTTGCTTGACATTCCTTTGATATCTCTCTACCTTTATCTCCTGTATTAGTTGTCATTTGGGATAACGCTGCTTGCTGCAGGCGTTAACGTGAATGGATAACCCGTGTTGCAAACTGTGTGCAGTGTTACCAAACAGTTTGATTCGGGCAGCTGCGTGGAGGGGTGGTGCAGCCTTGAGTTGTCACTGCTGATTTCCCCAGGTGTTGGTCAGTTCCACACCACACGCCACCAATAATTCCTGCAAGTTTGAGGAAAGTGAAGCGGTGATAACCGCATGTGTCGTGCAAATATCACGAACCTGTGCAAGCTGCGACAGGCTGGTTGACCTCCCTGGTATGAGACGGTATTGCGATTGTCAATGACAGAAGCGCTCGATGTCTACGGTGCTCTGTTCATATTGTGCACACCATTACCCCGGCTTCTATTTTCACTGCTGTAGTGTATACCACGGGCGGGATGTCGTTTCGTTCAAAATTCACACGAAATTCCTTGTTTACGTCGGAAGCCGCGCTCTGTACTTTGCATTCTTTCCCTGTCCCCCGACCCCCTTCTGGTCCGCCCCTCAACCAGTCGGTCGTTCTTCAGGTTTAAGGCAGCCTGGGCGGTAATGGGTCAGTGGGGGAAGAGTTGCATTAATGTTGCACCCGTTTCTGTTACAAAGTCAGTGAAGTGATGGCTTGATTTTGGTGCCCTTGACCTGGGAGGAGCTGGTAAAAGGTGTGGTAGAGCGAGTTAAATTGCCGTCGTTGGGGGTGGCACGTCTTTGCATCTTGAACATCACCGGTTGAACGAGAACACACCTTGAGCTGGAAATTCATTGAGAAGCAGCGAACTCCACTGAGGAGACTGATCTTTTCTCCTGGTCCTGAGCAGTGGGGTGGGGTCGGTCCTGAAGAAGGGTCTCGGCCCGAAATCTAGACTGTTTATTTCCCTCCAATAGACGCTGCCTGACCTGCTGAGTTCCTCCAGCACTTTGTGTGTGTTGCTCCAGATTGCAGCGTCTGCTGAATTTTTTGTGTCTCTGGAAGGCGCAGGATTGGAAGGAGAAATTGGGGGTCAGAGTAAAGTGAAAGACTGAAGAACTGTTGAAAATTTCAAACTTTGAATCAGAAAGGAAGGCCAAAGTGCTGGCTGAAGTGAAGGGTGCAATGGAACAGAGTTAGCCAATCGGTGCTGGTGTGCTTCATGGCTATAGGTAGATCTCAAAACACTGTGAGCAGTGATTCAAGGAATGCAGCAAATCGTGGAGATACGTAATCGGGGGTGGAATTTAAATTGGAATCAGTGTGGACCATTGGCTGCGCATGGTTGCTCTTTGTACTGTCAGTTTTGCATTTGAGGATTTAGTGAAAATTGGACACCGCACTTTTCCAGCTTTTATATTATACAGTACTTGTCATTACCGTATATTTGCATCAACATAGAAGGAAGCCATTTGTCCAATCACTTCCATGAGGGTAGTTCTTCAGTTGTATCGCAATATATCTAGAGTCCGTGCTTGTGTCACTTTTAGTCCCTTCAAGTAAACGTACACAATGGCATGAGAGAATATTGGTAGACACGAGACTGCAGATGCTGAAATCTGGAACAATACACAAAATGCTGGAGGAACTCGGTGGGTTCGGCAGCATCTATGGAGGGAAATGAACAGTCGACGTTTTGGGTCGAGACCCTTCATCAGGACTGGTGTATTGAACACTAATCATACATTGGTGACATTTCTGATGTTGAGGGTGGGCAGTATCTGCTAATGGGTTGAATTAGTTAAGTACATGTTTGCTTTGTGCTTTGAAAATCCAGGCTCTTTAGTCGTGATATATTTGAACAATACTTATTTGGTTTAATGGTGAGGGGGCTAGAATATGCAACCCTTTGAACCTAATTTACATGCAAAACAGTGATTGTTAACTATGCTTTCATAATGAGACCAATCTCATTCATTCCCTGGTAGGTAAACTTGTATTCTTCTTGCTACTACTTGGCAGTGTAAACAAGCAATGTTGTTAATTTGTGTATCACAAACTATTGATTGCATTTTGCACCAAGTGAAATACAATGCAAGTCTTCCATTTTTTTGTTTTATCACTTTTGAATAATAATCTTGCATGTTTTGATTTGCTGCTATATTTTGCATCAAACATTAGATGCTTGTGACAACCTGAATCTTCTGTGGAATAGCATGCCATTATTTCCCAATGGATTTAGCTATACTTTTGAAAACACACACCAAGAGGCTCAAGAACAACTTCTGTCCCACTGTTATAGGACTCTTGAATGGACCACTTGTACAATAAAGATGAACTCTTGATCTCTCATTCTATCTTGTCTTGGCCATGCACCTTATTTGTCTACCTGCACTGCACTTTCTCTATAACTGTAACACTATATTCTACATTCTGTTATTGCTCTCCCCTTTGTACTACCTCAATCTACTTAAATTTGGCATGATCTGAATTGTTGGCATACAAAAGATTTTCACTGTATCTCGGTATGTGTGACAATTGCCAATATCCTATTGTGTTCCTGTTGCTTGGCTGGATGTTCACACTGTCATCAAAATGGCAGAAGTCTTTAAAACTGTTAATTTCTCTATATCCACAATTAAATGATCTCAGATTAAATTGCATGGACTGATGTTGCATTTTGCCTTAATGCTGTGGGTGGTATATTTCTACTACAATAAAAACAATTTTTTCTTTTGATCTATAGGGATTTGCAGTTGTTTGTCTCCAGTGCATTCTGTTTCCTCTGGTACCACAGAACTGGAACAATGTTTGGGCACCTGCCACTGATGCTGATTAGAGTGTTGGCACTGGATAGTCTGGAGGCTAGCTGTACATCTGCTATCATTGGCAGCTTGTTAAAGTATGTTGACAGTGGTTAGTCTTGGAGCCAACACTGCACTTCCCTTCTTGGGTACAGCAGCCTAACATTGGCAGTATGGCTGAGGTGGGACTTTTCCCACAGCAGTTAATTTTCTACTTTCCTTAGACTATCTGTTTTGCCTAGAGATTTTTGCATCAATTAGCAATTAATTTGGAACTAGAAACCTGTGCTTCCAGTTCTTTGTTCCTTACTTGTGTGCACTGTTCTTTGACTGTCAAATTTATATTGTTATAGTTTATTTTTCATAGAAACCTGTGTGCTGTGCAAAAGACCAACAATTAAAATGCAGGAGCCATTTGTTCCATAATCCCTGTTTGTACCCTGCATTCTTTACTTGGATTTAATTAGTTCATTGTAAATGGAATTCTATAATCTGCTTCCTAAACAGATAAGTCAATATTATTGGTCTCTTGTGAGTTAACGGGATTGCTGACTAAATCAACATTTAACTTTCATCCCAAATTACTCTTGAAGGTGGCAATGATCTGCTGCCTGGAAGTGTTGCGATTCTTCTATGGAGGTGCTCCTGCAGTACTGTTGGGAGTTCTTGGATTTTAGATGTGGCAATGAAAGAACAGCGATTATATTTCCCAGTCAGGATATTGTATGACTTCAACCATATGATATAGGAGTGGAATTAAACCACTCGGCCCATTTGAGTCTGCTCTGCCATTCAATCGTGGCTGATTTTTCTTCAACCCCATTTTCCTGCCTTCTCCCGTAACCCTTAGCCCCCTTACTAATCAAGAACCTATCAATTTGTGCCTTAAGTACACTTGGAGAGGAAATTGCCAGGTATGTTCTTCCTATGCACCTGCTGCCCTCGTCCTTCTGGGTGATGGATATTATGGGTTTCGTAGGTGCCATTGAATTTTCCTTGGCAAGTCACTGCAGGGCATTTTGAATGCAGTAATGACTGTAACCACAAATACAGGCTGAGGGTGATGGATGGAGCGTTGGTCAAACAGATTGCTTTGTCTTGGATAGTTTTGTGTTGCGGTGGTGTTGGAGCTGCACTGATGCAGGCGACTGCAGAGGTTTCGATCACACTCCTGCATTGAGGATGATGGAAAGGCTTTGGGGAAATTAGGCATCGAGTTCCCCTCTGCACATGAGGCAACCTGTAACCTACTCTAGTAGCCATAATGTTATGGCTGTTCCAAGTAATTTTTTAGTCAATGATAACCCCCTCTTGCCCCAGCTCTCTCTGATGGTAACACCAGTGATTGCCAAGAGTTGGTTAGAATCTTGGTGATTGGAAGTGATCATTCCCCAGCACCTGGGTGGTGTGAGTGTTACTTGGCCTGAAAATTGCCCTGATCTTGCCGAAAGCAGGCATGGACTGCTTTGTTCTTTGAGGAATTATAACTGAAACTGAACACCTATGGAAAGATTAACAAATGTCACCATCTACTTTACTGCTTGGTTTGATTCTAGTCTGTTGGAAATTTTCCCTTTTTAATTTCTGTTGACTTGGTTTTACTCAGGCGTCCTAGATGCTGCCCTTAACTAAATGCTATCTTTGCGTTGAGCACCTCACTTCTGCCATGCCTCCAGAAACAAACTCCTTATAATCTCTAAAACAGTTCACTTTATTTACTGGAATGGTCAGCTCACTTCTCTGCTGAATTAAAGTTTTTTTTTCAGCACATTAGAATTTGGTTTTTATTCGCATATCTTGTTGAAATAGTACCTGTTCTGTTGACCCAAGAGCAAAGTATGGCAAACATTAGAGATTTGAAGTAAAACCACTAAAGGTTAGAAATACTTATGTTAACATTTCAGGTCCATTTTGGATGAAAAAATCACCGACCCAAAACGTTAATTCTGTTTTTCCTGTAGGCACTGCTTGATCTGCTGAGTATTTCCAGCATTTGCTGTTTTTTTTAATATATCCCTGTTCTGTTGAAACCCTTTGAATGGCACTCATTGTATTGACTGGACAAAATAAATCCTTGCAGCACATCTACCGAGGTATTTTAGTGGTTCTATGTATAGACATTGTCAATAAATAAGTGACATTGATTTTCAGAACTCGGTGCATGTTGCTTTTCAACCCGTTGCAAATTCCAAAGGTAAAATATCCTTAAATGGTGGGATTATTAGACGGTTAAGCCACAGAATTTAATCAACGTGGCAAATTCCACTGAAATTTTAAGTGTGTATGTGTATACACATCTTGATCCTTTCACTGAGTTCTGTAAAGAACGATTCTTGCAGAACAACAACATCCTACAACTAATGAACGGCCGAATGAAATTGACCGACTAAGGTTTCTAATTGTGAAAAAAAAAGTGAGCAGCAGTTATCATATTCCTAATTGGAATGGAAATCATACTGCAGGCAATTCTGTCTGGAATGTATGCAACTTCTTAGTGGTGTGACTATCTGGAGGATTTTACTTGGCTCACTGATAATTTTAACTTAGCATTGCTTACCAGGCCAGTCATTATAATCATTCTACTGAAGGAGGGTAGTTATAATTAGAAACCTCTGCTCACTTTGTGGCTCTTGCTGACCCACAGCTTATTAATATTTGGTTTTGGAGTTGATGCCAATTTGTTCTAAATGAATAGCAAACCTAATGGACTCAAGTTTCTCTCTGATGCATCGTGTACGATGAAATGTGTGATCAGAATGCTGATTCTCCATCTGACAAACTGTGATTGGCTTTGAAGAAGAGAGAAAAGCTGTTTTTTTTTTTGGGTGGAAATGGGAAATACGCAAATGTTCATCAATCATCTTTCTCTCCCAAAGAAAGAAATCTGTCAAAGTAGCGATAGTGTGTATTGAATGTAGAATCACCTCACTAGTTTGACTGGCACTGATGTTGGGGAGTGGATTAAAGTCCAGAATGGATAAGGAAGTGTTTTATTTGGAATGGAAAAAATAGTCTTGAATTCAACTACAATGTTATCCAAAGAAATATGGAATGCTTGAATAAATTTAGTTAATTTTGTTACTAACCCTCATGTGTGGAAGATCTGATGAGTTGAGAAGTTCTTGTTGATTGGTTGCATTTGATTTTAAACCACATCCCACTGAATAGTCACTGAAGTTGTACGATCTACTGTTGTAGTTACTTAACCGAATACATTGTTAATTGTTTTCTAAAAAGTACATCTTTTCAAAAACAAAATGTGTGCCACAGTCCATCACTTGCCATTCCCCTCCTTCGCAAATGTTGTAATCCCGTAACGTGATAGAGAAACTAATCTGAGAGTATAGCTTGTGCATGTTGATTGATTAAAGCATGAAGATTGAGGATTGTACCCTGGAATCGTCCCCTAGGCTACTACAAGTAGAGGGGTTGGTAAGGAAGATTAGGTGACCATCAGTAAATGGGGTGAGAATCAATGGAACTGTTTGCGGGAGAAAATGTAATGGTGTCTGTGGTGTAGTTAACAAGCTAAAAAGGCAAGAATAGTGAATAATCAGTCAGGTCTACAAGGAATTGAAAGCTGGTTGTTGGTTTTGGTGGAACAGTATTTTTGGATGGTAAATTTAGATGAGTGATTGTGGGGAATCAATACTCAAAGGGGAAGATTTTATTTATGCAGTCACTATAGGTTATCCAGAATGTTTTTCAAGTGTCAGGGTTCTAGATGTGAAGGTGTGAACACAAGGTATTGTAAAAGGAGTGCCAACCACCAAAGGCTGTACTTTCTGTTGCAAAGCATTAAGTAGGTAGGACTTCTAGACATTTTACAGAGATTTCAAGGGGCTACATTCTATACTATGGTGCAGAGCCTCTTTGATTTTTAGTTCTTAGCCCCGGAAAACATGGTTATTCTGGGAGTGCCCACCACCTGTCGTCCTCAGAACAGTGAGACCAAAATTCCTGGGCAAACGGGAATTACAACATGATGATGCTGGAGGAACTCAGCAGGCCAGGCAGCCTCTGTAGAGAAAAGCAGGCAGTCAACGTTCTGGGTCCTGAAGAAGGGTCCTGACCCAGAACGTTGACTGCCTGCTTTTCTCTACAGAGGCTGCCTGGCCTGTTGAGTTCCTCCAGCATCATCGTGTTTCATGTAGATTCCAGCATCTGCAGTCCTTTATTTCTCAGGAATTCCAACATCCAGTACACCGATTTTCTTTCCTTTTCTAACCTGAAACTAAGGATGACGGTTGTAATATAATTGTGTTTCTGTCACTGTGCCACCAACAGGCTAGGTTTACAGTTCTTCTGTGCAGTAATACTTGCAGTCAATTGCAAGCCTTGAGGAATATTGGACCAGTGACTAATCTTGTGCTTTCTTTGGTTTGGCATGCTTGCATTCTTTTCCACAAGAGCTGGATTATTGCTAGTGTTCTGGCCCACGTAGTAAGAGGAATGTTGAGTGTTGTCAATGCAGACAAGAAATGATGTGTAGGAAGGAGCATCTTGAATTCTTAGAACATGGCAACAACATTTAGGATTGGGGAAGTTGTACTAATAGGTTGACGTTCACTTGTATCGGACATGCACTTGAATTGAAGGGAAAGGGTAAATAATACACTGGGGAGAGACTTAAGTAGAGGATTTTCACCTCTCATCACCATTCTCCTCCTTGGCTCAGTCAAAAATGCATGCAGAGGTTAAGAACTGGCTGGGAATAGTTTACAGAAAAGCATGTAACATAATAAACAAATGAAGCAGTGCAAAGAAATAATGTAGTAACTTGCAGAGATCTGGTTAGATCCTGACTGTGGATGGGAGTTGTATATTCCCACCATGGGATCAATAGAAAGAAGAAGCAGGAACATAAAAGATGCAGTATTCGAGGAAGAATGATTGGACAGTGGAATTGGTGTTTAGGGAATAGCAAAGGGTGCAAGGCGTTGGTTGGAGTTGTCTACAGACAACTTGACTGTCGTGCCATGGGGAATAGAAACAAATATGAAAATTAAGGAACTGTGTTGGATTTAATTGAACGGTGGAATTTAGTTATATAACCTGCTCATTTTTCTGTACTTGCACGTTCTAGACTTGTCTCTGTCAAGTGAATATGAATATAGGGGGGAAAATGAGGATGAGAGTTGACTGGTGCTTAAAACACGGGGCCATAATGAAGCTGATGTTTTGTAAAGATCTTCAGAAATCCAGAAAATCGAGGGAGGGAGTTAACTGGACAGGTCATTGGGAAAATACGAGAATCTATTATTAGGGAAAACGAGTAAAATTGTAGTACAGGAATCTGAAATGAAAAGAAAAATGCTGAAAAAACCTGGCCATTTCAACAGTATCTGTGGAAAGGGAGACCCTTCTGTTTTTCTTTCCACAGATGCTGCTTGAATGGCTGAGTTCTTCCAGCATTTATTTCTGCTATTATTAAGGAAGTGGCGATTGGGCACTTTGGGGAGGGGGAGTGGAGAGATGTCAATGTGGACTCCATCCAATCATCTTAAGAAAGGGAAGTTGTATTTGACGAGTCGTTTACAGTTTTTTTGAGGTCAACTTTAAGAAGAGATGAGAACAAACCAGTGGGTATGGTGTATTTGACTTTCTGAAGGCCCTTAAAACTATGCCACACAAGTGATTATTGAACAAAAATTGCATCACATAGAGCACAGAAATGTGCTCTATGTGGATTGAAGACTGGTTAACAAACAGAAGACAAGGGTAGGAATAAACAAGCCAATTTTGGAATGTTGTGATGACTGAGATGCTGCAAGGATCAGCGCTGAGGCCCCATTGTTAACGCTTCAAGTTGATCCTTAGTTGGACGTAACTCAGCTCATGGCTTGCAGGTCAGGCTCTACTTCCCTGTTTATTGGAGAGAAAGGAAATTAAGTAGACACAAGAGACTGTAGGTGCTGGAATCTGGAGCAAAAAGTAAACTGTTGGAAGAATTTAGTGGGTCAAACAACATCTATGGTAGGCAATGGATGGAACTAGAATAGGTAGCACCCTAGTCCTCCTTGGTTTACCTTTCCTGTGCCCTCCACCTCCCCCACCTGGTTCCATCTGCCCATCATCCCTCTTATCTGGTGCGACCTATCACCTCCCATCATCTGTATCTACCCTCCCCCACCTGGCTTCATCTGCCCTTCATTTCCTCCTCCCACCCCCTCTTCTGGTTCCACCTATCAGCTACCAGCCTTTGTCTCATCCCTGCCTCTCACTTCTATTTACTGACTACCTTCCCCCTATGTTCTCAATCCTGATGCAGGGTCTCTGCCTGATACATCAACCATCCCCTTTGCCTCCATAGTTGATGCTTGACTCACTGAATTCTCCGAGCAGTTTAATTTTTGCTAAGGAAGGCAAGTGTTTGAAATTTCCCTTGCATAAAATGAGTCGCATGCTGAGCATGTCACCTAATGAGACCAATGAGGATTTACTTCAGTATTACATTAAAGGCCCAGTTCAATAATGGTTTATTTCTCAACTACGCAGTTCTGGAAATACTAAGACCTGTGAAAGGAGCACTGACACGATCATTTTGTAACCATTCAATTGTATGCTGTTCGAGGATTTTGCTTATGACATTAAACAAACATTGCTGCCTCCTTTTAATTAATTTGTTTATCTGTGCTAGCTTTTTTGAATGCAATCCGAGAGGTGTGTGGAGCAGCCCTTCCTATTTATACAAACCTTGAGGAATAAAAGAAAGCCATTAATGTTCAGTTGTCATGGAGTGACGACAGCAGGGATATCACTGTACAGGTTGGCATTCAACATCATTAAACCAATAGCTTTGATTGCTTTAGTTGATTTAAAACTGGATTATACTCTGGGGTGAAATAATTCTGCCTTATTTTATTTTCTTCTTCCTATTATTAAACTTTAATTTGAGTCATTGATTTCTTCCCACTACAATGAATCATTTTTTTGTTTTAACAAAGTTATACCTTAAAACGTAAACTTTCTCAGTGTCTTGCACCAATACAATCAGATTTGCTTTATTTACTTTTCAAAAGAAACAGTTGGTTTGGATGCATCTCTACCAACCTTCCTCTGCTATTCTCTTCTCCAGACAGAACAGTGCAAGTTTACTTCAACTAACTGACTCGAGTTGCTGAGGGATTTCAACCTTCACAAGACCTTAATTTTTCCTAAAAGTGTTTTGCACAGATTTGGAAAAAAAATCTTCCAGCACAGGCTCTGTACTTTACAAAGATTTTGCATTATTCTTTGCTCTATTCCTTCATCAATAGAATCAAAAAATACCTGTTGTTTTTAATAGCCACCTTTAATCCCTTGGTGTGGCAGGAGATATTTTGAACCTGAAGCCCTTGGTCTCTGTTACTGTACTTCCTTCAAAATTACACTGTGTGTGTCTCTCGTCATTCCACCCAACAAAATGTATCACGTTTGGGTGATGAGTTTGGGGCAACGTATTTCACTGTTCCTTTTGACCTTCTATTACAGCATCAGCTTTGGAGAAATAATTTAATTTCAGTAATAGATCCTGCAATTGTTTTCATCAGCTGTGACTCGCCATTCCATTCCATTCCCGAGAAGTCTAGCACTCCATGTATAAATGCAATAAGATTTTTAATTTTATTCTTTTAAACTGTGGATGTGGGTGTTGTGACTTTTGTCTTGAGGAGGTGGTGATAGGCCACCTACTTGAACTGCTGCTGTCTGTGGTTATAGTACTTATGGGATTATTGGGCTTTTGATCCAATAATAAGGAAAGAACAGATGGATTATGGACAGGGGAAGATGTACCACTGCTGATTTTCATTGATGCCATCAGTGAAAATGAAAGCCATTTGCATAATGGGTAGCCATTCCATAATGTCAGGCAGAGGGTTTGTAAATGGCTTGTCTCACCAACAGGAATAGGGTACCATTATTTACCAGATGCAGTTTTTTATCCTCTGTTTTCTTCCATGAAGTTTTCTTCTCTTGGACCTAATGTGAGTAAATAGGATTAGTGTAGATACATGCTCAGGGTGAGCATGGTGGGCTAAAGGACCTGTTTCTGACAAAGATGGTCTATAATTTGTTGTGGCAGGGCATCTTGCAGCTTCTAAACTTGGTTGATTTGCCTTTGCATGTGTAAACCTGAAACTTCTCGTGTGGGAAGTTGTTGAAATGTGAGTTGATTAATTTCACTGAAGGGAAATGGGATACCTGGAATCTGAAATAAAAATGGAAGGTGATGCAAATACTCAACGGATCAGCGGCATCTATGGAGAGTCACGGCATTAACATTTTGGGTTGATGACCTTTCATCAGAACTGGGAAAGTTGTTGAGAAGGTGGCAGGGAGAGGGGTTGTGGCATAGAGAGAGGGCTGGTAATTGGTGCCTACGGGGAGCTTGGGTGCATAGAGCTCATAGCCTTGGGTGGGGGAGGTGCCTGGAGGTCCAGGTCTTTGCAGAAGAATGGAGGTGAGGTGGTGAGTGTGGGGGGGGAGGGAATATAGAAGTGGGGGTAATGGTGCCTAGTGATCAGACCTTTGCAGAGGTAGGGAGAAGGGGGTCCAGTGGTTATTGAGGAGTGGGTCCTGGGTGGATGTGCCCATTGATCAGGCCTGATTGGGATTGCCTGAAGATTGTGGCTTTGGATTGGGAATTGGGATCTGGGTGGGTGGTGTGAGATCTGAGCCAGGTGATGTTTGGCAGGGGGTTGGTACTGTGGTAGGAAGTGGGGTGAGAAATGAGAGAAGATGTATTTTAATAATTAAAGGAAACTTATTTGGATTAGCAATTCAGTGCTGGGTTGGAATGTGTCGCAGAATGCCACTTTAAAACCCTTGAAGTCTCTGCAGAGGCACTAGGACAACAGGTGCACTTGTTAGAACAATGTAACCTAATTTCCTGGGCAATGGGGAGTTGCATCATTCTGTGCCCTAATTTCCTTCATTACCTTTTCAACCTGAATCTGGGCATGTGTTCCAAGGATAAGATCTGCTTTAATACTAGTCATGTACTCTCCACAGCAAGGTTTATGCTTGCAAGCACATGAGTTTTGGGTGGGGGAGGGGTGGAGGGTTATATATTAGCATGCATTAGCTGACTAATAGAAAATACAGTTATGATGAATGAGTCATTTTCGGATTGGCACGGGTTAGTGCCGGAGCCTCAATTATTTATATTAATGACTTTGATGAAGGAACTGAGTTTACTGTAGCCAAATGGGGAGACAAAAGTCTGCAGATGCTGGAACCTGGAACAAGACACAAAAAGCTGGAGGAACTCAGTGGGTCAGGCAACTCCGTCTGCTGTGGCCGTCTGGATCTCCCAGTTGCCAGCCATTTCAATTCTCCTTCCCGTTCCCACACCGATGTGTCTGTCCTTGGCCTTCTCCACTGCCAAGATGAGGCTAAACGCAAACTAGCGGAACAGCACCTAATATTCTGCCTGGGTAGTCTACAAGCCAGTGGCAGGAACATTTGAATTCTCCAACTTCCAGTAAACTACTGCTCCTGTTTAGTTTTTGGATTTCCAGCATCTGCACTCTTTTACTTTTGGGCAAATGGGATTTCATTCCTTAAATGCATTAGGAAACTCTCTGATCCTTTTCAGCATTGTTCAAAAGAATGCTTTTCCTTTGGTGCTTTTGTTTTATGTTGTATGTAGCACTTCAGAAAAATATATTTTTTAAGATATTCAATGAGCAAGCAAGATGCAAAGACAGAACATTAGAAGGTTGAAGATAAGTAAATGCTGGAACTATTCATCAGGTTAGGCAGCCAGCATCTACGAGAAAAGGGAAAGGAAATAGTTATATTTTTGGAGCTAATTAAAGGTCATTGACCTGCAATGTTAATTGTTTCTCTCTCCACTGGTGCTGCCAGATCTGTTGAGTAGTTCCATTTTTTTTACCTCCCAGACTTCCAACAGCTGCTTTTGGCCCAAGGTTGTAGTGTCTGGGGTAGATCACAAAATAAATAATTTTTAATTTTGAGGTTTGGTACTTGGATCAAAATCTTCATTACTTTGAAAGATTAAAAGGCAATTATGTTTGAAGTTGCCATATTCCTTCTGTTTCTTTTTTTAAAAAAAAATCAAATCATATTCAATTGCAAATGAAATTTTTAAGCAATAAATGTGCAGTCAACTGACAAGAAGTATTGAAGGTTACGGTGATTGGGCAACACTGCATTATTAATTGTTGGGAGGAAAAACCTAATTATTTCAGTGGCATAAAAATTGAATGGTTCATAAACAGCATGGTAGACAGGCTGACTTCTCTGGGAGCATTCAAGTCCGCAGGGCAGGTGTAGTCTTTCAAAATCCATTACAAGCACTTGAGTTAAGGATCAATACAGGGGGAAAAAAAAGCTATTTGGTTCTTTTGCCATTGGCGACTTGCTGAAGCATTTGAAGTTTAAGTTGTTGCTATACCATGTGGTTAACTGCAGCATTTTAGCTTTTTGATAATTGGCACAATTTACTTTTTAGAGTCTGTAGTTCATTAATCCAGTAGATATTTTAATATGTTATTTTCTGTAAATTTCTTTAATAACTTTAGTTCATTTCTATCAATTTGCTCACTATTGAGGAAAGGTGTGGCTTATGATCCCTGGATTATGTGAAGTTGGATGCAATTGATAGCAAGAGTAAATACAACAAATGCAACTTGATAGTCAAGTGTGGTGAAGACATTTTTAACTTAAACACATATTGTATTTGAAAGCAGAATTGTGTGTAGTACTAATTTTTGTTTTAAAGTATATACTTGGAAGCAAATGATTTGCCCTTAGATTTAGCTTTGAACCTAGAGGCTGCATAATGCACGCAAACCAATGAAGTAGCTTGAAGCTTTGCAGAACTGGAATGTGAAAGTTATGTACTACAATGCATGCAAAGATTGCAATAATGACATATTTTCATAGACAATGTCTTGGATAGAGAATGATGCTGGACCAATCAGTGGTAATCCATCGTTTGACTTTCTTTTGTGACTTAACTGTCCTGGCCACCTCATTAAAGCCATTTTCACGTTAATCTTCCATTAATGCACTTTAACTACCACAGTGTAAACTTTTGGTGGATGTGATTGAGTTTGGGAGCAGAATGTTGTTGCTGATCTGGATACCAGGAACCTTTGTCTCTGCCATTTGAATTTAGCACAATGGAAGACTGCTCAGATCAACTGTACAATGGGATGAAACATTTGTTCTATGTTGGGATGAATGGATCTTTAAAACCATCTTTTAAAGTTCATTTGGTGACATTGGAGGGGAACATATGGAACTTTTACCCTGTTGCATTGCATTGTAATTTAGGAATAGATGCTGCTGGAATTGGGCAGGGAATAATGCAGGGGTTATTCCCTTCACCGTTTGAAGTTACCTGCTTTGAGCACAAAGTTCACCCATGATGCTATGAGAATATAAACAATAGCAGTTTAAGGTTAAATCCTATTTACTGTTCTGAATTAACCAATATATTCTTCCAATATTTCTATTTCAAACATAAAGTAATAACCTTGATTTGTCTTACTTTGTACATTTATCCTTGTGAATGAATTAACAAGTAAACTGCAGTGTGACCTCCATCCACATTGCAATATCAGTAAGCTGTTGTGTTAGGGTATTTCAAGAAGGTGCACATGTGTCTTTGAAAACCAACCTTCAATTTGAGAATGATTGGAATGATAGTGAGTAGAATGAATGGACTTGTGGCTAACTTGGCTTTGCTGCCAACGTCAGCAGTGTTGAAATTAGAATTCTTTCATATCTCTTTAAAAGATGCTGCTACATGGGTATATGAGATCTTCTGTATCCATACATTACAAAGACTGCACTTGTACATATAAAGACTTCATTGATTGTGAAATGCTTTAAGATGTCCTTGGTTTGTGAAAACCATTGTATAAATGAAGGAGTTTCATCTCTCCCTTGAAAGGCAAGTTTTGGTATGTGTTAGGTAGGAAGATTCTCCTTGCATAATTGTGCTTCCTGCTATTGTACCATGCTTGAAGCAGGATTAACAGTCTCCACAGAGGGATATGGTCTTGATGGTTCTGCAGTCTGACTTGAAAGTTAATGTGTTTATTTTTCTACATTATAGCTGCTGCAGTGTGGACAATGAATCATCTGTCTCCCAAACAGATGGGCAAGGTCAAGAGGAATCCATGGTATAGATTTATCGAAATTGTTAATGACAGAATTCTGTTGAAAAATGACTAAGCATCAAAAACTTCAAATAATTTAAAGTCGCCACAAACTTCTATTGGCACTGGTGTGAGACCTCAATCTATCACAATCCACAGGAGTTTCATCACTTCTTGAGAAGTGAGTTTACTTACAGAGATGAGCTGGAGGTGGAAATGTGGTATAACCGATTTGTTTTACAAAAGAGCCTGCAATAATATAGTACCTTTCACATTCTCAGCAGATCAGTTGATGAATTTCTAATATGTAGTAGTTGGTAAATATTGGATGGCTTCAAACCCTTCTATCTGATTTTGAGCTCCTCTTGCAGTGGGATGGAATGGATCTTGGGCTGAAAATAGTGTAACCTGAAGTCTTTGCATCTGCTCCAGAGACAAGTTTGGAATTCATGTTTCTGCACTGCCTGATAGGTTAAAAGACCAGAATCTTCGTTGATGAACAAGACAATTGATGTGGAAGATGAACAACAGCCTGGGGCTGATCATCCTGTTCCCTTGTTCTAATTTCAATGTACTCCAATTAATCGGTTTTCATGGTTAAAAATGCCAAAGGAGATTGGGGATGAAAGATGGTGTCTTTTGAATTGTAATACCCCACTTTGTAGCCCAGTATTGCAATACTTGTCCAGAAATTGATCTCCAGTGTCATTCTATGGGACCAGTGGCTTGTTTTCCTTTGCTGTTCTATTTAGTTTCATCATCTTCACTGCAACCAAATTTCAGAAGTGGGATAGAACATTAACACTACTTTATCAGCAGATTTAGTACCACTGATGAAGGAATTTCTAGAGAGGTTCCATGTCCCTTTACTCAACAAGTTGTGGAGAGAGGTTATTTAAGTATTATTTCATCACCGCCTACAATTTCTTGTAAGATTTTGTTTTGGAAAAATTCCACTGTTGGAGCACAATTGGAAAACACTCGTGGGCAAAAGAATTATTCCAAATCTGTCAATAAAAATTGGCTAAGTTTGATGATTATCAAGCAGGTGGCAATGAGTAAGTCAGGCAAATGTTTAATCAAATTACTGGGTAATGAAATTTTCCAGGCAGTTTTATTGCCTTTGCCATTTTTTCATTAAATGGCAGCATTCACGAGTTTCTACATGTCGTGAGTTGGGGGTTTATGTTGGTTGAGTCCTGAAGGACGTAGTGGCCAGATTAGGCACGAGATGGTTAGTGAGTGAACCAAAATGAAGGATAAACCCAATGGACCACATCCTCACCAAGCTACCAGTGACAGATGCACCTTTATGCAATAGCATTGGGAGATGTATCAGTGCGCAATGCTTGGAGGCTGTCACATCTTAATGAGGATACCTTCCATTGTGCTTAACTGGATAGACTGGGAGCAGATCTGTGAGCTCAGATCTGGCATCCATGAGCCACTATGCACCATCACTGGCAGCAGAAATGTACACTACTATAATCTCTAACCCAGCAGCCTGGCTGTGTCTTGCTCTAGGATTACTGTAAAGTTGGGGCAGAATTGGAGGGGGGTGGGTGGTGGTTCCAACTATGAGGAGTGTGGAAGGGTGTGACATGATCAGCACTAGGTGTATCTCAAAATGAGATGCTAGCCTGGTGAAGCTGCAATACAGTACTGAGGGTATTAACTAGTATTCAATAAACTGATCTCTCAACAAATTGATCGGATCAAAACTCCGCAGTTTTGGTCTTGAATGGGGGCCGACAATTAAGCAGCTAATGGGAGAAGGAGACTCCGAGGACAACTGCCCCTCAATGATGGGGCCCAGCATGCGAGTGCTAAAGACGAGGCTGAAACATTCGTAATAATGTTGAACCAGAAGTGCCAAGTGGATGAACCATTTTGGCTTCCTTCTAATTAGTAAGTCTGCAGATGATGTGAAGATTGGTGGTGTTAATGGATAGTGAGAAAGTTTGTCTAAAGTTACAGCAGGATATAGATCAGATGGAAAGTTGGGTGGAGGGTTGGGAGATGGAATTTAATCCCATCAGGTGTGAGGTGATGCATTTTGGGAAGTCAAATAGGGGTAGGGCATATACAGTAAATGGCAGGGTACTAAAGAATGTTGATGAACAGAGGGATTTGGGTTCAAATCCATAGTTCCCTGAAAGTCACAACATAAGTTGGGAGATAAGATAGTACAGAAGGTGCATTGCATTCTTGCCTTCATAGGTTGGGGCATTGAATATAAGAGTTGAGATATTTTGTTGCACCTTTACCTTTACCACCTAAAACGCTGGTTAGAGCGCCCTTGGGGTATTGTGTGCAGTTCTTGTCACCACACTGTGGGAAGGATGTGACTCTGCTGGAGAGAGTGCAGAGGAGATTCACCAGGATGTTGCCTGAATTGGAGGACTCTAGTTATGAGGAGTAATTGGATAGGCTGGGCTTGTTTTCCCTAGAGTGACCTAACAGATGCATATAAAATTATAAGAGGTGTAGGTAGAATCTTTTTCCCATGGTAGGACTGTCAAAAACACGAATGTGTAGGTTTCGGGTGAGAGGAAGGAGTATTAAAAGGGATCTGAGAGTAAAGATTTTTTTTGCACTAGTTGGTATCTGGAACTCGGTGCCAGAGGAGGTAGTGGAATCTCATATAATCATTACACTTAAGACACATTTTGATAGGTACGTAAATAGGCAAGATATAGAAGATATGGACTTAGTGTGGGCAAAGGGGACTAATGTTGATGAGCAAAAAGGGCTTTTTTCTGTGCTGTACAACTCTGACTCTTTGAATGACTGGTTAGTTGCTACCCCAGAGCCTTTCCACCATCTGCAAGGCATTGGTCGGGAGTGAGACGGAATACCCTCTGCTTCTCTGGATGGGTTTCAATAATCTGCAAGAAGCTCAACACCATTCATTGCAAAGGAGTTAATTCCCTCCACATCTCGTGCACAGTAGCTTCAGTGTGTACCATCTACAAAATTCTCACGAGAATTTTGGAAATACATTGCTGGTCATTCATTGTCACTGGGTCCAAATCCTGGAACTCCCTATTCAACCACTGTTGGGATACTCCACCAGAAGGACTGCAGTGGTTCAAGAGGGTGGCTCACCATCGCCTACTCCTGGGCAATTGACCATGAACAATAAATGTACACCTTGCCAGTGAGAAATGGGCAACTAAAAAAAAGTATTGTTGCAATTGTTAAACCCTGCTTCTTGCTACATGTATGGGATTTATAAGAGAAGTTTGGTAGACCACTTGTAATACTATCAGCTTTAAATGAGTGGGTGTTTAATTTATTAGCTAATTAGACACATAGTTGATGTTGTTTCCAATTTACAGCAACCTCCAAGAAAACACACTACCACATAACCACTGCACTTAGAAGAATTTTTTTTTTGCCAATGAACAGATATTCCAACATCTATTAAAATAGTACATTTTCCACTCTCATTTAAATATATCTGACACGTCCATATATTTTAAGTCAATATTTCTCCACCTGATTTATATTGGTGGAAGCAGAGTTCTTCTAATCACTTCACTGCCAAAGATGTGCCTGGTGCAGTGGTTGTGTTTTCCTTAACCTGCTCAGAGTTTAACTCCCAAGATCAGCAAATTGTTATTAATGTTCAGTGTTTAACATCTAACTCTGTCCCAACTGTTCATTGCGAGACATTTGACTTACTGAAATTAGGCAAAAATGCTGCAAATATCTGGAGGTCAGACAGCATCTTTGGAGAGTCTTCTAACCTGTTAAGTGTATCCAGTTGTTTCTGTTTTATTTCAAGTTTCCAGCATCTGCAGTATTTTGCTTTTGGATCTGAAACTGTGTTCTGCCTTAATAAGGAAAGCTGTGACATTGCTATTTTGGAAAATAGGTATCAGTGGAGTTGGTTCTTTTGCTTTTTCAACTTTGATGCCACATTTCTTTTGCATTATTGAGAAGTAATGGGCCATTGTGAAGGTCACAGAATGTGGAAGGTTCAGGGAGGTTGTGGTTGGAGTTGGGGAGAGGGGCAGGATGGTATGATGTGTATCAGGATGTAAAGTGGCAGAGAATATGGAATAAACAGCTTTGATTTCAGTCTGAGAAGCAAGGAAGAAGGAATTGTTGAATGCTTTTTTTAAAAAAGGGAAACTTCTTGTGACTGGAGGCAGCTTTAGCAATACTTCATATGTAGTGACTCCGTGTAAATTATACTTCTGTGTGAAAGAACCAACTCGTGAAAAATGTAGGAATCCCTGAAGCAACCACTATCTCCCGGTCCATGGTTGATGAGCTGCATTATAACCTAAACACTAGTTTGTCATTGCATCAACCATGTTCTTCCATCTCAGGGATTTGATCAGTAACTCTAGGTATGCTATTTTCTTTGTGTATTTTGTTGTTATTAGATGTTTTAATATCCACCTCCTTCAAGCATGAACTCTGGCACTCCCAATAATCCGTCTATTCCATTCATTTTGAAAAGCTGCCAGTATGTCCACTCTACAACTACGGTGTGCCGAGGCCAGGTTGTCTGCTCTCTGGAGCTTCAGCATTTTTCACCATTTGTAGGGATTAAACAGAACATGCAATTTGAAGTGCAGACTTTTGTAGTTTATGTGTACTTTGCTTTGTATTCACTGAAGCTTGTAATAAAAACCCTGTTTGCTTTCCCAGCTAATACTCCCAGGTCTATCTTCCACTATTTTCTAATCCCATTATTTTAATGGCAACCCAGGCATTACATTGTTTGGGGTTTCTTGGCTCCTTGTATTTTGTATTGCCTTGGGCATAATAGAAGAGGGTTTGTGAAATGGTTTATTCACTCAGCTTGTCTTAACTAACCATCAAATCCTGATGCCTGTAGTTGTATGATTGCAACTGATGTTTAAATCCCCAAATCATTATTAAAATGATGAACTCTAACACACCCTGAGACTCTCTGCTAGTAACTGAGCCTGGCCAAACCCACCACATTAATCCCAGATGTGGCATATGAGCATTGATGTACCTTTTTAAATGAATGTGGTATGACTTTTGATGCACTGTTTTATCAGCAGTTGCTGTTGGTTGAGAGTTGGCCTTATTTCAAAAAGAATGATTTAGTTGGCATCTCCACCTCTATTTGCTGTAGGAAGAGCAACACCAGAGAGTCTAGACACTACTCCAGGCGATACCTTGTTTGCAACACAAACTTTGAAAAGAGGATTGAGCTTAATGCCTTTTGTGCTGGCAGTTTCATCATTGTGACATGCCTGAAATGGTGATTCTGCTACATAACTAGCCAAGTGTTTGTGTGAAATTAATGTTTGATCCACTGTATAGATTTTCAAAGTAACAAGCTGTGGAATTTTTGAAAGGCAGGGATCTAATACCATATTCAATTATAATCAATTAAAGGCATGACTAGATCACCAGAGAGAAAGATGCAGCCTCTTCAGATGACTTGTCTGCATAAATACTTGATCATCAAATAATTTGCTTTTAGTCTTTTCAAAGAAAGTTTTGTGAAGACATGACAATATTATTTAACCTTGGCTTTGTATTATAAATCTCTGTACATTTGTATTGTTTAATTCCAGGAATTATATTGTATGAATATCCTGCTGTACTGAAAGGTACTGTTTCTCCAACCTTCCATATGTTTTGGCAGAGCTCCTAATTCATGTCTGCACTTGCAGTACTGATCAGTATATTACTGTAGGGGTAATTTTCCATTTGTTTTTCTATGATCATGAAGGCTGTTGTTTTGACAGCAAGAGTCTGGCATGCTGTTAGTGGCAGCAACTTCTGCATTTGGACCACAGCCCACTGCTCCAACACAATATTTTGATTTCCTATAGTTTCTCTCATTGGATAATACAATCCCACTAAGTTCGCTACGTGCAGTCCTCTCAAATACATGCTGTGATGTTCTCCTTTGGACTTCTGTGTCTTCTGATTTATAATGTCCTGCACTGGATGATTTAAAAAAAAAATTACTACTCAACTTGACATGATATGTGAGCCTTTGACCTCCTAATACAGGATTGTATTTATGCTGCTAGATAATTTTGCCTTTGAATCAGAATGTTGTGGTTTCAAGTCCCCCTGCAGCAACCCCGGCACAACACATCTGGAATGACATTTGGTGCATCACTGAGAGAATGATGGTTCCTGGTTGAGGTCATAACTTGAGGACCCATCTGCACTCTTGGGTGGACAAGGGTCCCCTCTTTTCAAAATGGTGTCATGGGAAGTATACCTGATGTGGTGGCTAATTCTCATCATTCTGGAACACCAAGATGATCCAGTGTTGACTTTGTTCTGGTCGCATCTCACATTGCTGATTGAGAGAGCTGAGCGTACCCAATCTGAGTGTGGCACTCTCCACACTTCAACAGCTGCAACACTTCAGAAGTACTTACTTAGCTGTAAAGCATTTCTCAATGTCCTGAAGTTGTGAGTTGGGCTATATAAACTTTGACCTTTTTTGGATGTAATGTACAAAATTCATTGATGACAAGCATCTACTTCCATGCTCAAATCTCTCCCACCAGGTCAGCTTGGAAAGTGTAACCAATGAGTTTTATTGCTTCCTGCCTTTTTCAGAGAAATATTTAAAAATATAAAACAGACCAACAAGTCCATGTTCATGGAAGGGAATAAAAATCTCAAGATGCACTTTGGATCTTCAGAATATTTGCCTCATTTTAAGGAATCATGGTTTCTGTCAATGAGCACTCAACCAGGATTAAAATCCTAACAATTTGTGTTTGTTTATGAATATTAAAATTTGGCTGCCTTTTGAGTTTGGATTTAAAAGGAAATTGTTATTAATATTCAAAAGGAGATGTACCCTGTGCAAGGAAATTTCTTTGTATCCTGTGACCTGCTTCTGGCAATATTAACAAGGAAAGAAAAAATCCTCTAACTGGCCAAGTTTGTTATAGGTTGGGATCATTACCAGTGATGACCTATAGTTTTGTTTTTGGTGAAGGGTCATTGTTCGTGAATCTGTTTTATTTCTTGTTTTGACATTTCCTTTGTACTTTTGCCTCCTGAAGATAATCAAGGGATGCATCAGTGATATATTAATGTTGATTCCTTTGGAATGCACCATTTCTTGTTTAAAAATGTAAGCTGAATGGTACAAAATTCACTCTGTAGGTTGCTCAGATTCTTTACATTTCTGGAATTGGCAGAGTGAGTGAGAATTCTCCATAGTACAAAGTGCAGATCTAGTCAACAAGGAGTGAAATTGTGTGTCACACACCTGGATCAGGATTATTGACGTTTCACTTGCTATTTATGGAGAGTGCGACTTGGTTGTAGCTTGACTCTTAAGATCAGTAAATTTTATTGTACTTACCATTGTGTGCTCAGCTATAAGTATAAAAACCAATGGGAGAGTAAATATTTCCTTTGTGTGCTTCACAGAATTAAAAATCCATTCCTCAACCATGCTTCTGATCGTTAGAGTGCAGAGGAGAGAAAATCAAAAGCTGTGTATGATAAACGGTTACAAACTATTTTAATGCCCATGTATGATACCCTACGCACATTGATAATCTGTTCTGTATTCTGCATAGGAAATAAACTTCATTATCAGGATTTGAAAAGCTATAGCTCCATACTGATTGTGACAAGTGCTAGTTGGAAACGGCCAGATTTCCCTCTGGTATCCTGTCAGTAAATGTCATGTTTACTCTTTTATCTGAAATGAATTATTCTTTGGTTCTGTTCCTTTCAAGTGGGCCTCAGTTATTCAGTACTTAATAATAGATTCTTTATTGGTATGAATATAATGTAATCATTATTTTAATTATTTGAAATTATCTGTTGATGCACCTCTATTTTAATTACATTTGGAAGTTCCTGGGATTGGAAGCTGCAAGTTACTGATGGTGTTACAGATATTATCAATAGTCAAACTCAAATGTATTTGCTCGTCATGCATGTATGTACACTAATAAGCATGCAAGTGCTGATCTATTTTTAGCTGGAAGAGTTTATTGGCTTTCCTAGCATAGCTAGCAGAGGAATATAATAACCCATTTTCAGCATTCATTCACATGGCAATGGTAGTAACTTCAGAATCTAGATATGATGTGAATTAATATTAAATTTCCCAATTTTTTTTCTCTAGGGAACAGGAACAAGCTCTCTACCACTCTGCAGGTGTGGTCAAAACTTAATTTGCCCTTAAAATTTTTAAACCAGTTAACTGCTGCACTATAATAATGCCATTGCTGAAGAAATTTTGATTCTGAGATTTCAATGATCAAACACTTAGTTTCCATTGCTACAATACATTGGATCTGAGTTTTCAATCTTATCGAGATTTTATTTCTGTAATTTTAAAAGTTACAACAACACCTGTGTTCAAGCTGTGGACTGTAGTGGGTGTAGTATGTAAGGGATCTGAAAAGTGGTGTCCTTTTATGGTAAATTCAGAGATGGGAGTCAGCCATTTAAGGCCAGAAGTGAGGTGAAACTTCAACTGGAAGAGACTGAATATTGGGAATTCCCTAACCCTAAAGATCAGGATGGCCCAGTGTTGAGCTTGTTCTAGGCTGAAATGTCTAGATATCCGGACACGAGGATATCTGGGGAACAGAGGGGAGAAGGTAGAATTGAGGAAGAAGATTAGTGGTGCAGGACTTGCTAGTCTTATCTGAATCAACAGAGAAAGGAAGGAGAATCGGAGAGTTGAATTACATGCTGCTTTTCCTGTTCAGCTGGATGATTTGTGTAACGTGGGTGGAGATTAATTTGGCAGTGTTCGTAGTTGATTCTATGTGCTATTTGTAATAGTGGGTGCATGTATGGCAACATGGAGGCCTTGGGGCAAGGGGAAGTGACCATTATAAGAATGGAGGATAAAAGGGATAAATATCATGAAATGCAGAGTCAGAATACTGGGACAAATTTTGCTGGTGTGCGCCAATGGCTCACAAGTATGGATCCAGTCACCCTATACTCAGACCTGCCCGGTTCAGGTGTTCAAGGTCCACATTGCTGGTCAGGAGTATTGAGGACCCCAGCAGCAAAGCCTGAACAGTGGCAGGTCCTCCATTACGAACCTCTCTCCACCCTCCTTCCAGCCATCAGGACTTTCAGAAACACATAAATTTCTTAATAGCTTTCTTAAACAAAATCTTTGAATGTAACAAAAAAGTTAGCTAAAAGTCAGAGAAATCAGGGAAAGGGTGATCCTTAAACAAGCTGTGGGCAGCTGGCTTGTGCCAGCAAGTTCAGTCCCAATATTGAGTGTTTTTTCCTTGTTTCTCTGCAGCCCCACAGTCCCTGTTGAAATCAATAGGTAATGGCTCCAATTGCAAGTTTAATCTGGCACAGAATCTGAAAGAATTTCGATTTCCTGCTTCAACACCCCAAGAAATTGGACATGTGATATTTGCTAGTGCAAGGTCTCAATGTGCCCGTCAGGTGTTGGCAAGGAAGTTCAGGACTTGCATATATGATCACACTAGTGTATACCGTATCTCCTGGATATGGTGCCATCTGTTTGGATGTACAGGTCAGCAAAGTCTGTGCCTATATTTTCCATTGATCATTTTCTCTGATTTATTACCCTAATAAGAAAGTAATATCTGGACAAATAGAAGCTTCTGAAAGCCTTATTTTGAATTTAATGAAGAAAAACCAGAAAATGCTATCGAGAGTGGAAAAACAGGTTTAATGTTTCAGGTCAAGGATCTTTATAAGAACTTGGAGGATCATAAATTGGTTAGAGTACAGAAAGAGTCAATTTGTGTTTGCACCGGCTTTCTACTTGTTTGAAAGCAAGATGTTAGTTCTACCCCTTCTACAAATTTTTCCTCACTATATGAGAGGGATAGACAGGGTAGACAGTTTTTCTTCCAGGTTGGAAATGTCAAGTACTAGGAGGCAGAACTTTAAAGTCAAAGGAGGAATGTTTAGAAGAGATTTGCATGGCAAGTTTTTTTTACACACAGGGAGTAGTAGGTACCTGGAACATGCTGCCGGGGGAAGTAGTGAAGCAGATATGACAGCAACATTTTAAGAGGCATTCAGACAGATGCATGAACAGGCAGGGAATTCTGGGGTACAGACCACGTGCAGGCAGATGCAGAGTTTAAATTGGTAATGTGGTCGGCACGGACATCATTGGCAGAAGGGCCTGTTCCTGTGCTGTGCTGTACTGTTCTATTTATCCAGTTCCCTCTTGAAGGCCAAAATGAAACCTGCCTCTACCACATCTGCAGGCAGTGCATTGCAGCTTCCAACTGTGCATTTAAAAAAAAGTTTTGCCTCATGTCATTCTTAATTCTCTTCTGCTTTATTTTACACCTGTGACTTCTGTCTAGATCCCTCATAGTTTTTTGTACATTTGTATCAAATCTCCCCTCGTTCTTCTCCAAAGAAAACAATCGCAGTCTCTCTGTTATATTTGTAACTGTGGTTCCTCATCTCAAGGTTCATTCTTAAATCCTTTTTTGGATCCTCTGATACCTTCACATCCTTCCCATAACGAGGTGACCATAATTGAACACATGTCTCCAGTTGGAACTGGACCAGCGTTGGAAAAAGAAAGTTTCAGCATGACCTCCCCAAGAGAACTGGGTAAAGTTGACAATGAAACAAGCTTTGTAGTGGAAGGGTGGAGGGGAGAGTCGGGAAGGTCTGTGCTAGGGTGGAGACTAGGTGATGGTGCTGACTGAGAGAGGGTGGTAAAGGCTGATTAATGACAGACATGTCTAGGGAAAGCATGAAGAGGAGGAGATGAATGAAATCTACCATAAGAGGAGAGGGAGAAAAGAAATTCCAATGGGAGATACAAGGCTAGAGTAATGACCATCTGATACTGTTGTATTCAGTGAGTCTAGAAGGCTGTAATGTGTTTAGTCAGACGATGGGGTGCTATCCCTCAAGATGGCATTTTGGAACAAACTAGGAGATGACAACAGAAGTTGGAGTGGGAGGGAAGATCCAAGTGGCAGGCAGCTGGAAACTTTACCACTCTTGTGGACTGTTTTTGGATTTTTTAATGTGGTAATTGGGAACTGTTTCTACAATGCAGCAGGAAAGTCAAGGTTCCCAGGCTGCTAAAGGTACTCAGTGCTATAAACCATCCTGTTGTACTGGCAAAACCCATTAGTTCTTGTGTGTCCATGAATGTGGATATTTTACATTTTGTGCTTGAGATCAAGTTGAGATCTTTGTAGACAAGGATTCAAATTTGAATTCTGCACTGCACCTTTAAGGAAAGTTGTTTAATATAATGGGGCTGTACAGTCTTTTTTGATCACTGCAGCTCTCTGGTCTAGTGTTAGATTTTTGGAAAACAGTGGTGGGTTATAGCAGGGGGAAGGACTGAGGGGAACATGATTATCAGTAACCATGTTCAGTAGCTCATCCTCATGGTCATTGAGACAGACAACACAGAAATGGGCCCTCCATCCCACTGAGTCTATGCAGACCATCAACTACCCATTTACACAAATCTTAATTCTGTTTTTTATTCTCCCCATGTTTTTATCAACCCCTCCCAAATTCTACCACTCACCTACACGCTGAGGGCAATTTACAGTCCCCAATTAACCTACCAATCCTATCCTAATGGAATAGTGTGGTCAGTGATGCTTGTATTAAACATAGAAGCATAGACATGCTTTTTTTAAAAAGAAAACTTTGGATGACAAGTATTCAGCATCTGTTTTGTCAGGCTGTTTAGTAGTCCTACTGTGATAATAATGCAAAAACTGTGCTTGTGGTTATTTATAGTGATTTGAGACTTAAATAACCCGACTTGGATCTCAAGTTGTACCACGGCTGATTGACTGAATGAGAGCTGTGAAGCCCACAAGTGTGCAGCTCCTGTCAGTTGTAAAACTGAATGTAACACATCATGTATTTCTATGATTGTTTGACATGATTCAGGCCTAGGGCTGCTGACTCAAAGTGGTATTATTACAAGGTAAGTAAAGCCTTCATGACAATTGAATATCAGATTTGAGTATTTTTTTTATTACGAAGACAATGTTTCCACTTTCAATTTGCTTACATCATTGCATTTTCATTTGCTTCTTATCCCTTCAGTTGCACGTAATCATTCAGTGTTGGTTGCTTATTACAACACAAGATGCTGGAGGAGAAATAAAAGACTACAGATGCTGGAATCTAGATGAAAAACATTATGACGCTGGAGGAACTCAGCAGGCCAGGCAGCATCCGTGGAGAAAAGCAGGCGGTCAACGTTTCGGGTCAGGACCCTTCTTCAGGACTGAGGAAAAGGGGAAGCCCAATATATAGGAGGGAAAAGCAGAACGGTGATGTGGATAAAAGAGGGGAGGCAGGGTGGGCACAAGGTGGTGATAGGTAGATGTAGGTAAGGGATAGTGATAGGCAGGTGCAAGGAGGAGGGGAGAGGAGATCCACTGGGGATCGGTCAAGGGTAAGGAGAGAAAGGGAAGAAAAATGGGGGGGGGTAGATAAAAGAGAGGCTAGGAAAGGGAAGAAGAGAAGAAGCATGGTAGGGGGGTGAGGATTTGACAGTTGACATTTTGGGTCAAGACCCTTCATCTGGACTGCAAATGGACCCTTCATCTGTCCATTTCCCGCCATAGATGCTGCCTGACCAGCAGAGTTCCTCCAGCATCTTGTGTGTTGCTCCAGATCCCAGCATTGTGTCTCCATGGTTGTTTGTTATGTTTGCTCTTTCCTCCCATAATAGGTGGAGAGAAAAACCTTTGTTTTGAAATTCTGCTTTGCCTCTTCGTTATATTGCGACTTTCCAAATTATACACATTTTTATCTTGGTGCAAAGAACAATTGTGACAGTTTCCAGAAAACTGACCAGTCACTCCTGGCCTCAATGTCTTTGCATATCTTTTGTAGTGTCTGGAACAGGTGTGCATCAAATGGTGTCATTGCTGGGAAAATTAGTGGATGTTTGTTCCAAGGTACATCTGCTACTGGGCACTCCTGGAACAGTCAAATTTTGACAACACAGCTCCAGGCAGGAAACTCGCCTGGAAGTCCCATGATTGAGTATCTCATTGTCAGGATCCGCACTAACCAGTCTTGTCATTTGCATTCATGGTTTCCTACCCCCACCCCAAACTCTTTGTTTATTTTCCCTAACCAAGGTGCTAATGTTTCACCAGCTAATCCATCCTTGCCACACCCAACTCCTTCCCCCATCCCAAATCCCAATAGGCAAATTTTCCTCTGCATGAAACTGCAGGAAGAAAATTGGATGTCAGGTACTAAAAGCTTCAGCAGCAAACCCAAGACAAACTGCCAATGATGTGCTGTGAAGCAACTCTAAAACACATCTTTAGGGCACAACAATTTCTAGGCTAATGTGCTTTTCCAAGATGATTAATTTTGCATTTTTTAAAAATTAAGATTAGAATTGTCATACTTATTGGACCAGCATCACTGATCTTTGTCAAAAGTTTTGTGGGATCCTGCTGCATAAGTTAGCTGCCACATATTTGCTGAATGATTTTCCCAGGGCCTGTTACGAGGATTATACTTGTAATCGTTTGTGCTGTTGTGTCAATGAACTAGAAATGAGGACCTGATACTTGTCCCTGCAGGTCCTTCAGCTGATGGAGTCATTGCAAATAATGCTGTTGGAGAAAATTGCCTTTTGACCTATCCTGTGTTAGGGTGTAATGAAGGATGCAAGTAATAACTAAGCCAACATTTTTTTGCAGTTGTCCCATGGTCTATTTTGTGTGGAAGTCTGGGTTGGAAAAGTTTCAGGTTTCTCTATGTACAGCAGGAAGTATTTACTGAGCATATTGATGCAAATTTTGCAGCATTAAATTGTTTGCATGATATATTGGTTCAGTAATGTACTGGAGGACAAGACTTATTTAAATAGGTCTACCATGCGGGGACGTGTGGCAATGTGCTTGTGCAGCTGCAACAATTAACATATGGGTATTTTTAACCAAAGTGTGAAAGGTTATTTCCTTCCTGCTGCTTCAATATTATGGATGTTAATGTGTCTGTATGCTGGAGGTTATTGGGAATAAGATTTTGTAGTGAAATACAGAATTTTGCTTAACCAAAACAGAATGCCCTTAGGGATACAATCTCTCCAAGGATACAAACCATCTGCAACTTGGTGATACTTGTTTTGAAAGAACTGGAATAGCTCTTCTAAATTCTCCACTGCTCCACTTCTTAAAATCTTAGATTTCTATTGTGGGTTAGAGCTCCCTAGATCTTTTTAAGCTAGATTCCCAAATCAGTTTGGTTCTTGTGGATGATGGAGGAAAGTCTAAAGTAAGGGCTAATGGTTTTAATAATTTTAGTTTAGTTTGGTTCTGGATAATAAACTGTTGTGGATTCTAATGCTGCAAATCTGGTAATAGAGGCAGAGAGAGAACTCTGCACTCAATCCTCAAACATGACCGATTTGTGACAAATTTTAAATGGTGGGAATGATTTTTAGTCATTGCTCCTGGGACGAGAGACTTCAGTAATCAGCAGGATCTTTTATTTCTATTGAACTTGCTTTTTCCTGTTACCAGACCATTAAAAGACTTTGAAGCTACCTTCAAAGACCTTGCTGATGAACAGCAATTGTTTGCCTATCCATACGGCCTAATTTTCTAGAGGGATGATGAATATTGTGCATCAAAAGGCCAGGTAAATGTTGGATTTTTGGTGGCCCATAATCTACTTTAGAGCTCCAATTGCCCAAGGTCCTGGCAGAGTCTGGGTTTATATTGCAGTGATACACCAGGCACTTGGCTTTTTTGAATGGATGTTTGATGTGGAAATGCCATTGATATTTCTGAAATGGTGGCTTATTCAACTTGCAAACCAGAAAACGTTCTTCCAGTGCAATCTAAGTAGCCTTAAATCTAAAATGATATGATTTGCCACTTTGGATTTGCCTTGAGTATTTTTAACAAACAACACACAACTATGCAGAGTTGTCTTTTTTTTAAAAAGAGAGATAAGTTATGATTTGTGGCTTTTGAGAACTACGCTTCTGTTTGTATTAAAGTTCAGCTTGGCAGATGTCAGTGGGGATAGACGAAGGGAAACGAATGGAGAGGCAGCAGTGTTGTTCTTTCTGCCAATAAACCAGGGTTACTGTTACAGTTACAGAGAGAGTGCAGGCAGACACTAAGGTGCAAGACCATGGCATTGAGGTCAAGAGTTCATCTTATCGTACAAGAGGTCCATTCAATAGTCTTGTAACAGCAGGATAGAAGCTATACTCAAGCCTGGTGGTAGGTGCTTTCAGGCTTTTGTATCTTCTGCCCGATGGGAAAGGGGAGAAGAGAGAATGTCTGGGCTGGGAGGGGCCTTTGATTATGTTGGCTGCTTTACTGAGGCAGCGAGAAATGTAGACAGAGTCCATGGAGGGGAGGCTGGTTTTCGTGATGAGCTGAGCTGTGTCCACAACTATCTGCAGTTTCTTGTGGTCTCTGGCAGAGCAGTTGCCATACCAAGCCGTGATGCATCCAGGTAGGATGCTTTCTACTGTACAACTATAAAAATTGGCGAGGGTCAAAGGGGACATGCCAAATTTCTTTAGCCTCCTGAGGAAATAGAGGTGCTGGTGAGCTTTCTTGGCCCTGGTGTCTATGTGGTTGGACCAGGACAAGTTATTGGTGATGTTCATTCCTAGGAACTTGAAGCTCTTACCCATCTCGACCTCGACACCATTGACATAAAGAGGAACATGTGCACTGCACCGCCCCCCCCCACCCCCAAGCTCTCTATCTCCTTCCTGTACTCCGACTCATTGTTACTTGACATTTAACCCACTATGGTGGTGTCATCTGTAAACTTGTAGATGGAGTTAGAGCAGAATTTGGCCACACAGTCATAAGTGTATAGGGAGTAAAGTAGGGGTTTAAGAACACAGCCTTGTGGGGCACCAGTGTTGAGGATAATTGTGGCAGAGGTGTTGCTGCCTATCCTTATTGTAGTCTGTTGGTCAGGATGTCAAGGATCCAGTTACAGAGGGAGGTGTTGCATTCCAGGTCTCGGAGTCTGGAGATTACTTTGCTTGGAATTATGGTATTGAAGGTGGAGCTGTAGTCAATAAATAATAGTCTGACATAGGTATCTTTACTATCCAGATGCTCCAGAGGTGAATGTAGTGCCAGGGAGATGGTGTTGCCATGGACTAGTTTCAGCTGTAGGAGAATTGCAGTGGTCCAGTTTGCCTGGGAGGCTGAAGTTAATGTGTGCCATGACCAGACTCTCAAAGCACTTCATGATGGTGGATGTCAGAGCCACCAGGTGGTAGTCATTAAGGCACCTTTCCTTTCCTATTTCATTGCTTTTTTTTCCAGAGAACTATTTATTGGGATAGGACTTCATAGTTTTGGTCACAAGGCTTTGTTTTCCCCACACTTTTCAATAGATTCTGATTTTTGAGTTAGTTGACTTGAGATGTTTGCTGAATATTTCTGAGCATCTCACCTCCAACATATTGGCTGGCTCAGTATTGGCATCAGGCATTTTATTTTTATATCAGTGTGTTTTTAATATCCAGCTGTTGATTGTGCCAAGCACATGAATAGGTAGATGTCGTATTTTAAATCCTGAATGATAATATTTTTACAGTCTTTGGTTGGTATCCAAGAATCTGATGTGTTAACATTTCTAAGAGTTGACGTAGAAGTTAGGAGCTTCTAGAAGAAAGAACAGTGCAGTATAGGAACAGACCTTTGGCTCATGATGTGTGTGCTGACCATGATGCCAATATGAACTGTACATCTTTATGTGGTCCATATGCCTCAATTCCCTGTCTGTTCAAGTGTTTGTCTAAATACCTCTCAAATTTGGACTCTAATTTATAATTGGGCTCTGGAAATATTAGCAGTGGTAGGCAAAAAAAAAAACAAGGGCAACAGAACAACAGTTCAAAATAAAGAAATCATGGGATATAACTGACTCAATTTCTCCATTGTTTGAAAGCATGTGGAATCTCCAGTGTGATTAAGTTTGCAGGTAAGTCCACGTATGCCATTTCCAAATGTAAAATGATTTGTCCTCAAAGGTTTGAAGATCTTAAACAAATCCTTTTCAACACTTCTTTTCAACTTGGTAAATTCAAGCTGAGCAATGTACTTCAGGCCAACCTGTTGATGCAAACTATTTGATGACAACTGTTGTGAAGGAAGCTTTCAGGGCCTGTGCTGACTCACCAAGGTTGAAGGAAGCAAGACTGTTGATGATCAATATGCAGTGACTGATGAATCTGAGGATAGAAGTGGAGAAAGAAATCATGGAGGATGGCTTGGGACATGCAAGAACTTGGACGGACGTGTGTCTAAATATGAATACTTCAGTTGTGTGAAAGTGAAATGGCATTGGGAGGCAGCTCTTTCAGTTACTTGTACAACAAAATGATCAGCAAATTATTTCCCTGGTCTGATGCTTAGTCAAGTCATGTCATGTTGAGTTTATTGTCATGTTGAGTTTATTGTCATGTGCATAAGTACGGCGAGGTACAGGTACAATGGAAAAACTTGCAGCAGCATCACAGGCACACAAGTACAGACAACACATAGAATATAAGTTGTACAAGATAGTGAAGAGAGAGGGGGGAAAAAGACAGACGAGACAAGTCCATGTTAGTGAAAGAGGTGGTCTTTGGTGCTTTGTTGCTGAGGTAGGGTTAGGGTTGTGCAGGTCTGTGACAAGAACCTGATGGTTGTAGGAAAGGAGATGCTTGATTAAGCATCAGACCAGAGAAATAATTTGCTGACCATTTTGTTGTACTTCAGGCTTCTGTACCTCCTCTCTGACGGTAACAGTGAGAAGAGGGCATGACCCAGACAGTGGGGATCCTTGATGATAGTTGCTGCCACCTTGAGGCAGCATCTCCTGTAGATGCTGTCAATGGTGGGGAGGGCTGTGCCCATGATGGATTGGGCTGTGTCCATTACTCTCTGTAACCTCTTGTGTTCTGTGTATTGGATTTTCTGTACCAGGCCACGGTGCAACTGGTCAGGGTACTTTCAAAAGTGCATCTGTAGAAGTTTGTTAGAGTGTTCGGTGATGTGCCAAATCTCCTAAAGCTTCTAAGAAAGTCAAGGCGCTGGCGTACTGCCTTTTATGATTGCATTTATGTGCTGGGCCCGGGACAGGTCATCTCAGAGATGTCAACACCCAGGAATTTGAATCTGCTTACTTATCTCCACCTCTGACCCACCAGTGAGAACTGGCACACTGCCTCCTGATTTCCCCTTCCTGAAGTCCATGATTAGTTCCTTGGTTTTGTTGACATTGAGCATGAAGTTGTTATTGTGGCACCACCCAACCAGGTGTTCTATTTCACTCCTGTACACTGACTCATCACCATCCACGATTCGGCCAACAACAGTGGTGTCTTCAGCAAACTTGTGTATGGCATTGGAGCTGTACTCAGCCACACAGTCGTGGGTGTAAAGAGAATAGAGCAGGGGCTTAAGCACACAGCCTTGAGGTGCACCTGTATTAATGATCAGTGAGGAGGAGCTGTTGTTACTGATCCATACCAATTGAGGTCTGCCAATGAGTATGTCAAGGATCCAGTTTGCAAAGGTAGGTACAGAGGCCCAGGTCTTGGAGCTTGGTGGTAAGTTTGCAGGGCATAATGGTGTTAAACACTGAGCTAGGGTCGATGAACAGCAACCTGATGTATGCATTACTGTTGTCCAGATGGTCCAGAACCGAGTGGCGGGCCAGTGAAATAGCATCTGCTGTTGACCTGTTGTCATGATAGGAAAATTGAAGGGACTCCAGGTTGTCTCTGAGGCGGGAGTTGATTTGCGCCATAACCAACCTCTCGAAACACTTCATTACAGTTGATGTAAGTGGTACTGGCCGGTAGTCATTGAGGCAGGTCACCACACTCTTCTTGGACATCGGTACTATAGATGCGTTTTTGAAACAGGTGAGAATCTGAAGTTGAAGATGTCCTTGAATACACCAGCCAGTTGGTATGCCGTCTGGGTCGGATGCTTTACGTGGGTTCGCCCTCCTGAAGGATGCTCTGACATCAGCCTTGAAGAATGAGATGACAGGGTTGTCGGGAGCTGTGGGGGCTTGTGTGATTATTCTCCCTTTCAAAGTGTGCATAAAAAGCATTGAGCTCATCCAGAAATGATGCATTGTTGCTGCTTATTCTGCATGTTTTGGCCTTGTACAAAGTGATAGCACACATCAGTAGCGCACATTTTCATGCTATATGACTCTATGACAAGCTCTGCCACAGCTGTCAAGTGTCTGTCTGTGACTCCAGTTTAGTTTATACTCCAGTTTGGTCTGGAATTGGCCCAGAGCATTCACGAAGCCTTTCCGGGTGTCATACCTGGACCTCTTGTATGACCTTGGATCACCTGTCCTAAATGCCACAAATCAAGCCTTCGTTAGATTATGAAGTTCCTGTTTCATCCAGGGCACCTGGTTGGGGAAGACTTGGAATGTTTTGTGGCACACACTCTTAATGGCTTAAGTGACATCATGAGGTAGAGTTTTGTTTCCAGAGGTGGTATTGTGCAGATGAGACATTGAACTGAGACCTAGTCTGTCTGTTCAGGTGCAAACTGAAAGATCATGTGACACAACTGTTTAGAAGATCCCATCCCACAGTGTTACATATTCCCACTTCAACCAATGCCACCAAAGCCAAGTGTGGTCAGGAGATCCAATTAACTATTTGTCTGATCTTCTGTTGGAAAATTGGTTATTGTTTTTACCTACATAAATGCAATGCAGTGCAGTGAGAGTTTGTAAGTTGTGAATATTTGAGAAAGTCTGATAATGAGAGGCTGTATCTATGCCAAAAGTTCAACCAAAATAGTTTGGAAAGGCAGTGAAGTAATGAAAGAATACTGAGTTCAAATGCAATTTTTTTATGTGATATGGGCAAAGTTCACACATGCAGCTTAAAACACACTTAATGTGTTAACCCCGAGCTGATTTTTAAAAAAAAGATTTAATAATGCTAATGTGGATATGGTGAAAGCAGAGAGTGATCAGGAGTGAGAAAAAGCTTGGGCTAAGAAGTGGTTATAAGGAGGATCGTACAGTAGAGAGGCAGAAGGTGTTGATGGGGGGATGGTGAGCCCTCAATGAGGGAGGCAGTCAAGGGATTAGAACCACCTCCCATTTCAATACCTTACACTCTAATACAGGCCAGAATGCAGATATTTAACAATTGTGATAGTGTTTCTTGTATTTAAAAAATATATTTTGACAGCATACCAGAAAGTGAATGAGGGGAGCAAGAGGAATAGAGAGGGAATACTTTGTCTTCCAAGTTCCCTGATAAATTTGTTTTGCAGTACAGCAGTTAGTCAGCAAGGCTGATAACTGTTCATATTTGGCACCCAAACATGCCAAATGTCTTTTGGAATGGTGATTTTTTTTTTCCCTGTTGTAATATAGCAAGGTGCCATTTACCTTAAGTGTTTGAAAAGTGCCCCCATGAATACCTTGGACATCAGACTAGTATTTAAGAATTATTTCAGTGCAGCAGTTGGTCTACACAATTTAATAGTATGCTTTAGAAGCCCAGCATGTTTTGCTGATTAGTCACATAAATTGTATTTAGATAAATGGCCTTTGATTTTATTCTACCCCTCCCTGGAATCAGCTTTGAGATCACTAAGCGCTAGTAGATCATTTGTCTGATTTGACAGTTAGTTAAAGGTCTGTGGAGAGAAGTCAGGGTCATCTTTAATATCTCTCACACTGCTACCTTAATTTAAAAAAAAGATCAATTTCTATATTCCAGCGGGGAAATTCTTCAATAGGATTCATTTCTTTAGAGTCCACAACATGTTGAACACAATGGTCTGGTGTTGTGCCTAATAATCGTTAGAACATGGAACAGGAGTAGGCATTCAGCCCCTTGAGTCTGTTAAATGAGATTATGGTTGATCTGTACTTTTTTTGTTTATCTTTGTCTAATTGATGGCAGATTTAAAACCGTTAAGATAAGATCTTTATTAGTCACATGTACATTGAAACACAGTGAAATGCATCGTTTGCGTAGTGTGTTCTGGGGGCAGCCCACAAGTGTTGCCACGTTTCTGGTGCCAACATAGCATGCCCACAACTTCCTAACCGGTACGTCTTTTGGGATGTGGGAGGAAACCGGAGCACCCGGAGGAAACCCACGCAGACACTGGGAGAATGTACAAACTCCTTACAGACAGCGCCCAGAATTGAACCTGGGTCGCTAACACTATAATAACGTTATGCTAACTGCTACACTACCGTGCCTGCCCTCTGCCCTATCTATGCCTCTTATAATTTGATTCACCTCCATCAGGTCACCCCTCAGTCTCCTTTGCTCTAGTGAAAACAAACCCAGCTGATTCAATGTCTCTCCATAATGAAAGTCCTCCAATCCATTCAAAACAATTTGTGTTTGCATCTAATGCTTTGGGAGAATTTTCACATTTTATTTCAACCATTTGTGTGAAGAAATGTTTAATTTCTCTTCTGAGAGGTCTGACTGCACTTGTTCTAGATTTCACAGTACAAAACTTCCCAAAACACTGAATCAACTGCACTTGTGCACACTTCTGGCTGCCACACTGTATGAAAGATGCAATTGTGCTGGAGAGAGTGCAGAGGACATTCACCAGGATGTTACCTGGATTGGAGGACTTTCGTTATGGAGAGACATTGAATTAGCTGGGTTTGTTTTCACCAGAGCAAAGGAGGCTGAGGGGTGACCTGATGGAGGTGAATCAAATTATAAGAGGCATAGATAGGGTAGATGGTCAGAATCTTTTTCCTTTGGTAAGAGTATTGAAAGTAAGAGGGCTTAGGTTTAAGGTGAAGGGAAGGAGTATTAAAGGGGGTTTGAGGAGAAAGTTTGTTTTTACAGAGTGGTTGATATGTGGGACTTGCTGCCAGAGGAGGTGTGGAGTTAGATACAATCACTATGTTTACAAGACATTTTAGGCAGACACTTAAATAGGGGAGGGATAGAAGGATATGGACCTAATGCAGGCAAATGGAATTAGTGTAAATGAGCAAAAAGGTTGGGGTGGACATAATGGACTGGAGGGTCCATTTCTGTGCTGTATAACTCTGACAATCTGACCCTATGACACAACCAGTTGAAAAAGGTTCTTCCTTTGAAATGCTTGCTTGCCCTTTTGTCTTCTTAAAAACTTAGCTAATGTGGTCTCTCTCTATAATATATGCCTTCGTACCCTAGTATTGTGGAATGTGCACAACACTCTTTCCATTATATTCAGATATGGCTTAACTGGGGACTTGTATAATGGTGGCAAATCTTCTTCCTCTCTATATCCTTGTTCTCTAGCTATAGTCACCATATGTTTCAATCGTGCTTCTGATGTATTGTAGCTAAGTTGGTGAACTGTGTATATGGGGTATTTTTGTACCAAAGACTATCAAAAACAATGATAAACTAGAATTTGGAAAAAATATTTGGCAAATATAATGAAAAGATGATTTGTGTGAATTACTCAACTTAAGTTGAAAAATACCATTTCATTAAAATAATTTAGGATATCCAGCATTTAATATTCCAAAGCAAAATGAAAAATTTAAAACACTTTCTGTACTGTGAGTGATATTTGTAGACTTTTTTATTAAAAAATTACATTAGTCCAAAAGTGATCCTGCTGTTATCAAAAGATTGATGCTTTTGCATGCATTAACAAGTTTAACTTGACACTGCAATAACTCAAAGCAGTTTAATTGGATTTTGTCGCAACTTTGTGTTCCATTGTTTCATTAGACGTGGCATACTGTTAAAGCAAAGGCCAGGTGAAGATTTCTAAAAGAACACTGAGGCATTGGAGGCTGCAGAAGAGTGACATAGATGGTTCTTGGTTATGAAGGCTTTCTGCGCTCTTACTCAATTTGATTTCTTAGGAAAAAGATTAAGAGGATGTTTCTGTAGAGATTTTAAATTCATGAGGAAAGTTCATAAAATAAGAATATAGAAAACTTTTAAAGGAGTTTGTCAAAAGATTAGAAGAATTTCAGGAGGATTTTGCAAGTTATACAGTGTAAGAGGAACACATTATTTTGAATTATTGATTTGGGCATGGGATACTACTTCATGCTTCTGTCAGTGGTGCTTACTGAGTCTCTTCTGAGGAGTGAAGGCTGATGGTGACTTTATAGAGGTGTTTATAGAGTGGATGCAGAGGGACGGTTTCCACTTGCAGGGTTATTTTGCTGTTCAGTTAGATAATGGCTGATCTTTATCTCAGTTCTGTTAACCCATCTTTGCTCCATAACCCTTGACAAGCTCTCAAAAAGTCTATCATTCCTGACAAATTCTATTGACCTGGCATCCACTGCTTTTGGAAGAACAAGTTCCAGATTTCCATATAATGTCTTCAGCCCTCCTTTAAAGTGAAATGATTTCATTAATCTCATTGTGATACAAGGATTCAAGTATCAAATCTATTCATCCTGCTCTGAGTCATTTCTTAGCTTTTTTCTCACCTTTCATGTATGGTGATCAATAATGGAAGATGTAATTATAATATTTGACCCAAATACATTGGGGCCATTCAGCATCTTGACTGATGATAGGGAAGAGCTGATGCCTAGCAAGGCAAATGTGCTTTATAACATTTCTTAGCTATAGGCTATTTGGGACTAATGTTGTATTTAAACTAATTATGAAATATTATAGGCTGACCTGTATTGTATGTGCAATATGGCCTGCCTGGTGTACACATGCTTGCATACAGATAGCCCACCCACCCCCACTTATGTGCTCTCCTCTACATTAAACTATACTAAATGTCTGCCAGATATGGCTCCCTTTCTCCATACCTACATCTAACTTTTTTTGCAATGAAGTTTTCTAATATTTGCACAAATGTTTATCACTGTGGATAATCAATAGAATCAACAGTAATAATTATGGCCTTTGTAGACCTCCACTAGTAACTGTCACCCTTGCAACCAACAACTATTGAATGAAAAAAAAAATCAAGTAATGGTATTAACTGAGCTGTCTACATCCATCAATTAGCAACTTCTTCAAACCTTTGGCAAGAGATTTTGTAGAAGCCATTTTCTTTTTGAGATGATCCAGTAACCCCAATCTCTGCCTTAATGTAATTTCCCCATTATAATTTCTCCAATAATACCTTGCAGCAACTGTCTAAAACCAGACAAAATGGTCTAGTTGCTTGTAGTTTCTGATGTTCTGTTTAATTATTGGCAACACTGTTCTTGTGCATGTGAATGATTTTTACTCCAGACAAATCAGGATCCTGTGGTAGATTTGAGATCCCAAAACCTTCATCTGCAGTCAAGTGCTTAACAAGTGATACTGTTGTCTTTGTCCACTATGGGCAGGTTCAATGTGTTAAAAGAATTCCTGGAAATGGGTGTGGGAACATCGTTACTTTAAATTTGAATCATCAAGATTACCTAAATTATCCTCTAATGTTGCTTTGCAATGTCTTTATGCCTTTGAATTATGCTCACTATTATGGCCTGGTACCTGTAGCCCATCAAGCCCTTCCCTCCCGAGGTACTTTAACAGGTGTATGCCTGTTCATTTCTCTGATGGATTTCCACCCCACCTCCATACCCCTCAAGTTAAGCAAGTTGGCTGTTGGTCCTTTAACGGTATGGGCAACTCGCTAATAATGCTGAACCGTCAAAATGCTTCCCACCCTCAGACAGCAAACTTGAGTAGATGTTGTGATTCCCCTGCTCCACTGCCTGTCCAGTTTACTACAAAATACTAAAATTGGAATCTTTACCTTTGGAGCTCTTGCAAACATTATTCTGCGAAATTCAGAACAACTTATTTTGGTTCAGAAAGTGTAGGTTATTTTAAACCCTTGTTTTAATTTTAAGCTAATAATGTCACCTAACCTCTTGTGTATATTCCCCTGTAATCCTGTGAGTGTTTTCCCTTTTATTATTCCTGCCACAATTCCTCCACCGGAGTCTCAAGGGAGAGTGAATTTCCCACATGTATTTAATGTCTTGGCCTCCACTTATTATTCGTGTCAGTTGCCACAGTTTGCACTGCTAGGGTTCTATCATTTATCTCTGGCCATTTTCTTATAGAAGTGCTAAAAGGGCCTCTGCAGGCTGATGCACCGTTTAGTGCTGCAGTTGGTAGGACAAGGGACGGTTCCATGGAAACACAAGGGACTTCCTCTGAAAAGTCAAGGCTGAAAAAAAATAAATTTCTGGTAATTAAAGTTGGCTCATATTCTTCTATTGGTATTGTCTACGAAGGAACTATTTGGTACAGTGTCTGTTTTCTTTTTGTGGGTGTTTATAAGTTTCTTCTTCTCTCTCCACCCTTTTTCAAACAAATTTGGACCTATCAATCGAGTCTCATTTTGACTTTTGAGGGCCAGCATAGAAGCTACTGTTTTTTTTTGCCCTGGATTGCAACACTTCCTCCTGCAGAAGATTCCACTCTGAACCACTTTTAGTCTGGGAAAGAAAAGTGGAAAGAATTATTGACTTGGACATGGTGCTGACTGACTGGGACTTGAAATGGCTGTGACATAGCCAGATTATTCAGCAAAGCACCCTGAGATTATGTGTGTCTCACTAGTGAAAGTCACTAACACTTAATGCACAGCAGAATTGTGATATTGGCTGCTAAGTACAAAGAGCTCAGTTCAGTTTGCAGCTTCTGAGATACTGGGTCAACAGAAACTTGTGGTTCCATAAAGAAGGGCTGGCAGTCCGCCATTTGTGGTTCAGCTCATCTTCAACTTCCCCACATGCTCGGTTATAGGCAGAAGGCCCAAATGGCCTGTGGATCTGACACTGATGTGTCTGACCTTAACCCTACTGCTCACTTTCCACTTCTCTATGCTGAATTCTGGACCACTAATGTACTGGAGAGATGGGCCAGATGTACTTCACAGCCCACTCCTTGTCTTCATGCCAGTGCTGCCTGGTGAATGAATGGTGACCTCACTCCATTCATTCAGGCCAGGCAGTGGCCAATCCGGCTGAGCTTCTGGTCAGTTGTTACCCTTGAGATATTGTTCATGTGGAACCTCGGATACAAATAAACTTGATAGTGAGTTGAGGGAAGAAGGCTGGATAGTATGTGAACACATGACCTCTGTTGTATTCCCGACTTCTGACCTGCAGTACAGAGACATGGATGCCAGGCTGCCTCAGTGCATTCCAGCCCAAAGTTTTGGTTACCTGTCATCAAAACATTCCTTTCCCTTCTGTACCATGTATTTCCAATGTCATCATTTTCATTCCCTTGAGAGTGCAATGATTTGTCACCAAAGAAAAGATTTGTATTTGGACTAGTCATATCCATTAGAACTTGAATAATTTTTAATTAGATTTGTGTATATTAACTTAAATTCTGGGAAAATGAACCAAATAACACTTATCTAAAGTGATTGGTGCATCTTTAATAAGATAAAATGATGACATGAGGGAAAATCTATTTTGCCTATTAAGTTCATTCCTCCTAACAGACCATGCACAATTTACTAATTAATCTAAAAATATGTTCAATAGAATATAACTGCCAGAACTATGGTGGCACTCAAAGAAAGACCATTTGTCCTAATGTATATAATGAATTGTAGATTGTATACATGCTTTCAGTTTTCTTTGATCTATGTGAATAGAGAACAATTCTGCTCCCATTAGTAAGTCGTTGATCTAATCGATGGGTTAAGTTGGATCTGCCTTACTAATCTTATACGAGCCTCCCCTCCTTGGACTCAGTCTTTACCTGTCGCTGCCTTGGCGAAGCAGCCAGCATAATCAAAGACCCTACCCAGCTGGGTCATTCTCTCTTCTCTCCTCTTCCATCAGGTAGAAGATACAGGAGCCTGAGGGCACGTACCACCAGACATAAGGACAGCTTCTACCCCACTGTGATGAGACTATTGAATGGTTCCCTTATACAATAAGGTGGACTCTGACTGCACGATCTACCTTAATGTGACCTTGCACCTTATTGCACTGCACTTTCTCTGTAGCCGTGACACTTTGTACTGTTATTGTTTTTACCTGTACTACATCAATGCACTCTGTACTAACTCAATGTAACTGCACTATGTAATGAATTGACCTGTACAATCAGTATGCAGGACAAGTTTTTCACTGTACCTCGGTACAAGTGACAATAATAAACCAATACCAATAGTGAGGTGTGCAGAGAATACACAAGATGGGCTGAATAGTCTTTAATTCCATGTTATCTTTAATATCAATAGGAAGCCTTGGAGTTCCATTTTGACTACTCATACCCAGTAGTAATTGAATGAAGCTTCTAAGATAACCTGATTTATTCAGTGCTACCCAAATATAGAAAACTAATTTTATTCTATTCCCCAGAAACCAGCTCAATGGTGGAATGCAGCCTTTTTGCCTGTGTGTGGTAGGCTGTTCGAGTGTTGGGTGGAATCTGATGCTCTCCCCTCTCCTATGTGCCCTACACTACACTAGTCCGACACTTCACCCTTTGATAACTGCCCCCCCCTTTCCATAGCTACCGAGGGAGTTATGTCCTTTGTGCATGCTGAGAATTAAAAGATGGGGAATAATTTTAACTCTCACTAGAACTGTAATTACCCATGAAAAGACCTTTTTATTTCAGTTTGTAAGAACATTTCTCAGTTTTTATTATATTGCCAGAGAAAGGAAAGAAGTGAGACCTCTTGTGAAATCTTTCCCAGCTTTCAGCTTATCTCTCAGAACTGTTCACACATTGTCCATCAGATCCTCCACAAGGCTATTTTTAGAAACACTATTGAAGTATTTTGAGCAGAGACTGCAGTAGGATGGTGTTTTTCTGATATAGCCGCATTGCTACATAGTTTGGATCCCATAAGATGGTCACAGAACCAATCAAAGGGATTCCAGTGAAAGGTTTGTACTTTCTAGTATGCACTGTAATTGGCATTTTGCGAGCTGAGCAGTGGCGTTAGAACTAATGGAGTGCCAGTTATCATTTATGAAATGGGCAACTTGTGTCCTGCATAGCTGAACAAAATTGCAAACCCCCTGAGTAGATTATTGTGTCAGTTTGGTCGTTAAACTTTCGCCATACAACTGTTATCAGAAGGTAAGATTACAGAAGGTGGTTGGGAAGCAAATGATCATTCAATCATGGCCTCTCTTCAGTTTTGCTATTGCATCCACTCCGGGTATTAGGCCATTTTGAACTTAAATGTAATACCTCTGTGATTATTCTTCAATTTGATACAAGGTAACAGCTCTGGGCAACAACAGGGAAGCTTTTGTTATTGTTGTATGAGCTTTATGTACCTGCCTGCTGGCAATTCTATATCACACTGCATTTCCAGCCCAGATTACAAGCTGCTATCAGCATCAAACCACCAGATGGCAATAACCCCACCCAGCTTCCCACATTCCTGTTACTGCAGCTCCAGAAACTGCATCAGCATTAACATTAGCTCCTCGTTATTATTCTGCTTTCTGCACGGAATAATCATTGCGGGATGTGGGCAGCACAGTGGTCCAGAGAGTAGAGCGATGCTGAAGGAACTCAGCGGGTCAGGGAGCATCTGGAGGGAAATGGACAGTCCATTGTTTCGGGTCGAGATCCTTCACCAGAACTGAGACAGAGGGCATATGGCCAATATAAAAAGGTAGAGGGAAGCAGTGGAGCAAGAGCTGGCAAAGCTATAGGTGGATCCAGGTGAGGAGGGGTGATGGGCACACTGCCACCCTCACTTGATTCCATGATCCACTTTCTGATCAGATTACATCATCTTCAGCACCTTGTCACCTCCCAGCTTCTGTTGCGATTTCTACTCTTCCCTCCTCCACCTGCCTGTTATCCCTCCTCACCTGGATCCACCTATCGCTTGCCAGCCCTTGCTCCACCCCTTACCTGTGTGGAGTTTGCTTATTCTCCCTGTGACCACCTGGGCTTCTCTGTGTGCTCCGATTTCTTCCCACATTCCAATGATGTGTGGGTTGGAAAGCTAATTGGCTGTTTTATGGGTAAGTGGTAGAATTTGGGGGTGTAGTTGATCAGAATGTGGGAGAGTAAAGTGGGATTAGTGTAGGATTAGGGTGTGTGGTGGTTGGTGTGGACTTGATGGGCTGAAGGGCCTATTTCCATTTTGAATGACTATAGCACTGCTAGCATTTATTGTTCACCATTAATTGCTCCCAACACAATGTCAGTAGGTCCCTGCCTTAAACTACTGGAGCCCGTGTGCTGAAGGTACTCCTTGAGATGCTGTTGGGTTGGGTCTGCTGATATTTAGACCCAGTAATTTTGTACGTGTTAGTTAGGTCCTCCGTGGCCGCCTTTGTGCCAAGGAAAACCAACTCAGCCTATCCAGTCTCTCCTTTTTGAAACAACTTTTCAAAAAGTTGAAAATCCAAAATCTAAAACACTGCATGATTGCCATACGTAGGAGATTTTCTGATCTTTTGGGACCGTCTAAACTTCTTGCAGAACCTCAGCCTGCGAGGCACCCTCCGTGGCTGCTTACCACTACAGCCATACAAGTTGTGTGGATCCACGTGACCCAAGAATTTCCTGCCAAAGTTGCTTTCTGTGACCACACGACCTGACAAGGAAGGAGTTGCAGCCATTACTGTTCATTCTTGCGTGGCTGATGGCCACAGTCCAGAATTGCAGCCCTAGAAAAGGTGTCTCACATTCTTGAAGATCATCTTCACAGTGGCATGTTGCAGCCTTTCTCAAATGTTAAGTCTTTTCTATCAGTTTTGCCTGAATTCTTTCAACCAGCCCACATGCCAAATGGTACTACAGTACTAGATCTTTTGGAATAAAAAGACTTTTGAAGTTGCATTGGTGCCAGTGTCTTTAGTTTGACCACATACGAACATGCAATTCAGGATTAGAAGGACACCTGATCCCTCAGTCCTGCTTCACCCTGGCTGAACTAGTTGTGACCTTCACTCTGCATTGCCATCTGTCCAAAGTAGCCCTTCACCCCTCATGAATCAAGCATCTATCTACCTCTGTCTTAAAAATATTCATAGACTCTGTCAACATTGCCCTTTTGAGGAGGAGTTCCAAAGATTTGATCCACTGTGAAAAGAATTTTTGCCTCATCATGAACAACTCCCAGTTTATAAATGGTCACCCTTCCAACAACTCTCCTGTGGCCAGAGATTTGAAAATTTCAAAGTTGGTTTGTCTTCCTATAGAATGTGGACCAGGGCTTTTTGTTCCAGATTGACATAAAAATCTTCCTTGGCCTTGTGTGTAGCTTCCAGGGTTGGGGTGTGTCCACTGATTGTGGTGTGTTGGTTTAGTGTTAGTAAGCAAAAGTGTCACTCTAACATGAACACTTAGTTGAAGATGGTCAATAATCAACTACCGGGCATGTATCAAAAGTTGTATCACATGGTCGATATAGATCGTAAAGGTATACTCATTCATGCCCCAGCACAGGTCCTCTTCAGCTTGCACCCATCTTAGGTACAACCTGTGCATACAAACAAGCATTTGGGTGACTGGTGGGATGGATTTGCCGGCTGCTGCTGGGCTGCAGGCATCTTCTTCCGTCTGGGAACTCTGTCCATGGCCACATTTCTGACTTGGAAACCGTTTGGGATACGGACAGTTCATAGGAACGGAACCCTGCCATAACCTGAGTACGACCTGCATTAGACTCAAATTTACGTATCCCATTAGAGGCAGAGTATAAGGAGACAAAATGTATTTTTGGCAAATAAAACATCGAAGTCCAGATTCTATAATGTTTTGATTGATATTCTATGATTTAATTGAGCGCCAAATGCTTAGTTAAATGCAATTAAATACAATTTTATGAAGGTTCACACACCTACACTTTGTAATGTCATAGTTTTTGTTTAAATAAAGGTCAAGAAAATTAGCACATTCTTTGCTTACTGTGAGCAGCCGCAGATAATTTGTTGGTAATTTTATAAAATAAGTGTCTCTTCATGCAATTTCGGTAATGCCAGATTTTCAGCCTCTCCCCTGCTGGATATTGAAGTAGATCAGTGCAGAGTAGGGCAGTGATAGAGCCAGACTGTGGGAGTTACAAAGTGTGAGCAAAACAGCTGGAGCTTTGCTCAGTTGGAAATTACTGAAAGAACCAATTCTGAATGTCATCACAAAAACTAATCAATAAAAGGAGAATCAAGACAAATCAATTATATCGTCCAAAATAAGGTTGGAAGCACTTTCATCCATTATTCCTCCCACGCCTGCAGCCACACATTTTGACATCCGTTGCAAATTTCTTTTCACAATTTCTCTCTTGAGGCTCCTAACCATCTGCTGGGCCACCTTTTATTATTTGATCCTGGCAAGTGGGGAAAAATTATAAAACTTGTTTTTGAATGCTTGGTTAGCAGGGCCGTTGTACTGACAAAAACTTAAAACTTAAGTTTGTAAAATTGAGCATAATTACTGAGAAATTTTTGTGTAGGCATGTTAGCTAAGTGCATCAGCAAGTCGCCAATGGCCCTGGCACTTCAGAGGCACAACTGGTGGTTCCCCATTCTCAGTGTTAACTTGCTGAGGTTATGAGTGATTGCATCAGAACCTTGGTGGGTGAGATGGATCGAGGACCAGTTATTGAATTGGGGACCAACAGTTTGAAAGGGGATTGGGGCCTGACTTTTTTCCAATGGAGTGGATCTCAGAGCTGGTGTGGGGAGGGAAAAAATTTGGAGAGTCAGGAAATGGTCATTTGGGGTAAGGTGGAGAGTTCAGTGATTGGTGGGGTTGAAGGTCAGAGGTAAATAATTTAATTGCCTGGTAGGTACCCCAGTCTGGTATTGCACTGGGAAGATCACATTTTCCCAGGACAAGTCATAATGGCTGCTCCTTGTCTAAGCTCCCCTTAATGCTCCATGTGGCATGGGAATATCATGGTACCTTGGAGCCTTGTGTGGAAGTCCTGTCAGGCATGCAGGATTGTTCGTTGCCCAGGAGCACCCAATCAAACCTTTAAATTGCGTAAAAAGATCCAGCACTGGTTGTTATCACATTTTACACCAGAGGATAAAAATCAAATTTTTAGGTGCTTAATTCTGGAAAAACCCAGCATTAATTAATTGCATTTCTAGATAAATATGTAACTGCAATAGAGTTAATTATGGCTATAATGTATAGCTAAAATTAAATTGTTGAGCCTTCATTTGTTTTTCCTTGAGCCAGCATCCCATTCCCCCAATTCCTTGGATTCCTTAGGAAAGGTTGGTCTGGTATGCCCCAGGCTGCTTTGGTATGATTCCATTACTGCCACGTGGTGTCTTTCATATCTTGATGTTCCCAATGCTCTCCTGATGATGTGTTTACTGTTGTAATGTCAGGGAATATTAGCAGCAAAAGTGTATGCGGCAAGGTCTCTCAGCCACGGACAGCATTGAGATAACTGGTGAAAGAAAGAATATAACCTTGTCTGCTAGGCCATTCTCTGCTCTCAAATGCAAGAGAGGCATTTTACATGCATGTTCTCTATCACTTAATTATCATCTTATTTGTCTGATATCTGCATCATTAATTTTGCTGTAAGGCTTCATGAGGCCATGATTCAGCTCCAAGAGTTATTGGTGAAATAAGGAATCTCTACAAATCTACAAATTTAATCTGTCCACATGAAATGATTTTTGACTTTGACCAAAAGTCTTTGCAATATCACAATCAGTGTTGTGCAGGAATTTACACTGGCTAAACCGTTCAAAACATGTTTGGAATCTCGGGCTACCTGCCTATCAAGAAAACCTTTGTGTTGGGTCTCTGGAAGTAACTCCACCTGCGGTAATGCTGCTGAAGAGCAATCACAAATACCTTGCATATTGCAGCTTAATTTAATAGCCAACAGGACCAGCAAACCCTAGGTTTAATTCAGAATGATAAACTGTACCAAAGCCATTTAAAGTGAAGAATAAATTGCTAAATATTTGTCTTGATATACCACTCTGAACAAAAATCTAATGTTTTATTGCAGAAAGTGTTCTCGGAGCTTTGCACAGTCGTGATCTGTGTATGATGGGTAATCATGAAGTAAGTAAAGGCTTGCTGTTTTTCAGACAACTATAAACTCCAGCAGATTATTTTGCTGTAATGTTGTTAAAATAATAGACATTATTCCATGTGACACAGTGCATAGGAAACAGCAGGAGTAGGCCATCTCATGCCTGCTCTGCCATCTAATAAGATTATGGCTGGTCTTTTATCTTGGTATTATTTTTCCATACACACCCTAGATCACCTGATTTTCTGATTACCTGAAAATCTTTATCTCTGTAAACAAGCCTCTACTTATACGGGCAGTCCCCAGGTTGCGATAGGGTTCTGTTCCTGGGAACTGTCCATAACCCGAACTGTTTGTAAGCCGGAACTGAACAACAATACTGTGTGGGAGAGGATCACAGAAATGGGAGTGTGAGGAGAGTAGCTGCCAGCTGGCCTCTCTAACTCGGTGCGTGAGTTTGCTCAGCACTCCCAGCTCTGCTTGACTTGACCCAGCCCCTGACTATTGTGGCTCCAGGAATGGGGGTGAGTTAGGGGAGAGAAGGCACACGGAAATGCCCAGTTCTCACCTGGGGGAAGCCGGCAAATCCACCCCGCCGGTCCGCCAAACGCTCGTCCGTGTGTATGGCTGCCCATTAGTTGGGCGTTCATAACTCGGGGAGGATCTGTAATGGCAAGATTGTTTCCAAAATCAGCCGTGTATGATGCAGCCTGTCTGTCATTACCATGCCTGAGTTACGTGTTCTGAATTGGTGATGGTGTGGCCTTGACCCACCTTGGACATTGATCTTGTGCTGGTGCCAATTGAACCATGTGCTTGTAAAGACCATCAGTGGATCCCCAATTGAACTGCATCCTTCCTGTGCCAGCAGATAAGTTATTTCCAGAAGATCACTGAATTCAACTGCTACCCACCCTTTTGTCTCCATACATGCCAACATCACTTTTGTTTTCGAAATGAATCAACAAAGACTGTTCAACCATAAATAGTCGATCTTCTCTCCCTGTCACACAATGCAGTAAATTGGATTCGGTTTGCCAATAAATGCTCTGTGTTGGCTTTGTTACATTGTCAGTGCAATATTTTCGTCCTTGCCAATTAATTCATATTAAAATGCCTTGTGGATCGATGTGGATTGTGACACTAACTGCAGGGTCAACTTTATACTATGCTATGTTGGCGCCGGAAGCGTGGCAACACTGGCGGGCTGCCCCCCAGAACATTCTATGCAAAAAGATGCTTTTCATCGTGTGCTTCGATGTACACGTGACTAATAAAAATATCTTATTTTGTACTAGTGTTCCACGTGCATTCCTAGGAACGAGAATGCTGGTGGAATCTGCAGTTAAAGAGATCCCTGTAGCACTGTATTGGAACATTTGGGAGGCTTTGAGAGATTGGTGAAAGGAAGTTGCTGATTGTGAATGGGTTATTTATTGAGTTGGGGATTTTCAAGAGGCCAGACATGGAGGAGCTTAGATGCTCAAGGTAGGGTGTGATTACAGGAGTGGGGAGAGATGAGAACATGGAGGGATTGGAAGGGTGAGGCTTTTAAAATGGAAAGATTATAAACCAGCATTCAGAATACTTTCAGAATGTGGTGAAGAGGGATGCAAGGAATTAGTCAGAAGTGATGGGAGTAATGAGGTAGTGTGAGATGGGAAGACTAGTATGCTGGTTGTGAATGTAATTTGGGGAGTTTATATGGAAGGGGACAGGTATCTTTGCAATCATCAGATTTCCATCTGGTAATTAAGTGCTTGAGTACGCTGCTAACAATGTGAGATGTGTTAGTGCAATGCCAATCAGCTTCTTTGGGTAGGAAGGTGAATCGTATAAACGGTTGAATCTCATTGGTCAGTTCATGTATTTCTTAACCAACCACTGAGGTCCTGGAGGTCCCCTTGCTTTCAGTATCAGCTAATGCTGCTAGCTGGTGTTGCAACTATTTTTCTTTTATGAGCCGAGAGCTGCAGCAGAATCTCTAATATGCTGGTGAGGTGTTCCTCTCTGCGACATAAAGCTCATTATGTTTTTCTACCTAATGCTGTCATCAGCAAAAGTAGACGGCCTTTGGAGAATGTAATTGCCTCTGGTTTTAATTAAGGGAGAGCACATTTAAGATGAGTGTAGCCCCTAGTGTTCACTGAATTATTGATCAAATTAATTTTTAATCTTTCTGTTGTTATATTCAAGCAGATTTGAATATGTTAATCTTTTGAAAGTGTCCAAGCCTGATTACATGTAATGCAGAGCTCAAATAAATGGAGGGAGTTTAAGATTCTAGTAAACATTATTTTGGAACAGAATCAATGCAAGAACAATAAGTGAATGGCTTATCTCAACTACTATTCTCATGATGAACAATGGTTTATGACCTGGGCAGAAAATGTTCCTGAAATTGTAAATGTTGAATTAATAATTACAGCTGGTGGGTGAGCAAATCCCTCCACACCTAAAACTGGATCACCTTAAGTATTAACTGAGTCGATCTATAACCTCTAATTAAAACACTTTCCATTAGCAGTCAGCATCTTTGAAAGATGAGCTGTAGATTAATTATTCTGGATACAGCTTGAATGGATGGGATACAGTGTTAATATCACATTGTTAAAACAAAATGCTTGACCAACAGTGTCTGTGATATGAAAAAAAAGTTCATTGTTTCAGGTCAATGACCTTGATCAGATCTGGAGTATTGCCTTTAATTTGATGACCTGGATACATTGAGCAATGTATTAAATAGTTGATGTTTGTCATATCTTGGATTAATGCGAAGTTATTGCTTATGATCTGTGTCAACCATGAAGTGTGTTGCCTACGTGTTGGGAAAAGCATTGGTGCGTCCAAGAACCTTCCTGACAGACTCGAGTTGTGAAAAGTGTTTCTGATATCTGTAGCTGTGTCCTTTCCTCCAGTCTGTTTTCTTGGCTGGGAGAGATGAACAGTGCATGTGAAATTGTATAAAGGAAAAGAAGACATGCGAAATGTTAACAAAAATTTGAAACAGTGTTTGAGATTTGGAAACATAAAATAGAAGTCTAAGTGGATGGATATTGACTGGAAGCAAGAACACAGATTACATTAGATTAGTTCATTTTCATATACACCAGGGTGTAATGAAATTCCTTGTTTGCAAGAAACTTGCAGAGTAAACAGTATACATGGTAATAATACAATGACACACACAAAACAGCAGAATGGTGCGAAGATTATAGTGGAATCTGAGGTAGTACAAAAAATGCTGAAATGGCAATAACGATGCTAGAATTTGTTTATCTGTTCAGGCAGCATTTGTGGAGAGAGATACTAATTTCTGGTGGTCGACCTATCATTGGTTCTGAGTCATCGACCTGAAATGCTAACTCTCTTTCCCTCTCCATAGATACTGCCTGACCTGATGATTATTTCCAGCATTTACTACTTCTATTAAAGAAAAAACGCAAATAGTTTTGAAGAATCACAATTACCTTGAGGGAGAGTCAATCTGGAATATCAAAGCTTCCATTTGATACCTTGTAATACAGGTTCACTTTTTGTTCAACGTAATACCTTTATTTTCCAATGTGTGTATAAATTCACTGTAACAAACATTCAAGGTGTGCTTAAAGAGTGAACAGATAACAGTAAAAAAGCAGTAACCTTTGCAGTTCTCCACTATTTCGGTTTTTTCCTTCTATTGGTTGTTTTATAAGCATAGCTGGGTCTCCTTCCTAATTGATTGTAGTCAGATAAACTGATTTGTTGAGAGAGAGAGACTGCCTAATGCTAGCATGTAATCGGATATAATTGCTCTTGGTCTCCTAATGACTCTCCATTTGGTGATGAATAATTTAGCATTATGCAGATGATCGGACAATGTGCTGATAACTATTCCATTGCCTGTTTTGTTCCAAAGGTACTGCCTAATGTTGGAGCATTCCGAAGCATTGACTTGACATTGCATATGATCCTAGTCAGGCTATTCAGATGTGGAGGGTACCACAGAGAATCATGCCCTATTCTAACCCACTGTTTACAAAGACTTGCTTTCATGCAGGGTTTACTGATAACAGTTGGAGTCTGGAACTCTGGAGCATTTCTTCTACCTAACTTGGGTTGCTGAAGCAAATGGTAAGAGTATAATTGGTGTCCTGGCTGTCATCACTTAGTGCAAACCGGAAATACAGTCCCTGACGCTCCAACAGTTTGCCATAATGGGTCATGTCTTCACTGTTTGCCAGGTAAAGGAGGCCATTTGTAGCAAATGTGTACGAGAACAGATAAGGATGGAAATGCACATTATGAAATTAACCTGTGCTATTGATCTGTGTCAACCCTGAAATATGCCACCTATATGTTGGGAAAAGCATTGGTGCATCCCACAACCTTCCTGACGGACTCCAAAGTTGTGAATAGTCTTTCTGATATCTGTAGCTTTACTTCCTTTGATTTTTGCCCTGATTGGTTCACCCAAGGATCCATTGAAAGATCTGAATAGCCACACAGTAATACTTGTTGACTTAATCCATCCACACAGTTAACTTCATGCTTTGGGACCATCTGATGGAATGGAGAAGGATATGGTTTCTTCAAAGGCTAAAAATGCAGATTAAATGCTCTCAAGTGCATCTGAAAGCATCTCAAACACAACTGCAGTTTGCCTCTTCTCAGAGTCATGGAGATATTCAGGACAGAGACAGGCCCTTCGGCCCATTGACTCTGTGTTGACATAGAAGCACTCATTTACCCTATTTCTACACTAATCCCATTTTATTCTTCCTACATTTCCAAAAGAGAAAATTCTATCCACAATTGATAAAGTATGAACCTTGATAACACATTGAAGAAAACCTGTAGACTCTTAATTCTTTTCCTCTGGAATTTAGAGACTGCAATATTGATTACTGACCTTTTCCTTAACCTTCTCCCCTCTTCTTTAGTTGTTGTATGTCTGCCCAGTGCTAACTCTCAGAGGACCTGTTAGCTTTGTTTCCAGGGCTCTCATCTTTCAGCCAGGTCCTGCCTTGTACAAGCCAGCTGTCTGCAATTCAGAAGAACTATTCAGGTCACTGTTCAGCGTTGAAGATCAGCATCACTGATGCCATCCCTCACTGCTGCTCCCACACATTCCTCTTGCTCTGGGGACTGAATGTTGTTGTATGCTGAAGGTGTGGTTTGATGTGATAGTTTTGCAAGATCAAAAATTCCTGCTTCAGCATTGTAATATTTAACCCTTGGGTGTTTGAGGAGGAGGGGAATGAAGTTTTGAATGCAAGGGAAGGAAGAACATATGACCTGGGCCCAGTGACTACGTATTACACCGATCCTCAGATCTTCCATGTTCTGCAACGGAATAATTCCTGAACAAAACAGTAGAATGAAGAAAATAGGGCAACCTGAAGCAGCATAAAAGAATTGACATCTGTTGGGTAAAATAAAAGAATAAATTAGTTATCCGTAAAAGGAGAAACACTTTGAAGAAAGCAGAAACAAAGAGGAAGAAAACAATTTAAGGTGAAGCAGATTTCAATTGCAGACATTTTTCTTTATTTTTACTACTTTCCTGGGATCTGCAGTATAAGAGATTTGCCAAAACATTTATTTCTCATACAATTTTGATTCGAATGCGAGATGTCTTCTGAGTGCATTGGTTTCGACATTTGGTTTGTGCTGGGATGAGCTTCCTTCTCTGTTGCCAGATGGATTACACCACAGATTATGCCTGAGTGGTTTAAACGTATGCACCATTATCTCACTTGGCTAAATCACTGGCATAATGGTAGCCTGTACTAATTAGTGGTCTTTATAGGGCAATGGGTACTTTTAAATTGTTAAGATTTTATTTGCTTATCACAAACCGATCGCAACTTGGCTGTTTATAATGCAGACAAGTATTACCAGCATTGACTGACTTAACACTCAGTTGTTTGTGTTTTGCAGTGGATGGCTGGTAGCACAGATGCATTTCATTGTTTCAATGTACATGTGACTAATAAAGATATCTTATCTTGTATTACATTGAACAGACCAAGTCTACTTAATGTTGACATCATGCACCAGATAAAGCTTGCATTAACTTTAAAATAATGGCCTAAATTTGGCAGTCAGTGGTCCAGTGTTGGTGTTCACCTTGAAGAAAACAGCCCACAAAGGTCTAGTGATCTAAGGTTTTGCCTTTTCCTTTTCCAGCCTTGGTTGTGTTCAGACCCAACTTTTTTGATTGGGTCAAGGCTCAACTAATGTCACCAATTTAAACATGCAGCCAATTGTATTGAAGAATTCACACAGAGCAAAGTTTTGCAAACTTCTTGGCCAGGAGGTCTTTTGACCTTTGAATGCTGATTTTCATTGTATTCCATTGAACAGGACAGCTTGGTCAGTGAATGTCCATTGGTCAGTGAATGTCCTGGCTATGAGGATAGTCACTGATTCCTAACCCAGCCCCCAAATCAGTTGCTCTGTTGCTAGTGAATATTGGCCCACCTTACTTCAGCTAATAGGCCATGACACAGGGAAGTTATGGACCAACTGATCCACTGGGACTTCTCTGACCCCATCACCCCCTGTCCCAACACGCACCCCCCCCCCCCCCCCAACAAAATAACTTGTTGATTGCTCCAAGAATCCCTTTCTGGTCCCATTTTCCCCTTGACTCATCAATTTTAATGAATGGATTATAGTCTAGACTTAAAATCTAATGAAACATGGTACTTGCTCTGAATCTGATGAGGCTCCTTGGGGTTTCTAAGGACTTGGGTGGAACTGAATGTGACAGGATGATGCAGTCATTTGGTGCATAAGTGGCAAATCATTCCTCCCTCTGCCTGTGAATGAGGTAACCCAGATTGAATAATGGATTATATTATATCCTTTCCTCTGTACAAAATTGATAGAGATGTCTTTGATATAATAAATACCCTCTCTACAAAGACTATACAATAGGTTACAGACCCCAAACTTAAACACTGTTTTAGCCATGGGCAAGAATAACAGACAGCAAATTCAGGAAATAAGTATCAGATTTTGTAACACTTACAGAGGACAAACAAAAAAATGACATAAACATCAAAATTTTTAAAGTAAATTTTATCTTTCAAAAATGTTGTTGTAATTGTGGCTTAGTTGCACCATCGCAAACAATTTTGCAATGAAGCATCAAGTTTTCAAGTCATTGAATAATTCATAAAAACCTGAAGTTTTTATCAGATCATGGATATCTGGAGAAGACTGCAAAACGGTGATCCCTGTGCAGGAACAGGGGATCAGTCACAGCAGCTTCTGGATTTCCACATCCAACTGTTAACGTACACATGCCAGAAGCTGCCAGCACTTTTATGACATTGTTAATGCAAAAGTTTTGTCATTGTTTCATCTGAATGATCGGGACCCATGGTGGGTCTTACCACAAACTGGAAAGCAAGAAAGAAATTGCATTTAAAGTTACTTTTTGTTTTTGTTGGGATGTACTGCTCCAAAACTTGTTTGCTTGTTTAGTTCCTTGTGCTCACTGATCACCAAAAGAAAATCTGAATATTAATATGCACATTTTAAAAAAATTTTTATTTACAGCGTGGTAACAGGCCCTTCCGGCTCAACGAGTAGGCGCCACCCTTTTAAAACCCAAATTAACCTACCCGTACATTTTTGGAATGTGGGAGGAAACCGGAGCACCCGGAGGAAACCCATGCAGACACGGGAGAACATACAAACTCCTTACAGACAGCGACGGGAATCGAACCCCGATCGCTGGCGCTGTAACAGCGTCGCGCTAACTGCTACGTTACCGTGCCGTTGAAAGGTGCCTGAAGGATAATGTTGGCAACAGAAGCGTTCATGATAGACAGTAATTTATAACATCAGGTGTAAAGGCAAGTTAAATTTTGTACAGGGTGACATTTTATTTAAACCCTACATTAATCTGCTGACTGATTTGTGTGTTTCCAGCACTTTTTAAAAAAAAATCTCTGCTTGTACTGAACAATGAAGTTCCAGTTAAAAACTAGGGAATTAAGTTGCACATTTAGTTTAATGATCTCTTGAATAATTTGATAGCCTGTCAGATTTGCCCAGCTACTTTCAAATGTTTCTCCACGTGTGTTATGGTGATATCTGCATAGGAAATGAGGTTTAATTGTAAGGGAAGGTCACCATTCTAACTTACAATGCAACACTGGGAAATGTCACTCCAAGTAACATATTGGCCTCTTATGTTTTGCTGCTGTTGTCCATTTCAGCTTTAATTAAAAGCAATCATAAGTTTTCAGCAGGGGACAGAAAAATATTATTGCATTCTCAAGGGATAGGAAGTCATGTAATTTCTTTTAAGCAAACTAGATCCATCAGCAACCAATAGACACGTTAGTATGAACTGCACTGAGCCCAGTTGATTCCACATAGTGAGTTGTATTGTTGCTCACGATGGTAAATAAGAAGCAGAGAAACTGGTTGGTGATGAGTATTCAAAGACTTGGACTGTTATGAAGATGCAAGAGGCTGCTGATGCTGGAATTCTATCATGGCAGTGGGAGAATTTTAAATTCAAGTATTGAAAATAAATGTGAAATTAAACAACTGGTATCCATAATAGTAAACCCTAAACTACTGGATTGTAATAAAAAAAATCAATCTCACTCACCATTGTTGTTCTGGGAAAGAAATTTCCATGGTTTGGCCCATGTGTGAATTCAGACCAACAGCAATGTGATAATGGGCTTTTGTGGAAAGGCAATTTGCAATGTGTACATAAAGATATAGAAGAAAACATGGATGAAATATCTTCATAATTAAGTGACGGAGGCAAAAAGATATCTTCATTTAGGAGTCTTAATGTGCCAAAGAGAGAATTGGGTAAAAATAAGTTACAATAAAATGCCTGGAATTGGAAATAAAATCCCATAAGCCACTAAGTGTAGAGAGAAATGCACAAAAATATTAGTATTTAATCTTTATGAGCACTTCACATAGAAAATTGAGTTCAGATAGTTGTTTCATCATTGTGGTGACCTGCCTTCAATGTGATCAGTCTTCCATCTGGAAGAATCAAATCTTTTCATATTGAGCATTGATCTCAAGCAAAATACAAAGAAGAATGAAGGGTATTAAAGACTATATTTAATAGCCAGGATATTTGATGACACAGTTAATGAAGATATGGCAAATTCAGGTAGACTTTTCTAATTTGTCTTTTGATTAATAAAATATACATTTAATGCTTTGACATACTGACTTCAAAATCCCCTTTGGAGAGGGAACGTACAGTTTCATTGAGTCATTTGGACTGTTGAAATGGTGGTGTTGGACTTTGGCTCGTGATTTTTCATATTTTGTGCAAATTTAGGGCATGATCTTTATAAAGGAACTCATTTTGCTAGGATATATATAATGTCTTAATTTTGTTGTCCAAAAATGTTGGGACAGTGTGTGATAGAATATATTTGTATTTCTTTATCCTATTTCGTAGGTCTTTCATTATTCTATTAGCAGCTGTTTTGTAGAACTTGATGTTTCAAATGAATGTTGCACCTGTGACATGGTTAATTATGAAATAACTTCAAAGAATGGGGGGTGGGACGGTTACATAGCCACATATGTACTTTAAAGAATGAGCAAGATATATAATACTGTCAGGATTACAGTGTGTTTACATTTGTGGAGAAATTGTTATTAAAATAGGATGAATATAACTATGTAATTGACATTGAAGATGCTACATGTAGGATAGCTGTGGTAAGATACCGAGTAATTGAGAATAAATCATTGTGAGATGGATTGCTCGTGTTGATTGAAGATTTTTTTCAGTTCACTTGCAAAAATTTTCATTAAAATTATTGCACTTTTGAATCACCTTGTAATGTGGAATTGGGATGGCTAGTAACGAAGCTGGCATCAGATTTTGATCTGTGCTTACTAGTCCACGGCTCTGTGAAGATAATTACAGAAGAGGAGGTCAGATGGATATTCATGTTCATTGCTCTATGTGAACAACAAGCCTTTGTGACTCAGTTGGCCAGAGTTGGATCTGAATCAAAGATTGTGTGCATTTAAGTCTCAGGCAGAACTGGAGCACAACAATTTAGACTGCATTACAGAGAAGTTCTGAGTCCCTGTCTGACCTTGTGGATGTAAGTGATTCCATAGTACTGTTTTAAGAATTACAAGGGCATTCACCCTGATGTCTTGGTCAATGTTTATCTCTCCAAAAAATCACTAAAATTGATTATCTGATCAAATCATATTGCTATTTGTGTGACCTTGCTAGATAAAGAACTGTCTGTTTTTCCTGCAATACAATGGTAATAACACTTTAAAAGTATATTGTCCGGGCACCACTTCGACATGTTTTGAGGTTACAGTCTTAAGCTGTAAATTCTGTCCTGGGTCCATACTTCTGAGATTTTAAAGAATGGAATAATTTAATGCTGAAAAATGCATTACTGGGAAATTCTGAAGCGCGCATTAAACTATGCTCTCCATCACCTGTCTTCAGTGCAACAGCTATTCAAATCTGAAAGTGAGAATGCTGTGTTCATTTCTTTGGGTTTCTCTCCTTTTACCTACAAGGGTTGTGAGGTATAAAGTAATGGAACAAACTTCAGTGGTTTCTGAACACCACAGCACCTAGATATCTGAAAATTTTTGATGTTCTTACAAGCTGATATCAGATGTATTTAATGGACTCTTCTATCAGTCACATACTGTAACTACAGGAGAATCTACCTCTCAGTTTATGCAGTAAAATTCAACTTTGTCTGCAGAAAAGGCAGTTGACAGTGTGAAGTTCAGCAGGCTTTCAGCCAATAGAATTTGGCATTGTCTTTTACAGGTGGGATATTCCCTTTATGAAAGGCAAGGGTAGATGCAAACAATCTTCACTGCAAGAGGGAAGTTTACTAGATTACTCCTCAGGGCCACCTTCTGTTTTCCCTTCATCATTCAAAGGCCAACTGAATATTGATGCAGTTTATCCTGTACAAAGCCTGTTGAAATGGGTGCATGTACGTAGAGGGAGAGTTGCATGTGGAGAGTGCTGAGGGAAGGCTGCCAAAGAAGGAACAAACCAAGGCCACTGAGATGTCACTTTCAGTCCTGTACTATTTCTCCTATATGGACAGACTTAATGAGATACTGGTTAACTATAGCAAGTTAGGCCTTTGTAGTTTGAAGGTGTTCCAATACTTCATGTGGTCAGTGAACCATTTTGGTACCTAACCTTCAGTATTTGATCAGCTCTCTCCTTGGCTGCCTTTAGAGTATTGGTCACTGGGGAGCACTTGGGCTTTTGGCGATTACCATTTATCCTCTTTGAGCACTTGTGCTTGAAATGAATTCATTCCATCACTTTGAGCACTTGTGTAACACTCACCTTATGAAGTATGCTGAAGCTGTCTTTTTAATGTTGATGAATAATTTACTCAGTTTTTGGAATCCTGGAGAAAGTTTTGGTGATTCCACCAACCTTGGCAGTTAGCAGGGAGCAGTCAGTGTTGGATCCTGTGCACCCAGCACAAGTAGGTGTGTAGCTGTCAACCTCCTTCATGTGACTATATGTCCAAATCCCATTGCTTTATTTTGGAAAGATCACCTGCTATTACTTGGATATTAATTTTTGTTAGAATCCCAACATGAATTTCTCTTTGCTCCAGGGAAGTAAGGGGTTAGTGCAGGAAAGTAGTGCCATAAGATCAGTCATGATCTCTGTGAATGGCAGTACAGGCACAAAGGACCAAATGGTCCACAGCTCCTGTTTCTTGTGTGCTTGCATTGTTCAAATACATAGAATGACATCCCACTGTGTTTTGCCTGCCATAACTTTTTTGCCCCATGGTCAGAAAAAATATTTTAAATTAACTTTTTCAAACTGTGTGCTGGTTTTCCCTGTGCATCTGGTATAGGTTATGTGCAGAATACTTTGCATTTGGCCCACACTTGCCGTGTCTTGATGGAAGTGGGAGATCCTGTAGGAAACTGGCAGCAGCATTCAAATTGGTGAACAAAGTTGAGGCCAGAACACTTGCTGCAGAAGATCTGGGCCTGAGAGATTACAGCCAGGGTCACTTAGGGATCTGAGTTCCTCCCAGTATTTTGTGGAGATTGGGGAAACTGTTATGGGCTAGCCCATGGGCTGTCTTGAGAGATTAATTGGGCTGGAGGCTATTTTTACTGGGGTGTTATAGCTCCGTCCAGGGGGAGCTAGTTTCTTGATCTGTAATCTGAAGTGTCCACTTAACTCTCAGATGATTTTGTGTCTGGCTGGCCCAAGGCATAGAAAATCAGTTGAATCTAAAATTCAGCCACACTCTAATTAGGTCCAGTGGAACTGCTCACTGGTTCTAATCATGGAAAGGAGGGGTTAGTTGAGAGGGTAAACCGCAATGTATTTTAATGCTGTGGTTGAATGGCTGTATCTGTGACTATGCATCATTAGAAGGGAGTATTCTCTGGAGTTTATTGAATGGATACTGTGGTGAATGAGTGTCAAAGGAAATGTTATTATTGTGGAAACCTCCATTACAGAAAGAAACCATTTGGCCCAGCATACTTGTACCAACCCTTTGAAAGAAAAATCCAATTATTTTCATTCTTGAAAATTTTCCCAAGTTTCTGCGAACTTTCCCTTTCCTCCTTTCCAATGTCTTCTTGAAATCTACTATTAAATTATTTCCAGCATTCAAACACTCCAGTCCCGTCATTACCATATTTAAAGAAAGAAATTTTCAGTTTCTCTTGTTGGACTTGTATTGACTGACTGATAAGAGGGCAAATGAGGCTTGATTCTATTCATTGTAATGTCATTCAACACTTTGGTCCTTGCGTGCAGCCAGACGCATTTCAATCATGGATATTTCACTTCCACTATTCCTATACTCTTTATTTCCATGGAGAAAGTACAAGTTAAGCCTGTTCTCTAATTCATATGTGAAAGCAGGTTTTACCTTTTGCCATCAGCACATCATCTGTTAATCAATGTGGGTTAGGTGGTAAAGGAAATGGATGAATTTTGGAAATGGCTGTTGACAGTTGTAGCATATGTAATATTGGTTATGAACAATGACTGTTACTGTTTTAAGGACTGTAATGTGACACAGTACTCTGGGTTGCAGGTTTTTAGAAAGGTCCAGAGGGCGATTCTGTGGGCAGCCCTTGAATGACGTATGCATACCTTGTTTTAAGCTTTCTTTTGGGCCTTGTGTGTCTTTGTACACTCAGCAAATGAGCATAATTGCTTGTTAGGAATCCACAGAGAACAGACATCCCACAGTGATAGAGCATTTTATAAACAAGATATTCTGGAATTCTGATCTCGTCGAACAGCTGCCATCTCCAAAATCTGTGGGCAGCTTTCCAAAAGCAGCACACACTTCCATCCCTCCAGCCAGGTTTCCAATCCTCCCCTATACTGAAATGACTTTTATTGAAGTCGCAAAGGACATGAGTCAGCTGCAGTTAGCGAATCGCTTACCATGCCTTCCCACACAAACCTTGGCTGTCTCCTCTTGTTTCTGGTCAAAGAAACCCCAACCCATGCCATTACCATATTTGGACTGGACCATATTGTGCATTTCTCGATGACTTCATAGGTGCAACCCTCCATAAATCTGAAGTCATTTGCAAAAAGGTTTGCAAATTAAGATGTGGGCAGAATTGGTCCATTCACCCCTTAGCCCTCTGCTTGCTAACCTCTCTGTTAAGCAAATGATCTGATTTTAAAATTTCATTCTTGTTCACCATTCCCTCTGTGACATTGCCCCTCCATTCTCTCTCTGTAATTTTCTCCAACCCTTCAAGCCCTCTGCACTACTTCAATTCTATCCTCTCTGCCACTGGAAACTGTACCTTTTTAGCTACCAGGTCCTTAAATGAGGGAAACTCCTATGCTGTCAACCTTTTCCTACTTATTGGGTGTTCCTTAAAACCTGTCTCTGACCTACATTTCGAACTTCTGCCCCAATATCCTTTTGTGGGTTATGTTAAATTTTATTTGACAAGGCCTCCAGTGTCTAGAAATGCTTTACTATGTTAAAGGTGCTATATATTCTATATACAAATCGTAAATGTTGTATGGCATATCTATGGATACCCATTTATATATACTTGTTACATATTTTCATTGTCTTGAAGGAGCTTGTCAATATATACATTACGTGCTGTGTCAGCTTCAAGAGTTACTGTGTTTTTTTTAACCTGAGTAATATCTACTTTACCAGTCCATTATTAAGATGTTGATTATCCATGTTAACCATCCAGATCGTACCTCTTTATCATAGTACTTTACAAGCTCCTTGCTGTGCTTGCATTTCAGTGAGTCATTACAGCAAAAAAAATTTTATTTGCGAAAACCCAGGATGTAGTTAACTCCAGCGTGGCTCCAGTGATTCAGTCATTGGTGATTATTTAGAAGGAACAGCTATCAGTGGATAATGACAAAACATAAGGAGGGAAGATGTATGGTCTAGTGAAGGTCACAAGGCAGGGATGAAAATAAACTGCTCAGTAGGGCCACACATGGTTTCCTGAGGGACACATTTGTAGGTGGGATAAGCCAAAGATCCATTTGTTTGTGTTTGATCCTCTTAAGGAGAATGCTGCCATATCTTGATTACGGGATGCCTTTGGATACTCCAAAAGATGAGTTTATTGGAGAGCAAATATTCCACCCACACTTTGATTTTGGTTAGGGCCTTGTTTATTAAGCAGGACTAAGACTACTAATAAGAGGTTTATCACTAGGAAGGCAAGTTATGTTCTACAGTTGTTTTGAAATCAGACTAAAGGACCTATGAGAGGAACATTTTCAATAAATGAAGAAAGGGCTTGAGCTGCCAAGGACCTGAATGAGGCAGGGAGGAGAAATCACAGTAAAGCAGAGAAACCTCTAAATGTTTGTCCACCAGGAATAAGGGAAAGTCATTTAAGATGGAAGGCTTTTGAGGACTTGAAACTTCAAATTGAGAAAACTATTTAGGATGATTACTGAGGAATTGTGAAGTCTGTAGCATCATTAGAACTATTATACAGTACAGGAGAGAGGGTCCAGACAGAAGAAGGCACTGCTGTCTGTGGTAGAGCAGAGAATAGTTGAGGGACTAAAAAACTTAGGGGTGCTCTGGGACTGAGGATGATCGTGGAGCTGGGCCCTGAGAGGATTTAAGAGGAAGCAGATTAAATTTTGGGCACTGGGGAGCTGTGAGTCATGGGATCCCAGAGGTTTCTTGCATTGCTCAGACAATTGACGGGGGGTGGGGGGGTGGGGGTGGAAAAAGAGAAAGACGTGGAAGTTTGATGTCATGCAGGTTGCTGCTTTACGAAGAAATGGTGTCAGCTAGAATGTGTAAAATTTTTGGAAACTGAATTTTGATATTGAAAAGCAAGTCAATTTGACAGTTTAAATACTGAGATTTTTTCCCATGGCTGTTTGGAATCTATGCACTTGGCTGATGATGCCAGTGTGTGAATTCCGTGCTACAGAGGCATAGTGCAGAAACCTAGAGAATGAGTTCTTTGTTCTGGAGGTAATATGGGCAGGAAGAACAATCATTGGTTTATGCAGCTCTATATTTACTGAGTGCACTCAGTTACAAGATGCTGTCTTTTGTCTCTGATTTTAAAGTAATGCTTATCCTGCTCTTTGCTGTCCACACCTCATTGTCTGAGAGGAAAGGCTTGGTCTACATGTTTAACTTCTTTATCACCTTTCTCGCTTCAGAATGCTTTTGTCCTTTTTGCATATTATGCAAAAAATGATTTGTAGACATTGACTGCAGGTCTCTGCTAAATATATCCAGGCAGCAGATTTGTTCTATGGTTCTTGTTATCCTTTGGGCTTCATTATGTTTGTTCTTTTGCTTGTTTGTTGTATTATGTTGGACTCCTAAGCAGTGATGGTTGTAGATATCCCTAGTCACTAATCCACCATCCTAATCAAAGTCTCTGAGTTGCTCTGTAGCAAGATGATGCTCCATGAAGAATTCCAAAATTTCAATTATTAATAGGCACAAAAAATCAATTTGGCAACCAAAACAGTGGTGTGCCAAGTACATATGACCCTCCCCCGATAAGTGTGTAATATGTAAATTGCACCTGTTTAATATGCCCTTAAAAAAAATGCTCAAATTTAAACTCTGTGCACCCCTCTCTATTTTGGTTCTCATGTATGCTGGGTTTATTCAAAGAGATTGGTCTTTCCTGTTGAATTGAATGGGTTGTGCTTCAGGCTTTTAAGTCCACATGCTCATCCTATTTGTATCTGCATATGTGAATACCCTGTAGGTCTGTAGACTTCTCCTTGTTGCACAGGTTCTGAGATGAAATTAAACAATTGAAGGGTTTCTAAATGGAGTAATCATCTTTGCCTGGCGTTAAGATACCACTATCTATTGTGTCAAAGTCTTTAGTAACTGCCTGGAGAGATCTAATGGCAAAAAAATTTCTAAACTGTGATTATTGTGCCACTACAGTTAGTGATGTTCTTGTGTCGGAAATGGATCAAAACCTTAACCCCACGGTTACCAGTTCTTTTCATTTGCCTTTGCGATGAAGCACAAATGCCTGAGTGACTCACAGAGCAATTGAAAAAGACCTTTTACAGAACACAATTGCTATTAAATGGTATTTATATGTACAAGGTAAAATATCTCTGTAATTTGGTCCAAAACCTTCAACCTACTCTTTTCATAACACAAGTCAGCAGGTTATTTTGAGAGATCCACTTTCTCAGAGCAGAATGTTCTTGAATACACCCAGGAATGGTCAGAAGACAACTTTGGTTAGTTTTGCTCTGATACTGTTCCAAAGATCACTGTGCAGCTCTAGTGTCTGCTCGCTTCAGTTAAGAAATTCAAACTTGTTTCCCTGGTGTAAGGATGCCTGCCACTTGCTCTGCCATTCTGCGAATCAGTATTCTGGACATTCATGTTATGGGCTGAAGTTACATAAAATGTTATGGGAACATTGACCAGAGCCATCTGCTCCATTTGTGGCACAAGGCCAGGTGCCAGTGGTCATGTTATCTCCCTTTTTTAAATATAGGGAGACGCTTTTGGCCAACCTTTTGGGCGTGTTAAGTATTTTGATTGCCATTTTATGACTCAAATTGATGTTCACATCTCAATTGATTTTGTTTGCAAAGTTAATCACACTTAAATTTCTACTTTATGGCGCTTTCATTGTTCATGGCCATATTAACTGGAATATTGCTTAATCTCTCTGGGATGTCAGGAATTGATATAGGGCATTTGCACAAATCTATTTTCTGCCAATGATAAGGTTTCTTTATTAGTCACGTGTACATCGAAACATACAAAGATGCATCTTTGGCATTAAATGTTCTGGGGACAGCCCGCAAGTGTCGCCACGCATCCAGCGCCAACATAGCATGCCCACAACTTCCTAACCTGTACGTCTTTGGAATGTGGGAGGAAACTGGAGCACCTGGAGGAAACCCACGCAGACACGGGGAGAACGTACAAACTCCTTACAGACAGTGGCAGGAATTGAACACGGGTTGCTGGCGCTGTAATAGCGCTACACTACTGTGCTGCCCACCAGCGTGGAGATGCAGGGGATTGAACCAAGCAAGGGATTATTCATGCCTGAACACAACAGGAATGTGATGGGAAGTGCACTGTGAGGTGGGCAGGAGCCAGTCAAGGCCACTGGAAGATAAGACCTGGCAGAGTTCCTTGAATTGACATAGAGTCGTGCAGCAAGTCAGCACTGACGATGAATACCCATTTACACTAGTCCATTTTATTCTCTCTGTTCCCATCAACGCTCTTCACGTTCTACACACTTGGGGTATTTACAGTGGCCAATTAATCTACCAATCCATGTGCCTTGTGGATGTGGGAGTAACCCAGAACACCTGGAAGAAAGCTGCATGGCCGACAAGAAAATGTACAAACTCCACCCAGCAAATAGATTGGATCTAGGCCACTGCAGCTGTGAGGCAGCGGCTCCTCTAGTTTTGCTCCTGTGCCGCCCAATTGTGATCTCATCCTATAGATATCAGGCATAACACTGCTACTTGTGGGAAGGGGCTACAGTTCTTGGGGGGGGGCAAGTTGCAGTGGAGAATCCATATCAACACTTTCTGTCAACAAATGGAAACAGATTGGATCCATAGGTGAGGCATCCTCTCAGTCCAGAAAGAGCTGGTAAAAATCAAATGAATTTACCAGGTCTTAGTCAGGCCTGCAGTTAAAATGGCATGCACCTTCTGATAATATGATCAAAAGTACAACTTTTTCCATTTAGAAGAACCCCCAGGACATCTTTCCTTGTCTGAATTCAGAAATTAAGATGACAGATGAGGGGGAAATGGTGCAAATTCCCACTTCAACATTAATCTCTAGACTGTAGTGGTCCTAAAAATTCAGGCCCCTCTTGTACATCTAGCTTCAGACATTGCAAAATGCCAAAGACCTTTCCAAAGAATGACTCCTTAATCACATTACTTTCCGTTGTGACTTCATAAGAACAGTTTTCTGGAAACTTGCATACCTGGGATTGAACATAAAACCCCTGGTTCTTTTGCTTTCTAGAATTGGAACAAGTCCTTTTGCTTTTATCTTTAGTCTTTTGGCAGCAGAAGAATAAATATTTTCATTTGCCTTAACAATAAACTGTCTTGGGTTGACAGCAACACATAAGAATAAACGTGATTCCAATGAATGAAAGGTGTGATGAGGCATATGACTCATAACAATGTTTGTAATAGTCATATGGCCCATCCCATTTCCCTTGCACAGCAAGGTTAGTTTGCTGAATTAACTTAAAGAGCGAGCAAACTATAGCAACCGGTCCAGGAAAAGCAGAATAATTTTTCAAAACACAAAATGCCATACGGAGGATGGTTGTATATTAATATTCAATTTTGCGCATTTACAGCAAAGGGAATTACCCGTTCGTTTCAACTCTGGCTGGTGATTGCATTGTTGCCATATGCTGTCTTTATAATAAAATGTTTAACTATGATGCCTTTAGGCATTTATAAATGAACTAGGACCTGGTTTAACAGACGCAAGAAAGTCCTTCCTGTCAAATTGTACATGCAGAGTTGCAGTCTCAGTTCTACCAAATGCTGCCCCTGTGGTTGCATTGGGGATGAGTCTGCCATTCAGCCCCTCATTCTGGAATGAGAAAATGGGAATGAGGTTTGTGGTGTAGGGCCAATTTTATCTTCTATATAAGTATTTCTGATTCAATTCCCTTTCCCCAGCCACACTCTCAGACTAAATTACCCCTTGGAGCCTTATCCTCCTATTCAGCTCTAGCTAAATTTCAAACTCCATATGTATAACAGCTTCTCTCTCTCTTCGGACCAAGCAGCTCACTCACCCTTTCCTATGGAGAGCTTGCTGTTTCACCAATGACCTGCATTTCTGCCACATGCTCTGGAATTCCTTCCCTGAATCTTCTTTTGCTCGTTTCTTCTCCTCCTCAAACTGTTTGGCCAGGCTTTTGTCATTCTGCTTAGCATTTCCTCTTTTCACTTGAGATCCATTTTTGTCTCCAATGACGTGCACCTTTCTAGGTTTCTGCAGTTAAAAATGTTCTGTATGATCTAAGTTGTTTCTGTTGTGGGTGCTGTCTCAATGAACCTTGAAGACCCAGTGAGTAAATTCAGTTGTTTTTCTGCTGAAGCAAGGAGCTGTCGTTCAGTCCCTGCCCCCTCTCTCACTATAAGCTTAGCTGACAAACGTCAGAAAAATTGAGCGGTCTGTCCCTACGATGGGCTTCCTTTCGAGTAGTGCCTTGTCTTAATGATGATGTCTTTAGGCATTTATTAATGAACTTGGATCTGGGTTAACAGATGCAAGAAAGCCCTTCCTGTCAGATTGTACATGCAGAGTTGCAGTCTTAGCTCCACCACGCACTGCTCCTGTGGTTGCATTGTTGGAAAACACTTGAAGCATTGTAGTTTGAAAAACACCTTTATGTTGGGTCATCGATTTCAATGCAGAGTATGTTTTTGTTCTGTAATTGAAGGAGAAGGGAAAACTTGCACACAAAGTTAGATGGCACTGCAGAAAATTTCAACATCAGACGCACAGACTTTTAGGTCTGTAATCTGCCTCTGCAGCCAGCCTCTTTGTTTGGGAACCGTACCCCTTCAAGTGTATAAGGGGCAATCAATATATGCATAAACAGGGATGATTTACAACAATAATAACCTGTTATCAGCAGCATGGTCATGGTGTGTTTGATCAGAACATTTTTATTGAAATTATTAGAACTGCTCCATCTTTCCACTCCTACCATATGGTTAATTAACACAGAGGATTTAATCATTTAAAACTTGTTAGCTTGACACAATAATTTTGTTGTAACTGACAGGATAATTCATATCAACATTCTATAATATATTTTTCTTCTTCAGAGACATAATTATATAGGAATTTGAATAGGCGTGTGATTTGTGAAGCTTTCTGGTTCTGTGTTAAACATTTGGGTAATTTTTAAGAAAAGGCTAATCTGATACAATTAACTGAATGAGGTGTAGGTTAACACTTGAGATTGAATTAACATGCTGAGAGTAAGTCATTCATCTGAATTGTGGATATTCATGACATTTGCTATTGAGGATATTCATGCCACTTTCTACTGAGTTATTCCCATTAGTTTCTAGCTGTTACTTATATAGATGGGACTTGTTTGCTATTTGAAGTGCAGTGCTAACATGTCTCACTGGGGCTAATTAGGGTCATTAGATCATCTGTTTATGGGTTGTACATATTATGTCTGGATGTGACAAGGCAATTCATTCAGTTCTCCTCCTTTCCCCATGTGATCCATCATGGTTTCCCAGGCTGTGTATTTGTAGGTCTAAAATGAAAGTAAATTGCGAGAACAAAGTTGAAGTTTGCTGCAAGAGCTGAGGGCAAACTGCATGTGGCACAATAGGATCAACTTCTAGATCTTTCAAAACACTTTAATATTTCAACATCCTCGTATCTTGCAAATTTTTGAAGTTATTGGGCCAGCTCTGTTGGAGTCTATGCCTGTTGTTATGTGATCATTAGTTTGTCTCAGACTTCTGTAAGTGCACGTGTTGAAATGCAGAAGTGCAACATGAGCTGACACTTAAATGACTTTAAAAACCTGATCAAAAGCCTTTCAACAGTGTACCCTTCTGGTACGCTGGCTGAGGCCTTGCCGGACCCTGCAACGTGGCTCCAGGATCAGAACTTGAGGACGAGTGGTTGGTTATTACAGACGTGGGGAATACCCAGGGGTTTTGGGGGGAGGGCAAGTACAATCCAGCCCATAGAGTATGATCTTGTCCACAGCCCGTTTCTCTTTTCTCCAGTAAACACTAGAAATGAATCTGATGTGCCTCCAATCTTATCCATGGGAACTGTGGCTTATTTTTGCAGAACCCACCATCTCCCTGGCTGAGATTGAACCTACAACCTTCAGTACCTAAGCAATAGAGGAACTTTTTAAAGTAACTAATAATCAAACTCCTTATGTATCAGATTAGTAAGTAAGTAATCAAAGGTCCAGATTAGTGCACGGGTGCCCCAGAAGTCCCTGCCGGTGAAGGGTTTAGATCAGTTTTTAAGTCCCTTAAGTCATGTCAGACTTCCACATCTCAACATGCACTTGCAGAGGTCTGAGACACAAACACCAACACCGACAACAGCCACAGACTCTTGTAGAATTGGCCCAATAACTTCAAAAGTTTGTAAGCTTTAAGGATGTTGAAATATTGAAATGTTTTAGAAGATATAGAATGTGAGCCTGTTATGCCACATGCAGTTTGCCTCTGTACTTACAGCAAATTTCAGGTCAGTGCATCATTTTAAGAAGTGAAAAGAAGTTCTGAAGCATGGTGTATTGAGTGGCTCCATCTTTCTTCTTCTCCCTGGGTATTTTCTGTTGGCCCTGTGACGGGAATATGACAAATAACTTCTAGCCCTTGGAAGGTTATGGTGCTGAATCTCAAATCATTGTGGAGGCTACATCTAGTTTAAACTAATGTTAAATGTGACTTGACGACGGGTAGGTTTGGTGTAACATATGAATCATAACCAGCTGTATGCTTTTCTTTAAAGCTGTGAAACATATTATTACTGCATTGAGATAAGTAGTTTACCATTTCTGATTAAGGACAATAACTTATCATATTTGTATCAAATTACACAGCAGTTGTGTTCAAAATTAATGAACAAAAACTTTGCTTCTCAAGCCAGCTATGGAGGTTTAGCTAGAGATTCATGCCTTCAATTTTTGTCTTCCAATCATCTCACTTTTTAAAAAAAAATTCCTATAATATCTCTCATTTCCTGATAACATCTGATAAACCAAGTGAGAAGGCCAAGTCTACCGAGCAGTAGTAATGGATCCAGACCTTTTGTCAGAATTAGGGGGGAAGAAAGAGGAAAACAAGTTAGTTTAAAGTTTGAGGGAAAGTGGGGTTAGGGATGGATAGGGCAGGTCAAATGGATTAATTCAGGCAGTTAAATGGTGGTGACACTTTTGTCTGTGTTGTTTTGCTAATAGCAGGACTATAGACATGCTCAGCAAGTCAAGCTGTACTATTGGAGAGAATAAAAAAAAACTGAGCCAATATCTCTCGGATGACCTACAGCAGGAACGGACAGTTCTGATGGAGATAGAAAGCAAATTACCTAAAGCTGAAGAATTTGTGATTGAGTTTTGAAAGCCACAATGTTCTCAGGCATGTATTGGACCTTACTGTAACATGAAAGGCAGCCACAGACAGAGGTCAGAGTGGAATTGGGATGGTGAATTAAAGTGGCAGGCAGCAGGAAGTTCAGGGTCACTCCTGTGGACTGAATGCAGGTGCTCAGCAAAGCGATTCCTCAGCTTGCGTTTGGTTTCACCAATATAGAGAAAATTGCATGTTAAGTGCCAAATGCAGTACACTAGATGCAAGTGAATCGATGCTTCACCTGGAAAGACTGTCCCCCTGGATGGTGGGAAGGGAGGAGATGAAAGGGGAGATATTGTACATCCTGCAGTTGCCTGGGAAAGTGCCATAAGATGGAGAGTTGGTGCAGAGAGCAGAACGGACCAGTGATTCACATAGAGAACTGTCCCTTTGGAAATAATGAAAGGGGAGGGGAAGACGTCTGGTGAAGGAATCCTGTTGGAGCTTGTGGAAATGGTGAAGGAAGTTCTATTGAATGCAGTGGTTGGTGGGATAGAAGGTGAGGATCAGGAGAATCCTGTCCTTGCTCTGTCCAAGAGAAGGTGTGAAGGCAGAGGGGTAGGAAATACGAGATACAGTCACGGACTCTGTTCACCTCTGGTAAATGGGTAGCCCTGGCTCAGGAAGGAGGAAGATATTTTTGGAGCATCTGTATAGAAAATCTCATAAGTAGAACAAATGCAGCAGAGATGTTGATACTGGGAGAATAGAATGGACTCCTTTAGAGGGCAGGGTGGGAGGAAGTATAGCCAAGATGCCTATGGAACTCTGTAGGCTCATTGTTGATGTTTGTGGCTAGACCATCTCTTGAGATGGAGAGGTCCAGAAAGGGAAGAGAGGAGACGTGGTCAGTGTGATGGTGAGTGCAGGGTGGAAATTAGCAGTAAAACTGAAATCTTTGAGTTCTGTATGACTACTGGAATCGGCAGCAATGCAATCGTCAACGTATTGGAAAATGAGGTGAGGGGCAGACCCCTGAATAGATCTGAACAAAGACCGTTTGTTGTGTTTAATGTAAAGACGAGTGTAGCTTGGGCTGACATCAGTTCCCATTGCTACGCTTTCGATCTGGAGAAAGTGAGTTGATAGTAATTCCATCAGAAGGGCAGGAAGATGGTTATTAAGGCTTACTGGAGAAGTGTGGTTTTAGTTATGACAAATGGACTGAAAACTAGAGTCTTTGTCTCTAGAGTAGCAAGGAAGGAACTTAAGAAAGGGCTGAGGAAAGCGAGAAGGGGACATGAAAAGGCTTTGGCGAGTAGGGTTAAGGAGAATCCCATGGCTTTTTACTCGTACGTGAAGAGCAGAAGGATGGCTAGGGTAAAGGTAGGTCCGATTAAAGACAAAGGTGGGAGGATGTGCCTGGAAGCTGTGGAAGTGGGTGAGGTTCTCAATGACTTCTTCTCTTCAGTATTCACCAAGGAGAGGGGTCTTGATGACGCTGAGGACAGTGTTGGTGAGGGTAATGTTCTAGAGTATGTAGATATTAAGAGAGAGGGTGTGTTGGAGTTGTTAGAGAATATTAGGAGAGATAAGTCCCCGGGGCCTGACGGAATATTCCCCAGGCTGCTTCGTGAGGCAAGGGAGGAAATTGCTGAACCGTTGGCTAGGATCTTTGAGTCCTTGTTGTCCACAGGGATTGTACCAGAGGATTGGAGGGTGGTGAATGTTGTCCACTTATTCAAAAAAGGTAGTAGGGATAGTCCAAGGAATTGCAGACCAGTGAGCCTTGCGTCTGTGGTGGGTAAGCTGTCAGAAAGGATTCTAAGAGATAGGATCTATGAGCATTTAGAGAATCATGGACTGATTAGGGACAGCCAGTACGGCTTTGTGAAGGGAAGATCTTACCTCACAAGCCTGATAATGTTCTTTGAGGTGACCAGGAAGATTGATGAGGGTAGTGCAGTGGATGTGGTCTACATGGATTTTAGTAAGGCATTTGACAAGGTTCCGCATGGTAGGCTTCTTCAGAAGGTCAGAGGCCAAGGGATCCAGGAAGGCTTGGCCGTGTGGATTCAGAATTGGCTTGCCTGTAGAAAGCAGAGGGCTGTGGTGGAGGGAGTGCATTCGGGTTGAAGGGCTGTGACTAGTTGTGTCCCACAGGGATCGGTTCTGGGACCTCTACTTTTCATGATATTTATTAACGACTTAGATGAGGGGGTAGAAGGCTGGGTTAGCAAGTTTGCAGATGACACAAAAATCGGTGGTGCTGTGGATAGTGTGGAGGGCTGTCGAAGCTTACAGAGGGATATTGATAGGATGCAGAGCTGGGCTGACAAGTGGCAGATGGAGTTCAATCCAGAGAAGTGTGAGGTGGTACACTTTGGAAAGACAAACTTCAAGGTGGAGTACAAGGTAAATGGCAGGATTCTAGGCAGTGTAGAGGAACAGAGGGATCTGGCGGTTCATATCCACAGATCCCTGAAAGTTGCCTCACAGGTGGATAGGGTAGTTAAGAAAGCTTATGGGATGTTAGCTTTCATAAATCGTGGGATTGAGTTTAAAAGCCGCGAAGTAATGATGCAGCTTTACAAAACTCTGGTTAGGCCACACTTAGAGTACTGTGTCCAGTTCTGGTTGCCTCATTATAGGAAGGATGTGGAGGCATTGGAAAGGGTGCAGAGGAGATTTACCAGGATGCTGCCTGGATTGGAGAGTATGGATCATGAGGAGAGACTAAAGGAGCTAGGGCTTTACTCATTGGAGAGAAGGAGGATAAGGAGAGACATGATAGAGGTATACAAAATATTAAGAGGAATAGATAGAGTGGAAAGCCAGCGCCTCTTTCCCAGGGCACCAATGCTCAAAACGAGGACATGGCTTTAAGGTGATGGGTGGGAAGTTCAAGGGAGATGTCAGAGGGAGGTTTTTCACCCAGAGAGTGGTTGGTGCATGGAATGCGCTGCCTGGGGTGGTGGTGACGGCTTGATACATTGGCCAAGTTCAAGAGATTGTTAGATAAACATATGGAGGAATTTAAGATAGGGGGATATGTGGGAGGAAGAGGTTAGATAGTCTTAGGTGTGGTTTAAAGGTTGGCACAACATAGTGGGCCGAAGGGCCTGTATTGTGCTGTATTGTTCTATGGTTAAACTGAAGAGGTCAAGAGATGATTTGAGAGAGGTGCTCAAAATTAGAAGGAACTTTAACAAGCAAATGCAGATTAATAATTTGCATTGACTGAGAGTGGCAACAAAGGACCAAAGGTGTGGGTATTAATTTTTGCACGAAATGTGTAGTCCCCAATCAAGCAGTGAGGTAATATCCTACATAATTAAGGAACGCAGATGAAGAGTTTTTAAATTGTATGGAGGGGTTGGGCAGTGGGAGGGCTGATTTGAACACTCTCTCTTTATTGCACTTCTGCTCTACAGTATTATTAATGTGCACACAGGCTTTTAATGTTAAAGTTGCTATTTTGAAAACAACATGGAAGAGTTCTTTTTTTTTCAGCAGGTTTGCCAGCAGAGGAAGTTTTTTCCTTTTTCTCATCCCCACTTTTCTCCCCAGACTCTCCCCAATGCTTTCCTCAAGCCTCAGCTGTTGCATTTTTTGGCTTTCACTGAATCCAGCAATGTTGCCTAATGAGCAATTGTCAGCTAGTGTATTCCAGGTAGTACTTGCCTTGCTGTCCTTTAGTTTTGTCTTTTCCTCTGTAATTGTAGCCTGGTGGTTCTCCATCTGCTCATCACTGTGATAGCTGTCACATAGGAGAGCAGAGTTTCAAGTATCCATGATGATGACACTTTATTTTACTACAGAGTGACGTGGCCAAAGCTTTGGATATTTGACTGCAGTCTAGGATGATACCTTCCTGAGATTTCAGTAATTCTTTTACCCAGAGGTTTGACGGGAATAGAAACAGTTGAAAAGAACTGATAGAAATTACAATGAAATGATGTAGTATGTTTTTAATTATGAGGATAAGCAATATCCCAATCAACATCAGCCACCCAAAATCTAACTACCAATGTATGCTTTCTTACGTGAACAAGCAGTGGTTAAAATCTAAGGCTTCTAAACAGGTGGATAAATAAGCCTTATTTCCAACAGAAATGGGCCAATGGATAACACTTCAATCTGATCATATCAATAAGCTATGTAATCAGTTCACATGGTATCATAAAGATCCAAATCAAGAATGTAGCAAAATGTGCACCTCTATCACTGATCCATACCTCAAGAAAGCAGTGTGACAAGGTACACTGAATGATAAAAACACCAGGTACTTGCACTCTATATTAGTGGTCTACTTTATATATTTATTTCTTCCCAATATAAATGCCTTGAACACAGTAACCAATATCAAATAGTTCAACTAAGAAAGCATTGCAGTCAGCTGTGTTGCTGTGCGTGGGTGTGCACGCAGATGTGCTGAGCTGTAAATGTAACGAACTGTCTAAATAGCAAGATATACAGCAGAACACAAAACAATCCAGAGAGAGCCAACTGTATCAAAGCACTTCACATCTAACTGAACATATCACCATTTAGCAATCCATACTTCAATATTTTTGTGGAGAAATTAACCCTAATAGACAATGTTATGAAGGCCAAGAGACCAACGTCCAATTAGTCAGTAGGAGAATACAGGGAAAGAAATGGGATAATGATTTTACAATGATCTCAACTAGGATTGTTTGATAAATAAAGAAACCACAAATTAGTTTGAAATTCAAAGGCAGGGCTAATTATAAGAGTGTTATTTTTTTAATGTTGCACACATGAATTGATTCTTGACATTTGACTAGAACCATTGGTGAAAGGATGGAAAAAGCCTTTTCCCTCTCAGTAACATGATTGTGACCTGCCTCCGAAGCAAAGGTAGCCACAGGCTATGAGAGGATAGTAGTGCAGAGAAATTAGTTCTGAACATTTTGTGTAAAAATGCTGGTACTGTGAGCCAATATGTCCTCTGCTACAAACTCAAGTGGCTCTCAGAGACCTCAGATTTGTCGAGCAATATCATTTATTCTTTTGAATGGGTGTTAGAGGCAGAAATCCTCAATGTGTTTAACTAGTACATGGACAGCCCCTTGAAGATTCATAGCCCATGGGCCAAGAACTGGGAAGTGGGCTTAACCTAAATAGTTGATACCTGGCCAGTTGAAATACTGGTCAAATGGCTCCTTCTGCACCATAAATTTCTGTCATTCTAAGTTTAATAATAATTATTTGTGATTCTGATAAATTGTAAATAAATGACCTTGGGCAATTATTTTATATTTAGGTTTTGCAAAAATGAATTGTTTTTCTCATTAAATTTTTCAAATCTCCCCAAAGACAGTTGCAAACTTAACAGGAACAAGAGCTTGCGATTATTGTCTGAGTTCGGAGCATTGTCCCATTAACCCACTTGCCTGCTGGCATTGAGCTAAGGACCCTGTACTAACTAAATGACCAAAACATTTCAATAGGTGATACTTGTGGCACATATTATGAAACCTGTATTATCTATAACGCCCATCACTCTAACTACAAATCCTCCATTTCTGTAGGACTCTTGACATAACAAATGTTAACAATGTTATCAAATGGCAGGCAGAGTCACAAGGAAATGTTGGAGCAGAGATGAACCCAATCTTGTGTATTGGTGCATTGTTTCTAGGTCTACTGTCTTGGAACCACCTTTCCTTTACAAACGTTAGTCCTATAACAATCTGAATTCTAAAACTGAATATATGATTTAGCCTCAACACAGTTCTCCTTTAATGCCCACAGCAAAGCCAAAGCACACAGTGTGTCTTAGCTCTCCGATCCCCAGCCTTGTTCAACACCAATTGCTCTTGAATTTCCCCTCTTATGTTCACCTAGCTGGGGAAAAAAACTACTCCCACTCAAAATGCAATTAGTTTTGTCGGTGGGTTCTTGGTGTCCTATCCCTGCGTGGGGACTTGGGTTTGTCAAAAGCTGACATGGTTCTATCAGAGAGTTCTACAGCACAGATACAGGTACTTGGCCCACCATGTGTACACTGACCATTTTGTCTATCCGCACCAATCCCATTTGCCCAAGTTAGTTTCATATCCTTCTATGCCTTGCCTGTTTAAGTGTCTGTCTAAATGTCTCTCAAATTTGATGACTGACTGACTGACTATCGACTCTACCACCTTCTCTGGCAGCAAGTTCTCCCTCTCCCCCCTCCCTCTCCCCCCTCCCTCTCCCCCCTCCCTCTCCCCCCTCCCTCTCCCCCCTCCCTCTCCCCCCTCCCTCTCCCCCCTCCCTCTCCCCCCTCCCTCTCCCCCCTCCCTCTCCCCCCTCCCTCTCCCCCCTCCCTCTCCCCCCTCCCTCTCCCCCCTCCCTCTCCCCCCTCCCTCTCCCCCCCTCCCTCTCCCCCCTCCCTCTCCCCCCTCCCTCTCCCCCCTCCCTCTCCCCCCTCCTCTGTGTGTGTGTGTGTGTAAAGGAAAAAACTTTCCCTCAAATCCCTCTTAAAATTCCTTCCCCTCTCTCACCTTAAGATAAGATTTCTTTATTAGTCACATACATCAAAACACACAGTGAAATGCATCTTTTGTGTCGAGAGTTCTGGGGGCAGCCCGCAAGTGTCGCCACGCTTCTGGCACCAACATAGCATGCCCACAACTTCCTAACCCGTACGTCGTCTTTTGGAATGTGGGAGGAAACCTATGCACTCTTTTGATATGGTTACCATGGGGAAATATTTCTGATCATCTTTCCTTTTGTATCTCATGTACTTTTATATACCTCCATCAGGTCACTCCTCAGTTTCCTCCGCTCAAGGGAAAATAAACCCAGCCTATCCAGTCTTTCCCCATAACTAAAGCCCCCCAATCCAGGCAACATCTGGTGAATGTTCTCTGCACTCTCTGGTGCAACCACATCCTTCCCATCGTGTGGAGACCAAAATTGCACTCAGTAGTCCAAGTGTAGCTTAGCCACTGTTTTATAAAGTTGCAACATAATATCCCAATTTTTATATTCTGTTCCCTGAAGGCAAGTATGCTACATGCTGCCTTCACCATCCTATCTACCTGTAGTGCCACTTTCAGGGAATTATGGAATTGAACCTCAAGATCCCTCTGTTCATCAACCTTCCTTAGTGTCCTATGATTTTCTGTACATCTACACAATTTGACTTTCCAAAATGCATCATCTTGCACTTGTTGGGATTAAATTTCATCTCCCACTGCTCTGCCCACCTTTTCCATCTGATCTATATCTTTTGTCACCTTCGACAACCTTCTTTGCGAGCATGGCTCCAATTGCCCTGCTACAGCATGTATGAATTTTAACACATCCCTCAGAGCTGTCTGCTAACTTGATTTAGCAGTTTCTCATTGGGGAAAGTGAAAATACTTGTGAAACAACAGGCTGCCTCGTACAGAGCACTATGAAGCAAGGTAACAATTGCTTTAAATTCAAGTGATAGTAACAGGGTTGGTGGAAGGTATTTTAATAGGAAGCTAACCTGAGGGAACGTTTTAATTGTGGAACTTCAGAAGGGAAAAGCAAGGATGGCACTAGTAATATTTGAAAACTGAAGCAAGTTCCGCATTCACAGTTGGACGATCATTATGATCAATGAATAGATTAATTGGCTCCTATGCAGTGAGTTCACATGTCTTGGTGAATGATCTGTAGAGCCAAAGAAACAGAGCAGACTATTTATCTAAGTTCATAGATTTTCTGAGTCATACAGCATAGAAAAAGGCCTATAACGTCTTAGAAACCAAGAGCAGATTAATTGAAAAAACTAAAAATGGCTAAATATTGACAGAAACAAAAAAAATCTTCAGCTTCAGGAGCATGTCCAGAATGTTGTTCATTCACTGCACAGAGTACTACACTGTCCACTCTGCCCGGTGAAACTCTGAGTGTTGAAACGCATCTTTGAAGCCCTCGAGTTGTACTTCCATGTGGAGATTGAAAGCAATCCAACTTTCTCCAAGACCTTTAACCCCATCCCACTGCCTTCCCAGGGGTATTATCCTTTTTAATTACTGTCTTCTGCTTTAGCCTCCATCAAGGATCCTCTGAAATCCTCAGAATCTCACATCAGCAAGCTGCTTATCAGTGCTAGTTCACTGCTATCAACTTGCAAATGAGGCCTGTCCTTAAAGCAGTTGGACCTCCTGCCGGCACCATAGGAACGTGAAAATTGCCCCATTTCTGAAAGAAAATTTGGGAATAAAAGGCAAATAATTCATTCTGCTCTTTTTTTTAGACTGCTGTAATGTGAATGAGTGGCATGTGAGAGTATCACTATTTCTAAGCATCTGTGTTTGCCCTTGTATGTGCACCTTTAATATTTGCAATCACAGCTTGCACTTCACTGCATAAGATCTACAGTTTATCCACAGAGATGATGGAGAACACTTCACTTTTGTATCTCCACGTGATGTGGCTTCTTCACATAATACTTAAATCAGATTTTTAAACTGAAAATTTGTGGTGAACTTTGAAATATTTATTATTCCGTATCAGCATGCTGTTCCCTCTATGGCTGTGAATGAACAGGAGAGTCTTGTGGCATGTACGGTTTGCAATAATGTAACATTATCACAAACTGTGAAATAGTCAGTCTGCATTCAGACTTGATTTCTAAATAGTTTAGGTATGCTGCCTTGCAAAAAAAAACCCTCCATCTCTTTCAGGTATTTGTGTCTCAATGCATTGCAATTGTAAACTGGAATTTGCAAAATTGGAAACCAAGTTCACAGATAGTGAAACAGTGATTTGCAGGTGCTCCCTCGCAGCTCCATGAAATATATAATCATGGCTGTAGTCAATTTCTAGCAGTTTCTGACCTGAACTTTCTCCCAACTCTGTATATTCTATTATGTTTTTTTAAAAAAAAGACAAATTACTGCATTGTAACAGTGGTAGCTCTGTGTATAATGGTTGACTCCTCATTGAGCATAATTTGTATCTGCCACACTTTCTGCAGATGATGGCAGTGGGCTGAGAAAGGTGCAAGGTTTGCTTGATTTTTCTTTAGCCCTCTTCCTGGCCATCTGAGCATTCCTCCACGGTACGGTAGTGTAGTGGCTAGCATAACGCTGTTACAGTGCCAGCGACCCAGATTCAATTCCACTGCTGTCTGTAAGGAGTTTGTACGTTCTCCCTGTGTCTGCGTGGGTTTCCTCCAGGTGCTCTGGTTTCCTCTCATATTACAAAGATGTATGCGTTAGGAGTTGTGGGCATGCTATGTTGATGCCAGAAGTGTGGCGACACTTGCAGGCTGCCCCCAGCACATTCTCAGACTGTGTTAGTTGATGATGATAAAAAAATGCATTTCACTGTGTGTTTTGATGTACATGTGAGTAATAAATGTTGTTGTTGCCCTCCTGAACAATCAGCCTCCAGGGGCACTGTCGGCTGTTACCTCTGTGTTGATGCCTGCCCTCTTCATATCTGGCTTACCTCTGCTCCAAGTATGGGTGTCCAGCAGGTTATGACCCAGTTCCCGTGCAGAATGCCCCTGACAATGTGGTGTCATCCGTACAATGAATATGGCTGGTCCATTGGAACGTTTGTTGTTTTACTAATGAATGTATTCTGATGGAGTTGGCATGGTCCAGGATCTCGCAGTTGGTCACTTTGACCTACCAGGAGATGCTTGGGATACATCTGAGACAGTGAAGTTTGAAATTTAGTCTTTTCCTGTGCCTTGCATATGTTGTCCAGGCCTTGCTACAATAGAAGTTTGTCAAGTTGCTGCGGGTTCACAGTTTGGGCATAGTAGCTGCAGCTTTTGCAATGCACGTTGATCTCAGCATTAGATTTAAATTGCTGATGATTTGTGGAGGTGGGATATGTGAAACTGTCAACAACCTCCAGTAACAGATCATCGTTGGCAATTGGTGGTGGTGTAGCAGCATTCTGGCCCTCAACACTTGTCTTCCTGATCTTGATGGTCTGTCTGAACTCTATCCAGATATGAGAGTGTGCCCATTAGCTGTTGGAGGCGTTTCTTGGTACGAGATGATGGTACGGCATTGTCAGCCCAGAGCTGCTCTCAGATGAGGATGCACATGAACTGTGTGCTTTTTCTACACTTTGCCAATAATCAAGTAAACTGGTAGCTTTGATTAACTGTTTCCTATTCTTTGATATTTTTCCTTTGGTTTCTGCCACTTGTATTAATATTTTTTTGGGAGGTTTTATGGGAGCAGGTCATCACTTGGTATGCCCTGTTGGACGTGTTTTGGTACGTTTTAACTTGTAGAACATTTTGGAAGTTTTCAGCTAATAACAGTACAGTAAGGGTAACAAGGGATTTGTGGCTCAAAACAATGGGACCACCAGTGTATCTCCTTTTCTTTTTAAAAAAAAAACAACAAACAAAATGCTGGAAGTACTCAGCAGGCCAGGCTGCATCTATGGGAAGAGAAGCAGAATTAACAGTTCAAGTCGAAGACCCTTCATCACAACATTAACCAATTGGATATAAGGAATGAGAAATAAAAAGGAAATACAGAGGAGGAGAGTGACTTGGGGTTACCGCTTGGAGTGATCAGGTGAGGGAGGAAAAAATAAACTGATCTTTTTTTTAAGAAAAAGATCTGACAATGATTAGCAGCCTGAAAGTATGAGACCTCACCCTTTTAACTGTTCACTTTCTGGGCATGAGACCATCAGTTATTAACAATTATTATATTTTTAATAAGTTGCTTGCATAGTTGGTTACTGCACAACTTCTTGTGGTGAGATTAGTAGGTAGTAAATGTGCAAATGTAGTTACTTAATAATCCTTGCAGGAAATTTAAGACTGTTTTCTCAAATCTAATGGTGGACCAGTGCAAATTATCCAGCACTTTGTGGCAATTCTCTTTCTCACCACAAGCTGCTGCTGTTTCATGCATCTGTCATTCAGATGCTCTTCTTTTTGAGGAAGATCTGGGCCATTAATGCTCACAATGTGACCATACCAGTTTTCGCAGTTTTCCAATCTTTCAAGTGCCAAGAAGAAAATGTCCTGTTCTAAGATTCCAAAAATTTGGAAACCAATGCTTTTCAAGCTAGTCTGTGATTACTGTTTGATTAATTCTCACTCTCATGATAGCACTTCACAGTAGGTGTTTTAGTAACTACTAGTGTCAAACCAGTCTCAGCAGTTCCCTCAAGTAAAGATTTATTATCCACCTGCCTCCGTCTCCCAACTCCACCCATTCTCCTCCTCTACCTAGCTCAATCTGTCTGTTGTCCAGTACTCACCCCCCCAGTCCGCCAATCACCTCTGACCTCTATCTCGCCACTCCTCCTCTCCACTTTATATTAGCAACCTGCCCTCTCCACCCTCAGTCTTGATGCAGGATTTCGACCCGAGATGTCGATAGTTCCTCCCCCCCCCCCCCCCCCCCCTCACCACAGATGCTGCTCAACCTGTTAAGTTCCTCTCGCAGATTGCTTGTTGTTCCAGATTCCAGCATATGCAGTCTTTTGTGTGTCTCTAAAGATTTAAATATTTTGTTCTTAAATGTCAGTAACCGTGTTTTCATTCAGGTTTGTAAACTGTTCCACAAGGCTTGGGATAAAGGTTTTGCACAGAACAGAAAGTGTATCAAAATAAACCCCTGCAGATACTGGAAATCTGGAAAAAAAAGTCTTGGACCTTCCACAGATGCTGCCTGATCTGCTGAATGTTTCCAGCATATTCTGTTTATTGCAAAAAAAAAGTTACTCACTGCACTAATCAATGGTTGTTAACACACTCATCCAAAGCTGGGTTCCAATGTTACTTTGAGCATAATATTTGGGCTGCCACATCAATGCAAACTGAACAACTGCAAAATTGGATGCAAGGTGTGGATGAGACACTAAACAAAGGTTTTCTTAAGTAGAAGTACAAGGTTCAGTCGTGTCAGAAGGAAAGCTAAGTTTTCCCCAATCTCCTGGCTAGTATTTTGACCATCATCTGTTCATTTATCTCATTTGTTTCGTGTGTTTTCCTATGCTTCAAAAATTACTTCATTTCTTTATTGATACTTCAGATCATGCATGATGCACAGCTGGACTAATTGCAGCTTGTGTGACTATAGGAGCATTCATAAAGGCAAATATCAATTTTCTGCCTGTTTATGGAGGATCGTTTTTAAACTGCATTATGTTTAGTGTATATAGTACCGCAGATTCACTCAGGTTTTCTGACCTCCTCATTACCAGTTTCCATAATACTTTTTATTCTATGCCATCCACTGTTAATTGAGTCAATTATGATACTGTGAATTTAACATTGTGGAAATAATGGATTGTGCCTAATTGCCTTTCTCCTGGTTCTTCCAGTCAAAGGGAGCATTTTACACACATTCCTGCTCTCTGACCAAGTTGGAGAGAGGTGACAGGTCAGCAGAGTGGATAATCAGTTTCTGAAATGTAACAGCTTTGGTTCTTGGAGATTTTGTTTTATTTATCAACTTCTTTTATTGGAACCTGATATAATTGAGATGATTTGCTACATGTGAAACTTGACAAAGCCTTTGAGTTAGCTGAGAAATGTTGGTATGGTTAGGAATAACAATGAAAGTGTAAAAATAAATTGTATATTTTAGTGCCTGTAATTACTCCCAGCTATCACTCACATGAGGCACATGGTGCAAAGAATGATCTTGCTCATATTTTATTCATACACACCAGTTTCATAGTGCCACAAACCTGACCAACTGCTTCAACGAAACTGACACGGCCACTAAAAGCTACCACCCTGAGTATGTTTTTAGTCATGCTCCTTGCAAAGTTTTTAGATTTTCACATTATCTGTATAGTTTTGGTTTTAATTAATTGATGTTTTTAAATGTAAAAATCACTAAATCACAGACACTTAGAATCCAAATAATTCACTCTCTCAAACCTCACCCTGGGAAACACTGCCACATCAAATCCTTGCCCAACAGTTCACAAAGACATTTCCAAACTCAGTTATGAGCTGTGATCCAACATCCAACTCTACGGTTCGTAGAGGGGTGCTCTCCTGCTGCACATTGCGCTCTTCTCTATACCTCTTTACCTGCGACTCATCAACACTCCCTCCCCCATTCTATCTTCACACATGTTCTAGTTGCCACTCTTGTCTCTGCTTGGTTCTGTTTTTCCCTTTTCAGCCTAAATTACCAATCCTAACTTCACTTTCCCAATTTCTTTTCACTTTTTGTCTTTAATGTCAGTCCAATATTTCTCCATTGGCATTGATTTCCTTCCTTTGTTCCACTACATTAGTCACCTGCCCCACCCCACCACATCCCTCCTTCCTGCACCTTCACTGCTCTGCTTCTGATCCAAGCCTGACTGTTAATGGGCAAGACTGAGGAATCACCTTCCAGCATTGCTGTAGCCTCTTATGAGTAACTCCTATCAAGAGTTACTGCCTGAAATGCACTGTTGTCTGAGGATTGGGAACAGAATGACCTTCACATGCTTTTTTAGTTGCTGGAGTAGAGTTATAGGAGGGGTGTAGTGGTGTGGGAAAATTCAGATAAGAGTTTTTCAGTATTTATTTGCAGGATATAGGCTTTACTGGCGATGTTAGCATTCAATACTTGTTCCTCGCTGTGTTTCAAATGGCTGGCTAGATCATTTCAGGAAACAATTAAAAGTCAATCACATCACTGTGGGTCTCGAGTTGGAAGGTATGTTGTGCAAGGGTAGCAGATTTCCTTTCCCAGAGGGGATTAGTGAAACCTTTGGGTTGAACCAGTGCAGAAAGTGCAATGAAGCATGAAGGAGAAAGATGGAAATTTTTGTTGGGTCATTACTCGGCAAATGCAGATGGATTAGTCAGGTATCAAAATGCTGATAACTGTTGGAGGAGCAAAGGAAGGAACATATGTCAATCGTCAATGCCACAAAGAGATGAGAGAACTAAGATTCAGTTGTACTCCTATGCAGCTGGCCATTTTCGAAAATTGGAATATCTTTTTTTTTCTGAAGTGATCCATAATCTGTGATTGAATAGTGCGCCAAACAACCTTTGGTGACACGAGACTGCGGATGCTGGAATCTGGAGCAACAAGCAAGTTACTGGAGGAACTCGGTGGTCAGGCAGCATCTGTGGAGGGAAATGGGCGTTGACTATTCATTTCTCTCCACAGATCCTGCCTGACCCACTGAGTTCCTCCAGCATCTTGTTTGTTGCACCAAGTAACCGTTTTCCTGGTGTCGTTCTCCACTGATGTCTCGTGTGAGTTGATTGTAGTGGGTAATGACGAACTGGAGCACCACTTACCCTCCTCCCTCATCAGGATACAGTTGGTTCTCTCGGCACTTTGTATAGTTTGAGTTATTTGAAATCTGGAACTCGGGAGAGTTGAGAGGGAGTGGAACCACATCCTCTGCATGGCACACGTTGCTGCTCTCAGAGGTGAGGGTGTAAATTGTGGAGCATTCTTTACCAAAGTGGTTGGTGTGCAGTTAATGTGTTCACTATATCATCCACAGCATGTCTAGAGTAGCGAAGAAGCCACTGAATAAAAAATGCATTGATGATGCTACTCTTGTTTTTTTTTCAGATGGGCTGATGTTCTCTGTGTATGAATTGTTGATAATGAAGCAGTACTAGGCAAAGGGGATATCAAGAGAACAAGAAGGAAAAGAGGCTCCCTGAAGAAGATGGATCAAATAGGAGAGGGTGGCAGGATGTAGGCAGCTTTTAGACAGGAGATGGTGATAACCAATCTCTTTGCCCTGAGTCTTTCTCTACCTTTTTAGGTGGCATTATGGCTTTCACTTATTTTGAGATTGCCTCAAGGATCCTCCAGCATACCAGTACTTGCATGGGTCTTGGCCTTTTTTGTGTGTTATCTGCATAAGGAAGCTTCAGGATATTAGCATGAATGCCATTAGCATCCAATCCATGTTCATCCCCCTTTTATCCCAGCATGATGCCCAAGTGAAGTCCTCAAGCCTTCTGTCTGTGGGGAAATCTCTGAAATTAAATCAGCATGGAGTTAGGATTTTCAATGTGGACTACAAATTAGCTTGACAAGCTCTCTGGAGAGATTACTAATCTATACTCTAATTACAAGTACATGAAGTTTGTAATGCAACTTCTGTCTAGAAAGGCACATTACTTAGTTTTAAATGATCATAATATTGAGCGTTACTGGTGTTACTTGGATGCAACACATATATTTGTTACTGAGCTCAGTCTATTCACTTAATTGACAGTTCTAAAGTGGCAGTGTTTAAAAAATCTTTAATTTTACTTTCTCAAACCTAAATTGAGAACTGTTTAATAACTTAAACTAATTTATAACCTAGACTTTCAATCTGGGTTGCACAGGCAATTGAGGAATTGAATGGGCATCCGGGATGGTGTACAAGAAGGGTGTGAACTTCAGATGCTTGTTGGTTTACTGAAATATTTCTGTTTTGCAGAAATGTATTTGCTGTAATTAAAGCACATTTTCCTCCAGGTAGCTGACACTTTGGGCTTGACCTTGTTCTCCTGTCGGGAATCACAGTTCACCTTCTCGGTTATGTACCAATGCTTGTGCCAATCTTGATGGCCCTCTGCCAGCCTGTTGGCGCCTTCTCAGCAACAGTGGGATCTCCAGCACTGCAGAGGTCTTGCACAGAAACCCCTCTAACAACTGGCAAAATGCCTGCTCTCGGCTTTGCTGGCTGTATAACCTTTAATTGATTTTTGTGCTTTTATTTAAAAATGGTTAACTGGAAAGGCAAAGATACTTCATTATTATACTCCAATATTAAAAGCGAAGTGTTGTCTTCTTTGCCTCCTGAAACTGCTGTACAGTCTGCAGTGAAATCAATGAGCTCTTGGATCCAGTGTCAGGCTTCGTCGGGTTGGTAATTCTCTGGTGGAATGTTGCAAAATCCCAGCAAATCTGGGCCCTGTCCCTGGACTCCTGAGTTTGGCATCAGTACTGAACTACCAGAGTTGACAGTGTCTGCATGCCAAGCCAGACATTTGTGATGTAAGCGACCGAATGCTGGCAGATCTGGCCATTTGGGTGTTGGGAAATTTTGAAAATCACTGATCCACAGTATGAGGTCTGTTTCTTTTTAAACATCTGTGATTGTTTATTGTATGATGGGTACTATCATAGCATAAACTTGTAATAAAAAGTGTTCATGATTGAATGGCCCAGGTCCTGAGAATATTGGCAACCGTATTGTCAAGTTTCCACCATTCAGATAAAAAAAATATGGAGAAGTTGTTGTCAGAGAGACTGCTCAGAGTGCATCTTCTGCTGTCCTCCGTGGACTTGGCACTGAAGTGTCTGCAGCAGTGTAAACTTGCTTTGTTTACCCACTACTTGTGCACAAAATATGATGGGGGAAATATTGGGGTTGGGATGTTGGGAATAGCTTTCTAAGGTGTAAAAGGTGGTGATTACTAGTTACCAATCTCTCTGGCAGTGAGATGCTAATTTCACAAGTCAAGTCTCTTCCTGGGTGGGGGTGGGGGGGGGGGAGGGAGGAGAATCGCATAATTTCAGATTTTTTTTAGTTTTAGTTTTATCTCTCTCCCTTAATCCCAACTGCACTTTCCAGTCTTTTCTACTTTCTGTGCATCACTTAAATTTTAATTCGTATTTTTTTTCTCCTTTTAATTCCTGGTTTAGACCCGCATGAGTCACAAGATCACAAGATAAGGGAGCAGAAGCAGGCCATTCGGCCCATCGAGTCTGCTCCAAGGAAAAGGGAAAAAGAAATGGGGTGGGAAAAAAAGAGAGAGAAAAAAAAAACTATTCTAATCCCATTTGCCAGCCTTATCCCCATATCCCTTGATACCCTGACTATTTAGATATCTGTCTATCTCCTCCTTGAACACCCCCACTGATCTGGCCTCCACTGCTGTGCGTGGCAAGGAGTTCCACAATTTCACCACCCTCTGGGTAAAGAAACTTCTCCTCATCTCTGTCTTGAAACTGTACCCTCTAATTCTAAGATTGTGCCCTCTGGTCCTGGACACGCCCACCAAGGGAAACAGCCTAGCCACATCTACTCTATCCTTACCTGTCAACATTTTAAATGTCGCTACGAGGTCCCCTCTCATCCTTCTGTACTCCAGCGAGTACAGTCCAAGAGCCGACAAACGCTCATCGTACTTAAGCCCTTTCATTCCTGGAATCATTCTCGTAAATCTCCTCTGAACCCTCTCCAACGTCAGCACATCCTTCCTAAGATGCGGGGCCCAAAACTGCGCACAGTATTCCAAATGAGGCCTCACTAGCGCCCCGTAGAGCCTCATCAACACTTCCTTACTTTTATACACTATACCTCTCGAGATGAATGCCAACATAGCATTCGCTTTCTTAACCACCGATCCAACCTGGTGGTTAACTTTTAAGGTATCTTGTATAAGTACCCCCAAGTCCCTTTGTACTACCGCACTATCAATCTTCTCTCCTTCTAGATAATAATCTACCCGCTTATTTCTACTTCCAAAGTGTACAACTGCACATTTCTCAACATTGAATCTCATCTGCCATTTTCTTGCCCATTCTCCTAAACTGTCTAGGTCCCTCTGCATTCTTTCTATTATTAAGTCATTAAGGCTTTGTCAGAATACTTTGTTGAAGAGCCTTATTCCAGTTTGACTTTCTCTTCACCACACCACCCTGTAGAGGGTACTGCTGTGGAGCTGACACCAGATAAGTGAAAATCTCCACTGATGAGCTGACTAATAATACCGAGAGCAGAAGTTAACAAGGTAACGGCCAGTTGCTCACAACAGTGGAGGCTCAATAAACTGATATGTGTTTGCATCAAAAACAAGAATGACAGGATTTGAATGGAATCAGTGAACAGGAAAGAATAGTATGGATATTACAATTTATATTTTGGACTGCATTCACGGAAAGGAGTGAAAGAATCATCCTTATGGAAATATGATTATGCTCTTGATGAATCTTCTGAATTTCAGGTTGATAACATTTTGAAATGGCTCCCCAGCAGAAAACGGGAAGTGACACTGGTCTAGCATTGAGATAGAAGTATTTTGTTTTGGCCTGTTCTGCTGAATTGGGTACTTGCTCTATGACCTTTGCAGCTTGAACTAGGAGAGTGCTCTATGATTGATATGGGAATGTTGGCTGCATTGCCTCTATGTGTAATACAGCAAGTGAATCAGAAACTGCAAAGTGATGTGGCAGGAGTTGAGCAGAGCACGAGGTACATCCCAGGACCTTTTTGGTTGGAGACCAACTGGGTGATCTCAAAAAGTTGGAATGGGCCCAAATTTGAGAACAGTCAATTTTCTTTGGTTATTATACTGCTGAACAAGTTTGAAAATGGAGTAAATAAATTCAGTGCAAACATTGACATCTACATGTTAATTAAGTGTAGCCAGTGACTGCTAGTTGTGAAATGCCTCTTCAAGCAATTTTCCTTTCTCTGTTCTCCCTATTTTTTCTTTCATCTCGCTCCTAGTGTTTGTTCAGTTTTTGCTCATTTTATTCTTTCTGTTCCATTTCTCTTTCTAACCTGGCGTTTGTTAAAATGCATAGTAAATTTCACTGGACTGGATTTTCTGTATGTTTACTGTCTTGGATGTATTAGTAAATGAGAAAAATACATGGAAATGAAATGGCATCTCTCAATGTTTATTGCAGCTCCTCAAATCAATGATCCCCATTCCTTTTACTACAACAACTGCTATTTATATGGCTTTTTGAGTCATACAGTACGGAAATAGGCCCTTTTCCCAATTGATCCATGTCAACCAAGCTTCCCACCTAAGCTGCTTCCATTTGCCCACATTCAGCCCATATCCCTCTAAACTTTTCCTGTCCACATATCTGTCCAAATGTCTTTTAAATGTTGTTAATGTACTTGCCTCAACCACTTACTTTGGCAGCTCATTCCATATGCGGACCACCTTCTGAGTGAAAAAGTTGTCCCTCAGGTTCCTATTAAATGTTTCTCCTCTCACCTTAAACCTATTCCCTTTAGTTCTTGATTCCCCATCCTTGCTTGGGGGGTAGGGAGACATTTTTCACCCTATCTATGCCCCTCATGATTTTATACACCTCCATAATGTTACCCCTCATTCTCCTATGCTCCAAGGCATGAAGTCCCAGCCTGATCAACCTCTCTATAACTCAGTACTTCAGGTCTGGGCAACATCCTCATAACTCTGCTCTGCACTCTTTTCAGCTCAATGGCATCTTTCCTGTAGCAAGGTGACCAAAACTGAACACATTATTCCTTATTTGATCTCACTAACATCTTGTGCAACTGCATCATAACATCCCAACCTTAATACTCAATGCTCTGACTGATGAAGGCCATCATGTCAAAAGCCATGTTCACCAACGTGTCTACCTGTGATGAAACAGGTAGACACATGTTTTAATGCAGAACATAATCACGGAGAGGGAGGGAGGGGGGGTTGACCAAATATTGCTCGAGGTGAGTTTTTTTGGTGCAGTTTTGGGAGGAATTTAGAGACTGGGGCCTGAGGTACATGAAGCAAGAGGGATAGAATACTTGGGAGGGGCTGTCATATTAGTGCTAAAGGGATAGATTGAGGAGATCAGGTGCTAATGTCTGTCATTCAGGATGACACAACATGCTACAGGATCAGATAAGGTCAATAGATTTTTTTGGCTGAGCTGACTGAAGATTACAGATGTGCGGAAGGAAGGTAGGCTATGAGAATATTAAACTAATTGGAAGTGGAGAGGAGATGAAAGTTTTGACAGCTGATCTGAGTTGGGGGGAGGCAGATGAATGGGGATGGGCAAAGGACTGAACATGCAATTGAAATTCATTGCGATGGTGAAATCTCGTTCAATCTGAAATGGTCTGCAGGGGGTTCTGGAGGTGAGTGACAGAATTAGTAGGCTTGCAGAACTTGTACTGGGGCTGATTTAGGTTTTTCTATCGTTTAACTGGAGCAAATGGCAGCTCAACTAAGATCAGTAGTAATCTGACGGCAGAGGTACAAATGGAAAGGTGGACACCAGTGGAAGGAGAGAGCTGGGTATAGCCAGCACACCAGTGGAAGCTAGCTCCATATCTGTGGATGTTATATTCAAGGGCAGCATTCAGTTGAAGATGGATGGGAGATGAAAAGCTTCTGCTCGAGAAAATATAGAATTGGATGAGTTTTGTAATCTGAGCAAAATAACACCTAGTTGGATACTGGGGGAGAGACATTGGAGAGGGATGTGGTTAATCACGTCAAAGTGGCCAGAACTGATTGAAACATTCAAAACAGCTCTGTACAAAGCGAGTCTGTTGGCAATTTCTTTTAGAACAGCATACTAAAATACTGAAGGTCAAGCATTACAATTTCATTTATGCTGTGGAGCAGAAGTTGCAAGAGAATATTTAATGCTTAGCAGCAAGGTGCAAGGCTTCTGCTGTGGCGAAAAGAGAAAATGAAGCTCATTTGATAGGAATGATGATGCAGATCTTCGCACATGGTTTTCAACATTATTATCTGTTCTCACAGTTTAAGGCAGCAATGCAGAATTGACAAACCACCAGAGACTGAAGATATCCACAGGATGGATGTGCTGTAAACTTCAAATGTACTATATTGTATCAACTAAAGAGGATTCTATTTGTCTACCTGCACTGCACTTTCTCTGTAACTTTAACACTATATTCTGCATTGTTTTTTCCCTTTTACTACTACCTAAACATATTTGTGTATGAAATGATCTGTCTGGAATGCATAGACCAGAGGTTAAGCCTTTGTTTATTTATTCAGTTTTGGTATCTTGGCATTGCTCAGAAGTAGCTGCAGTGTATTATGGTGATGGTATGCACTGTTACCACTGTGCACTGGTAGCAGAGGGAATGAATGTTTAGGGTGAAGGATGAGATATTAATCAACTGGGATGTTTTGTCCTGAATGGTGTTGAGCTCAAGTGCTATTGGAACAGTACTCAACCAGTCAACCTGAAATCCATTACACTCCTTATGGCTTGTACATTTGTAATGTGAAAGGTCATGGCTGTCATGTGACACCACTGAGTACTGGTCGAAGGTGACACCACTGTCAATCAGGGTCTAGCCCCACCCAGCCATTTAGCAGCACACTCTGACCATTGGCCCCTGGGCACACCTCTCATACCTGGCCATGACCCATTGGACTTCTTGAATTACCTGGTCTAGCCCTACCCAGCTCTCCAGCACAATAAAGGATGCCACGTGTGTGTGGCCTGCTCTCTTTGATTGCTGCCAGGGTTGAAACCATGTCGAGGGACCACTGGTAAGAGTGTGCGCATCCACAGGAGTTTAGGGGCGTTTTTAAGTAGATTCCCAGTAGCGTAGAGCCATTGCTTCTCCCAGAGGCAGGGAGGGGTTTCGGGCACCATATTGCGTTTTTCCCTGACCATTTGTAACTAGCTTACCGTGTGTGTGTGTTCGTGTGTGTGCACTTCACCCCCATTGCGATTACCCGAGTGAGTGTGCATCCGTTCCTGTCATTCTGTTCCCGCGTTTGTCTTTGTAAATAAATTCTTTTTAAAATCCAAAGACTGTGTTCGGATACCTCTGCCTTTTGGGACCCGAAAGAACCTTTTCCCACAACAGCATTAGTGGAAAGGCTGTGGGTGTCAGCAGATTAGTTCTGCTTTTGTAGCCCAACTATTTATATCCTGGTCCAGTTGAATTTCTGGTCAGTTTGTTTTCTGGTTCACATGCCTCTGACACCAAGCAAAGTATGTCCGTTGGGAATAAGGGCATGAAAACCAAAACACACTGCTGTCTGCGATGTGATGGCCTTGTCTCAGTTGGTAGGATCCTTTCCTCCTGAGTTAGAAGGTTGAGGTTCCATAAAATCCACTTCAGAGATCTGACCATGTCATTTGATGGTGACATTCCCAGTGCTATGCTGAGGTAGAGCTGCAACATTGAATGTGCTGGCTTTCTGCTGAACCCCTAGACCTCTATCTTGACTGTTGGCTGGACATAAGATCCCAGAACACTAAACCAAGAAGGGTGAGACTTCTCCCCTGATGCCTTCAGTGCTCTTTGCCAACTGAACCATCACCTTCCCAAATACAAACTTGCATGAGTAATTGACGATTTGTCGGAATACTTTGAAGAGCCTTATTGCAGTTTGACTTTCTCTCAGAGCACACCACCCTGTAGAGGATCCTGCTATGGAACTGACACCAGATAAGTGAAAATCTCCACTGATGAGCTGACTAAAGTACCGAAAGGAGAAGTTAATAAGGTAATGACGAGTTGGTCCTCAACAGTGAAGACACAATAAACTGATATGAATTTGCACTGAAAACAAGGATAATGGGATTTGAATGGAATCAGTGAACATGAAAGACTAATATAGAAATTGTAATTTATTTTGGACTGCATGCATGGAAAGGACGGGAGTGAAAGAATCATCACTATGGAAAATATGACTATGCTCTTGACAAATCTACTGGATTTTGGATTGATAACATTCCTAGTATAAATTATTTAGTCATTATCTCATGGCCATGGAATTTTTGGCTGTTGAGTTTCCTACAAGAGTGACCACGCCTGAAAAGTACTTCATGGATTGTAAAGCATTTTGAGCTATCCTTCAGTTGTGGAAGACGTAAATAAATGTAAGACTTTCTATAGGAATGAGTATATAATTGATGACGCCTGCAGTTAGCTTCCTTGCACAACACAGACTGCTAATCTTGGTCTGGTGGCTGTTTTACTTTCCAGGGCACTGGGACAACATTTCATGCAAACTATGGGTCGTAAGTAACTGCCTGAGTTCCCACTTGTGCAATATAAATGAAATATAGTCATTCGCACTAAAGAATGTGCGTCATGACTATTAATGAACACCATATTTTGCTGCTGCAGCTTTTAACATCGAGATGTAATGAGGCTTCAACTATCAATCTCTCTTCTAGCTGCTTCCTGGCAGTTTCGTTAATGCCAGCCTGCATAATCAAGAAGGTCGAGAACCAGAATAGATGAAAATAGGTGAAAATCTTATGCTAATTTTGGCAATACACTGCGAGTTCATAAGCATGTGAATGGACTGATTCACATTTTAGATGCAGTCCTTTCATCGGACTCTTCTGATAAAGGACACCTCTGTGAAATGTTAACATGTTTTTGCAGATTCTGGTGTAGGTTTTTAGGCAGTTTCAATTTTCCAGGATTTTTAAAGAATCAGTATATAGTGTAATTAATTTTATAAAAGTATTTTATCCACGGTAAATGGTGATAAATTACCACTTCCATTCCAAATAATGCAAAACAAACTGTCAAACTAAATTCAGTCTTCTGATGATAATTATTTTTTTGAGTGTGTGCTTGTAAGAATTTAAATTACCAATAATTTGAAGTGAGCAATGTAACCAACCACAACGAAGAATATACTGTTGAAAAATGTAATTATCAGATAATCTGATTTCAATTACTTTGCATTAATCATGGATCACAGCTGTCATCCTTGGCTTGCTGATAGCACTCTTGCCTCTGACTTAAAGGTTTGGGAGTTCAAGTTCCAACTCCAGAAGCTTGTGTATACACTCTCGGCTAACAATTTAGTGACATAGTGCTGCATTAGTGGGGATAGATAGTTCTTTAGCAATTTTAAACTGAGGCTCAGTCTGGCTGCATAAATTTGATAGATCACACAACACTTTCATTCAAGAGCAGGTGGATTTCTCACCAAACACTTGGCCAATGATTAGCAAAAATCACTAAAATGATCATTGATCAACTTGTGTTTTCTGAAAAAGTTGCTTTTCCCTTCAATTTGCAATGCTGACAATTTAGAAAGCATCCTAACTGTAAACTACTTTGCTAAACCCAGATGTTAGTAAAGGCATTGCAATACATTGGGTAAACAAGCAGACGAATAAAGGGAAGTTATTTTATGCAGTTTTACTGTAGCCAGAGCTGCATTTAAGTGAAGTTGGATACAGTATATTGGTGGAATCATTACAACAACAATCAGTCAAAGAATCGCACTGGGCTAGGAAAAGGACACTGCACCACTCTAGTATAATGTATTAGTAATGAGAACCAATTATCTGCAGGGGATTGTACCTTGAATGACCAAAATATCCAGAGGAGAAAAGAGAAGGAAAATCCAGGGATGAATATTCCAGACATGTAAATCCCTGGTCTTGATTTAGAAAAGTATAAGGAAAGGATTACAATAATTCAATATCTCATGGTTTAGTTGACAATTAATAATCCATAAAATTTTTATGATTACATTTTTATTTTCATTGTACCATTTAATCCATCTGAAGTTCCATTGTAGTATGAATTTTTAGGAACGCTAAAAGGGGGATGGGAACCAGAAGGATAGGTCAGTGGAAGAGGAGGATGGGGAAAAGTCAGATCTAATAGATAGAGAGGCATTAAGGAAGGAGAAGCAGAGTACAGGGTATAAAAATAGAAAAGTGGATGGGCTAAAGTGCATTTACTTAAATGCAAGAAGTATCAGGAATAAGGGTGATGAACTGAGAGCTTGGATAAGTACATGGGACTATGATACTGTGGCTCTTGCAGAGACTTGGCTGTCACCAGGGCAGAAATGGATATTGAATATTCCTGGTTTTCAGTGTTTTAAAAGGGATAGGGAGTGGGGGGGGGGGGGCGGGGAAGAGGGGGGAGGGGTGGCAATACTGGTCAGGGATGCTATTACAGCTGCAGAAAGGGTGGATAATATAGAAGGATCCTCTCTAGAGTCAGTATGGGTGGAAGTTAGGAACAAGAAAGGAGCAGTTACCCTCCTGGGAGTATTCTGTAGGCCCCCCAGTAGCAGCAGGGATACTGAGGAGCAGATTGGGAGGCAGATTTTGGAAAGGTGCAAGAATAACAGGGTTGTTATCATGGGAGACTTCAACTTCCCAAATATTGATTGGCACCTGCTTAGTGCCAAAGGTTTAGACGGGGCAGAGTTTGTTAAGTGTGTCCAGGACGGATTCCTGTCACAGTATGTTGACAGGCCGACTAGAGGGAATGCCATATTAGATCGAGTATTAGGTAATGAACCGGGTCAGGTGACAGATCTCTCGGTGGGTGAGCATTTGGGGGACAGTGAACACTGCTCCCTAACCTTTAGCATTTTCATGGAGAAGGATAGGAGCAGAGAGGATGGGAAGATATTTAATTGGGGAAAGGTAAATTATGAGGCTATAAGGCTGGAACTTGAGAGTGTAAATTGGGATGACTTTTTTGAAGGGAAATGTACTATGGAGATGTGGTTGGTGTTCAGGGATCTCTTGCAGGATTTTAGGAATAAATTTGTCCCGGTGAGGCAGAGAAAGAATGGCAGGGTGAGGGAACCATGGGTGATGAGAGGTGGAACAACTAGTTAGGAAGAAGGCGGCAGCATACATAAGGTGTAAGAAGCAAGGATCAGACAGGGCTCGTGAGGAATGTAAAGTAGCAAGGAAGGAACTTAAGAAGGGGTTGAGGAGAGCAAGAAGGGGACATGAAAAGGCTTTGGTGAGTAGGATTAAGGAGAATCCCAAGGCTTTTTTCTCGTACGTGAAGAGCAGAAGGATGGCGAGAGTAAAGGTAGGTCCGATTAGAGACAAAGGTGGGAAGCTGTGCCTGGAAGCTGTGGAAGTGGGTGAGGTTCTCAATGACTACTTCTCTTCAATATTCACCAAGGAGAGGGGCCTTGATGAGGCTGAGGACATTGTTGGTAAGGGTAATGTTCTAGAGCATGTAGATATCGAGAGGGAGGATGTGTTGGAGCTGTTAGAAAATGTTAGGACAGATAAGTCCCTGGGGCCTGATGAAATATTCCCCTGGCTGCTTCGTGAGGCGAGGGAGGAGATTGCTGAACCGTTGGCTAGGATCTTTGAGTCCTCATTGTCCACAGGAATGTTACCGGAGGATTGGAGGGTGGCAAATGTTGTCCTCTTATTCAAAAAAGGTAGTAAGGATAGTCCATGGAATTACAGACCAGTGAGCTTGTGTCTGTGGTGGGCAAGCTGTTAGAAAGGATTCTAAGAGATAGGTCTATGAGCATTTAGAGAATCATGGACTGATTAGGGACAGCCAGCATGGCTTTGTGAAGGGAAGATCTTGCCTCACAAGCCTGATAGGGTTCTTTGAGGAGGTGACCAGGAAGATTGATGAGGGTAGTGCAGTGGATGTGGTCTACATGGATTTTAGTAAGGCATTTGACAAGTTTCCACATGGTAGGCTTCTTCAGAAGGTCAGAGGCCAAGGGATCCAGGGAGGCTTGGCCGTGTGGATTCAGAATTGGCTTGCCTGTAGAAAGCAGAGGGTTGTGGTGGAGGGAGTGTATTCAGATTGGAGGGCTGTGACTAGCGGTGTCCCACAAGGATCGGTTCTGGGACCTCTACTTTTCGTGATATTTATTAATGACTTGGATGAGGGGGTGGAAGGGTGGGTTAGCAAGTTTGCAGATGACACAAAGGTTGGTGGTGTTGTGGATAGTGTGGAGGGCTGTCGAAGCTTATAGAGGGATATTGATAGGATGCAGAGCTGGGCTGACAAGTGGCAGATGGAGTTCAATATGGAGAAATGTGAGGTGGTACACCTTGGAAGGACTAACTCAACGGCGGACTACAAGGTTAATGGCAGGATTCTGGAGAGTGTGGAGGAGCAGAGGGGTCTGGGGGTTCATATTCACAGATCACTGAAAGTTGCCACACAGGTGGATAGGGTAGTTAAGAAAGCTTATGGGATGTTAGCTTTCATAAGTCGTGGGATCGAGTTTAAGAGCTGCAAAGTAATGATGCAGCTTTACAAAACTCTGGTTAAACCACACTTGGAGTACTGTGTCCAGTTTTGGTGGTCTCACTATAGGGAGGATGTGGAAGCGTTGGAGAGGGTGCAGAGGAGATTTACCAGGATGCTGCCTGGATTGGAGAGTATGGAGTATGAGGGGAGACTAAGGGAGCTGGGGCTCTACTCGTTGGAGAGGAGGAGGATGAGGGGAGACATGATAGAGGTGTACAAAATATTAAAAGGAATAGATAGAGTGGACAGCCAGCGCCTCTTTCCCAGAGCACCAATGCTCAATACAAGAGGGCATGGCTTTAAGGTAATGGGTGGGAAGTTCAAGGGAGATATCAGAGGGAGGTTTTTCACCCAGAGAGTGGTTGGTGCATGGAATGCTCTGCCTGGGGTGGTGGTGGGGGCTGATATGTTGGTCAAGTTCAAGAGATTGTTAGATAAGCATATGGAGGAATTTAAAATAGAGGGATATGTGGGAGTAAGGGGTTAGATAGTCTTAGGCGTGGTTTAAAGGTCGGCACAACATGGTGGGTCGAAGGGCCTGTATTGTTCTATGGTTCTAATCAAAGCAGATTAGCAGTGACAGAAAGATGACTGAAAATATCACGCACATTCTCTTAAAGGCTGGAGTCAATCCTTTTGATGCAAGTCGGGATGAAAATGAAACAACTTGTGTAAAAAGACTGAAGGTACATAAATTTCCTTGGTTGGGCAACTTGCATTTGCATGCCAACTGGCCACGTGCTTGGAGTGGAAACTTGTGTGCATACGATACAAAAATGATGGAAGTAATTACTGGACAGTGTCACTGTGGGACAAAAATTCTGCATGCTCTTAGTTGGACGTAAACATTTGAATGCGTGGGCAGCCATTTTTCTAAGGCCTAATGAGTAAGAGAATTGAAGTGGCAGGAAAGTTTGAGAGGAAACTGCTCTGTACAGTTTTGAAGATTGTTGACTAGTTTGGCAATTTGTCCCATGGTGTGTGTTATCAACAAGTCTCCTTATTGCAGAATGCCTATCTGGTATTTCTGGCCCAAACCGTTGTCTCCCACAGCAGATACTTGTGATAACTCCTTTAAATATGATTGATGTTTTGGTTGGTGTGAGAGTTGGACATAGCTAGCTGATTCAAAACCTCTTCATCCTTTAAGAGCCAAGTATATCTAAGGAACAAATAGCTGTGATAAAACCAGTTAACATGGTCTCTGTGGCTAGGAGCCTAGCTTCTGGTCTCCTGGGATTGAACGGTTCCTACTCTATCTCCTTTTAGTAGTTAATACAAATGAACTTGGATCTTGAAGAGGAAGCCCTTTACGCAAGAACAGTTGCAGCAAGTGTAAAATGTGTCGCAATCTATATCTCTCATGCCAGACATTGAATGCTGATTTCAAAATTAATACCACCTTAGGATTCTCTTTGTGTTTGATCTGTAAACTAAAACAGCTTTCTTCAATAATACCTCATTTTCTGATTGTAATCTTTCAGACCCACAGTGACCTACCTGGAATGATGCAACAGTCATGAGTAATGTTAACATTTCACTTCATGGATTTTTAAGTAGGATTTGAATCTCCCATCCAGATGTTATATTGCTCCCTTTGGTGGTGAGTTACCTTCCTGCTTTAGAAGAGTGCAGGACAGCACAGTGGTGACCTGGGTTCAATCCTGATCTCTGGTGCTGGCTGTGTGAAGTTTGTACATTCTTTCTGGGTCCCTGTCAATTTCCTTCCAGGTGTTCTGGTTTCCTCCCACATCCCAAAGACATGTTGGTTAGTAGGTTAACTGACCACTGTAACTTGCCCCGTGTAGGTGAGTGGTAGAATCTGGGGGAGGGTGTGGATGGAGTTATGGAAATGTGGAGAGAATTCAATGAGATGAGTGTAATGTGATGGTTAGCATGAATGCAGTGGCCTGAAGGGCCTGTTCTCCATGCTGTATGACTGATGCTTTGAAGATGTAACATGCTAAACAAGTTATTTGTTGAACTTCAAGCTTGGTATAGTGATTCCCAATCGTGAATTACAAATGATGCACTATTCTTTAGTAGAAGAACACTTGGCAATTGCTGACTAATTCATAGTTGCTAAATATAACATAATAGTTACCTTAGAAAGTGATATCAAAGTATAATACAAATGAAGAGTTCAGATTGCTTTCCTAAACCAGAAGAAGAATGTTTGAACGCTTTATTAATGTTAGCTGAAACACAAGATGAGAGGGCTGAGTCACCAATGCTGGTCCTGGGGCAGGGAGATTAATGGCACATGGAACTTGGTTGCTCTGTTTTAAATGACACAATGAAGAACTCTGCTTGTGTGCCTGTGTTTTCTCACGGTGTGGCTTTTCAGCCATGTGCTCCCATGCTAGGGACTGGTGCTTCAGTTGCTTTCTTTCTCATATTGCAGTGTATCTGTGCATATTTGAAAGATCATGTATTTGTGTATCTGAAATACCTATTCCCAATTATTGTCAAAGAATTGTCTTGACTTTGTCTTGTAAAACACTTTTTTGAGCATCGCCTTATTGCCAATTGTCTCTGACATGTGTATTTTGTGGTTCTAGTGTCAAGGATTTGCAGAGTGATGAGGTGGTCTGGATTGTAAGGCCTTCTCTGCTAAATCTTTGAGCTGCACATCAGACATTCTACTTCAATTGCTGTCCTCCATTTCCCACATAATAAACGAGAAGATTTTAGTATCACTCTCAGAAGCTCTCCATTTATATAAGGGTGCACAATTTCAGTTGATGAGCAATACTTATTAGTGTGGAATTTAATTAGTCAGTACAATTGCCAACTTCCCCCATTTTCTATATAATATTGGCTTTGAAAATTGGGTCATTAGCAGACAACAAACCAAATACAGTAATTTGACTTATGGATGTTTGATCTACAGATTTTTGCAATGAAGCCATGACTCTTTGGGGTATGCATCTTCAATTTCCAAAACTATTTTTCACTGTAAATAAATATCCTGTAACAGTCTCCACCCATATGAATGCATTATGCCAAAATATTTTGTCCAGTTCTTTTGATTTAAGAAACTTTGTTTAATGAAATATTTTCCAGAAATACATCCCTTTCATAAATCGAGGAATAAATCATATGAATTTCTGCTACGTTTCCACTCCTGTTGCACCCTCCCTCCCCCACCCCGACTCCCCAAGCCCAGGCTACTACTTTTCCCTCAACTCCCTTCTGGGTGTGTTCACGTGGGGTTAACTATCTGGGCATCTTCTCTCGCTCTCTCTCTCTCTCGCCCTCTCTCACACACACACACACATATATATATACTGGTGGATAGTCAGCTACACCAAGTCCTTGTTATCTTCTTAGCTGCTGACCTTCTGTGTACTGATGAGTGTTTGGGGAGGGGGGTGGTGGGCGAGTGGGAGGGTGGCGGTGATGGAAGGAGGGTGAGCTGATAAGAATGCAAACAGGCTTGTATACAAATGGAAGCTGAAGCTTAAAAATTGGCTGCAGTATATCATTGCAGCTTTACTGTTGTTGCTGGTAGCCTTAGTGGGTATCTGTATTTTCTTTGGTTATCAGTGGGAAGCCCAAGCACCTGTCCCTCAAGAATAATGAGAATGATCTATTTAAATAAGACATTGGGAAAACACCATTTCTTACCATTGCTTTCTCTAAAGAATTGGAACCTCTGGGAACTTTGGGAGTTCTACAATGCAGCAGCAACAACCAATCGATCAGTTAATTGCACTTGACAGTTCCTGGTCTTACCAACCAAGATGACATGTTGCATCACTCCTTTAATAATGAGGAAATTAATAAAAAAAATCAGAAACCTAAAATAATAGTCCAGTGTCTGAGCTTTACTTCTTTGCAAGTCTTCCAGATACTTTGGTCAAAGGACTCTCCTCCTCCATCTAGCCCTAACTGTTTGATGTTGTTGAGCTGTGGTGTTTTTGTTGGGGGGTTAGTGGTTGTAGTGTGAAAGGTCATGGATGTCATGTGACTGTGACAACGCTGACCCCTCTGGCTGGGATGACACTGTTGAGCACATGGCCGAAAGCGACACCACTGTCAATCAAGGTGTGGCTCCACCCCACCCATTAGGTAAACACCTTTGTCCTTGCTGGACCACCTGGATTGGTCCTTGCGAGCACTTTTGTCCCTGAGCACATCTAACCATTGGCCCGTTTAAACACCTTTGTCTTTGCCACCCAGCCCTCCAGCAGTATAAAAGTGCTGCATGTTTGGTTCTCTCTCTGTCTCTGTCTCTCCGAGGATGTTGAGGTAAGCTGTGCTTTACTTCAGAGCAGTTAGTTAAGGACTCCCGAGACCAAAGAGCCAATGTTTGTCCAGAATCGGTGTTTAAACATTGTATTGTTTATTCCTTGATCATTTGTAACCAGTTATTGTGTGTGTGTGCACCTCACCCCTGTTGTGATTCCCTTTACGTTCACGATCTCCTGCTTGAGAGTGTGCATCCGTTCCCATCCATTCTGTCCCCACGTTTGTCTCTGTAAATAAAATTCTCCTTTTTAAAGTACAAAGGCTTGTGTCTGAAGCCCTCTGCCTTTAAGACCTGAAAGAACCTTTTCTCACAACAGTGGTGCACTCACTTTCCTATCCCTTGTCTCTCCACATGCTGTCCAGAAAGATCTTTGGTGGTCTTGTTGAGATGGCTCCTGTTCTTCCAATATGAAAAGCCTCATCAGTTATGACCTCTTACTGTCTGGGCTGTGGTATCTGTTGAGTCGGTACTGCTGTGCCTAGAATTGGTCTGATGTGGGTCACCAACTCTTCACTGCATCTCCTAAACAACCATGAACCAAGTATGGAAATGGGAATGCCACATCTCAATTCAATACAATCACTTTTTTAGATAACTTGGTTATTCTTACAGATGCCAATGCACTGCTGGGATAGCACAAAGCAGAATAGGCTTCATTGCATTGCTGTATGCTTTGTGATGTAGGTTATTGTGTTGACACTCAATGCCATCGTAAGTTTTCATCTTCCATTCTTTTGTGTTATTCATAACGTTAACTAATCTGAGGAACTATAATTCTCAAAAAGCACTCGGTGGTATAATTCTGATTCTACAAGTGTGAATTTTCAGTTTGTCTACTCGCAGAACTGACAGCTCTCACAGAGAGAAATTTGAATTGCCAGACTTCGACATGAACTAACACTTGAAGTCTGACAAAGTGCATGCTATTCAAGAATTCATTTCAAGTTGCGTGTGATTTACTCACTGAAGCTCATACCTTTGTGCCTCAATTCTCCTATTACACATTTAAATTGCTTTTTAATACCTTAATGTTTTTATTTTTGGCAGATTTTTTTCCCCAACTCTCCCTCTTACTGTCCAGGTAAGAGGGAATTACTCTGGGATTGAAAAGCAGCCCTTGGTGACTTCTGCTAGACCATCCGGACAGTGTATCCAGACGTACTTTCTAAATGATCTACTAATTCCCCATGGATAGAAAGGGTGACTTTACTATCGCTCTCTTGTTAGAGTCATAGAGTAGTATAGCACGGAAACAGGCCCTTCAGCCCAATTTGTCTATGCCCACCAAGATGGCCATCTAAGCTAGTCCCATTTTCCCACGTTTGACCCATATCCCTCTAAAACTTTCCTATCCATGTACATTCAGTCAAGAAATTCTGCTTTAAATTTATTTTTGTATAAACTTCTTTCTTTTTTATTCTACTTTCCTAGCTCCTATTTTCTGAAGTAATATTTTGCCTCTGACAGAATTTTTACATATCCTGTTATTGTCTCATCTTTCGGCTTAAAGACTTGAGCTTCTCTAATCTTTTGCCTTTGTTGATCCACTTTATTGTAGAGATTAGCCATGTTGTTCTTCCCCATTGCCTCCAGTGTATGTATTTTGTGGTTTCCAGTGACAAGAATTGACAGTGAAGCAAGTGCTCTGGGATTGAAAATCAACCCTTGGTAGCTTCTGCTGGACCATTCAGTGTATCCAGATGTACTTTCTAAATGCTCTATTAATTCCCTATTGATAGGGTGATTTTACTATCGCTCCCTTGTGCAGTCCAATCCAACTTCAGCCAGGATGCGATACATGGTATATTTATCAGTATATCATCTCCACGGATGCTGCCTGGCCTGCTGAGTTCCTCCAGCATCACAGTGTTTTTCATTCATATTTATCAGTACTTAATTTGTCTGTACAATTGCACGATCAAAATCCTTGTGCAAGTATTTCCCTCCACTTCCTTTATAAAAGAGGTTAGATCCAACAACAATCCAAGCAGTGATGATGATGATAACCTCACCATTTCCCTATCTTTTTCAGATCTCCACCGGTTCCCAAAACAATGCTTGTTTAATATTATTCTGCTCAGGATCACTCCCCTCCACCCCCCCCCCCCCCCCCCCCCCCCCCATATCTTATCAATCTAGGCTCTGATAGAAGACCAGCTTAAGAGTTTCTGATTCAAGCTTCACTCAAGACTCATCAAGATATGGACTGATTCTTGGCTGCAATGCTCAGGGAGGGCTCAATTTTTGGAGGTGTTGTCCTTTGTATTAAAAGTTAGATCAAGACTTCTCCACGCTCTCATGTGGATGCTGAAGGTCTCGTCGTTTCATTTGAAGAAAAACTGGGGTATCCTCCAATATCTAACTCCCCAACCATTACTAAAATTGATGAACAAATAGTTTTTATTGATGTTGTGGGTCGCTGATGTGCACTAATTTACCTGCTGTGTTTTCCTTTTTTTTTACTGAGACTTGTGGGGATCCAAACTGTTTTGATTCAATGTTGGGGGTGAATAATTGATGTTGGAAACCCAATGGTCCAATGAATGAATCCAAAGTGTGGCATTGTTGGCATTCCCTTCTCTAAGCTTTTTTTGGCCTATTGGGGAACACCTTACTCTCTTTCAGTCCTCTTTATTGAGGTTGGTGAGGTGCTTATCAAGAATGTTCTTCCATTAACCGTTGTCAGTATAGGCTTTGGGAAAATTGCATGAATTTAAAGTATCTTCAACCATACTTTATTTTTTTTCAAAGAGGCTTTTTGGAGTGAAAGTGCAAAGTTAGAGGTGCTTTTGTAAATCTGTAAGAAGCCAATAACTTATTGGCAAGCAGCGTACCTGTTCTAGTTAATGGGTTTCTGATGTGGTCCACCCTAGATAAGTGGGTGTGAGGAGGAATTAGTTTTAATAAGGTAGGCAGAGGTAACAATGACCCTGGAGTTCTTAAGTATACAAGCATCTATACTGAGGTACATTCAAGAACTTGGAGTTAGCTGTTTTCGATATTACTACCATCTCATTTGTAAGTAAAAATGCTTCACAATTCCCGTTGTGTATTGTTTTACTGATCAAAATTAAGTTTTCACCCTGGGTTATCGCATTCTTCATTCCCAGGATGCTGCTTTTTTCAATTCCTGTTAATAACCCAACTCTGTTTAATGTCTGTCTTGTGTTATTAATGTAGCTGTTGACATCTTGCAAGTTGATTGCGTCAACTAGACAAACGCTTTGGCCATTAAAGTATTAGAGCAAATCCAATATCTTGAATGAAATTGATGGTATCACATCGCATAACACTTGCTCTCTAACAGAGCCCCAGGTGCACTTGAAAGTAATAAGGACAATTGAATCTGTCCTTAGATTGGGGACAAAACAACATGGAATTAGATAGCAGTTCCAGCACAGAAACATGCCTTTTGGACCAAGAGGAGAGACTGGACAGGCTTGGAGCAGAGCAGGCTCAAGGGTGGGGTCTTGATGGGGGTATACAAAATTGAGAGGTGTAGATAGTGAGAAGCTTTACCCCATAGCAGAGGTACTGAAGGCCAGAGGGCATAGGTTTAAGGTGAGGAGTGAAGTGTTTGGAGGGGATCTGAGGAAGAAGTTTTTCCACTTGGGATGGTTGCAGTCTCCAATGCATTGCCCAAGAAGGCGGTGGAGGCAAATAATCTCACAACATTTAAGGCACATCTGAATGAGCATTTGGATCACCAAGGCATAGGAGGCTGTGAGCCAGGTGCTGGTAAATAGGGTTAGCCTTGATAGTACTTGAGGGTTGGTATGGACACATTGGACCGAAGGGCCTGTTTCTGTGCTGTGTAGCTCTGACTACAAACCTCGCATTGGTCGATGCTCTTGTGCTAATGCCCAAGGCAGGGTATCCAACAAATAGGCCTTGCACAGTTAACACACTTGAGAGACAATTCCCTGCTTACTGCTGTTGTAAAACAAAAAGTTGAATGTTGGTGGGTGTAGGGCATTCATAGGTCAGAGAGACTTGGAGTGGTGGGTTGTCGTGTCAATGGTGTGTGCGGATCAAGGCTTCACAAGCCAGAGCATTGAGTAGAATGGTTGCCAGAGTGAGGTTTGGTGAAGGGGTGGGGGGTGGTTGGGGGAAGGAATCAGTGACACAATCACGTTGATGTTGGTGATGGGTGCTGCTCCTGGAGTGCTTGACCAGAGACAGTGGCAGGGGTGTGGGTGGGGTTGGGGTCTGGTGGAGGGACGTTTTTACTTGAGGTGGATCTACTTGAAACCAATGCTCGGTGCTGAAGTTAATTTCCCTAGACCTGGTTGGGTGGATCCCTGTAACTCGAACTGAAGCAGGCCTCTTGTATATTGCACAGACCTGCTTCTGAATGATTGGCCTCGGGCCTCGTTTGTCAATGAAAGTAAAGGAAGCACTGTCCAGAAGTGGTTTGCGTGCTGTTGGATGGCATTTGAGACTCCCATAGAAAATGGACCCCCAAACCCTTCTCAAACTATGGGGGTTGGATCAGGTGTGCACTGTACAATTTTGAGCTTCATGCAAGGTCAGGCAGTACAGTGCTGACCAACTGGGTCAGAATGACTTGCTCAGCACGTGTACAGCATGTTTAATGTCATATTTACAGTGATGGTTGGACTGTGACCTTAAAGGAACTCAAGTGTTTGGGGTGAGACCAAGTCGGATCCTGTTTGGGGTGGTTTTAATTTTGTACCCAAAGAGACGACTAGCTCCCCGTGTTATCACACACATGAACAGAGAAGCTGGTAGGAAAACTGTAGACCCTTTTCCAAGCAGCAAGTCATTGACCAGTTATTAATGTTTTCCAGAGAAATTCAATCATAAATGTGTGATATGATTAGAATTTCCAGAATGCAATGCTGTCAGCTTTAACTATTCCCTGTGGCAAACTTAGTGTGTTCTATGGAAATTGCAGTTGCACCAAATACTGTACTTAACAATTAATTCTGAGAACCGGCATTCAAATCCGGTGATAGGATGGATGTAGTTATCAAAATATTTTTCCTTTTTACAGCTGGGACCAGTTTCATTGCAAACAAGCCAGAGAATGCTCTAGTTTAAAAGCAGGAGACATTATATCCATGGCCTGTGATATTGTCAGCTTAAGCATCAAGCTGTGGTATTTTTAGATAGCTCAGGCATAATACTTCTGTACAAAAAGATGCCCCCCCGATTGAAAAGGAATGAATGACTTGATGTGTTCATATATATAGATTTTCTATATTTTCATTTTAGTCCTCATGGTCAGTAAATTAGGTTTCTAAGTTATTGTCTGAGGTTGAATTGATGGTGATGTGTGCTGTTGTATAGAGTTCACTAATGTCTCTTTTTCTGGAATAAGCCAAGTACATTAACACATTGACTTCTGGATATTGGTAATTAGCTCTGCATCCCGACAGTAGATCCAATAAAGCATTTAAATTCAGCTGTGGCTTGTTTGAGTTTGTTACCACTGTTTGAACTGTTCATTGCTCCCACATCAGTGACTCACAAATTAATGTTGGTTGATATCATTTCCTTCTGTGATATTTATCTGGACAACATCTTTGAGGCATCACCCAGTCTATGAGACCACTTAAAGGAACTGTGGAAAAGGGAATTTTTCTGACCCCATTAGCTTGGGGTTTCATGGCTTAGCACTTGGTATTTGGAGATGGTCCTGGAACTTGTAAAACTGGATTCTCATTCACTTTCGACCCTTCTCATTCCTTCTGTTTATATGGACCCTCTGCTGAAACTAAGTTGCATATAATGGTGTGTTACCGTCCCTTACGCATCATTGACATTTGGCAGTAATCAGCTAGTGTAAAATAGGTAATTAGTGTGCCAGACATAGGTGATGGAGAAGTAAATCTATAGAGGTAAACACCATTTTAAAAACAGAATTCTTTTCCCATCAATATTTAATTTGTTTGCTCCTGCCACCAGCTTCATTTCTGGTCTGTCCATTGTTATCTAGAAGGCATAAAATGCAGTTCCAATTCCCTTTCCCCTTGTCCTCTTGAATATAAAAAGAGCAAAGCAGTGGAGTAACACCAGGCTTGCAAGGCTGTACTCAGTGTTGTGCTGACCCTGCATACTCCCAAGACAGAGGTGACGGGCACAGCCCAAGTAATAGGAACGTCGCTCCAAGTAGTGCAGACATTCGTTTTGCAGACTTCTGTTTTACTGTCTACAATGCATATACGTGCCACGTAGGTAGTGGTGGTCTCTCTATCAGGATCGGCCACCAAATAACTTATCCCTTTGTGTACATCACAATGTTTCTGTCATCTCAGACTGGTGTTTCATTACGAGAGGATTTGATTACAAGAGTAGCAACATCTTGTCTAGAGCCCTGGTGAGACTGCAGCTGGAATATTGTGCACAGACCTGGTCTCTCTACTAAGGAAAAATATTCTTGTGATTGAGGGAGTATAGAAAATGTTCTATAACTGATTGGTGGGTTTATCATGAGGGGAGAGATGAAGCAGACCACACCTGTACTCGTTTTGTCTTCCAAAGAATGAGAGGTGATCTCACTGAAACACACAAGTTTTATAAGAAATACAAGAAAACACAAAAGACTTAACAGGGTAGATGCAAAGTTGATGATTTCCCCAGGCGGTGGTGTCTAGAACCAAAGACCACAATCTTAAAAAGCATTGCCCATTTAAGATGATGAGATTTCTTCCCACAGTGGTATTGAATCCTCGGAACTCGCTACTCAAGTGTTGTGGAGGGTGAGTCGCTAATTATAATCAAGATTTTGGAATCGAGGGACATGAGGCAAGTGCAGGAAGAAGGGCTTCCAGATAAGAGATTAACCAGGATCTCATTGAATAGTGGAGCAGGAATGAGGGGGTGAATGACCTGCTCCTGCTCTCTTCTTGTCATATTACCTCTCCACCCAAATGAAAAGCATGCAGCCTTTGCTGGTTTTGGTAGGTTCCTTCGTTTGCCAGGATGAAAAGGGTTCATTGATGGTGTGATATGATGGGCTAGGCATTGAGATGTTTCCACTAGTGGTGCAATTTCAAATAAGCGGGCGTAGTTTGAAGGCTAGGGGTCGGTCATTTAAAACTGAGGAACTTCTTGCAGAGGCTGGTGAATCTCTGAAATTCTGTACCATGGGGCTATTGCTTTGGGGGGTATTTAAAGAGGAAGTAGATAAACTTTGAAAGATTTGGGAACTGAGGGCTATGGGGAAAAATGGTGCAGAAGAGGAGGTGAAGTCTGGGTGCAGATCAGTCATGATCATGTTGAATAGCAGGATAGCCTTGAGGGATGGGGTGTCCTACTCCTATTTTCTTGTGTTCTTCTGCCATGCACTGAGATCTCGATCTTTGGGGTCATATGGTTAAGTTCCCAGCAAACCAATTCTTTAACTTGTATTGGATTCTGTGGCCCATAGTCACCAGACCCACTTCTGACCCATACATGTAATAAGGGTTTTGTAAAGTGTCATAATATTTAAAGCAGCCGGAGGAAGATTGGCCACCCCCAGAGTCCTCCCACTCCACGTTTTGTTTTTGAGATTCTGCCAGTTCCTTTCGTGATGTGTGAAGAGCTCTGGCAAATTCAACAAAAACAGCAACAGCTTGAATTTGTATAGCGCCTTTATTCTGGGGTGAATAAAGTCCCTTGGCATGTCACGGAAACATAAACAGACAAACTCATTGTTGAGTCAAAGGAGTTGATGTTAGGAGGGATGACCTAAAAGGTTGGTCAAAGCAACTTAAAATAGAAGACTGATTATGTCAAGGTTTGTGGTGGAACTTCTGGAACTTAGAGCCTGGAGCATTGATGGGATAAAGTGGGCAGGAATGTATAAAAGGTTGGTGTTTCACAATGCAGAGAGTTGGGGGGTTTTCTGATCTATGGAGGATTCTATCTACAAGTCCACCCCAGCTTATGAACACTCGACTTGTGTACAGCCCGTACATACGAATGAGTGTTTGGGGAAACTGGCAGGATGGACTTACTGGCTGCTACGAGGCTGCAGGCATCTTCTGCATTGTGGGAACTCAGTTCGCGGCCGTACTTTTGACTTGCAAGCTAACAGTTCCCAGGAACCGGCCCCTGTATAACTTTGGGGGTGGGGGGGAGAACCTGTATAAGGCTTTCTGGGTGCTTTTCAGTGGGATTTTTGATATCCACTTTGTTTTTTTTTAAACAGTAATGTTATAAACATTCAGTCTTTAAAGCAAAAAAGAAATTAAATCTGCAATTAATATTTATCACAATCAACAAGGTAAATCATTCCTACATTTTTTCTAACACTATTGACCATCTCATTATTCCATATAGAAATGTTTATTTATATAACAGAATAAATAATGAAACAAATCTACCACTTCTATTTAGCCTAATGCATATTACAATTCAAACATATTCAGTGCAATAATAATGCAAAATATAATGTTTGCTGTACAGAATATCTTCTGAGGCAGTTCCTCTGGGTTGACGGTGATGTGCTTCCTCTCTGATTCTGTGAGTTCCAATACAGTTGGAGCAGCAGCTGCTCAGTGGAGTGAATAGGCAGGTGGATAGCTTGTGAGGTCTTCTGTGTCATCCTGACACATGCACTCAATGTTCTCAATGTCATTCTGAATGTTCCTTCTCTAGTTTAGGTGTTCATGGGCTAAATCTTCCCATGAGTTTGTGAAGACTCTTGTAAATCTCTATTGATGTGTGGTGGAGAGCATTCTGACTGGTTGTATCACAGCTGGTATGGAGGCTCCAATGCACAGGATCGCAAGAGGCTGCAGAGGGTTGTAGACTTGGCCAGCTCCATCACGGGCATAACCCTCCCCACCATTGAGGACATCTTCAAGAGGCGGTGCCTCAAGAAGGCGGCATCCATCACTAAGGGCCCTCACCATCCGGGACATGCCCTCTCTCGTTACTACCATCGGGGAGGAGGTACAGGAGCCTGAAGACCCACACTCAACAATTCAGAAACAGCTTCTTCCCCTCTGCCATCAGATTTCTGAATGGTTCATGAACACTACCTTGTTATTCCTTTTTTTGCACTATTCACTTATTTTGTAATTTATAGTAATTTTATGTCATTGCACTGTACTGCCACAAAACAACAAATTTCATGTCATTATAAGACATTGATAATAAACTTGATTAAATTTGGATTCTGATTCTGAAAGATGCCACTCTTGTCGTTTTAATTTTTCTCTGACTTGATCCTTGCACAATTGATCTCAGTGAACCTAATCAAGCCAATACACGCCAAAGCCTGCTCACTGCATCAAGTTAGATAGTTACTGGATGAGTAGCCACATTCCAGGACCATTGATCCAGAGACATGAGTTTGGACCCCAGCATAGAAGCTGGGAAATATAAATTTCATGTAATTAAACTTGGAATAGTGGGGGAGGAAACTGCTTTCAGTAACAGTAATCATGAAACCACCAGATTACAGTAAAAATCCATCTGGTTCAATGATGTCCTTCAGGGAAAGAAATCTGGTTGACTTGGCCTGGCCTATATGTGACTCCAGACCCAGTAGAGTGGTTAACTTTCTACTACCTCCTCAGTGTAGGGGCAAGTAGGGATGGGGCAATAAGCACCTGCATGATGCCCATATTCTATGAACAAATAAGGCATTGGCAGCAATAATCCTTATCCTGTAAATTAATTTTATTTCTTCATCAGTGAAATGTTACAGTGGCCTTGGGAAATGTACAGAATATTAGAAAGTGTGAGATTAAAATGGAGGCAATATACATTGCACAAATTGTTAAATTTTTCTTTTGTATTGATGTCCTAAACTTCTATGCTTGAAATTATAAATTAAAATACTGTTTAGGTTTACGATGATCAACACCAGGAAAAAGTATGTGGATGGGGGGGGGCGGGGTGGGGGGTGGTGGCGGGTAGATAAGAGGATAGAAACAGTTTACAAAGCAGAAGTGGGGGAAATCGTGAAAAGGAGATGGTTGAATTTCTGATGCCAGCTGCAAATTGGTCATGCTCCATGCCGACAGAATGGATTTGCAAAACTCCCCAGTTGGAAGGGTGAAAAAACAATACTGAACTTAACAGCTAACTTTTAATTAAGAATAATGAAATATGCAGCAGTGTAAGTGGCCACTGTAATTGTAACTTGTGCCTTAGTATTATGGTTCACTGAGGACAATACCATCGGTACAGTAATATAGTGTTGTTGGTATATTAATAAACCACAGCAATATGTTTCTTCAATAAAATTCTCAGCAGGCCAAGCAGCATCTGTGGAGAAATATCAACATTTGGGCCAGATTAGAAATGAAACAAATTTTAAGTTGTCGAGAAAGGGAGGACGGCCAGTGAGAATAAAGGGGAAGGTCTATGATAAGACAGAACAGAAGAGGTTGAAACAGTTGAATGATTTAAGTGGTGGTTGTGTGCTGGCTGAAAGAAGATGGTCAGGTATGTCTGGAGGAGTGTAAATAGGAGAAGTCTGAATTACCAGAAGCAGAGAGAAAAATACCTGATGCTGGAAAGAATAAAAACAGACTGACGTGACTGATTATTTGAAATTGTTGAATTCAGTCTTCAGTCCTGAAGGGCATATGTGCTGAGTCAGAAGATGAGGTACTGTTTCTTGTGCTTGTGTTTGTTCTTTGGAACAGAGTAGGCAGCTGAGGCCAGAGTGGGTGCAGCATGGGGAATTCAAGTGACAGGATGCTGGAAACACAGTATCACACTTGGGGGTTGAATGGAGGTGTCCTGCATCTGGTTTCTCCATTGTAGAGGAGACATGTCCTGAGCATTGAATGTTGTACACTAAAATGGAAAGAGTGTTTGGGGGGAAGGAAAGAGGTAAAGGGGCAGGTGTTGCATTTCCTGTGGCTACATGGGAAACTGCCATAATAAGAGTAGATTTACAGTGTCATAGAGGACTTGTTTTGGAATGCCGGAAGGGGAAGATATGTCTGGTTGTGGTTTGATAGGGGTGCTACAAATTACGAAAATGATCTACAATGTATCGACACTGGGGGTATGAGCCAGGGACAAGGGAACCCCTGACCTTTCTCTGGGTGGGAGGTCAAGGGGTGAGAGCATGAAACGGGAAACAGACCAGAGGCGACTGAGTGCTCTGTCAATAATGGTGGAGGGGTAGCCACGGTTATGGAAAAAGGAAGACCTTTTGGAAGGTGTCACCAGAACAGATATGTGATAGAGCTGGAGGACTGGAAGCATGGTGGGAGGAGGTGTAGTTAACTCTCTGTGGACTTCTGATGGGATATTGGTTGCTAACTTATTCCCTGAAAAGGAGATGCCCGGAAAGGGCAGGGAGGCATCAGAGATGGTGAAAGCAGGCTGGAAATTGGCAGCAGAGTTAATGAGACTTGAGTTCTTGAGAGCAGGAAGCACCGCTGATATAGTCATCAGTGTAATGGGGGAAAATATGTGAGGGAGGGGGTCTGAATAAGACTGATACAGGGAATGATCCATGTATGCCAACAAACTGGCATACGCAGTTTTTTTCCATAACTACAGCTTTTGATTTGGGGGAAGTGAGTGAGTTAAGGAAGATGTTGATTATGGGAACAAGTTGGACCGGGTTAAAGAGAGCGATAGTGAGGGCTCTGGATTTGTATATTTCTTATCCCATCTATCATGGGAGACTACTGCAAAATGGATTTTATGAACTAGTTGATTTGACTCAATATGGGTCATTAGTCAGGAGACCTCTAGCAAAAAATATTCATCCAATATTAATGGTGTCTGTCCATTTCAACATTAGACTGATAAGAGACAATCTTTTGAGCACAGGCTGTAACTAGGAATGTGCTGAATAACATTTTGTAATGAGAGAATTCCATTAATGTGAATTAGTCAAATCATATTGATTACAGTCAAAATTTGTTATTATTTCAGTAATCGACCCAGGATAAAGAATGTGGAATAAAAACAAAATGCTAGAACTACTCAACAGGCCAGGCAGAATTTGTGGAATGTTTCAGTTCATTGAACTTTCCTAAGAACTGGGATTGGAATCAACTTTCATGAACTTCATCCACATGTTTCCACTTAAAGAAATGGAAATAATGTTCATTAGGATATTTCTTTTGCTTAAGTGATTTAGGAGACAGGTCTGTGCCTATTTGTACAGAGATTTTTGGATATTAGGGGAATCAAGAAAAGTGGGGTTGGTGTAGGGAAATGGTGCTGAGGTAAACTATCAGCCATGATCTTATTGAATAGTGGAGCAGGCATAACAGTTGAATGGCCTCTTCCTGCTTCTAAACGTATGTTCTATTCGGGGTTGCAAGTTTATCTGCATATATGATTGTGAGACAATATATATAGCGCAAAACTTGATATATTTCTATTATCTGAGCAGTAACATGCAGATTAGCAATTAACAATGCTACTTTTTATGCTTTACACAGAGGTCATGATTATATTAATCTATTTCTTGCTTGGTGTCTCAAATTCTGCCTGAAATCCTTGAAGCACTCCTGCTTGCAGGTCTCCATTCTTATGCCCTTGCCATAATTAACAGCCTACAGTGATCTCCCAAGCAAAATGTTAAGAAGGACCCAGCCTGCCTTGAAGAGGGGGCATGTCCATATGATAGACCTCTGCTAGCTCAAGCTCTGGCTCCTTTAACTCGCTCTGGATCATTTTGTTTTTCCAAACCCTTGGCCTGTTACCAGATGCAAACACTATCAAATGTAAATAATGCCCCTGGGGTGAAGTGATGTTTCAAAAGAGATGATAAAAGAAATAATAATTCCTCAGAAAATGGTACAATGGCTGATGCAAATATTTCTTTTCACCCCAGAATGCATTTCATTATACCCTGTATTTCATCTCCACATGCAGTTAGATTAACTGGCATCCTGCTTGCATCTGTCACTCATCCTTAGTGGAGTCTCTCTCAAAGTAAATGGTAAATAAATCATTATTGGTTGCAAACTGAAATATGTTTGAGGAGCAATCTTCCGACTATTTATAACAAGCACACCACTTTTGAATGTATTGTGTCAAATTGCTGTTTTCTAGTTTTTTTTTATTGTTTTTCAAAGGGAGAGGGAAACTGTGTCCAGATAATTACAGCTTGTATTTTTGCAACTGTTTTGCAAAGTCATTTCCTTCCATCCAGTGAGTTGCCCTCAATATTTTGGATAATTTTCAGTTTAATTTCAGTTTAAAATGCAAGTTCATATTGCCAGATAGTAAAAGTTTGTTCACTTATGCACTGAATTTTAGGAGATCTGGCATTAATATCTCATTCAACTTCAACTAAAAGTGGTGTCCAGTTAAACCCTTAAAGATTCTCATTTGAAATATTAGTTGAGCTCTTCACAAATAAGAGAGGTTTAAATTGGTTATATTGGGTGGGGGGGGGGGGGGGGTTAGGGGGGGGAGGAACTGCACTCTTTTGACATTAGTGTTGACTTGCAGCTCCTGAGATGCAAGCACTATTTAAGGGCCTCTGATATTAGATGTGGTATTTTGAGAGAGTGATTGCTGGCTGCCCAATTATTTTCTTTGTTTTATTTGGATAGCACCTGGGTTAATAGTATATTATATGATGTAATTATATCTGACACCCGTGATCTGTCTGCATTCTGATATACCACACTGCTTTTTCTCTTTGAAAAATATTGTCCATACATAAAGAAATTATAAGTTCACTCTTAAATGGCTTTCTCAAATAATTGGATCTCCTTAACTGTGTTTGAGTCAGTGGTGTAGTTATTTCTTGATCTGAAAAGCATGTAATATTCTTGCTCAGCTTCACTTGTGTCTCCTCTTCAATGGTTGGTTCTAAAAATCACTTCTGGAGTAAATAAGTCATCACAATATTTTTTCAATATGATCTGTTGTGTCCTCTCCCTACAATTGATGTGGACACTTGATAGAATCGTAACATGGAAACAAGCCCACTGAGTCCATGTTGACTATCAGGCACCCATTTATACTCATTTTACGGTAATTCCACTTTATTCTCCCACATTCCCATCAACTTCTCCTAGGTTCTACCACTTGCCCACACACAAGGAACGACCTACAGCTGCCAATTCATCTACCAACCTGCATGTCTTTGATGTGGGAGGAAACGAGAACACCTGGACGAACCTTGTGCAGTCAAAACTGTACACAGGTTTCCTTCTCATCCAAACAGAAATAGCCTACCGCAATATTCTAGTGGGTGCTATGGTTGGAATCACCAATTTTAGAATGGATAATAAGAGAATATGATCTGTAGCTGAAATGAAAGACCTTCTCAATAGAAATGAATGAAAGTAATTCATTACAAACCTGATGGCTAGTGGGTTCTTCCTCTGTCTGCACATAATTCTGTTCACTTATTTGAAGTGCGTGTTACAATGCTATTGGCCTCCTCTGGTCATCATCCATGTTTTGAGTAGTAACTCTGTAGTTCGAGGTATCAAATGCAAACTTTAATGTCTCCATTGTGTCATAATTATCAATAAGGACTATGCATATACTTGTTCTCCGAACCTCATTCCAACTCCATTCTTTTTAAGTAGTACTTTTAGGTAGTGATGTATGCACAGTCACTAAATCTGTTAAGCGTTGAGAGTCTACTTCAACATGCCTCCAAAAATCTGAGTTCTATGATACATTTCTGGTCATTTGCCTTCACACTGGCTTCAACTTTGTTCTTGGTGTCTACTTCAACTGTGAGATAAACAACTTTTGGTTGGACAGAAGTACATTTGCTTCATTTTACTTTTTTATTGTAGTGATATAGTTGGTTGAGAATTTCCTTCTAAACTAAGGAGATTGTGTTCTGCAGTGGCAATGAGAAGGACATCCTGATTATATCGGCAGTCTTCTGTGCCTTGCAGATTATTGGCCATTGTTGACTGGAAAGTTTTTGATAATGACTTAACTACATGTGGCAATTTAATATAAGAATACAGACCTTTGTATATACTAATGATGAATCAACTAATAACGTTGACTCTCTTCATCTACGTCAACCTAAGTATATGCATGGTTCTGATAATTCTCTGTAAAAGAACTTAAATGTTACCATTGGGTGTTGCTCATCCTCGACTGTCTAGATAAACGTTAATTCATAGTTGCTGCATTATTTAAACAGTCTGGTCAGTCTTGATTTTTTACAATGATTGGGGTTGCCCATGTACTTTGAGCTGCTTGCTCTAAGACTCCATTCTTCTCTAACTTTTTTTTCCATACAGTTTTTATTTAGTAAATATGGTACAGCTTGAGGTTTACAATGTACTGGTTTGGCATTGGGCTTGTTGCAAATATTTTCCTTGTCACTATTAATGCCGGTATTTGGTTTCTTATGGATTTTTTATGTTTGCATCATTGTATGTGATTTTCAGCATCTGCCTTCACACCAAACACATCTTTCCAATTGACTGTAAGTTCTTAGCTAAACTTGGTCTTGTCATGTCAGTCATTCTGTGCAGACGATTCTAATCATTGACCGCCATAGCAAACAAATGCATTGTCTCTGAACTCATACCTGTAGTAGTTCACCAGAATATGGTTTGAGACTCATTCTTAAAAGCTGTATCTCTACTCAGGATACAACAATCTCCTGCTATATAGATATTCATTTCTATTGCTTTTTATACTTGAAACCTTGTTGCTCCCCACCATTTCTACTAGTAGCTTAGATGTTATACGTGGCTTGTCCTTGTCTGTGTCAGCTTCAGTGTTATGCGGACTTCCTCTCTGTATCTTCCTGTCTGACAATTACCTTTCCGTTAGTATGAGTAGCACTCTTCTGTTTAATTATTCTGGGTTTAGATTTGTGCGCTGTTGCTACATGTCCCTTCTTACACGTGTAATGCTTTGGCTCCATCATGGTACAGCCTGTGATGAATGCCTGTCATAGTTTGCAGCAAGAATTTGAGCTACTTGCCTTTATGTGGTGTTGACCTTCGGGCACTCGGCTCCTGCTGCTGTCTTGCACCAAAGTTGCAAAGCCTGCATGAGTTTTTCAGTGCAATATCATTGATTTCTTTCATTCCTTCTGCCAAACTTGTAAGTTTCAGTTATTTCTAATAGTTATGGATTGAAATAATACCCTGACAGTGGAAAATCTCTGGCTTTCTCTGGGCTTAGCAAGTTAGCCATCATGCGATTAGGTCTCAGAGCCAATCTGCATCAATAAATTGGCTTGCTTACACGCTCTTGCAGCTGTATTCAGTGACTCTGCATTTTCAGCATAATCCTCCACTTCAAGACATTGTTAGCTGTGAAAAACATTTTTATCCTTTCCATGTTCGCTGTGAAGGACTCAGATACTTTATTATATACTCCCAAACTGTCAGTAAGGTCTGTGTGCCATTATTTTGTCCCATTTTGTGTCTAAGCAATAACATGGCTGCAGTTGTGATATTTAACCTGCTGCTCACATCCCCGTGCTTGAGTTGTCCTGTAATCAGTGTGTTTTCATGCCACCTACCATTAGTCCCTCTGTTTTAAATTGCTGCTGTCTGCATCTTTTTGTTGAAATGACTCATGCCTGCAGCAGTTTATGGACTGAGAATGCCATGTGGGAAAAGTTCAACACCTGGGCGGTCTCCTCCCCCAACTGCAGGATGTGGGGGTTCAATGGTCAGTGCAGTCCATCAGCAAAATTCAGAAGGGTTCCTGCAAGCTGTTTCTTTCTGGTTCCTGTAACGATTCTCATCACCTGTTGAGGTGGTCTGTGAGCATATTCTTGTGGTGCTGTTAGTACTATCCAAGATGATCTGCAGTGGTTCAAAAAGATGGCTTGAGGGTAATTGGAGATGGGCAATAACTCCTGGTCTTGGCATTGATGCCCAGATGCTGAAAATAAAATACTGAAAAAAATCTTCAGGAGACACTGGGAGTGTTAGAACAAGGCTGCGTATATTATGGCAAGGCAACAGCAACTTGCATATATGCTTATATCACACACAGTGATGCCACTGTCACATAAGGAGTTTGTGTATAGAAAATACACCACAATCATTAGTTCCAAATAATTTATAAAGCTTGACTCCTCACAACCTATGATTGAAATTAGCAATGGGAAGGGCACCTCGTGTATCCAAGCACAAATTTTGGTTTTATTTATTAATCATTGGGAATAATCCAAGGTCCCCTTACTTTCAATGGGCCCATGAACCTTCTATTACTGTGTTTTTCGCGCTGTCTTGAATCTTCATTTAGGATTAAATGGTAATGTTCACTTGCTTTACACAGGCTTGTTCATCACATCGGCTGCTTCACAGCTCACAATGGCTCTCTGAGATAGCAGTGCATCTTGTCCTATTTCCTCGAAGTCCCGCAGCTTCTTTAAAGTACTGATCCAATTCTCTTTTTATAAAGGAGAATTGAATCTACCACCTTCTCCATTCCAATGCATTCCAGATGCTAACCACTTGTAGCATATTTTATAAACAATGCTTAATCTTAGGTTGCTTTTGTTTCTTTTGCCATTCAACTTAAACCTATGTCCTCTGATTCTGCTTCCACTAAAGGGAATGGTTTCATTGAGATCTGTGATTATTTTGATGACCTTTGTCACATCTCCACTTGACCATCTCTGCTCAAAGGAAAACAATCCCATGTTTTCCGGCCTTGCAACAAAATCCTCCAATCTTCGATCCATTCCAGTAAATCTCTCCAATGTCTTCATTTATTTTGTTGTAGGTTATGGGCATTTACAGCAATGCCGTCCTTAAATCACCTTGAAAACACAGCAAGCCACTATCTTGAACTGATGCATTCTTTCTATTTGAACATGGTGCTTTTGATGCCACAGGAGTAAAAAAAAACACCAGACAGAGTAAAGGCACCAGATGCATTTGTATGACAGTTTCTAGGTCAGTTTCCTTTCAAATTAATTCCAGATTAGTTCATTAACTGAATATAAATTCCCCAGCTGCCGCAGTGGAATTTGGACTTCTGTCTCTGGATAGTTTGTCCAGATTTCCGATTTGGCTTCCACCAGAATTCTACTGATATGTTGAATTTATTTAGAAAGCAGGCAAAATTATTATGCTGAAATAACTATTAAAGCTTGTGTAGACTATTGAGTTTATGAAATGTGGGTGTGTGTGTGTGTGAGTGAGATTTGTGGTGGGGGCTAGTGGAAGAGAAATTTTTCACTGGTTTATTATCAGACCTCCAGCACTTAAGAGCTCAAGCCTAGCAACGACTCTGAGTTGCCTCAGACTCTGGCTGCTTGCTCTACTGAGCCTGCGGCAGACACTGTCCCTGTTAATCAGCCTATGACAGTCCTTGACTCGTGCTGAGACCACAGTACATTGGGATTTACTTTGATCGCTGTTGTGAATAAAGAACTCCGAGTGAGAACAGAACGAGGAGACATGATTTAGACTCCAACTGTCTTTTACATGCTGGACTCTGAAGGACAGTAGATTTTACATACATGGTCATGGTATGGATCCTCCTTGTGAAAGTTTATTTTGTTTGTGAGATTTACTTTTAAAACCTTTCTTCTCTTGCCAGGTTTTTTATATTTCCTTTCCTTGTGGCTGTATGTTTCCCATTTCTTCTGAACAAGCCTCACGTACATTGCTTTTATTTACAATGCACAAATTCTTCAGGGCTGTTTGAACATCATATCAGCACAGCTTGTGGAAAAAAAACCATCCTGACATTTAATGAGTATGTTTGGAGGGTGTTTGCAGCACTGACCAATCAGGACTAGTGCCTTGAGGTGCTGTGGAGTCAAGCAGATTAAAGGATATTCCAATGATATTTTTTCCTATTCTCTAATATAAACAAAGATTTCAGTGACCTAGCTGTATTGAAAGCAATTAAAAAAAGCTTGGGGGGGGGGTGGGGGGAGTGAGGAAACACTGATAATAGTAAAATTGGGCAAGATTAGGAAATGGGAGTTATTCCACCTTTAATCATAGAACTCCAGTGAGTTGATGACACTTGAGTAGGTACATGTTTCGAGGACAAATTCCAAGTCAATGTCAACTTGTTCACTGAGAGAATGGGCCCTGTACTACTGCAGATTTCTCACATCAGGGGAAATGCCTCGCGGACATCACTGTCATTCACTTAGGTGCACAAGCAGTCTTTGGCCATCTGATTAAAGTGTGCTTGAGATCAAGACCTCAAGCTCGGCACAGAGCTCATGGGTTCCTGGGCAGAGGTAATCCCTTCTCTTCCTGAATGCTTCTGAGAAATGGACAACCCTAAAGTATTGGAGAGGTAACACTAACTTTGCCTTTGTAAAATCCTCCAAATCTATTTGCAGGATAAATAAACCAATGGCTGAGCAATCTCCCAGGCCAACATCCTCAGTGCCCTAATTACACTCAGCTGGCTCTGAAGGGCAGGGCATGTCATTTACATGTTCTATGCCAGAGTCCCAAAAGAGACACTCTATTCCAAGCTCTATCATGATAGGAAAGATTCAAGGATGTTCTCAGTCTTCTTGAAGATGTGTAACACCTCCACCAACTCATGGGAATCTGTCCCATGACTGCATAAAGTAGGCATTTGAGAACCTTAAGGTCTATGAGTCAGAAGCACACAGAAGCTCAGAGTAAATGGCAGAAGGAGTGCAGCATCTCCCAAACTATCCTGCTGCCCTCCCTACCAGTGGCAGAGTCTGTGGAACCCACATTGGCCTCCTCAGCTACCTTGGAACCCATCGAACGGGAGTGGAAGCAAGTCGTCCTTGATCCTGAGTGTTGCCTCAGAAGAAGAAGGGAGATAACTAATGAGATTATGTAATTGTAATGATACAAGAATTGTTTGGAGTAGAGCTTGTTTAAACACTGTTCTACCTTGGGCATTATGTGTGGCCTTCACAATGGGAGAGAATACTCAAGTTACCGCATCCCTAAGTTAATTTGTCTAAACTTCAAAGAATACCATTTATGGAAGATGCAAATCTCTCCCCAAAATTTGCTGTACTGGTGTTGCATTAGATAAATATAATTTATGCTTTGTGTGTTATTTGTTCTGTACCTATAACATTTTAGCACTGCTGATAGAAGTTGAACTTTGAGCTCCACATTTGTGAAATTAATGTCAACCACTTTGAAATCCCTTTTTAAATATGCATTTACAATGTTAATATAACAGTTACACAGTTACATTGATATGTTTAAAGTCATCTGAACTGCTTAGGCAGTGTAATAGTTGTATAATGATTAGAAGCTATGAAACCTTGGACCTCAGTCGTAATTAGTAAAATACAAAATTCTAACCTGTGAAATCACTTTACCTTGTTGCCACTTATCTTGTCATTTGCAATGAGTTTGACCATGCCAAAGTCGAGTTGATTGTCATTTGCACAAGTACATGTCTACACAGGTGCAATGAAAAACTCGCTTGCAACAGCATCACAGGCACAGAGCATCATATAAGCAGCATTCACAAGAAAACATCAATTAAACATAAATTATACAACATTTTTACAAGAAAGAACACAATTAGAACAAAAAAAAACAGTCTATTTTAGTGCAAAGTGGTCATCGTATTGCTAAACTGTAGTGATTAGAGTTGTACCGGTTGGTTCAAGAACCAAATGGTTGAAGAGAAGTAGCTGTTCTTGAACCTGGTGGTGTGGGACTTCAGGCTTCTGTACCCCCTGCCCAATGGTAGCTGCGAGATGGTGGCATGGCCCGTTTGGTGGTGTTGGATTTGACTGTTTTAATTAGTTTTTTTTTAACATGTATAGTGTTTAATACACCTCAAGTGGCTGCACAAGGAATGGCCACTTACTAGCTTATTGGTTCATCCATCAGGTGAATATGTGTTTTTTCATTGGTTGGTTTGGCCACCAGTATCTAATAGGTTTCCTGATTGGACTATTGTTAGGTAAGGAGTATTTCTTATCTCAGGTATAAAAGGTATTGTTTTTTGTTAATCACTCTCTTGGTCTCCTTGCACCCCCCCCCCCCCCCCCCCCACCACTGGCACAAGGTCATCTTTTATTCCTTTTGTCTTGGCTCATCTCCTAGTAGTAAAGCTAGTGCCATGTGCTCTGTGACTGCTTCTTTGTTTTAAACTTTTCCAGTAAAACTTTGTGAAGCACCAAGTTGTTTTCAACTCATTCCTGGACTCCTGAAAGAACCTGCAAATTCGAAAATAACCAGATCTGACAGTGGGGACCTTTGATGATGGACGTTGCCTTCATGAGGCAGCACCGCCTGTAGTTACTTCCGACGGTGGGGAGGGATGTGCCCATCATTGACACCTTTGTGATTGAAAGAACTTACATAATAAGGAATCATTGCTCGACCCATGGATGGGAGTGGGAATTTTTGTGATTACAGTCTGCCACTGGGACCTGAGGGAATGGTCCAACCATTGAGTAGGTCCCAAATAATGCTGGGCTTTGGAGGGAAGGGGAATGGTGGATGGAAGCCTGGGGAATTGAGATGATTGAATGGATTGATATTTTTTAGCAAGTGTATTTTGCATGAGAGAGAACTTACCATTGCTCACCAGTTCAGACCCAAGCTTAAAATTGCAAATCAGGGCTCAGCCAGCTCATTGGAACCTGATTAGCATATTTCAAAAAATCCCTGCTGATTGGAGTGGGTGTCACTGTAGCTGGCTGCACAAGTTTGCAATTGGCTAGATGTAGGAAGTATGAAAATTCTGGACTTCCACTTTAACTGCTGCTTTGTGGTGGGTAGGCTGCGTTAATCCAAGTGTGCATGTCTATTGTCTTGACGTATCCTTGTTCTCTTGATTTAACTATGTCCTTCACAGGACTAACCTTTATTAAATCTACAGGCTTGGGGTGTTGTATTGAATAAAGTTGACCTCTGCAGCAAACAGAATTAAAAAGTAATGAATGCAATTGTGAATGCTGGGGACACAGGATTTAAAATCAAAATCTTTTAAATTGAGTAAATAGATTTAATTAAATTTGACTGATAACCTTAAAGTAAACTTTCAGTGAATTTTTATCTAAAAGCTGGAAGTGTACTGGTGAGTTCTACTTGCAAATTTTGAAATTTTGTATGTTTAAGCAATAAAATAACAATAATAACCTGTTTCTTTATGAAGAGAACATTTTTGCTTTATTAAAAGCCTGACCTCTGAATATTTCCATTCAGCAATTAGGACAGCATTACACTTAACCAAAAGATGATATTGGAACTAATAGCCTAGATTTTGCTGCCAGTGGCAAAGAAATAATGCTTACCGTTCACCTTGCTGACAGCAGCCTGGTAAGTTTAGGGCGATTTTGAGAATAGATTTCCACAAAGTGATGCCTGACCCTGCAGAGTGTTGCCTTCAGGAGATCCTTGGCTTTTGTGAGGACCACCTTCTAAATTGATGAACAGTAACTGAAATGTAGGCCTAAGGTTTCAATTCTGGTGCTCGGAGAGCAGGGGAAGGGCCTTGGTAATGGGAGGCAGCTGGAGGTGCATGCACTATTAGTGCTTTGTAACCCAACCAAGGATCCACACCATCCAGGTCATGCCCTCTTTTTGCTGCTGCCGTCAGGCAGGATGTACAGAAGCTTGAATTCCCACACCAGGTTCAGGAACAGCTGTTTACCGACGACCATCAGGTTCTTGAACGGACCTGCATAACCTGAATCCTATCTCAGCAACAACACCATGGATTACCTCTTGCACTACCATGGTCGTCTCTGATTGTGCCTTCTCTTTTGCATTGTCATGTTTTTGCAGTCTTTTTATTTCTCTCTCTCTCTCTTCACTGTCTTGTATAATTTATATTCTATGTGTTGTCTGTACCTAGGTGCCTGTGATGCTGCTGCAAGCAAGTTTTTCATTTTATCTGTACCTCACTGTACTTGTGCATATGATAATAAACTTGATGATTTGGTATGTCTTATCATTTCTAGGTTGCCTAGCTTCAGTGAGTGTGATAACAAACCACATGAATCAGTTTTAACTCTGGGATTTGGAAGGGTACAAGAAAGGGGAAACTTGATGGATTGTGAAACTGGAAGCATGCTGACTGGAATTGACAGAATGCAGAGCATCATTTTTTATTAAAAAGGCTCCATCTTAACAATCTGTTTCTGAATGTGATGAAGGGATAGTGTGGAAGATGAAGTCTAGTTTATTGTCATATGCACAAGTACATGTATGCACCGGCGCAAGGAAAAACTTGCTGCAGTATCACAGGCACGTCGCATTACAGTCAACATAGGGTCTGCAGGAAGATGCTACTCCCTGTTGTTAGGAATAAGAAGCCTGTCAAGGAAACCAAGAGCAGGCGGTCGCTGAGGATTAAATTTGAGAGTACTTTAATAATTAAAGCAGGGCAGGGAATGTTTAGGTGATGGCACATTTTGTTACATGTGTTTATCGTGTCAGCTCGGTCAGTTATCATCTAGCTGATCTGCAGCCAAACAGGTTTGAGATATCTAAGACTTGGGTATTATGCATTCTGTCCAAGTTGGATTTAAGCTGTTGGTAAAAGTGTTCTGTGCTTTTTTGGCGCTCCGGGTAAGTGGACACAACTTCCAAGGATGAAGAATTCACTGGAACATCAAACCTTGGGCACCTGTCTCACCACCCCACCCACCTCTTTTTAACTGGCCATCTCTCCTCTCTACTCTCAGTTCTGATGCAGGGTTTCAACTCAAAACAGTGACAACTCCTTTCCTCCCACAGACACTGCTCGACCTGAGTTCCTCCAGCAGACTGTTGCTCCAGCTATCAGTATCTGCAGTCTCTTGTGTCAACAGCGAAGCTTGACTACTTATAACAGCAACTATATTTACCCATCTCTGCGATATTAGTTTCTCACATAGCCATTTGTCAAGTTGTCTCTGACACTTTCCTTCATCTTTATGCAATAACAAATATCTCTCTCGTAGTTACCCTCAACAAATGATTTCCATTCAACTCTAGCCAGTTTATATTCTCGGGTATCTTTTTCTCCTGCCTCAAGAAGGCAACATCCATCATCAAAGATCCCCACCATCTGGGCCATGCCATCTTCTCGCTGCTGCAATTGTGCAGGAGCTACAGAAGCTTGAAGTCCCACACCACCGGTTTCAAGAACAGCTACTTCAACCATTCGGTTCTTGAACCAACTGGCACAACCCTAATGACTACAGTTTAGCAAAACTATGACCACTTTGCACTAAAATGGACTTTTTTGTTCTAATTGTGTTCTTTCTTCTATTATTTGTTTAATTTATGTTTCTCTTGAGAATGCTGCTGCAAGTAAGTTTTTCATGGCATACACGTACTTGTGCATATGGTAATAAACTCGACTTTGAGAAGAGGGCAAAGGGTCCTGGGGAGAGGCAGAGAACTATGGATGGATCTCTAGCCATCTCACAATAGCTCGAGAAAGCAGTAGTAGAGAACAGCTGATGTTCAACATGCTGAGGTGGATGCTTAGTGAAAGAATGAAAGAAGAACATAAGAAATAGGAGCTTCAAGCCAAGAGTCCAGTAACAGAGCTCTATGTACTGAGAAATTCCTTTGTATCTAACTGAGGAGAATCCTCGGTTGAACTCTGCATCAGGTGAGACCAGGTAAAAGATCTTTTCATTGATTTCATTGGAGATTGCAGGTTGAAGAGAAGTGTTGTTTATTATTTATGCATTGATTAATGTACACAATTTAAAAGAATGGGTTCTTATTGATCTTATTGATTTTATTATATAACTTTTTAAAAGAATATTGTAGTACCCTCACCACGTGAACTGTAGCACTTCAAAAGGTTTGCTCACCACCTCTTCAAGAGGAAATAATGTGAAGAATAAACACCAGCCTCACCAGCAACACTCACATCATGTAAAAAGTATATAAAACAAAATGATGATTTGATAGAAATTGTTTAGATTATGAGGGATGGCTCAGGGTAGCAGTTTGCTGAAGTGATGTACCTGTGCATCAGAATAATGATTGAAGAGATGATTGCCATTTTCAGAATGTCTTTCCTTCAGTTGAAGCATTTTGTGGATCTACATTGTTGTAAAAGAGACTGGACACATCCAAATTGCCATTTAATTTAACTCCATATCTTTACGTCCATTATTAAATCTCTCAGCACTCTTACAATTCCCTACCTCTATCATCCTCGTCCCAGCTTTGCATCCCTTTCTCAACTTTCTTCTCAGTATCCAGCCTCTTGTGCCTCACCGCTTCACTTTGCTCTATTGTAGCAACAGTGCTGACCTGCATGAACCATTATTATTCTAAAGTGCTCTGGTATCATCTCCATGAGCCTGTTTTCACACACAAAAAAACACATCAAAACCCATCACCTTAACTCAGCTTTTGGTTCTCTGTTCTAATCTTCTGGATCAGCGAACTTCCTCTGGTGCTTATTCATTGAAATCCCTTTGACATTTCCTCACATCACATATGCCGTACAAATTCAGCTACTTTGGTTTTTCATGACTATGGCAATGGTGCATTTTCAAATCTCTTCTGGTTTACTGTAGATTGGAAATCTAGGCCAAAGTCTGAAATGCAAATCTCAGATTTGACGCATTTTTTTAATCTCTAAAGGTTAGCTCATAAACCCGACCTGGATGCCCCAAGAGGAGAAGATGTACTCCCCTGTGGCAGGGATGTGCAGATGTTTACCTTCTATGCATACTTATCAAGTTACAACGAGCTCTCCTTACTGTGCAGATGATGAGTGTCTGTCACTGCCTTGGTCTCTAACCATGCCACAAGATGACGAGGTGACTTGGTCCCTCGAGCCTGCTCCACCATTCATCATCTACCTCCCCATCATTTTTCACCACTAGCCCTATGTCCCTTAATTCCTTCAATTGGAATTGGTTTTACTATTGTCACTTGTACCAAGGTACAGCGGAAACTTGTCTTGCGTACCGTTCATATAGATGAATTCATTACGCAGTGCATTGAGGTAGTACAAGGTAAAACAATACAGAATGCAGAGTAAAGTGTCACGGCTACAGAGAAAGTGCAGGCAGACAATAAGAAGCAAGGTTATAACGATGTAGATTGTGAGGTCAAGAGTCCATCTTATTATACCAGGGAACCATTCAATAGTCTTAAAATGGCAGGATAGAAGCTGTCCTTGAGCCTGGTGGTATGTGCTTTCAGGCTTTTGTATCTTCTGCCCTATGGGAGAGGGGAGAAGAGAGAATGTCTGAGGTGCGTGGGGTCTTTGATTATGCCGTCTGCTTTACCGAGGCAGCAAGAAGTATAGACAGAGTCCATGGAGGGGAGACTGGATTCTGTGATGTGCTGAGCTGTGTCTGCAACTCTGCAGTTTCTTGTGGTCCTGGGCAGGGTAGTTGCCGCACCAAACCGTGATGCGTACAAATAGGATGCTTTCTATGGTGCATCAATAAAAGTTGGTGAGTGTCAAAGGGGACATGCCAAATTTCTTTAGCCTCTTGAGGAAGCACAGGCACTGGTGAGCTTTCTTGGCTGTGTCATCTATGTATTTGGACCAGGACAGGCTATTGGTGATGTTCACTCTTGAAGCTCTCAACCCTCTTGGCTTTGGCGCCATTGATGTAGACAGGAGCATGTGCACCACCCCCTTCCTGAAGTCAATGACCAGTTCTTTTGTTTTTCTGACATTGAGGGAAAGATTGTTGTCATGATGCCATGTCGCTAAGCTCTCTATTTCCTTCCAGTGCTCTGACTCATCATTATTTGAGATATGGCCCACTACGGAGGTATCATCTGCAAAATTGTAGATAGAGTTAGAGCAGAATCTGGCCACGCAGTCATGAGTGTAGAGTAGAGGGCTGTGGGCGCAGCCTTGTGGGGCACCAGTGTTGAGAATAATCATGGCGGAGGTGTTGCTGCCTATCCTTACTGATTGCAGTCTGTTGGTCAGGAAGTCCAGAATAATATCTGGAAATCCATGGATCTTTGTTTAGAAGGAACAGAGCCACCACAGACTCCCAAGATGGGGAAACTCCAAAGTTTCACCACCCTCTGTGTGAAGAATTTTCTCCTTGGCTCAGTCTTAAACAGTCTACTCCCTATAAGGACACCTCTGCCCAAGGGAACATCCTCCCTGCATCAGACCTGTTGAGTCCTGAAGAAATTTGTAAGTTTCAATGAGATCTCTCATTCCTCTAAAATCAAGGGAATGCAGGCCCATTCAACTCAGCCTCTTCTCGTATGGCAAACTCATCATCCCTGGAACCAGTCGGGAGAATTTTTGCTACTTCCCTCTTTGGCAAGGATATCTTTTTTGGTTAAGGAGACTAAAACTGTGCTCAATATTTCGGGTCTGTTTCACCTGGAGAGGGAAGATTAGTTGGTATAAAGAGGAGAGGCTTTGTATCAGCTATTTTCCCCCCCTCTGTCTTGATGCAGGGTCTCGGCCTGAAACAGCAACAGCTTCTCTCTCCCACAGACGCTGCTCAACCTGCTAAATTCCTCCAGCAGTTTGTTTTTGCTCCAGATTCCAGCAACTGTATCCTGTGTCTCCAAAACATCTTTATTCTAATCCACAGATTCTTTTGTCAGGAAGCTGAAATATCATTTTCCTTCCTAATCACTTGTCTTTCAGTGACTTGTTTTATTGTTTTTCTTGTGAATGCTGCTTGTATGATGCTGCTGCAATAAGTTTTTGATTGTACCTGTGCATACATTTACTTGTGCTCATGACAGTAACTCGACTTTGACTTCCTTTGAGACCAGCATTATCCAATCTCTCAAAATTAAAATAAAATACTCTGCTTTTCTACTTGGTGCACCAAAATGGATGACTTTGCACCTTTCCATCTAATAATATATCTGCTATGTTCTTTACTCAGTTCATCCTTCTCCGCTTGAAGCCTCTTTTACGTACTCCTCTTTACTCACAACCCCACTAATGCATTTCTATCTGATGGTTAAGGTACTTGTGTCTAGTGGTTCACTTTACCAATATGTCCTGTGTAATAATTGAAAGTATGATACATGTACTACATTCTTCTCAACATTGGACTGCTGTTTGGGTTGTACTTGCAGAAAAAATAATGTACAGAGACATTTCGGTTGACTCTGGGAATTCAGAGGAAGCTGAGCAATTTGAAGGCAGCCACCAGCCAAGGCTTGTGTTAACTCACAGGATACTTTCATTATTGGATGGCTGACTCAGATTTCATCTGTCCACCTGTGTGACATTCACATGCAAAAGCCACTTTCTACTGCTCTATCACATTCCTCAATGTGTACTGGTATTCCTTAATTCATGAGTGTTCAAGTTACAAATTTTCACTTCAATATTTCATACAAATGCAACCCTTTCATAAGTTGAGGAATGGCTTCAATCATTGTAAACATTCTTCCACAGCTCTACTCATTTATCTCTCACCATGCTTTATCCCTTACCACTCATAAACAGGAAGGCCACATACAGACCCCAGCCAATAATGGCCAGGATTGGAAATGGTGGAAGCAAAGCATTTACAGGGGTCAGAATTAAAATAGAAGTTGCCATTCTGATATTGTGCAACACATTCAATTGCACACCCTAGTGCAATGACAGCAATTACTCTTGCACATGCTGGCATCTGTGCCCAGTGCAACCTCTGTGGCTTCAGAAATAGAGATGGATTGCTCAGTTTCCAAGAAAAGTGATGCTTTTTGACCATTGTTGTGACTTTTGGAACTGCCCTGGTATTCCTTCAGAACAATACACCTGCAGGATTGTCTCAGTGATTGAGATGTGACCATTGACTGAGAGGGAGGTGAGAGATGGAAAATGGATAAACTAACTGAAAGACTTGATTGTAGCCCATTCTTCCATATCTCCTTTCACCTTAATCTCTCATTCCAAGCCAGAGACAAACTCTTTACCTCGGTTGTTGATGAGAAGTATAACTGTGGAACTGTTGCCCAGATTGCACAATGTACTGACCAAGAGAATAGGGGAGTTGTTCATAAACTGCAATGTAGCAGTAAATCCTTCATCCTTGAAAAATGTGCCCATTGAATGTTACAGCAAGTGAGTGCAACAGACTTTCACCAGTGGTTTGCACATTGTGAGCTCCACTTAAATAGAATATGTGATTTCTAAGTCTTGCCCAGTCAGCATCCCATTGCTCTGTGGCTAGTTTACTGCAGTAGAGAAGTTCGGATAGGCCATGAGAGATTAAGGTGAAAGAAGACATGGAAGAATGTTTCCAGGTATATTTTGTTTTCTCCTCAGAAGTTTTGTTTCCAGCAGGTACAAGTTGCTGTTCAAAGTTGAGTTTATTGTCATATGCACAAGTGCAATGAAAAACTTGCTTGTTGCAGAATCACAGGCACACAGCATCATATAAGCAGCATTCACAAGAAAAACATAAACATAAATTATACACAATTTTACAAGAAAAAACAATTAGAGGAAAAAAAAGTCCATTTTAGCGCGAAGTGATCAGAGTGGTCATAGTGTTGCTAAACCAGTGGTGATTAGGGTTGTGCAGGTTGGTTCAAGAACTGAATGGTTGAAGGGAAGTAGCTGTTCTTGAACCTGGTGATGTGGGACTTCAGGCTTCTGTACATCCTGTCTGATGGTAGTTGTGAATAGATGCCATGGCCTGGATGGTGGAGATCTTTGATGATAGATGTTGCATTCTTGAGGCAGAGCCTCCTGTAGATGCTACCAATGGTGGGGAGGGGTGTTGTTGAGTGGTACCAGAGGTTTGTAGGGGTGGAGGAATGTTGCTGAGGTTATTCATCCTTTTTATGTTTGCATACTTGTACACACTATACTTGCCCATGTACATGTGTAAGTGTACCTTGAAGAACTGAATGTAACAAAGTATTTTTATTCGTAGTTGAGCATGTGCTACCTTCAATACAGAATGTTGCATTGATAAATTGATTTATTACTTGCCTTTCCAAGTAGCAATTCTGAAGAGTCTGTTGATTCTGATCGGCGAGGGGACTGAGATGTGGTGGTATGACGGAGCAGCAGGACAAATAAAATGGAAAATCAGGTTGTCTAAGAAGAGCAGTGATGATGGCAGGCAGTGAATGTGATGGATACACAGGGAAACTGGAGAGACACAGGAGGACTCTGCTCTTTTCCTTGTTAATGGAATGAGTGGTGATGATCTCAAGGCCAGCACCACAAACTACACCAGAGGTCTTGTACAATGATGTAGTAAAAGCCCTGAAGTGACATTTTAATCCAGAAATGTTTAAAGAACTTCAAGAGCTACACATTTGGCACTTGAAGCCGGGGATTTGAGGAAATGGTTGGCAAATCTGTAGTTAGGTTGATGGCTCTGGCAAAATAAACCCCCTCAAATCAGTCATTGCAGGATTGTGGTATGTGCCTGGTGACTGAGGCAATTTGGGCAAAGCCAAGTCATATGCTGGACCTAGATTTGAAGGACTGTGTGGAATAGCCACCAGTATGTTGTTGACACTTACACCAGTGAGGAAGGGGTATTGGGAAGGGGTTAGAGTGTCTGGGGGAGGTGTAGGTGAGTGTTCCACTGCACTCTCCATCACTGGAGCAGTTGCTGAGGGCACGGATCTCTGCTGCAGGCAGGGCAGAAGCCCACAGAAATGTCAGCATGGTGATTGTCTCCCAGTGGTTCAGCAGGAAATCAGTGGGTCACATGGGTACAATAAGTATGAAGGCTGAAAACCATGTTCCGTAGGTGCAAAAGGCATGAGGTCTGGTCTGTGTGTAATGGGAACCACCCAGAATATCCTTTCACAATGGCGCAGTGCTGCAATTGTCATAGGGTGGGACATGTAGCAAGGAGGTGAAAATCCCTGAAGAAAGTAACTGTTTATCTTGTTCACAAGAGGGTGAGTACATGACATCCCCACTGAGGTACTGTTCACACAATAGAATTAGAATAACAGGTAGGTAGAAAATGGAACATTGAATGGTGATTAGCCCTGTAATACAATGAAGCTATGAAGATAGTCATGTCAAAGCAACAACTGCAGGGCAAAATGTATGACCAGATGTGTATGAAGCATGTTTAGTTATTCAGTGTCTGGGATGGATGTTTCAGGAATGTCGAGTGCAGTTTGCAGTAAGGATTTCTATGAAGTAAGAGACCAATCAATTGGGAGAATTTATAGTTGGTTGAATTTACAACTGTAGCTTGATGCAAATGATTAACTGTATGATTATTGTGGGTGCAAGTAGATGTTTTTGGTTTGTTCTTGTTTAAAAAGGAAGCAGCATAGTAATTCCTTTAAGAACTGAGTGTACTTTTGACTCCTTGTTATACAAGCCACTGCTGCTGGTTGAGAGTTTACTGTCTTCAGTCAGAACACTGAAAAGCCTAAAGACATGACAGCGTAGTAGGAAACTGGGCTACTGAGACAAATTACAGAGGTATAAATGCATTATTTTCCACTTGCACAAGATATGTAAGAATGATTGGACATTGTGCGGCTTCTGAAGGTCTTGGAAAAGAAGATTGTTGGGTGAAAAATGGTGGAGCTGTAACATAATGAAAGTTACTTGGTCAGGAAATATAATATTCTATTAAAGAATATCTTTGAACCATTACATCTGAAAAATTTACAGCACTCTACACTTGTCCTTTTGAGGACAGAACCTAACACAGCTACTACAAGCAGCCCAGTTATAGCACTACTCCCCTATGATCTAGTTTAATGTTAGCTTGAAGTTTGTATTGCAAAGTGAGTAAACACAATAGCTCCATGAGACATCATCAGGACTTTATAAAGCCTGATGCATATCTGACTGATCACCATTTTATATTCTGATGCTGGAGATTCACTTGATAGTTTCTGTTCTAGGCAGATTCATTAGTCTCTAAAATGACTGGGTTTACTGCCCTGTAAATATGTCAACTGCCTGGAAATTTTAGGATACCTGTAACCTGTGGTGCGACTAATTGTTTTTGTGTGGTACAATATTCACAAGAGAGCAATTGCATCTGAAGCAGCTGAACACTCCAGTTTGAAGCCTAGGATATCTTCAAGTGAAGTCCTTGTGTGAATCAATATCTACTCTGTCTTTTTGAAGGCCACTGACATATCACTGTGGGCACACCTTTCGTTCCTTGCTTCCTCTTGTTGCATTAAACCTATCTGGATTTTAGATCCCAGAACTTGTACAAAGGATGAAGGAAATCTTTATCACAAGGCTGGGACTTCTTTGAATTACAAAGACAAACACTTTGGAAACTTGCCTTATAGTCTACTAGCTGAATCTGCCCTGGGGCTTTGGTCTTTTTTGTACTTCCTTGATGCCTTTACTCATTCTATCATAGGTCCAGGAGACTGTGTCCAGGCATGAATAAAGACCCCAATGCACTAAAAGAAATATATATCTTGAGTGATTTTATGGGTACCCGATAGTTTCCAGAGATTATGGGTGTTGGCGAAACCCACTGGCCTGAATTCTATGGTAATTACAGCAGCATTCATTATTAGTGCTTGCCATCATTGCTCTGTGAAACCAATGTCAACTTTGGGATTTCTGCTCAAATCTCCAGGTTTCTTTCAGGTATTTAATCCATCTCCACCAGCTTTGCTATTTGCAATCTTCTCTAGTGGAATCAAGGGAACTAATTTGAACTGACATGAATTTAAGCTATTAATGTACATCCTTCTGTAAAATACCTGGAAAATTTTATGTTCCTGCATGAATCCTTGATATTGAATTAAGCTTCACTGCTTAGTAAACCATGTGGTTCTAAATCTAAGTTTATGTCTGTGCAGCACAGTTCCCTTCAATGAGTATTTCATAGTAAATAGAGTTTTTAAAATATGTGCATTTATATTAAAACTTCTACCTTAACTGTGTATTTTTCATTCTTTTGTTTAGCGCCATATATAATCTTTCAATAAATGGTCTTTTCTTATCTGGTTTACATCAGTGAGATTTCTTCAGTGTGATTGGGTGCCTAGCCAGCTTGATGACATCATAGCTTGATGACGCCACAGCTTCCAAATTCTGCAATCTCTGAACTGGTGCCTGATAGCAACAGGTGGCAGAAGAGATGTTCTCACCACAGTAGCTGCTAGATCTTTTTGGGGAACTTTCTTCAAGGTCAGCTGCTGACTGCAAATTCAAGGTCATTAATATGTGCACCCATAAGAATATACAACTCAGAAAAGCATGATAAAAGAACAACTGCAAGGAAGTCCAATTGCACAGAAGTCCATGTAGAACGTCAGATTTTTAAAGGTTATTGCAGAGTCTGGGCAGTGAATTAGGGTTTATAGAATAGGGATGTTGGAATGTTCAAAGAAGTAGTACATAAGACAACAAATAAGATGCTGGAGGAACTCAATGGGTCAGGTAACATCTGTGGAGGGAAGTGGACAGTCGATGTTTCGGGTCAAGACCCTTCATCTGGACTGACCCATCTAGAATCTTGTTTGTTGCTTCAGACTCCAGTATCTGCAGTCTCTGGTGCCTCCATTTAGCATATAAGACAATTTCTATTAAAGTGCATTTGATTTTACTTGTAAGATTCTGGGAGGAATTTTATAAGAGAATTCCAAACTGCTATTTTTAATCTGAGAACATGTTAAAGATATATTTAGGATCAATAGTAAGAAAATTTAAAGCCATATGAATTTGATGCAAAAAGAGATGGAGACAGACAGTACTAATTGAGGAAAAAGCCTTTAGATGAGCGAGAAACATCTGTCAAGTAGGGACAGGAGTAGGCTATTTGGTTTTCTGAGACTGTTCTGCCATTCAATGAGATCATGGTTAATCTTGTTCTTAACTCTATCAACTCATTTTGGCTCCTGGTCCTTCTGGCAAAGATTTTTTTTTAATTTGTATTGTCCAAAAGAGGGAGAAGTCTTGTAAGATTTTGTTAGATATGGAGCAGTATCTGAAAATGAATATTCATATGCTGAATAATATCATATGATAGTCCTTCTGTTAATTATGTGACACTATAATTTTGAGTCATGACATTACAAAAGGTTACAAACTGTAATACCCTGTGTTAATCACTTGAGGCTGGAAAATTTAGTAATGATGTCACCAAGGCATATAAACTAGATCTCCAACAGTGAATCATGCCATCTCTGCTGTGGCCAGCAGCCAGCATGTCACAGAGCTGTCAGCCACAGCTGGTGACCCATTTTAAATATATTTTCTTGTTTGAGGGGGTGGGGGTGAAATCAGTGACAACAGAGGATATATTACCAACAGTAAACAACCAAGGAGTGAATTATAAGTTTGTGATGTAACCTTTTAATAAATTAATTAAGCTTTGCTTCTGGCATCATTTAAATCTCTGGTTTGAGCTACATCCTTTGCCTGATGCAGGAAGTTGTGAAGTTTTACTGCTGTGCTCTGGCTTGTCATTACCTGTTTTATATTTTAATGATTCTCTTTGCTGCCCACCTACTCTGTGTTTTCCCAGTGAATGGGAAAGGTAGCCAATTTTAAAACAAAATCCCTTCACTTTTGGCCTCTAACTGACCAGTTTTCAAAGCAGCCACAAGATAAGTTCCTGCTATCCTGCCAAAACTGCGAGAATCTCATTAAAATACTTTGACATCCTATGCTGTATTTAAAAAATCAAATAGTTTTGTTAGTTCCCTGGGTGGGATGGAACAATGAACTACTGGAGGTTGTCTCAAAAAAGATTCTGAACCAGCTTTGCCAAAGCAATAATCTTCCTGCCCACTGAAGGTTGCTTGGTGGCACTCGCTCCACTTCCTCAGGATTCTTATCTGACTCATCTCCTTGGAGGATATAACCAATGTTCCCAGTCAAGGAGTAACCCCTGGCCACCTAGTCAGCGTTGGAAGCCCACAGATACCAGTCTATTGTGAGTGACCTGCACTCTGGACAACTGCATCCAGCTGCTAAAGTAAATATTCTATGTCCTATCTGCTGGATATACGTATTCAAGAATCTCTTGCTAGTAAATGCAAGACATAATTTTGCAAATAATCAGATCTGAGTTAATCCCTATTAAGTACCATATCCCACCACTTTATTAGCAAAGTTGTCAATACTTGGAAAATCCTCTGTTACTATGCAGCTGTAATAAACCTGATGTGATTATCAAAATTGAACTGTAGCTGTAAGCCAATCTTCATCACAGATGTCTCATGGGACTTCCTACTTTTAACTGTATTTGCAGTTTATCTGATTACTAATGTTACTGCTCAAAGTCACTGGCTCTCTGCACTGATCATTTGAAGACGAGGTGGACAAAAGACATTTTGAACTTAGAACAGTACAGCACAGTTTGGGCCCTTTGGCCCACCGTGTTGTACCGACCTATATAAACCTACTCCATGATTGATCTAACCCTTCCCTCCTACACAGCCCATAACCCTCCACTTTTCTTACATCCATGTGCCTATCTAAGAGTCTTTTAAATGTTCCTATTCTATCAGCCTCTACCATCACCCCTGGCAGTGTGTTCCAGGCACCCACCACCCTCTTTTTTAAAAAAAAACCTACTCCTGATATGTCCTCTAAACTTTCCTCCACTTACCTTAAACCGATGTCCTCTGGTATTGGCCATTGCCTCCCATAATCTTATTCACTTCTATCAAGTCACCTCTCACCCTCCTATGCTCCATAGAGAAAAGCCCTAGCTCACTCAACCTTTTCTCATGAGACATGTTCTCTTATCCAGGCAGCATCCTGGTAAATCTCCTCTGCATCCTTCCTTTAATGAGATGACCAGAACTGAACACAATACTCCAAATGTGGTCTAACTAGAGTTTTATAGAGCTGTAACATTACGTCATGGCTCTTGAACTCAATCCCCCAACTAATGAAGGCCAGCACACCATACGCCTTCTTACCACCCCATCAACTTGCATGGCAGCTTTGAGGGGTCTATGGACTTGGATCCCAAGAACCTCTGTTCCTCCACGTGGTTAAGAATTCTGCCATTAACCTTGTACCTCCACCTTCAAGTTCATTCTTCCAAAGTGTATCACTTCACACTTTTCCGGATTGAACTCCATCTACCTCTTCTCTGTCCAACTCTGTATCCTGTCTATATCCTGCTGTAACCTTGACAACTTCTACACTATCCACAACACCTCCAAACTTCGTGTCATCTGCAAACTTACTAACCCACCCTTCCACTTCCACCTATAAAAATCACAAAGTTCAGGAGTCCCAGACAGAACTCTGCAGAACGCCATTAGTCACCGACCTCTAGGCAGAATATGCTTCATCTACTACCACCCTCTGCCTTCTGTGGGCAAGGACAATTCCAAATCCACGCAGCCAAGTCTTCGTGGATCCCATGCCTCATGACTTTCTGAATGAGCCTACCATGGGGAACCTTGTCAAACGCCTTACTAAAGTCCATGTACACCACATCCACTGCTCTATACTTCATCAATTTGCTTTGTCACCTCAAAAAAACTCAATTGGGCTCGTGAGGCATGACCTGCCCCTCAAAGCCGTGCTGACTATCCCCAATGAGACTACACTTCCTCCAAATGCTTGTAAATCCTGTCCCTAAGAATCCTCTCCAATAGTTTGGCCAATCACTGACGTAAGACTCACTGGTCTGTCATTCTCAGGACTATCCTGTTACCTTTCTTGAACAACATTTGCCTTCCAATACTCTGGTACCACTCATGTGGCCAGGGAGGATGCAAAGATCATTGTCAATGCCTCGGCGGTCTCTTCCCTTCTTCCTGCATTAACCTGGAGTATATCCCATCCAGTCCCGGGGACTTGTCTATCCTACTGTTTTTTGAAGTTCCAACACTACCTCTTTCTTAATCTTGATATGCTCCAGCACATTAGCCTGTTCTACACTGACATCGCATTTGTTGAAGTCCCTCTCCCTGGTGAACACTGAAGCAAGGTATTCATTAGGGGACCTCCTCTACTTCCTCCGCCTCCAGGCACGTTTCCCCCCTTTACCTCTGAGTGAGCCTACCCTCACTCGAGTCATCCTCCTGTGTAGAACGGCCTTGGGTTTTCTTTAATCCTACTCGCGAGGGCCTTTTCATTCCCCTTCCAGCTCTCCTGTCCCTTAAGCTCCTTCCTAGAGCTACCTTGTAATTCTCAAGAGCCCTCTTTGATTTTTGCTTCCTCCTTTCTCTTGACTACATGTTCCACGTCTCTTGTCAACCATGGTTCATGTACCCCTACCATCCTTTCCCTGTCTCACTGGGACAAACCTATTCAGAACCCCATGCAAGTGGTCCCAATACAACCTCCACATTTCTGCTGTACGTGTCCCTGAGAACATCTGTTCCCAAGTTACGCTCCCAAGTTCCTGCCTAATTGTAATTAGTTCCTCCCCCCCCCCCACCATTAAAAACTTTCCCATATCGTCTGCTCCTACCCTTGTCCATGGCTATGCTAAAGGTCAGGGAGTTGTGGTCATTACCTCTGAAATGCTTGTCACCTGACCGGGTTCATTGCCTAATACTAAATCCAGTATGCCTGTCCACATACTGTGTCAGGAATCCTTCCTGGACATGCCTAACAAATTCTGTCCCATCTAAACCTTTTGCACTAAGGAGGTGCCAATCAATATTCGGGATGCTGAAGTCACCCATGACAACAACCCTGTTGTTTTTGCACCTTTCCAAAATCTGCCTACTTATTTACATACTGCATTTAGCCAGTTATCTCCTGGAGGTGATCCTACACTAAAAAGAATAGTTAGTTGTTGGTTGGAACAGAAGATGGTGTCAAGCCTAGGCAAAATCAATGTTAAACATTTGGTGGTACATCATACAATGACTTACATTTATGTCGTGCCTTTAATGTAGTGGTGCCAAAATGCCCCTCACAGTGATGTCGTCAAAAACAATATCTGACAGCAAGTTGCCTTGGAAAATTTTGGCCAAAGGGGTAACTTTTAAGGAGTCTAGTAGGGATGTTTAAGGGGGAAATTCCAATGTTGAGGACTAGACAATTAAAGACTCTAATGGAGGAAGGAGGGAAATGGGAGTGAGTTATTGGAAATGGAATTGGCCAGAATTAGAATGGTTGGAGAGGGTGAATGATAGAGAGGGACTGAAGCTTTGGAGTGATCAGAAAGTAAGAGTGAAATCTTTATAGTTATGATGTTGCATTACCGGTGTACAGCAGGGAGCACAGAAAACTCCATTTACATTTGATAACAATTTTGTTATCTGTTTCCAATGACCAATAATCACACTGGGAATGGAAGTCTGGTAAACAGTACTATGCCATTGATCTCTTCTTACTGTTTGTGCAGACAGTGGAAATAAATATTTAATATGTATTTCGTTTTTGACTCTGAACTCCTTATATTGTTGAAACCTGAAGCAATTTCCCAATCAAGCCATACAGGTAGAGTTGAACCTAAGTAGCAGCTTAGGTTCCTGTTTGTGTTGAGCTGGTGGAGTGGCCTGGATTTTCCATTTGGCCTTACTGGGGTTGGTGGTTGCTTTCCATGTTCCTTTGAACTCACTTCCCCTGGGATTGAGTTATAGTGAGAGGTTGGACAGGCTAGTACTTCATTCATTGGAGTGTGGGAAACTGAGGGGTGATCTTATGGAGGTGTGTAAATTTCCTGGCGTTGGGGAATCAAGAACTAGAGGCGTAGGTTTAAGGTGAGAGGGGAAAAATTTAATAAGAATTTGAGGGCAACTTTTTTTTTACACAAAGGGTGGTATCTATGTGGAATGAGCTGCCAGAGGAAGTGGTTGAGGCAGGTACAATAACAACGTTTAAAAGACAGTTGGACAGGTACATGGATAGGAAAGGTTTAGAAGGATATGGGGCAGATGGGACTAGCTTGGAGGGGCATCTTGATTGGCATAGAGCTGTTTGGCTGAGGGACCCCATTTCAGTTCTCTCTGACTCTGTATGACACTGGATCTTGGAGTCTGAGCTGACAGACCAAGGTGATCCTACAGCAAAGTGAGAATGATGTACTGGAGTGAAGTGATCTGGTCAAAACAGGACACCTTTCACAAAATCTCTCTGGAAATCTTGAGTGGCTCCCACCACCTTACCATTTGTTAAAACTGTTGATGTTTATGCCTGATGTTTATGTTGGAAAAACTAAAAAAAAAATTATAATATGAGATCAACCCAGAAGAGTTCATTTATCAATAACATTAAACAACAGGCAATTTTGATTTTGTTCTTCCTTGCAGCTCTCTCTTCCCCAAGTGATACAGCTTATGGATCCTGATCTAAGTGGCACAGGATCAGTGAGCAGTTCCCTTCAGCTTGAACGATGGGGAGTTCCAGCACAATCCCGTCCGCTGCTGGATGTCACACGGAGAACAGTGGTGGAGCTTGGTTGAGCTCGCTGTTGATTTGTGGCCAGGAGGTTCAGGACTTGTGAGGGAGTCTCAGAACCTACTGGCACTTGGGCTGAGAAATGCTGGAGGCTCTGCGTGGGAGTACTGGCAAAATCCAAGCCAGTGCCTCCATTAAGAAATTCCTTCATAACATTATTTAACATGACTGTCAGATCGATTAGTTGGGTCCTTGTGTGTCCTTGGTCTGCATTTAAATTCCGCCAAGAGCAGAATTTCCAGCCGAGCTGCAGAGAAAATGCAAATAGTCAATGCAGGAAACCTATATTCTGTGCATGTATGTGGGATACAGGCAAGAGTTGGGATGTGGGTATCTGCCCAGGCGCACATTTACTTCAGAGGCTGAGACCTGAGAGCCTGTGGTTACTGTTCTCACACCCTCAAAATATACTAATTGTTCCTAATCTGTTTGATAGGAAGCATTTTTTTTAAAGTGGGGAAAATGTAAACATTGCCATGTACTGAGAGGAAAAAAAAGAGTGAATAACTCTTGGGGAAGCAGGGGAATAATGTAATTTAAAACCTGGTTAATTGTCTGGAATTGGTAGGCAGTGAGAAAGGAATTTAATATTTTCTTGGATATGGCTTAACAATTCCACCCCCCCCTCCCCCAACTACTGATGCACACCTTTTTAACAAAAAAAAACAGCTTTCCATCACCCCACATTCTCACATCGCAGTGACCTTGAAAGTGACATCCATTATTATTATTATAATACTTATTCTTTGCAACAGTAATTAATCACCAGCAGAGCTCCAGTGGGTTCTTTTGCCAAGATCTGTCTGTCTTCCCTGCAGAATCTGGTGTTTACTTCACAGAGGGACCTAGTAAGAAAGCGGAGACTTGCCTTTTTTAGTTCAGCAGACTGACCTTACGAGGCAGTGTGAAGGCTTTTCTGGCATCGTGAAAGTGGCCCTACACTCAGGACAAAATAGACTCCGATGTGGTCTGCTGACTGAGTTCTTGCCCATCTTAAAATCTTGGTGCCTCTGTGAACCATCCAGTGTGAGGAGCTGAGCTTACTGCTGTAGAACTGATTGGCTGCTGTCACACTGAGCGAACCCAGGGGTTTCATTTCTAACTCTGCTTCTTACTCCCCCTGTCCTTGGTTTGGAGAAGGGATGCTGATTCTTGCTCTGTGCCAGCAACATTGATAAATCTGGTTGTCGCCCCCTTCCCCCACCCCCCAATACAATTAAGGTAGTGTGCACAAAAACAGGGTGAGCCTTGTGCTTTCTCTGTCTCCTTCCTTTCTCTTCTATGCGTGTTCATTGAGCTGATATTTATATTCTGTTTGTATTCTGTTCTCCTACACTCGAATGTCTAAATATTTGGATACAAGGAAACAAAAGGTATTATTTTGTTACTGAAAGGTAAGTTTAATGGACAAGGTTATGATTGATATGATAAACGCTAAGCTTGACAGTGTAACATCTTACAGTGCTGGGGTCTTTATAGGAATGTGTGTTGAATTTAATGTGAAGCTCTGAAGGATGAAGATAACTGTTCTGCAGTGCTGTAAGTAACCATATTCAATTATTATTTTTATTTGTTAAAATTGTAATGCTTGCATGGATCAAAATATTTGACCTTCTCAGGTAAATCAAAATATTTGACCTTCTGTGCATCTGGAATAGAAAAGATAGATCAGATTTAATCTAGATTTATTGCACAGCAGTTTGTGTGTCAAGCATATTGTATCTACGTTATTAAAGTACACGGAGAGGTGTGGTTTGAAATTTTAGGGGGAGATTTTAGTCAGTTTTGAAGGTTTGTTCTGTCTTTCTGTACTGAGTTACGAATCAAGGTGGGTAGGAAGAAGTGGAGCAAGTTAGTTGTTTTCTGATAACTAAATAAATGTTGCAGCTTCCAGGTTTGCCTTTAGCTATTCCCGATCTATGTGAAGCTCTGATTTCCATCAACTGGCACTTGTAGGTTGATGATTTGTCTGGAGTAAAATAAAGTTTCTGTCTGGCGTTTGTGATGTTGACAATGTTTCTTTGCAAGTTTAATGCCTTAAGATTACATCCAAAACATCAGCCATGTGTGACAAAATGTTTACACTCTGCTTTATATCTTTAATCCAATTGATTACAAATTGCTTGATACTGTACAAGTATGGTATATAGTTAGCCTGCAAAGGTCACTGTCATCTTAAAGGGTTCATCAAATGTGTTCCAATTACTTGTTTGCTAACATTTTTAAAAAAGTGATGTATATTAAGATACAATGCAAAGATATTATTGGCCTGGTTGTCATCATAGAACTATTTATTTCAACAGTTTAAACATTATTCCTCTTGATCATGCATTTCATACAGTGCTTACAGTCAAAATAAACCTATTACAGAACTTGAATAAAATGAATAGCATTGAAAACATATTTCTGTTATTAATATTAACAGAAAATATTAAATCCTCACCCTACTGCATTATCCAAACGAGAGATTTCTTATAAGTGACGCACTTACACTTGCCTCTTTGACAAAGGAGAGCTGAAGATTTATTCCATCTGAGAAATTAACTGTTTGTGTTCCACACTACAGACACCCCACCACTTTAACATGTTTTGTGTTTTCATGAGATAATCGTGGCTGGGAATGCTGGGAACCTCTTCACCTTGTAATGAATGGTGCTTCCCGTTTACATTAATTGAAAGCACCGTTTATTACAAGGTTAAGAATATGGGAGCTCCGATCAAAAGCTGGAGCAGCTGTAACCAAGTGGTTCTTCCAAAGTGAAACAGGAATTATTCGGTGTAGGTCTGTGTAACATTAAGTAGTCAGGTGCAGAAAATAGTTCGGTATACTGAAGGCTGTTCAATTGCTGGAATGCTAATTGATGGGAGCAAGAACGTGAGGATGATCCTGATCCAGTGAAAGCAGGATTGCAGTAAAAACTGCACAAAATGTAATATCAAACAGTAAGCCTTCCTTGCCAGGATTAAGCTGATTCAATAATTGGTTAATTCGAGGTTGAGGGCTCAAGAATACTTTGAGTTTTATTCATAAGTATGGGGTGGGGAGGGCATATGCTAGAAGAATGAAGAGGTTATAAAACATTTTACAAAGCAATGGTGACACCACAATTGAGTATTGAGTGAATACTGCAGATAGAAAGGACAATAAATCTGAATATCCTTTATTCAGCTGGGTGCTGCAATAATGAGAAATTATGGGTCTAAGACAATATTGGGGAATTGTTTCTTCTGGCAAACGAAAGCCGAGATGAAGTTTGGTAAAGGCATGTAACATTATGCACACATTTTTTTTATCTGTCTCCTAAAACCTGCCTTTGGTTGGTTGTCAACAGGGCTGCTAAAGATTCCTGGACAGGGTAATCCTTGACACTTCCCCACTCGTTGAAGGCGAGTGTCTCTTTTAAGAAAGAAAAGTTCTCCAGCAGGGTTAGGTTCCCTCATTTGCATGTTCAAGGAGCCTAATGTCTGTTTAGATAGATGCCTGAACCAGGAGAGGGGAAATTTCCAGGTTGAACAGCTAACTATAACTTCTGCTCAATGTACACCCAAAAATCCATGCATTGCGTGCAATTCCTGTCTCTGTTGTTCTTCAAATGGGATCCATTTTGCATTGGTTTGTAGTTCGAGGTTAAAATTAGTCTAGAAATTCCAGTCCTTGGAACAAAATCTAAACTGCTGGATGTGCAGCAGTGAGATTTTGGGACAAATTCCTGTCTGTTCTTGGCCCTCTCACACTCTGTGAAGAGTTTCTAATAAAGTGCTTGTGCCCTTGGATTTGGGATGGGATCACGATGAGATATGCAAAGAGATGGCACTTTTCCCAGCTGCATGTTTGATGATGCAACAATGTTGTGGCAATTTCTAGCTTCATTTGTGCTTCAGTCGACAATACTCTGGCCTCCAGGTGAGAACGATGTGGGTTCAAGCCCAACCCCAGAGGCAGTGCAGTTGTAAAAAAAAATTGAATGAATATGTGTGCTGATGGTACCGTATGAAGAAAAAAACATTTTTTCAGTGAGTTAGTCTTCATTTGTGCATGGAAACAGCTTAATGCATGCATTTCCAGGCAATCATCATCTTACTCTGTCAGTGTACTTATTCTGGTTCTATACCCTGTGAAATAAGTTTCTTCCAGCTTGTTTCACAGTCACTGAATGGCTGTTCACAATTACATGCCAGTCCTGTTCTCAAGATATAATGTTCCGTCATATTCTGGTTTCATACCTCACAAGATGTAACTTTTCCTGTCCTAGAAAAACACTATGATGCTGGAGGAACTCGGCAGTCCAGGCAGCGTCCGTGGAGAAAAGCAGGCAGTCGACGTTTTGGGTCAGGACCCTTCTTTGGGACTGAAGATAGGAAAAGAGGAAGCCCAATGTATAGGAGGGTAAAGCAGAGCAGTGATAGGTGGACAAAAGAGGGGAGGTGGGATGGGCACAAGATGGTGATAGGTAGATGCAGGTAAGAGATAGTGATAGGTAGGTGTGGGGGAAGAGGGGAGAGCAGATCCACCAGGGGATGGGTCAATGGTAAGGATAAAAAAAAGAGAGAGGCTAGGAAAGGGAAGAAGAGAAGAAGCATGGTGGGGGGAGGGGCGTGTGAGGAAGGGGGTTGGGGATTACTTTAAGTGGGAGAATCAATGGTGTCGTGCCCCTTACCTCTTTAGACCTGCTACTGTTGAACATCATTCTGGTCCCAAACTCACTGGCTGCTCTATCCCAGGGTTCGATCCTACTGCACTCAGACGCCCTCCACCTTTGTGGTCACACATTTCATGAATTGAACTGCCTTCCGAAATCTGAGACATTCTGCATTCTGATTCCTTTTTAAAGAAAAAGACAAATGTCAGTTCCATGTAAATATATAAAGACGTGAGGGATTGCGGATGTAGGAATCTGGAGCAAAAAGCAAAGCGCTGGAGGAATGCAGCGGGTCAGGCAGCATCTGTGGAGGGAAATGGACAGTTGATGTTTCGGGTCGAGATCCTTCATCTGAAAAGGGGGTGAAGGGAAGGGGTGGGGCAAGAGCTGGCAGGCTGGGCGACCGCTTTGCCAAGCACCTTCGCTCCATCCGCCGTGGCCTTCTGGAGCTCCCGGTTGCCAGCCATTTTAATTTTCCTCCCCATTCCCACATTGATATATCTGTCCTCTGCCTCCTCCACGGCCAGGGTGAGGCTAAGTGCAAACTAGAGGAACAGCACTTTGTATTCCACCTGGGTAGTCTACGACCCAATGGCATGAACGTTGAATTCTCCAGCTTCCAGTAAACTGCTTTCCCGACTGTCTCTTTTCTCTCTCATCCTGAACTACCCAGACTATCATTCTGTCTCTTTCCCCTGCTCCACCCGCTTTATCTGTCCATCATTCACACACTCGTCCCACTGGTTCCCCTCCTCATCTCCCTCCCTTGATTCCATACCTCTTCATCTTCTATCTGACTTCATCACCCTCAGCCCTTTGTCACTTCCACCTATCACCTCCCAGTTTCTGGCGCTATTCCCACTCTCCCCTCCCCCATCCTCACCTGGATCCACCCCTTCCCTTCACAGTTTTATACTGGCTCTTTTCCCTCTATCTTTCAGACCAGGTGAAGGGTCTCGATGCAAAACGTCAACTGATCATATCCCTCCATAAATGCTGCCTCACCTGCTAAGTTCCTCCAGCTTTTTGTGTGTTGCTCCAGATTCCAACCTCTGCAGTCTCTTGTGTATTGGAAAAACTTGCTTCACAAATCTCCATCTCACCTTGAACCCTCTAGTATTTGACACTTCCGTCCTGGGAAAAAGACTCTATTTGCCCTGTCTATGCCTCTCTTAATTTTATATCCTACTTTCACCTCTCAGGCTCCAACTCTCCATAGAAAACAATCCAAGTTTGTCCAACCTCTCCTTCTAGCTAATACTCTCTAATTCAGGCAACATCCTTGTGAACCTCCTCTGCACTTTCTCCAAAGCCTCCACATCCTTCCTGTAGTGTGGTGGCCAGAACTGCATACAAAACTCCAAATACGGCCGAACTAAAGTTTTATACAGCTGTGACTTCCTGACTTGTATACTCAGTGCTCCGACTGATGAAGGCCAGCATGCCGTACACCACCTTTTCCACCCTCTCCATTTGTGTTGCCACTTTCAGGGAGCTATGGACGTACCCCAGGATCCCGTTACATCAGTACTTTAAGGATCCTGCCAACTACTGTATAATTTCCTCTTGCATTTGACCTCCTAAAATGCAACACTTCACCCTAGTCCTGATTAAACTCCATCTGCCATTTCTCTACCCAAATTTCCAACTGATCTATGTCCTGCTGCATCCTTTGACAGCCTTCCTCACTATCCACAGCTCTGCTAATCTTTCTGTTGTCTGCAAACTTGTTCATCTGATGACCTACATTTTCATCAAGATCAATATATACGTGTGCGAGATCCCAGTACTGATCCTTGTGGAGCTCCTCTGGTCACAGACCAGTAAAAGTGGAAGTGGATCGTGAGGCAAAGCACCACTTGCCTTCAACATTGTAGTCGGGAAGTGTAAATGAAAATGGACGGAGACCACATGAGCTTTGTTGATTTCTTATGCTCGGTGTAACTCATACTTTCAGAAGAAATCCTAGCATAAGGTGCCCTGGAAACATCGGAACTGGGGCATTAATACTTTAGATTAGATCAGTTTATTGTCATGTACGCCAGAGTACAATAAAATTTCTTGTTCGCATGAAGCTCGCAGAATTACCAGTATACATTGTAATAATAAATACACAAAAAACAATAAATACAACAATGAGTGCAAAACAGCAGAATGGTGCAACAATTGTAGTGTTGGATCTGGTCACTAGTGGATGTGATTCTCTTATCTGGGTGAGCAGAATGGCTGATGTTGACACAGGGGATGCCCTTCTACTTTGAAAGGAAAAGCTTCAAGGATTGCATCCTGTTCCTGGTGCGCACTGGAGTGATTTGTATCACAGTCAGTGTTAAGGTAGCCACAGGTGTTCACTTGGAAACGTGCACCTCCGTTAGGGGTCTTCACCTGGTGACCTGGTTTTGATTAAAGCTGTTTAAGTATGCTTTTCTTTTAAAAACCCAGGTATAGTGAAACTTGCTTTGTGGACTGCAGCAGGACTGAGACTCTCGGCTGCCCTGTGAGATCTGCAACAGTGATTGTGGAGGGATTATCTGCCCTGACTCCCATCAACTGTCCAAAAGTACAGAAGTTCTTGGCCTGAAATACGGGCTCTTGTATAATATGAAACATTTAAGAAGCAAAATAAAATGGTACATGTGACCTTTCCCTGCATTCACAGGCATTTTAAAGGAACAGCAAGAAGAGAGAGCAAGTGAATTGGGACTTCAAAGTCAAAGTCGAGTTTATTGTCATATGCACACGTACATGTATGCACGGGTGCAATGCTACTTGTAGCAGCATCATATAAGCAGCATTCATAAGATAAACATAAACACAAGTTTTACAAGAAAGAACACAATTAGAACAAAAAAAAAGTCCATTTTAGTGCAAAGTGATCAAAGTGGTCATAGTATTGCTAAACTCTACTGATTAGGGTTGTGCTGGCTGGTTCAAGAACCGAATGGTTGAAGGACACTTGAACTTTGGATATTCACCGTGAATAACTTGGTACAAGGACAAAAAGGGAGGGGGTGTGCAAATAAACCCCAATTTGCCTTGCTCTTATTCATAACAGCTGAAATGAAGTCCTAACCAGTAGGAAGGACTTTACCGGTACCTCTTCCCCAAAGCTTTTGACATTGGTATGATGGACCTACAGCTGGAGGCAGTGGTGCTATTATCTGTGTCTCTGATTTATTCGTGGTTCAGTATTGCAATTGGTGCTTTGTATATTTAATAACATTAAGTAGTGGCGTGTAATGATTTGGGATGGTTTGTGTTCTAGTACTTGTATAATCAGACTTGATCATTCCAGATACCAGAGAGATAAAGGAGTGGGTGGGATTAAATGAAACAGGAAATACACTGATTGGCTTCAGGGAAAGTATACGTACACTTTGCTGGTGGATCATTCATCGGAACTGATTGGCCAGGATTGTCTATCAATACTTTAGTGCTGTTAATAGCTTCATGGTGCCATGGGTTAGAGGAGAAGTGGTGGAATGATTGCTGCAGTTATCCAAAGTGAAATTTTGTAGTATGTCATCTGGTCAGTTCAACAGGTTTTCTGACTCCTTGTGTGGAAGCTCTGAGGATTAGACCTTGTTAATGCGATACCTGAACATTAATCTTTCATGAGACTACTACAACGATGGAGGATGAGGAAACCAAAGGGGCAGGTGCAGGGTTGGATGGTTGGGATTGGGAACAATGGTCTATATTATTCTTGTGGCATGGATACGTGCGTTTGTTGTACAGAAATGTTTTTTTGCTAGGCTTTTGAACTACCCTAAGACCAATCTCCTTTCACTGAGTGGAACCTCTGTGGGGCATGCTTTGCCCAATTTGTTGTTAAACTTGTACACTGCAGGGCACTGATTTGTATTGGCTGGTGGAAAGCCTGGGGAAAATGGCAGCTGGCCAGGAACAGTGAGGTCAATCAACCAACTTAGTTTTATCTCCACCACTGTCTTGTTTCCTCTGGGTAGGAGGACGCTTGTTAAAATGGTAAAACACCCAGCCGGGTGCAGTTCCTTTTGTACAAGAAGGCAAACAGTAAGTTTTATATGGAATAAAAGAGCAAACAGTAAATTTATATGGAATTACAGCTCTCAGTTAATGGTTTCCTATGATAGGGCCATGAAAATAGAGACTTCACTGTGTATGGCATTGGATGCAAGACTCCTTGCACTCTGAGCTGCAGAGTTAATCTCCTTGTAACTCAATAAAGGAGCTGTTGAAGGGACATTGAACTTGCAATCTGTCATAGGATCTCTATTCTGAAATGTTATCTCCACTCCAAACAAGGATTTTGATTCTGTCACTAATTTTTGGCAGTGCAGCTTAATGCAGCAAGCTGTTTTTGTCTGAGGAGGAACTCTGATGAGTTAATCAGAAAGCTAAAGACCACTGCTTTGATGAGAATAGGCAGGCTGGTCCACAGAAGATCTGCAACCGCTGAGCCTTTGTGTGGAAGAGGGCAGTTGGTGGAGTGTGGGGATGGGGCAGGGGAAGGAGTTTGACTCCTAGTAATCTTTGATCTTCAAACCTCATGCACCATCTGTGGCTGAGTGAGCAGGAGGGTACCCATTAGCTTCTGGTAGACGTTGCTATGAATTACCTTCTGGTATACAAGCGGCTTTCCAGTGATTCTCTCTCTAATCACCTGTGCAGTGCTGTGATCCATGCCATATTAATCTGGGGCAGCAAGTAAAGGTTAACACAGGTGAAGAGTGAAACAAGAGAATAATTTCAAAACACACCAAGGTTCCTCTCAATAACCACAAGCTCTGAAAACAGAGACAGGACAGAGAGCAGCAGGTGCACAGAACTACACAGTAATGATGGTGTCTGTAAAACAAAACAACATAACATAAAACATATTCAGTATGACTTTAAAAATTTCCATGGACTCTAATGCCTGTCTGTTCTTTTAATTTTCTTTGAATGTGTATCTTCCTTTATTAGCCAAATTTTCTCCTTGGGGTGTTGACCCTCTGCTGGGCAAAGGTTCTGTCATGCAATCAACTTTCCTTACTATGGCTCTCAATGCAAAAGTCAGTGTTGATGGGGTGTTGAAATGAAGTGTTTTCACAGCCGCACCTGCCTCTGTCCACACAGGACCCACTTCCAATCAAGGGTATTGGATAAATGGGAATTGTATGCCATTTTTCAGGAATGGAAATCCTCAGTTATTTTCTTGTGACTGGAAGTAACATTGCTATTACCAGCTGGGACCTCCTTTTGACCCAAGTTGGTGAACTGGACCTGATTCGTATGAGTCAGCTGGTTGTCATGTAATAAACTGGGACATAGTTCATCTTATTCTGTGGATCTTAGAGCTTTTTTGTGTAAGAGGAGCAAGCAAGAGTGTGTGAGTAAAGAATGTTAATCAATGGCTCTAACAGTGAAGGGGTCAAAAGAATAAAAAAGACGTCATCAACGTTGTTGTCAGTTGTGAAGCTTTTTCAAGGTCATCCACCACATTATGACCTGGTATGTCATATCTGGCTTTCTTAAAGTGACATTCCATGGTGGGAACCTATTAACTTTGCAGATACACTGGAGTGTTAACTCATGTGCAACAACAGGGCTAGTTTCCTCTGACTGATCTTTCTCTTCCTATTGCAGCTGCCTCTTGCCGATACACTCACTCACAGTGGCGGATGCAGAATATTGTGCATGACTCTGGCGACAGCTCAGAGGATGAATTCTTCGATGCACGAGGTTTGTGGTTGTGCTACTTGTTCTGAAGAAGTCAATAACGTCTGTAATCAGTTGAGCAATTCTTGCTGAAGAGCCCAGGTGAAAGAGCAGACAGAGTGACTTGAGATTCTGAATTTCCAGTGAACCATAATAAGACGTGATCTTAGTGACATCCATTTAGTAATAAAAAAAAACTCCACAAACATCTTGCATCAAAAATCTTAGCATCTATAGACAATTAATTAAACTGATGCTGGTTAATAAGTTATTTTCTGCCTGCAGTTTAATTTTCAAATTCCTGTGATATATATTCAGACTTGTCTGCTAATGGCTAGTCTGTGTAGTTAAGACAGACTTATGCCGATATAGGGAACCTCATACTGATTAAAGTGTGTGGCTATTACTTAAATTTAATTTAGTCTTCCCAGTTTCATCATGTATTTAAGCCCAGAGAAGTTAATTGTTACCTCTGATAAAGCATCTGGAATGGTGTAATTTTTTTGGGAAAAAATGTCCCAAGATGATATTGTTTGTGAATGTCCTATTTTCTATTTTTTTAAAGAAATTATTACAAGGAAAGGAGGTAATCAAAGATACTTAGAAAGTGTGGTCCATGGAGATAGCAAATGCACTTTATGATGTTCAAATTCTATGATTCATCTGTTGGTCACTCTTCATTATGCTGCTTTACTGTTATTAGTAATATCTTGCCTAAAGTATTGAGAGAAGCTTTAGTAAACACTGTCATGACATTATGCCTAGAAATTATGGCTGGAATTTTAAGTGGATAATTATTCTATGCATTTATATGACATACTCGTATGAGCATTGCTGGATTAACTCTCTGCTTTTGTACAACGATTAGATTGCTCATTGAGCTCTGAATTTTGTAGGCCAGTACTCTTACTTACAGTCTTCCTAATTGGTGCTTTTGCTGATTATTGCTTGACCATTTCATACAGCCCTTATTATCAGGACTCATCTCTCTCCGTCTGTTAGGCTCTAACCTTGACGGGGGGGTTTGGGGGTAGGACGAAAGCTCCGTGAATTCTTTGTGGAATTAATTTTCCTTCCATTTTATCGGACAGGAAGTTCAGTTTTAAATTTCCAAAATTGATGCCTGAATGTTAAGCTAGTGTCAAATATTGTTACTGTGAATCTCAGATCAGCAGTTCTGTACTTTATAAGAACTTTAAGTGATCCAACATAATGTAACTGGATGCCAACAATTCACTTGTCAGACGTATCCAATCCGGCACATCCAATAGATATTAATTGTTAGGAATGTAATGGATGAAAATTAATCCTTATTAAGTGGATAGTTATAGCTAGCAGAATTCCCATGGTTATCAGATATGTCGATGACAGTCCTCACTGCTTGTATTTTTATGTAGTATAATCCTGCCCTTGAAATATTTAGTTACCAAGAATGGCTTTCAGAGGTACAACATGCCTTCACATTGTGCCTTGTTACTATGTCCTGTAACAGTTATTGCCATTGGCAAGTTTGTGTGGGAAATGTCTCTGTAATTATTACTAATGTCAGCCTATGACTGGCCATTTGGAGCAATGTTTGAGATAGGCAGACTGATGTCGGATTTTCCTCAAGATGGAATGTTTTGATTTTACACACTCCGACATTTCATGGCTTAGCTGAGGTCTGATCAAACTTATTCTACTGTGAATACTTTTGAACAAATAATTTCTGCTTGAACCATGATTTTTGTTTCTGAGGCAGACTTGGTGCTTGTGACTGGTTAGAAATCATTGTATTTTTTCAGAAGTGTAAACAAGGTCGATGACATGAGAATATTTTACTCTGGTTTTTAGAATCTTTATGATCCACCAAATATCTTTAATTTGGTTTAACTGGCCAAAAGGATGAGACGGCAGTACTGTGGCTAAATTTTCTGGATCAATGATGTGGATGTCTGAGATCAAATCCCGTGGAGAATTTAAAATGTGGTTAATTAGATAATCTTGTGCTTTTAGCAAAGGAACATGCAATGTATGGGAAGATATTGAGTAGAATGGAGGAACAAAGGGTCTTCATATTCCTGAAGTTTACAGAGCAGGTTGAAAAGGTAGACAAAAAGGCATATGGATGCTTCCTTTATTAGCCAAGATATAAGAGTATAAGATCAGGGAGGTTATTCTGGAACTGTTAGACGACAGTGTACAGTTCTGGTCACCACATTACAGGAAGGATATGATTGCAGTGGAGAAGGTGCATAGGGGAAGTGACTGAAGGGATATATCTAATTGAGTTGTGTAAATTATGAGGGGACCAGATAGAGTAAATAAGAAGGACCTATTTCCCTTGGCATAGGAGCCATAAACAGCAATATAGATTGAAAGTGACAGAGTATTAGAGGGGAGATGAGGAAAACCTTTATATTATCCAGCAGATGGTAGGAGTCTGGAAATCTGCCTGAAAAGATAGTGGAGGCAGATACCTTCAGCCTATTTGAATACAACCTGGATGTGTACTTGAAGAACTGTGACCTGCAGGGCTACAGAACAAGTGCTGGAAGGTGGGACGAGGTTAGTGAACACTGCTTTGACTAGCATGGACACAATTGGGCCATAAATTTGCTGTAAGTTTATAAAAATAGGTCTCTTAGATAGCTTGCTGCACTCTTTGTAAGTTCCTGCTCAGATCCTGCCCACCCCTGCCACACAGACAAACATACACGCACCCCCCCTTATTTTCTTCCAGGGGCATCCACTGAATAAAATGGAGCCTAATTACTGCAGGTCAAAGGCCTGCAGCAAGTATGGTTTGGCCAATAACATTTCCAAGGGTAAACTGGGTAGACTGTAACCTGTGGATACCCCATCCTGTTCTGCTGTGCAGTAAATCTGAAACAACCTGAATCCTCTTTATTATGAGAGGACTTGATTATAGGAGTAAAGATGCCTTACTATAATTATACAGGGGCTGTAGGAGACTGCACCTGGAGTATTGTATATTGTTTTGATCTCCTTTCCTAAAAATAGTGCGTGCTTGCTGTGGTGGGAGGGCAGTGAAGGTCCACTGGACTGCTTCCTGGGATGGTGGTTTGCCATGTGAGGAGAGATTGAGAAGACTGACCCCGTAATCTCTAGAGTTTTGAAGAATGAGAGGAGATCCTATTGAAACTTACAAAATTCTTGCAGGGTTCAAGAGAGTGGTTACACAGAGGATGTTTCCCCCGGCTGAGTATTTTAGAACCTTGGGGGGCAGGCCATTTAGGACTGAGAGGAGGAAAACCTATTCATACAAACAGCGACTAACTTTTGGAATTCTTTACCTCCAGAGTAGAGGTTCAGTCACTGAGTTCACTGATTGATTTTTGGATATGAAGGGAATCAAGGGATGTAGGGATAAGTTGAGGAAAATGGCACTTAAGGTAGAAGGTGATCAGCCATGATCATGGTGAATGGCAGAACAAGCTCGAAGGGCCAAATGGCCTACCCCTAATTAGCATTATGTTTGTAGGGCCAGGAGAAGAAGGATCTTCCTCTGAGCTGGACAGTACAATAGGCTATCGCTCCCTTATGCACCCAGTGCAGCTGCCTGCATCCATTGGCAAACCACACCCTAATCCTTAACTATTTGCTGGTTGTCAGAACAGCTTCAAACCACCTGGAGAAAGGGGCGTCTTGGGTGAAGCAGAATGTCATCAATTGTTCCCTTGTTTCCATAACTACCTCCAGATAACTTTGGTATCCATCTGAGCAGGCTGACAGGGCTTCAGGTTTAATGTCTCATCCATCAATACTGCTGCTGTGATACTAATGTGGACATTTGGCTCAGATTCAGGTGTGACACACTTTCTGATGGGGGCCAAGTGTGGTATCAGCTGAGTGAAGTGGGCTCTCAAGCATGTCTTGCCAAAATCATAAATTATATTGCATCACCAGATTACATTGGGGCTCAGGCAGATGGATAATCATTCAGTTAATATTATCAGGAAGGATTATTACATATAATGAATGTTTTAACATTTCTCAGCAAATTAATATGTACCAAATGAGAGAGAGTTGAGTGATAAATTTGCACTTCTGGTAGGAGTGGAATGCTGAAATTCAATCATGCGTGCTATTTTTTGCAATTGAAAATCAACATTTTTTTGAAGGGAAATGTAACAGTGCGGGCCCCACCTTGATCTGTAAGTCAGTCACACATGGGATGATGTTATTCCCCATGCAGTGTTCCCTTTGCAGCTTTACAGGGGAATTTAGACCAAGTTAAGAATATAGAACATAGAACACTACAGCACAGTACAGGCCTTTCGGCCCACAATGTTGTGCCGACATTTTATCCTGCTCTAAGATCTATCTAACCCTTCCCTCTCACATAGCCCTCCATTTCTCTATCATTCATGTGTCTATCTAAGAGTCTCTTAAATGTCCCTAATGTATCTGCCCCCACAATCTCTGCCGGCAGTGTGTTCCACACACCCACCACTCTCTGTCTTTTTAAAAAAAAACTTAGCCCTGACATCCCCCTTGTACCTTCCTCCAATCACCTTAAAATTATGACCCCTCATGCTAGCCATTGTCGCCCTGGGAAAAAGTCTCTAACTGTCCATTTGATCTATGCCTCTTATCATCTTGTACACCTCTATCAAGTCACCCCTCATCTTTCTCTCCAAAGAGAAAAGCCCTAGCTCACTCAACCTCTCATAAGACATGCCCTCCAATCGAGGCAGCATCCTGGTAAATCTCCTCTGCACCCTCTCTAAAACTTCCACATCCTCCTCATAATGAGGCGACCGGAACTGAATACAATACTCCAAGTTATGTCAGTGTTACTGGTTATTGTGCACTCTGGAGCTGGCTGGATCTTCACACTGCAATGCTGGATTGGAACTTCTGTGATATCGGTCCCGTTACTTAACAATCATTGTTTAGGCTACCACCCTCCTCCAGCCTCCCCACTGTATCCTCACCAGCTCCTCTTCCCAACTTCATTCCACCCTAACCTAAAATCACTCCGAACCTCCAAGCTTCTGACACACTCCCATTCCCTCCACCAGCCTGATCTCCATGATCTGCTGAGGCTCCCACTGGAGGTCTTGTTTTCCAGCACCCACCTTCCCCCTCTGCTCTCAAAGTTATTTCATCACTTCCCCTTATCCTGTGCTTCCCACCCTGCTCCTGGCCTATTTATCACTCAGATTCTCGCCCCACTTCGCACAGCTACACCATACACAACATGGATTCACACGGGTATCACTTGCAAGTTGGTGTCTCCAATTAAGACTTTGTAATATCGAGTTCTACATCCTATAAAATGGATCACGTCTTGTCTATTTTTCGGCTGTGATGTGGATGGATACCCAAGGGTCCAGTGAGGCAAGTGGCTTGCAGGTGCCTATCCCAATGAGAGTTCACATTGATCAGGGAACCCCATTGATACCCAGGTCTGTACCAATAGAATTTAAGAGCCTTATTAGAATATAATAAGCATCCTTCCCTAGTTGCTTTGCCCTAATGTGTGCTGCAAGAGTCATGCACTAACCATAAGGTTAAAAGGCTCGGACCGTCCCTATGAGTGAATTGCTGTGTTATGCTTTCAGGCTGCTGATCAGATTGTGGGCTGTTTTAATCAAATGGGTGGATGGGGATGGTGGGTAGTTTCTGTTCCATTATTGGCTTTGAGAGTTGTGAGAGAGAACTCTGGCGATTGTGGTGGACAGTTTTTTTGCCTTCAGTATATTTCACTTCTCTCATGGGAGCTCTGGCCAGTTTACTTTGGAGCAGGAGGTGGAGGAAGAGGGGACAGAGAAGTGGAAGGGGGGGGGGGGTAATGGACTTGCAGTGTAGTCTTGTGGATCTTCCTATTAGTTCAATAAAACAAACACACATTAGGAAAAAAAAGAATTTGGAATAAAATCTTCACAACAGTTCAATTCATTTATGAATAATAACTTTTACCCTTCAGTGTCTGTCTCGTGGCCTTGTTTGACATGAAGTGCATCCCCAATGACTATAGATTTGGAGGCAGATGGCAGAAGAGCTGCCATTGGAAGAACATCAGATAGATCCCTGATCCCAGATCGAGTTGCTCTGAATTTTTTTGTTTTGAGCTTCAGACTACAGGATCTCAATGCATGTACTGGAATAGTCTAAGCAATAAGTTGGTGACTGGCAGGAGAACAAGACCTTCCTCTGTTTAGTCAAAGGTACTTTCTAGGATTCTACCTCTGCCCTCTTCATTCTCTTGAGAAAGTACATTGCCTAAAGTTTAGTGGGGTTACAAGAATTAATGGTGAATAGTTGTTCTGTACCTTGTGCAAAGTTTAGCATGACAGAACCCTGGCACTGTAACATAATACAAACTTTCTCCTCTGTTGCAGATGGAATGGGCAATGTGTTGCTGATCCTTTAGTAGAGAATGACTTTCATGCACTGTATTGGAGTACCTTCTCATGTTGAAATTGGCCAGGAATGGCTGCTGTCATTTTATCTTTTTTATTGTTTGATTCTTAATGGACCTTTCTCCATTCAAATACTAATGGTATTTTGGAAAGAAATGCCTCCTTATGTTTATTCAGTAAATACGGTTGTTCATGGAAATGGAACAGTTGTTTTTTTTAGCAATGTTCCTGTTATTAACTGAGCAAATCATGTTTTAGTAGGACCTTTCATTTCAAATATTGGAAGCAACAGTATTTTAGGAAACTAAATGTAAGTGCACCTTTGGGATGTGAAATTTTATTGCATGTTTTAATGAGGTGAGCAATCATGAATTCTGTCTGTGATGCATACGGATGGAATGGATATTGAAGAATATTAGGTTAGATTGCATTTGACCCAGCATGCACTTCATATTTACAACTGCCCCCCCCCCCAACACACACACACACACACACACACACACACACACACACACACACACACACACACACACACACACACCCCTCCCCTGCACAATCACCAGGGCCGCACTAACTTTGTGGCCCTAGGAATCTGGTCAAACTTGATGCATCTCTACCACAATTCTCCTGTGAACTGGAGTGGTTTGACCCCAGGCCACCCCGAAACCTTTTTTGAGGGTTCATACTGTCAAAGGCCTTTTCCACTCTACTTGTCTGTGGTAATGATTTCTAGATGGACTTAAACAATTAAAATTACATTTATTTAAAACACATTCAACTGAAATAAATCAAATAAAAATAGTATTTTTTTTAACTTTTATTTTCACTTGCCTTGTCCATCCAGGGTGGTGACTCCAATTTATGTGAATGGGAATGCACGATGTACACCAGCCATGTCTGGGGCAAAGTTCAGTGAGTAGATCCAGCCCATAGGGTCAGTCCAACAGAGCTTCACTTATGGACTGGGTGCCGAGCCCAGTGGTAGAGTGTTGTTGAACACTGGTGATTGTGGTTGGGTTGTTGATTCTGCTGCAGGCAGTGGAATGTAAGTTAAATGTAACTGTAACTGTGACAAGGTCATGGACATCCCTCACTGAAACCACGTGGTCCACCTCTGATTTTGTCAGCAAGGAGATACCTTTTGGAACCATGATTCAATCTCCCATTTGGCATCTGACTTCCAGCACTACAGTCAACAAAAGTGCAAATTGTAGAAGGTACATGGGCAGTGGTTCGCTCCCTATGCAGAATTAATGGTTTATCAACAAGTGTGAAGAATAAATGCTTAAACTATGTGCGTCTTATTCCTACAAGCCGTTACACTATACTGAATTTTCTGTTTGCTATTACTCTTTCAGAGGTGGTGTTTCACATGACTTCCTCATTCCATTAGAGTACAGTGTATCCATAAATGGAAATACACTACATTGTTCTTGTGCTTCATAAACAAAATTTACTTTGGTTAATATCTGTACATTAATCAAAGGCAGTAACAATACAAATATTGGACAATTAACAGACTAACTATAAATGGTGCAACAAATGATCCATTGGAGGAACAGCGGGTCGAGCAGCATCTGTGGGAGGAAAGGAATTGTCAACAGTTTGGGTCAAAATCCTACACCGGGACAAGATGGCCAGTGTAGAGAGGAGAAGAGGCATTCCCTTTCTCCTCATTATATTGGCCCTCTCCCTGGGGAGAGTCCTGATGCAGTGTTTCAACCCAAAACATCGACAATTCCTTTCCTCCCACAGATACTGCCCGACCCACTGAGTTCCTCCAGCAGATCGTTTGTTGCTCCAGATTCCAGCAACTGCAGTCTCTTGTGTCTCCTGACTATTAATGGTCTCCCTGCAAGTTTACAGACTTGGGTGGATTCTCTCACGGGTCTAAATATCTTCACATCTACCTTTATGTCTTCACTTTGGAACATACTGGAATGACTGGTCAACAGAGTCACCCCTTGGAGCACTCTGCCTTCTGCAGTTTGAGTAGGTGTTGCTGCAGATGACAGCTCTTCTGTTGTCACTGGTGCTGCTGTCGGTGAACAGTCTGGTGATTGTAGTCTTGTTAGCGATGCTGTTGCAGGCAGTGAAATGTATTCTGACTCATTAATGTGATTGGTCTTAAGCAGCCCTTGCTGGAACAGTATGATCCATGTGCGTGCCCCTGGTTTTGCTCTCAGTATGAGTGAGAAATGGTAATAGACATTTCAATGGAAAAAGAAAAAAAACTGCAAATGTTGGAAATCTGATATAGGAACAGAAAATGCTGGTCATATTCAGCAGGGCAGGCAGCATTGGTGGATAGAGGAATAGAATTTGTGTTGCAGGTCAATGACCTTGCATCAGTTCTGATGTGCTTTCCCCAATTCAGTTTCAGTTGCCGTAGCCAGTCCTTGCCCATTAAGGTTAATCCATTACAACATCTTGCCACTGCAATATGTAATGGCTATCGTCTCCCCAAAAGTACTGGTTTTCTTGATGGTTGGAGAACTCCTGAATGTTCTTAATTTGGTTGTGCTTTTTGCCAATGGTATGCCACTGAAATTCTGTAAATAAGTATCTTTGCTTATTATAGAGCAGTCTGCTACAGTGTTAGATATCTAGATTTGCTTATTGTTGATCAAAATCTGTTTTATGAAATCTTGGATTAACTTGGATTTATAGCACAGACAATATACAAGCCAGGTTCTTCTTCATTCTCCTCAACTTCTATGCAATGAAGTTTACTGTAATCATCTAACCTCGTCTTCAATTTGGGTTGTGACCTGCAAGTTGCTGCAATTATGACCCTTGCATTGGCAATAGATGGCTATTTTCTATTTGCACCATGGCTCTGGCTGATTGCCACGACATCTCCAATAAGCAGATCATTTTGGCATACTGTTTTTCTCCCTGGCTTTTGGTTAGAGTAGTGGTCTGTTTCATAGTGTTATAGCTATGTGCAACATGAGCCACTTGAGATGAACAAAGCTCCTTTGCTTTTTATGTTGTTATCTCTGTTAAAGTTTTTGTTAGGCTCTTTCAAAACAAAGCTTGGGTGCTTTGAGTAACTTTGATCCTTTCATCAGTCAGTCTAAAAGCTAACTTGTCTCTTAGAACACTGTTAAGAATCTTGTGAAAATTTCAATGCAATGCAAAGTTCTTCAAGGCCACAATGTAATTGCCGGTGGGTTTGCCGTACTTTTGATTTTCTGCCTGAACTTGTTGCTTTCATTTATCGCTAAAGGTGTCCGGTTGAAGTGTTTCTTTATTTTAAACCACATCTACAAAAGGGAGATCCTTCTGTGAGTAAATTAGGCAGTGTTGCTGTGCCTCTGTCGAATTCCAGTTAAGAGGATCACTGTCTTCTTCTTTTGAATTGCCCTGTAGAGTTTTTGAATATTTTGTGCACTTCCATCTAATTTGAAGGTACCATTCACCCAAAAACATTCCAGAATGCTCAATACATAAAGGCTTCTAAATCCTCCTTGAAACTATTCTTGGTTTCCAAAACAAGGAAACAAAATAGCTATCATCAGATCTCATGGCGCCTCAAATTCTGGGATTGCATGCAAAGTTTTCCTGCCATTTCAAGGCCCATTAGTTCAATGGTCATATTGAAATGCCACTCACTTTTTGAATGTGATTCCCAGGTTACAGAAGGCATCAGGGACCTTGCAAACTGCTTTGCTGCTGTGGATTGTGGCTTTCTTACAATCCTCCTGTGCACAAAGTGTTCCACCGAATAGAGCTGGCTGTTGCATGTATATAGGCTCCGGGGCTGGCGAGCACAACTCCCGTGATTCTCCCAGGAGAGTGACAACTATTGTTAGTACTCTTACAGTACTGAGGCTTGGGGACCTTTGCTACTTCACTGAGGCCGATACCAATCTTCTGTTTAATGCATAGCTTTATCTTTGAAAAAAAAACTTTTCTCTCTTTTTATCTCATCCTCATCACCAAAAACGTCGTTTCTTCCTGATATTGTGTAAACAAATATATGTGGATGTAATGGATATCAATGAATAATGATAGTTTATCTACAAGGCTGGACATACAGCAGTCTCTTACAGCAGCTTCAAAAATGCATCACAGACAATGAAGCAATGTAGGAAAAGCAGCAGCCAATGTGCGCACAGCAAGGTCACACATACAGCAACCTGATCGAGTGCATTTGTATGAGGACAAATTATTGCCCAAAGTTGCAGCATAGTAGAACATCAAGGTGTTTCATTTCGATAAGGTGCTCAGAAAAATATTTGAGCACTTGAGAAAAGAAGATCAAACCAAAGATCTTTACAAAATATCACTATTTGTGTCTTCTAATATTAGCAGGTTCTCATTTTGACTTTGCGAACAGATGATATTGTGTGTACTGTGCAAATGTGATGGTTAGCCACTAATCTGTTCTCTTCCTTTAAGTCTGTGCACAGACATTTGCAGTGTGTTCCTGGATAATTATGGCTGCTTGAATATTGCTTTTTCCTTGTTTTCTGTTGATGATGAATGATCATCACTTCATCAACAGTGTCTCTGAACAGACGTGGAAGCCGCTGGAAACAAAATGATGGTGCATGACACGAGATGGAACAACATGCTGGTTATCCAATGAGAAAGGGTACACAATTAATGAAAATGAATCTGCAATAATAATGTAAGGCTAATAGTCACCTTTTCTAAATATGTAGAGGGTAGCTTGCACATTGCAACTGGTATTATCTGCAGGGCCGTGTGTCAGGCATACATGTACCGCTTTCATTCACTTTTGCCATGTATAATCTATTGGTAAATTAAGATTAATAGAGAGGATTGAAAATGCACAAGGTAAGACTGTGGTTCTTACAGCAGGGTAGAAGTCTTACTTTTTATCACTCAGTATGATTTTAAAATAGTCAAACTGTTCAGATAATGTACATTTTGTTTAAACATTGGCAAGACTCCTTATCAAAGGATTGTTCACCACTCAGTTATCTTGGCCAGAAAAGTTATTTGTGTAGCACACTTCCAGATATTTGTTTAGGTTTCTCTGTGCATGCATTTGGAAGCTTTTGAGCATGTGCAGTGGCATTAATTGACATACAACACCTGATTGACATCACTTCTACAAAGTTCTCTCACATGCATGAGACTCTTTAACAGCATGGGCTTTGAAGACTGGAACTGGACAGAGTTGGGGCCTGTTTTGATGTTTGTTGAAGAATCCATCTCTACCTTGGCCACTGGTTGCAGAACCCAAGGTTTTCATATGTTTTGATTTCTTCCAGCTTTCATCCTTTTATTTTCTGAACACCATCCCCAATTTGCTGTCCATTGCACTTTCTCGGTGATCTCAACTCTCTGCAGTGATGGAAGATCACAGCCTTTTGTACCTGTTCGTATATGTAAAGCATCATCTATGGTGCATAATATCTCTGTTCTTGAACACAGTAGAATATGTCAGCTTTGGCTTCTCTTCTAAAATCGGCGTGGCCTTCTCTGCACAGCTCCTCCTCAAAGTGTGCTTTCATGCATTTAAGAGTTTCCAAGCCCCTGAATTGAATGCAAAATTCTTGATGTATCTTGTGGATTGACGGTCTTGTATGTTGACTCATCCTTCTGCAGAAAACCACTGATTCCTATGAAAATATTAACTCGAGGGCATCAGTGAGACTTTGCAATTGATCTACAACTTATCAATAAATCCCATGGAATGCTGATAGAAATCTTACTTTAATATTGATTTTTTTTGAAAGATTGAATTACGATGGTTGAATTCTGGCAAACGCCGATTGTACCCTTGGACTACAAGCCAGATGATCGTCAGCAAAAACATAATGCAATTCACCATCTAATGTACCAACAATGATGACAAGTGGGATGAAGCTTGGACTGAAAATGCTGATCCAAACAAGGAACTCATTCAAGAGCCACTGATAATATTCCCTGGATTTCTCGAGCCTCAAAGGACTTTACCATTCTGAAAAGGACATTAGTGATGTGGAATAAAAGGCCATGTTTTGCCTTTAAGAGTAATGGACTGGGTCAAGAAATGGACTCAGCATCTCATCCTGCCCTCAATACAATTTTAATGGAGGTATCTTCCTCATAAATCCCCTCTACAAGAAGCCCAAGAGCCTCAAGTTCAATTTATATAGATTCCTCTGGATACATGCATGAAGAAAACACAAGTTAACAATATAAATTATACAAAATTATACAAGAAAGAACACGAATAAAAAAAACAAAGTCCATTGTAGTGCAAAGTGGTCATAGTGTTACTATACTGAGGTAGTGATTAGCATTATGCAGGTTGGCTCAAGAACAGAATGGAAGAAGGGAAGTAGCTGTTCTTGAACCTGGTGATATGGGACTTCAGGTACCTCCTGCCCGATGGTAGCTGTGGGAAGATGGCATGGCCCATATGGTGGGGATCTTTGATGATAGATGTTGCTACCTTGAGATGGCATCTCATAGATACTTTCAGTGATGGAGAGTGATGTGCCTGTGACATATTGGGTTGAGTCCTCTACTCCCTGCAGCTGCTTATGTTCTTTTTGTGGGTGAGCTTGTATGTCAACCATGACTGTTAGTATTTCATGATGATTTAAAAGTTGGAGCTGGGTTAAGGAAGGGGAAAAGATTAGTCATTTGGATTGAGAGACTGCTTTGGAAAGGATCATCATATTGGGCAGAGAACAGATCCATGAGCTTTTCTTGCTTTGGGGTACACTTTCCATGCCTAAATTGACCACATCAAATGGGCTTGAGTGGTGCCAAGAAGACTCCAGCTTGCAGGTGCTGGTAGACCAGGATTACAGGTTGCACCTTCAATGAAAGCGTTATGGGAAAAAATATGTTGTGTTGGTTGCTTTAGGACCAGCTGGCTCTAATGAGAGAGAGTGCAATGCAGGATGAGGACGCAGCTTATATAGGCAGCCCTGTGCACGAGGACAAGTTTGGTCCTTGTGTGGACAGCAATGAACCAGCAACACTGCAGAATAAACTTGACATCGGTCAATCTGATGAGGAACATCGAGCTTGGACTGTAAGTAGAACTAAGTAATTCAACACTATCTTTCTGGTTGAAAGTAATTCCTTGTATTTCTTTCATATTTATGACATAAAGGAGGCAATTCAGCCCACTGAATATATACCAGCTCTCTGAAGAATCTCATCAATCCCATTCCCCCAATTATTTCCCAGTAACCTTTTTTTCCCCACACATGCCTATCAACTCCTCCCTGATTCTCTTTCCATCCACCTGCACCAAGGGTCATCTATAGTAGCAAATTAACCAAGCACCTCGCACATCTTTGACACAATGGAGGAAACCAGAGCATCTGAGGGAAAGTCATGTGGTCACAAGGAGAACATTGCAGACTCCACACAAGTGGCTGGAGCTGTGAGGCTGCTGTGTCACTGTGCCACCAGCTGATTTGTTAAAGGTTGCAGACGTTAAGTCCTGAAGAAATCAAGGAAAGGTTGTGAAGCAGTGAATGGGAATGTGCCATCTCCAATACCAGTCGGCAATATCACTAAAGAGAAACCTCTAGAGGCATGAAAAGAATGCAGAGGGCATACTTTGAGAGTCAAGGATTCACAGTGCTGAGTCTTCAGATGTCTGCCAGTAAGGCTGAGCATTTAATTATTTCTCTGCAGATCAGGTGAAGCAGATCATGCATCATAATACCAGGACAGAAGTTGTCCATTGTGGAAATGCCTGCAGGGGACACCATGAAGTTGAGAAACAGATCTACGAAGGCAAGGAGCAAGTTGGTCAGAGAAACAGACCAAGGTGCGGTGCCCAGAGGGAAAGATGTGCAAAGTTTGAGGCGAGTGTAAGATGGTGTATTCTGAGTAGCTTCAGTGAAGAGTGTCGCCTTCTCAGATTAGTGGGCCCATTCACAATCCTTGGTGGTGAGCAATGCAGAGAAAGGGCTTGTAATGTGTTTGAACAGTGTGAGGGAGCTAGTCATAGAACAACAGCTGTGCCATTACCAGAATCCACAAACAATGTCAGCATGAGGTGATTTACCAAACACAATGTATAATTATTACCACTGTCATGTTTTATGTGAACAGTTTAGTGATATCAGATTGATAATGGTCAAGGCTATCTAATAAAATCTAGACACAGGTATGAAAACAATTACATTAAGGGAACAATTGCAGAGCAGCATGTGATCTGATGTGTATGTGAAACATATCTGGGGGAGAGATCCACTATATGCATCAGTAGATACTTCAGATGTCAAGTGAAGCTTGCAGTGATGTGTTCGGTGAACAAGGAGATTGAATGATCAAGTTAACTCAGAGTTGATTTGAATTTACAACTGTATATTGATGTACAGTTTATCAATTTATGTTGATATAAATAGTGAACTGTATAATTTAATGTATTTCAATAGTTGATGGTTTGTCTGAATTACTTAAATGAGCAAATAGTGCAAGATTGCATGAACTACTTAGATTCAATGGTGTGAACATTGGCAAGTTCCTCGCCATCAACGACCTGGAGGTCCACACTGATTAGAAACTCATCTAGACCAACTACATAAATATTGAGGCTACATGAGCAGGTCAGAGACTGGATATGTGATATGCAAGTGATGCTCATCCTGACACCGAAAGATTTTGCTCCATCTTTAAGGCAAAAGTCAGAAGTGAATGCTCTCAATTTGCTTGGGTGAGTGCAGCTCCAAACACATTCAAGAAGCTCAACACTGTACAGGACAAAGCAACTTGATTGGCACCCCATCAACCTACCTAAAAAATCTATTCCCTCCACCACTGATGCATAGTGCAAGAGTTGCTGTCACGTTCACCATCTACAACATGCAATGTGATTACCTGCCAAGGCTACTCCAAACCTCCGATCTCTACAATCTAGTGGGATAAGGGCAGCAGGCACATGGGATCAACACCACATCTAGGTTCCCCTCCAATTTGCATGCTATCCTGACTTGGGAGTATATTGCTAGTCCTCCTTCATTGCTGGGTCAAAATCCTTGAACTTCCTCCCCAACAGTGTTGTGGGAGAACCTTCAGTAGCACTGCAGTGGTTAGAGACTGTGGTTCACCACCATCTTCTCAAGGATGATCGTGGATAAGCAATACATGCTGGCAATAGATCCCCCAGAAAAGTGAATTAAAATAAAATCCCAGTTGTTCTCTGGACCAGATGAGTGCACGTTATATGAGGAATTGGATTGTAAACCAAATGGCATCTCGGAAGATTGAGCATTGAATTGAGCGCTCGGACAGTGCTGTGTGGAATTTCAGTACGAGCACAATTTAAAGTTTTTTTTCTTGAAATGATTGCTGAAGGTGGTGTATCTGATGTGAAGCAGAAGATCCTGAAACTGGCAAGAGAAAAATGGGTATCTTGACGGTGAGTCTTTTGAAGGCAAAATTCAAAGGGCAACTTTGCCAGTGGCTACAGTCTGAATATTTTAGAGACTTTTGTATTTGTTTGTTGAACACTGTGGTCTTTACTTCCAAAATTGAGACTGGGAGCAATTTAAAATAAATTATGACAGGCTGTCGTTGAAAAGAAACTTTTTTTCTAAATTTGCCAGTCGAACTATAAACAATCTGGGTACTATTAGAATAAATTAAATTAATTTCCCCTCCAAAGAATTGTACATTTATTTAGTAGATGACATCCCAAAGCACTTTGCAGTCGTATCATTTATTTAAGCTATAGCCACTATTCTTAGAGAGGTACAAACGTCAGTAGTGTGCAGGCAAAGGTTCTATGGCTAGTGATTCTCATTCCCTTATTTGTTTCATGAACTGACATGGAGTAGGTTCCTATGTTGTAAACAAAAATGTAAAATATAATGTAATGTGAATTCTGGTGGAGTGAAGGCAAGTAATAGAATGTGGGTCAATGATTATACTGAATTTGGAAACATTTGAAGTGTATTTCAACCCATGTCGATACTTCAACCTGAGTGAAAGGATTTAAGAAACAGTAAGGAAAAATGAACAGAAGAGCATCCAGAATGGAAATGTAAGTTTGCAGGGAAGATAAAGCAGCCCATGGTGTTTACATATTGATGATGATGGGCACTGGGGTTGGTGGGGAGCGGGGGTTGAGATGGTTTGTCAAGTCGAGTATATTGTCATATGCACAAGTACAATGAAAAACTTGTAGTGGCATCACAGACATATAGGTACAGTTGGTTGATAATGGGAACCATGTCTGCCATAGTCACAAATTCCATGACTCGCATTTGTTGAATGTCATGGACCACCTCATTTAAACTTCTGTTGGAGTACTGATTGGTGATAAACCCACTTTTTTTTAAACAAGAAGGTAACTTGCTGTTTGGAGTGTGGTAGTAGTAACAGGTTCGGTTGCTGAGGATCAGTGTGAAATTGCATTCCATCCACTGACACTGAGCTTTCTGATGCACCTGTGTCTATTCTCTGATCTGTTTTGTTTTAATCTTTCAACACCCAATTATTGCACAGTGCAATGTTTTCATGTACTGAGGAGCAGTGTGAGTAGTATTTTAATTGAACCATGAAAAACTGAAACCTGTCTTTCATTTTGCACAATTGCTAAATTGGCATGCATGTTGGAGCAGGAGATTAAATATAATATTGGGTGTGATTAGCATAGTAGCATTCTAGGTTTCTTCCCAGTCAAATAGTATTTGTGAATTCCAGTCTGTGATATTTATGCTGAATATTGACAAGCATTTTAATAGGAGAGTAAGAAAATAACCAGTTTTTTTTAGAGAAAAAATGGGATTTGCAAATCTGATAAAGACTGCTCTGTTTTCACAGATAAGAAGGTTCTATTAGCCATATTACTTTTTTTTAAATATGCTGCCTCATTTTTCTAATGGAGTTTTCAGTCAAGATTACCATGGCAACTCTCAAATAACTTTTCTCTATTGCACTATATCTATAATTAAATAATTTCCTTGTCTGTTTGAGGTATTTCCTTCAGGTTCTATAACTGACTTTGCCATTCCACATTAAAAAGCTTTGAGGAAAAATTACCTGAATCGTACTAGAGAGGAGACTTATTTTAAGGTCCCCTCACCACCTTGCTTTTTGGGTTGTTTGCTTCCCAACAATCTTGAGGCCTTGACGGGGTGACCACTCCTTAAAGCTGAATGACTCACAAACAGACAAGCCCTAAGGTGGCCAAACCTGGCGCCCAGCTAATGGATTGTCCTGATGGCTATTCGACAGCTTATGGCTATTTCTCTAACGATCAGAGACATTTAGAAACCAGATTATTTAAGTAATTAAAAAGAAGCATTAAGTGAAATAAAAATAACCAAAAAATCTTGATCATTTAGCCTCTAAACGAAGGTTGGCAGTCCCATTCAAATGAATGGAATTGTTCTACCTATGCTGGCTGTAGCCGGCATAAAGCTGCAGAGCAAGATCCAAGGTGTATCTGGTCCCTCAGCTCAAGATCAGCTAGAGCCACCCCTGGACTCAACGGCAGAGTCTAGTTCCAGAGTGAGAGGTCAGATGACTCTTACTACTAACATTTTCAGTATTTCTGCACTGCAGACATTGTGAACTTGCTGACCTGCAGGAAAGACATAGCCAGTGATTCTCTCAGAAACCACTGGCCGTGGATAAGTATGATTCAGCCACTTAGAGCAATTAGTATAAAACCAAGTCGATGGATAGCTTACAAGAGGAGTCAACAGTGATGTTGATCTGTGGTTATCAGGAGATAGTACAGCCTGTGGAGCATTTTCACTGATGAAAGGTCCTGGACCTAAAATCTTTTGGTTCTTTTCTCTTTCCAAAGTTTAATGATTTTGAAATAACAGCCAACTTCAAATCAGGGGATTTGAAGTAACTGCTGATGGGATCAGCAAAGTATCTGCCAAAGTAATACTGCTGGCAGCAGCAGCCTAGATGAGAGGATTGTTGTCACAATGTTATATGAGCGTGGTGTCACAGATGGTACTGTATTTGCAAAACATTGGAATATTAAGACTTTCCGCATCTGCATTACATGGAATTTACAATGCAGACACAGACACTTCGTCCATCTGGCTGATGTTTGTGCACATTCCTCCCTTTTAACCCTGTCAGCACATCCTAGTGACTTTATCCCTCATACTCATTTTGTGTTTCTCCTTTAAACGTCTCCATGCTATATGGCTCATTACTTCAATAGGTAGCGAGTTTCACCTACTACCCACTCGGTGGATAAAACTAACCATCTTGGTCCAGTCAGATCTCTCATCTCTAAGTAGGATTGTTGTGGCTTTCGGTCCCTCTTCAAGCATATAGGCTGACAGTTGAGAGCAGTGCTGAAGGGATGCTCTACTGTCAGAGGTGCACTCTTCTGGATCTGAGGTTAAACCAATGCTCCATCTGCTCTCCTGGATATGTGACTGTATTAAAGATGATGATACCCTGGCCAAAAGTTAATCCTCAAACAACATCACCCAAATTGATTATCTGGTCATGATTACATGGTCTACTCTTTCACGTTATCCTATCACGGCTTTCGTTGTATGCACCTTGTGCACTGAAATTATCCGTCATGTCATCAGTGGAGAGCTTTCATCAACCAGTAGCTTCTCATTCTGTAATGGCTCAAATGTAGCTGACACAGTGGGCAGCTACAGTTTGGACACCAAGCATTGGCCTGCTTGTTTGGTTGTACACCAGCCAGCTGCTGAAGGTGTGGAATCCTTTTCGATTGCAGGATGTCTCTGTGTTGATGTGTGCATAGGATTCCCTGTCGTGTACAAGTTTGATGCATCTTCTCTGCCTGCTGTCCTCCAGCAAGAGAGAATGAATTGTAGCAATGGTGACTATCCATTGTAACGAGAGAGCAATAAGTTACGATGGATAGTCACGTTCCACCTTCTCCTCTTCTTCCAGCTTTGCTTTCCACACCTACTCATTCTCCACGCTTCCTTACGACAGAGAAAGAGGCTATTCAGCCCATCAAGTGTATGTAGGCTCTCAAAGCAATTGCAATTCTCTCAGTTATCTCCGCGTAACTTTATTCTCTCTTTCTCTCTCATTTCAATTTAGTTCCTGACCACTCACCCCGATTCTCCTACCAACCACCTACACTAGGAAAACTTATATTAGCCAACTGATATACCAGCATTTGGGATGTGGAAGAAAACTGGAGCATCAGGGAAACACACGTGGTCATGGAGGGATGTGCAAACTTCACACAGACAGCAGAGGATTGAAACCGGGTTGCTGGAGCTGTGAGGCAGCAGCACAACCCGCTGCACCATGGTGCCGCCCAAGTTCCAAGGGGGATGTCTACCAGCGCTCCCATGTCTCATTAAAATCGGTTTGTGCGGAAACCTGAAGCCAGGACAGAATTTGTCAGTACCTTCCATAGCACTCTTTGTAGACTTTGGCAAACAAAATATATTCTATGTGTTTATAGAATTGTAGCAGCCACCAGTTGAAATAAATAAGCCTGAAAGGAGTTGATACTTGTAGTAGCAGAATTAAGTGTGGGAGAAAGTAGGAGAGCAAAGTTCCAAAATGGTCATCTGGCCATTGAATCCTTGTGGCTGGTGATTGATTTTACTGTCCGTCTGAACTGCATACTCACTGGGTGCACACTCTGGTGTACTTGCACCCTCAATCATGGTGTCGGTGATAAGTGACAGCGCAATATTTTGTGTGCACAGTGGACACTGTTGTGGAACTGAAATGGCATCCATAGCATCCAAACCACAGGGTCTCAGATTCAGATTGTTCACCCAGTGCATTTATGCCAATGAGAACAGTTCTCATGGCTGATGTGAGAGCTTTAAATCAGCAATTACAACATAAGTTTTCCTGTAGCCTAGCCTGCTCTGAAAATTGCTTGATAGCATTATTTCGCTAAGCAAGTTCTGAATGATTATCACACCACTTTTTAAACTCGAGTTTGTTTTCAAATCATTCGCTTTTGCTGTAACGTTGTTGGTGTTAGAGGTAATAAGCTTATGGGTTGAGTATAATTAGGACCTATGAAGTAAGTGATAAAATGTTGCTGTGCAACCATCTGCTGATGTCATTTGTCAGTGAACACATGAAGGCTACAAGCTGCCAACATTTTACAAAGCAGCTAGGGAGTCTGCTCAAAAGCCACGTTAGGATTAAAAGTTTGCATGTTTTGATTTGCATTGTATTGTATGTTTATTATATTGAAACGCAATTAAGTGAAGGCATTTAAAATAATTTTAGATGCACTTATTAAACTGTATTGTGCTGCAGCAGGAGCTCTCATGCCAACCTATGGATCAGTAATGGGCATTTGCAAATACTTTAAAAATCCTCATCCATTCTGACATGAAAATTTGAATATTTAATACAGTGTACTAAACCTGTATAATTGAATGACATTTCTGAACCACAGTTCCAAGGTAGAAATGAATGGCATTTACAGAGTATGAATAACAGTTTGTACTGCAACTTTCATCTATTTTGCAGATGAGGTGGTGGAAGGTAAAAATGCTCTTCTGCTAGGGATGAGCACATGGAACTCGAATGATCTGGTGGAACAGATTGAGACAATAGGAAAGTTGGATGATGGCCAAGGTAAGAATTGTTTGTTGAGAATCTGGATACATTGTCTTTGCAATCCTGTCCAGTTACTGAATCGCAGCTAACCTCAATTTTTAGATTGTTTAGATCAATTTGAGTTTCATTAATTTGTACGTATATTCTTATGTATTGTGCTCGTTAACCATGGGTTTGTAGCATATGAGCAGAAGATGACAATTGAATAGTTCTAATCAGCAACAATGGTTGGAGAATGTACCGTAAATTGAGTCTCTGGCTTATTTAGAGTGAGGGGGAGCAAGAGTCAGGGTTTCAACATTACCAATTTTAGATTGAAATTTGATCAGCTTTTCTTATCATGGAATGCAATTTACAAACCTAAATACTTCTAATTAAGCAGTGACATTATATGATTAATTCAGACCAATTGGGAAGTGATTTAATAAGTAGCAGTCATAGAATTGTACACAAAAATCTTAGTCTTTGCTAAGATGCATACATGGCACTGTTAATTTCAATATGAATTATCATGGGAAAATATTACTTTAATGGCAAAGTATTCAAATCAACTGGTGCAAATATTGTAGTGTTTTACAGTGGAAATGTGTCGATAGCAGTAAGAGTGGGTGGTGGGATAACAGCATCAGAAATATAAGAGATGGAAGGATGCCATTTGGCTCATTGTGTCTCTCCAGCCTAATTTCAGTAGCAAGTCCATGATCGGATGAAATAAGGTGGGGGTTGAATTAAAGTAAGTGTAACTCGAACCACTGAAGGTTATAAAAGGAATTTTATGTTCTTTAGGTCTATCTGTAATAACAGAAATCTACATTAGATACCAGATATTGAAAACACATACAGAACATAGTAATTCCGAGCAACCAGAGTGTAGACTCAAAATTCAATGAACAGAAATGTTAGTCCCACTAAATATCCATGTTGGAAAAAGTATGAGAAGCAAAAGCTTTAGATCTGAAGAGCATTCATTTGTATAGAATCTGTATTTTAATTGATAAGCTTGTAAAATGTTCTGGCTGAAATATAGAGAATCTACTTCACCCCTGGCACTTGGTAAGCACACTGACTGAAATTCTTTTTTGCTTCAATCTATTTTCCAATCATGATCTATCACATGTTTTTATAACCCCATCACAGAATTGTGAGAGCTATTTCTCTGTTTCTGAACACTCCAAGAAACCTAACTGAAACTAAATTGCATATAGCTAACATAAACCTTTTGAAATGGATAACTCTGAAGCAGTGGAATTTTTTTGGCATGCAAATATACAACTTACTTAAGGTCACTTATAAAGATGACATAATAGAGAAAATAGGACAGAAATTACACTGCTTAATTACTCAGCTCAAACACTGAGCCACCAACATCAAGAAACCTACAAAGCAGCCATTATATTACTATAACAGTAGTAGTTCCTTGTGCTATTGTTGGTCTTGGCAGGGTTAGATCTTTACCAGTAAATGTTTATTTTCATCTGTAGGTGAGAGTAAAATCATCTTCATTGTTATTAATTGGTATTCATTAATCTACATGCCTGTAATTATAATAAAAAACACATTTTATTTTTCAGTGAATTGTTTTCTTATGATGTTACTGCCAAATATGAATTAAAACAGACAAGATTTATTGATTGATGCATTTGCATTTTGTACATTCAGACAACTGATTATATAAAGCTTTTAATAATTTACTGTCTGTGTGGAGGCAATTTATCAATCATGAAAATTCAAACTGATAAAAATTGAAATAAGTGCCTAAAAATAAACCTCTATTTTATCTGACGAAATTGTTTTTTTAAAATTCTCACAAGCCCAGCTGTTGTCCACAGAGAGGCTGAATCCCGGCATAGTATTTCTGAGCTTTGCTATGGTTCTCTGCAGCTATAACATGACAAGTCACCTGTTGCTGCATCATAGTTAATTTACTGAAGTAGTGCATCAAAGAAAGAAATAAATTATGGTACACTATACTGTTGCTGGCTTCACAGAAAAAAATACTTATGACACTGATTACCACATGATTACCTTTGTTCTCCATTCCTCAAATCTCGTCTTTTCAGTTATTTTGATGATACTTATTTTGTTTCCATGGTAGAATGGGATTGTTTGCAACTTTACAAATGGAAATTGCATTTGGAACCTGAGCTGCTACTGATTGCTTCACCTCTTTGTGTTTTCGGACACTGCTTGGTACAGGTCAGCTAACCTACTTTTTGTGCTTGGCAGCTATTTAAATGAGCTACTCTAAATTTCCCATTGTTTGACAAGCTTATCGCACAGTTTGCCAAGATGAAAAACACTATGATGCTGGAGGAGCTCAGTGAGGCAGCATCCATGGAGAATAGCAGGCAGAAAATATTTTGGGTCAGGACCCTTCTTCAGGACTGAAAAGGGGAAGACAGGAAAGGGGGATGCCCAATAAATAGGAGGGGAAAGCAGAGCAGTGACAGGTGGACAAAAGAGGGGAGCCGGAGGACAGAGGAGATCACAGAGGGGAAGCAGTGAGAGAGGGACTCACGAAGCTCCTGTTGAAGAGATGAAGAAAACTTCAAAGTGGGCATCCTTGAAGAGACTTCGCAGTTGAGCAGTGATACTAGAGAAACAAAGGACTGCAGATGGTGGAATATCTAGATGAAAAACACTATGATGCTGGAGGAACTCTGGTTTCCTGAAACAAATGGGATTTGAATCAACTGTTTCAGTTTGGCTGAGAAAGATAGAGAAGACTGGCAGTGAGTCTGTCTGGACTGAGATGAAGGCAGTTGTCTCAGGCTTGTTTTCATGGAGATTTCATAAACCGTGGATGGCAGTTTCCTCAGTGATACCACAGGAAATCCATTGAAATGACAGGGTAACAGGCATAAAGGACTGTAACTGCACTGCCATATATCTCACTCCTCCCTCCCCAATCCCTCTATCTCCCACTACAGCAAGGAAGTCAGACAAGTTTTTGTTTTACACCTTGTGTGTATGTGGTATTGCATTTCTTATCTCCCTCCTCTCTTACCAGTTAGCTCAGGACAGAGAGAGAGATGGTGGTGGATGCTGGGATGTCAATAACAGGCTTCTCTTTGGCCTTTTTATAGAGGAAGACGTCCCATTTTTCTGTACCTGTCCTCTTCAGAATAAACACAAACAATGACAGCCTCGGTTGCTAATATTGGGACACTTGTATCGTGGCTTCTCTCCTTTCCTTTGGCAGAGGGCCAGCATTTCCTGAACATCAGTGGCCGACTCTTCGGTGTAGCAGAGCTCTTGCTGCAGGCTGATGTTCTCTGGCCAAGGGAAGTGGGTTGGGTGGTGGTGGGAGTGGCGGGCAACAGATGTAGCAAACCCATCTTCTGGTGGCAAATCCACCCTGAAGGGAATTTCAACCCAGCTGAACCTACAAAAGGTCAGGTGGCGATCAGGTGAACAGAGGCAGATAGAGAGAACTCTGAGAACGAGGAGGAGAGCTGCAATGAACCAGATGCTTAGTCAGTGGATAAACTGCAGGATCTCACTTGTGCACTGATTCTCAATTGCACTTTGGTGGTGCTTAACTGGACTGCAAGTCAACAGTACGTATTCATTTGCTCTGCACCTCTTCTGTAAAGGAGCTTGTTCAGTTCTAAACATGAGAATTGGAACTGTTACCTGATGGTCACATATAATTTGATTTATTTTTCAGTTGAGGTCCTATCCTTCCTAGAAACTGCATGTTCTAAAAGACTAGGTTTGATATTCTTTAACTGTTATGACTGATTTATCTTGTTCTGTTTCCTCAGGTCTTTTGGTGATGTCTTCCACCACGAGACTTGGCTCTTCACTGAGGCTTTTCTGTTTTCAACAGATCGATGCACTCAGGCTTCCAGATGGAAGCTCGTATTCTCAGCATTCTTGTTTAGACATCTTCAAAATCTGCATGAATCCTCACTGCATAAACCAAAGTCTGATCTCTAAAGTAGGATTGGTTTCCCCTGCTCTATAACTTATAGTCTTATAAGCTTAAAGCTGTCTTAAGTTTATAGTCTTAAAGCTGCATAATAAGTATTGACCAGCAGATCGTTGCAATTTACTGCAGGGTTGTTGCTGTAATTTTTCATTTTACTTCACCACCTGGGCAGCACCTTACACAAGGAGGCTGCTAAGAGATGGCCTGCAGTGTAATTAATGTATTAAGTTCCACATATGTATTTCAAGAATCCTTTCTAGTCATAAAAATGAAATGCTTCCATTTAGTTTCAAATGGACCTTGTATTAAGCTCTCTGGACTTTGCTCATCTTTTTAAACATTAAAATAGACATTGGCAAACAGTGTCTGTCATCTGACAGAATAGATCATGTGCCATCCTTGAATCTAAGTACTTGAATAAATCAGTGTTCCTACGCATTGCCCAAGGTGGCACAAGCAAGCAGTCTTTCATTTCCTGAACCTTGGGACCACCCCCTGCCCTGTCTAATCCATGTGCCTGTTCTCCCCGTGCCCTCTATCCAAGAAAAAGGAGATGATTTCACCTCTGCTCAAGTGAAGGGCCTCCGTGATATCTGAATGCTGCGCTGGGCTGCAAACAGCAGTATGTGCCAGAAGCCTTCTGGACCAACACTCACTGGACCAACACTCAAGGTGTTCGATCTCATTCAGAACAAAGCAGCCTACTTCATTGTCACCCCATCAACCCACCTAACTACATTCATTCCCTTCTCCACTAGTGTACCAAGTACTGCGTACATACCATGTACAAAATGCACTGTAGTTACTCATCTTGCTATTCTGATAGCACCTGTCAAACATGCAACCTCTATTGCACATGACAAGGTACGTGAGAATGCAACTATCTGCAATTTTCCCTCCAAACTGCATGCCATCTTGACCTGGAAATACATTGTTCATTTATCTTCACTGGAACTAACATCACCCCCTCCCCCCCTGCAAGGAAGTACCTTCACCAGAAAGACTGGAGTGGTTCCAGAAGGTGCTCAGCACCACCTTTTCAAGTACAACTGGATGATTAATATTGGCCTAGCTGTTAATGACCACATCCCATGATTGAATAAAAAAAAATTCCTGCAAGGTTCTGTGGCCAAGAAATTGAGGTAGTACAAACTTCCCTGTCACAGGAGAACTTTCTTCCAGTCCTTGAGTCACTAACACCATTTAAGGGGTGTCTAGATGAGCACTTGAATCGCCCAGGTGTTGAAGGCTATAGGTCAAGTGCTGGAGGATTGGATTAGTATGAATGTGTGTCCACTGGTCAGTGTGGATGTGGTGGACTGAATGGCCTGTTTCCATGCTGTACAACTGTGTGGCTAAGCACAGGTCCAATGCCATCTACGAATTCGCCAATGCTGGCTGAATCACGGGCGGTGATCAGTCAGCGTACAGGAGTGAGAGAGAACATCTGGATGTGTGTGCCACAATAACAACCTCCTGCTCAATGTCAGCAAAACCACGGAGCTAATTGTTGACTTCAGAAAGGGGAAGTTGGGAGACCATGCACCAGTTCTCATGGGTGGGTCAGAGGTGGAGAGAGTAATCAGCTTCAAATTCCTGGGCATTAACATCTTGGATGACCTGTCCTGGGCACAGCACATTGATGCAATCTACTTTCTCAGAAGCTTAAGGAGATTTGGCATGTCACCAAATACCCCAACAAACTTCTACAGATGTACTGTTGAAAGTATCCTGACTGGTTGCATCATGGTCTGGTACAGCAATTCCAATGTACAGGAAGGCTGCAGAGAATAGTGGACACTGCCCAATCCATCACGGGCACAGCCCTCCCCACCATTGAGAGCATCTACAGGAGGTGCTGCCTCAAGAAGGTGGCATCTATCATCAAGGATCCCCACCGTCTGGTTCATGCCATCTTCTTGCTGCTATCGTCAGGCAGGAGATGCAGAACCTGAAGTTCCACACCACCAAGTTTAGGAACAGCTACTTTCCTGCAGCCATCAGATTCTTTGAATGAGCTGCACAACCCCAATCCTACCTCAGCAATGGAACACTATGGACTACCTCTTGCACTACCATGGACTTGTCTCTAATTGTATTTTTTTTGCACTAATGTTTTGTTTTGCACAGTCGTTTTTTTTCTCTTCGCTGTCTTGTATAATTTACATATAATTTGTTTTGTGTGTCGCCTGTGCGCCTGTGATACTGCTGCAAACAAGTTTTTCATTGTACCTGTACCTCACTGTACTTGTACACGTGACAACATGAAGTAACTCTATGACTCTCCTGGGTGTCTGAGCTCTGCCTGAAGCAGCTGCTGTTTTATTGGTGATGCTGGCTGCTGTCATGCGACCAAACACGTGGAGGGCAAGTCCACCTGGATGGTGCCCTTCTGCTGCTCCTGCCTCTTCTGGGAAGGTGGTCTTGCCTTTATCTCCTGTGCACCTGCTTTTATTGGTGACTTACATGGTAAATTGGTTTATTATTGTCACATGTACTGAGGTACCATGAAAAATTTTGTTTTGCATGCCATCCATACAGGTCACTCATCACATCAGTACTTTGGGGTGGTACAAGGGAAAAGCAACAACAGAATGCAGGATAAGGTGTTACAGTTACAGAGGCAGTGCAGGCAGACAATGAGGTGCAAGGCCATGACGAGGTAGATTGTGAGGTCAAGAGTCCATCTTATCGTACAAGAGGTCCATTCGATAGTCTTATAACAGCGGGAGAGAATCTGTCTTTGAGTCTGGTGGTATGCGCTTTCAGGCTTTTGCATCTTCTGCCTGATGGGAAGGGAGGAGGAGAGAGAATGTCTGGTGTGGGATGGATGACAACTGAAGCTCTCATTTATGGGCAGAAATCTTCAACAACAGGCTTGCAATCTTTGTGAAAAATGTAAAAAAGCACAGTTCTTGTTTGTCCTTCTCAATTCCCGACAAACTTCCGAGCATTTGAAAATCCTTTTAAATTGTGCAGGTGAGGTGTTAGTGAGATGCTTCTATCAACTGCTTGTTCTTCAAAACAGTCACACTGTGTTAGCAGGATGGATTGGCCTGATTTGACAGATCAAGGAACAAGTCAGGATTATTTGCGAGTTTGTATTTTCAGCTGTCTACTTTGTTGTCCTACTATGTGCATGCAACACTCACACAGCTGTACAATACAGTTTGACAAGTAGAATAATACTTAGTGCGAGTCCAAACAAATTGGCAGCAGTTGAGTTGAAAGAAACAGCATTATGCATTGCAATTTCTTGCTCATCTCCCAGGGGCTTGGCAGCCAGTAGGTTTACCTAATTGTGCCCCATGATGTCTAACTAAGCACTGACCAGGTATCAAAGCTCAAAGCTTCATAAATTTTCTTTCCTCCACCTTTTGAAGATCTGTCAGATATTGTATAACATTGCTGGTTTGTAACATTGGCCCGCGGTTTCATTTGAAAACTGTTGGTTTGATGAGTTATAAAAAGAACAAAAACTGCAAAATGTTAGAAATCTGATTGAAATACTAATCTCAAAAAGAAATTTATCCAAGAAAGACAACTGCAATTATTTCAGCTCAGATTAATTTTCATCCTATCGGTCTTCTTTTGTGCATTTTCTAATTATAAACCTATGAATACTTCCTGGATTGTGTTGCTAATCTCTTAACATTTTCAAAGCAATAAGTCTTTAAATGAGAATGTGAGGCCATTATGTAGTTACATGCAAACTGTCAGTGAAATTACTAAGCATTGCGTGCACAGTGCAGGAAGTATGTTGGGCTGACCATCCTGAATTCATTAGCTCCTTCAAATATATCAAACATCTTTCAGATGAAGCGAGCATGATTGGTCAGGGTTATTGATTTGAATTGCTTCTCTTTGTACCTGTGTTGCTTCACTATTTCAGTGTTTCCATTATCAAGTCTATAATAAAGTGCACTCTCTGCAAAAATCTGATACTTGAGCCAGGCAGGACCACGATATTTCAGGGTGATTTGTTTATCTAGACTGGGTTATTGAAGGGAATTCAAGAGAGAGAGCAACTACTGCAAACTAGGACTCGTTCCATTTAGCCCCAAGCGACATACCAAGCACATCCTTCAATTAGGATTGGGACAAGTGGCAAGAAACCAATATCCTGGTAGATGGTGTAACCTTAATTGGTTAAAATCCTACAGTACTCCAATGGAAATCTGGATTTGATACATTTATTGGATAGTATCAACCGTCATCTAATCTTTGGGTGAATGGAGAAACTGGGGAAATTGGACCTCATTGTACCCATTTATCAGACATCAGGTAGGTCTGATACTTTCCTCCTTTAATCATACCATTTTTCAGGTGTTCCTGGTACAGGTCCTAGACTCATTTATAAAGATGGGAACAAGAGTTGGATCCACTCCTTTCAGTATTCTCGAAGTCACATAAATTTAAATACTTTTTTTTAGAAAGAAGTTTCTATGGAAGTAGGAGGAGGGAAATACTCCTTGGTAATCTGATCTCATACTTCTTCAATCACATTGCATCTCTTGTGTCTGTGCTCGGTAACATGTTGTGGGGTCTCGTCAGCTGGGGATGTGAGTCCATTGATGTCTGTGACCAATTAAAATGAGGAATTTTGGTTTGGAAAATGGGTAATGGACAGGAGTTGCCTACTCCAGATGGCTTTACGTAGTTTTAACTTTGGCAATGAAACTCTGTGATAATTTATAAAATAGGTTAATTTTATCTCTAAAAGCTATCTAAGTTATTTAGTGAGGATATTGGGCAACTGAATATTTGGTTAAAAATGGTTTATCACTTAACTTATGACAAGCAAGTGGTAGAAATCAAACAAATCTTGGTTACCTGTGAAGTCCATTAAGTAATCTCACTGCCCAGAAGCATTTGCAACTCAGTCAACCTCCCTTGTTGAGACATTTATCAACTTAGTGAAAAATATTGGTTTTCCTTATTTGCTATTTAGAGTGAATTCAAAACCACATCCCTTATAACCATGTTGAGCCTGCCTTGTTTACTGTTGCCCACTCATAAACTGTCACAAGATGCTAGGTTTGTTTTTACTGTTTGAGAAAAAGGAGCTTAACAAATTAAAAAATAATGTTTTACCGTTGTTTTGGTATAATCATCAATCTTGCCCCTGAGTCAAAAGTTTAACGGTTCAAGTCTTGCTCCAGAGCATTGAGCACATAATCTTGAAGGGCACTTCAAAGTAGTACTTTGATATCTTTTGGATGGGATATTAAACCTGGACCTATCTCCTTGCTCAAGGGATGCAAAAGAACGTATTGCCTTTTTCGAAGAGGAGAAGCAGAGTTTAATCCAGTGCCATGGCCAATAACTTGGCCCTCTGACGCCTTCAATAAATTTATATTATATGGGCACTATGACATTGATATTTTAGGGAGTTTGCTGTATGCTAATTGGCTGCTGTCTCCTACACCACAACTTCAAAACTGCTTTGCTGGACATAAATTGCTTTGGGACATCCTGAGATTGGAGAAGGCGACAGATAATATTTTTCTTTTCATTGAAAATTAATAAATATATAATACTCATACTTTACAATTGTATATTGGAAAATGATTGCATTAGGCTAATGTTTTGAACTGATTTTTTAAATTACATCTTGTGATAATTTTACCAAGTGAAAGTTCAGAGGAAGTCTTTTTTAAAACTATTGCTAATGCAATAAGCTTAATGTGAGAGTGAGCCTCTCAGTGAGTTTTCCCCTCAGACATCTGGATTTGACATGAAGATGATGCTGGTTGACTAATTTATTTATGGATGATATTAAGCTATTGGTTCTGAGTGAATGACTAGCATACATTTCACTATGAAGTGCAAGAATTTGTAATTAGCCAGGAATTTGCTCTGTGCTGTTCAGGAGTGAAGAGTAGGCAAACTATTATTTGGCACTCAAGATCAATTGTGACTTTTATGCTGTGGAAATAGCATATTGGAAATCTGGACCCACCCTTCTTGTGCTTTTCTTACCATTAGATTAATGGTGGGAACATTCTGTACTGGCTGCAGAAAATTGGATAATTATCCCATAACACTGATCACAGAATGTACTTTCTTGTCTGTTTTTGTCTATTTTTAACCACTTCATTTGTCTCCTAGCCCTAATGCTTCTCCAGCAATGGAGCAAATGTTCAGTAAGGAATAATTCCATAAAATGTCATTGCAAATTGGAAGTGAACTGATTTGGATTCATTCACCTTGGTCTAAAAATCACCCAAAGGAGACCGACTCATGTTGTGCAGACATAATGACATGATTGTGTTGATAACACAGAAAACTAAGCTCCTGTTTAATACAATTATGTTATTCACTTTTGGAAAAAGTGATCTTCAAGTTTGAGCATCAAGATGGGTGTACTAATTGGGCCTTGCACAGGATGTCATCTCACACCTCTGTAAATCTCGGTATACTGATGCTGCAAGTACATTGCATTGTTCTGTTGTGAAAAATGTGCTCTGTGGGTCTGCAAGGGGTGTGGGGGAGATGAGGTGTGAGAATAACAGTGGCCCAGTTAGTAGAGCTGTTAACTCACAGCTGCAGCAATTAGGTTTAATCCTGATTTCTGATGCTGTCTGTGTGGAGTTTGTCTGTTCTCCCTATGACTGTGTGGATTTCCTCCGGGGGCTTCTCCTATCCTCCCACATCTCAAAGATGCAGGTTAATTGGGCCACTGTAAGTTGCTCTCAGTGTAGGTGGGTGGTAGAATTGATGGGAATGTGGGGAGAATAGATTGCAGTGAAAATTAGTGAGTGAATGGGATTGCTCTGTGAGCTAGCATCGACTTGATGCTGAAGGCTTCCTTCTAGGTTGTGAGGAAAATAGGAAACAATCAGGGCTTGGGGCCTGGTGGCCAAGGAAGACTCGTGAATGGTGTTATGGGGTTTGGTGGAAGGTAATTGGGGGATAGTTGGGGAAGCATCTACCACAAGGATTGGGACCGTTGAGCAAGCAAGTATTAGTCAGGGAGAGGGGTTGAGATTGGGGGGTAGAGATGTGGGGGAAGGATGTATTGGGAATTGGAAAGGCCTTGGCAGTCAGAACATTGGGAGGGCCTTAGGTTTGTGGGGCCTGGGTCATGCAAGGTCAGGGGTGAGATTACAGGGTTTGGTGGAGGTTTGGGAGGGTTAGAAGGATCAAAGATAAGGAACATATCTAATGGGTGTCCCAAACCAGTGTAGCAGTGGCCAAATGGTGGTCTCCCCAGGAGTGACCATAGGTCACCCTCTGACAATTTAGTCCAAGGTCACTCAGAGTGCTCCAAAAAGAGTTTGCTTGGGAAATGACATTGCCCCTTGAATGACTGACGGTGAAATTGCGTTAGATGCACAGTTGTGACTGGCACCAGAAAGTCCAGATGATGAGAAGTGACCTGAAAAGGGTGATTTGTGTTTCTGGGTGAAGTCCATTGCCCATTCCAGGACAATGTAAAAGTATCCTCAAACAGGCCCAGGCACCAAAACTAAAATGGCCCAGAAATACTGAGAGGTTATCATTCCAGACTCAAGAGGAAGAAAGTACTATTGTTCAAGAAAATTCCAAATTCTTAAACAGCATAAAAGAAAACAGAACATATTCCAACTTTATATTCTAACTTCCTCGCTGACTACAAAATAGATTAAATGTTAAGTTCTACTATGCTATCATCAGTGATGCAAAGCTAGTATTGTGATGTTAGACTGGATCACGAGATGAGTCATAATAAATGCCATCATTACATGTTATTTCTATCTAAGATAGTTGAGAAAAATGAGAAATGGAAGAGGTTAGAACTGTCATTGCTGGTGTGAAACTCAACATGATGGAGAGTGAACAACACTGTGATCCAGTTCAGTTTGTAGCATCAGAGAGACCAACTGTAGGCTTTTTTGATACCAAGCAAATGAGAAGAGCAAAGAAATCTTCAGACAGGAACTTGTATCAGTGGTTTCACATTTCACAAATACCCATAACAAAGCAAAAATATGTTATAATTAATTACACCACAGAATCTGAAGATGATGATGAAGAGATTGATTCAAAGAGAGAAGTTCAAAGGCAGCTGTTGAAAATGGAAGACCATGGGTACAGTTCTGCTAAACTGGATCAGAAATGCAGATCCATTGAAGTGTTGTATCATAATTCTGACAATGAAACTGACAACTTGGAACTGGCAGACCAGTTCCCTCACACTTCGAATAGCCAGCGACTGGTGGGTTCTGGGCTGGGGGAATCTCACTGGAGAAGGGGGTCATCTGTTCTTGAATCAGATGGAATTGAATCATACAGATCAACAGAGGTTCCTGGGTTAGCAAATCAATTTATAACATGTTCTGAATATGCAAGTGAATTGGACACTGGAAATGGGAGTTACCTTAAAAAGGAATTGACTGACAAATGTTTTAATGAAAGTAAGTATGTGCCTGACAATACTTTCCTTTCTATTTGCGATTATGTTTATAAACCCAGTTATGGAGATGCAAAAGAAAAAAGTAAAGATTTTGCCAAAAGGAGTATATATGCGACAGAGAAGGATTCTAGGGACTCCCCAGAATTGTCTCTCGTGCAGGAACAGTTACACCAACTTGTTGCTCCCACTGCAGAGAACATAAATCTTTCGGCTGAGTCAAATCAGAAGGAACTGTTGGATCCTGACTCTGCAGCAGCAGATCAGGGAGAAGATCAAACAAATTTCAGAGAATTACCTTTGAATACACATGAGGTGCTGGAAGGATCTCAGCAAATCTCTGGTGATAACTTCTCTGACCAAATGCATATTCAGCAGGTGCAGAAATGGGATGGGCAGAATGAAATGCATCTTTGTCAGAAGGTCAGCAATGTTCTTTACTCAGCTCCAACTATCATTGCTGAAGAGAATATCTCAGAGCAGAATCATGTATCACTTCCTCTTCCTAAACAACAGTATGATGTGATTGAAGAATTAAGATCAGAAGATTTATTAATAAAGAATGAGAAGAAAGAGAACCTTTCCACTGAAGTAGAATGTTTGGGGAATAATATTGATCAAAAGGATAAAGAATGTGTTAGAAAAGTTACTCAGGCAAGTGAAACAAATTTTAATCAGTCAGCAAAATTAACTGTTCCCTCTCAATTTGCAAAGCCAGCCGAGGTGCCTGCAGAAGGGAAGAGTTATCTGAACCACGAGGCCAAACCGGGGATTGAGGTAAAAGTCCTTCACATTCAGCAGGAGAAAACTGGAGTCAATGATACAAAATGGACCAGTTGCAGGATGAAAATGGACACCAAAGAAAGGCTTGAGCAAAGTTATGAAAGGTGTGGGATGAGTGGGGAGAAAATGAACTCTAAATTGTCATCAGAACAAAATACTTTATTAACCAAACCATCAATTCAAACAAGCATGAGGCCAGTGACAGAAAAACTTGCAAGGGATGCAGTGAATGATGCAGATTCATTGGCAAATGTGCGACAGTTTCTGAACGATTTTTCTGATGAACAAGAAGGAAAATCAATTGCTTCTAGCCATGGCAAGCAAATGCAGTCTTCCCCTGCAACGCAGTCTGTTGGGAAGGGGGAAAAGGTCCCATATTGTGAAACTGGGTCAGGAGAAACATTTAATGGACTGAAAAAAATATTGGAGAAAAAGCTTGATCTTAATTATGCTGTCCTGGTGTGGAAGGACTATTATGAGAGAAAGCGAAAGAAAGAAGCGCAAGTTAAAGAAAAAAATCTGCAGAAGCAAACTACTTTAGCACGGCCACTCGAGCAAACTTCAAGTGAAAGTTACCGGCTTGGTATGGTGCCGACTGTTGTTCCTGAGATTAAACCCACTGCCTCCGCGTCTGTAGGGTCAACTTCATCCAAGGGTTCTTCTGTTGGTTCTCAAACAGTAACAGAAAACAATACAAACTTCAAAAAATACCAGGACGGAATAAAACTTTGTTCAACTGAAGAAGTGTATTCTACCTGTACTAAATATTTCAAAGAGGTTAGAGATGAAGGTGGGTCAGCTGACAAATTTGAGCATGATTTCTGCCAAGGCAGGAAAATCGCCACGAGCAAAGAAACCAGAAGTTCATTGGTACCACCAAATTTTTCCTTTCCCAACAGCAAAGATGAGAATCGATGCTCCTCACCTGATTCAGAGATATCTCTTGATTTTTATACACCGTTGTTTAATGTATCTCCAGATGCCCAGAAGTATTCAGATAATGTAGAGATGAAGAGGGCCATTCCTGCATATAGACTATCTTGTGGAGACATGTCACAAGAAAGCAAAAAGATAAATTCTGATGAGTTAGCTAGAATACCATACAAAGGAGAACAAGGGCTGAAGGAACAGGGGGAAAGAGTGCTCACTAAAATTAGTGCTCAACCTTCCAGAACAGTGGAAGGAGGACTACTATCAGGAATACCAGATCATGGAACATCTCGAGTTGGCAGATGTCCACGTAGGTCACACATCCGACCTTGTAGTAAGGCAAATCGAGATTTAGTTGCCTCTAGGTGGGCAAGGGATGAAGGAGAAGCACCTAATCAAATCAGTGAGGAAGTACCGCACAAGAGCAGGTCCACAGGCAAATCCAAAGACACTTCCATTATTTTCAGAAGGTCGAGAAAACAAGTGTCACCAGATTATTGTAGGCACCCTGGAATGAAAGATGCACATGGAGCTAAAGAAGGCAGATCATCCAGCCTGACTAAGCGTAGCACCTCCAGAAAGAGAGACACTGGACTGATGGATTTTGGAACATCAAGCATCGGAGCAATTGAGGACGCCAGGCACAAAGTTCGGTCCTCCAGACGATGTTTGCAATAGGTGATTTATGATGAATGAGAAGAAATGAGGTGGTGTGGTTTGGGGTAGGAGGGTGGGTCAGTTGGTGGTGGTGGTGATAGTGGAGAAAATTATATCCCAAAACTGAACAAGTAACTCATTAGCTATCCAAAGGAAGTATATTACAAGAGCTGTAAAAAAAACACAAAATAAAGTCGTAAACATAATGTCTAAAATTACTTTCACATGAAATGACCTCAAAGCAACAAAGAAAATAATGATTGGATTGGGTTTCTTTTACTAGAATTATAAGCAACATGTGTGTTGACATTTAGGAACAAATACAATATTGTAATAAATTACTTTAGTAAAAGCTGGTGAGAGTCTACAGCAGTGTTCCACAAGTACACAGTGCAACAGTACTTCTTTCATACAATGCCTTGCATATAGCGGCACTGAATTTGCACATGGTAAACGGAACTATTTAGGATTATCACCAAATGGAGAGTACAAAATCTTTTTGATCTTTAAGGCTACTTTGGTGGTAATACGATAATCGCATACTGTCCAAGTATGACATTTCCATTTTTGCATTATAGCTATTTACTTTTCTGCAATTTGATTTCACTGCTATAATTTGGCTTTGTATTACTTTCCCTGGTGAAGCCATGTTGAGAAATTACATTGATGGTAAGTGAAATGGCTGTAGTAATATTACAGCAGTCTGCACTAAATCAAGAAAATCTGACAGATTTTGCCAAAAAGCAAAACACTACAGAACTTGGGAATGGGAAATAATAACTTGGAAATACACAGCAGGTTGGGCAGCATCTGTGGAAATTGAGGTAGATATGACATTTCTGGCTATGACTTTTGTCACCAAGACTAAGTTGTTATAATCTTCACAAATGCTACCTCAGTTGCTGTGTATTTCTTCATTTTTTGATTTCATTGTGACTGATCTTGCCCCATTGGATCTGATAGTAAAACTTATTTCATACTGCTGTGTAAATCTCCGCAGTAAGTTAGTAATTTCAGAAATTGCAATCTCAGCTCCAGCGTCAGTAAGTTTTTGAGTTGCCTGTAAGATGCACTTCTTCAGCTGGCTCTTCTGGATGTCGTGCCCTCCAAGTCCACTGTGGACGTGTTCACACATTTATCAGAAGAACTTTTTTCTTTTGTAGTCAAGTAAATTCACTGAGAACTCCAGTTGGTAAGAACAGCTAAAATTTATTTTTCCTTGTATACTTGAAAATGTAACAATTAATGCATTTACACACCACAGTAACCAGCTGTCTCACAGATTACATTGAGATTGCAAAATGACTTGATTATATCTGCGGCAACCATAGGTTTTCTATATGTCTTTGCTGATTGCAGTTGCATACAAGGTCCATCAAATGATGGTTTGTCTGTTACCTGGTTTCTAAATATCTATGACGTTATTGATATCAGTCAATGGTGCACAGGTCTATTAGCTGTTTTTTTTTAACCCCATAAATCAATGAGGATTGAGCACGCCACAGTATCAACATTACAAGCATTATTTTGGAGGCTTTTTTAATGTATGGATTAATTTCTATAGGGAAGCAATACCTTTGCATGAAAGTTGTGTTGAGAATAGTGGTCTTCTCGATATTCTGTGCTTCCATGCAGGTTAGTTGCTGCATTATTTGAACAATATAAGAATACTACTGAACTTAGTCTCTTTCATTTTCCAATAGCATATGGTTGCAATCAGCTGTCAAATTGCTATTCGTGTGATATATTGTAACCAGCAGGCAGCATAGCCACAACATCTGGTTATATGCAGAAAGTTTGGATCCTTTTTTTGTTGTAACTCAGAAACTGACAGCTGAAATATTACAGTTATATATGTGGAAGAATTTGTTTTGAAAACACTCCTATGACATTCCTTGGGACATTTTAATTAAAGGTGATATATGAATGGGAGTTATTATTAGTATGTGCCTGGGGTTCAAGTGGAACCTAGGAAAATATTAAAAGCATGAGCTGTGTGTGTGAATATTTTAGTCAGTCAGATTTGCTCTAGGCAACCGTCTAACAACAAGTGATATTGAACCAATTCAAAAAAAAAGGACAAATCCAATCTGACTAATTGCCACCAGTCAATCTCTTCTCCATTGTTTGCGATGATGGAATCCATCATGGACAATTCTGTCAAGCAGGACTTGCACTCCAGTTGACACCACTCAATTTCAGATCTCATCCCACTCATGGAGGATTGAGAGTGACTTCTCTTGACAACAAAGCAACACTGAACCAAGTGTGGCTTCAAGGAGCTCTGGTAAAATCAAAGTCAATGGGCATCAATGGGAAAGCACAGAAATGATTGGAGTCATACCTTGCACTAAGGAAAATCATTGTGATTGTTGGAGAACCACCACCTCAGCCCCAAGTCATCGTTGCAGGAGTTCCTTAGGGCAGTGTCATAGGCACAAACATCTTCAATGCTTCATCATTAACCTTCCTCCCATCATAAGATATTTACTGAAGATTGTGCAATATTTCATTCTAGTCACACCTTCAAAACAATTGTAGTAGCCCATGCCTGCACACAGCAAGATCTAGACAATGTTCAGTGGCAAGTAACTGTTGCACCACAAAAGTGCCAGGTAAGCATCACCTCCAATAAGACGGTCTTAACTGCCCAATTTTTATTTTCGATTGTGTTATCATTAGCAATTTCCCCAGTGTTAACATCCTGGAGGTTATTATTACCAGAAACTGAGGTGGAGCAGCCACAAACATAGCTCAGTGACTGGGTATCCTGTGGCATGTAGCTCACCTGCTGACACGCCAAAGCCTTGGTACAAGTCGGGAGCATGGTGCAATACTGTCATGGGCATGGTTCCAACAACTCAGGAAGTTTGACATCGTGTAAGACAGAGCAGTCTCTGATTTGTACCTATCCATTGCAAAAGCATCACATTTAATTGCTTAGGGTGTTCCCATACCTGTGGCCGATATCACTTAAAAAGTTCAAAGGCTGAAAGTGCATCGGAGCACCGCGATGCATCTGGGAAGATGGAAGTCCAACAACTACAGCCATCTTCCTTCAGGTGAGGTACGACTCCATCCATTGTTCCATGGTTTGACGTGGAGACCTCAATTCCATCTTCCCCTCCGAGTTGCACTCTATCCCAACACAAATATGTCTCCATTCCTTCATTGTTGGGTCTAAATCCTTGAGTACTTCCCCCAACAACATTGTGGGAGTACAAAGGATTGCAGTGATTCAAGAAGGTGGCTCACCACCATCTTTCAAGGGCAATAAGGCAATAAAGCCTAACTAGTGATGCACACATTACCAAAAAAAAATCAATAAAAAAGAACAATCTGTTTCTCTGTGCGAATAGAAAATAGATTTTCATAACTTAGGGACTTGAAGGACCAGCTCTCCTTGCTCATTAAAAGCATGTTGAAATTTTATGCAGATCACAATTGCATGAGAAATCAACAGTATTCCAGTGAAGAAAAGTAGTGGATGAAGTGTCGGCTGAAACTGTGAGCAAAGAGAGCACTAAAATATTTCTTTGGAGCTGCAAGCCCTCAGCACTTTTTCACTAAAATCATTACTATCTCTTGGCTAAATGCCATCAGTGAATTCCTTCCATAGTCAATGAACATTGTCCAATTACTTATCTGATTTATTCAATTAAAAATGTTCATCAAGACAATATATAGTGGCAGAATTTGTGTTTGCATTATTGAATCAGTTTGTAGAACCAAGTAAGATTACTTTAACCTTGGAAAATTCAGCCAATATGTACCACACTTTCCCCCACTCATTTTGGCAGATAAGTTAAAATAATGGGCTGGAACATGTTTGATCGGTCCTGACACCTATACTTGGCCCTCTGGATCATTTCTGCAGATGTTTGAATAACATCCAGGTCTTGTTATATGCAGGTGTGGACCATTTTATATACTGAGTAAGTGAACATTGTGTAGTCATCAGCAAACAATCTGATTCTGCTTCTGATCTTCACTTCTGACATGGAAGGTCATTGATGAAGCAGATGAAGACGTTTGGGCTGAGGACACCGCCCTCAGAAAATTCTGTCATGGTGTCTTGGGGCTGGGATAATGGAACTCCCAATGACCACAACCATCTTCCTTGGTGCAAGGTACGACTCAATCCATTGTTGAATGGATTGTCCTTGGTTTTGTGGGAGCTCATTGTTGTTAAATCTCTTTTTAGTTCTTTTTAAGTGACCTTGAGCTCAAAATGGCTTAAGTTCCTAGGATGTAATTACAAACAGAAGTAGAAAGAAATGAAAACAGACACAACTCCATATACTCTTCAATTAAGGTTGATGACCCCATTCAGATGACTGGGATCACACCAGCTGATCTGTCTTTTGGTTTCTGTAATGTAGAGAAGACCATGTTGTGAACAGTGAGTCCCTGAAAAGACTGCTTTACTCCCTGGAAGATGGGAAGGAAAAAAAATATTAAAAAAATGGCAGATGTTGCAATCCTGAGCCTGCTTGGGGAATGGTCTTGAGAAGGAAAATGGTCAGTGGAGATGGAGGAGTGGACCAGGGAGGGAAGGGGTCTTTTCAGAATGCTAAAAGGGGAAGGGAAGGGCAGGTGTATCTCATGCTGAAATACCACTGAAGGTGGCAGGAATTATGAAGCATGAGGAGACTGTGGGTTGGAAGGTGAGGATAAGGGGAACCCTGTCCTTGTTCAGGCTGAGAGGAGGTGAGAGTGTGTCTGGGAAATAGAGGAGATGTGGTTGAGAGCCCCGTCATCTCTGGTGGAAAGAAAGCCATGGAAAAAGCAAGATATCTCAGAAGCACTGGTGTGGAAAGTTTCTTTGTCAGTATGGTGGAGCCGGAGGATGGAATGGACCCCTGAGGAAGCAGGTGGGAGGAGATGTAGTTAAAATAGCTGGGGAATTGGTAGCCATATAATGGATATTGGTTGCTAACCTATCCACTGAAGTGGAAATAGAGATGGTAAGAAAGAGAAAGGAAGAGTCAGATATGGACAAATGAACATGAGAACACGGCAGAAGTTGCCAATAAAGGTTTTGCATGAACGCAGGAATCTGTGCCAATACAGTCATCGATGCAATGGAAAAAAGAGTTGAGGTAGGGGGTCTGAATCCACAAGGACTCATCCACAAGGAGACAGTCGTAGCTGGGTGCGAGTTCCAACCTTTAACTTGAAGAATGTGAGAGTAATTGAAGGAGAAGTTCAGTCTAAGAATTAATTTGGCCTGATGACAGAGGGTAGTGGTGGAGGGGAACTGGCTGATCCTGTGTTCAAGGAAGAAGTGAAGGACCCTCAGAGCACCCTGGTGTGGGGTGGAAGCAGAGGGACTCGACGTCCATGGTGAAGATGAGCCAGTTGGGATCAGGGAACAGGAAACTGGTAGAGGGCATCAGAGGTGTCATGAATCTAAGTGGAAAGGGACAGAACAAATGGAAAAAGTATCAAGTCAAATGGGAAGAAATAAGTTCTGTGGGTCAAGCACAGCAGCCATGGGTCTACCAGCAGAGTCTTGGAGAGGATGTACAAGGGGGTTCTGCATGGTCAATGGCTAATAGGTTGAAGGTTGTGATGGGAGGATCCTCTGGAGGAAATGAGGTCAGTGGCTGTCTGGGACACTGTGGCCTAATGTTCAGCGGAGGGTGGGATTATACACTGGTGAGAAGCATAGTCATAGAGCTATAGAGCAAGGCAACAGGCCCCTCGGCCCAACTCGTCCGTGTCAACCAAGATGTCCATCCAAGCTAGTCCCATTTGCTTGCATTTGGCCCATATCCCTCTAAACCTTTCCAATCCATGTACCTTGTCTAAATGTCTTTTAAACATTGTAATTGTACAGTTTCCTCTGGCAGCTTGTTCCATATACCCACCACTCTCTTTGTGAAGAAGTTTCACTAAAGTTTCCTTTTAAATCTTTCCCCCTCACCTTAATTCTACGTCCTCTAGTTTTAGACTCCCCTACCCTGGGAAAAAGACTGTGACCATCCACCTTATCTACACCACTCACAATTTTAAATACCTCTGTGAGGTCACCCCTTGGTTTCCTACACTCCAGGGAAACAAGTCCCAGCCTATACAGTTTCTCCTTATAATTCAAACCCCCCAGTTCTGGTAACATCCTCCTGAATTTTTTCTGCACTCTTTTCAGCTAAATGAAATCCTTCTTTTAGCTCGGCAACCAAAACTGCACACAATACTCCAAGTGTGGTCTCACCGACGACTTGTACAGTTGCAACATGACATCTCATCTCCTGTGCCGTGACCGATGAAGGCAAGCATGCCAAATGCTTTCTTCACCATCCTGTCTACCTGATCGCCACTTTCAGGGAACTATCTACCTGTACCCCTAGGTTTCTCTGTTCTACAACATTCTCCAGGGCCCTACTATGTACTGTGGAAGTCCTGCCCTGGTTTAATTTGCCAAAATGCAACACCTCGTATTTGAGTTAAATTCCATTTGTCATTCCTTGGCCCACTTCAGTTCATCAAGATCCTGTTGTAACCTTAGTACCTTCTTCATTGTCCAATATATCACCGATTTTGGTGTCATCTGCAAACGTACTCACCATGTTAACAACATTTTCATCCATATTGTTAATACAGATGACAAACAATAGTGGACCCTGCACAGATCCCTGTGGCACACCATAAGTCACAGGCCTCCAATCTAAATAACATCCTTCCACTTTCACACTCAGTCTCCTTCCACCAAGCCAATTGTGTATCCATTTGGCTGGCTCACTCTGGATCCCATGTGATCTAACCTTCCCAACCTGCCTACCATGTAGCACCTTGTCAAAGGCCTTTCAGAAGTCTACGTAGACAACATCTACTGCCCTGTCCTTGTCGATCTTCTTCATTGCTGGAGGATGTGATGAGGGCATGAGGAGGTGATGATTAGCCTCTGTCAGGCATTTCCTGAAACACAACACCGGTACTTTGTCAGCAGGTTCAGGGTTGGTCCTTAGTGTGCAGAGTGCTGCTGGTTTGGGTGGGATGGGGGCAGGGGTGGTAGGTTCATGAGAATAAGGGCAGTGGAAAGATTGAGATTGCCAATGTTACATTGACAGTTAGTAATGAATAGATCACGAGAAGGGCAGAGAGGTCTAGCTAGTTCAAGAATTCTGGAGATGGATGAAAAGCTTCACAGTATGGGGTGAAGACTCTTGGGCAATGAAATGGAAGTGAAGATGGCAGAAGAAGAACTCCACATTGTGACTGACTTGGAATTCATTTAGATGGGCGCTTAAGAGGATGAAGCTGAGGCCTCTACTGAACACTGGTCATTCTGATTCAGAGAACTAGGGGGAGAGATGGGGGTTAGATGAAAGTAAAATGGAAGAAGGATCCAGTAGCTTATTGGAATTCACGAGCTGTAGAAGGTGACGAGCTTTGACATCTGAAAGAATGGAAACCAGCTGCTTGTTGAAGCCCTGAATGTGTCAATGGATAAAATGGAACTGTGGACCAGGATTGCTTTGAGATGGGATGAGTCAGTTCTGTTATAGAGAGAGGTCAAGGGTATGGATGACCACCACTGAGCACCTCATTCGTCTGCACCCTATCTTTGATACGGTTCTCTCCCTCCTTACCCTCTCTACAAATTAAAACACTTTTCATTTTTACAGTGTACTTCTGAAACATTGACTCTATTCCTTACTTCAGTGAAGTTATTTGATCTGCTGAATGCTTTCAGCATGTTCTCTTTTTGCTTTATTATTAATGCTTTGTTTGGCTGTTCTGTCACCTTCGAAGGGTTGTGAATAAACATTTCCCTTGCATTTGCCAGGATCTTTGTTCTTGCGCCCCATTTAAAATTGCACCTTTTTGCCTGATGAAGTGGTTTTATAAAGTAGTTGTGATGTAATGGAATTAAGTGAACTTAATCTTAGGTGATTGAACCATATTCATGGTTGAATGAAACTGAGTGTTGCTTTTAGATAAGCTTCATTCCAATGAACACGAGCACAGCAAAGGTAATTCAGCACTTGAAGGATTAAGCAAGTGCATAATGTGATTTGGATAAAGTAGATGTTCATTGTGGCAGCCCAGAGCACTCTGTTTTGTGGCCTTTTATCACAACTATGATAATTACAAGTTGCTTATGTAAAGCTACTTTAGGAGGAACTTTCCCACTCCGAGCATTTTTGGTGCATCAGTGACTGATAATCCTGTTTGAAGCAAATGAAATTTATTGTTTCATTGCTTGTGGAGTGTGCAATACGATGAGTTCTATTTATGTAATTCCCAAGCAACACAAACTGGATTTAATTAGTTAAAGGCACGATTGCTTTGAGAAGATAATATAGTATTTGAAAGAACGATAATGCATGCTATGTTGGTGCAGGAAGCGTGGCAACACTTGCAGCCTGGACCCAGAGCACTCTACGCAGAAGATGCATTTAACAGTGTGTTTTGATGTACACGTGACTAATAAAGATAGCTTATCTTCTCTTACCTTAAATATTTAGTACATATGATTGAAATTCTTCTCGCTGATATAAATGAGTGAATTTATCTTTTTTATCATTTCAATTTTATTGCAAGCTTAATAATTTTAGTTAGTGTGCACAGGTGATCTTGGTCTGCTTCTTTCTTCATCCAGTAGGATCAAGGAGGACTTGCTTCCATACTCATTTTGTAGGTTCTGAGGTGACTGATGAGGTCAATGTGGGAATGCATGGACTCCAGCCCATTCTCCAGATAGTTAATTGGTTGGTTAGCCCTTTCTACAAAGCCTCAGTCTCCAACAAAATTAACAATTTAATTTTTAATGCAATTTATAAAAGGGGGTTAAAAGTATATGCTACTTCACTGTGAGGATCTCCACTATTTCACACACCTCCATTGGTTGAGATGCTATCAGAGTAGTTTGCTGTAAGAAAAATGGAATTAATGCAGGATTGGTGTCAGTGGATGCTTGGCAGTTAGCAACAATGTGGTGAGCTGAAGGTTCTGTGTCCATGCTGTATGAATCTCTGACCTCTGGCAAAGCAGCTCTTCACCTTTCTAACTTGACATAAATGTACTTTTTTTTTCTTTTACCTGCAAGACAACATGAGACATCTCTGGAAGTATGGCCAAGAATGAAAACTTAAAGCTGCTTAATTTAGTTCCACCGCCATGCACTGCTTTGCTAACATAGCAGCTGCCCTGCACCTGAAACAAGAATGTTTTTGATGTGTTAATAATTTAAGTAAATATATGTATAATATTGACTGGTTAGTTGGAACCAAATTATGGAAAACATCTATTCCAAATTTCTTTGGTTTGTTCCCAAGCACTACAGTAAACAGGTGAGAATCTCCAGGGCTTTTTCTAAATTGGTTTCTCTTTAATGTTCTCATTTGTTTCTCTTTTATTCATCAGCTAATCAGGTGATGGCATCAGAAGACTAACAGATTCTGCGTTCAGTTCCTTCTGTTTCCATGTTGTTAAAGTATGCAGATCTACAAACTCCTATGTAAAATATTGTTTCTGGAAATCAGTTGTCAAAAACAAACAAAACCCTCAACAGACAAGTGACAGCATTTAACACCTTTTCTGCTCAGGGTTAGAAATTGTTGGAAACATCAGCATAAAATTTAACCAGATTTGGCTGAGACTGGCTATTTGTTTTGAGGTGACTACGTGGGGTGTCTGTGAACTCATTAGTGATTCAGAGGAATGTTTCTGGGGAATAAAGTAAACTTATGTACTGTTTTGCTGTTCTCCTGGTTGTATAATGAAAACATAAGTAATTATATAATTTACCAATACAATAGTTTTGGCCTGTTAATTACCTGACAATGTGATGTGTGTTGTCTACTGCAGTGGGGAAGTGAGCCTTTATTATCTCTGGTATGTAGCAACTCCATAGTGAAACCATTAAGGTAACTGTTAATCCCGTGGTGTGTTCCATTCAAATCATGTGCAGGAGTGAATAGCCATTTCATAGGAAACATTAATTTGCTTATGAAAACTATCATTTAACTGTGAACTTGCATTGTGAAAGGGCCCAAGCTATTCCTATGCATCATATACAGTATAACATCTCAGAAGGTGGCCATTAAGTCCATGCTGAACCGTTTGAATCATGTGTCCCAAGTGTTGCTTTAAAACAGTCTAGCTGTAATTCTGTTAACTGCAGGAGTCAAATCTGAAGAGTGACTAAAATATATCATTCACAAGGCAGTACAGTTAATGCCATGCTAGTAACTTGAAGACTATCTATTTCATTCTTTCGTGGTTACCCTGATTCTCTACATTACCTTGGAGTCATTCTTGGTTGTGGTTGCCAAGATGCAAATAAAACTCTGATCTGTCACTCTTGGGGCTTTAGTGCAGGACAGGCAGATTTTCAAGGCTACTAAATGTTATTCCTCTTTAAAAACCCACCACAGTTTAAATTCACTTTTTCTGTTACACAGTGTTACTGTAAAATTCTCAGTGAACCCGTTATGTCCAAAAGAGGAACGGCAATCCCAGTTGATTTCAGGGGAGCACAGGACACGATGAATTTCAAGGGGTGTGGAAAACATCGCCTGAACTATTGGTATTTCCAAATAGTGGAATGGGGGATTGGAACAAATGGAGGCAAAACTTTTGCATGAATCTTAAGTGTTATTGTCCCTTGCTGTGAAAAGTTAGTTTGATTATGTGATGGGGAAACATTTTGGATGAATGCATTAAGGTGCATCCCTTAACTGTATCTAATGTGAATGTAGTGAAATGCCCCATGGCCTTGTTGCAGGTGGGAATGGGAAAAAATGGCAAACACACCGAGACTGAATCATGTTTATAGGTTCTGCGGGTCCATCTATTGTTGTACTGATGGTGTGCGTCATTTCTGTGGTTCTGTTTGTTTTCTAGTGCAGATTTTTTACATCATTTCTAAATGATCAGGTTTGGATACATTCTTCAAATACTGCTTACTGTGACAGTTTGAGGGTTCTGCAAAATAGAACTGGTCTGTGTTTAACAAAAATAGCACGACCTTGTAGGAATGTTCTTTAACTCTCCTTATCTGTCTCACCACCTCCTTTTGTTGTGCCTCCTGCTCTCAGGCCAGCATTCTACCCAAGAGAGGGGCATGCAAGTTTTCTTATTTGGCTGGTAATTGTTCTCCACTAATCTAATGTGTTCACATTATGAAACTCACCTACCATACTAAGATGAGATCAACACACACACTTTGGAATTGCTGGGACATTTAATCCAGATTCTGTTTATTGTTTGGTGGTCTGAAGTGGGAAATCACATTGGTACCAAAAGCTAAGATACAGCAGCCTGGCCACCATTCTCCTCATCGTCGTCGTGGCTATCCCTCGAGGTTGAGGATGATGGTCTTCGTTCCGTTGATCTATTTATGGGCTCTCAAGTGGCTTATGAGTCCAATCTTGGCTCTGAAAGTTCTTCCGCATTCAGGACAGGTGGTTCCAGATGGCAGATCGGGCTTTGGTTGTTGCTGCCTCTCTTTCCATTTTCTTCTCTTTTCCTCTAACTCTGCACATCTGTTGGCTTTGAAAGTTACTGTTCCTCCTTGGATGGTGGTTTGCCAGAGTTTCCTGTCCTTAGCATTGGTTTCCCAATTGTTGATGTCGATGTTACATTTCTTCATGTTGGCTTTTAAGACGTCTTTGAATCTCTTCTGTTGTCCGCCTCTTTTACGTTTGCCTACTTTAAGCTGGGAGTAGAAGATTTGTTTCGGCAGACGTTCGTCTTTCATCCAAACAACATGACCACTCCATCTTAGTTGGTTCTTGATACCGTAGACTTCAATGCTTGTTGGTTTTGCTTCATTTAGCACACTGACGTTGGTTCTTCTATCTTCCCAGCTGATATTTAAGATGTTTCGAAGACAGCGTTGATGGAACTTTTCAAATGCCTTCAGATGTCGTTGGTATGTTGTCCAGGTTTCTGATGCATACAGGAGCGTTGGGACCACCACGGCTTTGTACACTAACATTTTAGTGTCTGGCCACCATTTCTACCATGTAACAAAATCCCAAATTGCAAAGGGGAACCACCAAGCAGAGAGAGAGTGTTTAAATAGAGAGGGAGGGGTGGAGAAATTCTGACACTGTTACTCTGGGGACACTTTAGTGAATCTGTGTTTGTTCATTTGGGCAGTATAAGCAGGGGCCTGGATCAACTCCCTGGACGCTAGGAATGAAGACGATATACATGGCTGCCAACTCTGCAGAAACTTAAAAAGACGCGAGAGCTGGGGTGGTGAAAAGTAAGGAAGGAAGAGCTTGCAATCTTTGACCAGTGTTTCTTCCAGCTTTGTGGAAGCTTGGCTTGCTTGCTGCATTAGCCCTTCCCCTATCGTTCCTTTCCATTCCCTGTACCATCTCTTGGTCCCTGATCAACACAAGCTAAAGTGAGCAAGCTGTACCAGTATGCCCACTCTGTGCCGACAGCTAGCTGGTGCAGTATAAATGAGGCTTAAATCATTAAAAGGAATCAGGGCTCCCACTGCAGCTCCAGTGCAGGCTGGCAGGAGCTGTAATTATCTCTTCTGCCTCTGCCTCCATCTCTGTCTCATGGGGATCAAAAATAAGAAACTTGGTTTCCAAGAATATTTACCTTACCTTACGGAACAAAAACTAATCAAAATAATTACTTGGCTTCAAAATTAAGTTATTTTTGATCAGAGTACATAATCAATCCTTCGCATTCTCTTTTCCTCTCTCTTACCCTCTCTTTCCTCTCTCCCTTTCTGCCCTCTCCCACTCTTCCTCCTCTTTTCTCCCTGTCCTGCCACTCTCTATCTCTCCCTTCCACTTCCTTCCTGCAAACTCCCAACCTCCCCTCCTCTTAACAGAGAACAGAACAGCACAGGAACAGCCTTCGGCACTCCGCATCCGTGCTGAGTATGATGCCAGTTTAAACTAACCCCATCTGCCTGCACATGGTCCATTATCCCTTAATTCCATGTTCCAGGAACTTGCCACTCTCTGTGTAAAACAAAAAACTTGTCTCATGAATCTCCTTTAAACTTTCCCGCTCTCCCCATAAGCCTATGCCCTCGAGTATTTGATATTTCCACCCTGGGAAATAGACTCCCACTATTTACCCTATCCATGCCTCTCATAATTTTATATACTTCTACCAGGTTGCCCCCTCAGCCTCTGATTCTCCAGAGAAAACAATTCAAGTTTGTCCAACCTCCCCTTATAGCTAATACACTTAAATCCAGGAAAAATCCTGGTGAACCTCTTCTGCACCCTCTCCAAAGCCTCCACATCCTTACTATCATATAGCAACCAGAACTGCACCTAATACTCCAAATCTGGCCTAACCAAAGTTTTACACAGCTGCAACATGACTTCTGAACTTTTATACTCAGTGCCCCGATAGATGAAGGCAAGTATGCCATATGCCTTCTTTATTACCCTATCTACTTGTATTGCTACTTTCAGGGGGTGATGGACTGGGACCCAAGATACCTCTATACATCAATGCTCCTTAGAGTCCTGCCATTTACTGTATACTTTCATCATGCATTTGACCTCCCAAATTGCAATGCCTCACCTTGCCTAAATTAAACTGCATCTGCCATTTCTCTGCCCAAGTTTCCTACTGATCTATATCCTGCTGTATCCTTTGATAACCTTGCTCGCTATCCACAGCTCCACCAATTTTCGTGCCACCTGCAAGCTTGTCTTCATTGGCTTCAATAGGAAGTTTAAGCTGGTCCTTTGGAGAATAAGAAACCTCATCAATAAGTGAAGTGAAGAATCTGTACCTCCGCTTTTTCTAAAAAAAAACAAATAAAGCTCAATATGTACTTTAATGAAGGTTTTGACATTTATAGCCTCAAGCTTTTCCTTGGATTACTTTTTCTAAACAGAATTAATTCCAGATAAACTTTTTGATGAAAACACTCCAGCAGTTCAAATAATGAATGGGGGGAATGGATCAATGTGAAACGTCCACACTGCATAATCTCAATCAAGATAGCACTATTGCAGGTCCAAGGTATTCTTCCTCTTTACCGGCTGGGTGATAATATGATTGAATGCATTGTCCAAGCTGTCCGATTGACACATATTGGGATGGGTTCTACAGGCAGTGAGCGGTCTGCACTGCAGATTACCACCCAGCTACTGAATGGGAAAATTATCTCTTAACAGGCTCAAGCTGTGGACTTTGGGAGCTGCAGAGGCTTGAATTAAAAGCTGTAATGACAACTGAAGAAGGATTTCAAAGGAGTTGTTTAAACATGTTATTGTGATGTTTATAATGACTTTGAATATGTTTGTCTTTATTCTGAATGTGAGGAAGCTGATATTTGTGATTGCCCATTCTATGAATTGAGCTCTCGGTAAATCAATAGCTTGTTTTCATCAGCTATGATCATTTTCATCGAATTCAATGGCAAAACCAGGCTGAGCTTGGCTGGAAATGGTCAGCCTCTCTGCTCGGTGTTGACTGTACACTACTGAAGCCCAGTTTCAACCCCAATATTTTATTCCTTTCAGAAAGCATTTTAACTGATTTATAGGGAAAGGGCGGATTTGAGGAGATTCTGATGTTCACTCACTGAAACTTTGGTTGCTTTCTGAAAGGCAAAGTGTGCCTCCCTCCCTAAGAATGGAAGTCCTATTTGCTTGTAATTGGAATAATAATGAGAGTTTATCAAGAGATTTCCCACAGCAAGTGGTTTATACAGTAGATGAGTTCCCTGCACACTGGCATTCTGACCGAGGCACAACATTAGGGCTTGGCAAAGTCCCTCCCAGTCTGAATGACGTTGCATAGTCGTCCTTGCAAACATCTGAGAATTGGTGTCTACACTGGGAGAGCTATCCCACAGACTAGCCAAGCAGCAGCCTGACATTGTTTGCAGAATATGATTCTGTGAGTATGACGACATGCCAGACTCCTCATTCACAATATCTAAAACATAAAATAAGAGGTATATAAAATCATGAGGAGTGTAGATCAGATGGATGGTCACAGTCATTTTCCCAGAGTACGGAAGTCAAAAACTGGAATGCATAGATTTAAGACGAGAGGGGAGAACTTAGAGAGAGACCTGGGGGGCAACTTTTTCACACAGGGTGGTGGGTATATGGAGCGAGCTGCCAGAAGAAGCTGTAGAGGTGGGTGCAATTGCAATGTCCAAAAGACATTTGGACAGGTACGTGGACAGAAAAGGTTAAGAGGGCAGGGAAATGGGACAAACTCAGGTAGGCATCTAGGTCATCGGCATGGATGAGTTGGGCTGTGAGGCCTGTTTCCATGAAAAGCACGATGATGCTGGAGGGACTCAGCAGGCCAGGCAGCATCCGTGGAGAAAAGCTTTTCTCCACAGATGCTGCCTGGCCTGCCGAGTTCCTCCAGCATTATCGTGTTTATCGTCTAGATTCCAGCATCTGCAGTCCTTTGTTTCCCCAGGCCTGTTTCCATGCTGTATATCTTTGATTCCAATTGCTGAAAATGTCCTGAATCTCGGGTGGTAGCACAGTGGCATTTAGGCAGAAGGGGGTAGCCCTGGGAATCCTAAACATTGAGTCTAGACGCCTTATCGCTTCAAATCAAAAATGGGGAAGGAAGCCTCCTCCAGATTACCACCTACCATCCTTCATTGGCTAATAAATTAGTGCTCCTTCACGCTCAACAATACTTGATAGAAGCAGAGAAAGTAGCAAGGGCCCAGAATATATTCTGGGTAAGTGACTGAAATGATCATTACCAAGAGTGATGTGGTAGCTCTGACCTGAGGTCTGAAGGATGTTTGCTGCCAGATGGGGTTTGTAGCTAGTGGTGAGTGAACCAACAGAAGGCACAAACCTACTTGACCTAGTCTCCTCCAGTAAACCGGTAGCAGATGGAATCATCATAATAACGCTGGTAGAACTGACCAACATACAGTTCTTTGGGAAGGTAAGGTCCTGTCTTTACACTGATGGCACCCTCCATTTTGCTACAATTGTGCTTAATGGGATAGAAAAGCTCATCTGGGCACCCGTGTGGTACTGTGGACCATCGGCAGAAGTGTATCCAATGCGATCTGAAGTTTCATATCCTGCAGTATCCCTCGGTCTATCATCAAGCCAGGAGACCAACCTTGATTCAATGAAGAATGCAGAAGAGCATGCTTGAAGCATACCAGGTGCAGCAAAATTGAGATACCAACCAGTAGTTATGTAGGGCAGGACCGCATAACTGCATAAAACTTGCACTCCTACCACATCTAGTTGTGAATGATGATGGACAATTAAACAATGGGGGGAGGAGGAGGCTCTAAAAAAAAAACCTCTCCATCCTCAGTGGATGCAAGACTCAGCTTGTGAGTGCTAAACACAAACTGAAGCATTTGCAGCCAGGTTCAGCCAGAAGCATAGATCCATCTCAATTTCTCCCTAAATTCCCACTATCACAGCTAATTTAATTCAATCCACGTGTTATCAAGAAATGGCTGACAGCACTGGGTAGAGTAAAGGCAATAGCGCTAGCTAACATCCCGACCTTAGTAGTAGAGATCTGCCATCCATGACTATCAGTGCCTTTAGCCAAGCTGTTCCAGTACAGTTATGACACTGGCATCTACCCAAAAGTGTGAAAAATTGCCTAGGTATGTCCTGTACATAAATAGCAGAGTAAATCCAACCTGACTAATTCCCCCAGTCAACATGTTCTCAGTAGTCAGCAAAGTAATGGAAGGTGTCCTTGACAGGGTTATTAAGTGGCAGTTAATCACCAATAACCTGCTCACTGATGCCCAGTTTGGGTTGCACCAGGACCACTCAGCTCCAGACCTCATCACCCCTTTGGTGCAAACATGGACCAAAAAGCTGAATTCCAGAGGTGAGGTGAGAGTGACTGTTTTTGACGTCAAGTCAGCATTTGACCAAGTGTTGCATCAAAGGGCCCTGATAAAACTGGTCAGTGGGCACCAAAGAAACAGTCTAAGCCTGCAAGTAGCAAGGCATAGACAACATTCAGACATGGGCTGATAAATGACGAGTAACATACATGCCACAAAAGCGCCAGGCAATCACCATTTACAACAAGAGAGAGTCTAACCACAATATTCAAATAGTATCACTGTCACCAAACTCCCCACTATCGACAATCTGGGGGTCATTGTTGTCCAGAAACCCAAATGGAACATCACATAAATACTGTGGAAGGAAATTCTTTCCAATTTACTGGATGAGTGCAGCTCCAGCAATGTGTAAAACCAATCTAGGCTTGGTCAAGACTCAACACTATCCTGGATAAAATTGTCTTTTTGATTGGTACATCTCCCACTGCTCTACATGTTCACTGCCTCCAGCACTGTGCACCAAGGTTGCAATGTGTTCCATCTATTCATTGCATTTAATCACCCAGGCTGTTCCAACAGCACCTCTGAACCCATGACGTCTACTACTGAGAACTGCAAGGGCTTCAGGCATACAGGGACACCACCAATTGCCATCCTGACTTGGAAACATTGCCACTCTTTCATGGCCACAGGTTCCAAGTCCTGGAAACCTTTGCCCTTTCACAGAAAGTTTGCAGTGGTTCAAGAAGATGGCTCAGTACCACCTTTTCAGAGGAATTAGGGATCAACAGAGATGAATACCGGATGAATACCATGACACACAAACTCCCCAAATTAATAAATAATATCCTATCTTATGTTTTGAAAATATACCTCTTTTTGGAACATTATACTCGTTCATGCCCAAAAGAATTAAGCATTCCTAAATATGTCTTTAAGTAGAGTTGGGGTATGTATTGACTTGGAAGTAAGCATTCTTTCAAAATCTCCCTATTTAACTGAGGAAAAGGGTTGGATAGATGTAACAGGGCCTTACGTGGTAGCACATCAGCTGCCTGTTATATATTTGACTACCATGATGCTGAATGTCAGATGGGGTTGCTGAAAGCCATCCAGTTACCTTTCATTTACAGCCACAAGTTCACTTCAGATTGTGGATTTGTCTGCACAGGCTGTAAATATTTGTTGGAAAGCAAGTATGCAATTGATGCATGAAGCTGACATTATTGTAGTTCTGGGGTGGTTTGTATTTAAGTTATGATTATCAGATCTGGCTTCTGGCTGCTTTCAGTATGAGATGGATGTGGGTAATTTTTGGAAAGCGAATGGAAGCACAACATGGGAAAGATTCATGTTTTTGTCTGAAGCAAATATTTCCTGTTTTATTGAATTTAATTATTATTTCCATCTCAAGGTCCTTGTGCATGACCTTGAGGTTCTGTTCTATTTTGTTCCATTTTAAACATGTTTAAAAATAATTACATTGAAGTGCTTCAGGCAGAAAAGAAACTAATAAGTATGACACTTTTAAATTCTGTTTTCAACAGTGTAAAGGAAGGTATTTTGTGAAACTGTGGGAGAGAAATTGATCTTTAGTGGCTGGCACTAAATATTCACCTTACATTGACCATGCTCACTAAATAAGGAGTTGTCTTGGCCTCTCTCTCTCTCTCTCTCTCTCTCTCTCTCTCTCTCTCTCTCTCTCTCTCTCTCTCTCTCTCTCTCTCTATCTCTATCTCTATCTCTATCTCTATCTCTCTCTCTATCTCTCTCTCTCTCTATCTCTCTCTCTATCTCTCTCTCTATCTCTCTCTCTATCTCTCTATCTATCTCTCTATCTATCTCTCTATCTATCTATCTATCTATCTATCTATCTATCTATCTATCTATATATATATAAAGTAAAACAAGGTTTATTCATGGGAACAAATAGCCAGTTGTAATTGGACCTGGTAATTTATAAAATAAATGTTTTAAATAAAAGATGATTTAATAATCTTGGCAAATAAAACAGTTTACACTGGACATTAGTTTCTTCAAATAATTTGCAGGAATGTCAATTATTCTCCTACAGCTGATTTGTATTATTTATTGAGATTTTAGTAATAATTTAAAACTGGGAGGACTGTCATCCATGTTTTTGCTAGGAACCACAAACTCTGTTCTCTGGGCATTGATACCATTACAAAGACTGTCTCCTTTCACCCCTGTAGCATGGCCAGTGTTTGCTTTTGCCTGCCAATACCTTCTGCTGAAACCCTAATCTTTTTGGTTCACTGAGTTCTGACTATTCCTGGCTGACATCCCATCTTCCACCTTCCACACTGTGCTGCGTGTAACATGACCTGCAACGTCTTGCTATGCACTACCCCTGTGCTCACTGACTATAGTGGCTTCTAGTCCACTTCTGCTTCAAGTTTAACATTCTTATCCCCTAGTTCGAATCCCTCTGCAGCCTCCTGCTCCCTAACTCCGCACCATCCCCTGTGAACTTTGTATTCCTCTTAATCTGATGTATTGATCATCACTGTGATTCCTTCACTATACAGCCTTGACATTGATCAATGGAATTCCCTTTGCAAAGATCCAAATCTTTCTGTCTCCCCTCCTTTGTTGCATTTCTTAAAATTTACAATTTCAACCAAGTATTAAGTCACTAATTGTAATATCTTTTATAGTGGTGTCACTTTAAGCCTGCTTACCCTCCAGTGTAGCACCTTAACATATTTTCCAATTTCACTACAGGTGCTTTGTCTATTTGTCAATTAATAGAAAATTAAGCAGGCTCTGTTAAAGGCCTCACCTTTTCGTGCAGACACGCACCCTCTCTCCATGTAATCCGTCATGTTCAGTCATGTGTGGAAAAAAGACTCTGTTCCCTAACCATGTAGTGGTGCTGAATCATTGTAGACTGTAAATGTAGTTTATTTTAGGAACTATTCAATTAGTCATAGTGTGAAACTGGAAAGCTATTACATCTGCATGTCCAAAGTCATGAAATCATCAATTTATTTGTTTGCTTTAGTACAACAATAAAAATGACAAACAAAACTGACATGCAGATTAGGATTGATTAAGGAGTGTGGTTATATATTAAAATTATATAGAGGTACTTGAGAACTGCAGAGCTTCTATAATTCTCAGCAACATGCTGAGATTGACAGACTGATTCGTAATGTGACAGATTAGATCTTGGAAGACGCTGTAAAGGAGTCTGATTGGCCAAGAACTGTTACAATCCATCCAATCAACCAAAACCGATTCAAGCCTTGCATTTTTCATTTTTATGCTTCAAAGCCCATGTTGTGAAGTCAGAAAAAGAAAATAGACCGCAGCTGAAAATCAATTCAAACTGTTATTAAAAAAGAAAGCTACCCACATCTGTAATCCTGTGTACTGTGATGGCTGGGTGGATTTATTGAAATTTTAGTGCTGCTTCCCTTATTGCTCATCATAGTGACTCTTGGTGCATGAATGCTTAATATCAATTCATCTCTTTCTTCCTGCCTAATAATATCATTTCAGTGATGTACCAGTTTTGTTTTACATGATAAGGTACAGTATGGGGAAAATTTATTGAGTGGACGCCGAGACTTAAGTGGATTTTGCAATTCATTCATGGGATGTGGGCATTGCTGGGAAGACCTCATGTAATCTCTGTTTGCTAATCGCCTTGGAAAGGTGGTGGTGAGCTGCTGCCTCAAAGAACTGCAGTCCTTTTGGTGGCAATTCTGTCGGTTGAGGAGTACTAAGACTTTGATCCCATGACCCAACAAGATTTCGAGCTGGCAATTGAGTCACAAAACTACGGGGACCTGTATTCAAATATCCCATTCCACTCTGCAAACTTTCTCAGACCATCTTAACTACCAACAGCTTGTCATGATTCAGTTTTGGATATTTGTCATTTCTAATTCTTATTTACTTTATTGTCATTGATGAAAATTAGAGGTTAATTAGATCTCTTCATGAAATATCAACTGAAGCCAGCAGACAATACTGTGAATTAGATGTGGATTAAAACCCCACTCCAAAATCTGAGTGCATAATCCAGGCTAATGCTCTGGTACAGTACTACAGGACTATAACATTGGTGGACCTGTTAGCATTTGGATGGGCCTTTCTTTTTGATAGGCACTGTTCCTCAGGCAATGAATGACTTTACCCAGTATCCAGGACAACACCAGTATCGAGGACAACACTTGTTTCTTCAGTTAATACACTGCCCATCAAAGATGGATGAATTGGCCAATTGATCTTGTTTTGGACAAGGCCTATGTAGTGCCATTTTGCAATTTGCATTAGTTTTAAGTTTGTGGAGCACTTGGAAGTTTTTTCAAGAGACATGATGGAATGCACAATATATTAAGGCTTACTTTTGGATTCAAGTTATTTTCTGTTATTTTTAATAATGATTGGGTGGAAAATAGGAAGATAATACTCTGCTGCAGTTTGCTCAAGTCACAGGCTGAGATACATAGGAGGAAAATTAGCTTAAGTCTACTTTTGGGGCCCAAGTGATTGCTGTTTACAGAACGCAGTTGTAAAGGACCTGAGACTTGTCTGAAATTGAGCATCACAAGTCTCCTGAGTAAATCTGGTGGACTTTAATGTTGGCAGTGATCTTTTGGTCAGTTCATGGAAGGGGGCTGGAAATGGCGATAATGTTGGGGGGAATTTTTCAGGATTGTGAAGGTAGAAAAGAGAGATGAACCAGAGCAAGGGGTTAGGTGGGAGAATGTGTGTTTGGTGAAAGTAGGTTTGTTAGAATCTACAGTACTGTGAAGCAATGAGGCGCACTCCATATTTGTATGTTTGCAGAATGAGAAGATTACTTATAGCTGCTCCTTTGGACATTTTTAAGGGCTGATTATAATACAGGAGATGTGAATACACCTATGTTCTGCTCTGGTTCCAACCAAAGGTTACAAAGTGCTTAGAAGATAAGATGCTGTTCTTCTGATTTATGTTGTGTCTCACTATGGCAATGAAAGAGGCTACAGACAGGTTGGAATAGGAGTGGGATTGAGAATTAAAGTGGTGTGCAACAGAAAGCTCAGGATCATCCCAAGAGACTGAGCTCAGGTGCTCTATAAAGTGATCACCTCAGCCCACCATGTTGTGCCGACCTTCAAACCACCCCTAAGACTATCTAAACCCTTCCTCCCACGTATCCCTCTTTCATAAATTCCTCCATATGCTTATCTAACAATCTCTTGAACTTGGCCAACGTATCAGCCTCCACCACCACCCCAGGCAGCGCATTCCATGCACCAACCACTCCCTGGGTGAAAAACCTCCCTCTGACGTCTCCCTTGAACTTCCCACCCATCACCTTAAAGCCATGCCCTCTTGTATTGAGCATTGGTGCCCTGGGATAGAGGTGCTGGCTGTCCACTGTATCTATTCATCTTAATATTTTGTATACCTCTATCATGTCTCCCCTCATCCTCCTCCTCCTCCAATGAGTAAAGCCCTAGCTACTTTAGTCTCTCCTCATGATCCATATTCTCTAATCCAGGCAACATCCTGGTAAATCTCCTCTGCACCCTTTCCAACGCCTCCACATCCTTCCTATAATGAGGCGACCAGAACTGGACACAGTACTCTAAGTGTGGCTTAACCAGAGTTTTGTAAAGCTGCATATTACTTCGCGGCTCTTAAACTCGATCCCACGACTTATGAAAGCTAACATCCCATAAGCTTTCTTAACTACCCTATCCACCTGTGTGGCAACTTTCAGTGATCTGTGGATATGAACCCCCAGATCCCTCTGCTCCTCCACACTGCCCAGAATCCTGCCATTTACCTTGTATTCCGCCTTGGAGTTTGTCCTTCCAAAGTGTACTACCTCACACTTCTCTGGATTGAACTCCATCTGCCACTTGTCAGCCCAGCTCTGCATCCTATCAATATCCTTCTATAAGCTTCGACAGCCCTCCACACTATCCACAACACCATTGATCTTTGTGTCATCTGCAAACTTGCTAACCCACCCTTCCACCCCCTCACCTAAGTCACTAATAAATATCACAAAAAGTAGAGGTCCCAGAACCGATCCCTGTGGGACACGACTAGTCACAGCCCTCCAATCCGAATGCACTCCCTCCGCCACAACCCTCTGCTTTCTACAGGCAAGCCAATTCTGAATCCACACGGCCAAGCCTCCCTGGATCCCTTGGCCTCTGACCTTCTGAAGAAGCCTACCATGTGGAACCTTGTCAAACGCCTTACTAAAATCCATGTAGACCACATCTATTGCACTACCCTCATCAATCTTCCTGGTCACCTCCTCAAAGAACCTGATCAGGCTTGTGAGCCAGCATGGCTTTCCCTTCACAAAGCCATGCTGGCTGTCCCTAATCAGTCCATGATTCTCTAAATGCTCATAGATCCTATCTCTTAGAATCCTTTCTAACAGCTTACCCACCACAGACATAAGACTCACTGGTCTGTAATTCCCTGGACTATCCCTACTACCTTTTTTGAATAAGGGGACAGCATTTGCCACCCTCCAATCCTCCGGTAACGTTCCTGTGGGCAACGAGGACTCAAAGATCCTAGCCAACGGCTCAGCAATCTCCTCCCTTGCCTCCCGAAGCAGCCTGGGGAATATTCCATCAGGCCCCGGGGACTTATCTGTCCTAATGTTTTTCTAACAGCTCCAACACATCCTCTCTCTTGATATCTATGTACTCTAGAACATTACCCTTACCAACACTGTCCTCAGCGTCATCAAGACCCCTCTCCTTGGTGAATACTGAAGAGAAGTATTCATTGAGAACCTCACCCACTTCCACAGCTTCCAGGCACATCTTCCCACCTTTGTCTTTAATTGGACCCACCTTTACTGTAGCCATCCTTCTGCTCTTCATGTATGAGTAAAAAGCCTTGGGATTCTCCTTAACCCTACTCGCCAAAGCCTTTTCATGTCCCCTTCTTGCTCTCCTCAGCCCCTTCTTAAGTTCCCTCATTGCTAATCTATATTCTTCAAGAGCCCTGTCTGACCCTTGCTGCTTACACCTTACGTATGCTGCCGCCTTCTTCCTAACTAGTTGTTCCACCTCTCTCGTCACCCATGGTTCCTTCACCCTGCCATTCCTTCTCTGCCTCACCGGGACAAATTTATCCCTAACATCCTGCAAGAGATCCCTGAACATCGACCACATCTCTGTAGTACATTTCCCTTCAAAAATGTCATCCCAATTTACACTCTCGCCTTATAGCCTCATAATTCGCCTTTCCTCAATTAAATATCTTTGCCGTCCTCTTTGCTCCTATCCCTGTCCATGACAATTCTAAAGGTTATGGAGCAGTGGTCGCTGTCCCCCAGATGCTCACCCACCGATAGATCTGTCACCTGACCTGTTGGTAAGATACCTGATCTGTTGGTATCTGTTGATAAGATTGGATCCATTCACTGTTCAAGCCACAGCACAAAGTGTAAAAATTCTCCAAATGTAGAGATTTAATCATTCAGTGTTCCTCCCAGTTTCAAGTTATGTGTACTGAATGTAGAACTCTCCGCTGTCTAAAATGGCTATTGAAGTACACATTGCAACTTCTGTACTGCTTCTGTGAAAGGATTATTTCCAGCTTTTTGAGAAGCCACCAAATTAGTAAGCATGTTATATTTTTCAGCATCAGTAAGATCACCTGTAACGAAAATATTTTAAAATTCCTTCCTTGTTCTTTCCTGATTCAGCAGCAAGAGGTATTTGCAAACAAAGGAGGCACTGTACACATGTTAAAGGTTATAGAAACTACTTTATTAGAGTTATATAAAGGATAAAATACAGAAAGGAAGAAGAATACTTAAAATACAGAAGGAAGTAATGAACTGATCTGTATAATGTTGGAGGGACCCTCGGGTGTCCGACCGCCTTTCACGCAGCCTTCTGTCTGTGTCCCAGCACTGGTTACATACCAGCGTAAGGGAAGGTCCCAATTTGCACAAAGAAGGCGCCCCCTTTTACACCCCTCAAAAACTTAACGTAACTTTTACCCCGGTACTTTTCCATTCCTTAGTTGTACCAGCCTGTACCACCTTATCACTCGCGACCTTCAGCTTAACCACCTAACTTGGAAACAGAGACAACAGGTCTGTAGAGAAGAAAACATTCTTCACCAGTATCTAATCTCAAGGATGTACATCTGTACTCCCATAAGTCCTCAAAACATTCCCACAGACCAAGCTGAAACCATTTTGTGTTACTCACTACTGCACATACTAAGGAGGAATCAGAAATTACTTTTGGCTAATTTAACTCTTTCCTTACATTGTCCTTTTGCTGCACTCAGTGGTTGTGCATTATTAACGTGATCTTCTACCTTTAAAAATAACATTACACTGAAAGAACATGTCCATCCTTTCCATGTGGCTGACTCAGTTGTTCGATTTTACACCTCCAGGCTGCCTATATTATCCATCTGTCTTTGAGCCAGCACTTTAGCCCAATTTCTGGTTAAGCAGTGACACTGACTTAAAATATCCTGAGTGTTTAACTCCTCCACACTTAGTGTGCCTATTAGTCATGCAGACTTACGCTGCCTTTTGTTCTTTAACCTTTCCTCTCTTTTTGACATGCCAATGCCTGTGCGAATTCACCAATTTATTGACTACCTGGGGAATACCTCCTGCATTTCTACCTTCCTGTGTGCCGAGCTTGCAAGTCCAATAAGGATTGCTGATGATGAGAAATACTTCAGAGATGCTGCAAAAAAAAATTCAACCACTATTTTTCTCCCATTGGTGCTGATCTGCATGAGGATTTAAGATTATCCTCTTCACCATTTGTGCTGTATTTGGATGTGTTCTGTGAAGTTGTCTTGTGATGCTGGTAAACTTTGACTATAAGAAATCTCTAAGAGATAACCAAGAGCTTAAGGACAAGAAAAATTACAGACTATCAACAACTAAAGTGTGCTGATGTCATATCTCTGAAGGGATTTTCATATAATACATGACTTATTTACATACTTACACATAAAATGCTTCACACTTCAGTTGGAAGAAGTAAATAGACACCCTTCTATGCTTCAAGTCGTACTGTAAGACACATTGCAAACTGGAAAAACTTTGCAGGCTGGAGTTGCTCACATTCACGTAAAAGCTTCAATTATCAGAGGTCTGTATTCCTTGGTGTTTAGAAAAGTGAGGGGTGACCTTATTCAAACGTACAAGATCCCAATGGTGCTTGACAGGGTAGATGTTGAGATGTTTTCACAAGTGGAGATGTCACAAACAAGGGGACAAAGCTACACAATAAGGCTCCAGTCACTTAAAACTGAGTCATAGCACTGAAAGAAGCCCTTTGACCCAACTTCTCCATGCCACCCAAGGTGCCCATTTGCCCATATTTGGTTCATAACCCTCTAAACCTTTCCTATCCATGTACCTGGCCAAGTGCCTTTCAATTGTTGTTAATGTACCCGTCTCAACCTCTTCCTCTGGCAGCTCATTCCATATACTGACCACCCTCTGGGTGAAGAAGTTGTCCCTCAGGTCCCTCTTAAATCTTTCCCCTCTCACCTTAAACCTACACCCTCCAGTTTTTGATCCCCTTTCTTTGGGAAAAAGACTGTGTGTGCATTCACCCTCAGTTTCCTATGGTCCAAGGAATAAAGTCCTAGCCTGCCCAACCTCTCCCTATAACTAAGGCCCTTGAGTCCTGGCAGCATTCCTTTGCACTCTTTACAGCTTAATGAAGTCTTTCCTATAACATGGTGACCAAAACTGTACACAATGCTCCAGGTGTGACCACCAACATTTTGTGCAACTGCAACATAAGGTCCCAACTCCTATACTCAATGCGCTAACTGATGAAGGCCAGAGTGCCAAACGCCTTCTTCACCACCCTGTCGACCTGTGACGCCACTTTCATGGAAGTATATACTTGTACTCCTAGGTCCCTCTATTCTACAACACTCCCCAGGGCCCAACTGTTCATTGTGAAAGTCCTACCCTTGTTTGACTTCCCAAAATGCAACACCTCGCACTTATCTGGAATGAACACCATTTACCGTTCCTTGCTCACTTACCCAGCTGACCAAGATCCTCCTGTAATTTTTGATAAACTTGTTCACTTGTCTATGATACCACTTATTTAAGCATCATCTGCAGACTTTTTAACCATGCCTTGTTCAGGTGCGTAGAAATTTTGTCTCTCAGAGGGCAGTGAATCTCTGGAATTCTCTGCCCCCAAGTGTAATGGAAGACAATCATTGAATATATTTAAGGTGGAGAGAGATAAATATTTGAATGATCAAAGAATTGAAGGTTATGGGGAACTGGCACTGAAAACGAATTGAGGGACCAGGTAGCCTACTCCTGCTCCAATTTTCTTGTGTTCTTGTGAAAGATGTTCAGCTCAAGTCTGTACTTACTTGGGCTGGGCACAGGTACCTCAATGTGAATTAAATCATTGATTAATTTCATAAGATTATATATTTTTTTCATGATAAGGAGAAAAGGACATAGCAGTTTATTCAAAATGCAAATTCAATTGCTCTAACAGTAAATCTTAGTAACAAAATGCCTGTGTACAGTTTTCCTATTCTAAAGTGCTGACTTGTTTAGATAAGGCATTCTCTTTGTAAATGCACACCATAGTAATCACAATCCCACCAAATCAGGTAACTCAACCTGGCAATTATGACAGGAATCAATAGGAACAATGGGCTTCTAGTAATTGTACTTGAGAGGAGCACCATTGAGATTTTGAATGGCCATGAGATATTGTGGACTTTTTCCTTTGCCTCTCTATTTTCGAATGTAGGATTTAGTCTGTTTCAGTATGTGTTGTAGCTATATCAGCTACTACCTTAGGGTAGGTTTCCTTGATTTCTGTACATGGAGGATAACAGGTTTATGTATAAGAGGATCTTTAATAATTGCAATTTCAATGATTCCTTCAGTATTATTTCTGTGTTGCTGTTGAATGTGTGAACTTCAGGATGCTTTGGTTTACTATCCAGACTTTTAACAACTGAAGACAGATTCATTTGTAAGATTAGATGGGATTCTATCGAATAATTGGAAGTTTTGAGTTAATCCTTGAGATGTTTAATCTGCTTTGTGCAGTGCTTGAGGATTTCCTTGTCGTTGATGAACATGGGGTGTTTTGATTGAAATACTGGAGCTAATTCTGGCAGCTTTGATTTGTTCCTGCCTCACTGGTTCTCTGTAGACGAAAGGTCTGTATTGCATTTTCAGATATAAAACATAGAATTATGTTTTGTTTGACTTTAACAATTTTCTCTAAAAGATACTGATGAAGAGTAGTTTTGCCTTGGTACTGGTTAAACCAAAGCCACAGAAAAATTCATCCACCAAGGTGGAAAAAGACATTTATTTTACTTTTAAAATTTCTGATGGGAGGTGGAAGGGAATATTAACGTACTTGCTACTCCAGAGAAGATTTAGCATCACAAATTGGGGATGAATTTCTCACCAGCTCTACATACCACAGGGAATACTCTTGGGATAAGGAAAGATAACAAGTTGGCTGGAACCTTCACATGATGCAAAGCATGAAGCTGACTTTTTAAAATTCATTTTAGGGATATGGGCATTGCCGACAAGGCTGACATTGCATGGGTTAACAAGTGTGGTCCTGTTAAACCCGTCATTCATTTACTAAACTTTAACTCCATGAGTTATAGGGAGAGGATGAGCAGGCTAGGACTTTATCCTTTGGAACGTAGGAGTCTGAGGGGTGACCTTATAGAGGTGTGTACAACCATGAAGGGTGTAGATAGGGTGAATGCATATAGTCTTTCTCCTGGGGAAGGCAAACTAAAAATTGGAGAGCATAGATTTAAGGTGAGAGGTGAAAGCTTTAAAAGGGACGTGAGGGACAACTTCATCAGAGCGCGGTTTGTATTTGGAGTGAGCTGCCAGAGAAAGTTGTTGAGACAGGTATAATAACAACATTTAAAAGACATTTGGATAAGTCCATGGATCGGAAGAGTTTAAAGGGATATGGGCCAAACGTGGGCAAATGGAATTAGCTCGGAGGGCATCATGGTCGGTATGGATGAGTCAGGCCGAAGGGCCTGTTTCCATGCTGTATTGCTCTATGACTCTACATCTGTCCTTGTTCTATATTCTTTGTTGCCTTTACCCAAATGAATGGGCTTGAGACTCCTGTGCCAGATAAGACCAAATCTGACCCATTATAGTATTGCTGGTATGAAAAGATTGCCTACTGGAAGTTAGAATAAGATAATAAGAGTTAAATGCCTCAAGGTTTATCCCTGTGTAAATAGGACTGAATGTGCTATGTGATAGTGAGTGTGGTGTACTGCTCCTCTGAAATTCAGCTCCTTTGACATCAAGGAAACTAATTTTCAGAAGCTGGTTAAAATACAGTGTTGCTATTAGATAACATGTATTGCACAACCAACTGGGAATGAATTTCCAGCCAGAAGTGTATATGATAAGGAATACTTTAAATATGATTTATAACTTGCCAGGATTTAATGCAATTATTAACTCCACTGGTCAAATCAAGTTAGCCTACCTTATAAATCACAATTATTGTATTGATTCCATACAAAGTTTCCTTGTTGACTGCTATAAAGTATTCATTTCTCTCTTAATTCCTACTTAGTGATTGTCAACCATATCAACTTACTCAACTAAGTGTGCAGCTACATGAAGTTAGGTGTATTTCCATTCCATTATGTCATTAACATTTAAATCACTACAAATAGATAAACATTGATAGTGGCTCATACTGCATTGCCAACCAATGTGCTTCCATACTTGGCACTCAGCTCAATGGCTCTGCCTTTACTTTGAATTATTTCCTGCAGCTGTTTCTTTTTTCAGGAATTTTAATAAGGAAATAAAGTCAAGTTCCAGGCAAAAAGCTGAAGTTGTAACATTAAATCTATTGGGATTCTGTATTTTTTTAATCACTGTATAATATTTAGCCAAATTTCATGTTTTTAGTGACACTTCTGGTTACTAACATTGATTCTGATGGGTCAGCTGATGATTAACATCCTGTTCTAATGAAAAGGAAAATGGGACCCAACTGAGGTTCCCTTTGTGTTTCTGCAGGTAATGTTCCAAGATGGGAGCTTGCATGTCCCCAGTTAACTTGATGCAATGAAATACTCTCACCGTCCTTTATCTTCAGTCCAATTTACTACTTTGTTGTTTTTATGGTGTATGGATATCACTGGCAAGGCCAGCACTTACTGCCCAAGCCAGATTGCCTATTGAGAAAGTGGGGGCAAGCAGCAATCTTCAGGTGAAGGTATCCCCAAACTCATATTGAATTTGGGAGTTCCAGGATTTAGAACAGCCAATATAATGCTAAAATGTCCCTCATACTTCAAATGAAAATTTATTCTAATCTGAGAGAAATAAGCAGAGAAAATTCACAAACAGCCTCATCTCTCTGCACTGAGGGCAACTGATTGTATTTTCTACTGCATGTAGAAGTAGATTTTTTGGGGGGAAATCTAACAATTGGAAAGATAGAAAATAATTTTGGTTGACTGGTAGCAAATGCTGGCTATTCTTAAATTCAAGCAGTTTCCATATATTAATGTGCAAGATTAAAGATATTGGTTAAATATTAGAATCATTTTTTGTAGCTACCACTAATTAACTCCCAAATTATCCACCTCACAGGATAATTCATTCTTACTGTTCATATTCATTGTAGGTAAAATAAAATTAGTAAGTGGATCAAGTTAACCAGATTAGATTATGCACCAGTGCAAATGTAGAGACTCAAATTACAAAAAATGTTAATGAAAGCAAGTATTGATTTACAAATATTTGTATTAATTCCTTTGTCCAGAAGGCCACTCTTCTTTGTAGTGTCATTTGACGTTATAGTGTAGAAATTAGAATGTGCAGTGCTGTGTTTTGTGTACTATGCAATCCAATTTAAATATAAATTGAAAAATAATTGAAAGTTAGGGATTTACATGGAGTCCCGAGCAACAAACAATCTGCAGGAGGAACTCAGCAGGTTGAACAGCATCTGTGGGAGGAAAGGAATTGTTGATGTTTCAGGTCAAAACCCTGCATCAGGACAGTTGTGTCTGGTCTTGCATGGAGTCCCTGTTTTGTTCTGGCTCTTTGTGCATCTGATGAGGGATGGACCCTGTATAGAGGAACCTGTACATTGTTGGGTAGTGCTTTTGTAGTTTTCAATCACAGGCACATGATCCATGCCATCCACAGACCACTTGTTCAGAAGCAGACTTTGACAGCACAATGAGACATTCTGGGACTGAAAAGGGACCTGGCCGGGCAAGTTGCAGGCCGCTGCTGGGAGTTTTTCTTGGGTAGATTACTTTAAGGTGGGCCCTTAGCCAACTACCAAATCTGCTGCAGCATGGTCACCAATCACAACCCACTTGTTGGCTCAGACCCCACCTCCCACTTTCAATCAAAAGGCCTACCCACTCCACTTCCCCCAAACCCTGGTCTTTCTTCCCCTATGATATTTGCCATGACCTTGCCCCAGGCCTTGACTTAACTGCTTTCCTTTGCATGTTCCTCAAGGGCAGAGTGTGTGAAAGAAAAGCCCTTAGGATGTAAAAGCCATATTGATGGTGCATATCGCCTAGTCCTTGAGCTCACTGCTGGGGAAGAACAGTAGCCCTCAAACAAAGCAATCATTGATCTCCTGCAAATTGTTTGACTAACTATGGGCAAATATCTAGGCATTCTGAAGAGTAGAATCAATCCAGTGCAGCTTTAGAAACTCTTGTTCCATGTTGGATGAGTGCTAGTCCCTTGTTGATGCAACGAGAGGAGCAGGAGTACGCCCTCAACCCATACGTCTGTTTCACCATTCAATCCGATCATCTCTGATCTACCCCAGCCCTCAGCTCCTCCCCTTTGCTAGATCCCCCATTATTTCTCAATCTTTCAAAAATGTATCTACCTCCTATTCTAACCTCCGTAACCGCCTGGGGAAGAGATTCACCATCCTCTGAGAAGAAATTTCTATGCACCTCAGTTTTAAATAACTGGCTGGCTGAAACTATGGCCTCTTTTGTGAGACTCTTTTGTGGCAAAAAAACCGCCACATCTAACCTGTCATACCCTCTTGGGATCTTGTATGTTTCAATAAGATGACCTCTTGTTCTTCAAAGCTCCAAAGAATGATGACCTCTTGTTCTTCAAAGCTCCAAAGAATGTAGACCCAACCTGTTAAACCCCTCTTGACAAACTTTGATAGGGTGGAAGTATAGCGGTTGTTATTTTGGCCTGCCTGTGGGTTCTTCTCTTGCAATACCAGGAGAAAGGATTATTTTACATGAACTTGAAGTCGTATCAATGGGTGAAGAGCTATCTCACCCCAGAGATAATTCATAAATAGCTGAAGCAAAATATGGAGACAGAATACTCTGTGCACTGAAGGGTAAAGATTGTAGCAGTGATCCTGTAGATTCCCAGGAGATGAAGTAAAGGAGAAGCTGCCTGATGCCAAGGTGATTACATCTCATTCCTCTGCTCTCTGAATGATGGCATGTGTTAAAAGGAAACTCCATTTCTGCAATTGCAACAGAGATGTACAGGTACCAATCTAGCAAGAGTGATGAAGAGGAAATGGAGAATAAATGTTGGCATTCAGGAGGTTATTAATTGCATGAAGAAGCTTGACTGGTGGCACAGTAGTGGAGCGGTTGGCGTAATGCTATTACAGTGCCAGTGACCCGGGTTCAATTCCGCTGCTGTCTGTAAGGAGTTTGTATGTTCTCCCTGTGTCTGCGTGGGTTTCCTCTAGGTGCTCCGGTTTCCTCCCACATTCCAAAGACGTATGGGTTAGGAGCTGTGGGCATTGCTATGTTGGCGCCGGAAGAGTGGCAACACGTGGGCTGCCCCCAGCACATTCTCAGTAACTCAAAAAGATGCATTTCACTGTGTTTCGGTGTACATGTGACTAATAAATATATTATAACAACCATCCAATCTAATTACTGCTGCAACTGAATTCATGGGGATGCCTGTTTGTTTGAATGTTATGTGCAAGTCTCAAAATATACTTTGTTAGAATCAAAACAAAGAATGCCAGAAATATTTTCTCCTGAGGGCACAGCATACAAATAACTGGTGCGGTTAGGTTTCTGATCAATGGTGACTTAAGGTGTATTACTAAGATCATAAGATATTGGAGCAGAATTAGGCCATTCAGCTCACCGCGTCTGCTCTGCCATTCAATCATGGCTGATTTTAATGGTGCTGGATTTGATGCTGGTCCTGCCACTGAATGTAAAGGGGAGGTGACTAAATTCCTCTTGTTGGAGAAGGTCATTGCCTGGCACCTTAATGGCATGAATGCTATTTGTCACGTCAGCTCGTCTATCTACAGGTTCTGCTGCACATACAGATTGGTAGCTCCACAGATTATGAGGCAACAGAACTGAAGAAGTACTGTTAATTTTGAAGCACACGCCACCAGTGCTTTTGCTGGATGTTTTCTGACCCATAATCTTGGCTGTGCCCCATGTCAACGGCCCATTTTGATATTTTGTCCCGTTGAAAGGTTGTTGACCTGATACAGTGGTTCTGTACCTATCTCCACATGTGCTATCTCACCTGTATTCTCTGTTTTCTTCAGATTTCTAGCATCTGCAGTTTTTATAACTATGATTGCAAAGCCAAATCCACAGATCCAATTAATCAACAGCACCTATCACTTAATACCTCTAAGCATTTATTTTGTTTTGACAGGATTTGCGCTCTGCCCAAGTGAAAATATTTTAATTTTTAAGTTTAAAACTTCTTACAATTAAAAGATCTATCACGGTTGTTCATCTTGATCAGAGTGTAAATCTCAGGACTGCTGTCACAGTATCAGAAGTAAAGATAACCAGACTGCCTAATTGTCACAAACTAAATCTCTTATTAGGATTGATGGATCACTAGCAATTAATGAATGAAATATATTTTTAACCCAGACGCAAGAGATTCTGCAAATGCTGGAATCTGGAGCAATCCACACAAAATGCTGGAGGAACTCAGCAGGTCAGGCAGCATCTATGGAGGGAAAAAACAGTCGACGTTTCGGGTGATTCCCTTCATAGAGTCTGCCTGACCTGCTGAGTTCCTCCAGCATTTTGTGTGTGTTATTCTTTAACTCGTGTTATTTAAAATCTTATTAGAAAGACTTTTTCTTTGCATTAAGGGACATCTGTTTAAGGTTGGATATTGATTTTACCTATGCTTTGGCGCTTGTGTTATTACAAAGTCTGGTGTTAACATCACTTGTATGAAGGAGATTTAATCTAATTCTTCATGACAGGACTGATCAATTTGATAAGCAACTTTAAAGTAAACGTTCTTGCATATAAATGTAAAAAAGTGGAGGTTGAATGTAACCCTCCTTCCCCCTGGGAAAGTGGAAAGTTAATTTTTTTTAAAAATGCTAAGTCTAATACCAACCCACCAGCTTTGGTTTCATGGGAGAATGACCAGAGGTTGGGTTGCAAATCTTCCCTCAGGAAGCCAGTCGGTCATTAGGGGAACTGCTGCCTTCATTTTAACTTCAGTTTTTAACACAGACAGCATGGGTGATACAGGACCTTGTGAAACCCAGGCAGATGAAGGGAGCTGAGCAGGTCCACTAAACACTTGGCGTCAGTAAAACTAAAGAGCTGATGGTTAACTTCAGGAAGGGGAAGGAGGGTGAACTTGCGCCAGTCTACATTGGGGGATTGGCTGTGGAAAGAGCAGCTTTAAATTCCTGGGCAGTAACATATCAGATGACCTGTCCTGGGCCTAGCACATAAATGCAGTGACAAGGAAGGCGTGCCAGTGTCTTTACTTTCTTAGAAGGTTAAGGAGATCTGGCACGTCACCAAATGCTCTAATAAACTTCTACAGACGTACTATTGAAAGTATCCTCATTGGTTGCGTCATGGTCTGGTACGGCAATTTGAATGCACAGGAAAAGATGAAGCTGCAGAGAGTAGTGGATTCAACCCAATACATCATGGGCACATCCCTCGCCATCATCGGTAATATCCACATGAGGTGTTGCCTCAAGAAAGCAACATCTGTCATCAAAGATCCCCACTAGCTGGGCCATGCCATCTTCTCACAGTTACCATCAGGCAGGAGGTACCTGAAGTCCCACACCACCAGGTTCAAGAACAGCTACTTACCTTCAACCATTCAGTTCTTGAATGAACCTGCACAACGTGAATCACTACTTCAGTATAGCAACACTATGATCACTTTAATTGCTTTGCACGACAATGGACTTTTTTTTGTTCCAATTGTGTTCTTTCTTGTAAAAATTATACATAATTTATCTTTAATTTATGTTTTTCTTGTGAATGCTGCTCATAATCTATCTTTATTAGTCACATATGTCAAAACACACAGTGAAATACATCGTTTGCGTAGAATGTTCTGGGGGCAGCCCGCAAGTGTCACCACGCTTCTGGCGCCACCATAGCATGCCCACAACCTAACCCGTACGTCTTTGGAATGTGAGAGGAAACTGGAGCACCCGGAGGAAACCCACGCAGACACAGGGAGAACATACAAACTCCTTACAGACAATGGCCAGAATTGAACCCGGGTCGCTGGAGCTGTAACAGCGTTACACTATGTGTCTGTGATGCTGCTGCAAGTAAGTTTTTCACTGCACCTGTGCATACACGTACTTGTGGATATGATAATAAGCTCAACTTTGACTTTGACCTTTAAAACAGGCGATGCAGGACTGCCAGCCTATCTCCCGGTCATCGAAATTGGACCCTAATGGTTGGTAAAACTCCCACATCTGACCCCCATAGTCCGTACTCAAACCTCAAGCTGTAATTTCTGATTGTTCCACATTTGCAGATCACTCCCCCAACCTCCCAATTCAAACCCTAATCACTCACTGGCTGCTCTCCCACCAAGTCAGGAAATTGGTTGGAAAATGTAATTAACTTTAGGACCTGCAGATTGTCCTGACTTCCAGCTTTTCCATCTGAAGATCCTCTCCCATTCTCTTCTTGCTGGTGTTATTAACGGTGAAGAAGATTGAAACTTGTCCTGAATAAATTTGGAAGGTTCAGATTTATCCAAAGGTTTCAATATATAATTTGGATACGTTGACTGTCAGAGTCTAAAACACTATGTGGTGAAAACAATCTGAGTTGTACTAACTGCTAATGTTGGGGCCATACATAGACTGTAGAACAGTACAGCACAGGAACAGATCCTTTGGATCGCGATGTCTGTGCCAAACATAATGCCAAATTAAATAAATCTCTTCTGGCCTGCACTACCTAAAAGCCTCTTAAATGCCACTATCATATCTGCTTCCACTACTACCCCTGACAGCCCGTTCCAGGCACCTACTACTCTCTGTGTGAAACAAAAACCTTGCCCCACACATCTCCTTTAAATTCCACCAATAACTACCTTCCCACACCCCCCACTGCCTTAAATGCATGTCCTCTCGTACTTGACATTTCTACCCTGGGAGAAAGCTTCTGACTGTCTACCCTATCTACGCTTCTCATAATTTTGTGAACTTCTACTTAACTTTAGACTTCATTTATACAGCACAGTAACAGGCCCTTCCAGACCAACAAGTTCACGCCACCCATTTAAACCCATGTTAACCTACTAACCTGTACGTCTTTGGAATGTGGGAGGAAACCGGAGCACCCGGAGGAAACCCACGCAGACACAGGGAGAATGTACAAACTCCTTACAGACAGTGACGGGAATTGAACCCCAATCGCTGGTACTGTGATAGCGTCACACTAACCGCTACGCTGCCGTGCCACCCTTCAATGCATGAAATTAATATTTTTAGCTCATTAAAGAGCCTCCTCGAGATGTTGAAATTAATTGTTGTTTAGGAAGACCAAAAACCAAAGACAGTGTATTCCAAATATCCAACTCAGCTCATCCTTGGCTTTTACTAGAATGATACTGCATCTTGGTAAACATTATATTGTACCATTAACTGCTTCTTTAGGTCATAGTGAGTTATTCCTGAGATATTTATATAATGCAGTTGGTAATGCGTAATATAGTGATGTCATGCAAAGATATGGTGAACAATGATTTGATGAAGATTTACTAGAATTATCTAAGTTGAGTTGCAACATCCTTTGATGGAAAGGAGCAACTCTGCTATTTCAGGGAAGCTGGGCTTTGATCTGTTGGCTGCTGACAGAAACAAGTAAAATTCCCCACAGATCTAGGGCAAGCTCATTTTATGAATTAGTTTGAGTACTCAGATTATAAGCAGCAGGCAGTCTTAAAGCCTTGGGGTTAGATACAAGCACTGCACTGCGATGATTCATCAAGGTTAAGATTGCATCAGGAAATATGGCCTGTCATCTTTCTCCATCCTATACTCCTTCCTGAAACTGTGGCATTTGTAACACCTTTATTGATATTGCAAGGGAATAACTGGCATATATTAATAAGTTACAAATGCAGCAATTTGATCAGGAGTTTGCTTATAATGTGATCACATTATCTGTGCTTAACAGTGTATTTCTCGTATATTCAAAAATTATTCTTAAAATGGTTTCTATACATTCACTGGAATTCCAATAATGGAGATGAAAGCCAGGAATCGCCTGCCACTGATGGTGGTGTGATAACGTGAGATGTCCATTTACTCCTCTGACAATGCCAGAAGAACCTAGCCCCAGATGTTATGGGACTGACGTTCATTTGGTGAACAAAGAGTGTTCCTGTCATCAAGAAAGATCCTAACAAAGATCTACCAGAAAATCCAAAGATTGGAGGATTAGTGGACATTAAAGTCTACTGAGAACACTAACTGGAGGCCAGAACAGAAAAGATGGAGGTCATGTTTTAGCCAGCTGTCTCCTTTTGGAGCACATAAGCAATATTATTGTCACTATCTGGGTTCCATTGCCACCATCCCGAGAAAGTAAAGGTAAACAGCAGATATCCGCTAAACTGAAGACTCAATATATAAATAGCGCACTGTCTATAAATATGTTTCTCTACAGACAGTGCACTGTTGATAATGTTGAGACTTAATTGTTGCTGCAAGCCTAAACATCTGTGAAATTGTTGCATTGTTTGAGAAGCAAACACTAGGCAAATCTGCTGTCCAATAGGGTTGCAAGAGAAACATAGACTCAGATACACAGGGAATGCCACATTCCATGCAGAAAGATATATTAAAGATACAAATAAAAGTGCAAACATTTCTGCTTCAGGAGATAATTTCACGAGTTCCCTGCGACAGTATCCTAGGCCCAAACATCTCTGCTGCTTCAACGACCTTCCATCGTAAGGTGGATGTTTACTGATTACTCCACATGTTCAATTCCATTTGCAGCTCCTCAGCCAATGAACAAGTCCATGCCTGTGCTCAGGAATACTTGGACAATATTCAGGCAAAGAACAATGAACCAATCATATACTTGATATAACTTGAATGTTGCAACGAAGCGTGCATTGAAAATAATTTAACTAATAGAAGAAAATGAAGCATTTTGCATCTAAGTGAATGCATAATGGCATTTTGTAAGATGTGGTGCCTGCCTAATTGATGTGATGAGACCATTTATTGCATCTTTTGTGATTATAAATTAAAAAAAAATGTATGAATGGAAAAAAAACACAATAACTTGCTTTTGCTGAGTACCAGAAAATGCATGCTTTGTAAATGAGCCAAGAAATTGTTGTGGCTGATGTTGGCAGTTTATAATACATTGGTTATGTGGTTTAACTTTTTTTCTGAAATAGTAACTGGATAAATGTTATATAAATAAATTAAATATTCACCCACTAACATTATCAAATATAATTTCTAAGCTGTAGTATAAATTTCTAAACTTTAAATGTGGGTGGTGTTGTTGTGGTCCTACAGTGGTTCGAGGCCTACTAGCTGGTGATGTTGGTTGATGAGTTGTACAGCGAAAGACAGCTGGATTGTGACTGTGCTCTTCTTGACTGATGTCAGCTGTGAAAGGAAATGTTAGCTACCTACTTTGGTGAAGCTTCATCTCCTGGAGCTTGTTAATTTATTGACAGCATTCTATGTGAGCAGCTTATCAGAAAGCTAATAGTAGTGGAGGCTGCAAGACAATGCAGTGCTTGAAGCAGCTGTAAGCTCTTCAATTGGACTGCAGTGTCAGATTCCTATCATTTAACGAACCTTTATGAAGAGTACGAAAATGAGAAATTTACTTACTCTCCACTCTACTCATTTCCTCATCAGCCTCATGGAAAAATATTTAATTGCATCAGAATGGTACAACAGAAATACTGCAAAGCTGCAGCTCAGTGCTATTTTAAGTCTGTTATCGTAAGCAGGGAGATGAAAGGGTCTCTAAGTTTGTCTTATAACTGCATGATTATAGAAAGGTTTGATCCTGAAATGCAAGATGTTAATGTGTTCACCACTGCTAATCTCTGTAAATGAAGGTCTTGAAAATAAACTGTTATTATTAATGAAAACGAAATCCATATAAGAGTTGATTGTAGCTAAGTGACCAAGCTTAATACCCAGTAAGGATAATACCAAATGAGGTGATAAGTTTGCTTTGTTATTAAAAGTGTTTTTTGCAATTAAGAATTTTTATTTTGCTGTTCCATGCTTAGGATGTACTTAAGTCCCAACTGTGACTTGGGCAGCAAGATTGCCTCCAAATTATAAGGTCAAAGGTCCCACTCCAATGCCCTGAGCACATAATTTGTGCTTTCACTTCGGCAAGGGAGTGATGCATTGGTCCTTCCATGCGAGACGGAACATTTCCTGCTCTCTTCGTTGCACCAAAAGAGAATGCCTAGTGTTCCTCAACCAACATTAGCAACATATAGGTTATGAGGCCATTAGCCAATTTGTGCGCAGGAATAAGACTATGTATTCCCTACTTTGCAGAAGTGACCACTCTTGCCTAGATCTTCACTAGTTTTAACATGACTTTGAAACATCATGAAAGAGGCTGTAAAAATGCAATTTCTTTCGCTGTGTGATCCAACATGTTCTGAACCCAACCATTGTGCCTTCAGCTCCTTCCGTTACTCCACATTCAATTCTATAAGTTTATTGAATACCAACTCTCTCATTTTGTGTAATTGAACTCTAACTGATGAGTTTCTTCCCAGTGTACACTTCCCTTTACTACAATAGCAGTAAACTAGTGCTAACAGTGAAAAGAACCTTTCTATTTTTGGACAAATCTTTCTCACGTGATTTTTGCCTTTTTCCCTCTAACCACTTCATGATTTTGATTTTCTGTTAGTATGACCAATCACTTGTCCTACTGATATTATGCATGCCCCTGGTAAAGTGTAGAAAGCAACTCAACATAGATTAACCCCACATGAAATGCGAGGAGCATTTGAAGGAGCCCAAGGCTGCAGTACAATTCTTAAGGTTCAGATGGTGCTAGTAAATTCCTTCCATTAGTCTGCCACAGATAATGATTCAATCTGAATCTATTGATAATATTATAACCTTTTAACTGCCTTTAGCTACTCGTTATATTCCATAATGCCAGCTGTTGCCATTGTGCCCCTAGCTGTCAGATTTTATCCACTATTTATTTGGAAGGCAAATTTTTGGAAATATGAATTCTGTTTGAACAAAGGTTTGAAACTCCTTGTTTCCACGAAGAAAGGGCTCAGTGTGATAAGACTTATCAATGTGGTGATTCTTGCTAACAATCTTTGGCTCCATTGTAGAATTTGTATTTTTTTGGGAGTTTCTGGCAAGGCTGACATTTATTGCCCATCCTCATTTGCCTTTGAGAAGATGGCGGGAAGCCACCCTTTGAATCATTGCTGACCTGGTGAAGTATTCTGACAGTGCCGTCGGATAGAGAGCTCCAGGATTTAGACCCTGAGGGATTTAGACGATGAAGGAATGTGTCCTTTCTGAGAAGCTCAGCTCCAATCATTGGAGTGTTTTCCCTTTGATTCCCATTGACTTCACTGTTACCAGGGTACCTTGATGCCACACTTGGTCAAACTTAATATCAAGGGCAGTCCATCTCATCTCACCTCTAGAATTCAGCTCCTTGGTCCATGTTGGACCAAGGTTGTGATGACAGTGACACACAAAGCACTGGAGGAACTCAGCAGATCAGACAGCATCCATGGAGGAAAATGGACAGTTAACGTATCAGGTCAAGGCCCTTTATCTGGACTCAAGGCTATCACGATGTATGGAACCAAGTGGTTCTGGCGAAACCCAAACGGGGCATTGGTGAGCAGGTTGTTGACAGTAATTACCACTTGATAGCACAATTGACACATTCTTTCACTTTGCTGTTGATTCTGAGTTAATTAGCTCTATTGGATTTGTTCTTTTTGCAGATGGATCATACCCAGAGTTCTCCACATTGTCAGGTAGATGCCAGTGTTGTTACTGTAGTGGAGCAGCTTAGCTGGATGTGCAGCTAGTTGGAGTGCAAGTATTCAGTCCCACGGCTACAATGTTATCTAGCCCCATAGTGTTTGGGGATGGGAAGGGGGCTTGTCACTGATCACTGATCACCCATCACCACTGACAGAAAATTGGAGAAGCCACATAAATACTATAGCTGAGAAAGCAAGTCAGAGGCTGGGTAAGCTGCAGCAAGTGACTCACCGACTGTCAGCTCAAAACCTTTCCGCCATCTATAAGGTACAGGTCAGGAATATAATGGAATATCCTTCACTTGTCTGGCAGCTCTGACAATGATCGTAGTATCCAGAATAAGGCAGCTTGCAAGATTGTCATACCATCTACCATCCTACTTGATCGCCACCAGTGCTTCACCCTGGCTGCAGCCTGTGTGATCTCCCATAGGCACCAAGGTTTCTTCCACAGTACCTCCTGTATCCTTCACCAACGTGTAGGGGAAGGGCAGCATAAGTATGGGAATGCTGCCAACTTCAAGTTCCTTTTAAAGTTGCACATCATCCCCGACTTGGAAATATATTGCCATACCTTCGTCATTGCTGGATTAAAATTCTGGAACTCCCTGTCTATCAACATTGGGAGCCTTCACAACAGATGGGCTGCAGCAGTTCACAAAAGTGGTTTACTGCCATCATCTTGGTTGGTGGTTCAGGATGAATATTACCTACTGGCCATATCAGTGACACCCATATCCAGAACTGAATTGGCAAAGCTAATGGCGTGTGAAATTAGAGGACGTTATAGACAGAGAGAGAGAGCTGGAGGTCGGAAAGCAAATGTTCAAGGTGAAAGAAGGCATCTCAGAACAGGAAGGTGTTGGAGTGAAGTGGCAATGCACTTACTGCAAACAGAAGTCTGTGTTTTAGGAACTGAAGGGACAAAGAGCCGACTTGTGGTTTGTGGAGAACTGCTGCACTTCTGCCTTCTGCTATCCAATGCAGAAGTCGGAGTCAGAGACGTGGTAGTTGTCAGATGCCCCACACACTTGACCTCCCACCTCATTGCTAGACGGGTAATGATGAGCTGAGGGATCGGATGGATTTTGCACTCGGCTCCTCATTTATATACTAGCGGACAAGCAGCAGTCCTTTCCATTTGGGATCACCAAGCATCATTGAGCAAGGTAAGGTTAGCTAAGTTGCACCATCATTTCAAGGCCCAACAGATCTCACCTCCTGTCTGGGTGTGTTGCAGCCTTCTGGGCTCAACATCAAATTCAGCAATATCAGATCACTCACTCTCACCGTTTATATCAGAACTGGCCAGTTCTGCTGTAGTTTATCCATGAGTGTTTCTCTCTCCATTAACACTGCCCGATCTGCAGGGCATTTCCTGCAGCTCTGACTTGCATTTCACATATGGTCCATGTTCCTCTGTTTATTCTCTCCCTTTCTGCAATTGTCCTCATTAACCTATCAACCAGGTAGCTTTATCAGCAACTGAACCCCACAGGTAGGTAGGGTCGTAAAGAGAGCTTTTAGCACATTAGCCTTCATAAATCAGGGTGTTGAGTACAGGAGTTAGGATGTTATGTTGAAGTTGTACAATACATTGGTGAGGCTGAATTCAGAGTATTGTGGTCACCTTCCTGCAGGAAAGATATCAATAAGCTTGAAAGAGTGCAGAGAAAATTTACAAGGATGTTGCCAGGACTTGACCTGAATTGTAGGGAAAGGTTCAATAGGTTAGGACTTTATTCCCTGGAGTGCAGGTGAATGAGGGAAGATCTTATGGAGGTATACAAAATTATGAGGGGTATAGATAGGGTGAATGCATGCAAGCTTTTTCCCCTGAGCTTGGGTGAGACTAGAACTAGAGGACATGAGTTTAGAGTGAAAGGTGAAATATATAAGGGGAATCTGAGGGGGAACTTCTTCATTCAGACGTTGGTGCGGATGTGGAACGAGCTGCCAGCGGAAGTGGTCGATGTGGTTTCAGTTGTAACATTTAAGAGAAGTTTGGATAGGTACATGGATGGGAGGGGTTTGGAAGGATATGGTCTGGTTGCAGGTAGCTGGAACTAGGCAGAAGATTAGGTCAACATGGACTAGATGGGCTGAAGGGCCTGTTTCTGTGCTGTAGTACCCTATCACTCTAACAACCCTGGCCTCACCCCGTCAGCGATATCCCCATTATTCTGCATATCCCTCCACTGCCCTGTCTACAACTTAAATCTAAATTGTTTTTTCTCTTTCCCAGTTCTGATGAAGACTCTTTGATCTGAAATGTTAACTGCTTCTCTTTTCACAGATACACGCTGATCTGCTGACTCTCATGTTTTCCATCTTTGTTTAAGATTCAGGCATATGTATGGTTTACTTTAATAAACAGAACATTTAGTGAAGTAGTCAATTAACAATAGTGCAATGTGTTTTTAACTTTTTAAAATTACTGTCTTTTTAATTATTATTTTAACCCATTTCCAATGTTTTTAAATGTCCCTGAATGGCTTTGGGTCTCAAATGCCTTCAGGGCAATGCTGGAGGTTGGGCCTTGGGTTCTTCTGCCCAAGGCCTAATTGTTGTGCTCCGAGAAAGACCACGGAGTGAAGGCCCATCCTGCAGTTACGGCTATAGTTGAATGGAGGATCACTGCATCTTGGGGGTGGGTAGGGGATATAGGGAGGTAGGAGTACAGGTGGAATTTCACATTGAGCATGATGTGGTCCAACATCAAACTATATAATGAGAACATTATTAGTAGATAATGATAATGAGCATCTTGAAACATTGATAGGCCAATATTGGGAAATGTGAAGTAATGTAACTTGGAAATGATGAGAGCTAACTGGTAATAGTTGGACTGGGACACAGAAAAGGTATCAATGTGCATGCCCTTAAGATGCTAGTAGAAGTAGATATTGTCATCAAGCTCTTTGGTTATGTCTTGAGACTTGGGAGGTTAAGGTGTGGAGGCTCTGTTCAATTTATTTGATAGTGTTTGGAACATCATGTACAGATTTTGGCATCCATTGAAAGAAAGCTGCAAAACCAACTGATAAAGAGCATCATTGTTTACTGGAACATCCATTTCTTCCACAAATTATAGCTTTTGTCACCAGAAATGTGAAAATTGAGAAATCACTTGATGGTGAAGTTCAGAATACTGAAGTGTTGTAATGCAAATGATATTTTGTTTCCAATGTTGAGACATAACAGTTTGGCACAAATTCAAAATTACTGAATGAATGATAGGATAGTGTTTGAAAAGAATTTACTTTCGTCTTTGTGCTGTAACATTCTGTGATAGAAATAAAGAACCTGTGCAAGGGGCTCAAGAGAGGGGTGGGGGAGCAAGTGAAGCACAAGTCTCCAAATAATCGGAAAGAAAAAGAATGGATTCAGATGCATGTGCTCACCTCATAATGTTAAGGATATCCATGCCTGCCCACCCCTGCAGTAGCAGGCAAGTATAAATTTCTCTGTAGAATCGATTGATTGAGTGTGGCTAAAACCAGGATACAGTATATCACATGGTGATATTATATTCAGTGTACGGTTAAACATTTAGATGTTATTTGAGCGGATAAACTCAAAAGTGACATTCATAACTCATACATTGAAACATGCATTACACAAAGATTCTTGTTGAGTGGTGCTGGAAAATTTCAATGCTGAGTGCATTTCTTTATCTTTCTTCCACTACACTATTGTAATTAAAGTGAAATATAAAACAAAATTAGAATTGAGATCACAAATGCTCCTGTTTTATTCTGTTAAATCACAGTTCTCATACTTTCTTATAGTCCATTGAGCCAATACTAGTACTCAGAACAATTCCGTGAATCCCATTACCCCACTTATTATTCTGCCCCTTATTCTCTTTAAAATGTGCATTAACTCCCTTCTGATTCTCCTACTAGCTGCCTATCCTAGGGGCAGATTAAAGTAGCCAATCAGCCTACCAACTGGCATGTCTTTGGGATGAGGGAGGAAACTGAAGCATCTGGGGAAACGCACATGATGACAGAGAATGTACAAACTCCACATAGACAGCACTGGAGGTCACACTTGAACCCATATTGCTGGAGATGTGAGGTGTCATTACTGCCTGGTGCACCACTGTACTGACTTTTTCCTTTCCCAGTCCAAGGCTAACCGTTCCGTAAAAAGTTAGGGCATAGATCATTTTCACGTTCATGTGACATCTAGAAATGACGTCCACCATCTGGGGTTCGTCGTGGGAGGACCGAAACGTAATCCTTCACTGATGCTAGCTCTCCCAATAGTGAGAAGAAAGTCAGGTCTGAGGAGATTCCCTTGCACATTAAATTTCAGTTGGCACCATTCCTGGTGATGATCCAGCAAGCTGTGAGCTAAAGAATCTGGGATACTTGACTGCATTTGGATACGATCTAGAACTGAGGCCCCGCTTGTCTGTTCTGATAGATGCAACAAGTCTAGTAGTACTCCTTAGAGCGAAACTAATGGTCCTGCCTTCTCTCAGTCAAGACCACCAGAAGAAAACTGATGGCTTCGCATCATACTGCTGTATGTATAAGTGAATGCTTTGTCCATGTATGAAAGTCTTCAAAATAAATAACCATCTGTGAAGTACTTTGGGATACTCGTTGAGGCATGGTTAAGGTGGAGTACTGATGTAACATTTTTATGCAGTAATCTTGTACTTAACAGTTACTAAGCTTGAGATTGACCTAACATGGTAGCCTGGCTGAATTTAAAGGGAGACTGCACGTATATAAGGAGTGCAACATCAACAATGTTTATCACATTTCAGGCAGGATCTTAGGATTATGGATGACAATTTACCTTCCAGCATTAACTTTCCTCATGGCTTGACTAAAGAATCTCTGAAGTTAAATCCTGTTCTGTGCTTTTTTTTAAAAAGCACCTTTATGAAATATATTTGTGATCTATTACAAATCTTAATTAGATTGTGAGCCCCACTAAAGTCCCTTTACAAACATTGCTGATTACAATGGGAATACAATGGGATTCCAATGAGAATTACATTGTCAGAATCTTAGAGCTTCCTGGTAACAATTGTATTTCATGTTATTAAATTGCAGTCAAAATGAACTGAAATGAAAAATGACAACACTTAATCCATAACCATGATATTTCATGCCACCAGCCAGTGCATTAACTGTTTTATTAAAATAAGTCAATATGCTGCTGGGAGGAAAAAAATTGACCTGCTATTTCTTTCTCAATAATTGAAATTTCTTATGTTCAAAGCACAAGTTTTTGATTATGAATTTAAGAGAGCACAATTGCATTAATGCTATTAACCACCCTTTAAGTCATCATTAAAACTTTTAACTGAGGCACAACATCTCAAAAACCTGGGCTTGGAAGTGGTGAATGGCAATTTGCCCACTTCGTGTATAGGCTTTTGGAAAGTTCTTAAAGGGACTGCTGCAGGTCATATGTTTAGGATTAGCATTAATCCTGGAATGAGCATGAACTAGTGCTCCTGGAGTGATGTTTGCTTCAGTTGACTAATGCCTACAATTTAAGGTACATTCAGTTTGTGTGATTATAAATATTTCAAATGCATCATATACCCATTTGATTATGAATGTGTGCCCTCAACTGTAAATTAGCAGAGTGTTGTTTCAGAATCCACCACTCTGTAGTCTGAGTGTAAATGTACCTTTAAGAATTGAGTAAACCATGTGGATATGACTTTGAACCATTGTTGCAGCAGATACTGACTGCTGTTCCATTGACAATGGCTGCTGAAATAAAGGATGTTCTATTGTTAGCTCTGTCTAGTCTGAGTGACTCGTGAAATGAAAGGTCAGCAAGCATCACCAAATTGAACCTTGTAGATATTACATAGAAAAACTCTCCAAATCATCTGGAATTTTTCTTGTAAATCAATTACAGAGCAGTGTAGAATATTCATCCAGCTATATATCTTGAATAAACTGGTATTTGCACAGGAAATGCAATGTCCTGAAGGAATGTCCCAGTACTGTAGGGATCATTGCTTCTTAAGCTTTCTTATCTTGCATTTTATAGCACTGAAATGCAATTAAGCTCATGATTGTGTTCTCGAAAGTCAATATTATCAATCCAGACAATGGAAATTGTGTTCATCACAGACATGATTAAAGGCCTGGGATTTCCATGGAGGAGTTAAACTACCCAAGGTCACCACTAGGTCCACGATTACCTGGAGTGGATCTTCCAGCAGCAGTTTTGGGTCCCTGAGTTGGTTCTGGCTTGATTACTGGAGCCCTGAGCAGTATCTAAGTCTACCAGCTGTTGAAGCTGTCCCTGACATTTACAAGCTATTAGAATGAATCATATTTAAAATCATTAAAACAATTATTTAAAAGGCAACAATCTCTAAATACCCTTAAATGCATTTAATTTTTGTTAAATTAATTCATTTTAAGCAAATCTATATTTTCCAAAACTTCCTTGCAGCTGTTCCTCTCCATTGAAAGGAATGGAGCCCTTGTATTTGCACAGATCTAACCAGTGTTTGGAGAGCAGATTCACCAGTATAATTGCTGGGAAAATGCCAAAAGTTAGCATCCCATTGAGCAGTCCCATATCGGCGCCCAGTTGGAGTGACGGTGATGAGGACCCGTCTGAAATTTTGGACTCCTACATCCATGCACACTTTCATGGTAGTCCTGATGGTTACAGGAGAAAATTGCAGCAGCTCCACACACAACTGTTGTATTTCTCAAAAAAATATATGCCATTTAGTTATTTTCTTTAGAATGTAAGAACATAGGAATTAGGAGCAGTCAGATTATGTTGCCCTTTGTGGTTAATAAAGATCTGATTTTATCTTATCTATTCTGCTGTTCAGTAAAATCCTGTACTTCAAGCTCACTTTCATACTCGATTCCCACATTGCATAATCTCCTGAGTGTCCAGTTAATCTCAACCATTGAAAATACTCAAAGACTGTTAACCCTAGCCATCTAGAGTAGAGAATTTCATAGATGTAGAAGCTTATTGAGTGAAGAAACAACTTCTCATCTAATTCTTAGGCTGAACCCCAAGCACCTCATTCTCCAGACAGAGGAAATGGCCATACAGTTTTGATTTACTGGACCTCTGCTTCTGCTGCCTCTGACTTTGTAGATGTGCCAATGTTTTCTTGCTATTTAGCCAGGGGTTCTGGTCCTGCACTGGAAAATTTCCCCACCCCATTTCCCTCCTCCATCATTGCAGTTCTTCCCTCATGTTCCGTTCCTAGTCACTTGTGAACCACTATTGCATTAAAGCTAATGTTTAGTTTATCTTGTAGCTGGTGTCCTTGGTGCAAATGGTGGCAGATGACACCAGCTCTCTGATCCTATTGATTTGGAACTGATTAATCCCCATGTTTTTCACCATTGCATTGGAATAAATCTGCAGATCAACAGGGATTAGAGGAAAGGTGTCATGTCACACTATTCAGATTCCGAATGTCAGATATAAATACTGATACACAAGGCAATCCGATGGACTGTCTAATTCTGGGAAAAAACGTGGATGATCTTATAGCTCGTCGACCTTAAATCTGGAAATAAATTACTGTATGTACAAAAGTACTGAACGTTAAAAAAGAATCTTATTACTCAGTTTCACAACCAGCTGCTATTAGCAACTGACCCCACTTCCAACTTAGGTAAAGTATGTCGGGGAGATAGCAGGGCATCTGTTATTGTAATCAACTCAGAAGGTTGATGATTATTGTTTCTTTAAAAGTGCAGTATTTTGGAAGATGATATTCACTGGTCCATTATTGAGTTTTTTAAAAGTGCAGTGTTTTGAATGGCTATTGAGGAACTGTATTGAACTGGACAGTTACGGGTCATTAAGTGCTGCTGAATTCTATCCTTTTGTTACCCTTATCACTATTTGTATTTTGAAATCGAACATTAAACAATATTTCAGAAAGCCATTTAGCCTTGTGTGAGGGATGTACTTAGTTTGCAGATATCAGGGGTATTGACATAGAAACATGGAGCTCAGAGAGGATGTTGTTTTTCCCAATTTGCTTGTGCCATTGCTTTGAAAGACTGATCCTGTAAAAAAAACACTTCCCTATTCTTTCTCTATAGTTCTACATCTTTATTTGTGAAGTATAATATGCAATTCCCTTTTGAAATCAAAGGAAATGTAAATGGGGCAAGTTCTATAGTGGTTGAGGAGCCAGCATTTCATTACCCAAGTGTTGGAGGAAATATGATCCAGTGTAAACTAATGGGAGGGAGTTTCCTTGAGATTTTTTCCCATTCTGCCAGTAAAATCTCAGCTAAAAATCCAGAAGGGTTACACTGACACTATTAATAGGAGAGCAGGAACAAACAAGTTTACTCTCTGTGCTCTTGTTATCATTCTTTACTCAGCACCTACCTTTTTGCTAAGTGGAGTAATTGCATTCCTGGTTACCAGGTACAGCTCACCAAGTCCACCATTGAATGCTGGGCATGCATCCACAATGTGCCCATCTTCTCTTGGAGGCATCACCTATGCTGGTTGATGGCACAGAGGCCTTGCCCAGTCAGGGAACAGTCAAAAAAGCCCACTGATGACATGACAGGACCAATCCAGGAGCATGAGGGTCCATGACAAGTGACTGGTTGCTGGCTGATGCCAAATGCCAGTCTTCATGCTACAGGCCCTCTGCTGTTACATCCATGACACGCTCAACCATAGAGGATGTTTCAATGTCAGATGGGAGCTGATGGGCTGAGAAGGTTCTTGAACAGGCGTGGGATGACTTGATGCAGGGTTTCAACCGAAAATATTGATAATTCCTTTCCCTCCACAGATGCTGCTCGACCTGCCGAGTTCCTCCAGCTGATTGTTGCTCCAGATTCCAGCATCCGCCTTCTCTTGTGTCTCCTCTGAGATGATTTGTAGTTTCTTCAGCGGTTTGCTCATTGTAATGTCGACTGAGTCATAGCAATGTGGTTCAGGACTGGAAACCACAGAAACTGTTGATACGCACAGCAAAATTCCTCTGTCCCTCTGCACTTCTTCGCATCCTACCATTCATCTTGTGTTCCCTCGCCTTGCTTGACCTTCCCAGATAATTCATCTCACACTGGTCTGGAATGAACTCCATTTGTTACTTTTGTGTCTAGCTAACCAGTTCATTGATACTTTCGCACAGCCTAGAATTTTGTCAAATGATAATGGGACAGTGAAAATGGTCTCTCATGTAAGCTGTCATTTGGAAACCTTTATGAAGTAAATTGTGCACATTGTGTGAGACTGTCTTTTATATTGGGCTGTAAAACAAAATCCTGCAGTGCATGTAAGTAAAACATCCACAGTTCTATTGTCAAATTAACCCTGGTGAGTGCAGTTTGGGAGGATCGCCAATATGCTGGCCTGGATCCTTGGCTGAGTATATGTATTCATACAAAATGGAAATGGGCCTTTCAGCCACCGAGTCCTTGCAGATCATCATGCTCCCATTTACACTAATCCTACACCATTCTACCCACATTCTCATAGACTCCTCCCAGAGTCCACCACTTAGTAACACAGTAGGGGCAATTTATAGTGGCCAATTAACCTACCAACCAGCACATCTGCGGGATGTGGGGGGAAACCCATACAACCACCAAGAGACTTGCCACAGAGGGCACTGGAGTCAGGATTGAACCTGGGTCACTGGAGCTGTGGGCAGCAGCTCAACTAGCTGTATCACTGTGTTGACCTCAGCAAAAGTTACGTGCTTCTTCTGCATCATGGATAACTCTGTTTTCCCAAGAGCTCAGTCTGTTTGAAATACCCAGACGGTAGGTGCACCTACATCTTGAACGAGCCTAATCGTGAAGATGAAAGAGACTGCAGATGCTGGAATCTAGAGCAAAAACAGAATGCCTGACGAACTCAGCAGGTCAAGCAGCATCTGTGGAGGCAAAAGGTGCAAGCTGAATTTTTGGGTCAAGACCCTGCATCAGGACTAACCTTCACTGAGATTCTGTCCAATATTTACAGCAGTATTTATCATTATTTTTATCCTCATACTTTGATGCAACTGTTATCCAGCTCTCTGTATAATTATATCCACTTCCTGGAAGAGAAACTTATTATGTTCTTCTTTTGGAAGTGGAACAGCGATCACATTCAAGAGGACTAGAAATCCTGCTACAATTTTGAGTTGTGTTTGAGAGATATCACTGACTAGAAGGAGGCAGTGGTTATAATTTTGCAACTGATCAAACATTAGTAACCAAAACTGATAAGGTTGAAATTCCCAGATAGTATAAGGTTGAATCAAATTATGATATTGGCAGCATCACTTGAATTAATTCTGCTTAACATTCTGAGTTATTGCCTGCTATCATATTTGACAGTGTGTCCAGAAGGGATTTTATAATTTAACTCAATAAGATACAAGTTGGACCATTACAGTTATGAGATTAGAAATGTGAGAGAGAAGTCAATGGGCCTCTTGCCAAGGCTAGGGGACAGTTGAAATAAATCCCAAAAATGAATTAAAAATGAATGTGATCTTCTTTGCATGTTATCTAACTATGAATGCCATTGTTGCTCTACTTGCAATTAAATCTTGCATGCAGAGTTCTTGCTAATTACTTAAATTGACGTAAGCAATGAAATTATGAGAGCAATGCGCTGTGTATTCAGTCTCATTTTCTTAAGCTTCTGTTTATTTTGTACATGTAAAGATGTGTGCAATATGCTCATGCAACATTCTGTAATGAGATCGCCTTACATCTAAGACTAAAATTCTTTTGTGTCCAGCAGATTGGAACAGACACTGCACCTGCATGTATCTGAGCTATCCATCTTAGTAAGCATTAAATTGCGGCTTGGTTGCCAGCTTGGTTTCCTGCAGATACTGGTTTGTTCATATAACTAATGTAATATGTAGCACCAAATTGCACTGATAGTAGTTTATTCAGTGCAGCTCATGCCAATCTGAAGCACACAACATAAAGAAATAATTATTTTGGACTGTGCAACTTCATTAAAAACCTGAAATTCTGTATGACTTTCTACCATGGAGTAAAAACAAAACGCCGGAAGTACTGAATAGGTCAGGCAGCATCTGTAGAGAGAGAAGCTGAGTTAACACTTCAGTTCAATAATCCTTTGTCAGAAGCTCATCTCCTGTTTCCTGGGATTCATCATAGTCACCCTTGAGGGTTTCTACTTCCCTCCTTGTTCTGCATAAGGCGTTGACAAAATCTGCAGCTTCTTTGCTTTCAGTTTGTTGCTTTACTTTGTTGGTGTAATGTGTCCTGTCTACGTACCCATGCCCATGGAGCCTGGCCTGAAGCACCAGGCTAGGTGACTGTAAAACATGGGCTGTCATCAAAAGGCACTTTTAGCAGTGGAAAAGAATGAACCGACTGTTCACAATGGCAAGTGGGGATGTGTAATCCACACTGGTTCTTTGGATCCTGCTGAGTTGGTGATTGTCTTATTTGCTTTGTAATTAATGAATGAACAATTGAGAGACTGAAGGCCATGTAGAGTCAGAGTGATACAACGTGGAAACAGGCCTTTCAGCCCAATTTGTCTATGCCGACCAGATGCCTATCTAAATTAATCCCATTTACCTGCATTTGGCCCATATCCCCGTAGCCCTTACCTATCCATGTACCTGTCCAAATGTATTTTAAATGTTATTGTACCTGCCTCAACCACTTCGTCTGGTAGCTGCTTTCATATTCGCACCAGGTTTTGCATGAAGAAGTAACCCCTCAGGTCCCTTTCAAATCTTGCTCGTCTAACCTTAAACCTATGCCCTCTGGTTTTTGATTCCATTTCTCTGGGAAAAAGACTGTGAATTAACCCTATCTATGCCCCTCGTGATTTTATGCACCAATTTTACACATTCCAGTAAAAGTGATAGCCTTGATGATAAATCCCTTCCCCCCACCCCTCATCCCCAGCCAAGCGAGAGAATAGAGGAGGGGTTTAAAAAATGAAATCCACAATACCCAACTGCAACAAGGGCTGCTGTATCCTTTTAACAACAATGGGTGTTGGGATATCAAGTGTGTCCCTTCCTGGAGAAGCAGCAAGCTCACTTCTGTATTAAAATTCGATCGGACATGGGGGAGTTGGTAGCTTGAGGAACAATAATTGCTCACGTTTCCAGCTTGCTGTGGCTGGGAGATTATTTTTTCTTGGGGTCAGTAACCATTGGATGCAAGTTCACTCTAAGGTTCGGAGAACCATCTCCCAGTGTTCGATCTTTGTAGAGTGTATCCTGTCCAACTGTTGTGTGACTGATGCTGATCTTGAGGTGAATGATAGTGTCTCCTGAAGTCAATTTCTCCTGAACAGTAAATAATAAATAAATCATTGGCCCATTGAATCCATGCTGTTTTTTGTTGAGGTAATCCAGTTGGAACCCCTTAGGAATTGTCATCCTTAAGGATTTGGACCCTGGACCTCTTGCATTTCAATCAGTGAAAGTTGAGTCATGTGAATCATAGTCCTAGATCAAAATAGTGAACTGGGTGCTCCTTGATACCACTGTTTGTCACTTACTTGATGCTTGTGTATACTTCAAACAACCTGATGTGTCAGAGGAGCCCTATGATGGCTTGGTTGCTTTGCTCCCACAGATATCTTCTGCAGTTGTAACCTTCTGTAGAATGCCTCATTCTAGTTCCAGATGTTGTGTGTAGGTCGTCGGTGGATGTTGTATCTTGACTGTGAAACGGAGCGGTCAAACAGCAGATCATTTTTTGGAAAGGTCTGAAACAAAAAAGGCCTCAGGATAGTGACAGACAAGAAGAGAATGACTCTGTTGTTGCACCCATATCCATTGTCCCTCTTGTGAATTTTTTTTTCATTGAGTCGCAGAGCACAGAAACAGGCTCTTTGACCCAACTGGTCCATGCCGACCAAGATTCCCACCTAAGCTAGTCCCTTTCGCCTGCATTTGGCCCACATCTATCTAAATCCCTCCTATCCATGTACCTGTCCAGTACCTTTTAAATGTTGTTAATGTACCCACCTCAGCCACTTCCTCTGGCAGATCATTCCACATAATGACCACCCACTGGGTGAAAAAGTTGCCCCTCAGGTTCCTATTAAATCTCTCCACTCTCACCTTAAACCTACACCCTCTAGTTCTTGATTCCCCAACCCTGAGAAAAAGACTGAGTGCATTCACCCTATCTATGCGCCTCATGATTTTATATACCTCTATAAAATCACCCTGCATTCTCCTACGCTCCAGTGCAAACAGTCTCAAGCTGCTCAACCTGTCTCCATAACTCAGTCCCTCAAGTCCCGGCAACATCCTCATAAATCTCCTCTGCACTCTTTCCAGTTTAATGGCATCTTTCCAATAGCAGGGTGACCAAAACCAAACACAACATTCCAAATGCGGCCTCACCAACATCTTGTATAACTGCAACATAACATCCCAACTTCTATACTCAATGCCCTGACTGATGAAGGCCTGCATGCTAAAAGCCTTCTTCACCACCCTGTCTACCTGTAATGCTACTTTCAGCGAACCATGTACTTGCACTCCTAGGTCCCTCTGTTCTGCAACACTCCCCAGAGCCCTACCATTGACTGTGAACATCCTACCCTGATTCGTCTTCCCAAACTGCAACACCTCACACTTATCCGAATTAAACTCTATACGCCATTCCTCATCCCACTTAGCTGATTAAGATCCCTCTGTAAATCATGATAACCATCTTCACTGTCAATGACACCACCTATCTTAGTGTCATCTGCAAACTTACTACCATATCTTGTACATTCTCATCCAAATCATTGATATAAATGACAAATAGCAATGGGCCTAGCACCAAGCCCTGCGGAAGACTACTAGTCACAGGCCTCCAGTCCGAAAAACAACCTTCCACCATCACCCTCTACTTCCATCAAGCCAATTCTGTATCCAATTAGCTAGATCTCCCTGGATCACATGCAATCTAACTTTTCATAATCTAACTTTTCATAGCAGCCTACCATGCGAAACCTTATCAAAGGCCTTACTGAAGTCCATATAGACCATGACTACCCCCCTGCCCTCATTGACCTTCTTTGTTACTTGTTTAAAAAACTCAATCAAGATCACGAGATGTGATCTCCCACGCAGTGGTAGTATTCCCTTTTCAGTAGAGTTCAGGCCCGCTCCAGAAAGAGCCTGGGAAGTGGAAAGTAGCTGGGTTTTCACCCAGCAAGGGTTTCTGTGGCCGACATATAACTCTTCAGTAGTCCTCTTTGAGAAAAGAAAGGAGAGTAACATGAAAGACTGTGGAGAAAGAAAAGGGGTAGGGCAAATTGGATGGTTTTTTCATGGGCTGAATGGCTCCCTTTAGGGCTTCATCACTCTGTTGAAGCTATTCTAAAGATAACAACAATGAGACCACCAAAGGTTTCTCAGTTTCTAGTAGCTCAAGCATCACATGTGTGAGCTCTGAGTTTGGACATCCTGGGGCAGAACACAACAAGTAGGTGGCCTCATCCTTACCTGATCATTGATTCTTTGTATTGCATCCAGGATTCAGACAAGGATGCATTCTGGATTCTCACTCCACAGAATGGACTGCACAGCGTCCTCGGGCAAAGTTAGAGACAGAAGGATCTGCTTCTTAATCAATAACTCGTGGTGCTCGGACGTGACGGTCCTGGCTTAAAAAATTTAAACCATCCAATATTATGAGAATTCCCTGATAGTAAATGAATAGAGCAAACTAATTTATGCATGAAACAAAAAACCTGAAATGGCAAAGCAAACATCATGCCAGCAACTAATGCTCTTTAACCATCTTATCTGACCAGTCCTGATCCTTGGATTCCCAAAACAGCCATACTCTGGCAAGGGACTGAAGGCCATGGTTTCGAGATTTATCTTGAGACTCTCTTTTCCTGCTTATGCTGCTGAAGTAAGCTTTAGATACTTCTGGCAGTGAGATATCAGTCCTATTAACACAGTGTAATGAGGTTGTGTATTCTCCCTTCTTGTGCCTGACCACAATAGAAGCTTTGTATTATTACTGGAACTGTGGAAGATTGGTCTGAATCTCTTGAGAAAATGCTTAAGAGGACCAATCCCCACGTGTGGGAGCATATTTCCTTTTCGCAGTGTAGTGTTGAGCCTTTTGAAGTATCTAAACAAATAAATGAGTTTAAGTATTATATGCAATGTATTTGTGTTCTAGGATAGCCATTAAAATAAAATGAGTACAGACCTGAAATATGACTGTGCATTTGGATGCACACTGGTACTGAGACACATTTTAATGTAAAATCAAAATTGATTTTCAATGATTTTCTTGTACCTTTAGACTTTAAATATGCTTTTAACATAATTGAGCAGTCTAACTGATCACAAATAAAACAAATGATACAGTGGCACTGCTGGTGGAGCTCCTGCCTCACAGCTCCAGTGACCCAGGTTCAATCCTGATCTCTATTCGGTATGGAGTTTGCATGTTCTTCCTATGACCGCGTGGGTGCACATGTTTGGTTGGCACTGACTTGGAACGTTGATGGACCAGTTTCATGCAGTATTCCTCTATGTTAAAAAGTGTTATTATGTTAGAATATCAGCAGTTTATTGATATGGGGAAAAATATACATTTTGGTTCATTTAAAGTAATATGGCATTTGTTAATAACAGGCCTGGTTGTTGGTCTTATTAAACTATTATTTCAAACTCGTAAGGCAGAACCTTCAAGATGAATTGGTAATTGGTTTATTGTTGTCCCACGTTCTGAGATACAGTGAAAAGCTTTTTAGTGCATGCCATCCAGACAGATCATTCTATACATAAGTACATTAAGGTAGTAGAGAAGGTAAAAAAAAACAGAATGTAGAATATAGTGTTACAATTACAGAACGTGCAGTGCAATTTGACAAATAAAGTGCAAGGACCATGAAGAGGTGGATTGAGAGATCAAGAGTTCATCTTTATTGTACAAGAGGTCCATTCAAGAGCAGAGTTCAAGAGTATAACAGCAGGATAGAAGCTGTCCTTGACCCTGGTGGTACGTGTTCTCAAGCTTTTGCATCTGCTGCCTGATGGGAGGGAGGAGAAGAAAGAATGACCAGGGTGGGAGGGGGTCTTTGATTATGTTGGCTACTTTCCTGAGGTAGCAGGAAGTGTAGACAGATTCCCTTTGGCCAGATTCTTGGACAACGGCTGTCTTGCTGGACAATGGCTGTCTTGCTACAGTGCAAAAGTAGCTCGTATCTACTTTTCATGCCTGTTAATTGCAACCCAGATATCAGGAGTAAGCTGGTGGTCAGATGCCAGTGTTTCTCACCTCTTGCAATTCCGCCTGACCCAGTCCAAGTGTCCTGAGTTGAGGGATTGGATGTGCAAAGTCCGCACATTTCGGTGCAGTAAAAGCCCACCCATCAGTCAAAGCTTCATTACTGACGTGAATCCCAATCCCTGTTCTGGGAACGTGCTGCCTCAATCTTAGATTCTTATGCAGATCCATAAGGTATTGGGTATCACATGCACAATGAACTCAGCTGCATCTTGGGGAGAATTCTTACGTTGAGTCAGAAGGTTATGTGTTTAAGTCCCACTTCGGCCATGTGATACTCTAGGTTGATGCCGTTCTAATGCAGTGACAGCTTTCAAATTAAGCATTAGACTGAGGCCCTGCCTGCTCTCTCAAGTTGGCATAAGAAATCATGGCATTCTATTGATGAGGAGTGGGATTCTCCGCAGTGTCCTGGCCCAAGTTCATCTTTTACCCTCTATTACCAAAATAGATTATCTCGTCAGTGGTTTTATTCATTCATGGACTCTGGGCATTACTGGTAATTTATTGTTCTACTTGTCCTTAAGAAGGTGATGTCAAGATGCTTTCTGGAACCACTGCAGTCCATGTGTTGAAACTCGTTCCCTTACTGCCATTAACAGGCGAGTGACAGGGAAAGCTCCAGATCATCATCATGTTCCTGGTTGTGTGATCGTGGTGTGTGCAAATTGACCGCTGTGCTTCCCGTATTTCCAATGCTGGTAGATGGTAGTTAGTATTAATAGTAATACATGCTACTTAATAGTCGGCATGGATGGAGTGTGCTGAAGTGCCTGTTTCTGTGCTGTCTGACTCTGACGCTAAACCTCAAGTGTACTTAATTTGCCATAAAGTACCTTAGGGTGTCCTGAGGCTGTGAGAGCATTTGGACAGCCTGTTTTCCTTCTGTTCTTCCTCCTCCTTTCTCCAGGGCAATTACAGGGAAATCCGCAGGCGTTCTGCTGAGTGGGGAATATCAGAAATGAAAACCAGTACATCAGAATTTTGGTGATAAGATAGGACTGGTGCTGCTCTCTCGATCACCGAGGCTTGCCTGACAAAGCCTTACTTTTAAAATTTCCGCATTTACTTTCCAATCCCTTCATGGTTCACCCTTCCCTGCATCTGTAATTCCTTCAGTTCATTGACCTTTTTAACTCTTTCTAACGCTGCCCTGTTGAGCATCCCTGATTTTTATTGCACTGTCATTGGTGGCCATGAGTTCAGCTGCCTCAGCTCTAAGCTCTGAAAGTTTCTCTTGAACCTTTTCTACCTCACCACCTCTGTCTTACCTTTTAAGATGCTCCTTAGAGACCTTTTAAACCAAGTTTCTAATCATCTCCTCTAATTATTCTTGATGTGGCTCAGTCAAATTTCCAATATTCTTGTAAACACCTTGAAATGTTTCGTATGTTTGAGGTACTTCATGAATGCAAAATGCTGTGTTGTTTTGTCATTCTTCCATATTTATTACCTACAGACATTATGAGGAACTAAGAAGCACCTGAAACCTCACCAACAACCCCAAACCATCTCAGGATGAATTTAAAAGGAAGTGAGTTGTATTCACCAAATATATCAATAAAATGGCTGCATTTGAACTAAATGGCACTGTGTGTTAATTGATGTAGACAACTCAAAGAATAGTTTCTGACACTGGTTTCTGGTGTGACTATGCCTTTCTCTTTGGTATATGAAATCCTGAAGGATGGATGAATCCATATCCAGGGGTCACTGCTTAAAATAATGGGTGCCCCATTTAAGATGAGGATGAGACCATGAGATGAAATCTTTTCTCTCAGGGTTGTGTGTCTTTGGAACTCTGTTCTTTGAAAGGTGGCGGAAGCAATATTTCTAAGGCAAAAGTGGATAAATTCTTGATAAGCAAGGGGGTGAAAGGTTGCTGCAGGAAGACAGGAATGTGGAGTTGAGGCTGCTATCAGATGAGACATTATCTCATGAGATGGGGGAGCAGGCTGAGTGACCTATTCCTGCCCCTGCTTTGTGACAACAGAAGCAGCTCCTGGATGATTTCAATCCTCTACAGTAGTGAGGAAAGTTCAGCAGCTACGTAATGGTTATGCATCCACTGCACATCGAACATTATATCGGGCTAGGTCAGCTGTTCAGAGCTGTCCAAGGTTTGGAATTAATGGCTTTTTTTGTCAGAAGATAATTTACTTGTTGGGTGTGACACAACTTAAGAAATATCTTGGTAAAAGAACCTCCTGCAGCTGGACCATACCCAGTGACACTTGAATGCTTCAGTTCACTTTTGGTGAAGCTGTTATGATAAAATATGAAATATTTAACCTCATTAAAATTCTTCTATGTTTATTCTGGACCATTGGTGTGAAAATTTGGCAGTACCCATATTGGGGTGGGTGGGGTGTCCAAAGTAGGCTTGGAAGTTGGCTGTGGGTCTCATTGGACTGACTGAAGAGAGTGCTGTGGGAGGGGCCACTCCAACAATTAATGTCTCAGGATCCCAGGCTCTGGGGAGTGGGAGAGATTGAAATCTTGTTTGGATCCTGGGATCTGGGTGTGGGTGGCATTGCTCCTAGCTTCCTAGTGACCCAGGTTCATTCAAACCCGATCCTTGTTGCTGACCGTGGGGAGTTTGCACATTTTTCCCTATGACTGCTTAAGTTTTCTACAGAAGTTCCAGTTTCCTCCAATAATCCAAAGACATGCATGTTGGTAAATTAACTTGTTACTATAATTTGCCCCAAATGTGTGAGTGAGTGGTGGAATCTGGTGTGTGTGTGTGTTGGTGGGGTGGGGTGGGGGGGGGGAAGAGGGTGAAGAGCTGATGGAAATGTGGGGAGAGTATGTTACATGGAAAATTAGGGGGATTATTCTCTACATCAGTGTAAAATTGATGGGCTCCTTTCTATGTCCAAAGGAAATACAGAGATGAGGTCTTGGAGATTGGAGGAGGAATGATTTGGGATTTGCTGGACTTCTGGAGTTCAGAAAGGCAAGCAAGGTTAGAGTGATGGTAGGGAGGGGAATTGGAGGCTCAAAGATTCATGGGGTGGGGAATGCATTGGGGATCCTGAAACTGACAATTCGTGATTAGATTTCTATTAAACCGATAGGGGGTGTGTTGGTGTCAAGATTCGGATTTTTCATGATTTACATCCCACTTAACCCTAAACTGTCTGAGTGGAGGAGTGGATTAAAATTCCTCCTCATCAGTTCAGTTGAAATGTGTAGTTACAAATGCAATGTATGTCGCACCAAAAGCACTTTCGGAATATGAGTTAGCCATTTTGTCCTTTGAACCTGTTTTGTCATTCAATTAAAGTATGGTTGAGCTCTGTCTCAATACCAGTCACCTCTCTAGAACACATTAGCTCATCAAAACTGTGTTGGACCAGTCTTAAATTTCCTATTGAAGAGCCAGAGCTCTTTTGGGAATGTGTTTCAGATTTTCTCCCCTCTTCATGTGTAGAACTCCAATATTATAACAATGATCCTTGAATCAGCTTAAACCCCTCAATCAGATCTTACCCCACCAATCTACATTCAGGGGAATGCAACCCTGGTCTGTGCAAACTTAGCACTTTTAGCCCTGGAATCATGTTGCTGAATCTACTGTACAGTGTGGTGCCTGTAGTGTTGTTATGTTATTGTATCCACTTTAAGAATACCATGTATTTCCCTTTTAAGAACAGTATCTAAGTTGTGAGTGTGTGCAGTAGCTAGTGCAAGATGGTAAAGAAGCACACATCTTCATTTTATTGAGCAGCAATGTGTATGTTTAGTTACTTAGATAAGAACTAAAATTATCATTGTTTATGGTGCATTTCTCCAGATGTAGCCTAAATCAAGTTTAAAACAACATGGACGTATTGACATTCCAGCTCTCTTGAGATCCAGTGTTCGTTAGTTTTTTAAATAAGTTCTGCCAATCTACCAGCTTTTGGTGATCTCTGTATGTGAACTAAATCCCTCTGAAAAGTGTGTGGGTTCTGGGTGGGGTGATTAGGGTGCATCAAGTACAATGAGCCTCCTCAAAAGTTGTGGTTCATTAAGGAAATATCCATGGATGGATAAAATGCACCTGATTACTGGGAAAAATTGCAAAAGAGCCACATTTAAATTTCTGTGAATACCTCTGCTCTCTGCTCCTCTGTAGTTTGAAGCCTCTCTCGATTTAGAAAATATAGCTGCCTTTGCTTCATGCATCCTAGCCTAAAACTCTTCTGTTGTCTCTGTGAGCAAGGCTATTTCATCATCCTAATGTTAAGGAGCTGTTCTCTCTTCTTAAATATTGGATGTTATTTGGAGTAAATCATTCATTACAGCACCAATATGAATGAGAGTATCTGACATACATCATTATAGACATTTAATGTTTTCCACTTCGGCTGGAATGTGGTCGCTATATGCTTGAGGTTAATTATCAGGGGTAAAAATATTTGTTTGCTTTTCTTGGAAGCATTCAGACTGATGAGAAGTTCATTTAGACTGGCAAAAGAACTAAGTTATAGCAAAAGAATAGGGATCCCTGTGAAAATCTCTCCTCCAGCAGTCTTGCTTCATTTCATTCTCATCTCAGTCTTTACTCTTGACACAGGATGATTTTTTTTTGCAGTACAATTGCAGTCTAAGTCAATGTTTAATTGTCCTTTTAATAAGCATTTCAGGTCTAAAAGTCATCACAGGACCCAAGTCCACAGCAGTTGTTACTTGCATTGAAACACTTTAATTGCTCTCAGTTAACTGATGGACAGTTATTACTAATTAATACCTCTTCTTTGTAAATCCACTAATAATCTAACAACATTTTTATTCTCATATGCACAACCTAGTTTATCAATGACTGATATTTTAAGGATTTACCACATCATAATTACTGTTTAGACAACTTATTGGTCCTAAAAAAATGTTATCCATGTAGGAATGTAATTTTCCCAGATAAGTATTTCAAAACATAATAGATTTCAATTATGTTTTTTTGTTTATATTTTAGCTGCAATCTTATTCTTATCAGCCTTGTACAATTTTTAATGGAAGGTTACCGATCTGAAATCTTAACTTTGTATTTCTCTCCACAGATACTGACTGACCTGCTGAGTATTTAAAGCATTTTTACTTTATTTGAATTTTTTGGCATCTGTAGTATTTTGTTTTAGGATTATAGTTATGATTTTTATTCTATGCTTTTCTAAAACATTTAAAATATCAGTTAAAGGTCATGCTTTTTCCTTCCTTTTTAGTGTCTGAAAATTCTTAAGTATGATTGGCTGCTTAAACAACTTGATGACAACAGTAGTTCTCTTGAATTAATGTCAGGAAGGTGGGCAGTGCACATGCTCCTGTTTACATCAATGGTGCTGAGGTCAAGAGGGTTGAGAGCTTCAAGTTCCTAGGAGTGAACATCACCACTAGCTTGTCCTGGACCAACCATGGCCAAGAAAGCACACTGGTGCCTCTATTTCCTCAGGAGGTTAAAGAAATTTTTATAGATGCACCATAGAAAGCATCTTATCTGGATACATCATGACTTGGTATGACAACTGCTTTGGCCAGGACCGCAAGAAACTGCAGAGAGTTGTAGGTACAGCTCAACATATCACAGAAACCAGCCTCCCCTCCATGGAGTCTATCTACACGTTCCGCTACCTTGGTAAAGCAGTCAACATGATCAAGGACGCCACCCACCTTGGACATGCTCTCGTCTCCCCCCCCCCCCAAAAAGCAGAAGGTACAAAAACCTGAAAGCACGTACCACCAGGCACAAGGACAGCTTCTGTTATAAGACTATTGACAATCTCCTAGTATGATAAGGATGGACTTTTGACCTCACAATTTACCTCACTATGGCCTTGCATCTTATTGTCTGCCTGCACTGCACTTTCTCTGTAACTGTAACACTTTATTCTGTAGAGATACACAAGACTGCAGATGCTGGAATCTGGAGGAACTCAGCGGGTCATGCAGCATCTGTGGGAGGAAAGAAATTGTTGATGTTTTGGGTCAAAACCCTGCATCAGGACAGGAATTTATTCTGCATTTTGTTATTGCTTTTCCCTTGTACTGCCTCAATGTACTGATATGATGAAATGATCTGTATGGATAGCATGCAAGACAAAGTTTTTCACTTGGAAGATGTGACAATAATAAACCAATTTACCAAAAGCTACTGCAAAACCCGTATTCTTATACCATCAGTTTTTAAGGCCTTACCATGTTTCTCCTTTTAACAAAAAAAAGCCTAAACTCCTAAGTGCTTTTAATATTCCATATTTGACAGAATTGTTCATGCAAAGTTTAATCTTTACAATTGTATCTTTATTTACTCACACATTGTCACATTTTTGCCTATTTCATTTTCTTATGAGTAAATCTTTGCTGCTGCTTATCATCCACAGCATCATTTGCTACTACTACTAATACCCTCCACTATTTTTGTACAGTTTGCAAATGCTGACTGCGCCCAATATTGATGCAAACAAACAGATACAATCAAGTTGTAAATGTGCGATGTTAATAAGATGAAGGTTTATGTCAGAAAGCAGCACATTTGAATTGTATGAGCTTTGAAAGTAACTTCTTTTGCTTATAATTTTGTACACATTGTGTCATTTCCAACTGCTCTCACAAGTACTTCAAACTCGTTCTTATCAAATCATTATTGAATCTCCTTAGAATTCATGCAAAAAGAGGCTGGAGCCATAGAGAACATGTCAATGACAGAACTGTATGTGTGACAACTGTAAAACTGTGGAGTTATTACGGCACAGGAGGAGACCCTTTGGCCTATCGAGTCAATGCCATTTTTGTTCAAGATTCACAGTGGCATCCTTTAGTAGATAGAATGGATACGTTATTTGAACAGTTAATTTTAGAATGCGTATATGTAGAGCTTTAAAAGTACTTTAAATTAAATCACTGAGAAGAAACACAATATCTAATTATTGCAAGGACTTATTGAGTTCAATAAGTCAAGGTTGCCAAGGAAGTTTTTCTTCGAAGCTAATTTCGGTCGAGATAAAATGTCAAATGTCAGGTCTGCTCAATAATTTTCAATCTTTGCTGAATCTTTTTTCCTTTCCCTAATCAACATTTCACCCTGAGGCATTTTCTTCTTCTCAACAATCCTGCACTGCTTGCCTCTATGCATCCTCTCTGTACTTAGCTATGGTTTCCGGGATTGCCATTTAGTAAATAGAAGCGGCCATTGCTTAGAGAGGCAAAGGTTGAATGTGCATTTAGTTGAAGAGCTTACTTCAGTTATGAACATGTGGTCCATGTAACATCCCAGCACAGGCTTTATCTATAATATGTAAGCTGAGATTTGGATCCTGCCTTCTCACTCTACAGTCACAGATGGAGCAGTCTTCTTTGTAGTATTTGAAGCTGACATCCTGATGCCTCAAAGTTAAACTTCAACAGAAAATCAAATCCTAATTGTAGATTTACTGCAGAAAAAAGAAATCTGATTAACTGCAACTCCTGCATTGCCCTTTGTTCTGCTCCCACCTACTGTCCGTGCAACATCATCATTCATCAATGATTTATCTCATAAATCTGCAGTTGGAAAGGACACGTATGTACCACATCTATGAAACTAATGTAGTTCAGGGAAGTGTAACTGAAAGTATAGCATTTGAAATACAGCATTTTAATTAAAATAATTGGCAGAGGGGGAATTATGATGCTGTTAGGCAGGAACTTGGGAGCGTAAATTGGGAACAGATTTTCTAGGGGAAGTGCACAGTGGAAATGTGGAGGTTGTTTAGGGAGTTCTTGCATGGGGTTCTGGAGAGGTTTGTCCCATTGAGGCAGGGTAAGGATGGTAGAGTGAAGGAACCGTGGTTGACAAGAGACATAGAATATCTTGTCAAGACGAAGAAAGAAGCTTACCCAAGGTTTAGAAAGCAATGATCAGACAGAACTCTGGTGAGTACAAGGTAGCCAGAATGGATTTAGGAGAGCTAGAAGGGGGCATGAGAAGGTCTTGGGAAGTAGGATTAAGAAAACCCCAAGGTGTTCTACACGTACGTGAGGAATAAGAGGATGACTAGAGTGAGGGTAGGACCGATCAGGGATAAAAGAGGAAACGTGTGCCTGGAGTCTGAAGAGGTAGGGGAGGTCCTTAATGAATACTGTGTTTCAATATTCACCAGTGAGGGAGACCTTGACGTTTGTGAGGATGGCATATGACAGGCTGATACACTAGGGCGTGTCGGCATGAGGAAAAAGAATGTGCTGGAACTTTTAAAAATCATTAAGATAGATAAGTCACTGAGGCTGGATGGGATATATCCAAGGTCATTATGGGAAGTGAGGGAAGAGATTGCTGCGCCTTTGGTGATGATCCTTGCGTCCTCACTGGCCACAGGAGTAGTGCCAGATGATTGGAGGGTGGCAAATGTTCTTCCTTTATTCAAGAAAGGATGTAGGGATAACCCTGGGAATTATAGGCCAGTGAATCTTACTTCAGTGGTGGGCACATTACTGGAGAAGATTGTTAGAAACAGGATTTGCGGGCATTTGGAGAAGTATAGGCTGATTAGGGACAGTCAGCATAGCTTTGTGAAGAGCAGGTCGTGCCTCACGAGCCTGATTGAATTCTTTGAGGATGTGACAAAGCACATTGATGAAGGTAGAGCAGTGGATGTGGTGTACATGGATTTTAGTAAGGCGTTTGATAAGGTTCCTCACGGAAGGCTCATTCAGAAAGTCAGGAGGCATTGGGATCCAGGGAAACTTGGCTGTGTGGATTCAGAATTGGCTCACCCAAAGAATACAGAGGGTGGTTGTAGATGGAGTGTATTCTGCCTGGAGGTCGGCGACCAGTGGTGTCCTGCGGGGTTCTGGGATCCCTGCTATTTGTGATTTTTATAAATGACTTGTATGAGGATATGGAAGGGTGGGTTAGTAAGTTTGCAGATGACACGAAGGTTGGTGGTATTGTGGATAGTGTAAAAGGTTGCTGTAGGGTACAACAGGACATCGATAGGATGCAGACCTGGACTGAGAAGTGGTAGATGGAGTTCAACCTGGAAAAGTGTGAAATTATACACTTTGGAAGATTGAATTTGAAGTCAGAATACAAGGTTAATGGCAGGAATCTTAGCAGTGTGGGGGAACAGGGGGATCTTGGCGTCCATGTCCATAGATCCCTCAAGGTTGCTGCGTAGGTTGATAGGATTGTTAAGAAGGCGTTCATTAGTTGGGGGTATTGAGTTCAAGAGCCATGAGGTAATGTTGCAGCTCTATAGAACTCTGTTTAGACCACACTTGGAGTATTGTGTTCAGTTCTGGTTGCCCCATTATTGCCAGGATGTGGAAGCTTTAGAGAGGGTGCAGAGGAGATTTACCAGGATGATGCCTGGTTTGGAGAGCATGTCTTATGAGGAAAGGTTGAGTGAGCTAGGGCTGTTCCCTTTGGAGTGAAGGAGGATGAGGGGTGACTTGATAGAGGTGCACAAGATGATAGGAGGCATAGATCGAGAAGACTTTTTCCCAGGGCGACAATGGCTAACATGAGGGGACATAATTTTAAGGTGATTGGAGGAAGATATAAGGGGGATGTCAGGGGTAAGTTTTTTTACACAGAGAGTGGTGGGTGCGTGGAACGCACTGCCAGCAGAGGTTTTGGGGGCAGATCCATTAAGGGCATTTAAGAGACTCTTAGCCCTCCATTCATGTGTCTATGTGGGAGGGAGGGGTTAGATATATAATAGAGCAGGGTAAAATGTCGGCACAACATCATGGGCCAAAGGGCCTGTATTGTGCTGTAATGTTCTAAAATGCTTTTTCACATTGTTTCCATAACACACAAAGAGTCACAAATAAGAGAGCAACTGTGGTTATGTGATGCTGTGAATAATCTGATCATGTTGAACCAAGAATAGGGTAAAGGAGAAACTGAATGACAGGAAAATACCTTCTCTTGTATCAAGGATGCTAAGTATTAATTTAATTCCCATTTATTTGTTATCAGTCTCTCTAAACACTCTCAAACTTATTTCCTCTCTTCTCTAAATGTTAACTTGTTAGATAATGCCATTATGCCTTTAACACAGCCCAGTTACAAAAGTTATGATGACATACAGAGACCTTTTTGTAATGTCATATACAGAGCAAAGTTGTCTAACAAACTGGAGGTAGTCTGCTGTTTTAATCCCAGGACAAGCTGCCTTGGTAATGGAGGAATACTTGTTAAGATATTGAGGATTCCAGAAAGGAGCAAAAATCATTTTTACAAGGAACAACTTGATAAGTGCCATGTATTTGAGGTACTGCTATCAAATGTAACTGTCATATTACAGGACACTTGAATGATAATTGAGCAGTGTTAGTTCTAGGTGAAGCACGCTTGATGTGGTTGAATAGACACCACTTTTGAATATAGGACTTTGAGCTGATGAGTACATCATCTGTTGCTTTGCATTGACACCAATTTTCTGTCACTTATCCCTTATACAGAGTCTATTCAAAAACTCTGCAGCCTTGAGTAGGCTCAGGAAAACAGTTAATGTACCCTTGAAGAGATAAGTAGATCCCTGGCAGAGATGAGTTACGTGAATCATTATTGACTTGGTCAAAAATATACATATATTTGATAAATACCACAATATTCCTCAATTACCACAGATGTTGAAAATAAAAACTCAAAAATATTTTGAAAGTGCAATATTTTATGCAATAAGGTAATTGTCATCCACTCTTTTAAAAGCAGATAGGCAAGCTGATCATAACACTGTGATCTGCTTTCCTGATGACTGTTGTTGTGTTGCGTGACCATACAAACAGAAACTCTGCTCAGTTTCTGTATCCTTTATGAAACTTTCCCATAGAGTCGAATAAAGATGTGAAAAAGCCACTTAGACTTGAAAAGCTTCTGTACCTTTTCATCTGGTCAAAATTAGATGGCATTATTGTTAACTTAGTTTGGGTCTGACATGAGAGAGCTGCCACAGATACAGATTGATACAACAGATACATGCCACTTGTCAAGAGTTTAACAAATACCAATAGATCTGGGTGCACATGGAAAATAAATGTGCCTGACACAATAGTCTGACATATTGTATTTTATAACTGGTCCATTTTAAATGATCTGCAACCTATTATTTTGCAATATGAATTTGTTAGGTTTGTGGGATAAGTTAGCCACTGCACTTAAGTCAAATTGAGAAAACTGAACCCAGTTCTTTTTATTGCAGGTGACATGTACAGAGATTCTCTCAGTAGGCAGGGATGTCCTACACAAGGCAGTGTGGAGGGACAAGAGGATTCAGAGGTATGTACTTTTAAGCAAGTTTATGCTTTTAAACATATACGTAAAAGTTAAATCACATTTTTGATGCTAAACAAAATTCAGGCAACTTTTTAAAGGTGAGTAGGTTTAAAAACTCTATTCTCTGACTTAGGAGCCATGAAAAAGGGATCATCAGATTAAAATTACCAGTTAAGCTTATGAGGAGAGATATTAGGTGAAAGATGTGGAAGCTTGGAATATTTTGCAAAAGGGAATTATTGAGGCAAGGAGCATTGTATTTGTTTAAAGGAAAATTAGATACATTGGAAGTGGAAATATATCTCATTTGAGAGGTGTACTTCAGGAAAGATGTTGAAAATTGTAGGTAGTAAACTGACCAGGGGATATGGCTTGGATTGCCTTTCAAGTGAGTCAGCACAGTCAGATTGGGGAAATTGGTATCCTTTAGTGTGGTGAACTTTTATGGTTCATTGATGCTTCTTCAGATACTCAGCAGACAATACTTCTGAAAAGTAGTTGTTTCAAATACAAAGGAAAGCTAGGTTGTTGTACGATAATGTGGTAGTGATGTGCAAATTGCATAATCACTAAAGCAATATTGTTTTTCCATTTCTTTTACTATGTGTTTGAAATTAGGGAGGAAATTAATAGGAAAAACTAGTTTGGGAAAAGTCAAGTTCAAATACAGTCAATAATACCTACATTGCCTTCTGTCTGTGAGGGTTATACTTGAAATGAACTTGTTCTAGTGGACCTCGCAAATATTAGTGATGAGACCACAGAATAATTTAAAGTCAAAATGGAAAATATTCAGTTCTCCGGTGCTTCAAAACTGCACCTTGATGATTATAAACAAGTAACTCTACTCACAAAAATATAGTTAATTGATTTCCTGCCATAATGAATTGGATGCCATTTCCCAATGGAAATTAGTAAGTAATTGAGAGGCTGCAGAGTTTTGTTTTATACAGGTAGTGCAATTAAATTATAGACAGGGGAATAAAGCCAAGTACAATGCAACCAAGATAAATCAACGTTGACTTAATTCATCTTGGTTGTGCAGTTAGTTTTTTTTCATCGGATCAGAGAAGCTGTTTTCAATGGGCAATGAAAGAGCATCTTATTCAAACCCTGTGCTTGCAAATGTTTATGATTAATTAAGTAAACGGATAAGTGGAGCTATGTTAGTTAAGGTCCTATTGCAAAAATTTGATTTCAAGGGCAGCAGATGTTACCTGGACTTAGTTTGTTAGCTGATGGAGTTGGTTTCACACGCAATCGATATCAATGAGGTATATTTCATCTGGAAAACAGTTATATATACAATACGTGGTTTAGCCATTGGACCACAACCATCAGCCGGATTAAGACTCCCAGGATAAAAAGTTGTCCAGGATCACCTGCCCTGTATAGAACTGACTTTCAGAAATGGAGGATTCTAATACATTGTGCATTTTGAACGAGTGACCCAGGATAGATTTCTGTCTCTGATCTTGCTAACGGTGTACGGTTGAATTCCGTTTACAGTGTATGCTTGAAACTCCCTCCATAGTTCAATAATTTTCTGATACTGCCTAATATATTAAGAATTAAGAGTTGTGCTAAATATTTTTTTAAAAAGTGCTTTCAGGAGAGAAAAATGAAAAGTTAGCATGGAATATTGCAAAAAAATGCATATAAAATTTTCCCCTGTACCATATCTAAAAATTATATGGAAAACGCAAAGATGTTTTAGTTCATTTACTGTTGTACACCAATAATCAAATTAATTTAAAAGAAAGCTCAGTGTTAATCTTGTAGGGCTTTCTCTCCACTTAGCTGTACCTTTTTTCAGGATGCTCTGTCTCAACAGGATGTGAAAAAGTGCAAGATTCGTGTACTTATTCTGGTACTTCATGGAGGGAATATTCTGGACACAGGAGGAGGAGACCAGAACTCCAAGGCAGCTGATGTCAATACCTTTACTTCAGTTCTCGAAAAAGTTACCAGTGCCCATTTTCCAGCAGCTCTCGGCCACTTTCTCATCAAGTTAGTCCCATGCCCTCCTATCTGCTCTGAGGCCTTTTCACTGGTTTCTAAGTAAGTACCTCTGGATATATTTAAGTGCAATTTTCATGATGTGCTGTGTATATGTAAGATTCGAATTTTAATAGGACTCTTGGCTGGCCAGAAGGTGTTTTCTTTCTTTCTTTCCTCCCAATAGAAAATCGAAGCAAAATCTCAAATCCATTTGAGATTTTTTGTTTGTTCTTTTGTTTTTTTTATTCATTGACAATTCTCGTTATTTTTGCGGCCTTCTCTTTTTGATAGTCAGTTAAGTGGTGTGTAGGTGACCTTGATAAGACACACAAATCAAACTGGTACTGAAGGAGGCAGAATGAGATAAAACGTGCAAAGCATGCAGTTCACTGAGAGGGCAGCTTGCTCTTAGATGTGGTCAGTGCTTGTGATGTGCTGGGACTGGTACACAGCACTCACTGCAGTTTCACAAGTCCTGCAATCCTTTGTTGTACGGAGAAGCCAAGAGAGAGTAAATGAATAAAATATCCATAACTTTTCATGGAAGAGGTGCTTAAAAAAAGATAATTTTTGCAGCCAACTTCTGAGCATTCTAATGTTGACTCAGCTGTGCCTGAACATGGTCAACCTTGCCTCTGCCTTCTTTCGCTCCCCTCAATTACATCACAGGTTGGCTGGTCATCCCTTTTGTTTTACCCTTGTGCTGTTCTCACTCCTGCCTACAATTGTGGTTTCCCTGGTTGTTCACTTGGCAGTTAAATGCTGATGAAAATTGCTGAGAACTAACCTGAGGAGTCTTTCAAATATGCCAGTGTTGTGGTGGGTACCTGGCAATGAATCTCTAAGCTGAAATGTGGAAGCCTCACAGAATGCAGGATATAGATTGACCAGAATAGTGGTTTTGCTATTGGATTAGTAATGCAAAAACCAGGTAAAATGATGGGGAAGGCGAGTCCGCACCCAATCATTACAACTAGGGAATGCAAATTCAGTTTATTAAATAAATCTGAAACAAAATCTGGTATAAGTAATGGATATTATAGGATTACTGGATTGAAATGAAATCTCATCCAGTTCATTGTTATGCTTAAGGGAAGGAAATGTGCAAAGTGTACATAGCCTAGATAACTGCAAACTGACAGCAATGCAAACTCTTAACTGCATTCAGTGATGCCAGAAGAAACCATTCAGTTCGAGCAACGGACGTTTTGCATGCAAGTGCTGGCCTTGCTACTGATGCTCTTTTCTAAATGAATTTTTAAAGGAATAGGGAATGAGGAAGGATCACTTCAAGCTCTACCACTATTCAGAGCATTGAAAATAAATAGTTGTAATTTACGGTATATGTTAAAACATTTTATAGACTCAGAAAATGCTTGAAAACTGCACCATTTCACTTGGAGTTTTGCCATTATAGTATTAGACTGAGCATTTTTTTTTGGTGATAAATCGGGATTGATGTATTGGCTCTGTTGTAGATTATCTGTCATTACAAACTCCAGGTATTAAGTGTTAGGATCTGACATTGCAACTGAATGCAAGCATTAGCCCGAAACACCTGGAGGTTCTGGCTGCAAGCAGGTATTATAATAATAGAGTCAACATAGAGCAAGTGTTGTGTGATGACAGCACTTTTTATACTCCTTTGATGGCAAACCCAGCATTTAGTACCTAGCCCTAGTTGGCCTTGGTTGAAATAGCTTGTTAGACCTTCCAAATGTAGCTTGATGTTAACCATATTGCTGTGAGTCTGAAAATACAAATGGCTGGACTAGGTAGGGATGACAGATTTCCTTCTCTGGAAGGCACTGGTAAATCAGATGGGTATTAATGGCACCCAGTTGTTTCATGTTCACAACCCGTGATGCTACCTTTTCGCTCCAGGTTTATTTTACAATTGTGTAACTAAATTTCTTTGATAAGCTTTGAGCATAGGTCATTAGATCTTTTGATTTGGATAGTTAACTACCATAATTAAAATGCCACCACACCAATATAGTTAAAGTGGAACACTTCTCCCCACTATCCTCTCGCATCTGCTCACTGAGTTCGGTCACTTGCAGTCAAGTCTTGTCTTGCACAGGTGCATTGCAATAATTTCTTAAATCTTCGATCCTTTAATCCAATGCAAATACAGGGAATTGCTTTAGTGCTTTTGATGAGAGATTTACTCCAATGTCCTCTTTTCCCATATATTCTAATTCTTTCCGAAATGTGACTGCTTTTGCTCAATTGTTGGGAGATGGGAGAGTTGACACTCTCTAAGGTAGAATAATTTTCACATCTGCTGTGCAATCCTGCCTCAGTGATCAGTGGCACACGTAAAATACAAGAACTGGGACCCTGGTGAGCACGGGAACAGAGGACCCGATGAGTGGAAAGGGAGTGTTATAAATGTTACCAGGTGAACCATCAGGATTTCCTAACAGTAGGATTGAGGAATATCAGAGTTTTACTGTATTGCAATAAGGATGGTATGTTGATTTCCAGTTGCCCTGCTGGAGGGAAACGTACTTCCTTCATACTCAAGTGAACTAAAATGAGCAGAATATTATCATGGGTGTAATTTTTCTTTGCCCATTGTCCTGGTACAAGCAGCTGTAATTGGTCTGGATGCAATTTGGTGTCTGCTGCAGATTGTGAAACAAAGATGATTTTTCGATGTTAACGATAGGAAGAGAATGTTGCAAAGCCTGTAGAAATAACATTCATTTATTGATCTTTTCGTACTTCAGTTTCAAGCTTTTGCTGAAATCTGTGATGTACCGCAGTTGACAATAAAGGCTCATGGTAAAATTATTTCATACATAATTTGTGCGCCTGTGCTTCCAAAGGCATGACTTGTAATGCACGATATTTAGGTTTTCAATTGCAAGCTTCCTGAATGATACTTAGGTTAGGTAGCAATATGAAACAGATCTTGTATCTCATTGTACATTATATTGTTTATCTACAGATGCAAAGACACTCAGGAGAAGGGGCTGGGAGGTTCAAGGGCTCGGTGGTGTGTAACATTGGGCCAAATCACACTTGTTCTGACTTATGCCTTGCATTCGCCTCTTGTGGAATTCCCATGTCCTGAAGGTATTGCTGCCATGACCATCCTGCAAAGTGGTGTAGTCCACGAGTGGTGACTTGGCTTAGGAAGTGGTGTAGTCCACGAGTGGTGACTTGGCTTAGGTTGTGGATTGTGATGCTCTGTTCTAAGTCTGCCCTGCTGGCCTTCTGACAGCTTGTGTTGGCAGTCTTTTCCACCTGATCCAACGATCACAGCCAGAAGTCAGAGTTGAAGCACATTGATTTAACACGCACGTTTACCTCATGAAAGTAATTACAACATAAATATTAACTGAAAGAAAAGTATTCTTTTCAAGGTCGGCAACCCCATTCAAATGATGTGTCAGCTGGGGCTGGCCTGAAGCTGAGGGGTGAGCTCCCATAAATATTATTAAATTCAGAGGAGAACCAGAGTTGATAAAACTGTGTTTACGTGTAACCTCCCCGCAATAATCATTGTCTCCTAGGAATACAGGCTGTCATTTTCTCTGTGGGATGCCACTTAAGAGAGCTGTTTTGAAAATTGACAAGCAGTCACTTCTATTGATACTTGTGCAACGATACTCTATTAACCAATGTAACAAGGGACAGCCTGATACTATACCATTGTAATTCGGCAGGGTGAGACGATGAATAGATGTTCATGTTAACTGGCCCTCATAAACACCATTCATTATAATAACGTAGAAGAATAGTTACTGTATCGAGTGAGTTTGTGTGTTTTCCGACTTATGGACAAAATCAACTTTAAAAATGGAACCCAGGGACAGCCTGTACAATACATATATTCTACTATAGCAGCCATGTGGTGCATTTAGCATTTTTTTAAAATCCTCCTGTCTTCATTATTTAATATTGTGGAGAGTTTACTTTGAAAGAGATGTAAAACTGTTCCCTAACGTTGCATCTCATGAATACTGGACTAAATGAACTGCAGTGAAAGTGACTGCATGTTGATGTGTACCTCTTTGACCAATTCATGTTTGATGCAGTCTGTACCTTGACTGTGCACCCGTCCCTCATGCTATTCCCATTGCAATGGCTCCCAATGACCCAAGGCCTTGCTGCTGCAGCCACCCCACAAGGCAGAGAAGTCTGTGAGTGGTGACAAGGCTTCAGGTGGCCTTTTGACTATGTTGTCAAATGTCTTTCTTACAGTTCAAATGCCTCGAACAAAAATAAAATCAGAGACATGTAAAAACAGTTGAAATATATCTAAATTTTTTTTTTAAATTATCTTAAAATTAAATAAATTGAATTAAAAACACATCCATCCATCAACAGTAGACAATAATTAGGAAATGAAGGGAAGAGAAAACCGTCCACCTACCTTTCTGATGCAGGTGGGTGAATGCAATCCTTTGGCTCAGGGCAATCTTGTTATTGGTATTGGTTTATTATTGTCACTTGTACCGAGGTACAATGGAAAACTTGTCTTGCATACCGATCGTACAGGTCAATTCATTACACAATGCAGTTACACTGGGTTAGTACAGAGTGCATTGAGGTATTACGGGTAAAAACAATAACAGTACAGAGTGAAGTGTCACAGCTACAGAGAAAGTGCAGTGCAATAAGGTGCAAGGTCACAACAAGGTAGATCGTGAGGTCATAGTCCATCTCACTGTTTAAGGGAACTGTTCAATAGTCTTATCACAGTGGGGTAGAAGCTGTCCTTAAGTCTGGTGGTCTGTGCCCTCAGGTTCCTGTATCTTCTACCCGATGGAAGAGGAGAGAAGAGAGAATGTCCCGGGTGGGTGGGGTCTTTGATTATGCTGGCTGCTTCACAGTTCCTGCACATGATGGTGAATTCAGGGTTGAATGGGTGGTTTACTGCTCTGACATCTGCCCCTCCAATGTGCTCCATACCTTTGGACTACTTTGCACTGTTGTGGAAGTCAGGAACGCATGATCCACGAGGAGCAACTCCCCAGTAGTTCTCTTCCAAACCGTCAGCAGTAGGTGAATGGGTTTCAGTGCATTGAAGTTTCTCTGTGTTATGCATCATTTACGTTATTAAACACCTATGAAATAGAATTTGTTTCTAGAAGAAGGTTCAACAAAACCTGTAGGTGAAGGCTTGAAACATTATTTTGGCACGTAATGTAGAGTACTGCAGGTGCAGCAATTAATGCATGAGATGAGCTTTTCTCTATATTAACTGGGTAGAAGAGGGTAGGTGTAGCTTGTGATTTGTAAGATTAGTAATATGCATTGCTATAAACCAAAGTTGAGTCATGCCTCTTATTCCTTGTAATGTAAATAGTTGATTTCTCCTGACCCTTTAAAGAAGGAAAAGATCTCTGTCCAGCTAGTCCCAAGACAGAAGTGTAAAATGGAAGTGTGAACAATACATTACCTCTGAATATCTATGGCAGGCAATTATAAAGCAGCACTAGCTGAAGCCTAGAAGTCAATTCTCTGCTTGACCTTTGGATAGTGACGGACAAATGTCATTTATGAAGCCAAAGTAAACAACTAAAAAAAATATGGTTGGGAGGTCATAACATTTACTTTCAGCCAGCTTATTGAAATTATGCTGGATAATTGGCTGTTGCAAAGACCCAAGTCCTGATTAAAACTCTGCATTGTTAAAGCTCTGATTAAATGTTCAAGGCAGAACTGAGTACTTGGATATTCTCTCGTTTCACCTTGCAAGTCTGCAAAATATGAATATTCATCAGGGCTAAATTAAGTTTGGGAGGGACTGTTAAATAACTGTGACACTTGTTGGAAGTTAGTTGCCAGATTTTGGATACAGTAATACAGTCATTGCCCATATATTAATGTACATCTGCTATAGGGCTGGTCTGACACGTATGATCAGCCCTTGTAGCAATATGTATGGTTTCCATTGGGCGCTCACTTCCCACATTCTGCAGGTGATAGTGAGCACCGATATTCCTATTTTCATGGCAGTTCCAACTCAGTGAAGACTTCAGAAGGTCATAGGTTCAACCCCTTCAGATCTGAACACAAAATCTAGTCTCTAATGTAGTGATGATTGGGTTTATGGCATCAGTTGTCATCTCTCGGGTGTGATATTTGATTGCGGCCCCTTTGCTCACTCAGATGGATATAAAAGATTCCTTGGCAGTAGTTAGTAGAACGAGAGTTAACCCAGGTGCCTTAGCCATCTTTTGTCACTGAAATAGATTATCCAGTCATTATCACATTGTTTTCTGTGACAACTTGGCCACCACAGTGATTGCAGCAGTAGCTACACCTCGAAAATACTTCTGTGTGTTAAAGCACTCTGGGGTGATCTGAGGCCAAGAAAGGCTTTACTTAAGTACAAGTCTTTCATTGTTTTTAATTTCAGCTGTATTTCCTCCTATTCACATAGTCAGGTATAAACGCTGCATTACGCACTGACAGTCACAGTAAAACTTTGATAAACTGTTGTCTGATTCAGATGTTCTGATGGCTTGATGTCTGGCTCATAGGTGATGTGTGCCAGGCTCTCTCTAAACTCAGTTTGGCCCTGCACACCCATTAAACTTATCAGATTTACTGGAAAATGTATTGTTATACTGTGTAACATCTAACAAAATTGAATCTAAAATGTATTTAATTATTGACAGGAATAACATTCAATAGTCCAGAAAATCTTCCAGTCTGATATCACCTAAAGCCCTGTATTACAAGCAGAAACTTGCTTGGGAGATGTTTCTTAAATCTATAAACTCTAAATCATTCTTCATCGAAGCTCATCTTGTCAAAGTCTGTGTTTCACTTTTTCCTGTCACAAGATGGTTCAAAACTTATTGGAAGATAATATTGGAAGTTTGCAACTGTCAGATGTAAAGCCTTCAAGAAATATTATACAAGAATAAACGCACATTAATTAAACCAGATGGTTTGCAGCTAACTGAACAGCGATTGAAGTTGTTTTCTTGATCAGTTGGCTCCCTGGTGATTGATCATTGCCTCAATGTCCTGCCCATTAGCTCAGATAAGTCTCTTTTTGTACTGTCATCATTGGGCTCCTGCAATTAGCTAGTTCCTGCCTACCCTTCAAGAGTCTTCTGGTAACATATAAATGTAAAAGTTAATTCGCCCTACCAAAGGGCTCATTTTTTCTCATGTCATCAGAATTTGATATGGGTCAAATATTAGCAACCATAGGGTGTAAAAGGGACTCAGTCCATCCAGTTTAACACAGCTGACATGTTCTCTTCAGGAACTGCTCCTTGAGAAGAACATCTCATTCTCTGTCTCTCCTTAGTACCACTTATTCAGTTTTCTAACTCATTCTTAATCAAATGCCTATTTACTTCCAATCCGACTGTCTCAGCAGAATCCACATTTATTTGCATCATATAAATTAACAACATATTGAGTGGTGCTCATGAGTACAAATGCTGGAATAATTTTATGTTAAGAAGCTGGCACTGAGATCACATGACAAGTAGCCCTTCCACGTTTGAGTATGCACAAAGACTAATCCAGATGATTGGCTGGGTAATTAGTTTTTAAATCTATTTTGCAATCACTGTAAACAATTTTTTTCAAAAAGAGCAACCTCCTCTCTACTGGAGGAACTCGGTGAGTCAAGCAGGATTTGTGGAGGTAAAGGGAATAGTCAGTTTGTCCTTTGCTCCAGATTCCTGCATCTGCAGAGTCTTGTGTCTCCTGTCTTCTCTCTGTCTGCGTAATGGGCCGGGAAGACACAGGCTTGTAATTATGCCCGAGCTGTAGCACAGAAAATGCACCAAAGCACTTCACAGAGATGTGAGGAATGGGAATGGAGGTAAAGATATCAAGGGACTACACTTTGAAAGAGGAAGTTGAAATATTTGGAGAGGTGGTGAATTTGGGGGAAGAGTTCAAAGGTATGGGAGCTGGTTGCCAATGTTCAGAAAGGTAGACTGTTCAGGGAGAGAATTCCAAAGAGTGGTATTGGTTTATTAGTATCAGTTGTACCGAGGTACAGTGAAAAATGTGTCTTGCATACCATTCGTACAGATCAATTCATCGCACAGTGCATTGAGGTAGTACAGGGTAAAAACAATAACAGAATACAGAGTAAAGTGTCACAGCTACAGGGAAGTGCATTGCAGGTGGTCAATAAGGTGCAATGTCATAACAAGGTAGATTGTGAGGTCAAGAGTCCATCTCATCATATAAGGGAATCGTTCAATAGTCTTATTACAGTGGGATAGAAGCTGTCCTCGAGCCTGGTGGTATGAGCCCTCGAGTCTGTATCTTCTGCCTGATGGGAGAGGGGAGAAGAGAGAATGACCCGGGTGGGTGGGGTCTTTGATTACACTGGCTGCTTCACCAAGGCAGTGAGAGGGACTTGAATGGAATATGCAAAAGCAGGGATAAGATTGGATAGTACAAGCTGTCTGTTGGAACAGTAATGAGAAAGTGAATAAATATCAGATTTAAACTCAACTTTACCAATATTACTTCCCTTTAAAAGTAAAGTTACATTGATTCAGAGCAGATGGAAATTAAGAAATAGAATGGAGAGAAATGTGGGCATCATCATTGAAGTATTTAATGTTTTTGTAAGGCTTATACAGACACAGTTCTATTAACAATGTTGAAGAGTCTTTGAAACTTTGTTTTGATATTACTGTTAACACAATTTGTAAGAATGTAATTTATAAAACCAACGAAGCAGGAATTTTCCTCGATCTGATGGTAGAATAAATGTCTAAATTTAGTTTAGCTCTTGGCTTCTTTAACATGTATTCAGATCCTTATTTCCCTTTAGACATTGTCCTCAAAATATCTGACTGCATCCATCCAATTAGATTCTTTTTTGTGATGTTTAAATAAGGAGTGATTCAAGACCATGTTGTTCTTATCATACAATCATCTCATTATTAGCTTGATTTATTATAGTACCCGTGTGGGTGTTGATCATACAGGACTGTGGAGGTTTCATAAATTTTTCTTCTGCGGCTGAAGATTATCGGGATAAAACCAGATGCTTTCATTTAAATCCTGCAGCTCCCATTTCCAATATTTAAGGCAACTGACTGTGTGCACATTTATAGTTTATTATCTGTCATTTAATTTCAAAAGAAATCAAACGTCTTTACAGTCTGGGTTAAAGTTTATAACTAGCAAAGAAGACTAAGCCATTCATATGTTGTTAAGGTTTTTCTGTACGCTTCTCTACATTGTGAGATGATGTTCTCAACCAAGTTGTCTGCTGAAAAATTACTTATATTAAAGGAGGGAATTCTGTGCTATTAATAGTTTATTTGTAATTGTATTGACCTGAAGAATACCACTACTGAAGATGGTGGCATTTATGATTTTTTTGACCCAGTGTCATCATCAAACTTTTTTAAAGCAGGTTTACTGTGGACATATGCAAACTAATGCATTATCTATACTATAAATGCTTATCTCAGCTTCAGCTTTCCCCATTGAACTGGAGGACCATTTCAAAATTCTTTTGCTTGCAACTTGAAAAAATCTTCCCTAAATATTGTACTCAACTATTTATTAGAAGCAAGGTGGACCTTGGGATATATTGCATTTTAGAATACTTTCATTAGTGTTTAATTGAACAGTGCTGCAATATTTAGTGATGAACATTATGTTGTTTTATTCTGACATATTGCAGCTCCCAAAAGCAATACGCTAATGGCAAAATAGTGTGCTGGGTCATCACTTCTACGAAATTAACCATTAGCTTATTGCAATTCAGTAAAGCCAATTAAAAGAGAAGAGTCTTTTAATCAAATAACTGAGTCCAATGGGATATTTGCAAATGATAGTATATAATATAGGCAGGGTGCCCAAGAAGGAGATAATGGTAACTATAGTGTAATTGAGTTCCAAGATGAGAAGAAAACTACTTGCATTTGTATACCGCCACATGTAATCTTGAGTCACTTAACAGCTAATTACCTCTTCTTGTAGTGTAATTCATGGCCTTGCTACACTCAGATGGTATTTTTTATTTCCAAGCAAATTAATATATCATTTGAAAGGTGACTACTGTGATGGTTCAGCCCTTTCCCACAGTGTCAGGCTGGATCATTTGTTCACGACTTGAAGGCAAAAGTGCTGTTACTGAGCCAAGATGGTTGGCATTTTGGTCATATTGACAACATTTGTGCAGACACATATGTATGACCAAAGCAAAATGCTGCAGACAGGGGAAATCTGCTAAGAAAATACCAGAATGTTAGAAATTCTCAACAGGTCAGGCAACAACTCTGGAGACAGAAACGAAGATCACATTTCAGGTCAGTGCCTTGAATTTATCAGATGAAATGTCATTGAGCTGAAAGCTTAACTTGGGTTCTATTACCTCCTATGTTGCCATTATTTCCATAATAATTATCCCAAGGAGTGAGAACTTAATAGAAGGCTTCCACTTTATCTCTGACGATAACAAGGTTTATAGTACGTAGAACAGTACAGCACAATACAGGCCCTTCGGCCCACAAAGTTGTGCCGACCTTTAAACCTCGCCTAAGATTATCTAACCCCTTCCTCCCTCATATCCCTCTATTTTAAATTCCTCCATGTGCTTATCTAGTAACCTCTTAAATTTGACCAATGTACCTGCCTCCACCACTGCCCCAGGCAGCACATTCCACGCCCCAACTACTTTCTTGGTAAAAAAAAACCTCCCTCTGATATCTCCTTGAACTTCCCACCCATTACTTTAAAGCTATGCCCTCTTGTATTGAGCATTGGTGCCCTGGGAAAGAGGCAGAATTACTAAGGTGAACTATATTGATGCTTCTCTTGTATTGTGTGTCAACCATATTCAAAGAGCTTTCTGACTGTTAATTGGCTATATTATTTTTGGATATCTGTGAGGTTAGCCTTGTAACCAGCTGAAAGCAACAGTTGATTCATCAGAGTTCTTTTAAAAAAGAGCAGCCTTCTCTCTGTCTGCATGATGAGCATTTATGTAAGAGCTGTAGCACAGTAAAGATTCCAAGTCAACATGTTGGTGAGTGCAAGAGGGTTTCATGGAAGAAACCTAAAAAGGTAACTAATTATTTTATCATTCTTATTCCTATATTTTGAGAAAGATTAACATTCTTGAAAGAAAAAGCCATCATCAGATTAATATAGTCTACTTTCAAAATGGCCTAATGGACAATGAATACACCAGTGGTTATGTTGTGATCTGGTATTTTAGTGCATAATTATTTTTAAATTTACGTTAAAATATATATAGCTAGATAAGTCAACATGAGCATAATGCATAACTTATGTTTCATAGTTTAATCTCTGAATCTTGTGAATACTGATTCAGACATTAACTTGTGGCAAATTCCCAGTATTAGCTGTTCCCTGGTATTTGTGGGAATGTGTGCCACATGTGAGATTTGTAATAATCTATTGAGAGATATCCAAAACAAATTTTCAGTTTTGTACATAGACATTTATGAACTTAATCAAATAGTTAAGAACTTACATTAAACTGAACCTATGCATTTGTAAAAGTGAGACTTGGCAGCTTGGTTGCTTCTGATTTCAAAGGTTGAACAATTTGAATCCGAATCCTATTCCCATTCGAACAGCACATACCCTCGGCTGAACCCTCCAATGTTTACTGATGATCCTGCATTATTCAATACACTGTGATTCAGCTGAGGTATTAACCTGCAGTTGCAACTGCCTACCCAGTAGGTTCCATTGAGAACTGCCAATTATTTGCAGTGAACCTCCTGCTTTACTGCTGGACTTGCCTTTGAGGCTAGTAGTGGAGATTGTGCTCAGCAGAGGGGCTGATTGCACTTCGCATCCAACTCCCAGCTTAATTAAATGGGTGGACTGCCCTATAAACAGCTACCCCAATTATTTGAAATGGATTGCCACCCTGTGAAAATGATAAGTGATTTATTGTTTTACTTTAATAATGTTATTTATTTGCCAGTATTTTAAATGTTTTTAATTTTTTTATGTTTAAAAATTATTTAAATCTACTTGAACAGTTTTTATTGTCTCGGACTATCTTGGGGTGAGGCCTCAAGATCCACCACCTGAGATCTAGTTGGAGTTCATGGCCTGTTCTGTCTCTTAGTGTTGGAGATCAGCTCAGTCAGCCCAATGTATCTGGAACAGATTAGTGTGGTCAGGGAGTTAAGCCATTGAGCTGGATCAAGAATGATCCAGCACATCAGTTGGCCACTGCTGTTTTTGGCACTTTCCAGTGAGTGCAAAGCTTAATCTTGCTACACCTTTGCCTTTGTTGATGAAAGTGAGGACAGTGTTCTGCAGCTACTTGAAGTGGGCTTTGAACATCAAGTTATAATGCCATTCACCCTGTTATTTCTGGTTGGTTGGCCACCTGCTATGGGTAGTCATGTTAAAGATGACCACCCAAAGTACCCTGTCTGTCTGTACCCTGGAAATTCATTATTACAAGTTCTGCTGTTTTGTTCTTGGGCTATAAAAGTAATTAGTGTAATAAGGATGTGATCTATCATAGAAGTAGAATCCTAGAAAATTCACTATACAGAGGAGGCCATTTGGCCCATCCTATCTGTGCCAGTCAAAAAACTCTACCAAGGCTAATTCCACCTTCCAGCACTGTTCTGTAGCCCTGCAGGTTATTGCATGTCAAGTACACATCCCAAAGACTTTGTAAATGAGTTGAATGTTCCAGACCATCCTCTCAGTCAGAGAATTCCAAACCTTTGCTGCTCGCTGTGTGAAACATTTTCCCTCATCTTCCCTCCAGTCCTTCCACCAGTTAGTCCAGCTCAATTCTAGCTTATTCAGGATCTATTTCTGGCCAAAGGAAATGAGAAGCTTATCCAGATATTTAATCTACGATTCAACAAAGCCATTTTCAGATTCAAATAGAAAATGCATGTTCTGCTCATTAGTATTGTACAACTATCAATAAATAAATTGCTGCAGATGTCTTCTGAATGTCCATAGTGGCAGCACAGTGGTGCAGCTGCCTCGCAGTGAGAGAGACCCGGGTTCAATGTGGAGTTCCATGCAGTCACAGGGAGAATCTGCGGTTTCTTCCAGGTGCTCCATGCGCATCCCAAAGGCGCGCAGGTTGGTAGGTTAATTGGCCACTATGAATTGCCCCCATTGTGGAGGTGAAAGGTAGAATCTGGGGGATCTGATGAGAATTTGGGGAGAATAAAACAATGGGATTAATGTAGGGTTAATGTAAATGGGTGGTTGATGGTTGGTGTGGACTCGGTGGGCCAAAGGGCCTGCTTCCCTGCTGTTTGACTCAATGATACAAAAAATATTATTTGCCACTGATTTTATGGAGGCAAGAGGAGCTTGGGGTGGTGGTGGGGTGGGGTGGGTTGATACACTACCCTGCTTGAGACACTAAAAATGAACATGGGTCCTGTTGTTGCATCAACCAAGTAGAACAGCCCATTTTATCTGTGCACATCACTGTGTGTTGAAAATCCTATTATACTGTTTCCATGACAACTTGTTTTGTTAAAAAAAATCCTTGATAAACTAAACAGCAATATGAAAAATTCTCAGGCGAAGATCCTCTTCAAGGGCATATAAGCATGTCACAGTCTGGTGTCAGAGTTGTCTTTGATTACCCAGATTCGTCAGTTTGATTCCTGAATTCCTCATGCAGAATTTATAATTTCTGCCTCCTGTCCCAGATTCCCAAGCGCACGGCTAGTTATCACAATCCATCGCTTTTGCCATAAATCTCCGGGTATAATCTCATTGTAGCATCTTGCTGCCAGTGATGATGATCAAGAGATCTCAGAACCATCCAGTGCTGTGAATACATTAAACCCTGGAGCTTCCCTGCTGACATTTCATCAGAACGACAGGTCTCGGGGGTACATAGAACAGTAGAACATAGAACAGGTTCAGCACAGGAACAGGCCTTCAGCCCACCATGTCTGTGCTGAACACGATGCCAAATTAAACTAAATCTCTTCTTCCTGCACAAGATCCATATCCTTCATTCCCTGCATATTCATATAGCTATCTAAAAGTCTCTTAAATGTCACTATCATATCTCAGAATCAGATTTGTTATCACTTGACGTATGTAGTGAAATTTGTTGTTTTGTGGCAGCAGTACAGTGCAAGACATAAAGACATAAAAATTACCATAAGTTACAAAAACAAGTAGTGCCAAAGAAGAATAACGAGGTAGTGCTCATGGGTTCATGGACTGTTCTGAAATATCTGATGGTGGAGGGCAAGAAGCTGTTCCTGAAATGTTGAGTGTGGGTCTTCAGGCTCCTGTACCTCCTCCCTGATAGCAGTAACGTGAAGAGGGCACGTGGGTGGTGGAGGTCCATACTGATGGATGCCGCTGCCTTGAAGCACCACCTCTTGAAGATGTCCTCGATGGTGGGGAGGGTTGTGTCCATGATGGAGCTGGCTGAGTCTACAACCCTCTGCAACCTCTTTTAATCCTGCACATTGGAGCCTTCATACCAGGTGGTGATACAACCAGTCAGAATGCTCTCCACCATATATCTGTAGAAATTTGCAAGAGTCTTTGGTGACATACCAAATCTCCTCAAACCCCTAATGAAGTAGAGCCACTGGCGTGCCTTCTTCATGATTGCATCGATGTGTTGGGCCCAAGATAGACCCTCTGAGATGTTGACACCCAGGAATTTGAAGCTGCTCACCCTTTCCACCGCTGACCCCTCAATGAGGACTGGTGTGTGTTCTCCCGACTTCACAAGATCACAAGACAAGGGAGCAGAAGCAGGCCATTCGGCCCATCGAGTCTGCTCCAAGGAAAAGGGAAAAAAGAAATGAGAAATGGGGAATGGAGGGGGGAAACAAAAAAAACCTATTCTAATCCCAATTTCCGGCCTCATCCCCATATCCCTTGATACCCTGACTATTTAGATATCTATCTATCTCCTCCTTGAACGCCCCCACTGATCTGGCTTCCACTGCTGTACGTGGCAAGGAGTTCCACAAATTCACCACCCTCTGGCTAAAGAAATTTCTCCTCATCTCTGTTTTGAAACTGTACCCTCTAATTCTAAGATTGTGCCCCTCTGGTCCTGGACTCACCCACCAAGGGAAACAGCCTAGCCACATCTACTCTGTCCTTTCCTATCAACATTTTAAATGTCGCTATGAGGTCCCCTCTCATTCTTCGGTATTCCAGTGAGTACCGTCCAAGAGCCGACAAACGCTTCTCATACTTAAGCCCTTTCATTCCTGGAATCATCCTCGAAAATATCCTCTGAACCCTCTCCAACGTCAGCACATCCTTCCTAAGATGTGGGGCCCAAAACTGCGCACAATATTCCAAATGAGGCCTCACTAGTGCCCCGTAGAGCCTCATCAACACTTCCTTACTTTTATACGCTATTACCTCCGAAATGAATGCCAACATAGCATTCGCTTTCTTTACCACCGATCCGACCTGGTGGTTAACCTTTAAGGTATCCTGCACAAGTACCCCCCAAGTCCCTTTGTACTTCCGTACTTGAATCTTCTCTCCTTCTAGATAATAATCTGCCCGCTTATTTCTGCTTCCAAAGTGTACAACTGCACATTTCGCAACATTGAATCTCATCTGCCATTTCCTTGCCCATTCTCCTAAACTGTCTAGGTTTCTCTGCAACCTTCCTATCTCCTCAATACTCCCAACTCCTCCACCTATCTTGGTGTCATCTGCAAACTTAGCCACGAAACCATTTATTCCATTATCCAAATCGTTAATGTACAAGGTAAAAAGGAGTGGCCCCAACACCGACCCCTGCGGCACACCACTAGTAACTGGTAGCCAACCAGAAGGAGATACTTTTATTTCCACTCTTTGCTTCCTTCCAACCAGCCAATGCTCCACCCATTCTGTTATCCTACCTCTCATCTTATTAATCAGTCTCTTGTGAGGCACCTTATCGAAGGCCTTTTTGAAAGTCTAAATACACAACATCTACCGCCTCTCCCTTATCCACCCTACCTGTGATTTCTTCAAAAAACTCCAATAGGTTGGTCAGGCAGGATCTTCCCTTCACAAAACCATGTTGGCTAGGACCTATCTTGCCTTGCGCCTCTAGGTATTCCGTAACCCCATCCTTGAGGATAGATTCCTATAATTTTCCCACCACTGATGTCAGACTAATAGGTCTGTAATTTCCTTTATGCTGCCTCCCACCTTTCTTATACAACGGAACTATATTTGCGACCCTCCAGTCCTCCTGAACCATGCCGGTATCTATCGATTCCTGGAAAATTATCACCAATGCCTCCGCTATCTCTAAAGCCACCTCCTTCAGAACCCGGGGATGCACCTCATCCGGTCCGGGAGACTTATCAGTCTTTAGCCCATTTAGTTTTCCTAGCACCTTCTCCCCAGTAATCTTAACTGAACTCAGTTCCATTTCGTGAGACTCCTGACTAACCGGCACGTCGCTGATGTCCTTCCTGAAGTCCACAATCAATTCCTTGGGCTTGCTGACATTGAGTGCAAGTTTGTTGTTGCAACGCCACTCGACCAGCTGATCTATTTCACTCCTGTACGCCGCCTCATCGTTATCTGAGGTTCTGCCAACAGCAGTGGTGTCATCGGTGAATTTATAGGTGGCATTTGAGCTGTGCCCAGCCACACGGTCATGAGTGTAGAGAGAGCAGAGCGGTGCTTCCTTCACTACTCTTGGCAGCCCATTCCAGGCACCCACCACACTGTGTAAAAATAAAATCTTGCCCCGTACATCTCCTTTAAACTTTCCCCCTCTCACCTTAAATACATGTAGTGGATAGTGTTAGATAGGTATATGGAGCTGAGTAAAATAGAGGGTTATGTGTAAGCCTAGTAATTTCTAGGGTAGGGACCTGTTCGGCACAGCTTTGTGGGCCAAAGGGCCTGAATTGTGCTGTAATTGTTTTATGTTCTATGTTCATACACTCTTCAGATTAGTGAAACAAATGTGAGCTCAAAGTAACATGACAATTAGACTGATGAATGTTTCAACTTACCACAGTGTTGCCTTTGACAGCGCAAGATAGCTTTAACTGTGATTCAGCCTTGCATTTCAGACAGTAGCATTTTGGAATTTGTTGGAGGCCTTTAATCTCAGTGTGTTTGTCTTCCTTGCTTGCCCCAAAAGGAGAAAGGTGAGCCCTTTCTCCTTCTCGGCGAAGATTTTAGTGGTCTTGACAGCCAGGGAGAGTTTAGAGTCTCTTGGTGCAGAGAATACTTTCCAATCATTCCAGCAACTTATTTGATTTTGTGCTTTGATGGGTATTTCTTTATCTTTCGCCTGGGGAAGTCAGCACAATATTGGAATTTAGACTTTAATTTCCATGTAGATTCATTGATCAGTAATAGGACAAGTAGCAAAATTAGCACAATTCATACATTACATAGTTCTTGAGTGTACCTCCTATATATAATTAATAGTTCCCATATCTTAAATTATGCTGTAAATAATCTTTGAGGGTACAGTCTTTTATTTTCTCATCAACAATGGAAGCTCCCTGTGCTGACTTATTCAAAGTTTCAGACAAGCACACTGCTGGAGAAGTACAGTGTCCTGGATTTTTCAGTCAGTTGTGAATTGGCGATGCTTGCAGCCGACAGAGTCATGTGGCACAGAAATGAGCTCTTCACCCCACCATGTCTATGCTAACATGGAGTAGCTATCTACTCAAATCCCACTTTCCAGCATTTGGCCTGTAGCCTTTAATTCTGGAGTGTTTCAAGTGAAATGTAAACATTTCTTAACTGCAATGAAAGCACCTGCCTCCACTACCCCCTCAGGCTGTGTGTTCCCGATTTCAACCATTCTCCATGTGAAAAAAGTTCTTCCTCTAAATATCTTACGCCTTACCTTAAACCAATGCACGCTTGTTATAGATACCTCTACTAAGGGAAAGTTTCTCACTACCCTATCTATTCCCCTCATAATTTTCTAAACCTCCATCAGCCTCCTTTGCTTCAAAGAAAACAACCCCAGCCTATCTAGCCTTTCCTCATTACTGAAACACTCCATCCCAGGTGAATCTCCTCTGCACCCTTGCTTGCCATTGAAGGTAGCTGCCTCGAAGGAGTAGTTATCTCTGTGGCCTGGGTTTTCCCTTTCCTGACGCCGATCTCATTCTAGTATCCACTGCAGGGGATTTCTGTTATCCAGAAAGAATAAAGCATCCAGCTAGTTGAGCAGCCACTGAAGAATTATGATGCAAACAAGGAAGCATTTTTTTAAAAAAGTCCTTATTTCTAATGGATTATTTGAAAATTAATTTATTGAGCAAAATAAAGGCTGAATGATTAGATTAAATTAAAAGCTGTAACATAAAGTTTAAAAACTGTGATAATTATTCGATCATTGAATTTTGAAATAATTAATCAGAGAGAATTAATCTCTTTTTATAAAATTAGTTTCTCAGGGCTGGCCAGGTGATAATTATGGTACTCTGTTTAAAAATTCAGTTACAACTCATTTAATAAGGATGACATTTTTTCCAGAAACTTTACAATGAGAGTTATATATATATATATATATAAAGTTGAAGTTCCTGTCAGTTTGACAAGTTTAAATAATTTGCATTTGTAAGGGCTTCAACAGGGCATCCTTTGGAGAAGGCAGAGGATACCTGGCATATTGGCCTGGAACAGGATGCTGGTGTTCATTTTTTTTTCAATCCTGTCAGTGCCTAGGAGTACTTTGTGGTAACAGTGTTGGTGGTATCTCTTCAGTGCTTGCCTGTTCTAGGCAGTCCAAATCCCTAAAACATATAGTAGAGTGGGGCTCATTGTTGCCTCCTAGACCATGAGAACAGCGTCAGGTTTCAGGTCTCGATCTTTGTACCCTTCTCCTCAGACTAGGGAAAACAAATGCAAACCCAGGATAATATGACATTAGACTGAAGAACACGCATAATCCATGGCATTAGTGTCTTTAACAGCCCAAGAAGGTTGTTCAAAATATGGTGCCTTCTGTAAGTTGGTATCAGTGGGAATGGTCAATGATGACTGTTCCCTCTTTATTATGATGACAAATTTATGCCCACCTTCAAAATAGCTGTCAGGATTCAATGAATTAGCATAATTAGCTGTTAAGTTGAAAGGGAGATGTCAGTCAAACATGTATATTTGAGGAAATTACAGAGTGTTTATATTTGAATTGTCTATCCTGGCTTCTTCCCCTGGTATCTGCTTGATGACAAACAGATTAACTGTAACATAAGTGTTAAATTAAGCCGGCACATGATTTTTGGAAGTCAGTCCTAAAAACAGTGATATATTCTTTCTAAAAATAATAGCATAGTGCTGTACATTTGTTATATTTACACTGGTATCATTTTACTAAGGTAACAAACCACATAAAACCATGTGGAAGCTACTCCAGGCATGCATTACATCACTTTGGCAGAAGAAGTCTAGCAAAGATTAGGGCATGTGTTACAGGTTTATCCAATCTTACAAAAGATACTGGAGATAGATTTATAATAATACAGATATTGCACTAAAATGTTGTGAGCAGCTTTGCACACTAAATTACTTTTGAAGTGCATCCCTTCTTTGCAATACTGGAAGAGCTGGAAACCATCTATAATGCAATGTATAAATCAATTAGTTGGTTCTTCAAGAGCAGAAAAGGTGGAGAGCATAGGGATTGAAGAGTAACACAATCCACCTGAGATACATTAACAGACAGTAAATGGCTCAAAATAGAAGGAAATACATTACCAGAACGATATGAGAAATGAAAAAGCAATTGAGTGCATGAAGGGCTAAGGACTTAGGGCAGGATGTTCAGAATGTGCTGCTTGAGGCGATGCATGCAAATTTATTGTGGTAATTTCTGAATAATTGCATGTTTATTACAATTTTTACAATCAGTAAAGGAGTCTTTGAAAAAATGTATTAAATTAAATGATGTCTATTGTTATCTTGCTGGTCTGAAGTATAATGGAATCAGAATTCATGAATATATGAATATTTGTCGTCTCAGCAGCATGTAGGAAATAACGAGACAAGCAAAAGAGTAATGACCACGCAGGGGAGTTAAACGCTGATTAATTCATCAGTGTGAGCAATGCTGCTACAGATGCATCTGTTGGATTTATTAAAAAAAAACCATAATCAATTTGATTCTCATGTTATTTTATAGAAGACAACACCTACGTTGTGGTAGTGAGTGGAAAATGTGATGAAAACTGACAGCATAATCTAAACTTCCTATAGCTTGCCCATTTGCTCTTATACATTTTATGATTATTGCCTTTGGTCTGTTGTGCTTCTAACATTTCAGCATGGATCGAATGGATGTTGTCTAATGCAACAACTTCTTTTTGTGTTGCCTAGAAAAACTATTGTGTGTAAATTTGTTACTTTAATAAAATAAAGGTTCAATAGCTATTTGATGGCACCGAGCATCCCAAGATATTTAGGTACAGGACAGGAGTTTACAATGCAGCTCACTGACTGGACTTCATTGGATGTAGCCAGTTGTATAAGCACTTGATGCCCAATTTGTTCAGTAAGAAGCAAACTTTCGATGCCCCATGTGAATGCCCTGGTATTGCCCCAGTAGCAGCAAGGATACTGAGGAGCAGATTGGGAGGCAGATTTTCGAAAGGTGCAAGAATAACAGGGTTGTTATCATGGGAGACTTCAACTTCCCAAATATTGCTTGGCAACTGCTTAGTACCAAAGGTTTAGATGGGGCAGAGTTTACTAAGTGTGTCCAGGATGGATTCCTGTCACAGTATGTTGACAGGCTGACTCGAGGGAACGCCATATTAGATCTAGCATTAGGTAATGAACTGGGTCAGGTGACAGATCTCTCGGTGGATGAGCATTTGGGTGGACAGTGACCACCACTCCCTATCCTTTAGCATTGTCATGGACAAGGATAGGAGCAAAGAGAACAGGAAGATATTTAATTGGGGAAGGGCAAATTATAAGGCTAGAACTTGCGAATGTAAATTGGGGTGACATTTTTGAAGGGAAATGTACTATGGAGATGTTGTCGATGTTCAGGGATCTCTTGCAGGATGTTAGGGATAAGTTTATCCTGGTGAGGCAGAGAAGGAATGGCAGGGTGAAGGAACCATGGGTGACAAGAGAGGTGGAACAACTAGTTAGGAGGAAGGCGGCAGCATACATAAGGTGTAAGAAGCAAGGAACAGATAGGTCTCTTGAGGAATATAAGGTAGCAAGGAAGGAACTTAAGAAGGGGCTGAGGAGAGCAAGAAGGGGACATGAAAAGGCCTTGGCGAGTAGGGTTAAGGAAAATCCCAAGGCTTTTTTCACTTATGTGAAGAGCAGAGAGATGACGAGAGTAAAGGTAGGACCGATTAGAGACAAAGGTGGGAAGATGCACCTGGAAGCTGTGGAAGTGGGTGAGGTTCTCAATGACTACTTCTCTTCAGTGTTCACCAAGGAGATGGGCCTTGATGACGCTGAGGACAGTGTTGGTAAGGGTAATGTTCTAGAGCATGTAGATATCAAGAGAGAGGATGTGTTGGAGCTGTTAGAAAATATTAGGACAGATAAGTCCCCGGGGCCTGACGGAATATTCCCCAGGCTGCTCCACGAGGCAAGGAAGGAGATTGCTGAACTGTTGGCTAGGATCTTTGAGTCCTCGTTGTCCACGGGAATGGTACTGGAGGATTGGAGGGTGGCAAATGTTGTCCTCTTATTCAAAAAAGGTAGTAGGGATAGTCCAGGGAATTACAGACTAGTGAGCCTTACGTCTGTGGTGGGCAAGCTGTTGGAAAAGATTCTAAGAGATAGGATCTATGGGCATTTAGAGAATCATGGACTGATCAGGGACAGCCAGCATGGCTTTGTGAAGGGCAGATCATGTCTCATAAGCCTGATAGGGTTCTTTGAGGAGGTGACCAGGCAGATTGATGAGGGTAGTGCAGTGGATGTGGTCTACATGGATTTTAGTAAGGCATTTGACAAGGTTCCACATGGTAGGCTTCTTCAGAAGGTCAGAGGGCAAGGGATCCAGGGAGGCTTAGCCGTGTGGATCCAGAATTGGCTTGCCTGTAGAAAGCAGAGGGTTGTGGTGGAAGGAGTGCATTTGGGTTGGAGAGCTGTGACTAGTGGTGTCCCACAAGGATCGGTTCTGGGACCTCTACTTTTTGTGATATTTATTAATGACTTGGATGAGGGGGTAGAAGGGTGAGTTGGCAAGTTTGCAGACGACACAAAGGTTGGTGGTGTTGTGGATAGTGTGGAGGACTGTTGAAGATTGCAGAGGGACATTGATAGGATGCAGAGCTAGGCGGAGAAGTGGCAGATGGAGTTCAATCCGGAGAAATGTGAGGTGGTACACTTTGGAAGGACAAACTCCAAGGCGGAGTACAAAGTTAATGGCAGGATTCTGGGCAGTGTGGAGGAGCAGAGGGATCTGGGGGTTCATATTCACAGATCCCTGAAAGTTGCCTCACATGTGGATAGGGTAGTTAAGAAAGCTTATGGGATGTTAGCTTTCATAAATCATGGGATTGAGTTTAAGAGCTGCGAGGTAATGATGCAGCTTTACAAAACTCTGGTTAGATCACACTTAGAGTACTGTGTCCAGTTCTGGTTACCTCATCATAGGAAGGATGTGGAAGTGTTGGAAAGGGTGCAGAGGAGATTTACCAGGATGCTGCTTGGTTTGGAGAGTATGGATTATGAGGAGAGACCAAGGGAGCTAGGACTTTACTCTTTGGAGAGAAGGAGGATGAGAGGAGACATGATAGAGGTATACAAAATATTAAGAGGAATAGATAGAGTAGACAGCCAGCACCTCTTTCCCAGGGCACTAATGCTCAATACAAGAGGGCATGGTTTTAAAGTAATGGGTGGGAAGTTCGAGGGAGGTTTTTCACCCAGAGAGTGGTTGGTGCATGGAATGCGCTGCTTGGGGTGGTGGTGGAGGCAGGTACATTGGTCAGATTCAAGACGTTATTAGATAAGCATATGGAGGAATTTAAAATGGAGGGATATGTTAACTCCTCCAAGGGGTTAGATAGTCTTAGGTGAGGTTTAAAGGTCGGCACAACATTGTGGGCCGAAGGGCCTGTATTGTGCCATACTGTTCTATGAATTCAGTGTGAGGTGGTCCAATATTATTGTTATGGGTGGAAGCATAGAAACTTAGTTGTTGGATTTTTGAACACAAGTCAACAGCCTGCTATTGTTGCCTGTGGCTCTTAGCCTCTGGATTGAATGCATGTGGCCAAAAAGGCTTCCTGAAATTTATGTCTTCATAAAGCAAACTATTGCGGATGGTTGAAGTCGGAAAGGAAAACAGAACAAGTACTCAATACTCAGCAGGTCAAACACGATGATGAAAGATCATTGACCTGCTTGATTTCTCTTTTCACAGATGTGGTCAGACCTGCTGAGTACTTCCAGATCTTCTGTTTTATTATTAACCCTGCATTTTGGCTGGTGGGGAGTATCTTCATATGGCAGGAGTTTGTCAGGCATAATATGTACTAATATGGAGATGAAAGGAAGCAATGCTCCTTCAGGGTCAGTTGCAATTCAGTCATGAGAAAAAAACACAAAGACACCTGCAATATGTGGAGAATAGAATGAAAAGTGAGCTCTAAAATTAAATTCAAAACTATCTTTAGCCAAGGTTGAACTTATAGTATAAAATGATTGAAAAGTTTAAATCAGAACGACCAAGAGTGTTTGTGAATCCTCTCAGTGGTAGACTCTACCTCTAATCTCCGTGTCTTCACTCTCACAAAGGTGCTGTTTTTGCTGTTGCAACATTGCCTGGTCCTGCCCTCCCTGCAGTCCCTCTGCTGCAGAAGCTTCTTTTATCCTCGATCTTGGTTATTGCGATTCCCAGTAAACTCCAGCCTGTTCAATCATTATTGCCCATATTGTATCCATGGCAAAAACTACACACCAATCAAACTTGTTTTATGGAATAATTCGATTCCAAGTACCCTGATGCTCAGATTTAACATTAATATCCTTGTTATTGTGACAGAAAGGAAAGGAAGAAAATGCACCATCAAGCAATGGGTAAGGATTAATCAAATCGTGACATGAGATAGAGGAATTGGTAGGTAGTAGGAGAGGGCAAAGGAGGTAGGAAAGGGATAAGAGCAAAGAAAAGGAAGGAGAAGGAAAGGGCTGCAGCCTCATTTAGATAGAATTGCTGATTCACTGACTGAACAAGCATTATTAGGCTGATTGCTGATAGGGCCTCATGGAGCTGGGCCATAGGAGCAGTTTGAAAAGCTGAAGGCTTGGCTGATGGAGGAGTGGGGCTTTGGAAGGTGAGGAAACAACCAGGAGGCTTTTTTGAGGAGTGTCATCCTCGCCCCCAAAAATTCCTGCACCAAACCTTCCATTTAAATCAGTAAGGGTTTATTTATTGCAAAACAGAAGGGAGCCATTTGGCCCACTGCGTCCATGCCGGCTCCCAGCAGAGCAATCCCATCCGTCCAATTCCTTTATTTTCTCTGTTGCTCTGTGGCTTATTCCCTCTCACATATCCACCAAACTGCCCTTTGATTTTCCTTGTCACTTCCTTACACTAAGGCATAATAAATTGCTGATTAACCCACCAATCTGTCTTTGGATGTGGTAGGAAACCAGGCACCAGGTGAAACACACGTGGTCATGGAGGGAGCGTGCAAACTCCATACAAGATGGCACCTGAGATCGGGATGGAACTTACAGCCCTGGAGCTGTGAGGCATTTTGAGTGGCATTTCACATTGTTTCCGAATGGACGATTTTTACAGCATGGTCAAAACTGATAGCATTGAAGGTTCCCTCGCTTACTCCCTCTTGGAGGATTTTGAGCCAGGGACGGTGCTGTACATCTATACCAGGATAGTACACAAGCTGGAGGGGAACCTGGAGATGCCACCCACCTGCTGCCCTTGTCCTTGTGGACATCACAGTTTCCAAGGTACTCTAAAGAAGCTTTGGCATCTGTGGCCATGCTAAAACCAGTGGCAGAGGGAGCATATGTTTATTCAGCTGTATGGTCTGCCATTCACGGCCTGATAGGATGAGGCTCCTTCAGTGTTGTTGAAACTGCATCTAACATTTGTCCCAAATAAAAGCAGAAAATGCTGTGAATGCTCATTATATCAGGCAGTATCCATGGAGTTAAGATTTCACATGAACAACCTTCCATTAGAGCTCAGAAGTTCTTTTCTCTTTGATTTTGGGGATGTAAAGGGACAGTACACTGTTAATGATAAGATCCTTAACAGTGCTGATGCACCGAGGGATCTTGGGGTCCACATCCATAGCTCTCTGCAAGTGGCTGCACAGGTTGATAGGGTGTTAAAGAAGGAACATGGCATGCTTGCCTTTATTAGTCGAGGCACTGGCTTTAAGAGTCAGGAAGTTATGTTGCAGCTTTATAAAACTCTGATTAGGCCACATCTGGAGTATTGCATTCATTTCTGGCCATCCTATTACAGGAAGGATGTGGAGGCTTTGGTGAGGGTGCAGAAGAGGTTTACCAGGATGCTGCCTGGATTAGAGGGCATGTGCGATAAGGAAAGGTTAGACAAACTTGGGTTGTTTTCTCTGGAGTGGTGGAGACTGAGAGGAGACCTGATAGAGGTTTATAAGATTATGAGAGGCATAAATAGACAGTTGGTATCTTATTCCCAGGGTTGAAATGTCTAATATTAGAGGGCATGCATTTAAGGTGAGAGGGCGTAAGTTCAAAGGAGATGTGCGGGGCAAGTTTTTTTTTACACAGAGAGTGGTGGGTGCCTGGAATGCACTGCCGGGGTGGAGTGGAGGCAAATATGATTAAAGCATTTAAGAGGCTCTTTGAGAGGCACATGAAGGTGCGGAGAATGGAGGGATATGGACATTGTGTCGGTAGAAGGGATTAGTTTAGTTAGGTGTTTAATTAGTAGATATAGATATCGTTTTATTAGTCACATGTACATCAAAACACACAGTGAAATACATCTTTTGTGTAGCGTGTTCTGGGGCAGCCTGCAAGTGTCGCCTTGCTTCCAGTGTCAACATAGCATGCCCACAACTTCCTAACTCGTACGTCTTTGGAATGTGGGAGGAAACTGGAGCACCTGGAGGAAATGCACGCAGACTGGGGGAGAAGGTACAAACTCCTTACAGACAGTGGCCGGAATTGAACTGGGGTCGCTGGCGCTGTAGTAGTGTTACTCTAACCACTATACTAGTTCGGCACAACGTTGTGGACCGTAGGGCCTGTTTCTGCACTGTCCTGTTCTGTATTCTATATTGATCAACTTATTTTAAACCAGTCGACTCCTCCACTGAGATATTAGAAGAAAGATTTTCAGGTGAATGTGTTTTAGCTAAACGGAACAAGTGGGAGAAGGAATATAGGGCTGAGTGAAGCAAGAAGGTTGCATTGACCATAAATGCCAACATAGACTGGATGGGCCTTTTTCTGTGCAGCAGCCTCTGTGTAATTCTATGCAAGTGTTGTTAGGATCCCACCGATAATTTCAAGACCTTCCTTTTTTTCCTCAGAATACACAAACATAAGTATTTAATATCCATGGCTTCCCAGTAAGTTGCAATCTTGGAGAATGCAAACCGTATCAGGTTGGATAGCCTTTTATGTTAGCAAGACATTTAATACTCTAACTTGGGTAGAGGAAGCAGGTGTGGACAAGTTGAACTCTTGCTTATTAATAGCCAAATCATTATGCATTCCCTGCAAGATAAAATAAGAATCTTACTGAAAAATGATGAAGCCGGCATGATTCAATTTAAATACTAAACACCTGTGGTGCTAGCTGAAAGGAGTATTTCTGTTTATCATTCTGTTTATTTCAGATATGTTTATGGAAATAAGAACTAAACACTTCTTTCATCTAGTTACCAATTTCAAAATTGGCCCATCAATGAGCTGGAGAAATGTTTGTGCTGATGTGTGGTGCATTGTAAATCATAAAGTAATTTGAAAAGAAAGACCTAAATAACTGTAATTACCAGGAAAAAGTTTCACTTAAATCACACAAGACTTCTCATTTAGCAAATTCTATCATGATTGGCCAACAACTTAAAATGTGAAAATATCTGTAGTTGTCAATGCAATACATAGTCTCCAGTGTATTTCCCTTCTGATCTGACATGGAGTTAACTGAATTGCTATGTTTGGACTCACCTGACAAAATCATCAATTCTGTTCTTCAAGCACGGAGCCAAACTCAAAAGGTGTGCCTATTGTGGTGATGACACAGTCATGCAGAATTTCCTACCTGTGCACCCCTCAAAGTGTCTAGGTCATAGCATGGGAACAGGCCCTTCAGCCCTCTGAGTCTATCTGACCATCAAGCACCATTTACACTAATCCTACAATAATTCATTTTATTGTCCCCACATTCCCATCAGCTCCCTCCAGTTTCTACCAGTATCACTGATACAATTTCCAGTGGCCAATTAACCTACCAGTCTGCACATCTTTGGAATGTGGGAGGAAGTTGAAGCACCAAAAGAAACCCATGCAGTCATAGGGAGTAATTAACTTCTCTCAAAGTTAATAGATTCTCTCCATCTACCCTCTTGAGCACACCCCAGCCCACCATGCACACATACACCCATGTGTTTCCCCAAGACTGCACTTTATGTTTTGCCGCTCTCTGGGACCAATCGACTTGAATCTATTATCTGTTGGGGAGTTTCAAAGTAAGGGGTTAGAGGCCAAAGGGTCTTTCAAGAAAGAATGAGGGGAACGCTTCTACCTTCAGAGAGTGCAAAGTGTTTGGATGTCCTGGAAATGGCAATTAATACGTGGGCAATTGTTAACTTTGGAGGTATTTGAAGATATGGGCAAAAATGGGTATGTGGAGTTGGATCACAGTTCATTTATGATCTAATTAAATAATGGAACAGATTTAAGAAGCTGAATGGTCTGTGTTCCAAGAATGAAGGAATTCTGAAGTGTAGTGATTTGTATGTAACCTGAGTCCAAGATGAGCTGACTGGAGGGGAGGACTGCAGGCCTGAGGCGAGGATGATTGGGTGTTGCACATGGTGTTGTTTTTACATGCACTCCGTGGATTGGTGTCAAGAAGATGACACACTCTCATGGTGTAATTTAAGCAAGGGCAAGGATTATTGAAGGACTTTAATGCTTGTAAACTGTTTGCATTTTGCTAAAATGATTTGAAATTGTGTTGGCTTTATTTTAAATTGATCCAGCACTCGGGCATAACTGCTGTAAGTGATGAGCATTACCATACTGAATTGAGAATATTCCCAAACTCTAGCATTTAGTGAAGGATGAAAGTCGGTTGCAAAACATTATAAAAAGCAGAAAAATTCAGCCTCAGGGATCTGTGCCTTGCATCTTTCAGACTAACTACAAAGAACCAGGCTATTATCAGGATTACTTTGCAGTGCAGATTTTGACAATGTAATAGGTCTTGAAAAGGACCACCTTTCCCCATGTTTCATTGATAAGAACAACCATGAAGAACAAATAAGTAGGTTGGTGGCCATTGTTGAAGGTTTCTACACTGTCATTTGAAAAGTAGGTTGACCGAGTGTGTTCTGACACTCCAGAGTGACAACATTGCCATGCACGATACGATATGTCAGGAAAATATATGAAAGGCAGTGACAGATATGTCCTATGAGATGACAGGCACACAGCAGCCTCGGTGAAATGTTTAAACTGCAGCTGTATGTTGCATCTGTACATGTCCCAACTGTGTGAGAAGAGTGATGCAATGAAAGCTTCAAGCTGTTACGTTAAATTCTTCTTCCACAGAAAAAAAAATTAGCACTGAAGTGGAACCAAACATGAAAAACCAACACCACTCACTGTTTGACCAGCTTTATATTTTTTATCAGTCTATTTTAAACAATTGACCCTTTCTCCCACTGTTAAGTTCAGACTGTGCAGCTGCTAGCTGTTCTCTGCTTCACAGAGACATTATAAAGAATTCATTTGGCATCCAGAATAAAAAAACAACAAATAAGGTATTTGATTTGGGCCTTCTTTCAGCTAAAGTACACTGGAGATTTGAAATGCTGAATGAGAAGACGTCAGACCAAAAGGACTACTGTTATCCATTCAGCAATTTAGATAGTTTTGTTGCAGAGCTCGTCTTTCAGAAATGAGAACATGAGAAAAGATAGTGGGCTGCTGATATTTGGTATTCAACTGGCCTACATTCGGATCGAAGCTGTTGAGGCATTGTTCAAAAGTGGCAAAGGTTATCTCTTCGTGCATTGATGGGGTGAATGATCTGCCAGCAAGAATAAAGGTATGTTGATGTGCAGGCATGTTCATCTGTGTTCATGGTGAGCCAATACTGAGGAGTAGTGGAGCTGGAATGGGCATGGATGCTGCTACTGTCTTTCAGAATGCCAGGAAGTGCACAGACTAGGCCTGAATCTTCTCCCAGTTACCCCTGGTGCTCCTGCCATTGGGCTGCTGAACAGGCAAGCACAGAAGATAGATATCATGCACTCACATCAGGTAGAAACCGACAAATTGGCACCCATACACAAAGTGAGAAAGGTTGTTGATTAGTAATGCTGAAATTGTAATCAGTTAATATTTTGTGAGATGTTTGAACAAATATCTGGACTTGGAGCTGGGAGGGCAACATAAGACATTGTGATTGAGAACTAGTTTGGGAATGAGAAGGTAAGACGACTCAGACAGGACGTTTAATGATGGATTGTGGTGGGGAAGTGCGGGGATTTACTTTGGCTGTCGGAGGAACAGGCTTATGGTGGAGGAGGGTTTGGTTTGGCTGCTGGAGGATTGGTATCTTGTCGGGGATGTGGAATGATGATCGGGACCTCCTTTAGAGTTTGGGGGTCACTGATCAAGGGGGGTAGATTGTTGGGTGATAGGCTCAATACTAAGGGTGGATGGGGAACTTAATGGATAGAGGTTAAGTAATGGGACTCAGCTCAGCGAGGACCTGGTCTGAGGCAATGGCAGTGCTCACTCCATGAGGTAACATGGCTGAATTTCCCTGGCAACATTGAAAATACTAATTGAATGGGGAGTAAAGTCACATGATGCACATCTGATGGGGGAATCGCTGAGAGAGAGTGAGCAAATGAACAACATTTCGAAAAGATGGCAATATACAGGTGTTCTGTAAAATATTAAATACGTCGCAGAATTTGAAGTGTTTTTTTGCCCAAATCAGCTGGCCAATTTTCATTTAAAATGAAAAGCTGGCATTTTAGAAATTCATAGGACCAGACATTGCATAATGAGATTTTAATGTTTATTATTTTGCATGATTGTGTTTCAAATAGAAATAATAAGAAGTGTCAGCATGGTGCCAGTTTGTCAGTAGTACTTATCAATATTTTGTCATTTTCACATTCACTGTTCATTGACTGGGCACTTCAATGTAATTGGGCTACATTTTGCTCTGGTACAATGATAAAGTTGGCAGAATCCACAATTTTTAAAATGGAAATTGGACAATATTCGGTGACCACATGTGCATAGTTAAGCACAAAAATCTGCAATTGTTCTGAAATTTCTCTGAAATGTCACACTCCTCCAAAGTCTCTGTGAGAAAGTCTCCTTCCCGAGAGTCTCACTGTTCAACCATGTGAAATGGCAAAACATTGCTGCTAAACTCATCAAGAAAAAACAGGACGTGTCCATTGCAATGTACAGTAAGTGAAGTTTTGATGATGTCTCAGTTGCTATCAAACAACCTCTCTTGCCCTGAAAAATTACTTTTTTGACTGTGGATCTCATCTTGTCAGAAACAGAACATGTTTTCATCTTATTCTTTCCTCCTCTTTACTTTGCTTTCAGTACACCGCTTTGTGTCTCTAATCTGGTTACAGTGAATTCCTGTGCAAAACTGCAGCATGAATGGGACCAAGTACAAGTGTAATGAACAGCTTGCACTGTTCACTTGAATCTGACCACAAAATCTTGCCCATTCTTTGTGTTTATTTTTCCCCACAAGTGCACCCTTACACTCAATATGTGCAATATTTATAGTCAGTATACGCTGTAATCTGACGAGGTCAAAACATTCGTATAAAATTTCTCATAAAGAAGTTCCTCACGCAGGAAATTGTGATCTACAGTTTAATTGTATTCCATCCTCCTTTCACTGTTGGACACATGATTTATAAAAATGTCTATTTACAGTGAGAACTGGCAGAAGAATAAGGTAATATTTAAAACTTAACAGCAGTGCAAGATTGGTGATAACAGATCGGCAGATGGCTTTACAACCACCTGATTTATTTTTTTATTGCCTTTAGAGGATAACACCTGAATGAACTTTGAATAGCTGTTCTATGTTGAATGAGTTATTCATTGCTACAAGCTTTATCTGGGAGGCTTCTTGGGTTAAGAACGTGTGATTAAACAAAAATACAGTGTGCCCAGATTGACTTTGCCTGCACCTGTACACCTGCTTTTCCACCTGTTTGGAGATAGTTTCAGTACTTGCCTGAGAAGCTGGTCTCCTTGATCTGCAGCAACTGGTGCTCAGGATGTTTTCACTGGTGGAGTTTTTGGGTTGTGGTGAGTGAATCTGAAATTGACTGTAAGCTCTGTGTAGAGCTCGAGTAGAACTCATTGGTTCTCATGGATCATTAACATCCTTAAATTAAGAGGAAGATTCCATTTCCTATAATGTCTTTCACATACTTGGGCTGTCCCAAGGGGCTTAACCACCAATGATTCACTCCTGTCTCGTAGTTGCTATTATAATGGAGGAACAGGGGCAGTATCAAGAAAGAATGGGAAAGCCTTACAAGTTGATCTGGAACAGAGCCATACCTCTTGCCCATATTCCTTAATAGATTGGAATGATTAATTTCTGTTTACTTGTAGAATGTACAATGTACTCAGACCATAGAGTCACGGAGTTGTCCAGCACAGAAGTGGGCCTTTTGGTCCACCATGATCCATGCTGACCTCTTTGTCCATCTACACTAAACCCACTTTTGTGTCTTGCTTATTCAAATGCCTGTCTAAATGGCTCTTTAATATTGTGATTGTAACTAATTCCACCACCTCCTCTGGCAGTGAGTTCCACATATCAACCATTCTCTGTGTTTTAAAAAAAAATCCTTTCAGATTCCCTTTCAAACTCCTTCCTCTCACTTTAAACCTATGCCCTCTTGTTTTTGGTATCCCTAACACTGGAAAAAGATTCAGACTACCTACTTTATGTATGCCTCTCATAATTTTATATATCTCCATTAGGTCACCCCTCAGCTGCCTCCTCTCCAGAGAAAACAATCCCAGCCTATCCAATCTCTCTCTGTAACTAAAGTCCTCCAGTCCAGGCAACACCCTGGTGAATCTCTTCTGCACCCTCTCCAATGCAATCCTGATGACCAGAACTGCACACAATGCCCCGAGTGTGGTCTAACCAGTGTTTTGTAAAGTTGCAACATAACATCCCAACTTTTTTATTCTTTGCCCTGACCTATGAAGGCAAGCATGCCATGTACCACCTTCACCACCCTATCTACTTGTGTTGCCATTTTCAGGGAACTATGGACCCCAAAGGCCCTCTGCTCATCAACATTCCTTGATGCCCTACCATCTAATATATATGTTCTATCCCTATTTGACTTCCCAAAGTGTATCACCTTGCACTTTGTCGGGATTAAATTTCATCTTTCAACACTCCTCCCTACTTTCCATCTGATCAATATCCTGCTGTAGCTTAGACAACCTTCCACACCATCCACAACACCACCAATTTTTCACAACTTAAAAGAAGCAATCTAAGCTGTTGACTTTAGCAGGTGTCGTTTTCTTTCAATTCACTGGAGTTCCAACATCAGCACCCTGAGGCAATGAGCATTTCAGCCAGGACCCAGGAGAGCCAGCACATGGTAACTTAATGTTCTATCAGTCCTTCCCTCCTCACTCTCACCTAATATGGTTTGCCTGGAATGCATTCATTTCTCCGTTGTTGAAGCCCATCATAAAGTTGACCACAGACTTTACCATAGATAGGTTCCTAAGACAATGGCCTTGGTTTTAATCCTACCCTTGATCTACGGGAGAGGTTTTAATAGAGCATTGGTTGCCTGACCCCATTCCTGTCCCCTTAAGAACAGGAGGGTCCTAATTAACCTCCCCTAGTCACAGCCTGATGATGACATCACAATGCTATGTAAAGTTGATGGTAAGTGAAGGGGAGGCCCATTCATGGGATTCCTGGCAGCTTCTCTAAGGCAGGAGCTTCCAGCCTTCCTAAATATGTGCTCTTTGTAGCATTACTTGTGGGCCAGAGGGGATGGAATGCCATGCCCTTGCCTTTTGAAGAACCCTTTACCATCTCCTGGCCTGGTGTCTAGATCTGTTTTCCTCCAAATCCCTTCTCATCCAATTGCTCACCCATCACTCCTCTCTGCGGCCTTCCTGATTGGCAGTTTCTCCATCTAGTCAATGCACTTCCCTGTAGCTGTGACACTTTATTCTGTACTCTGTTATTGTTTTTTTACCTGTACTACCTCAACCTGTATTTACACTTGGTAATGAATTGATCTATACGAGCGGTATGCAAGGCAAGTTTTTCATTGTACCTCGGTACAAGTGACAATAATAAATCGATACCAATACCAATAGTCCCTGAGCTTCCCATCACTTTCCCAAACTCTCCGAACATTCCCCCCCACCCCCAGCTGTTTCTGCATTCGCAACCCTTCCCCATCACCAGCTTCTCATTCTTCTCCCAACCTCTTAGTTCCCCTCCAATCCCTCTGAAGCCTGTATTGACATTTTTAGGTGTTTTAATTTTGTGCCTTTTTGACCCAGCCATGTTTGCACATTCACAAGCTCCCATTAAATTATTCAGATTGAATCATGCAAATAGGCTTCCAATGAATTGCTACCTCTGTCATTTGAAGTGCAGAGGGAAAAAAAAAATCTCTACATATTGCACTGAAGCCCAGTTGCTTGTTTCTGACATCCTTGTAAAGGCTCAGGTTTTATTTTCCAAATTCCCTCATGAGATTTCAACCATCCAAGTTATTTTAAGCTTATCACCTATGACTCGGATTCCTTGGCAATTTCTAAAGGGCAGTGAACATAAGCACTGAACAGTTCCTCATTCTCAGTTTGAACCAGAGAACATTTTAAAACCGCTATTTATAGATGTTCAAATCCTCTGCCATTAGGTAATGTGTGTCTTGTTTTTTTTTCCCCACAGACACAACTGTTTAAAGTTTTGAAGGTAAAATGTTTTGAAGTAATGATCTTTCTTCACTGAATTCTTCTTATTCTGCAGTCTCTGGGGATTGGGGATGACTTGCTTCCACTCTGGTTCTGTGGGTTCTGAGCTGACTGATGAGGCCATTGTGGGCACCACAGACTCTTCCACAGGTGGGGCAGAAGGTGGCTGACAGGGGAGGGGTTACTTTGTGAAGTGGTCTGCTCCTCCTGTCACTTAGGCAGGGCTTCTGTGTGCTCCCGATGCATGGCATCGAGGGTCTCAATACCATCCTGAATGCTCCTCCTCTACTTTGAGTAGACGTGGGCCAGAGGTTCTCAGGACTCAGGAAGGATGTTGCACTTCTTCAGGGGAGCTTTGTAGGGAGTCCGGTGTCAGGCATGTGTGCTACATTGCCTGCCCAATGTAGCCGATGGAGAGGAAGTAGGACTTAAATGCTGGGGATGTTGACCTGGGAGAGGATGCTAACATTGATGTGTTCATTGTAAGTAGATTTTACAGATGAAGCATTGGTGGCATTTTTCCAGTGACTTGAGGTGCTTTCTATTGGAATTCAAGATCTCAGAAGCATATGGGGGAGGCAGGGGTCGCTGCTGCCAGGTGGACCATGAATTCTCTGCCAAGTCTGGGTCCTTGATCTTCAGTGGAATTATGGGATTACAGAAAGAGGTAAAAGGCACGATAGAGGAACATTCAGCTCATTGTACTTTTGTTGGGTCTTTGATTATTCCATTAATTCATGTCCCCTGCACCTTCCTGTTGTCCTTCAAGGGGCGGAGGGGGTGGAGAGTTCTCTTTCTCCAGTTGAAGTACAGGATCAGTTTAAGAAGATGCAAAACACTGCAACTTCCCCTGGGCCAGATTCACTCATGGTATCCCCAACATCGGCGCAGCAATCCATACTGTAGTGAAGTGCTGCTGACAGTGAAAGCACTTGCACTTATACTGTGCTCTTGACATAAGGAGTATCAAAGCACAATACTGAGTTGCAGCCATTGTTGTAATGTAGGGCATATACAGTCAACCCGTACATAGCAAGATCCCTCAACAGCAACATGATAATGACCAGGCAATCTGTTTCTTAGTAACATTGACTGATAAATATTGGCTCGTGTGCTTGGGAAAGCACCCCTACTCACAATTCAATACAATTCTGTATTGAAATTATTTTATATCCATTAGAAATTCATCTGAAATGTTCTGTGTGGGTGGCTATCGGATTACTGTTAGATAATGGAGGTTAGCATTATAGTTGTTTTGGACTGGGTAAGTGACTGTCAGACTCCCTGCCTCATCAGGACCATCAGTCATGGAATGAAGAAAGGAAGCCAGGGACGAAGTCTCTCAGCGGCTGTGGCCTGGGGTATTCTCAGTCCCAGCAGCAGCTGTGCATCTTGCTAACCTCTGTTATAGTGCTGCTTGGAAATTTGATTTGTGCCCAAGGCAATGGCTGTTACTGATTCCACTGTACTTGACCATTGCATGCTTCACCTGTGCAGGTTGCAAGGAGGAAATAGGGTAACTCCGGGGCTGCAGCTTGATCCAGTGGGTCACCGGACCCAAGGGTTGGTGGGTGAGGATGGTGAATTGGATCAAAGCTGTGGGGAGGATGTTGGCTGACAGGGATTGGGGGTTGTAATGGTGGGAGGGGTCTGTAAATGGCCAGCCTGTTGGGTGGGGATCAGTGCGTCAGAGGGCTATGCTGGAGTGGGAGTTTAGGCGAGGGCTAGGTTGGAAGAAGGTTAAGAGTTGAGGTGGTGGTGACACTTGCCAGTGGTGGTATCAGCACCTAAAGGAGTAGGGGTCAGTGGTTGGAGGTTGTCAGGCACTGGGGAGGTGGGGCTGAGTCAGATAGAGTGACAGCTTAGTGATTGGGGAGTTGCAGCATTGTGGGAGGGAATGGGGATGGTAGACGGGGCAGTGAGACAAAGGAGACCCACTAAGTAAGTACTGAAAGGAGACCTCGCTGAGTTAGGTTGCCAGCAAAATGCTGGGAACCAGATCAGGAAACTTCCCTTTAAGTCACAATGTAGTACGCCTGTCAAGCCTGCCTACCTACCTCTACAGGAGGGACTGCATTGAGAATCAGGATCCTAATAGTGGGGTCCAGCCATTCATTGCAGCTCACTGGTGACCACTGCATGTGTCTGGAGCCCTCCCGCATTGTGCCAGCAGCTGCAAGAGAGATGCCAGAATCTCGCCCATGAACTGTGTGATCCTGACAGTGAGGCCCTGATTTTCATTTGTGTTTTATTTTTTATAGAAACTGGATTGCATTGTGGACAAAAAAAAGTGGTGTAAGCTCCACCTAATTTCTAAGCACATATATTTTGAATTTAGAATTTCAATGGACCCAGGTTCTGAAGCCAATGTAGAGCACAAGGATGTTCATACTAGGCCCTTTCTAGATGATAAGGAAAAGAAATGCCTTGCTCTGCTGCATGGTACTGGTATTAACTTTATTGTTGGAATGTCTGGGATCCATGAGAGCAGCAATGTGTTCAGGTGGGGCTCCTAAAGTCATGGGATTGCAAACTGGCAAGGGCTGAGATGGGAGGGTGAAAACCTCTGATGGTGGGAGTGGAGGCCATTATATCCCTAATTTCCTGCCTGTTCCTGGTGGCCAAAGCAAGGAAAATTAAGCCCGATTAGCCTGGCTGTGGATAGATAATTTGTACAGAACTTTACACTTCCCAAAATAATTCCTGATGCTGCGCAAGCATTGAATCTGATTTGAGTTTGCAACTAATAGGAAAATTATCCTTCATCAATTTATGGTATAGTTGGTATTTGAGTACTTCCCGGATATAAAAGCTTGAGAGCACGTACCACCAGGTTCAAGGACAGCTTTTATCCCACTGTTATCAGACTCTTATATGGACCTTTCATACGCTAAAAGATGAACTCTTGATTTCCCAATCTACCTCATCATGGCCCTTGCACTTCATTTGTCTACCTGAATTGCATTTTCTCTGCAACTGCAACTCTGCATTCTGTTTTTTTTTACACAACCTCAATGTACTTATGCATGGCATGATCTGTCTGGATGGCATGCAAACAAGAGTTTTTCACTGTATCTCGTTACATATGACAGTAATAAACCAATAACAATAGTTATCTGTCACATGAAAATCTTTAAAGGGTAACAACAAAAATCTGACATATTGAACTGGTCCTTTCTTAAATGTGTGTGTGCCAGTTTAATTTGCCAAAGTTAATTAGTATTACTTCATTGTGGCTCCAGTAATGCTTTGCAGTATTTTTGCTGTTGCAAAGCATGGCTTGTAGTGGAAGGGAAGCTTAATTGAAAATAATAATTCATATCCTAAGTGCCTTTTAGTGATGAGAAATACGAGCACCTCTCAAAACTGCAAGCAGTGTTGCCTGTTGATGAATGGTGGCCTTATGCCATTTGCTTTTCCACCCATTCAGAATTAGAGCTTTGAAATTTGCACTGATGGGAGCCATAACAAGCATTGGTCTTCTTCACTATAAGGTCATCAGGCAGCACTGTTTATGGCCACTCTGTTTCACCTAATGGAGCTCCAGCCTCTTTGCTGCATATTCTGTGAAGTTGCACTTTATGTCAAATTATATTTTTAGAGCAATTTTGACTGCAACAGTATGTTATAATTGCAGCTCCTGTCTGATGGCAAACATTTGCTCTGCAGGGAAATTGGGAAGAATGATTTACTTAATCAAATTAAAGGAGTCTGGTTTTGACTAACATGACTGGAGGGGCTTATAAAAGTTAACAAATGTCACATAATGCCATAACCATGATTATATTACTTCACCACTATTGCAGGAGCAATATTGGCCAGAGCTATGGGTTCTCATCCCATCGAACAGCTAGGACTTTAAATTATAATCTGGAATATAAATTATAATGGTAACCAGATTATCATTAATAACTCAAATTGTCCCCTACTGTGCTTTGGGGAGGAAATTTGCTTCCCCTATCCAATCTGGCATACATGTGACTTTAGACCCTCAACAAAGGAGTTGTCTCAATTGCCTTTGGAAAGGAGCTAGCAAGCTGCTCAGCTCAAACTATAAACGCTGGTCTCAATAGTGACACTTTTTCATTTCATTTTTTGCTTTTCATTGTAAAACTACAAGATCATTCTAAAGAGTCTTGAGTGTGGCTGTACGTATTTCAGGCTGCTTTTGTTTATAGGTGCATCTCTGTGGTATAAATTCCATTCTTCCTAATAGCGGAATTCCAGTCTGGAAGTGGCACCTACTGCAAAACTTGGGATGGCAACTACGTACTTCAATATGACATTAGTAGAGCTGTATCCAGTTTCAGTCCGGGGGATGAATGCTTTTTCTACCCAATACGTCTTTTTGGAGGGCACATGTTGGCAACCTTTGGCATCCCTTTGATATACTTCTGGTGGGTCCAGTGATATTTCACAGCCGAGACCATTCAAAGGAGCTATTTCAGGTTGAGTGGCTCTGCCATCTGAAACCCAAGCCCCGCAAGTCACAGCTGAGCAACCTCCTGATGCTCTGTCAGTTATCGGGACCTAATGGAGGGACAAAACTTGTGTTGTTCACACCCCAGCTCTCTACTCTCTGAATAGCTGTGCGCCGTTCTACTGCCTTGGTACATTGTTACAAGAGTAGGCACCCCTCTACAATTTGGCAATAATATTCCTGTGTGCCTTTGGCAACACCTTACATTCCAGGAAACTTAGAGGAGTCTGCTGAAATGTCCAGGGGTAAGTCTCACACCATGAGGTGGCTTGCATACATTGCTGCTGTGAATGACTGTTGGTCCAATCATGCTCCAAAAATGATTACTTCTATGGATAGATTAACCATTTAATAATTAATGTCGACAATACACAGTCTGTCTCATTATTATGTTTTAAAAGTTAAGGTGTTATTTGAAATGTGAGGGAGCATGTTTTATTTGATTAGAAAACAGTAAGTAAAATTGGTAAGCTCCATGCTTCATGTTTGGAGGGTGGAGACAAGTTATTTGCTTCACGATAGCAACTTGATAACTTTGATTCTTTCACAGCATGTGGAAGTTGCTGGCATTTATTCCTCATCCCTGGCATCCCTTGAGTAGGAATGGAGTTACGTATCGACCAGTCCAGCCAACCCTGTCCATCTCGGAATGACAATGAGGTTTTTATGATCTGATTTATGATCTGGAGGCAGATACATTGGACAGGTTCAAGAGTTTGTTGGATAGGCACATGGAGGAATGTGAGATAGAGGGATATGCGGGAGGAAAGGTTTAGATAGTGTGAGGGTGGTTTGATGGACGGCACAACATGGTGGGCCGAAGGGCCTGTTTTGTGCTGTATGGTTCTATGATTGTTTTCTGGTTACTACTAATGATGCCAGACGTGTAATTAATTGGATTTAGATTTATTTAATGATTGGAATTGGGCTGCACAGTGATGCAGCGAGTTGAGCTGCTGCCTCACTGCTCCAGCAGCTCAGGTTCAACCCTGACCTCGTGCTGTCCGTGTGGAGTTTGCATGTTCCCTCTGTGACAATGTGGGTTTCCTCTGAGTGCTTCTGTTTCTTCCCATATCCCAAAGACATGCTGGTTGGTAGGTTAATTGGCACCTGTATATTGGCCCTGTTGTGTGTAACCTGGACTGCTCAAGCATCTGTACTGGGACTTGAGGTCCCAGTTTTATGGTTGGGTTGTGAGCTTCAGGAATGATTAGGTGAAGCATTATTCTTGTGCCTATTGTGCTAATCAATGAATGGACTCACCAGTTCTTAAAACAACTAACCGCACGGATGTGGGACCAACACAAATATTCAAGGAGAGCTGGATGTTCCTCCTGGCTTGGCAGACCCTGCCATCTAATGTCTGGGTTCCCTCCTGGATCAACTTGCAGGTTGGCTGGATGGAACCATTTGATGCCTAGACCTCCAATGACTGGTTGGCCATGGTGCATTGCATTTCTGGTGACTAAAGCTCACCATCTGACCACAATATTGGTGGTTCAAGGTCCCACTCCAGATTCTAGGGGACTGAACTGATCACTTACGCTTATCTCATGATTTCCTTATGGCTATTCTTCGATTTTGGAAAGGGATACGCTCCTGGAAACCATTTTGTTAAGTAAAACTTTGTAAATTGAAAAGGCTGGGTGAAATGCTCTGTGAGTATTCCAGTACAGTGGATTCCTTTGAGCACAGAGTGGAACACTGTTCATTTATAGTGCAAAATAGATTTGTAAATTGAAGGCACCTACCCCAACAAGTCAATAACTTTATAGTGAGGATCTGTAAATTGAATGTTTTAGAATTGAGGACTACCTGTGGGTCTTCCTGAGGTACTTGCACTGCATGGAATGCTTCTATATTGCTGAATACTTAATATTTTGTCCTTTGGTACCTGCATTGAGGATTGAAATTCATCTCAGACCTTGCATGAAGGGAGGTAATAGGTATAAGGAATTTCCATTATTTAATGTATGAAATGTCCCAAAATAGGGAAAAAGAATCTTCCCAGATGAGGGTAAAGGTATAGTGTTGAAAGATATCGAAGATGTATTTCCTTACTAAGAAAATTTATCCAAGGCCATGACCTAATTTAGATTTTACATTCTGCAGGATCTCTGGTCTATAGATGCACAGGTTAATGGGTTCCTGGTGGTCAGCATGGACTCAGTGGACCAGAGAGGTGAGGGGGGGGGGGGGGGGGCTGTTTCCTTGCTGTGTGTCTCTTTGATGTGCTAGCCAAGTCACTTACCGCTAGAAATTTCTCAGTGGCAGAGGTAGAGAAGATGCCTCTGCATTAAGATTCATTTGCAATGTGCAGAATGTCCAAGCGAAAATGGTTGGGTAAGTTGCCGATGGCATGCGATGGCTGTTCACAACTCGGCTTGATCATGACCATGAGGTATTAGGAAGAATCCTTATATACTACCCTCCTCCTATTTCTCAGCTGAGAAAGCAGTTGAATATCAAGATGTGGACACCTCAGTTGCCTCACTCATGTCTAAGATCCAATTTTTCGGTAGATCTCTAAACAGATTAGCTGCTTGTCCACCAACCATGCAGGTTAATTAAGCCCAGCTAATGGATCTCCTCCCATGCTGCAACAAGTATACTTAACCTGTGTGGCTCTTGGATGCTATTTGCCAATTTCAAACATAACTTGCTGAATACTGGAAGACCAACACAACTTGGGAGCCAGACAATTTTGGGCACTTTCACAACTGATGGTCTGTGGGGTTGGCTCCAATCTCAAAAAGGAATTTGCCTCCTGATGCCATCTTCAAGGAGACAGCATGGCCACTCTTTCAATATGGCACCCTTTTCAAGTAGATCTAAACTTGCCCTCTTTGGCTTTAGTTCTGTAAAGTTAAATCTCTGTGAGAACCTGCACATGATGTGATGGGTAGCAACCATTCAGAGACCATTTACTGGTAGTGAAGAGTTTCTAGGCAAGAAAGCACTCCCTGTCACACACGATATTGTACCCAAGACCTCATTAGATCTCCCATGGATCTTCCAAGTGAGCTTACAAAGTTAGTGCTGTAAAGGCTTGTAGTGTGACTGCCTCCCCCATGCAGTTGGACAATTTTATTTCAGATTGATCCTGAGCCTTTACAGACGTGACCTTCAATTGATCAGCTTGAGATGCTTTTAAATACAGTTCCAAAAGGTGACCGACCAGTGTCCAAGTCACTGTATCCTCCCTCCTCAATACATTCAAACTACTTTTCCACTAATGCCCTTGAGTGGTAAAGATGTTCCTGAAATTAATGCTAAACAATGTTGGTGCTCCAAAAGGCTGCATCCATTGCAGGCAGATTCCAGGTCTGCTATTTTAATGAAAGGATTAATGCAAACAAATGTTGACATTAAATTAGGGGACATTGTAATTTGATATGCAGTTGTGTGTTAATATGATGACCTGGATTTTGCTTGGCTTTGCTGGCAGTTTCTCAAAGAACTCCCATCGTTTACCCACGCAAGTGCCAACTTGTTCTAGACTTTGATTCAAATGCTGGATTCATGAATTTACTTGCTGAGGTCTGCCGGCAATTTCTTGGCTTCACTGCACATGTTGGTAGACTCCACATGGAGTCCAACAATGGAGCAGGAAAATGCTGAGGTTCCTGGTACTCTCAGCTTTACAAGCCCATTTATTTGAATGAGTATCATATGGGCAGGAGGAAGAAAGGCACGAATAAGGTAAATAAAATGTTTTAAAAAATAATTTTGAAGTTTTTTTTACTTGTACCTCATTTTAGGTGGGTTCTAAGTCTATCATGTCATTTTTTTAACTTTTAATACCATTTAAATGTTTCTGCATGTCGAGCACATGAAGAAACATTGAAAAGTTCTGACATATTTGATGGCTAAACTGGGGCTATGATTTTACTGCCTCATGAAGATTTCCTTAGCCATTTGGAGGGCAGTAGTTGCTCTGGTCACTTGACTACATCATTCAAGGCTGATGTGTAATGCAGGGACTTGCTGCTCAGCTGCAGGATCATCCCAGACTGCGTGGCTGGCTTTACGTTATATAGATCTAGCAAGTTCAGGGTACATGGAACACGAGCAGTATATGTGGTAGCAGGTTGCACTTAACAAAATCCAGACTAATAATATAGCACTGCATCATTGCCAGTAAGGCTTTGTACATTGAAACAGGACAGCAAGAACTGAATCTAATCATAAAATAAACTACAGAGATCATTTCTCAACTTTCATCTTGATGGTGCCAGATCAACTGTCTGGTTTACACCCTGCCCAGTGAAGAGTAACTTTAATTAACCTCATTGTTTCAATCAAGTTTGCTTCTGTTCTCTGAAATTACTTACCAACCAATGTTATGGGTTATTTCTGGTCATTCTTTATCTCACTGATTTTAGGAAGGGACAGCTTCAAGTTGCTTATAAAATAATTCTATTTAACTTCCTTGTGTTTATAATTGAATTACATTTTGCATTTTACAGAGACGTACGGCATAGAAATAGACCCTTCAGCTTACTGACTATCAGCCACTCATTTACACTAATCTGGGAGATCACTTGCTTTCAAGTGGCAGGATAACTAATGACATCATTTCTCTAGATCCTTCCCAGCAGCTGTTTTCAACCAAACTGCTTCGGAGTTTATCTTGTAAATTGCTGCAATAACCCTGATAAACTGCATTGACCTCTTTCGCTCAATACCGTCCGTCACCGAGTGTCAGTGGCTGCTGATGTCTGAAGTCGCCCATTTGAAAAAGAGCTTTGATCAGCACACTGAAACCCAGATCTTGTTAGTTTTCTCCTACTCTTCTCCTCCTCTTGCCTGCCCTTCATTTATGAGTGGATTTGTCTTCATTTTTTGCCCTCTGCTCATTCAATAGAGTGCATTGCTCACTTCCTCATGCATTGACAATCAACCTTTAACCAGAAGATAAACAAAAATGGCAGAATATTTGTTTGTGAATTCATAGCATTTATAAAATATGTTAAAAATAACATTATTTCCTCATTGCAATCGTAACTTTCATAAAAGGAACTTCTTGGGCAATCCCTCTGGATTGGGGATGGATCCAGTTCTGTGGGTTCTAAGGGTGGGGGGCGTGATGAAAACAAAAGGACACAATAAATGAAGAGGACGCCCTTCATGCCTGCTCTGTCATCAATAAAATTACATCTGATCTTTTACTGCAGTGCCACTTTCCTTCATTAACCCCACATCTCTTGATTCCCTGAAGAACTGAAAGTCAATCGATCTCCATATTGAATGTTCTCCTGGACAGAAAATTCCAAAGATTCAATACACTTTGGCTGAAGAATGTTTTTCTCATCTCTGAATAGTCAACCCCTTATTTTGAGACTCTGGCACTTGGATCTAGACACCCCAGCCAGTGGAAATATCAACTCTGCATCAGTGCTGTCAAGGCCCTTGAGAATTCAGTATGTTTCATTAAGATCACCTCTTATTCTTCTGAGTTCATGAAATTAGCCCACGCCACTTAACCTTTCATTCTAGGACAAACTGTCCATCCCAGGAATTAATCTAGTGAACATCTGCTACCACCCCTAAATAAATCTTCCCTCAATTTGGGGAATACAAACCTACTCACACTATTGTATACATGGTCTCATTAAGATTTGGTATAATTGAAGGAATATATCTCTACTTTGATACTCAAATATTCTTACTGTAAAGATCCAGCCAAGTAGACAGCACGGCCAAGAAAGCTCATCAGTGCCTCTATTACGATCATAACTTTCATAAAAGGAACTTCTTGGACAATCCACAGAAGGTTAAAGAAATTTGGCATGTCCCCTTTGACACTCACCGACTTTTATCAATGCACCATAGAAAGCATCCTATCTGGATGCATCACGGCTTGGTATGGAAACTGCTCTGCCTGGGACTGCAAGAAACTGCAGAGAGTTTGGACACAGCCCAGCACATCACAGAAACCATCCTCCCCTCCATGGATTGTCTATACCTCTCAGTGCCTAGGTGAAGCAGCCAGCATAATCAAAGACCCCATCCACCTGGTTCATTCTCTCTTCTCCCCTCTCCCATCAGGCAGAAGATATAGGAGCCTGAGGGCGCATCCCACCAGGCTCAAGGACAGCTTCTATCCCACTGTAATAAGACTATTGAACAGTTCCCTTATAGGATGAGATGGACTCTTGACCTCACAAGCTATCTTGTTATGACCTTGCACTTTATTGTCTGCCTGCAATGCACTTCCCTGTAGCTGTGACACTTTACTCTCTATTCTGTTATTGTTTTTACCCTGTAGTACCTTAATGCACTGTGTAATGAATTGATCTGTATGAACAGTATGCAAGACAAGTTTTTCACTGTATCTTGGTACAAGTGACAATAATATACCAATATCAAAGTGCTGTTTGCTTTCCTAATTGCTTGCTATACTTGACAATGTTCAGTTATTTGTGTACAACATCCAAGTGCTCGGTTGCTGCACACCACTTCCTCTGCTTGTGTTTGACCTGCACATCAGAGAGGCTCAAAGTGCTTAGTGACTTCCAGGATGCTTCTCTGGGTATCCTAATGCATGGGCTTCCATATGCAGACATGATGACTTGGAGCGCAGCCTCGTAGTTGACTTGTTTGCTGATGCATATGAGAGAGGGATTTATACTTCTGCAAAACAGAGCTCCTCTACCCACCTGCATCAGCTGTATGCACACCAATACCAGATTCCCACAACAAACACTTCATTCGGAACTCTGCCATAGCAACAGATTGCCAGGTGTCCATAGGATGAGATTCAAAAATGTTCTCAAAGCCTCCGTGAAATAATGTAAATTCCCCACCAATAGGTGGTGGTCCCTGGTTCAAGACCACGGTAAATGGAAAAGGAGCATTCAGGATTGCGTTGAGCATTTCAAGTCTGTGCCTTGGGAGGACAGAATCCTAGCGCCAATGGTGGAAGCAGTGCACCGTCTCCCGAAAAGAAATTGGGCAGGAAGGAGTTACAGATTGGGGCTTGTGCGTGGGGTTGGAGAAGAAACAGCTGAGAGGAGGCTGTTGATTGGGGCTCAAATGATGGTTAGTTGAGGTTACCAGTTATGAAAAGGTTACCAGAGGGGAGGCCAAAGATTTCTTACAGGGGTTGTTGGGGTGAGGAGGGAGCTCTCCTCATTCTACTTGGTGTAGCATTCAGCAGTCTAGACTTGGCATTCAGGAGATGGCTGTTCCTCGCTGAGGGCTTCCTGAGCTCAGCAGTTGTTAACTGTAAATTAGGTTTAAAATATTTTTTTATTTTCCAGAAGTATGCTTACTTAAAAAAAGTTGGCCATTATAAATTACATTTCATTTATATGTTGCCATTCTCAGTATAAGCCATATCATTCCATTTTCTTACAACTTTTGCACTGCACATTATGATATTTATTTTTCTTTTATTTCATTCCTTTAACAGATAGTCCAGGATTTTTTTATGGGGTTCCTGCCTCTAGGTGTACAGTGGTAGCAGGACCTTAAACTGTGGCCCCTTCTCTTAGAAGCTTTGCAGGAGTTGCACTAGGCTTCCCTCAGTACTTGGACTTGCACATTGGGATGTGCCAGTGTGTTAAGGTTCTATCTGTCCATGGGTTGTGAAGGATGGGATTAGTTGCATTGCCACGGAACTTTAGATTCATTTGGACGCTGCTTCACCACCTGTATCTCATAGAAAGGTTTGTGCAGAACACCCTTGACTTTTAGTCTGTGGTTGGCATGGAATGTCTTGGAGATCCTGCAGGAAAAGGAGATGGTGAATCCTTTTGGATGTTTTCCCAAGCAGGCAGCCAAATTCATTTGGATGAATATCTCCTCAGCAGAACTTTCAAGCAAGATCAAGACTTTGAGAAGGACCTTCTCTGTATACCCTTCAGGCACAGCCAGAGTCTCAACAACACACACACTGCCCTTGAGGCAGTTGTGATGGGGATGAGATGATCATCCACTTTCTTCTGGAATAAGCATTTGGCAGGAAAGTCTGGAAAATGGCGTGAAGGCCTTCGTCATGGTTTCTCCTAAACAGGCTGTTCCCGGGGGAACACATCCAGGCAAACAGAAACTGTTGCCGGGGCATCACCAAATTAGTGCAAGGTACCTTCTGGTCTGCTTGAAATTTGCAATTTTGCTAGTAAATCAGGCTCCCACTCGCATTGTGGGAGTCTGATTTAAACGTGTTAATGAGGAGCCTGCCTCTGATGAGTGGAGGTTGGTGCAGCTTGCTACCCCCACTGTGAAATGCCAATGGGCACTGATGTGGCAGACCCTGGGGAACGACAGAATCATCCAGCATGGGCACAGGTTCTTCAGTCCACCATCCATGCTAGTCATCAACCATTTATGCTAATTCCACAATAATCACTTTTTTAATTGATCCTTGATATGTAAGTCTTAACTCCCAACTACCCCCTCATAGACTCAAAATGTGGCTTGATGCATTTCTGCCTTTCTTGTATTTAATTACAATTCAGATAAAACTAATAAATAACCAGACAAAATAAAGTGAATGAGGGCAGGAATCGGCCCAATATGATTTATATCAGCTTGAAGCCAAGCAACTAAAGTCAAGTGTTGATGATGAGCAGTTGCAAGTTTAGAAAGAAATGGCAATTAATCAAATTTTGGATTTTATTTCTTTATTTAATTTGCTTTCCTCCATATGGTAATCCCTACCCAAACACATTAAAACCTGATTAGAACGAAGATCAGGCAGCCCTGCTGTTTGAGAGAATAGTGCAGCTTCCATCTTGGGGTGAAATTAATAAAACCATGTAAACAGGCGACGCTGTGTCAGTCACCCTGAATTAAAGATTTCAGTGAGCACAGTGAGATGTCTAAGGTGCCAACCTGCTGCATATCCTGTGTAAAATACAGTTGTGACTCTCAGCTTGAAGAGAAGACACATAGTGAACATCACAGAGAATGTGTCTCAGCCAGACCATTCTATTTGAATATTTGCTTAGAAATCTGTGACTGTGAGAGGCGAACAGACTATAGCAGCTCAGCATGAACACAATGACGTAAATGCCAAGAAGGGAGAGGCAACGAGATGGTGGAGAGTCTGTGCTGTGCATACAGATTGGAAGCTCATTGCTCTTCCTCTGCTGTTCACTGGCATTTCCTCCCATTCCTCCCAAATAAAAAGGGATTTGAGATGTATTTTATTACTAAAAGGATTAGATTTCCTTTCTGACAGTCACATTTTTAGCTTCATTGGCATTGCTGAGGAGATTTTGAATGCAAGAACAAAGTTGACAAGTAAGAACCCAAAACCCACTGCAACCAGAATCCTAAATAACATCACACTGTAAAAAAAAACATTTTTGGGCAGGTTGGATAATTTTAAGAGAATAAATTGTGCAGTAACAAACATAAATCTTAGAATAAAAGACAGAACAAAATACTCTGTGCAAAAGGCACAATGCTGAAAACCCTTGCGCTTATTTTGACCTTAAGCTTTTCAACCCTATCTCGCTTGAATGGTACAAATCGAGCATCAGAGGTTCTAGCTGATGAATACTAAACTCTTGAGCACAAATCTTCATGAGTGTTTTGTGCTGGGTTGAATATTTTAAGCATCCAGCAATCTGTGGCAGCCTCTTTATACAATTGTGAAAGTCATAAAGAATATGATATTTTCATCCATTTTAACAATGATTGGTAACTTGCAATCTCCTAGCACCTGCACAATATTGTTGGGAATAGAGTAGGCTCATCTTCATGATAATACTGTGAATTACAGCCATTAACACCAGATGCCAATGGGCACAGATTGTAACGCATTTAATATGTTATTCTCAATGCGATATCATAAAAAGGATAATGCCTTGGTCTTTGTGTATTTTACTTTTTTCTTAAAAGGGGCAGGACAATAATGGTGACACATTAAGGAAAAAAAAATCTGTACCAGGCATCATTAATGTTTCTGAGTTCACACTATACATATGTCCTCGGATACCAGCATAGATAACGATGGAACACTTAAAATGGGATTAAGTGTCAATGAAAATTAAAGGCTCACATTAGTCTATACCAAACAAAATTTGGCATTTACAATTGTTTATTGTTTGCTTTATAGTTGGTTTATAGCTATGGAGTTACCTAAGGTTTCTAAGATACAGTCATAGGCCCTTTGCCTTCCTCACTCTATCAAAACCCATGGGGTCTCTGTTTCCCACTATCCCTAAACCCACGAGGCCTTGGATGCCTGCACTGTCCCTAAACCCATGGGGCCTCCATCTCTCACTTTCCACAAATCCACAAGATCTCTGTGTCCCACTGCCCCTTATTCATAGGGTCTCTATGTCACCGCCCCCCCCCCCCCCCCCCGTCCACATACCCGTGAGGCTTCCTTCTCCTACCCTGCCCCGAACTTGAAGGAGTTTGTGCTCCTATGCTGTTCCTAAACTTATGGGACCTCCGTCTTTCAATGTTGGGTGGCTGAAGAGTTCTGGTGGGGGTCTGGGCCAGACCCAGCTTTCACGTTGAATGATTGGTGGGAGTGTGGGAGAACGATTGGCATTGGGGGACCAGATGATTGGCATTGGGGCAAGGACGATGGCAGTGGTCAGGGACACCCTCACCCTCGAAGAAAGCAACCAGTTGGTTGGGACGCCAGGTTTGGATAGGGGAGGAAGTGAACAGAGAGGCTGGGTGAAGGGGGAGGGAGCTGAGAAGTTGGGGGTCTGAGTAAGTGGGGATATGGCGGGAGGCATTATGGGGAAGGGGGACACCAATGGAGGAGGGACAGAAGACTGGAAGAAATAGGGGTTGGGGGATGAGAAAGAGGGCAGAGGAAAAGAGAATAGGCAAGATCAAGGATTGTGTCTCTCCATTTGTCTTGAACTTCGTTGCCTTTGGGACAAGACCAAACTCTGTCAAGTCTATGTATTAGCAACCTACCCAACATTAAACAAATTCATGCACTGGAATCTTCCACTCCTTAGACTTTAAATGGAAACTATTCATCCTCAATCCTGAGGAACTGCTGAAGAGAAGGTGCAATGCACTGATTTTAGAAGGAGTACATAGAGCATCGAACTGTACGGCACAGGAACAGGCCCTTCAGCCCACAATGTCTGTGTCGACTGTGATGCCAATCCAAACTAATCCCATTTGCCTGCATGTGGTCTATGTCCCTCCATTCCCTGGCTTTTCATGTGTCTGTCTAAATGCTTCTTAAATATTGCTGTTGTATCTGCTTCCACCACTTCCCCTGGCAGTGCGATACAGGCACCTACCACTCTCCTGTGTGAAAAACAAACTTGCCTCATAAGTCTCCTTTAAACTTTCCCTCAGTCACCTTAAAGCTATGCCTTCTAGTATTTGACATTTCCATCCTGGGAAAGATACTATAACTATCTACCTTATGTCTGCCTCTCATAATTTTATATACTTTCAGGTTGCCCCCTCAGCCTCCAGCACTCCAGAGAAAATCCAAGTTTATCCAACATCTCCTTATAGCTAAAACTCTCCAATCCAGGCAATATCTGGGTGAACCTCTTTTGTACCCTCTTTTGCCTCCACATCCTTCCTATAGTATGGCAACCAGAACTCCACGCAATCCTCCAAATGTGGTCTTACCAAACTTTTCTACAGCTGCAATATGACTTCCTGACTTTTATACTCAAATCCCTTTCAAAACTCCCTCCTTTCACCTTAAATCTATGCACTCTTGTTTTTGATATGAGAAATGAGATTCTGATTATCTACCCTATGTCTCATATAGTTTTATATACGTCTATTAGGTAACCACTCAGTCTCGTCTCCAGTGAAAACAAGTCCAGCCAATCCAACACAAAAAGCGCTGGAGGAACTCAGTGGGTCAGGCAGCATCTGTGGAGGGAAATGGACAGTTGGTGTTTCGGGTTGAGATCCTTCATTTGAATCTCGGTTCAGTTCAGGGTCTTGACCCAAAATGTCGACTGTCCATTTCTCTCCATAGATGCTGCCTCACCCACTGAGTTCCTTCAGTGCTTTGTGTGTTGCTCCAGATTCCAGCATTTGCAGCCTCTCGTGTCTCCAGCCTGTCCAATCAGTCCCTGTAACTATACACAAAAAGTGCTGGAGGAACTCAGCAGGTCAGGCAGCATCCATGGAGGGCAATAAACAGTCGACGTTTTGGGCTGAGACCCTTCATCAGGACTGGAAAGGAAGAGGGTGGAAGCCAGAATAAGAAGGTGAGGGGGAGGAGCACACTCGGGCAGGGGATAGGTGAATCTAGGTGAGAGGGGGAGAAGATGTAATAATACCCCCTCACCAGGACTCAGCTTATTACAATACAATTACCCCTGCCTCAACCTATGAAGGCAAGCATGCCATATGCTTTCTTCACCACCCTATCTACATGTGCTTCCTCTTTCAGGGTGCAGTGGACTTGAACCCCCTGGTCCCCCTGTTTATCAATATTCCTTGGTGCCCTATCGTTATGCATGTCTTATGCCATTTGCCTTCCCGAAGTGCAACATGTCGGGATCAAATTCCAGCTGCCAATGGTCCTCAACGTCACCAGCTTCCGTGTCATCAGCAGACTCACTAATCATTCCTCCTACGCCACTTGTCACTGCCTTCTCATCGCAAAAACATCCTTCCATCACCATCTTCTGCTTCATGTTGATATGAATTTATTCATGAGGCTTTTGCCTGTTTCACAGGAGAGCTTTCATTACCAATAATAATGTCTCCTGGAAGACCTGACAACTATAAAAGCAGTGGTAAGTGGAAGGAAAGAATGGGCTGTCTACTTTCTATCTAGTATTTAAGCACTAATCAGTGAATAAAAAGATGAAACTAACTTTGCTTATATTAAGCTTTGAATGTGTGAGATTCGCAAAAGCAGTATATAAATACTAATTCTTCACTTGATTGAACATGATTCTGGCACTTAAGTCCTTTTGCTGTGTATTAGGCTATATCATCCCATAATGTTCCCTGAGCTTCTATTTTCCCCTTCTCAGAAGTCCACTTTAGAGGCAACCCACATTGGAGGAACTCAACGCCAGTAAGTGATGTGGGAGAGACGTAGACCATTTAGTTCTTTGAAGCTGTTTTACCATCCATTGAGATCACGGCTGATCTGTGACCTAACCCCATATATCCTCCCATTTCCATGTATCCCTTAACACATTTGGTTAATCTTTCAATTACAGATTAAAAATTAATAATTGATTGAGCATTAATGTCTGTTTGAAGAAGAGTTCTACAGTTCTTTGTATGCTGTCTTAGTAACTATATCTTTGAAAACCCTGGGTATAACTTATGCACAATGACTATAGTCAGAGATTTCCCAACTAAAGAAAATAGCTCCATTCATGTTTTCTGTCAGTTCCCCCTAAAATGATGATCAAAGCCTATCTTAACCTTCAAAATTCGAGTGAATCAGGTCTTACTCTCTGCAGTCTTGTGATTTAGCTCTTGTAACACTCTGGTAAATCTATGCTGCATTCTCTCCAAGGCTTTTTGGCCTTGGAGAGAATGCCCTGTTCTGCTCACAGTACTTGAGATGAGCTCCAACCAATGCTTTCCACACTTTTAGTATGCTTCCATATAAATAGCAGCCAAATCTTAAGCAATCCCTCTGGGTTGAGCACACCTTGCTTCCATTCCCTGTTCTGTGGGCTTTAAAGGGTTACTGAAGCTAATGTGGGTCCCATAGACACTGCTGAAGGTGGGTCAAAGGGCAGGTTGTCAGAAAGGATCTGCATTCTTTCTGTTCTTTTAGCACATGATTTGCTCCTGTTGCAAAGATTTGAGATGTGCCTTCCCTGATGTTCCTTCTCTATTGTAGGCAGTTATGGGCCAGGGATTCCCAGTGAGGTTGTGGCACCTTTTCTGGGAACCATTGATGACACTCTTGAAGTGCTTTTTTTTTTCTGATTTCTTGGAGATCTTTTGCTGTTTCAGAGATTGGGCAAGGAATTGTTTTGGGAATCTGGTGTCAGGCATGCCCATTGATACAGGCTGAATTTAGTTAGAGGCTTGATGTTGGGGATGTTAGTCTGGGGGAGGAAGTTGATGTTGGTTTGCTTATCCTGCCAATAGATCTGGAAGATTTTGTGGCGATGGTGATCCTGCTGTAAGTTGTTAATTTCTCAGAAGTGTACAGGAGGATAGGTACACTGCTGCCAATAGACCAATGAGTTAGGTGCTACGTTTTTGGTCCCGATCTTTGAACAGTTTTTTTTCCTCCAGGTAGCCAAACGCAATGCTGGCGCACTGGAAGTGGTGAATTTCATCATCAGTTTCTGCCTTCACCGAGACATGGAAAGTGATCCTTGTTTCCCAGGGTCTCATTTGATTTATTGTCAGGGGTGTTGTTGAGCAGTGGGGGCAGGTTGGTAGCGAATATTGGCCTTATGGATGTTTAGTGTAAGGTCAATTCTCTCGTACGCTTTAGTGAACAAGTCAGTAATGATTTGGAAATGGGCTTCTGAGTGTTCACATAAGCAAAGGTTGTGTGTGTACTGCAGCTTGATGAGAGAAGGTGGGGTGACCTTGGTTCTGGAGTGTGGGTAATATGGGTTGAACGTATTCCAGTTCATTGTGTAGCAGACAATGCAAATTAACTTTTGAGTGTAGCCAAATTTAAGAAGGGTTTTCCACAATTTCACGGGGATGACAGAATCAAAGGCTTTTGTGAGGCCAACAAGGGCCAGGTATACAGTGGCTGAAATGCCCTGCATTTTTCCTGTCATTGTGTGGTATAGATCATGTCCATTGTACCTCTTAGTGGACAAAGTCTGGGAGAAGCTCTTTGGTCTCTGGGAGGAGGTGGTTGAGGATGGCCCTTGTGATGACTTCTCCTGATACAGACCTGAAGATGGTCTTGATTTTAATATTTCAAGATCCCCTGCCATGCTCTGCTCTTCCCAGATGAGGGAGATGAGGCTGTGAATTTGTGCCAGAGGTTTCTCTCTGCCAATTTGATAACTTCAGCAGGGATACCATCTGTTTTTTTTAGCAGACATATGGCCTTTTCGGCCTCTTGCTGGGATTGCGGCAAGATTGGACCAGATCGTGCACTGTGGGAAAGAGTCATAGAAACAGACCCTTTGGCCCACTGTGTCCATGCTGACCTTTTTGCCTTTAATGATCCTATTTTCCAGCATTAGATCTGTGTTCTTCTGTGCCTTGCCTATTCAGGTGCCTGTATAAATGTTTCTTAAATGTCGCGATTGTATCTGATTCCACCACCTCCTTTAGGAGCAAGTTTTAGATATCAACCACTCTGTTTAAAAAAAAACTTTCTCCTTAAATCCCATTTATAAACTCCTTCCTCTCACCTTAAACCTACTCCCTCTTGTTTTTGATACCCCAACCATAGGAAAAGGATTCTGACCATTTCCCCTATCAATGCCTCTCTTAGGTCATCCCTTGGCCTCCTTCGCTCCAGAGAAAAAAAGCCCAGCCTATCCAATCTCTCCCCATAACCAAAGTCCTCCAATCCAGGCAACATCCTTGCTGATCTCCTCTGAACTCTCTTCAGTGCAACCACATCCTTCCTATATTGTGGTGACCAGAACTGCGCACAAACTTCATGTAAGATGGAGTCCTGGGTGCTCGTGTCTATGACTGTCTCAGTCGAGGAGTTCTTTGAAGTGTTCCTTCCAGTGGGTGCTGAGTGGGTGTCAAACCTTCCATTTCTGGATCTCAGCAGGGTGTGCTTTTGGTTGTCTCAAGTGAAGATAGTCTTAACAACTCTAAAGAATCCAACCATGCTGTGGTTATGTGATTGTTAGATCACCTATTCCATCCATCGACTCTCTGCAGGTCATTTTTTTTTGGTAGATTTTGGTCTTCAGACTCTATAGACCGGGGTGGGGGGGGGGGGGAGCGTGGGGTGGGGGAGGGTTGACCTTGAAGTGTGTTTAGTTATCTATCTAACAACTCCTTGCTTTTATAGTTAATTAGTTCCTGGGTCATCTGATCATTCTCATCAAACCAGACTTGGTGTTTTCTGGTAACTTGTATAAGTAACAACTCATCGATATTTCTCTGTCCGCTACATTGTACACCTGTTCAAAAAAATCCCATAAGATCTTTAAGGCATGACTTTTCTTTACAAATAAGGCCAGAAGTGGGGACAAAGTTGAAAGTTTTGCGAGGTCAAATTTGTTTGGTTTATTACAGCATAAAGATGTCAGATGCAGGTTTTAAAGTATGGATTTGGCAGGATGATTTGGGAAAGATTTCATTGGCTTGGAACCATGATGCAGTCAAGAAGTAAGAGAAAACCATTACATTTAAGGACGGAGAATAAGGAGGTAATTGGACCTGATATAAGGATGAAGGATGGTAAGCAGGAAATCACTAATCCAAAAGGGAGTTATTGGATCCAGCGATGAGCAAGAGTAAAGCACAGAGGGAGGATGGAGAAACATTTGCAACAAATTGTTTGCTGTAGCAGCAGGAAATGGAAATGAAACGTGTTTGAATGTGCAAAATTTTGCTTTTGTACTTTGGTACCACTCTCCTGTAATAACCCACCACCCTTGATTCCTTTAATAGCCAAAAACTCTCTGTTATGTTTTAAATGTATACATTGATTCAGGCTCCTCAGCTCTGTGCGTAAACAATTCCCAAGATTCACCAGCTCTGGATACAGAATTTTTTTCATCATCACAGTTCCCCTGTCATTTTGAGACTGTGATCTCTGATTCTGGAAGCTTCCATCAGGGTCAACGTTATCTCCACATCTACCTGTCAGGACAATGAGAATTTTGTATGTTCCAGTGAGTTCACCTCCCAATCTTCTAAACTCAAAAGAGTAGAGAGCCTGGTCTGCTTATTATCTCCTCGGTGGATGCAATTCCCCATCCCGTGTACAAATTTGGTGAATCTTGGTTGGCCTTCCTCTATCTCAAGCATACGGTAGGGAGTCACCTCTGTATACAATATTCCAGGTTAGGTTCTACTAGCATATAATTGCAATAAGGTACCTGTACTTTTATAATCAGTGTTGATGGAATGGATGCCAACAAAGTATTTGCCTTTCTAATTGCTTGCTGTTCCTGAATGCTAACTTATTGCCGTTTATAAAATACTCTGTGTTTTTAATTTTACCGAAGTGGGTGACTTACAGACTTCTCCACATTATTTCATCGGCCATTCACTTGGCCTGTCTATAACTCCCTGAAACCTCTGCATCCTCCACACAATCTCCCTGCATCCTCCACACTATACACACTGGCACACATCTCTGTATCATCAGCAACGTTGGATATATTATTCCTGGTTTCCCCTTGTTCAACTCCTTGATTTAGATTGTGAACAGCTAGACACCCAGCACCAATCCCTGCAAATTCTGCTGACTACAACCTCCCAACCTGAATATGACCTGTTCATTCCTACTCTCTACTTTCTGCCTGTGAACCATTCATCAATCATGTCGGTATATTAACCCTAGTCCCATGCACTCTAATTTTTTTCAGTTTCAGATTATTTAAAGGCTCTGAAAGCCCAAATGTATCACATCACCAATTTGCCCTTTTCTACCCTGTTAGTTACAAATTTTTAAAAAAATTATCAAACATGATTTTCCTTTCACAAATCCCTGTTGATTCTGCCCAATTGTATGGCTATTTTCTAAGTACACTGTCCCTAATTATAGATTGGTCTCTTCCATCTTATAGAATAAGAACTTCTAACATCTGGGTTTTAATCCAACAATTTTTTTTTGTTTTCAAAGCAGCATTGTTGTTTCTACTGACAACCTTGAGTGTAGAATGAATGGATTAGAGCCTGCTGTTTCAAAGGTAAAACAGAGGATTGGAAATGGACCGCAGTTAGTACGACAGTTTTCATTCAATATTTTATAAAGTGGCAATTGTGAAGTGGGGCAGGAACTGTGGACAGAGGGAGCAGAAGAATCGCATCTCTGAAATGGAATGAAGGAAAGGATGTTTGGGAGCCACTGGATCAGGTACTGTAGATTTTTCAGTTACTTTTCTCCCCATTCAGGCTGCTGCCACAAACTTTCAGCCTTCTTGGGAGATGAAATGACACCTCACAGTAGACTATATCCATACACTAGTGTGCTTTCCTCTGCAATCCAATACTTCCCACTAAAGCTCAGCAGAATAATTCTGACTAATGAACGGAGGTTCTAAACAGCTGCTGTCAGTCTTGCTGAATGTGGTGCCCATCAGTCCAGATGTGTGCTCAGAATCGGTGAAGTGCGGATCACTTCATTAATTGTATGTTCCACAAAAGAGTGATTTACAAAGAATAAGGATGACCGTGCATATTACCTCAAGGCATATTTTTATCTTAAAAATAATGAAGCTTCTTAGAATGACGTTCCTTTTAATTATTTCCAACTCTGCTTTTATGCAAGTGCATAAAAGGAGTAGATATTACACCTCATTGTGTCTGTTTTCTGGGTCAATAAACCCGTGCTCTGCTTCTCAAGAATGTCTGAAATATCTTCAGCTCCACTGTTTAACCATGAGGTTGTCTGGCCCCTTTCACATGCTTATGAGGAACAATATGTCTCTTTCTGGATCAGAGCCTGACTGGTCTGTCCTGATTGGAGCAGACCCGATTCTACAGTCAGTTTTCCCTGTAATGGATGCAGCGAACAAAGAAGGTTGGAGATGGAGCAGGGAAATCAGAGCACTGCGGGCATATGTTGTTCTCACGCCTGAAACTAATTCTTCTGGGACTTTCCTGGGGCTGGCTGCTGGTGAGCACTGGAGTGATGCTTAGGGAAGAAGTGAGCCATCTCTGGAGATGTTACTGATGTTGACAACCCATTGAAGAGCCAATTCAGGATGAGTCTTAGGGCACCAGTTTTGGCTGTGCCTTGTCTGTGTGCCAATGGCTATGGCCCTGGTAATAAGCCAAACCCATTATTTCTCCAATACGGACCTGGTGAGCTAAGTGATTTAATTATTAGAGGAGCTGTTCAGATATTCTTTGGCACGTACCCTTTTTTTTTAAGAAGCTTTGAATCTTTTACTTCACAGTAATTATAGTATTAATTATTTGTACCACTTGAGTGGATGAGATTGTGTGGAAACCCATTCCTTACTGGAGACGTATTATTCACTTGTTTTTTTGCCCTTGCAAGATGATCCTTTAATGATTGTAGAAATCTCACATGGCAAGCTCTGCTTCCTTTCACTGCACTGAATGTGTCCATATTATTGTCTCCTTCAGTTCCTCTTTCTGCCTCAAATGCCAAACAGTTTCCGCCAGAGGGCAGCAGTGCTGCCAGCCTGTGGTTTGTCTGATGATAACACGCCACATCAGGTCACATGACTTCATCTCCTTCAGTTCTTTACCACATCTGCTTGGTACCAGCCTTTTGACATGTCCAGCCTAGACTGTTAAGAGCATTGTGTCAACACACATGCCAAGCCATCTCAATTTCCTTCTGTTTTTAAACATAGAACAGTATTGCACAGGAACAGGCCCTTCAGCCCACAATTTCTGTGCTGAACACGATACCAAATTAAACTAAATCCCTTCTGCCTGTACACGATTCATTTCCCTGCATGTTCATATGCCTATCTAAATGCCACTATCGTATCTGCTTCCACCACTCCCCCGGCAGCCCGTTTCAGGCATTGGCCACTCTCTGCGAAAAAAAAAAATTGCCCCACACATCATCTTTAAAATTTCACCTTTTCACCTTAAATGCATGTTCTCTAGTACTTGACATTTTTACCCTGAGAAAAAATTCTATCTACCCGATTGATCCCTCTCATAATTTTATAAATTTTTATCAGGTCTCCTCTCAGCTTCCGACACTCCAGCGTAAACAACCCAAGTTTGTCCAGCACATACACTCTGATCCAGGCAGCATCTGGGTAAACCTCTTCTTGTACCCTTTCCAAAGCTTCCTCATCCTTCCTGCAATGGGGCAACCAGAATTATACACAGGTAGCAGGTTTTGTGTACATTCTCTGATACCACACTTGCTGTGAGATATTGCTCAGCTGAGGATCTTCCACAGTCCCTTGTTTGGAAACTTGTGAGCTGTTCTACTGGTGAGCTTCCAGCACTTTGAGCCATTTAACAACACACTGAGGACTTGCATTGTTCTCCTTCCCACTCGCTTATTATATTACAAACTGTGTTATCTAGATAACCTTAACCAAAGTCACATCCCTTAGCACCTGTTCCCCAGACGCTGTGTGTGTTTTCTTTCATACCTGGCCCCAAGGCAGAGATTGAAGTGATTCCCAGGAAATAAATGCTGGAACTCCATTTTATCTCACAGGGCAATGGTTTAATGATTATGGTATGGATATAATCTTCCTTAGGTATAGTTTACATAATAATGCAGGATGGGGCCGATGTGTGGCATGACCATGCATGATAAACTTATGGTTTAGAAGAGAGAGAGAGAGTAGAGGGAAGGAAATCTCAGGAAGTGACCTTGCATCATCCTTCTTGGCCTGACGCTGACTTGGGCTTTTGTTAGAGTTCTGGTGACTGCAACTTTGACCTAGAATCATTCAGCACGGAAACAGGCCCTTCAGCCCATCGAGTCCACACTGACCATCTAGCACCCATTTGTGCAAATCAAGCTCTTGACCTGAAGCGTTGGCTGTCTATTTCCCTCCACAGATGTTGCCTGACCTGCTGAGTTCCTCCAGCCGTTTGTTTTTTGCTCCAGATTCCAGTACTTGCGTCTCCAGCACCCATTTGTACTGATCTTACATTATTCCCATTTCATTTTTCCTTGACGCTGAGAAGTACTAGCCTTCAGATATTCTGCTGTAAAAGCTCCATAATGTGGGTATGTGAGAATGAAATATAGTGACACCAAGTCTCTCTCCATCCAGACAAATGTAGGAATAGACACTAATAAGTCCAAGCATACATGTGGGCTGATGTATCACCATCAGCTTCTATAATGAAGACTGACATTTGTGCTCAAGCAGCACCAGACTCAACAGGCAACCGTTCACTCCTGGTTTTAAGGCTCAGTGAAAGGTGAGCTTCTGTGGACCAGTTACATGTGAACCACAAGTGCCTTTCCATTTCTTCTTTGAATGTCCTGATTTCCCTGAAAGGCAGTGATTTCCAGATTATACCCACTCTTTGCATAAAGTTAAAATTGGTACTCCCTGATCCCTGAATCATCCACTGATGGGAACAGCTTCCCTCTACTTACCTTATCTGAACCCATCATAATCTTGCACACCTCCATCAAATCCCCCTCCACCACCTCGTCTCCAGTGAGAACAACGCCGGCTTTTCTCATCTAACCTTGCATCTGAAATCCCTTATTCATGGAACCATTCTAGTAAATCATTTCTGTGCCCTCTGGGAAGTTCACAGATTCATGGGCAGGCATTTAAATTTGGTAATTTTTTGAGGGGCAATTTAAATAGATGTATTATATATACACGCATCCTTAAAGTGCAAAACCATTATCGGAGGGTTTGGACACTTTGCTAACCCTCCCCCTGAACACACCATATATCTGTCAAAATGAAAAAAAACTACTGTAAAATTAAATTATTTTCTTTTGTTAGCTGAATATAGTTTATTTGGGGTAGTTACATTAATTGCATTTATTTACTTTGGATAAAAGATCATGGTTCTATGAAGTTAGTTAAATGAACATAAAGAAAGGATTTGCCTTTTTCTTATTCTGAATGTGCATTTGAACTTGTGTGTACTATATCCAGTGATAGAGTGAACAGCTGCTTTAAGTCTCAGTTCAATTGTCAGCATTACTGTGCTGAGCTTTTCCAGAATGTACCATATCTGAGGGGATAGCACATTGATGACAGGCACATGTGGCAAGTGTATTACTCCTCACTGCAGAGTGGCCATGGTTCTTGCAGTTTATTTTCTGTTTAAAAATAGAATATAAATCACGAAGTCAAAAGTCTGCCTTTATCGCTGACCCTATTTAACCTGGAATGTGTAATAGTCTGTCTTCAGTTTGCCACTGGACTGGTTCACACAGTAAATCTGGCAGAGTGTTATGCTTGCCTCGCATGATCTTCCTTCCAACAGGACAAGGGAGCTGCTCGTGGGTCAAGTGGAATTATGGAAAAGAAATACTTCAGGGATCACCGCCTTGGACATTTATCCAGCTTTGTGTCAGAATACGAAGAGTTCAGATCCATTGTTTGTTGAAGTGTTAATGGCAGAATTACGATGCCTTGCACAAATGCGTCAGACAGGACAGGCCCTGCCCATGCAGTTTACATTGACAATTTGCCAGCTGATCACCCCCAGCTTCTCATGAATCTGTGCCAGGATAATAACTGAAGAATGGGATCTTCATCTGAGCTTACTTGAGGGCAGACATCATTCAAAGCTGGTAACAATCCGGTCAACAAGCAGATTTCACCTCCGAGGCTGCTGCTTTAGGGGTGTGATTTATTTTCCAGTTGTTTGAAGAGCTGGACCATGATTAGATTTGTGCTGTATCCAGTCTCCACTGATGGTTGTGGACTACCAGATTATTATACACATTTGATTAAAGCCACACAGGTTTAAAAATCTAATAAGAGTTTGATCAAGAGAGTGGCCCTAAAGGTGATGTGTGAGGGGGGATGTGTTATAAAAACTGGACAATCAGAATTTTCAGAAGACCAGCCATCCTCTTTAGCCCCTTTTAAAAATCTTTAACTCTATTTCCCATTACATACTTGCCCTGAAACCATGAGGAACTGAGTGATGACAATTTCAACCCAGTTGACTGAACAGGCAGTGATGTTCACCACCCAAGCTCCTGGGGATCTTTAAGATATTCCTGCATCATCTTGATGATGTCACTCGGATTCAGTGTCTGTATTATGCAGCCTGCGGGACAATGAATTTGCAAATATTATTCTCAGTTGGAAGGCGTGCTCTGATGTCTGATAAAATCCAGTTTGGTGCTGTATGCTGCATGCCTTTAGTTGGATGTCGGCTTTCTGACATCAGGCTTTCTATTGTGCCAACCCATTGCCTTTCATATGCAGCGTGCCTTGTCGCTGAGTCCTCTGGAGAACCTGGGGTAGGCCTAGATCTCCATCCTTGCTGCCTGGTTCACCTCTACGTTTCCCTCTGAATTAGTTTGTGTCAGTATCGGAGTCTGTGGCTGCACTGGTTAAACTGTGAATTCGCCATTACTGTCACGTGCTCTTCCTGCGCTGCCTGGCCAGGTCGCAGTTCTTGGGCTTCATCCATTAATGGACCCACCCACTGCTTGGGGTAGTTTGAGGTTTCCATCACAGAATGAGCTGCAAGTGACAGGGCCCAAGTACTGCAGGACTGCAGGGGAGATCGGACTGCTGCTGCTGCTGGATCTGTGGGTTGCATTTTAGCACAGGGTGTCTGGGTACTCCAGCAATGTGTTTTCCAGGAAAGCGGTGATGGTTCTATAAAGCAGGAACTGTAACCTCTGGGGGCAGAGGCCTTTCACCTTGGCTCCACTACCACCCTCACAGCAGTATGTGGATGCAGCCAGCGTTCGCATGGGCTGTGCAGCAGAGCCATACGACGTGCTGCCAAGGAACAGCCCTCGTTGCTTGGTAGCCACACCTTTAGTTTGTTATGATGACTCATTGTCAGTTAGCACAGCAGCCTGCAGGAGAATGAAAGCATCGTGACTGCAGCCAGGGCACCTCCGCTGAGGTGATGGAGTCTGAAGCTGGGCCTTCTCACCCCAGAGCTATGCAGGAGCACTGGGACAGGGAATGCACAAGGGTGATTAGTTGGATGTTGCATGTCGTTATTTACAAATCTTAATTGGAATGTTCACTTTCTAGCAGCATTTCACATTTTTTTGCATTTGCATCTTAACAGACATTGTGATGGGCTGTGAAAGGGAGAGTAAAACATGGCGTTGTTGGGGAGTGAAGGGTGGTCAGTTGCACTTGGATGAGTTCTTTATGGATTGGAAGAGACTGTACAGGTTGCCTTCCTCTGCCTCCTCTTGCTTGTCTTACGCCTACTCTCCAGCTTCTTGTAATATTGTGTTACAGTGTGGTTCTCATTTGTATGCCACCCACACTTCCTTGGGTTGCACTCCGGAGCCGGTGTGTGTATCATCAGTGAGTGGCCTTTGCCATCCAGTAACCACCTCATCAGCTGCTCTAATTACTCATTTGCGGATGGCACAGTGAACTGCAGGGGAATGAAGACAGCGTGACAGCAGCCAGGACCCTCAAATTGACCTGCATGTTCAGTGCCAGAACTTGCACCCCATCCTGTTGTTGAGAGAGTGGAATCTGTTTTGCTTCCAAAACTGGGGGAAGTCAACACAATGCACCCACAACCTGACGAGCATGCAGTGAATGGCACTGGGCACCGTGGGAAATGCCACAATCCTTGCACAGCTTTCTGTCTGCTGGTCTTGGACCAGCTCTCTTTGAATGGAGGGTCTTTGTGACTTCCCTTGTGCAGTAGTGAACAGCAAGCTCCCAGATGTTGGTAGCATCTCCCACTTGGGCCTGGAAGGAGCCAGGTACACGAAATTCATTGGAGACGCAAGAGACTGCAGGTGCTGGAATTAGGAGCAACAAACAATCTGCTGGAGGAACTCAGCGGATTGAGAAGTATCTGTGGGAGGAAAAGAAATGTTGACGTTTCAGGTTGAAACCCTGCATCAGATGCTGCTCCACCCACTGAATTCCTCTGGCAGATTCATTAGTAGGCATGGTGAAAATGGACTGTGGATGCAGTAGTTGGCAGGTTTCAGTGAAAAATGAAGTACAGTTGCCTAGCACATGGTACCTTGCTACAATTCAAGTAGAAAAGCTGCTTGTGTGCACACTGGGCAGATATGGCCTCTGATGAAAACCCTCTAACCCTCGATTCCCCCTTCCTTCTCCCTCTCTCCCTCCCTCCCTCCCTCCCTCCCTCCCTCCCACCTTCGTCCCTCCCTCCTCCACCCCCTCTCCCTACTCATTCTCCCTCCCAGCATTCCCTCTGCTCTGTTCCACAGTCATTCTGTGGTGAAGATGAAAGCCCATCGATGCGCGCATGTCTGCGAGCGAGTGCCTTGTGCAGAAGCCTGCAGACAGCAAAGTCCTTCAGCATCAGCCAAGTTCCTCCTTGTGGATTTATAGAACTCAGGCCAACTCTGGCATGTGGCAAAGTCTTGCAGAGTAGCCGTTACAACAAAAAATAATTTTCCAGCGACTACCCTACAAATGCTCAATAACGTTGTGGCATCATGTTGGTGGGGTTTGGGGTGTCCTTCCTGCAACTTCAAGTGTGTCAGTCGTACAAAGTTAATGTAGGATGTGAGCTGGAAAGCCAAGCTCCAAGCTGAGAAGACTGGCATCATATCAGAGTCGCATGCCAATTGCTACTTGGAAGTGGTAGAGACAGGTACAATTAAGATAAGATTTTAAGATATCTTTATTAGTCACGTGTACATTGAAATATACAGTGAAATGCATCCTTTTGTGTAGAGTGTTCTGGGGGCAGCCCGCAAGTGCCCCCAGAACTGTACATGGATGGCAAAGGTTTAGAGGGAAATGGGCCAAATGCAGGCAAATGAGACCAGCTCAGTTCGACAACTCAGTTGGTGTGGACGAGTTGGGCCGAAGGGCCTGTTCCTGTGCTCTATGGCAATCACTTTACCTTGTTGCCTGCAAGTAGGGGCTCATTGCACACCCACCAATGCACTCACTGCTTTGAAGCCTGGTGCCTCACGGCATCAGCGTGTGCACATGCTGTGAATTCTGCTTTGCACCTTGAAGGGTTTCTGTAGTGTTCAAATGCCTGGAGCTCCTCCTTTTCCCTCTACATCTTCCACCTCCCACTGCATTTATCAATGTAACAAGCGTGATAAATGAAGAAGAGCAAGTAGTTATGTGTGCCCTTTCCATTGGGACGTTGCAATTCACTGGACAATTGTTTGGTTGTTTTTCTGCTTAAAAAAAATAGATGTACCTTCAAAAGAAAAGAAAAATTGCCCAGTTTAGCTTCAGAAGCTGGCATTGAGAACAGATACAGCAAAAAAAGGAAAAAGAAATGATTTCAAAAATAGCAGTTTATTGCCTAGACCTCAGAAACCTATTTTTCGGTAACGTCTATTTATAAGAAGTAATCAGTCAGTTGGACGAAACTTCAATTTGCAACAGAATTTGGAAAAAACCTGATATTCATTCCTTCAGTGGCCTATTTCTCAAATTGTAAGCATGTTTATATATTCAAAATCAAAGCACTGCTGATGTCGGCACTCGGGAGCTTGGTGCGACAGCAGGAAGATGGTTTAAAAATAGAACTGCCAACAAAACTGATCAATATTAACAACGTGCACAGGAGATTGTTTCCTTATAACAACGTGAAAGTACTGCAAAATGTGAAAATACTGCAGGCTCCCCAACACCTTCACAATATTCCTTCAAATGGGTAACAAAGGAAGAAGTTTAAAACGTTGCCAGGAATATCAAGATACTTTGAGTCTATAGCTCAGGACATTATATGTGCTTTCGTCACAAGGGTCTATATCAGTGCTGATGTAATTGCTCTGGATAATGGGTATCGATTTCACACTATTCAGGAAATAGTCTTTATGGACTGGGTCGTTTCTGTTTTTATTGTGTTGGTCCAGGAGCTAAGAGTCATTGCACAATGACTAAAAGCGATTATTATTTTTACTTGCTGAACTATCAATTAAGCCTTGGTGACCAAAACTGGTGATTAGTCAATCAAATGTTCAAACTTTGACAAATAGCATATTTTATCATCTGACTTATTGCAGGGTCACAGTCTTGATTATATAATTTAATATGATCCTTGATGTCGCCGAGAAAGAGCCTAAGCATGGGTATAAAAGATAGATACCTGTGGAAGTCCTTTCCCTAATGACACAATGAGCCAGAAATTTGGGTAGCTGTCCTTGATGTGAGCAAGAGGTACAGGGTACATACTGATGTTCACCCATAGGTCTTAGAGTAATAGAGCTTGCAAGTTGCCATATCCTGGCAGTGAAGAATGGAGAGATTCTGGTGAGCAATTGACAGTGTAGCATCCTTGGGTGAAGCAGGTAGTGGATGTAGGGCGGGATGAAATAATCAATTATTCACTGCTGACAATGCATGGCTGTTAGTCAACCAAGGCTTCAGGCCCTGACAACCACCTGGCTCACTGCACACAACTCGGGGGGGAGTTGTGCTAGTTGGGTTCTGAAGGGAACTACTGGTGTTTAACTGTTCTCAGGCAAGTAAGTTCCCTCTTGGGCAGAGTTGCTGTAAGTGAAGAATGAGTTGAGTGATTCTCATTCCACTCAAGTTTATATAGGTTCCAACATCAAAACGTGACTCTCCTGGGATTCCCCAGCATTACACTGGGGAATGCGCACCTTCCTCTCCATGCCAGTCGGCCTGTCATAGGATTGGAATCCCTGTTCATCTGAATGGGGAATCCTGACCTGGAGGTTAAGAGGAAATTTTTATTTATTTTTCTACTTTTGTTTTAATGCTTTTAATTATTTCTTAATGTTTAACATATTAATTAATTTTATTTATCTTTATTTTCTAAAAATGATTTTGTTCTCGTTATTTATAGAATTGTTAATAGTTTTTGAATGTCTAGCAGCTTTGACAAGATAAAATGATTCGGATGAAAAAGTAGGTGGGCTGATTAGTAAATTTGCAGATGACACAAAAATTGGTGGAGTTGGAGATAGTGAGGAAGGTTGTCAAAGGATACAGTAGGATATCGACCAGCTGGAAATGCGGGCAGAGAAGTGGCAAATGGAGTTTAATCTAGATAAGTGTGAGGTGATGCATTTTGGGAGATCAAATACAAGTGGAATTATACAGTAAATGACAGGACACTTAGAAGCATTGATGTACAGAGGGAACTTGGGGCTCAAGTCCATAGCTCCCTGAAAGTGGCAACACAAGTGGATAGGGTGGTAACAAAGGGGTATGGCATGCTTGCCTTCATCAGTCAGAGCATTGAGTATAAGTGTTGGCAAGTCATGTTGTATAAAACTTTGGTTGGGCCATATTTGGAGTATTGTGTGCAGTTCTGGTCACCGCAATACAGGAAGGATGTGGAAGCTTTGGAGATGGTACAGATGATGTTCACCAGGATCTTGCTTGGATTGGAGTGTATTAGCTATAAGGAGAGGTTGAACAAACTTGGATTATTTTCTCAAGAGTGTTGGAAGTTGAGGGGTGACCTGATAGAAGTATATCAAATTATGAGAGGTATAGATAGGGTAGGTGGTCAGTCCTTATCACAGGGTGGAAATGTCAAATACTAGAGGGTATCAGCTTAGGGTGAGAGTGGGCAAGTTTAAAGGAGATGTGTGAGACGTTTCTTTCCACAGTGTAGTAGGTGCCTGGAATGTGCTGCTGGGGAGGCAGAAGAAGCAGATGCAAAAACAAAGTTTAAGAGGGATCTAGACAGACACATGAACTGTCAGGGAATGGAGGGATATAGACTACGTGCAGGCAACTGGGGTTAGTTTGGATTGGCAACATGCTCATGTTGATGTGATGGGCTGAAGGCCCTGTTCCTGTCCTATGTTCTGTTACAAGAGGCGAGGCTCAGCCTGTACCTTTGCCTCCTGTTGAGGGCTGTTCAGGACATTCTGGAGGCAGGTTCTCCACAGTCGGCTGCCTGAGGTCTGGTCACCACTGACACCTTGCTGCCCATTTCCCAGAGCCAGCTCATGTGGCTCAGGTTAGTCCGGGCATTGGGCTGAATCTAGTTTGGTTCATCTCATCAGTTGTGGTTTTATGCACCTGTTTAATGAAATGTGAGCAGTATATCACCATTCTATTTTTTGTTTTACTGATTCAAAGGACTTAACTGTCCAGTCCAATCTTTTTCATTTAGATACACACTGATAAGTGATGCTTTTTATAAACAAATGTGAGCTCCACTCCATTATGTTGCAAATGCCCAGTATAACTGTGCATTTCTCTTCTACCACTGCCAGTGTCGTTTCAGTGCTGTGCCTTCAAGCACAGAGAGCAATGAATGCTTTTTGAAACACACCAAAGATGTTTAAGGATTAACTAATAAATCAGCCGGGACCTTGTGCCAGCAGCTGCTTTGAAGATTACCACCCACACTCAGTGGTTCTTCTTTGAGCATGATGTTGCATTTCTGCAATGTTTTTTCACTGTCTTTTATTAGGCAAATTTCAAAATATTAAGAGGTAATAAATTTAAAAAATAATGCTGGGAGAAGGCAGTTTACAGATGGTGTTTTATTCTCATCTAACTAAGGTAATACGCCTGTGGATAAACTTGGAATAAGCATTATCTATTCCTTAAATGAAACAAAAAATATGATTGTGGGACTGATGGCAGAGATGTGATGACTCTTGGGGAAACGTGCTTTGAATAGCTTTTTTTAAGCAGCACATCTGAGATCAAAAGGACGGTATAATCTTTCTTTCTATTTGTCTTTATGAACTTCAATTTCTCTTTTCCTGTCTAGCTTAAATCCCTACAGCTATGATGAAGGTTGTCTGAGCAGCAATGAGGATCACATTCCACTGGCTGCGCTGCCCCTGCTCGCAATCTCTTCACCGCAGTATCAGGATGCAGTTGCAACAGTGATTAACCGAACGAACCAGATTTATAATGAGTTTCTGAAGTCAGAAGATGGGATTGGATTCAATGGCCAGGTTAGTCTTGGATCCTGAAAGCAGGTGAGAAACGCAGAACGCCAAGGGACAATTGTTCAAACCACAATAACTATTAAGGTGCAATTAATAGTTCCGGCTTACAATGTCCCTGTTGGTATCAAGTTGAGCAAATAAAACCTAGACCCCTCTTTTGGTTGAAGTAGAATGAAAAGGCCATACCATGTCACTGATTATATATTTGGGTCTTGCACATTCCCTTTACCTTTAAGTGACCAGAATTATTTCTCCCCAGTGTAATTAACCATTGTGAGAGGTGGGTAACTGCGGCTGCAGAATTTTGCCAGGCAAAAGAGTGAAGCAGCTGTAGAAGGAAATAAAAGGGGTTATCGGAGTCTGCTCATCCAGCAGCCGAATGTGGTGGATGGAATTGATGTTCCCAGCATAGCCACTCGTTATCAGTTTACAGTACAATGGGAAATTCTTATAATACTTTGATAGTTTGTGTACTGGGTGGTGAACGTAAGGAATGGATTGTTCAAAAACAATGGACACAGGATTGAAGAAGAGAATTTAACAACATTTGAAGAAACTAATTGAGATCTATCATACTTGCACCCACTTGGATGCACTGAACACTTCCTTCTTTTTGATTCTATATTTTCTAATGTACGTAAACCGTGAAGTTGGAAAGTGTCAGGAGGGTTGTGGTGCAGTAATGAGTGCAATAACTTTTCACAACTGGCACACCTCGGATGTCTGCCCGTCGCAATGTGGACAAGACATTTCTGCCACATGAAGATCGACTTCTGGTCAAGTAACGTTTGCCTTGGAGCCTGCCAGCAGATGGGTGTAGTGGTAACCTTTTCCTTCCTGGTTGGTGAAAATCCTTATCAGCAGCTGAGATTGGAGAAACCTGGCCTTGTCTCCAAGGCAGCTCCCAGTTGGAAGGAGCTTGGATTTGGTTTCAATTGGCCATGGAGGGCTGCAGTTCCCACACACCATACTCAAAGAGGATAGGATGCTGATTTGTCCCTCATCTTAACATCTTCTTTATTGCCCTTCATCACCTTTTAGTGTTCTTGGCTTCCTCTTTTATCCATGAAGTATGAGTGGTTAATGATGGAAAATTAAGTTATTTTTCCTTCCAGTTGACACTTTATTTAGATAGGTGATGGGCATTTGCAGTTTGTAGTGTTACATTAACGTGACTGCCAATTATTTGGTCCAAAGATAAAAGCAGAAGATGCTGGAAACACTCAACAGGTCCGGTAGCGTCAGTAGAAAGGAAAACTGAGCTAAAGTTTCAGGCCAAAAACCCTCCGTCAGAATTGGTAAAATGAGGAGAAAAGTGATCCACAATGGATGATGCCACAATTCTTTCCACATGTCACAGCACCATATAAGGACAGATGGTTGCAGGTTACTGACTGGTGTTTTAGGTAATTAACTGCTACACATACTCTCCGAATTGAGCCTGAATTACCCCAGGTGAGGTAAGACTAACACAGCTGAGAACCATTCAACCCGGAGCACTTTTAAAATTTATTAAAACTATGTAAACACTAATATAATATAAAACACTAAAATAACTTTGGATATTACAAGAATTTGAGAAGAATAATTGTGATATGCAATACTAGAACACAACATACATTGATAGCCTCAATGCTATACAGGAGATTCTGCGGACGTGAAAGAGACTCCTGGATGGTACAGTAGCATGCAAAAGTTTGGGCACCCCTGGTGAAAATTTCTGTTGCTGTGAATAGCTAAACGAGTAAAAGATGATCTGATTTCCAAAAGGCATCAAGTTAAAGATGACACATTCCTTTAATATTTTAAGCAAGATTACTTTTTTATTTCCATCTTTTACAGTTTCAAAATAACAAAAAAGGAAAAGGGCCCGAAGCAAAAGTTTGGGCACCCTGCATGGTCAGTACTTAGTAACACCCCCTTTGGCAAGTACCACAGCTTGTAAACACTTTCTGCAGCCAGCTAAGAGTCTTTCAGTTCTTGTTTGGGGGATTTTCGCCCATTCTTCCTTACAAAAGGCTTCTAGTTCTGTGAGATTCTTGGGCCGTCTTGCATGCACTTCTCTTTTGAGGTCCATCCACAGGTTTTCAATGATATTTAGATCGGGGGACTGTGAGGGCCATGGCAAAACTTTCAGCTTGTGCCTCTTGAGGTAGTCCATTGTGGATTTTGAGGTGCGTTTAGGATCGTTATCCTGTTGTAGAAGCCATCCTCTTTTCACCTTCAGCTTTTTTTTTACAGACGGTGTGATGTTTGCTTCCAGAATTTGCTGGTATTTAATTGAATTCATTCTTCCCTCTACCAGTGAAATGTTCCCCGTGCCACTGGCTGCAACACAAGCCCATAGCATGATTGATCCAATGTGGTGGTTAACAGTTGGAAAGGTGTTCTTTTCATGAAATTCTGCACCCTTTTTTCTCCAAACTTTCCTGCATCCTCACCACAAAATTCAGTGTCAGAAGTTTGCAAAGGAACATCTAAACAATCCTGATGCATTTTGGAAACAAGTCCTGTGGACTGATGAAGTTAAAATAGAACTTTTTGGCTGCAATGAGCAAAGGTATGTTTGGAGAATAAAGGGTGCAGAATTTCATGAAAAGAACACCTCTCCAACTGTTAAGCACGGGGGTGGATCGATCATACTTTGGGCTTGAGTTGCAGCCAGTGGCACGGGGAACATTTCACTGGTAGAAGGAAGAATGAATACAATTAAATACCAGCAAATTCTGGAAGCAAACATCACACCGTCTGTAAAAAAAAAGCTGAAGGTGAAAAGAGGATGGCTTCTACAACAGGATAACGATCCTAAACGCACCTCAAAATCCACAATGGACTACCTCAAGAGGCACAAGCTGAAAGTTTTGCCATGGCCCTCACAGTCCCCTGACCTAAACATCATCCAAAATCTGTGGATGGACCTCAAAAGAGCAGTGCATGCATGATGGCCTGAGAATCTCACAGAACTAGAAGCCTTTTGCAAGGAAGAATGGGTGAAAATCCCCCAAACAAGAATTGAAAGACTCTTAGCTGGCTACAGAAAGTGTTTACAAGCTGTGATACTTGCCAAAGGGGGTGTTACTAAGTACTGACCATGCAGGGTGCCCAAACTTTTGCTTCGGGCCCTTTTCCTTTTTTGTTATTTTGAAACTGTAAAAGATGGAAATTAAAAAAGTAATCTTGCTTAAAATATTAAAGGAATGTGTCATCTTTAACTTGATGCCTTTTGGAAATCAGATCATCTTTTACTCGTTTAGCTATTCACAGCAACAGAAATTTTCACCAGGGGTGCCCAAACTTTTGCATACCACTGTACGTTGCCTCCGTGGTGCCAGGGTCAGGGACGTCTCGGATCGGGTCCACAACATTCTGAAGGGGGAGGGTGAACAGCCAGAGGTCGTGGTACATATTGGTACCAATGACATAGGCAGGAAAAGAGATGAGGTTCTGAAGAGGGAATATAAGGATTTAGGTAGGAAGCTGAAAAGCAAGACCTCAAGGGTAGTAATCTCTGGATTGCTGCCTCCGCCACATGCCATTGAGAGTAAGAACAGGATGATTTGGCAGATGAATGCGTGGCTGAGAAATTGGTGTAGGGGGCAAGGTTTCAGACTTGTTGATCATTGGAATTTCTTCTGGGGAAGGTACAACATGTACAAAAGGAACAGGTTACACCTGAACTGGAAGGTTTGCTAGAACTGTTAGGGAGGGTTTAAACTAGTTTGGCAGGGGGATGGGAACCATAGTGATGGATAGGTCAGAGGTTGGTTCATTTAGTGTACAACTAGATGCAGAGTGTAGGAAGACTGTGAGGAAGGGTAGGTAGTTGAAAAGGCAAAATTGCAGTCAGTTGGATGGGCTAAAGTGTGTCTACTTTGACGCGAGAAGTATCAGGAACAAGGCTGATGAACTTAGAGCATGAGTAAGTACGTGGAACTATTACATGGTGGCCTTTAAAGAGACTTGACTGTCACGAGGGCAGAAATGGCTGCTGGATGTTCCGGGGTTTAAAGGTTTCAAAAGGGACAGGGATGGAGGTAAAAGAAGTGGGGGAGCGACTTTGCTGATCAGGGACTGTGTCACAACTGTAGAAAGGGAGGATGTCCTGGAGGGATCGTCCACTGAGTCAGTGTGGATGGAAGTCAGAAACAGGAAGTGAGTGATCACTCTATTGGGAGTATTCTACAGACCCCCCCCCCAATAGCAACAGAGATGCTGGGGAGCAGATCGAGAGGCAGATTTTGGAGAGGTGCAAAAATGACAGGGTTGTTGTCATGGGTGACTTCAACTTGCCTAATATTGATTGGCACCTCCTTAGTGTAAAGGGGATAGATGGGGCGGAGTTTGTTAGGTGTGGACAGGAAGGATTCCTGACACAGTATGTGGACAGGCTGACTGGAGGAGAGGCCATACTGGACCTGGTACCAGGCAATGAGCCTGATCAGGTTTCAGATCTCTCTATGGGAGAGCATTTTGGAGATAGTGACCATAATTCCTTGACCTTTACCGTAGCCTCGGAGAAGGACAGGAGCAGATGATATGGGAAAATATTTAACTGGGGGAGGGGGAATTATGATGCTATTAGGCTGGAACTTGGGAGCATAAATTGGGAACAGATGTTCTTGAGGAAGTGCACAGCAGAAATGTGGAGGTTGTTTAAGGAATGCTTGAATGTGGTTCTGGATAGGTTTGTCCCATTGAGGCAGGGTAGGCATGGTAGAGTGAAGGAACTGTGGTTGACAAGAGATGTAGAATATCTTGTCAAGAGGAAGAAAGAAGCTTACCTGAGGTTTAGAAAGCATGGATCAGACAGGGCTCCAGAGAGTTACAAGGTAGCCAGGAGGGAGCTTAAGAATGGACTTAGGAGAGCTAGAAGGGGGCATGAGAAGTCCTTGGCAAGTAGGATCAAGGAAAACCCCACGATGTTCTACACATATGTGAAGAATAGGAGGATGACTAGATTGAGAGTAGGACCGATCAGGGATAAAAGAGAAAACGTGCCTGGAGTCGGAAGAGGTCGGGGAGGTCCTTAATGAATACTTTGCTTCAGTGTTCACCAGTGAGAGAGACCTTGACATTTGTGAGGATGGTGTACGACAGGCTGATATGCTAGGGTATGTCGACGTGAGGAAAGAGGATGTGCAAGAACTTTTGAAAAAAATTAGGATAGATAAGTCACCGGGGCCAGATGGGAAATATCCAAGGTTATTAAGGGAAGCGAGGGAAGAGATCGCTCTGCCTTTGGTGACAATCTTTGCGTCCTCACTGCTGCAGGAGTAGTGCCAGATGATTTTGGAGGGTGGCAAATGTTGTTCCTTTGTTTAAGAAAGGGAGTAGGGGTAATGCTGGGAATTACAGACCAGTGAGTCTTACTTCATTGGTGGGCAAATTACTGGAGAATATTCTTAGAAACAGGATTTATGGGTATTTAGAGAAGCATAGGCTGATTAGGAACAGTCAACATGGCTTTGTGAGAGGTAGGTCGTGCCTTACTAGCCTGATTGAATTCTTTGAGGATGTGACAAACACATTGATGAAGGCAGAGCAGTGGATGTGGTGTACATGGATTTTAGTAAGGCGTTTGATAAGGTTCCTCATAGAAGGCTTATTCAGAAAGTTAGGAGGCATGGGATCCAGGGAAACTTGGCTGTGTGGATTCAGAATTGGCTCACCCATAGAAGACAGAGGGTGGTGGTAGATGGAGCGTATTCTGCCTGGAGGTCGGTGACCAGTGGTGTTCTGCAGGGATCTGTTCTGGGACCCCTGCTCTTTGTAATTTTTATAAATGACTTGGATGAGGATGTGGAAGGGTGAGTTAGTAAGTTTGCTGATGATACGAAGGTTGGTGGTGTTGTGGATAGTGGAGAAGGTTGCTGTAGATTACAAGAGGATATTGATAGAATGCAGACCTGGGCTGAGAAGTAGCAGATGGAGTTCAACCCGGATAAGTGTGAAGTGATACACTTCGGAAGATCAAATTTGAAGGCAGGACTCTTAGCACTGTGGAGGAACAGAGGGACCTTGGGGTCCCTGTCGATAGATCCCTCAAGGTTGCCACGCAGGTCGATAGGGTTGTTAAGAAGGCGTATGGTGTGTTGGTCTTCATTAGTCGGGGTATTGAGTTCAAGAGCCGCGAGGTAATGTTGCAGCTCTATAGAACTCTGGTTAGGCCACGTTTGGAGTATTGTGTTCAGTTCTGGTCAACTCATTATAGGAAGGATGTGGAAGCTTTAGAGAGGGTGCAGAGGAGATTTACCAGGATGTTGCCTGGATTGGAGAGCACGTCTTATGAGGAAAGGTTGAGTGAGCTTGGGCTGTTCCCTTTGGAGTGAAGGAGGATGAGAGGTGACTTCATAGAGTTGTACAGGATGATAAGAGGCATAGATCAAGTGGACAGTCAGAGACTTTTTCCCAGGGTGACAATGGCTAACATGAGGGGACATAATTTTAAGTTGATTGGAGGAAGATATAAGAGGGATGTCAGGGGTAACTTCTTTACACAGAGAGTGGTGGGTGTGTGGAATGCGCTGCCAGCAAAGGTTTTGGGAGCAGATACATTGGGGACATTTAAGAGACTCTGAGATAGACATATGAATGATAGAGAAGTGGGGGGTTATGTGGGAGGGAAGGTTAGCTAGATATTAGAGCAGGATAAAATGTCGGCACAACATTGTGAGCCGAAGGGCCTGTACTGTGCTGTAATATTCTATGTTCTAACCCTTTCTACAATTAAAAAATACACACATGACACTTGATTTATGCAAACCCTTCCCTTTTGATTGTATCATCTGTGTGTGATCTATTCCTTATAACTCCTTGCACTGTTCAATTTAATGAGCACATTATCAAATTTCACAGGTCAGTTATTTTGAAGGGGAAGAATTCTTCATTTTATCAGCATTATGCAAAATTCTTCTCTTATGTTTGTTGTGAAAGTTCTGCGTATAGTGTGGCAGACCAGGTAAGCAAATTGTATCCTAGAATTGGTCTTATTTATTTCTCTGTATGAAGGACTCCTTTAGGAGATTATTCAGCTTCGAAGGTTTTTTTTAGAAATCCTGTGGTTCCTCATGGATTGCTGAAATGGGAGACTTGGTCAATTTTTATGAGTGAAAGCCACAACTACCTTTGAGTACACCTGCCTGACCATCCTGAGTTAAATGTGTTTGTGTTGCACGTTTGGCTCGAGTGTTTCTGTTTTAATTTTTTAAAAGCATTTTCAGGCTTATCGGCTTAAATTGTGTTTCTTTTTTCTTAAAACTGGAAGGATCCAACAGGAAATGACTTTGAGTACCCACCAGTGCACAGCCTATACTGCCTGTACAGGTTAATACAAACTTAGCATTTGTTTAACATTTTCTGTTCACAATTCCAGAGGAAATTTATGACGCTGCTTTTAATCTCCACAGATATTGTGGGTTGGACACAATCCCGTCATAAGATGTGGTAACATTCTATGCTCAGGACAGGTTTTTAAAGATAGCTGTGGGATTAGTTTTTTTTCTGGTGGATTGGAAGACAGGAAGAGATTGTAGAGTGAATCAAGACTGAAGTGATTTACTCTGACTGGAGATAAGATTGATTGCTTGTCTCAAAAAGATAAAAGCAGCCTTTGATTTTCTGTTTCCCACTGTGTACACAAAATAACCTGATTTATTTTTAAAGGCCTAGGCAGTTAGGAACACATATACGTACCCTCAGAGCTTTGGGCTATTGATTCATGCTTGGTTGCTACATTTGTATGCATGCATATGTACATGTGTGTATATAGTCCCAGACTTTTAAGTGTAGTGAGCAATTATTGCACACTATCATATTCATCTCAATTAGTTCAAATGCCAATGCTGCCCACGATTTGTGATACAATGTTACTTCCATCAATTACTGCACGGATCCTCAATGATGGGGAAATGAATACTGAAGCCATTAACTAATTGAGTCGTTTAACTTGATATGTGTTTTAAAAAATTATTGTGATTGATAAGAGCCAGTTTTTTTTTAATTTAAAAATCCTTGTTTTCTATTTTTTTTCGCTTTTTAACCATCCAAAAGGAGAATCTTGATATTTTTGAGAAAATCGGTTATTTGGAACTCAATCCAACTCGAGACAAGCTCTACTTCATAATTTGGAGCAATGGAAACTAGTCAAGCAAAAGCTAGGGTCAGGGTCATGCCTTTCAGCCAAAGATCTAGACTCCTCCATTATGGTCCCCCCATACATCCCATGTCACCACCGGGATGGATCCACCAGAAAGGGCTGTGCAATAGTCCATCGTCGGGAGGGACTGGTCCTGAGACTCCTCAACATTGACTGAAGACCCCATGCAATTTAATTGCCTTAGGTCAAACATGGGCCAGCAAACATCTAGCTGATTACCACTTACTATCCACTGTCAGCTGATGATTCCGTATTCCTCCATCCTAAACTCTACTTAGAAGAGCATTGAGTAGCAGTGGGTCAGGGGACTTCGGGATCCATCACCAAGAATGACGTCATCACTGACTGAGTTGGTTGATCCTTTGCTGACCATTTCTCCTGCCTTGGTATCTCACCACCTATAAATCTCACCTCAGTGTTATCTCCCAAATTGTACACAGTGAATGAGGGTGAGCTGGTGGCCATGAATATGAAATTGAGTTTTTTTTATTACCATCTTTCTTGTACCCTATCCAGCTTCCTGCTCCTATCAAGGGTGGAATAAAGCTGGTGTCGATCAAGGGGTGAGTGTGTTTTGAGCTGGAGGGTTAGGTATAAGGCTCCAACCTTTTTCTCGATGCTTTCAGCCCAATTGCGAGCCAGGGCTCTGGTAGACATCCCAGCAGTGACACGTACTGATTTTGACGTGGAGTTCAGGACTTGCAGATATGCCTTTTTCTTTTCTGCTAAGTTGTTTCTGCTTCAAGTTGTGCCTCATTATGCCCTGCAAGAGAAGTGTGTCTGTGACAGTGTGATGTGAGTGTCACAGTTGAATAGTTGGCTGAGTGGGGAGGCAGTGAGTGTGATGGTGAAGCAGCACATGTGAGTATCTGGAATCAGTGCTGTTTGACAGCGATTGTTAGGAGGTGAGAGTTGATGGAAGGAGTAAATTGTGCAGTGCCAAAAGCTGGCAATGTAGCTCCTAGCATATGGAACTTGAATTCAGCAGCGTTAACCATCTGTGAGAATTCTTGGTGTATTGTGTCCAGATTCTTGCAGCTCTCTCCCTAGCATTGACCTCCAGGGCTATTTTCTCCCGCTTCACCTGTTCTCCTGCCCATCTTCTCCACCAAGGTCTCCAGTCCTACTTCTCTGTCCCAGTGACCTCCTCATTTCCTGGATCAGCTTCTGCCAGAACAAGCTCCAGGTTCAGTGCACCTCTCCTTTAAGCAGGCCACCTTCATCAGTATGAGCAGCTCACGGGATTGGAGCCCCAATGAAACACCCAGTCAGTAGACAGCATGGTTAGCACTGGCTAAGCATTATAATTATTCCAGTCAGTAGGCTGCGGTGAATTGGCAGGCTGTTCGCATCCACTGAATGGCATGGGCTAATCACACTTTGTGATTTCCCCCACCCTGTTTCAGAGGCTGGTAAGGGGCCATGGAATTCTGCCCCCAATCCTAAACCTGTGTAACATCTAGCTTAATTCTTAGGCGTGAACCCATGGATTATACTCCAAGATTATGTGCAGAGGAGACATGATCATATAAAAACTGTATAAAACATCCTTGTTGTCAGCATCCCTGCTTTAAAAAAGCATCAGAAATGAAGTATAATCCTTGGATCCTTCATCCTGAATATTTAAAAAAATAGTGTGCATATACGAATAACATAAACCTGTATTTTCGAATGCTGATCGTTAACTATATATTATTTTCCCCAATAACTTGTGATGACACCAGAACCTTCAAAGATCTTGCAGTCTGATACTTATGTGTATCTGTTTGCCTCTTAAGTCACTGCCACTGATGTTCATGGTGAAGAGAAACTACGGACAGCTTTTATGCATAAATAGGAACAGCTGCCTTGATTTTAACATTGATGAGGAAACGAATAGACAGGAGCTGTAAGAAGTGACCTTGGTAGTGTGAGACCAGGGTGATTTTTAACTCCCTGGTTTCAACCCCAGTCCCCTCTCAGCTTCCCATCCAAGTCTCTGTTACTTGGACCTCAAGGAATGGTTCTTGAGGAAGTTGCATTTGGGCCCTGTGATCAGAATCCTGGAGGTGTAGGGGGTGAGAGCCTGAGTCAAACAAGGCCGATGCTTCCCTGATGTTGGAAGTAACAGGCATGCAGATGGTATTATAAGAACTTTGCCACTTATTCAGAGCGATTAAAATTGAAGACCATGAGAAAAGGGTGAAGTGTCGTGGGTAAACTTCAGGTGTGATTTTAATGGTCTGTAGCTGGGTGAATGAACAAACGTTTTCATTGGACACCCTAAGCCTAAGCCCACAGGCCAGCCATGTTATATGGCTCTGTTGCAAGCATCAGAGGTCTCCTCCATGTAGCAACTGCTCTGGACTAAGATGAGCAGAGAATAACACCGTGATCACCTCTGGTCTGAGCCTGATGTCAGGTCTGGTCTTCAGTTCGGACAGGCAGGCTGCATGTTTAGACTGGGGCAGGTTGGAAGTAAAATCATTCCTAACATTCCTGAGTAGCGGAGGGAGTGACTGCAGAGTTAACATATAATGCAGGTTTATGCTTGGTAGATATCTCCACTGAAGTTGTGCACCAATCATTTAAAAAAAAAGGTTGTTGAATAACTGTGTAATGCATTTATTTGTTTGATTGTAAGGACTCGTGTTGCGTGTTATCTGCAGATTTAAACTTGTTTTTATTTACTCATTGAAAGTGGATGTCGCTGGCAATTCCCATCCCAAGAGGTAGTTAAGAATTAAAAACGTTATTGGATCTGGAGTCACATATAGGCAAGACTGGGTAAACATGACGGATTTCTGTCCCTGAAGGACAGTAGTGAACGACATGAGTTGTTACAACAATCCCTAATTGCATGATTGATTTAATTACCTGAACTTCAATTCTTCAGCTGTTGTGGGAGGATCCATACATGTATCTCTGGATCACAAAGTTGCAAGCCTCTGAATACTAGATCAGTAACTTAACCACTATGTCACTTTCACTACTGAAGCTTTCACTGCGCATTGTCAGTGTGGCGTGCCAGGAAGTGCTAGTTGTTGCAGCATCTTGCCTCTCTATGCTTCCTGCAAGACCAAAGCTGGTGAACTGGAGATAAACCACTAGATCTTTCCACGTGTGTGGCACACTCCCAGCGCCACAAACCACCATTTACTGAGCACCCTGTTCATAACCAATGGTGGCTCATGGCTTTGCCATTTTCAATGGATAAACATTCGGGTAAAAATTAATTTTGCTAAAAAATGTGCTGTTGCACATTTCTGCCACTGAATGGACAGCCCCATGGGGAACCAAATGTTACACTACTGACTTCATTAACCCGATGAATTTCCCATTGAGACATTACCAGGAAGCTTGCCTGTAGGTCGGCCCTCTGCATCGCTGTTGCCTGTCTTCAGGCAAGTCCTTAAAAAAAAATATATATCTTTGGGTTAGAAATTTGTCCTTGGTTGCATGTGTTTAAGTGACTGTGAATTTGGTTCCGTTGATGGAATGGAATTTTAGAAGTGGAATGGAATGTACAGTTGTTACTGTGTCTTGAGTTTGCCACGTGTGGCCAAGGACAAACTTCTACTCCAAGGAGTCAGGGATGCCCATGGAAGGGGAAATTGGGTGTGTGGAATGGCCAGGAAGGACAATCAGGAGTTGGTGATTACCAGGAGGGTAATGCTGACTGGGAGGGTCAGTGGAGGGGAACAGTAGGATTTGCAGCACTAAAATTGGAAGGGTTGAGGTTATGAGTATGACAGGGGTCAAGGTTAAGATCAGAGACTTGGGAAAATGGGATTGCTGAGCAGTGCCTGGCAAACTGCCAAGGCTTGAAGGGGAGCACTCCAGCATAAGATGTAGCTCTCCAAGGGAAATGGAAACTTCTCTGTGGGCAATGATTTACAGTCATGCTGCCAAGTATTGGGCATGAATTAATAGTTGTCTTGTTAAATATAATGAAATGTAGTGTGATATCCCCTGATATGTGATTATGGCCACAAAGAGGACACCTGTGGGGGGTGGGGGTGTGAGAGAGGGAACTGTTATTTCATCTGGTTCGTTTACTGTGGGTTGATGTTCATGGCATATGATAATTCGAAGAGGGATAAATTGTTATTACGGTTGGCTATCCCAGTGTAAGCTGTAGGATGTGAATGGTAATTGTATAGACTGAAATCAGCTATTATGTTTTGCCCTCCTATTGTGCCTATTGGTACGTGGAAGAGTGATAGTTGCACTGGATAGAACCAACTTCTTGACTCCCCCATTGTGAGGTTTAAAGATATGGGGAGAGCTAATTACACTGGAGCCCTGTGCATTTGTTTGTCCCAATATGTGCCACGAGGTACTGTAGTGGCTTGCAGCATGAACACTGGTACGACCTCCTTTCAGCTTGGAGTCTATGTGTCTTTTAAAGGTGATTGTCATTTGCTTCTGTTCCTTCTCCAATAGGTCTGCTTAATTGGTGACTGTGTGGGAGGAATTCTGGGATTTGACGCCCTGTGTTACAGTTCACATACAACATGTGAAAGCCAGAACAGCAGCAGGAGGGGGAGCATCGGTAGCATTCAGGTACCAGGAATTTTACAGGTACATCGTGGTAAATACGCACTAAATCTGCACACTTCCTCAAACCCAGCAGACAATATGTAAGAGAGGGATAATAAGTTTGAATCACACAGTTAGTCAACTTGGTGAAATTGACATTGCACTCTTTGCTGTGTTTGGTATAATGCAGACGTATCTTTCTTTATCAAAGCTTCATTAACCCTTTTGTGGCAAGTAGCCTTCGTTTCTTATCCGAGTGAACAAAACAGTGATCTTCACCCGACCGAGGGATAGTAAAGATCCAATTTGGGAAAAGGACTTCCATCTGCCTCTTTGGAATCATGTTTTGCAAAGAGACTTAATGACCAGATTTCACCTCCTGTTTGCTAATCACTTATTTTGATTCAACGCCAGGATAACACACATTTAACAGATGAACCTGGATCGGACTTGAGCTCCAGTAAACGACTTAGCAGAAGCAACATTGACATCTCGGGGATAGAAGCTAAGGAACCAAGAAAGCTATTGCAAAGGAAACAGAGTGACTCTTCTACCTATGACTGCGATACCATAACACAGCACCATGCTTTTCTGTCAAGGTAATGGTGACAGAGATTGCAAATGTGAATTAAATGGAATTGTTGGGAGGGTGAAACACTGCAGTTTTTCTGGGCCATGTAAGATAATTGTTCTTTTCTAAATCCATTTTTCAGAAATGTGGGTATTGCTGGCAAGATCACTTGTTGTTCTTCCCTGACACATTTTCGTGCTTGGCCATTTCAGAGGGCAATTAAGAGTGCACAGCATTCCTGTGGTTCTGGTCTCTGAAGTAGGATAAACTGGGTGAAGGCAGCAGAATTTCTTCCTGGAAGGGATTGAACTGGATGGGTTTTATAACAATTTGGTAGTTTCACGGTTACCTCCTGAAACTACTTTTTAAAAAAAAAGTATTTCAAATTAACCTCCTGAAACTACTTTTTTAAAAAATGTATTTTAAATTAATTAAAGTAATTAATTGAACTTAAATTCCCCAACAGTAATACACACAAAAAGTGCTGGAGGAACTCAGCAGGTCAGTGACTCCAGCACTACTTATGTGTGTTGCTCCAGATGCCAGCATCTGCAGAATCTCTTGTGTCCCCAACAGTAATAACGGGATTTGAGCTCCTGTATCATGTCCAGACCTTATGATTATTTGTGTAGCAATTTAAACTGGTGTTTTTAAATTTATTGGACTGGATTAAACACAAGAACCAGGTCCACTCTGTTGTTTCTACTCAGTACCTCAACCAACCAGCTCAGTAAAGAAAAAGAACTCATTACAGAGGGAGTAGTGGACAGGAATTCTTGGTTTACTCTGGGCTGCAATGCAGTATCAAACAGTCTGCTCCATTTTTTTTATAGCAATCCTTAGTGAATTGGAGCACATTCCCGAGTCATCTGTGAAACAACGTGAAACGTTATGGGGAAAATACAGGCATAAAGATGCTGGAGGTCTTGTCACAAGTCAGCAGCACATGGTGTGGTGGGCTGGTGATCCAAACTCCAGGGGCACATTTTCAAATCTCGCCATGGCATCTAGGAATTTAAGTTCATTGTACTAACGCATTGCAATTTCTGAGAAATATGCTAGTGTCAGTAATGGTGATTTCTGCTGTTGCTCATCAGACTCACTAATAACCTGTAGGCAAGGCAATCTGTTGTCCTTATCCTGCCTGGGTAAGGACCTACATGTAACTCTTGTCCTGCAGCAATGAGGGTGACACTAAACCACCCTCAACCCCGTGCAGTTGTCCTGAAGCTAGCTCACTGCTGCCTTCTAAAGGACATGTTGGGGATGGGAGGCAAGTGCTGGCCTTGCCAGCAACACTCGCATGCTGCAAATGAATAGCACTTCATGAAGGCCTTTGACAAGGTGCCGACATGAGGCTGCTAAACAAGATAGGAGCCCACGGTGTTAGAGGCAAATTAGTAGTGGCACGGATAGAAGATTGGCTGACTGGCAAAAGGCAGAGAGTGGGGATAAATGTGTCTTTTTCAGGATGGCAGCCGGTGACTAGTAGAGTTCCGCAGGGGTCAGTCACAACTTTTTACACGTTGATGATCTGGATGAAGGAACTGATAGCATTGTAGCCAAGCTTGCAGACGATGCAAAGATAGGTAAGGTTGCGGAGGCAGGGAATCTGCAGAAGAACTTGTACAGGTTCGGAGAGTGGGCAAAAACGTGGCAGATGGAATACGATGTAGGGAAGTGTGGGGTTATGCACTTCGGTAGGAAGAATAAAGGTGAAGACTATTTTCTAAATGAGGAGGAAGTTCAGAAATTGGAGGCACAAAGGGACTTTGGTGTCCTAATTCAGGATTCCCTTAAGGTTAGCTTACAGGTTGAGTTGATAGTAAGGAAGGAAAATGTAATGTTAGCATTCATTTTGAGAGGACTAGAATATAAAAGCAAGGATGTACTGCTGGGGCTCTATAAGGCATTGGTCAGACTGCTTTTGGAAGATGGTGAATAATTTTGGTCCACGTTTCCAAGGAATGATGTGTGGCTCTGGAGAAGGTCCAGAGGAGGTTCACAAGAATGATCTTGGGAATGAAAGGAATGTTTGATGGCTCTGGGCCTTTATTCAGTGCAGTTCAGAAGGGTGAGGGGGAATCTCAATTGAAACCTACCGAATACTTAAAGCCTGGATAGAGTGGACGTGGAGAGGATGTTTCCAGTAGTGGGAGAGTGTAGGATCTGAGGGCACAGCCTTAGTATAAAGGGATGCCGTCCCTTTAAAACTGAGATGAGGAGGAATTTTTTCAGCCAGAGGGTGGTGAATCCATGGAATTCGTTACCACAGAGGGCTGTGGAGGCCAAGTTGTTGGGTTTGTTTAAGTCAGAGATTGATAGGTTCTTGATTGGAAAGGGGTTAAGGTGACAAGGCAGGGGAATGTGGTTGAGAAAAAAAATCAGTCATGATTGAATGGTGAAGCAGACTTGGTGGGCCAAATGGCCTAATTCTACTCTATCTTATGGAGCTCAAACTCTCGGAATGTATTGGTGGGAGTTCTGGGTTGCTGCAGGTGGAAAGGCGGCTCCCTCAGAGTCCCACCTGCCCACTGACGCCAAGGCTGTACTGGAGCTGTGCACTGTGGGCTGAATGGTCTTGAGGTGAGGTGGTTACGAACGTTCTCAGTTTGAAACTGGGTGGGAATCCTACAAGTCTGGTCAGCACATAAGGTGATGATTTCAGCAATGAAACAATGATTTGGACGGCATTGACTCAAACTGAATTGAAGCGTTCTTGATACTGTATTACAATGTATAATGATAGGTTTCTAATGATTGAATCAGTGGAGCACCTTACCATTCAGTAGGTTTCATGCATCTTTTCTGCATTAAGCAGTTCAAAATATCAAACAGAATTTTATTGAGCCTTATTGGTCATAATATCAGAGTGAAAAGGCAGAAACTATTATCATTAACTCAAGCATGACTGGAAAAGCTTGATGTCCTTGTCAAACACTGAGAGCACCTGAACTAGATTTAAAAGGAAGACTGATAGAAAGTGATATAAACATGATACGTTGTGGGATTTTAATGTCAGCATCAAATTCCATTCATATGCAATATTTTTGAAATCAATTCTCATTAGCAAGCATTAAAATCCAACCAGCAATAAAATTCCATTGAGTCTTATAGTGTTTTCTCTATTGACAGTCCTTCAGTATTAAAATGACAGTTTGGGCATACAATTTAAAAGCTGAATGATTTATTGAATACTTACCTCAAATATTGCACTATTACATTCCATGATTTTTTAATGAAGAGCCACAAGTCATTTTTACATATCTTTATTTTAAAAGGCACAATTTATCATACCCACACTATATAGGAAATTAAAAAATATATCATTTTTACAAGTTGCAATAATTTCTTCCTAATTACCCCTTTTTAGACCAATTGAATGAAATATCTGTAGTCTGCTAACTAAGATTAATTAATTTATAATATTCCTCAGCTGCCATACTTGCTGCTGTTTAAATTTAAACTTTGGAGGAGCAAGAGCTTGCAGGCACTGGAGGGATAAACGCGCCGAGACATCAGAAGCTGTCCCAACGTCTGTAGAGGTTCCTTGATTTCTTATTCACTCACAGGTGGCCATGTCACTGGGCCACTTCTAGTGGACCCACCCTCTAAAGAAATGTGAGCCAGGAGGGCAGCAAGTATTCACCCCCACCACCCCAACCACCATTGTTATCAGTCTTCTTTATGATGCCATAATTAATGAATTAACGTAGAACATTACAGCACAGTACAGGCTCTTCAGCCCATGATGTTGTGCCGACATTTTATCCTGCTCTAAGATCTATCTAACCCTTCCCTTCCACATAGCCCCCTCATTTCTCTATCGTTCATGTGTCTATCTAAGAGTCTCTTAAATGTCCCTAATGTATCTGTCCCCACAACTTCTGCCGGCAGTGCGTTCCACACACACACCACTCTCTTTGTAAAAAAAAACATACCCCTGACATTCCCCTTATACCTTCCTCCAAACACCTTAAAATGTTGTCCCCTCGTGTTAGCCATTGTTGCCCTGGGAAAAAGTCTCTGACTGTTCACACGATCTATGCCTCTTATCAATTTGTACACCTCTATCAAGTCACCTCTATCAAGTCACCTCTCATCCTCCTTCTCTCCAAAGAGAAAAGCCCTAGCTCACACAACCTATCCTCATAAGACATGCTCTCCAATCCAGGCAGCATCCTGATAAATCTGCTCTGCACCTTCTCTAAAGCTTCCACATCCTTCTGCTCTATGGGGCTAGCAGAACTGAACACAATACTCCAAGTGTGGTCTAACCAGAGTTCTATAGAGCTGCAACATCACCTCGCGGCTCTTGAACCCAATACCCCGACTAATGAAGGCCAACACACCATACGCCTTCTTAACAACCCTATTGACCTGTGTAGCAACCTTGAGGGATCTATGGATGTGGACCCCAAGATCCCTCTGTTCCTCCACACGGCTAAGAGTAAAAAGCTATTATCTTGGGCCCCGGCAGCACCAAGCCTTTCCCCATCTGGCATTCTAGATGGGACTTGTGTATCCTTGTATATTTAGTCTCCCCAGATGGACCACCACCACTGGGTTCCAGTGAGGATAGAGGATAGGGAATGTGTGTGCAAGCGTCAGCAGCAGCCCCACTACTCCGGTGTTACTAGTCTAGTCTGGGGTGGGCTAAGCTACTATCCCTGACAATGATCCATAGAAATCCAGATGTCAGCTGGACTTGGGTATATTTGGGTGGACCTCCTAGAATTGTGGTAAGAATTCACTGAGCCAATTCCTCAAGTTTAACATTTACTGTGTTTCCCTTATTACATCCAATTATTTTAGCACAGGAAGTCTCAAGGCACATAGTTAGTTCACATAATTATTATATACAGTTGAACATACGAAAATATTAGTTAGGAGTAAGAGTAGACCACTTGTCTTCTCCAGACAGCTCTGCCATTCAGTAAGGTCATGGGTGATCTGATTGTAACCTCAACTCTGCACTTGATTCACCCAGTGACCTTTCAATCCCTTGCTTATCTAGAATCTACCTCTGCCTTAAAAAAAACAAAGACTCTGCTTCCACCAAACCTTGAGGAAGAGGGTTCCAAAGACTCATGACCCCGAGAGAAAAAACATATACCTCATCTCTGTCTTAAATGGGGGGCCCCTATTTTAAACAGTGGGCCCTGGTTCTAGATTCATTGACAAGAGGAAACGTTCTCTCCAGATTCACCTGTCAAGACCCCTCTGGATCTTGCATGGTTCAATCAAATCCCATTCACTCTTTTAAACTCTAGCCCATATAAGCCTAACCTCATAAGACAACCATTCCATTCCATGTATTATTCTGGTAAACCTTCTCTGAATTGCTTCCTTAAGTAAAGAAACCAATACTGTGCACTTTCTAGATGTGATCTCAGCAATGCCCTATAATTGAAGCATAACGTTACTACTTTTGTATTCAATTCTCCTTGTTATAAACAATAGCATTCTATTAGTTTTTCTAATTACTTGCTGTATCGATATATTAGCCTATGGTGCAGCGACATACTGGATTGAGTATACCTAAGATACCATGCAAAAAAACCTGAACATTTTCATTGAAACAGTGGGAAGAGATGCCAGTATGAAACAAAAGCAGTGGACCCACACATCATGCTGCTTTGTGGGAGATTGCCAATCTGTGTTCTATATAGTTAGCCTCTAACCTTTTCACTTCTCCCGTCAATTCGTTTTCAAAGCTTCCAAATCAGGCTTTTGCCCTGCCCACAGTAAACTGTCAAAATCATGAATGACACTCCCTGACTGTAACCACAACCATGTACACATCACCCTCTTCAAACCTCTCCACCTCAGCATCTTCAACCTAATGCCAGTTAATGTTTCTGTTTCACCAGTATTCTGGCTGCCTTAATCTGACTGTTGTCTTTTGACCAGTGTAAGTTACATCAGTACTGCTTTGTTTTATATGGAGCTCACTGCTGGTCTGTTTCTTTGATCTGTGCTTTTCTTGGAACTACTTCATGTTCAGTTAAAATGCAAAAAATGGCAAATTTCAATGTGTGCAAGGAAATGTAGATAAGAAGATCAAAATCAGTTTTGATTTTAAATGTTTCCCTTAAGATAATGGCATTCATTTTAATTTTTTTTATTAAAAACAGAATTCACTCCAGTACGTTAAACGATGACCCTGACTTACAGAGGATGAACAGCACCAATATATTAGATGGAAACCCAGGCCGATTTGATTTTGATGTCTCTGATTTCTTCCTCTTTGGTTCCCCTTTGGCCTTGGTTTTGGCCATGAGGTGGACAGTTCTCCCTTCTGTAGATGGTAAGACTTTTTCTAGCATGCAACAGCTATTAAAATCTCATTCAGAGAGAAGCATGTGCAAACCGCAAATTGCACCATAGAATTGTTGGTTGGCAGTGTGCAAGCTGTGCTGATGGCAACATAATCAAAATTTTTATTCAAATAATTTCTAATTCAATAAATTGAAGTTGCTATGGATTTATCTAGATAGTTTCCACTGAATTTGCATTTCCAGTATAATTGATTTGGATATTTGTATCCATTTATCTGGTAATTATTCAAAAACAGATCAGGTTTTCAGGAAACTGTCCACAAATGCATCGCTTTCTTTTTACAGATTGGACAAATGTTCAGCACCAGATCCTGGGCTGGATCATGCTGCTCACTAACAGACAGCACTGTAGAATTAGCAGATGTAGGTCGGCTTTGTGCTTGGGCTTCCATGCATGTGTATGCAGCGTGGAAGGTGGCAGCATGCTAGAGGTCAGATGCCAGCACCAACCCATTGCATCTGGAGTCAGGAAAGGTTGCCCACTCTCCTCTGCCTTGTCTATGTGTTGTATTGAGGCTTTGGCTGAATCCATCAGGAAGGACATGGGCATGAGAGGGGCGATGATCCTAGGCGAAGGGGGCACTCAAGTCCAAGCCCACCCAGTGTATTGACAACATTGCCGTCTTCTAGCCAGACCCACTGCACCCGTGACCAGTTTGAACTGGCCAGAGTCAATTGCAACAAGAGTGAGTTGTGTTCTTTGGCAGCTAGGTCTGACCAATCCCGCATTCCCTTCACTATCAGATCCAATTAACTGAAGGTGCTGGGAATCTGATTCAGAGGAGCCGGAGCCGGAGTGTGTGCCAGGGTGAAGCAGCTGTTGGGAGTGTGGGAATGGCACTCCCTCTTCATGGCTCACAGAACCTCATCATAAGGTGCGAGGTGCTTTTGATGTTGCTGTACATGGCATGAGTGTGGCCCGTACCCCACTGCTGTGCAGTCATCTGAGCTATCTCCCACTTCATATGGAGATCCAACATGGATTGTGTTTATAAAGGCCTGATATAAAGGTCTTCTGAGAAAGCTGGTGTGAAAAACATACCCATCATAGCCTCCTGATAATGTCCACCTTTGTGTGTGGCTGTGTCAAGCTGTGTGTAGAACCTGGGTACACAAACACCAAGTATTATTGCACACTGAGGTTCTACCTCTCTCCAGTGTTACAAAGGATGGGCCTGGCCTTGTTCCTGCAGAACATTCCAATCAGTTGGATAGTGCCTTTCCACCTGTTCCTTTTGGAAAAGTTTCTGCAGAAAAACATCTCAGGTCACAAATTAGTCAGGCAAAGGTATGCATGGAATGTTCTGGAGCCTGTGTGGGAGAAGGAAGCACTGTTGGATGGTTTTCTGAAGAGATTGTCAAAGTCATTTGGCAAAATGCCTTATTACCAGAACTTTCAAACAAGTACCAAGGTGTTGCTTGGCTGGCAATGAGAGGGGCCCTCCCATCAGATCTTTCCTGCACAGCCGGGATCACAATCCCACTGCACGGTGCCCTCGAGGTGGACTGTGTGTTTGCCAAGCAGGTCCAGAAAGGGATGCAGTGGTCTTCATCAGTCTGCCCAAAGCTGGTCAGTTTTCCAGTGCATAGGGATATCTGTCATCAAACGCTGTTGGTTGGCACATTCCAGGATACAGGAGGACATGCTGAGGGATGCACTGAAACTTGGCACAGCTGTCACAAAGGCTTTGTTGGTGTGGACCGCAGTCTAGGGTCCTGCCACCGCATAATACTGAGGGGCTGGTCCCTGTGCAATAATCTCTCCAACACTTCACTGATACACTGGTCGGGGGTGAAGCATGAGTGACATCAACGCTTTGTAAATGAATAAAATGGATTGCTTGCTTCATTGATTGAAAATGACATGTCCCTATTGTACTACAATATATTTTATGAATAAAGTATACGTTTGGAAAAGTAAAATGCCAGGGCATCTGACTTTCTGCTCCATCACAACACTTTTCACTGAGTTCAGCAGGAGAGCTCTGATGTGCTGAGCTGTGGGGCTGGGTACACTCTTTATTCAGACCCTCAGGTTTACCTAAACCACGACTGGTGGCCAACCATGTTTGAAAAAGTAAGTGCAGGTAAGTGTTTTCTTTTACTTAATCCTAATGTTTGTAATTAACTTCTCGCACTTAAATGTGTTTAAAGTAAAAATACTATTTTTTATTTTAATTGTTTAAATCCCTTTGATCTTTGAATATCCACATCTCTGATCATCGACTCATTTGCTTATGATGAGAGTGGAGGGGGGAGTCTAATGAATTTGACCTGTTACTGCTGAGACGGGCCTACGTTAATATGCAGGACTGTTATCCTTTGTCGCATCTAGTTTCCTTCAATTTCATTTCCTATTTCCCATTGCAATATCGCTTGTCTCTGGTTGTGACTGTGTTACCTCCATTAAAATCATTAACCGTACTTTATTCTTGCATGAACAATTGTAACTGTGTGTGTGCGCGTGCTCCCAGTCAACATTTCACAGATTCAGTGACATTGAAGATTAATTTTTGATGCTTCTGTTCTTCATGCCTCTCTCTTTCTTCTTCCAGTGGCTCAGCTACGGCCCGCTTGTACCCAGGTGTACAGCCTCTTCCATTCGGCTGATCCCTCTGCCTCTCGCCTGGAGCCACTGTTGGAGAAAAGTTTCCACCTGTTGCCTCCAGTTTCTGTTCCAAGGTACCAGAGATACCCGCTGGGAGATGGCAATTCGACTCTCCTAGGTATGTTGTTCTGTGTGTGCCATGGAGGGTGAACAAGGAGGAGGTGGGCGAGAAGAACAGAGGGCATAAGTTTAAGGTGAGGAGTGAGAGGTTTAGGGGGGATCTGAGGAAGACTTTTTTTCACCTAGAGGATAGTTGTAATCTGGAACATACTGCCTATGTGGGTGGTGGGAGGCAGGTACCCTCTCAATATTTAGGAAACGTCTGGGTGAGCACTTGAATCACCAAGGCATAGTAGGCTGTGGGCCAAAGCTGGGAAATGGCATTTCTATCGGTAGATAGCTAATGGTTGGCATGCACGTGGTGGGCCGAAGGGCCTGTTTCTCTGCTTTATGACTCTCTGATTCCAAGACAATGTGCAGAACCATTCAGAATCCGCTTCTTGCTATTCTGCTTACAACTGGGGGCATTCAACAAAGTTTGATGAAAAAGTATTATTTATTTACTTAGAAACAGAGTGTTATGTTCTCAGGTTAGTGTTTCAGTTTATGATAACAGAAAATATAAATCTGTTAATCTCATTGCTGATTTAATACAAGCTTAAATATACTCAGTTAACTTTAGTTGATTTCAGTCTCTGGGTTGTAAATATTTTGAATGAGTGGAAATCCTGTGCACACCTGTCCAACCTTAGCTTTTACCAGTTTCCAGAGACCACACGTTAGTGGTATTTGCAAGTGGCTGCAAGGATCGTGGCAGGTTTATTCTTTGCCTGTTTCGCAGTGTTCTCATATAACATTGGATTTTGCTCCAGTACTGTGGTATGTTAGCTGAAATCTTCAAGGTAAAATGACTTGCCTGTGGGAAACAACAGTGTCTGAGGCATCCCTTGGGCTAAAGGTTAAGATATGGTAATAGTTTCCTGAAGTAAAATACAGAAGGTTGTGAATGTCTTTCAGTTTTGAGTCACAGTTTGCTAAAATATCTGAAAACAGTGGTTATAGTCATTGAGATGTACAGAAACAGGCCCTTCATGCTCACCTTTTTGCCCATCAACACCACCTATTTATCTGCATTAGGTCCATATCCTTCCATGCCTTGTCTACCATAGCATTTCACAGTACCAGAGAAGGCCATCGGATCCAATTAGCACAGCTTCCTCACGTGCGTTTTTCCAGAATTAAGGCCATTTAGGTATGACTCGCAGTCTTTCAGTAGGTGAATTCCATAAACATCCCTTACTTTCATAGTAAGGCGCATGAAATTTGTCCTCAGTTGTATACCCTAGAAATATGATGTCGTAACATGCCGTTGAACTTTTTAAATTAGTTTTCATGGACTCTCAGTTTCAGAAGTGGAGATAAACACAAGTATCACATGTAACAGAGAAAGAATTTCTACCCGGATTAACTGGTGTGTGTTGCTTTGCTGCATGTTGAAATCAGTTGCCTGGTATTTGCAATCAGTGGCTCACTTGCCATTCGTACTCCCCACTGACTCCTGAAAAAGATCTCACCTGTGTAGATCTCCCAAGAATAATTTGCTGGAGCAAAATAGCTTCAACCTGGGTGCAGAGGATCTGTGCCATGACAGGGTCCTCAGCATGTAAATCTCACCATGAAAATGCTGAGCAGAACATTGACCAGCTCCCTGGTTTAGCCAAATGTCAAATATATCAGAATATTTTGAATATGTCTGAAAGTTTTTATTCAAAAGTATTTAAAGCATTAAAGAAGTTACTCAAACTATTAAACACTTAAAAAAAAACTTTGCGGGGTTTTGACCCAAAATGTCGTTCATTCCTTTCCCCACATGGATACTGCTCGACCCACTGAGTTCGTCCAGCAGATTGTTTGTTGCTCGAGATTCCAGCATCTGCAGTCTCTTGTGTCTTGTTTAAAATGCTCAAATAGACTAATACAATTAAAAAGAACTAAAACATACTTCACAACCATTACACTTAAATGAATGGGGGTGCAGTTCCTGTGCCAGGTCTAACAATTTGGAGCAGGTGTCCCACTGGGAATGGCAAGGAGTTGTCGCACCTTTGCACTCTCATGCTTTACTCCACAATGGGTCCAACATCGGAGTGAGGTCATAGTGTCCTTAGTGAATAGCTGCCAGGGAGTTTGGGACTTCCATGTTCATATATGTGCAGGAGCTGGCAGCATTTCCCTGGAAAATCTGGGCCAATACCATCGTTAGCATACAAGTGCAGAGATTTTTAATTTCATCTCCAAGGTTGTTGTAATATTTCACTTCAAATAAAGTAATTTTCTGCATAAAATACTTGGAAATGTTTTGAAATGAAAGTAGCTGTTGAAATGTGAGTAGTGTAATTATGAAGCATGGATTACTGTGGTTATCTTCCCAGGTTTGTTGGACTTGTTGTTGTGCTATCATCATTATGTACAATATTTGTAAGGGCCATTCAGTTAAACAGTCATCCCAGTTTTTAGAATTGTTTCAGCAGTAAACTAGACACAGAAATATATTGGAATTTCTTTCCTGACTTTTCCTGCATTTGTTTATTATATCTATATGGATGGATTAATTACATTTCTGTCTTTTGTCCCAGTTAATGGGCTCATTAGTTGTTTTGGAAGTTGGCAATGAATTTTTGATGTCAGTTCCATTCTCGAACCTGTGCTGCTGCTAAATTAGTCACAGTAAATATATTGGAAGTGGAAAGGATCCATGGAATAACATCCCCAGCAGTGGGCCATGGAATGGTCACTTTAAAGCTTGGTAATGTCTATAGTGGAGCACATGAAGGAAAATAGCAGATAGGTCCTATAAGGGTGGAAAAGGCAAGATGGATCAGTCCTCAACTTAGGGCTTGGCTCGGTGATCAGGGTTCTGGGGTGGTGGGTTTAGGGGCAGGTGTGGGTGATTGAGCAGTGAGTCAGGGCTTGGGTGGAGAGAGCTGTCATTGTATCAGAGGATTGGGGCCTGAGGTTACAGCAGAGTATCGGGGCCTGAGGTCACAGCAGAGTATCGGGGCCTGAGGTCACAGCAGAGTATCAGGGCCTGGGTCAGAGAATTGGAGCTGTGAAGTATTTGAGCATCATGCATTGTTTTCTTACTGTGGTCAATCCATCACACATAATAATAACTCCATTGTCAGCGTGTCGAATATTTTCATTCTTTTTATATTCCCCGTAACTCATTGTGGGCAATCATTTCCATAGGCCCTTACAACATAGGAGGTGGCTATTTGGCCCATTGAGTCTATGCCAGCTCACAGGGCAATCCTATTCCCCCACTTTCCCGACAATTGTTCCCAGATTCCATCACTTACATCTACACTAGGGGCAATTTACAATGGACAATTAACCAACCAATCTACACATCCCTAGGATGTGGGAGGAAACCAGAGGACCTGGAGGAAACCCACACAGTCACAAAGAGAACATGCAAATTCCACACAAATAGCACCAGAGTCAATATTGGAGCTGGATTACTTGCATTTTGAGGCATATCCTCAATGATGTTTGAGGATGCTTCAGTGCTGAATGTTGTTGGTTTGCTTTTTATTTTAATATATTGTGTGGCAATTTCCTCATTCAAAATTTTACCAAATTTATGTCAATGGACATGTTGTTTCCTTCACTGACTGTGATAATAGCAACTTATTGTTAAAAAGAATGCTATTAGCAAATCTCCCAACGTGTCATCCATCTTAAAGTTTGCAGCTTTCTCTTGTGTACATTTTTGTACAGAATGTACATCACACCTCCACTGAGCAGTGTATGCAAAGGTTGAACAAAGCGTTCATCATGGGTCACACAGCATTTGTGGAAAGGGGAAAAAGTTAACATTTCAAGTCGAAGACCCTTAATCAGAACTAGGATCTTTGACCTGAAATGTAACCTGTTTCTCTTCCCACAGATGTTTCCTGACCTGCTGAATTTTTCTGGCATTTTCTGTTTTTAATTCAGATTTCCAGCATCTGCAGTTTTATTTGATTTTCAAGCTATCATCATGGTTGCCAGAGACACTGAAATTATTGATTACAAAGCACATAACTAAAATCAAAGTTAATCACGTAAAACTAATTGGAGTGACTATTTATGAAATTAATGAAAGCAGACTTTCTTGTGCCTCTTGTTGATTTACCCAGCATTAACTTTTACATATGAATGTAACGTTGCACAGCAAACCTAACACAGAAGGAAATATCTGAAAATGGGTGTTGGTTTGTTTGTGAAGAATGGATTTGTGACAGCTTCCAATATTGGATTTAAACAATATATTTCTCAGTGGAAGTATTATAGGAATACTCTTTGCTCTCTATATGAAATACATCGGTCAGATTTTGCCCATAGTATAGATAACCTTCAGTTAGAAGTTGCTCACCAATGTCACTATAAAGGTAATTGAAAGCACTTGGGTCATGCAGTGTTTATGGAGTTGACATTTTGTGGTATTATCTGACCAAATATCAACATCTCACCAGGGATGATCAATTTAGTGTTTCAGTATCTGTTTTTTCAAAATCAGATTTTAAAAGTGTTTTGCTTTGTTGAATGTATATAAAAGAAAGAAAGACTTAGATTTTTATACCGGCTTTCGTAATGTCCCAAAGCACTTTGAAGTCAATGAACAGTGGTCCTTGTAGTTCTTCTTAGACTGTCCCTTGAGATTGAAGATGCTTCCGCTCTTGTTTTGTGGATTCCAAGGTGGCAAATGAGGCCAATGTTGGGGTCACAGTCTCATCCATGGATGGGGCAAGAGGTGGTCCAGGTGATAGTTTGTGAGGTAGTGCACTTCATCTGGTTCTTATGCAGGGCTTCTCTGTGTTCCTGATGCATGGCCTCTAGGTTGTCAATACCATTTTGAATGCTCCTTCTCTACCTGACTGGTCATGGACCAGAAATTCCAAGAAGTTAGTGGGATGTTGCATTTCTTCAAGGAAGTTTTGACCACCTCTTGGACATTGTTGTAACATAACAAATATGGCAGTCAGTTTATGCACAAGCTTTTACAAACAGCAATATAATATCGATAAGCCCCTGCTTTTCTCCACGGATGCTGCCTAGCCTGCTGAGTTCCTCCAGCATCATAGTGTTTTTCATCTAGATTCCAGCATCTGCAGTCCTTTGTTTATCTAACTCCCTTTCCCTCTTTTGAAGTGGTGCCGTGGGACCTTTTATTGACTCGTCTGAGACTAGAGACTTTAGTCTATAGACTAGAGACTATCAACTATATCTATTGCCTATGGATCTATATATCTATAGACTATAGATAGACTGAGAGATTGAGTTGCCTGGGATTATACTCGCTGGAATTCAGAAGAATGAGAGGGGATCTTATAGAAACATGTAAGATTATGAAAGGGATAGACAAGATAGAGGCAGGAAGGTTGTTTCCACTGGTAGGTGACATTAGGGAAATAAATGCAGGGAAATAGATTTAGGACGGAGATGAGGAGAAACTGCTTTTCCCAGACAGCAGTGAATCTGTGGAGTTCTCTGCCCAGGGAAGCCGTAGAGACTACCTCATTAAATATATTTAAGACTCAGTAAGATTTTTGCATAGTAGGGGAATTAATGGTTATGGGGAAAAGGCAGGTAGGTGGATCTGAGTCCCTGGCCAGATCAGCCATGATCTTATTGAATGGCAGAGCAGGCTCGACAGGCCAGATGGCCTACTCCTGCTCCTATTTCTTATGTTCTTATATTCTTACATTCTTAAACCATCTCAGTTTAGGAGGTGGCAACTCCCACGATGAAAATTCTCCAGATTTTTGTAGTAAAAATTCCTGGCAGGGATTCAACCCCACAACCTTCAGAGATGGGAATATGACCAATTGAATCTAAGTGTGGAATTAGTGGATGGTCCAGTCGGGCATTCCCAAGGTTTTCTGTTGTTTCCTGGTTTCTTGAGGATGTGAATCCATACCATAAATCTACACAAAACCCATAACAAATCACTTCAGTTAGAGTTGGAGAAAGAAATGAATAATCAAACCTGAAATGGTCAGGAATCCAGTCAGGGGTGCTCTGCTAAAGTTGAGTTCAAGTTAGTGTTCAAGCAGTGTAGAGGAAGTTTTTTTTCCACCTTATAAAAATCTGTGAGATTTACTCATCTTGAAAGTGAGAGCTGCAATTTGAGAATGCTTTTCAATAAATAACAATGAAGCCCAACACTGTTGTTTAGGATTTTGAAAAATAAAAGAAAATCTTAAGAACAATAGATGAAGTTTTAAAGTATTCCTTCCTAGAGAAGGTGATGCAATTTTGATAAGTCTATGTGATGTCTGTTTTTGAGTAGACTGGCTCTGAGTTCCAGCTCCTCTAGTTCTCCTGGTTGACTACCCACAGGATTGAAAGCTGTCGACCTGTAGTCATTAACCACAATTTAAAAGAAAGTTATGCATTTCTATGGCATCCTTCACAATCTTGGAAAATCCCAAAGCACTTCACAGGCAACAAGTGCTTTTGAAGTGCACAAAATGCAGCAGTAAGATCATGATCAAATGATCTGTTTTTGTGAAGTTGACTGAGGGATAAGCTTTGGCCATGGCACTGAGTATCTGCGTGGTCCTTTCTCATGGGAACTGTTTAACATCTCATCTGAAATGTGCTGTTTCTGACTGTGCAACACCTCATCAAACTGCACAGGAATGTCAGCCTAGATTTTTGTTCTCAAGTCCCTGGAGCAAGAATTCAACCTGTAACCTTTCTATTCAAAAAAAAACAACAGAGCCAGCTGATAGTGTTTTAAAGGCAAATCATTGTACCAAATCAAAGGCACCTTGCTTATTCTAGCACCACTGGATGTTTGAACTGTTCCACTGGAGATTCTATTTATTTATTTTGCCATCTTTCACCTCATTTGCAAGATAATTCAGACAAGAATTCATTATAAATCTTGTGGACCCTGGAACCAGTTTCCTTGGTAACCATTTTTAATTCAGCATCCTCCAACTAAAGAATCATCTTCTGTGAAGTAATGGAAATGCTTAACATATGAATTCAAAGAAATTTTTTCCAGCAAATTAGGTCTTGATTTACATCTATCAATTCTCTACATTGAGGGAGAAGAGGTTGAACTGCACCTGCCCTCCAGTTTGTTGCTAACATTAATCATTTTTTCTATTACAATCATGCTTTTCCTTGGCAGCTCACAATATTGTGACATTGCAACATCATTTTTCGTTTGTGCTCTATCGTCACTGTAGAATTATGTAGTTCAAATGGAAATCTGATTAAATGACAATCTCTGTTAAGAGATAGAATCATTTAAATATTGTATTTATATGTGCTTCAGTGTATTCATTCAAGAGCATGAACTGGAAAACATATGCATTAAAATAGTTTATGAGTGCTAACTCCAATTAGTAACCTCATCCCCCACTAAGAATTTTGAATTCTTTTCATAAATACTTAATTTAAATCATTTTGTCGTAAAGTATTTTTAACGGGACTATTGTAGCACTGTTTAATCTTTTGATACATTTGCTGCTGCCACAATTGGCTTGGAACCAGATATTTGAAAGGATAATATTCAAAATAAACATCACTCTTACTTCGCCTGATTACTTTATAGAAATTCCCAGAACAGCTACTTTTAAAGACTTGTAGGCTTGGAATTTGTCTGTTGTTCTGCTGTCTGGTGCAGTTATTAATAGATAATTATCTTCTGTTTTATCTTTGAGTAAGTCTGGAAGTTGTTAACTGGAAAATGTACAAGTTATAAAGCATTTGGCATGGTGAAATGGGAAAAATCAGAAGATGCCAGAAACAGAAGAAATGAATTTATTTTTAAGTTATGTTTAAAGCAATATGGATTTTATTTTTAAAACTTCCAACATGCCTATTTGAGGAAAATATTATGTTAGTTACCAACGGAGATGCAATTGTTCAAAGTGTCCATTGTTAAAAGAAAGTTAGATTTCAATGTCCTGTCTGCTGAACAAATCGATACATCATTAACCTACCCATTATGAGCCATATGGGATTTATCACCAAATGTTGACTGAGGAGTGAGAATGGCCTGAGTTAGCCCATTGGATTATCCTTGTTCTAACCAGTTTTAAGTAAATTCAGGTTTAGTTCAGTGTTTGAATAGGACACTTCCATGCTGAGTGAATAACACCACCCCTTTTTTTGGCGAAGCAAGGAAGAGCCCAGACAGTCAGTCCAGCACTATAACGCTGTTCTTTGGTTGCAAAATCAGTTGAGTTGTAAGAACAATTGTTGTCATCAGATGTGGTTGTGGAATTGTCAGCTTAGTATCCACGGTCCTCCTTGATGGAAGATTCCAAAGATTCGCAAAGTGACGTAATTTCTGCTCAGCCTAGTCCTAAAGGATTGACCTCTTATCTTGAGATGAGATAACTTTGATCCTGAGAAGTCTCCATTTCTTACAGCAACAGCAGGTCACAGAGATTTAAGGATGGAGAAAAGGCAATTTTTGCTTGGTCTTCCAGGACACTCTCGAACTGTTGCCTACAACTTGGCAACGTTTTCCAACCTGAAAAGAGAATCACTTCATCGGAACCTGTGGAGCTTTTTATCAGCTCCATTTGGAGTGCAGAGGCACAGCTGATTCCATCTGCAGTGCCTTGCATTTCTGTCTCAACTCCAGAACTCTCTTAACAAAAACCCTAACTTGGAAGCCATCGCCTTCTAATCCTTGCTATTACAAGCAAGAACGCTGCAAACTCTGGAAAGAAGCAAACAACTCAATGAGCAGAAACCACAAGCAGAGCCAACTGAAGTGGGGGTTGGAGTGGACTGTTGTGCCCCCACCACGGGCACTAAAATTATGGATTGTGTGGCCTTTACAGCTGCTCAAAGTTGAGTAAATCAGAAGCTTGCAATTGTAAGAATGGCCCCATGGGGTAAAGTTTGCACCTCTCTCCAGTGTGAGAAGCCAGCTTCATCACTGGCCAAACCATTAATTGTTTCTCTCCCCATCGATGCTACCTGACCAGCTGAGTGCTTTTCAGCATTTCCTGTTACCCTTTACACTGGCATGCAAAAGTTTGGGCACCCCTGGTCAAAATTTCTGTTACTGTGAATAGCTAAGCGAGTAAAAGATGACCTGATTTCCAAAAGGCATCAAGTTAAAGATGACACATTTCTTTAATATTTTTAGTAAGATTACTTTTTAATTTCCATCTTTTAGAGTTTCAAAATAACAAAAAAGCAGAAGGGCCCAAAGCATAAGTTTGGGCACTCTGCACGGTCAGTACTTAGTAACACCCCCTTTGGCAAATATCACAGCTTGTAAACGCTTTCTGTAGCCAGCTAAGAGCCTTTCAATTCTTGTTTGGGGGATTTTCACCCATTCTTCCTTACAAAAGGCTTCTAGTTCTGTGAGATTCTTGGGCTGTCTTGCATGCACTGCTCTTTTGAGGTCCATCCACAGATTTTTGATGATGTTTAGGTCTGGGGACTGTGAGGGCTGTGGAAAAACCTTCAGCTTTGTGCCTCTTGAGGTAGTCCATTGTGGATTTTGAGGTGCATTTAGGATCGTTATTCCTGTTGTAGAAGCCATCCTCTTTTCACCTTCAGCTTTTTTTTTACAGACGGTGTGATGTTTGCTTCCAGAATTTGCTGGTATTTAATTGAATTTATTCTCCCCTCTACCAGTGAAATGTTCCCTGTGCCACTGGCTGCAACACAAGCCCAAAGCATGATCGATCCACCGTGGTGCTTAACAGTTGGAGAGGTGTTCTTTTCATGAAATTCTGCACTCTTTTTTTCTCCAAACTTTCCTGCATCCTCACCACAAAATTCAGTGTCAGAAGTTTGCAAAGGAACATCTAAACAATCCTGATGCATTTTGGAAACAAGTCCTGTGGACTGATGAAGTTAAAATAGAACTTTTTGGCTGCAAAGGTATGTTTGGAGAAATCCACAATGGACTACCTCAAGAGGCACAAGCTGAAGGTTTTGCCATGGCCCTCACAGTCCCCTGACACAAACATCATCGAAAATCTGTGGATGGACCTCAAAAGAGCAGTGCATGCAAGACAGCCCAAGAATCTCACAGAACTAGAAGCCTTTTGCAAGGAAGAATGGGCAAAAATCCCCCAAACAAGAACTGAAAGACCCTTAGCTGGCTACAGAAAGTGTTTACAAGCTGTGATACTTGCCAAAGGAGGTGTTACTAAGTACTGACCATGCAGGGTGCCCAAACTTTTGCTTCGGGCCCTTTTCCTTTTTTGTTATTTTGAAACTCTAAAAGATGGAAATAAAAAAAGTAATCTTGCTTAAAGTATTAAAGAACTGTGTCATCTTTAACTTGATGCCTTTTGGAAATCAGGTCATCTTTTACTCGCTTAGCTATTCACAGTAACAGAAATTTTCACCAGGGGCGCCCAAACTTTTGCATGCCACTGTACCTTCCCTACACTGTTTAATTAGTTTTTCTCTGTTGCTTGTGTTTATCGATTATTGCATTTGATTAAGATGGTTATTATATTTATTGTGTGTAATTGGATATTGCTGTGAGGTGGTATGTAGTGTGAAATATTTGTTGCCGTGGGATTACCAACAGATATTGTGGAAATTGCCTTCTCTTGTTTAATATTTCTTATATCCTTTTGTATCTACCTTTACTGGACCTTTCTTAAGATTAAGTTTGATTTTATGTGGATTAATTAATGGGATGTTTTTCAAATATTCTTCACACTTGTTCCAATTGGAATCTGAAATGGAAAGACTTGCTCTATTTACTGGACAACAAAGTAATGAATCAAAAAATATTGCAGGAATCCAGTGAATGTGCTTCCAGCCTCTGAAATGTGAATTAGGTAACCTTTCAGTGTTGTTGCATGATGTTGTTTGCTCCCATTCACATATGTTTGCCTCAGGTTGTTTGGTAGCAATCTCTAGTGGCATTCAAGGTGAGCTATTTCTTCAAACAACTTTAATCCTCATGTTTTTATATATTATTTGGTGATTTTGTTTTCCCCTTGAGATATGTTGCTCATTCCCTTTTTTCTCATGTGGGAAGCTAAGAACTAAGGGATTATGTTTCAGAATAAAGGGTTGTCCATTTAAGATGGGGATGAAGAAGTCCACCTTCTCCTAGAAGGTTAAAAATGTTCAGTATTTTCTACCCCAGAGGATTGTGGAGGCTGAGGTGGACATATCTTTCAACTGTGTGGTTTTGAGGGTATTGGAGATAGGAAGTTGAGGCCATAAATTTGTCAAATGGTAAAGCAGACCGAAGTGGTTTTGTAGCTGAATCCTACCCCTATTTCTTATGTTAATTCTGTTAGCTTCCTGGTAATGCTTTACCTTGTATTTAAAAAAAACTATCAATCTCAGTTTTGATATTTTCAATTGACCCTGCCTTTTGGAGGAATGAGTGTCAGGTTTCCACTATTTTTTGTGCCATATTGAATCTTCCAACTTCTGATCACTTGCTTTTTCCACCTATTTTAGAACTGGCCATTTTTTGCTGTAAGGCATCTATCTGCAATGTTCTCTCAGATTGTTATTTTCTCCCTCTGCATCAGCATACCTGCTGTTGCAACAAGTCACACCTCCATCTGCCTCATTAACAACTCATCCCCACAGCAACCCTGACCTGAACCTATCACAGGTGTTCCCTTTGTCCTTTCCACATCTTCACTGCAACCTTTTCTCTCCCTTTCCCAGTTGTGACTAAGGGTCTTTGACCTGAAGTATTAACTCTATTTCTTTTTCCACAGATCCTGCATGGTCTTCTGAGTGTTTCCAGTGATTTCTGATTTTGATTTTTTTGTGTGAGGAGGTGTTGCCTGATGTAGCTGAATAGTTTTTGATCTTAAAGCAATTCCCCATCATGCTCGACTCCCACATCCTATCAGCTCCTTTTGATTTCCTCTTAAACTCTTGAATTAGATATGGTTTTATGCAGCCCAGTTGAAGGGGCTGCCTGTCTTACAGTGAATCAATTTTCTTTACGCTTGACGTGGTGGACATTGTACTGCTGGGTCTGACTTCAACCATTCTCAGCTCAATAGAATGAGGAGTAATCATAGGTCACACAATCCAGGTGAATTCAAGCTCAGTGGGTCAGCATACTTCTGTATGGGTGATACATTCTCAAGGGTTGGGTAATAAATGCTGGGATCCCAAAAATGAGTATTAAAAAAAAACTGACAATCTTTTTTATGGTATTAGTTGACATGTGATGGAAATAATAGGGTAGTGAGATGATAAATGTGTGAAATGAAAAGTAAATTAAGTCACTATGTAGCAATCAGTAGGCATAATCATAGATGACATAAAATTTATGCTGTATGTTTGCTTTTTGGAAAAGGAGGTTAAGCATTTTGTTTTGTTCCTCTGCACTGTCAGAACCATACCACAATAAAATAACAATGATCGTCTTCGATCTTGTATTGAATCAAATGATTTTTTTTTTTGCAGACTTTTTTAACTGCGGTGTATCGCCATCTATTATCATACCTTACACAGCCCAGTTGGTCAGTACCATTGGGCATTTCCTCCTTCTGCTCAATCAGGCTTCTCACAAACCAGGAAGTTCTGTGCTAGTGCATTCTCAGGGCATGTATTAGATCAGTCAATGGCTTTCAAAGGGGAAAGTAATCCATTAGGGTACCCATGAAGTATGTAACTGATATAGTTGCAGGATTTTACTGTGGCTGTGTTTTAACTGAGAATATGAATTAGGCAGGAGGCTTTCAAGTTGGCTCTTCCACTCCGACACCTGCATCTAGACTTAATGAAAGCCTAGGGCTGTCACCTCCTTGTCTTCATTTAATGAAATCATGGGTCTCTCCACAAGGAGATGCATTGGTATTCTGGGTGAATACTGAGAGCAGCATCAGCCGTCAGATGTATTCAAGGGCCTCAGAATGAAAGCTCCTTTTCTGAAGGGTCTCGTCTGCAGGTTGGCCACGGGTTAGGGACAGGAGTGCCAGATGGACACTGGGCTGGACACACTCCCCGCCAAGGGCAGAGTCAAAATGACACAGTCATCGTGGATCAATGATGTCTTTGGGCTCCATCGGCGTATTTAAAGATGGGCCTTTTTTGTTTCAGGGAGATGCTGCTCCACGCCAGGCAAGCTAAAGTCAAAATCAGCCAAATCAATGCAGAACATCAATGGCCATATCACCTGGCTGATTTTAAATCTCCTGTCTGACAGGATTAAATCCCCTGTCTGACAGGATTAAAATCAGCCCTTGAGTTTTCTCCAAGACCGAGCCAGAGGTCATAAGTCAAACGTCCGATCTCCAGCACATCTTGGACTTCCACATTTTTATGTGTTATGTGTTATTGTCATGGACAGGGACAGGTGCAGAGAGGACAAGAGGTTTTTCAATTGGGGAAGGGCTACCTACGAGGCTATAAGGAGAGAACTTGGGACTGTAAATTGGGATGCCCTTTTTGAAGGAAAATGTACCATGGAGATGTGGTCGATGTTCAGGGATCTTATGCAGGATGTTAGGGATAAATATGTCCCGGTGAGGCAGAGAAGGAATGGCAGGGTGAAGGAACCGTGGGTGACGAGAGAGGTGGAACGACTTGTTAGGGAGAAGAAGGTAGCATACGTGAGGTATAAGCAGCAAGGTTCAGACAGGGCCTGTGAGGAATATAGGGTAGCAAGGAAGGAACTTAAGGAAGGAACTTAAGAAAGGGCTGAGGAGAGCTAGAAGGGGACATGAAAAGGCTTTGGCTAGTAGGATTAAGGAAAATCCCAAGGCCTTTTTCAAGTACGTGAAGGGTAGGAGGATGGCTAGGGTGAAGGTAGGTCCGATTAAGGACAAAGGTGGGAGAACTTGTTTGGAGGCGGCGGAAGTGGAAGAAGTTCTCAATGAGTACTTCTCTTCGGTATTCACCAGGGAGAGGGGTCTTGATGATGCGGAAGGGAGTGCTGGTAGGGGTAATGTTCTCGAGGTTGTTGATATCAAGAAAGAGGATGTGTTGAAGTTGTTAAATAATATTAAGACAGATAAATCTCCGGGGCCTGACGGGATTTTCCCCAGGCTGCTTCGAGAGGCTAGGGAGGAGATTGCTGAACCGCTGGTAAGGATCTTTGAGTCCTCGTTGTCTACGGGGGTGGTGCCGGAGGATTGGAGGGTTGCGAATGTTGTCCCCTTGTTCAAAAAAGGTAAAAGGGATAGGCCAGGGAATTATAGACTGGTGAGTCTCACGTCTGTGGTGGGTAAGCTGTTAGAAAGGATTCTAAGGGATAGGATTTATGAACACCTTGAGAATCATGGACTGATTAGGGACAGCCAGCATGGCTTTGTGAAGGGAAGATCTTGCCTCACAAGCCTGATAGAGTTCTTTGAGGAGGTGACCAGGAAGATTGATGAGGGTAGTGCGGTGGATGTGGTTTACATGGATTTTAGTAAGGCATTTGATAAGGTTCCTCATGGTAGGCTTCTTCAGAAGGTCAGAGGCCAAGGGATCCAAGGAAGCTTGGCTGTGTGGATTAGGAATTGGCTTGCATGTAGAAAGCAGAGGGTTGTGGTGGAAGGAGTGCCCTCGGATTGGAAGGCAGTGACTAGTGGTGTCCCGCAGGGATCGGTTCTGGGACCTCTACTTTTTGTGATATTTATAGATGACTTAGATGAGGGGGTGCAGGGCTGGGTTAGTAAGTTCGCAGACGACACTAAGATAGGCGGTGTTGTGGATAGTGTGGAGGGCTGTCAGAGCTTACAGAGGGATATTGATAGGATGCAGAGCTGGGCTGACAAGTGGCAGATGGAGTTCAATCCGGAGAAGTGTGAGGTGGTACATTTTGGAAGGACAAACTCCAGGGCAGAGTACTGGGTGAATGGCAAGGTACTTGGCAGTGTGGAGGAGCAGAGGGATCTGGGGGTTCATATTCACAGTTCATTGAAAGTTGCCTCACAGGTGGAAAGAGCAGTTAAGAAGGCCAATGGGATGTTGGCTTTCATAAGTCGCGGGATTGAGTTTAAGAGCCGCGAGGTGATGATGCAGCTTTACAAAACTCTAGTTAGGCCACACTTAGAGTACTGTATTCAGTTCTGGTCGCCTCATTATAGGAAGGATGTGGAGGCATTGGAGAGGGTGCAGAGGAGATTTACCAGGATGCTGCCTGGATTGGAGAGTATTGAATATGAGGAGAGGCTTAAGGTGCTAGGGCTTTATTCACTGGAAAGGAGGAGGATGAGAGGAGACATGATAGAGGTATATAAAATATTGAGAGGAATAGATAGAGTAGACAGTCAGCGCCTCCTTCCCAGGGCACCAATGCTCAAGACGAGAGGTCATGGCTTTAAGGTTATGGGTGGGAGGTTCAGGGGAGATGTCAGAGGGAGGTTCTTCACCCAGAGAGTGGTTGGTGCATGGAATGCACTGCCTGGGGTGGTGGTGGAGGCAGATACATTGAACAGGTTCAAGAGCTTGTTGGATAGGCATATGGAGGAATGTGAGATGGAGGGATATGTGGGAGGAAGGGGTTAGGTAGTGTGAGGGTGGTCTGATGGACGGCACAACATGGTGGGCCGAAGGGCCTGTTTTGTGCTATATGGTTCTATGGTTCTATGTTGCGTGTTGCTCATATGGCTCCATGGAACCATTGAGCCAGGAAGTAAGGTTTTGCCTGTCAGAAGGAAAGAGGGTTCAAAGTTGCACTGTAAAACTTGAGAATGAAGTAAGATGTTCAAAATGAGCTCTGAAAAGATTTGAGAGGGTAAATACAAAGATTACTGAGTTGAAAACATGGCCAAAAAATTAAGTTTGTTATTTAGAGGCATAAAATTAACAGCTGTTTTTTCTGCTCTTGAGATTATTAGGACAATGAAGACTCCAATTTTAATGCAACAAATGGCTGCTATATTTGATGTAACCATGATATTTAAGGAGGAGTAAAACAGTCATAAGAATTTAAAGGAATTAAGAGGTGATGGAAGATGGAAAAACTATTGTAAGTTCATTGGTGGACGAATTAAAAGGAAAGTTGAGGAAAAACAATTTTAATTGAGGATTAACGGGTCTGGAGCTCTCCAACTGTCAGGATGGTAGAGTCAGAAACTCTTGCTGCATGTAAACTGTATCTGATTGAGCACTTGAAGACCTATTGCCTGCAAAGCCATGGACTGAGAGCTGGTATGTATGGATTAACCTAGCTCTATTTCTGCCAGGAATGATGGGCTGAATGGCCTCTTGCTGTGCCATTAAAGTCTTTTGAGTCTATGGAGCTGAAGTAACCAGCATGAGGAAACAAATGATAAGCATCTCAGTGAAATATTTTATGATTTCAATTTAACTTATATCATTTGGATACATGTAATGAATTAAAGTTGAGTCTATTTCAGCATGAGAAATCAAATTACCATTTTTGGCAAAAAAGTAATTGATTGCATCTCAATCCATTGTATCTTAACTTATCAAGTAAGAAGACTCCAAAGGAAATGGGTGCAAGTTATTAGCACCAGTAAATGGCCCTTCATAATGGAAGGCTCTGTAGAAAATGGAAAATATTCTGCTCACACCTATTTTCTGGTTTTGGCAATAGAATTTTGTGCTCATCGCAGCAATAATTGTCAATAAGACAGCCTGTGAGAGAAAATGTCTAAAATATTTAGAAGCTCTCCATGCACAAAGAAGAGTGGAGATGTGTTCAAAGCCCATTCTTATCATTGGCTAACCAGGCTGCTAAAATAAAGCAGCAGTTGGGGATGATTAGGAAGCAGATGACAGATTGCAATGTTAATTCTTGATGGTAATGCAAAAGAGAATCATTAGCTTTCCATTAATCCTAGCATTTTATGTTGGAAATGAGAAATGCCAGAACCACAAGCCTCTATTTCCTCTGCTCCACAACTTTGCCGATTCCAGGATTCTTGAAGCCACTGACACAGAGCACCTGCTCTAAATTGCTTTAGCATTTGGTCCATAAAACTCTCGGCCATTGATTTAATTTTGAACAAAATTGCTTAATGTTAATATGTTAATGTAAATGATTCTTTTTTAAGTTTGAACTCCGATGGCATATTGTATTATTAACTTAGTATAAGATTCAAAGGGGGAAATTGATGGGTGGGTCTGAGCTTGTACTGGAAGAGCAGTTCACTGTTGGACTTAATGCAGGGTGCACATAAAATTCCCACGTCGTCGTGGCTGTAGCATTATGTGCATGATTTCCTCACTCACTTCTTAGAGTTGCTGCAGGAGAACCTGTTTCTCAATATTTATATACTGAAGCACATGACATTTAAGGATTGGCTGGAATCATGATTTGCTGGCACTTTATGTCACTTAATGCATTTGAACACAATGACATTCTGCATTTTAAAATTATTGAAAAAATAACCAGGGGAAGTTCATGCTTGCATTTCCCAGGTTTGGATGGTCATTTAGTGCAATTTACTGAAACAATCTCATACCGCTGTGATCCAGTAGGGAAATAAACCTCAAGCAAAACCATATCATACAGGATCGTGTGCTTGTGAAATCATGATGAAGATATTGTGTCCAAGGGAGAAAGTCAATCTGATACAAATCATCATTATGGTTGAAATAACAGCAAAATAAATAGCCATGTGGTTTCTGCAAAGGTTGCCTGTGAAAGTTTCAGTTTTGAACTAATGTTCATCTTGATAAGAATGAAGAATTGTCAGCAATGTTGTCATGTAAATTTTTACCATGCATTTTTTCCGTGCCTTCCTCTGCCATTCAATTAGAGGTTTGTTATATTCCTTTCATTTGGCGGGCAAGGAGTTTCAATGGTACATCAGTCACAGTAAAATGGCTTTAAATATGAAGAGAATAACAGAGAGGATGTCAGTCCTCATAGTTATTTCAGAGGAAATTTGACAGCAACTTCTGTCATCTGTATGTGTGCAGGTAAACCTGAAAATCCAGACCTTGCTGTCAGAGACACCTTGCCCCTCCATAGGGCATGATGTTGGTGCCCTCACTATAATTAAAATGAAGTTACTTGAGTTACTTACTTAGCAATACCCCACTAAAAATGCCAGTGGTTTCTGGAGCAAATGGACTTGTTATGGCATAATGCTATAATTTCCACCATATGCACTCTTCAGTCCAGAGGCATATCCCCCAATCTATTTTGCTTTGTCTTTGATTTAAGACCTGTTTAAATTTCCTGCTTGATGCTTCTTGCCTTATACTTTGGTGGATTCAGTGAGGATTGTTTCCTGTAAGTAGTTGAAGAGCCTTGCTGTTTTTTTTTACTGCTCACAGATGTCCCATGTGGAGTATAGTGGTTACCACGCTGGATGTTATGCTAGATTACACCCCGTCTCTGCTCAGAAACCTGCAAGAACTTTGTGGGCATCGGTCAGGGAGTTGAAAGATGAGAACTGTTCCTTCACCTCTGACCACAGAATTTGGGCCAATGTATTTTACACAGTAATTTCCTTGCAATCTCATATAAAATCCAATATTGTTATACATGTTCTTGGATTATTGGCAATAACATTTGTAATGTTAACTGGATTGTGCACCCTCAGAGATCACTATTGCTATATCCATCTGCTCATGGCAAATTTACATGAAAAGGAAAACGTTACGATCAGGAAAAATCAGTTTAATTGCTTCAATCTTGCAAATCTCAATCTTAATTTCCTTTCAGGCTAGACATAACCCAAGGCCCTGAATGACAACTTCTCTTTTGACTCCTCTCATTTTCAAGCTTCCAGCCCTGAATGTCGTCTTGGGTGGATGTAAAAGATCCCATGCCATTAGTTCAAAGAATTGCAGGAGAATTCTTCCCGGTACCCTGAGCCAATGTAAATCCCTCAACCTGCACCATTAAAGCAACTAAACAAGAGGCTGTCACATTGCTATTTGTGGGAACTTGCTGTGTACAATTCCCACACTGCAGCAGTGCGTAGAACTCAGACTTCTCATCTGCTGCAAAACACTTTGGTGTATCCTACGATAATGATATCAATTACAGAAATGCAAGTCTTTCATTTAATCCCTGGTACTGGAGTGACACAGGCCAGTGATGATAAAGCAAAATAGGTGGCTTGTATAGATAAGGGCCCAAGATTCAGGAAAATATTTAGTTACAGTGGTAGTACTTAACTTGTCTTTTTAGGGTCAATTCCTACAGATGCACAAAACACAAACGGCTTAAGGTACAGTCAGAAAAACTGGAAAACCAGAATGTGGCATGACTGAGTGAAGGTTCTGGGATGGTGGTTGTGCTAAACAGTAAGCCCACCGCGAGTGGCGATAGGTTTGGGAAGGAATGCACAGAAGATTGCAACCCAGTTCCCTCTTTGGGCTGTCAGCTTAGAAGGTACATTTCACATCCAAGAGAAAAAGGAAGGCAGCAAATTGAATGTGACAGAAAATAAATTGCTTGGTGCACATTAAATAACACAAGTGATTTATATTATTGCCAGACCACCTGTTTGTTAGCTTGGATTACCACATAAACTTTAAATGGAAAAATGAAAAACATAGATTGTACTACAGCCAGTTTTAACAATTCTCAACAATTAAGCATGCGCAGTATTAGGTCTACCAGTAACAAAAGGAAGGGAAGCCCTAAGGTGAAGAATTTCCCCTAATCCCCTAGCAATACCTTAATGCAAGTGTACTGTTTGAATACTAGTATGTGAGAAGTGATGGGTTCATATGGGAATTCCAGAAGACTTGAGTTCTCATTCCCACCGATTATCAACACCAGTAGAAATGGTTAGTTAAAATTCTGATCCCTGTTAAGCTTCTTACTCTTAATGTCATCTTTAATAAAAGATCTAAGAAAGCATTACATTTAAGGTAGTAACTTTCTCATCTCCTACAGGATATTCCAAAGCACTTTACATAATGTATATCAACAAATTACACAAGGTTCCTCAAACACACTCAAACAAGAGGGCTTTGTTTACCTAAAACATTACTTCTGTGGGTAATAATCATTGTGAAGCCCAAGGATAATTTTGATTTATGGAAATGGATTATTCCCTGCAGTTAATTTTATGTAACGGGGCAAAGTCACAACCTACTTTAGAACATCTCATTCATTCAGAATTATTTTTCTTCTGTACAGAGTAATTGTTTATCACCCCTATGTTTCTCAACAAAATGATGCAGCCATTGGGGAAGCAATTTCTCCAGTGTTCTCATTAATTATAAGTATGTACCATCCTCTATTACTGATGTGAAAAAAAAGGTTGACTTTATACACATATTTATCTTTTTTTTGCTAACATTGGTGGATCTTCTGTAATGCTTTTGATTGTCTGGAAATGTTTAACTGCAAGGATGGAAATGTGATTTATCTGTTTGAGCCCTTTAAAGCCCTTGTTTTAGTACTCCCTGTAGGGAAGTGGTCTAAATGAACCAATGTGTACATGTATTTCACTAGCATTAACACACATAATCCATGTAGATTAAACTAATTGATAGAAAATTGGTTTGGAGTTGTGAAAATTATCAGTATAATTTGACATCAGGAGCACTGACAGAAAATTCTCTCTTTTAATTCTTCAGTGGAAAGCAGTCTTATCCTTGAAGTTTTCATTGCTTGTTATTGCATTATTTTGTGCCCATAGCTGACCTCATACAGAGCCACCACTCCCTCTTCCTGGAATGTTCGAATGCATCCACATCCCCTAACACCCTACTGACGCAACTGCAACGAGACATTCGCAGAGGCAGTCAAACCAGCATTACCAGTGAGGTATCAGGCTCTTCGGAGAACTTTCTTGCAGCCAACATTGCTGGCAGTAAGTAAACTACTATTTTTGTTCTGCGTTGTCCTGGATTTCTATTTAAGTCACCCTGATAGATAAAGCTGCAAAGTGCTGATTATCAATTCAATAAACATCACCACTGTTGGTCACCTCAGCCCTGGTGGGTGCTGCTATGGTTGCTCAGTCATGTTTCCGGGGATGTGCCCATGAGGAAAGGAGCCCAGAAGGGCAAGATGCCGTGGATAAGTGGATGGTTCACGCTCAATACGGAGGCATCCCCTGGTTCACTTTCAGCTGGGCTTCAAATCTCCCCAGACATGTTTCACTTATGCAGTACTGAGTCTGGGCCCAAAAGCGAGATGTGGTGTGAATTTGGGAGAAACTTCAGGTGGATGTGAAAGATCCCAAGCTCGTACTTCAAGATGAGGTAGGTTGCACCAGTGCCTTGGTCATCTATGCTTCAAATATTCCTTTGCATGTGTTGCAGCTTGCTGTGCACAGAATGACTGCCATTTTCCAATGTAACATCAGTGACCACAGTTCAAAAGCACGCTAGTGTCATGGTTAGCGTAACGCTATTACAGTGCCAGTGACCCAGGTTCAATTCTGGCCGCTGTCTGTAAGGAATTTGTACATTCTCCCCGTGTCTGTGTGGGTTTCCTCCGGGTGCTCTGGTTTCCTCCCACATTCCAAAACACGTACGGGTTAGGAAGTTGTGGACATGCTATGTTGGTGCTAGAAGCGTGGCGACACTTGCGGGCTGCCCCCAGAACACTCTACGCAAAAGATGCATTTCACTGTGTATTTTGATATACATGTGACTAATAGAGGTAACTGGCTATGAAGGGCTCTGAGCCAATTTAAAGACAGAGTGGCACTATATCAAATGCAAGTCCCTTTCTGACTCAACAGTGTGGTTCAGGGTAGACTGATAGAACACTCTTTGATTCAATAAAATGGCTGTGCCCAAGTCTATCAGCCAAAGGTAAGCCCTGAATGATTTCCTGGGTCCATGTGTAGGAGGCCATGAATGGACTTCTATTGAGGTTGCAGATTGTTTGCAGAATTTGTAACGAGTATTGTTTCCTGCGTCTAACCCATCTTTTTTTTCTCAGAAACGTTTCCCCACAGTTATACTGCCGCTCCTGTACCTGTTAAGCATAGCATACCGGTATGACAAGCCACCCTGTAATTCATATCTATTCCCCCGAATTCCATTAAGATCAGCAGATACTGAAAAAAGATGAGATTGATTCCTATTCACTTGTTCTTCCAGCTGTTAAGAATAGCTCGGGCACATAATCAGAATGCCAAAGTAACAAAAGATATATATAGATCATTCTGATTGGTAAGAATGTAGTGAAATGTCTCTGCTCTGTAAAAGATAACAATCACATTGTCTGTCGTCATTGGAGCATTAGTCTCGACTGCAATTAAGATGCATAATACAACAATATTTCAGTACAAAGAACTCCCTTTTTAATATCTGGTTTGTCATTGTGAATTTGTATGAATACTGTAACAGAGGTATTTATCTACATTTGTGTTTATATATTTTCCTCAGAGCCATTATGAGTTGTAGGTAGCATAACAATGACATGGTGTAATAATGAGTGGCCAGGGAAAGATTATTTTATGCTTGCATTCATAAAACAGAAAGATGCAGAAATAAGAAACAGGAATGTTATTGAATGTTTTGCTCTCTCTTAGTATTGTCTTTGTATACACAATTTTCTGCTTGTTGATGGCATTGTTGTTAATTTATTTTTAATTAACATTGTAATTAATATTTTATAGATTGGTGGAAAATAATTCAATTTCAACGGTCAATAAGGTGCTCTAATTGGACTCTTCACAGTGTCTCTCTCTCTCCCTGTAGCAAGCAATTTTGTCAATGTATTTTTAGTTTTTAAATGGAGATGGATCTAGGTATTTGTTTGTGTTGTGACTCATTTATCGACAAGTTAATAACCTTAGGCTGAGTTAGCACCATAAATGTAATATGGTGGTTAATTCTGCTTGGATAAATAAAATATTAATCTTAGGATCAGAAAGCACATGTGGATAAGAAAGGCTATTTGCTCAGTTTATCTGATGTATCCAGAAAGTTCCTCCTTTCTCTAGCCATTCACTTGTTTTTAAATGATTCCGAGATATTTGCCATCGTCTCCAGAAGTTGATTATCAGGACTGCAACTTCCCAAATTTAGCTTTTTATAAGTTTGTCATCCAGATGTGTTCTGGTTATACCCTTATACACTTACTGTCTTAGAACCAAGCTAGTGACTGTAGAACCTTTCAGTAGCGATGAGGTCTACTTGAACTATGCCAGCACTTTGAGTAAACTATCCATTTATCTGCTTTTCACTATACTTCTCACAATTAGTCCTCTTTAAATACAAGTACAATTGCTGTTTAGAAGTTCCTTTGGAACTTGGTGTCACCACATCTTCGTGTGATGCATTCCAGTTCTTAACAACCCCTTGTTGTGAGGAAACTTCTCCTCAGTCCCCCTCTAATTCTTCGGTCGGCTTCTAAAAATCTATGTTCTCCAGTTATTGTCCCACTCACCCGAGGAAATAATTTCCATTTTTCCTTACTGCATAGAAAGAGGACATTTGGGCAATTGAGTCTTTGCCCCCTCACAGAGTAATCCCAATTCCCCACTAACTTTCCCTGTAACCTATTCTCCCTATGTTGCCATCAACACCCCCTAGATTCTACCACCTACCTGCACTAGAGACAACATACAGTGGCCAATTAACCTACCAACCCTTCTATTTAAATTTAATTTCCTTCTATTTGCCTATCAGAACCTCTGGTAACTTTGAATATGATTACTAGGTCGACCCATCCTCCACAAGCACAAAAGAAGTAGAAGTGGGAATAGGCCATTTGGCCCTGAAGCCTGGTCCACTATTTATCAGGATCACAGCTGATCTACTACATAATTTCCCTGCATTTTCCAAATATCACTGAATTCCCAAACTCCCCAGATATCCAGCAATCTGTTTTGAATGAACTGAATGACTTTGAGCTTCCTCCGCCCTCTGGATGGGAACTCCAAAGACTCTCCACCTCCTCTGGGAAGAAATTTCTCCTCATCTCAGTCCTAAATTGCCTACCCCTTATTCTGAGTCTGTGACTCCTTGAATCCTAGGGGGATCATTCTCCCTACATCCAGCCTATTGAGCCCTGTAAGAATTTTGTGGGTTCTAATATGATCTTTCTTTCTTCTCAACTTAATGGAACAGAGGTGCAGTTTACCCCCTCTTGCCTCATTTATACGTAAGGAGACCAAAACTCTATATATTACACCTGGACTTATATAATTGCAGTAAGACATCTTTACTCCTGCACTCAAATCCTCTATAATAAAGGCCAACATACTATTTGCTTTCTTTATCACTTGCTGTACCTGCATATTGGTTTTCAGTGATTTGTGTACGAGGACACCTGGGTTCCTTTGAACATAAGCATTGCCTAACCTCTCATCATTTGTTTTTCTCTTTTGTGCATCAAAGGGGATAACTTCAGATTTTTCCACATTATATTCTGTCCCTGGCATGGAGAAAAAAATATAGCTTCTCCACACCTCCTTTCACCCTGGGAAGCTTCTTCTGTGCTTTAAAGTTGTATCCTTACAAGGCCTGATGTCTCAATTACTCCTGTGGTTCCTCATAATACTGTCCTCTGACATAAGTTTTCAGTTTTGTGGTTTAATGGGCAGCTTCTGGGGCCTTCCCTTTAGTTTGGAAGAATAAGGGGTGATCTCACTGAAACTTACAAAATTCTTGAAGAACTTGATGGGCTGGATGCAGGGAGGATATTTTCCCTGGCTGAGGAATCTAGAACCAGTGGTCATCGTCTCTGAATAACGCCATTTAAGGCTGAGCTGAGGAGAAATTTCTTCATGTAGACGGTGATGAATATGTAGGATTGTCTGTCCCTGAGAGCAGTGGAGGTTCAGGTGACAAGGATACAATAATCAAGATAAGGCCTGAACAAAGGGGTATCGTTTTTGAGGAAGGTTTCACAACCTTCCGATCATTTTTGCCTCTGACGTGAACTCTTTCCATAATGTGGCCAATTGCACCCACCTCAACTTCTCTGCTGCTGAAACCCCTGGGCATGTCCTTGTTATCTCTTGTCTGCCAACCTGCCAGTGGACGGCCTCCCATTTTCCACTCTGCATAAACTTGTGCTTGTCAAAATTCCCATTTGGTATCCTAACTTGTATCATGAATTATTCATTCCTTCACACCCCCACCCCCCTGCACCCAACCCCAGCTTGTTATTCTGCATTAGTACCCAGGAGACACAAGAAGCTGCAGATGTGGGAATCTGGAGCAACACATAAAGTGCTGGAGGAACTCAGCGGGTCAGGCAGCATCTGTGGAGGGAAATGGACAGTTGATGTTTTGGGTCGAAACCCTTCATTTGGACACAGTCTCGACCTGAAACATCAAATATCCATTTCTCTCCATAGATGTGGCCTGACCTGCTGATTTCCTCCAGTGTTTTGTGTGTTGCAATAGTACCCAAACTGAAAATGCTTGAATCTATGTCTCCATTTTTATTTTGTTTAATTACTTGTGTGATGTGAATGTTGCTAACAAGTGCAGCGTTTATTGTTCTAATTATCCCCTGAACTGTGCGGCTTCTTCAGAGGGTCAATTAAGAGTCAACCACATTGCTAAGACCGGAGTCACGTATGAGCTGGACTAACCAAGATTGGAAACACAAGAGATTCTGCAGATGCTGGAATCTGCCTTAATAGAGATGTGCGTTTCTTCAACGGACTGATAATTGCATGGTCACCATTCCTGATACTTATATTCCAAATCTAATTACTTGAATTAAAATTCCCTGCTGCTGTGGTGAGTTGTAAGCTCATCTCTCTGGATAAATAATCCAGATCACTGGATATTGGGAATACTTCAGAGAAGTCCAAGAGTCCGTATTCAATCCATGACAAGTTTGTGTACCGTGGCCAAGTTCCTTTATTGGCTGCTGTACCTTCGGTTTCAGTGAGGAAAAATTCTCTGGTGTCACTTTGGCTCTGAGATGACCCCTGCTGAGAAAACAAATTGATATCATAGTGGTTTTGTAATTGGACTGGTAGTCCGGTCACCTGGATTAATGATTCAGGGAATCATGAGTTCAAATCCCACTATGGCGGCTGGTGAAGTTACATTCAGTTAATGAAACTAAAAATTGCAATAAAATAGTGATTGTGCGATTATTTGGTTGTTGTAAACAAAATACCCACCTGATTCATCAAAGTCCTTTGATGAAGGAAATCTGGTTTTCCTGCCCAGTGTGGTCTATATAGATCCACAGCTTGGTGGATGCCTTTTAACAGCCCTTTGAATTGATTCAGTAAGTCACCCAGTTCCGAGGTAATTAGGGTTGGGCAAGATTCTTGTTAACATCTGTTAGCACCATGACCTCTCAGGACACAGTATTATCTGTATATCATGTTAGATTAACCTCAGGAAATATCATTATATATTTAAGTTTTGGCATCAATTCAATTATTAATAATAATGATTATTATTATCTGGAATATTATCATCTGCACCAAGTCTGAACTCATTTAAAAGAAACCTTTGCACAGATGTTTACCTGTCGATGTCAGGTCAGTTAAAACCATGCTTTGAACTTTGCAATGTCCAATGATTAAAATAAAGTGTCTAGGACACATGTTGCGAGGATGGAATTGGATACACAGTATTGTCTTTCAGTCAAATAGCCTACTAGCACGCACCTCTGGGATTTGCATGTGAGTAATGATAATTTGGTGAGATGGTGGAAATCAGGAGGTGAGACAGAAAACCTACAGAGTAAATAGATTGGGAGGAGAGAGATTATTAAAAAAATTGCAGGAATATTTTTAGCCCAACTTCTCTGATGGCAAACTAGATTGATCAAATATCCGGAAAGTAAAATCAGCTAGAATATATTCAGATGAACAATTCTGTCCAACCTATTTCCGGTTGAGTACATTGGGCCAAAATGCTACAATTTTTAAAAAAATCTCTATTCACAGTAACTATTATGAAACAATATTGATAGCCAGGTGATTTTGAAGCCATACTGTCATTCATATGGCTCTGAAGAAAGGTTTATAAACAATTCAAAGCTACATGCTTAAAATTTATAACATAGCAGCATTGTAATCAATCTCAATTGTATCTCCTCATAACCACTTTTGGGTAAAATTAAAAAAAAGGTGCAGATTGCTCAAACAAAAATAAGAAATTGATATGTTGAACCTGTTTGTGTTATGATTGACTAACAGTGGTGGCCTTTATCTACTCAGTTTGGCTGATCTAAAAATTGACAGAGACAATCTTCAGCCTTATCTCTGTATCAAGCATTCAGCCAGGATGTCGGCAATATGATATCATCAATTATTTAGTGTCCTTATAAGCTCTAACTATCTGGCAATTATTTTTAGCAAAACTAAATTTGTTAACATCTGTTAGGACCATGACCTTGAAGGATGTGATTATAGCATGTCTGAGTAACCTTGGGAGATATCACTATGTTTATTCTTTTTGTACCGATTCAATTATTAAACATAATCATTCTTAAGTATACCTGTTGCAAATCTGAGCTCATTTTGAAACAAAATCCTCTTTGCATGTTAGTTTTAAAATTGTGCTCAGAATCAGCCACCTTTTATATTTTGATTTTAAAATGAGTTTTCTCTTCAATCCGTTATTTGATCAAGAAGAACAAATGCACTCTGGCACTTCAGGTTATTAGCACAGTGAACTGGTCTCAGACTTCCAGCAAAAGGGTGGGAAAGAATGAACCATTCAGTTACTTGCCTTTAACCAGTGTACAGAAACAAGTTTCTCAATAGTGCCAGACTAATGACAAAAGAGAATAAGTTTTCTGTCCCATGTTGCCAGTTTAAACAATGAAAATCCAGGGGAAGGGTGAGATTATGGGCAGGAATCCAGTTCCAATGGAATTCTATTTGTTTGGTGACTTGGCATAACAGGATTGGAAATATCACTTCAAAAAGCAGAGTTATTAATTTGAAGGCAGGATGAATCTCAAACTGCAGCCCAGAATTCTGCTTTAGGTGAAAATTAGATGCATAGACCTGGATACTGAGCATGTTGGGTTCAGGGAAAATACAAGCTCGTGTATCCAAGAGCTGTTGAGAGAAGGCTGATCAGTGATCCTTATTAATAAACACACAATAACAAAATGCAGTGTTCTTGAGACTGATGGCACATACTTGCATATTTATTGTTATTTATATACTTAATATTTATCCTTCTTTAGGTACTCACTATAGGGAGACTTATTCTATTTTCATAATGCCTGGTGTTTCCAGATGGTCTGATGAAGCTTCTATTTACACACTTCAAATTTTATCTCACACCAGCCCACATTTCACTGCTGGGTTTTGCATTGGGCTAAATTATGACAATCCATTTTATCAATAATATAATGGCACCATTTAGCAAATCCAGCGATTCTGTTTTTCTTGCTGGCTGTTGGAGATATTGAGCATGAAAAATGCACAGTAACATTGTGGTAAACGTATTTCAGCTATTCCTTAATTTTTTTCCCTTCCTTTCTGTTATTATTGGTTCTATGTGGCAATTGTTTCTAATTTTTTCTTGCCAATTTCAGCAGAGATTTCCCAACATTGATTTCCCTTTCTGAAATGATGGGATCAGGAGATGTGGATTTCACGCAGGAGAGGTTTCTAGGAACTGCTCTCAGCCAAATCCATAAACCTGCATCCAGCAGCAAAAGACCATTACCCCTCCTCCTGTGGATGTCACCTACAAACACACAAGGACTTGTGAATGCTTATCTCACGTTTTTTCGTTTTGCAGTTGGTACAGCCTAGCCACAATCTGATGCACAGAAGCCTGCCAATAATGGAATGGGATTATTGCTTACTGTGTTTTTAATGAAGCTAATGCAAAAAAAATGTTTATTTATAAAGGACCTATTCATGACTCAAAGGGCTTCACAGCCACTGAAGTACTTTTAAAATGGAGATGTTGTTCCAATGCAGAAAGCACAGTGAAATGAAAATCAAAATGAAACAGAACAGAAAATGATAAAGCTACTCAAGGTCAGGCAGCATCTGCAGAAAGTAACAGAGTTAACATTTCAGGTTGAATATCCTTCATCAGAACTGATTCTGACAAAGAAACCTTAACTGTTTCTCTTTCCATAGATGTGGTCTGATAAAGCACAGTGGCCACTTTGTTGATAGCAAACTCCCACAAGGACAGTATCTTCACAACCGGATAATTTGTGATAGTGACGTTGGTTGAGCAATAAATATTGATGAAGGAACAGGCAATAACTCTTCTACTCTTCTTCAAACTTGTGTATGGGCTCTTGTACATATACCTGAGAGAGCAGATGAGGCCTGGGTTTAACATCCCGTTCAAATGATGTCACTTTTGATAGTGCAGTGCTCCCTCAGTAGTTCACTGCACTGACAACTTGGATTTTTGAACTCAGGTCTCTTCAGTTGGCTTAACCTGCAGGCTTCCGTCTCGGGCATCATGTCTGAGACCTTTAATCAATTAATTGTTTTTACAATAGGACTGAGTTTAGGGCAACATGATATTGTGTATGTTCATTAAAAGAAATAAAATATTTGCTTGTTTTCTGCAGTTACTGCAAAGTGGTGGGGAACAAAACGGATAGACTATGCACTGTATTGTCCTGATGCATTGACAGCTTTTCCAACTGTGGCACTACCACACCTCTTCCATGCCAGCTACTGGGAATCAACTGACGTCTTGGCATTTGTTCTACGGCAGGTAACTCTATGTTTAGTTTTAAGAATTGTTCTGAGTGGAGTCACTTTGAAACAGTTATGTTAGGTACATAATGTTATAGAGTGAAGCTGCTAAGACAAGGCTCCTGATGGAACTGGACTAATGTGATAAAGAGGTGACCTGGTAGACTTTTTAAAGACTGTGAAATGGTTTAATGGGGCAAATGTAGAGAAGATATTTCCACTTGCAAGGTCAGAACTACACATCATTAAGCATAAAATAAGCCGAGAGAAAAGAAACAGGAGCAGGAGTATGCATTTGGCCTTTTAAGCCTGCTCCCCAATAATTCAATATTATTGTGGCTGATCATCCAAATTCAGTACGCTGTGCCAACTTTCTCCCCATATCTCCACCCGCTCCTTCCCCACCTCTCCCCCCCCCCCCCCCATCGGCCCTAAAAACATCCAATTCCTCCTTAATATGTTTAATGATTGGGCTTTGGCTCCTTTATGTGAAAGAGAATTCCACAGGCTCACCACTCACTGGGAGAAGAATTATCCTCATCCCAGTCTTAAATGACTTCTCCCCTATCCCTAAACTGTGATACCTGGTCCTGGATTCCCCACTATCAGGAACATCCTTTCTGTCCTAATCCATCCAGTCTGATAAACTCTGGTGAATATAAACCTAACTGACCCAATCTCTCTTCATACATCAGACCTGCCATCTCTGGAGCGAGTCTGGTGAATCTTCCCTGAACTCCCTCTGTATCAAGAACATCGGTAAATCACTACTTATTGAATCCAGCAGAAAATTTGGGAACAATTTCAAATCTGGGACTCTATTGTAAAGATAGCTGAGCTGGGTAACACTGATGTATTTAGAGGGCAACAAGAAAAACGTGTGAAGGAGAAAAAGGATGATGTTGGGGGAAGAAGGTGAGAGTCAGCTTGCATGGACCATAAACAAGTGCCTGAACTTGTGGTCTACGTTTAGGCATTGGTATGTATGAAATGAATGTGTTCAGACCTGGAAACAATTACAGCCTTTATCTGTGTGACACCTGTATTTGAAGTCCATTCAAAGAGGGGAGTACCAAGCCAGGACATGAGATCTGTCACCTTCAGGTCTCTGGGTCAAAGCCTTTTTCCTGTAGTCCAGAAGAAAATCCCTGATGGGCTGCTACGTCAACGAGTTAATGGGTTGCAAGGTGGAATTCAGGAACACCTTGGAGGCTAAATCCATTGGCAGAGCACAGATGTACTTAGCTGAGGGATTGGAAACATTTTTATCTAGCCCCTCAGCTTCACGCCAGCCAAGGTTGGTGTATCCAGCTCCATTCATTTGAATGGGGTCACTGACTTGGATGAAATAGGAAAATTTTTAAAATTTTAATTAGCGCTAAAGTTTCAAGTTAATTTACATCTGTTAAAAGTGATCATCAGAGATGCATAGAAACAGTTGGAAAGACCTTTGACAGAAGCTGCTAAAAGGCTGTCAGTATTCCATGGGCCTTGACTGAAGATCTAAAACTGTTCATCACTAAAGACCCCATTAAATTGGGCTAAACTGCTTAGAAGAGAACAAAACTGCTGGACAGGAAGCACCTAGTATCAGGTAACTGGACCACGTGCCTTATCATAATCTTGCGGCCCGGTGGGTTATGTTAAAATTGCTCCTATTGTGAATTTCAGATGCTTCCCATCACTCCTCCACCTGCAGCCCACCAGCTGTATATAAAACACCTTCCTGTAATTGTCCCTGGAGTCCAGCATACAAATCCACCAGATGACTGTACAAGAGCCAGGTAGAATCACCTGGCAGTAAACTTGTATCCAGATGGCAAATGTTAGATTGAGATGTCCTCAAACTTGATGAAGCATTTTCTCCACTGCTCTCTGTAAGTCAGGGTTTATACATGAAGCTCTGTCATTTCCAAGTGGTTTTTGTTTTACAATGGTACAGGAATATTGTGATTGTAACACTGGCAAAATCGAACATTGTAATTGAATTAAGAGGAATGTTTTATTTTTTGTGTTTGCTCAGCATATGATTAAAGTGCTAATATTGTCATATTAAATGCTAATAACATGAATGAATGTTCCAGCAGTTCAATATTAAAAGTTCACCAAAAGAGCCTTGTTGTAACATTTTGTTTCACAAATTCAATGAATTTTAAAATAAAGATGCTACTATTTAATGAACATAATGTATAACATTTGAGGGTATAAGATTTATTCTGTTTTTGCATCCTGTTGTACTTTTCATACTTCTGCTTTCTTCCTCAGATGACTTGGAGCAGCCTGCAAAGGAAAATGATTGGCAGTTCCAACATTTTCTGCAATCTGATTATCTGCAGAAATTATGTGCTTGCCAAATCCCATTGGGTTGTTAATCTCCTTTGATTGGCTGTCCCTCTCATCTTCTCATCTGATGCCATTAGGATTGTTCCTGTCATTGAACAGCTCCATCTGATTGCCTGTGAGGCTCCTGAATCTTTTGCACGTCTGGCCAATGCAGTCAGGCCTCGGCACTCAGCCCACCTCAGCCCAGCCTGTCACCCTCCCTATGTTTATTGCATTTTACAGAGAACCCAGGAGCTGGGCTTGTGTTGAATCAGAGCTTTGCATTGCAAAACTCACCTCCAACTCGTGTTGCACCAGCCCTGAGCTTCAGTCTTAGCCTAGATCTATTTCTGCAGCTATCTCCTCCAGGTTCAGAAATCCTACTGCACATGAGTCAGTGGTCCTGATGGACACAGTGGTCTGCCATCAATGACCATTTCAGCTGCTGGATCTCTGCTGTACACTTCCCAAGGCATGAAGTAGGCCACAAGAGACCAGACAGTGCACGTTTTCAGACTCTGCCATAGGGCCACTGGGACAGTGCTGAGGCTGGATGGAGGGGTTGGTGGGAGGAGAGTGTAGGGTTGGGGAGGGGGGGTGGGTGTAAAGGATCAGAGCCCTGCATACTGGAAGTGGAAAGAGAATGTATGAGACTGGCATGCTAGTTTGTGGGGGTGGAGTGGGGGAGGGGGAGGGGAAAGAAGTTGGGGCCAGCGTTTTCAGTGTAGGGGTCATGATGCTGGAGGTGGACAATCAGGATTCTGGGATAGACGTCAGGAGAGGATCATTGCAGTAGGAGGAGGGTGGGGCCGCAATGAAGGTAAATAATTCACTCACCTTGCAGGTATCCTAGGCCGACACTGTACTGGTAAGACCGTGGTTTTACTGGGACGGCCAAACAACAGGCTCCTCCAGGACACTGTGGTCCAAGTTCATGGAGCATTCTGTGCCACGAAAATCAGACACAGGAATCACGCCTGGGTGCGATCTACCTGTGAGGCAACTTTCAGTGATCTGTGGATATGAACCCCCAGATCCCTCTGCTCCTCCACACTCCCTAGAATCCTGCCATTAACCTTGTACTCCGCCTTGGAGTTAGTCTTTCCAAAGTGTACCACCTCACACTTCTGTGTATTGAACTCCATCTGCCACTTCACAGCTCAGCTCTGCATCCTATCAATATCCCTCTACAAGCTTCGACAGCCCTCCACACTGTCCACAACACCACCGATCTCTGTGTCATCTGCAAACTTGCTAACCGACCCTTCCACCCCCTCATCTAAGTCATTAATAAATATCACGAAAAGTAGAGGTCCCAGAACCGATCCCTGTGGGACACCACTAGTCACAGCCCTCCAATCTGAATGCACTCCCTCCACCACAACCCTCCTGTTCCTAATTCATGTCCAACAGCCTGATAAATCTGGAGTAGTGGAGGGAATGCGACACCGTCTTGGGAACGATGGGATAATGGAGGGATTGTCCCTACCTCGGTTTTTATTATAACCAACGGATATCTCTTTTGATCTGGGAACCCCATATATGAATGTTCACGAAAGTCTGCATTGTGAACAGGATTTATAAAGGGTAGGCAGTCCACAACACAGTTCAATGCCATATTTTGTGATATAAACAATGAATGATTTATACATTTTTGAATAAAATGGTTTGTGGTCACAGTTTTTACTCAGTCCCATGCTTATCCTCAAGACATTTTAGTATAGACTAATAAAATTTGTTTGGAATACTAAATGCGAATTAATCCCTACTAGTTAATAACTATTTTCAGTGAAATAAATGGTGTCTATTCTTTCTTTATCAGAGCAACTTTTGTATGCAGAGAAAAATTGTATTGTAATAGATACTGTTTGGTTTATCAGTGAGACTGTTGTAACTAATGTGTGTTGTATTAGAGGTTGTGCTGTGTCCCAGTGTGTGATACCGAGGCTCTTGTATTTATAGCTGAAGTATTTCCAATTACAGGTAATGAGGTATGAAAGTGTGAACATAAAGGAGAACGACAGCAAGGATCCTTCCGCACGCAGTGAGTCGAGTCCTCGGGAGAAATGGCTTCGCAGACGAACACACGTGAAACTTAGGGTTTGTGTCAATTGTGTTTGAATGTGTAAAGAGGTGACTGAGAAAATAACAAGCCATTGGCACAGATGCTACTTGTGACCCAAGTGTAGGTTTTTACATGATTACCACAGATTTTTAAAGAAACTGCGACACTGCCACTTTATGGTCAAAAGCAGAATTGTAGGGGTTGCTTCAGTTTATTTTAAAATGTCTTTGAGGTGCACCTTGAGTAAAATGCACTTTGTACACTGATGTCAACCCTAAGAATTAAAACAAATACTTGGTTTGAACAGTTGATGTGCTCCCTACACACGACCCACAAGCTTTGGAACAAACAGAAATTACGGCTCAAAGAGGGCTTGACAAAGATTGCTTGAAATTTAAGATAATTCTTTGCTTTTTCTACTTGTCACCTAAAAGAAAGGTAAAATATATTTATTAGATGCATTCATCCTCTGTGCATTTTATGATATTTTTAAATAAAAATGAAGAGTATTTGTTCTTCGGGAAGAGGAGTTGATACGGTCTAATGGAAAATCACTATTTTATCCAGATGCACAGGTTCTGGGTTAATTTAAAAATTACACTGCTCCATCATTCTTTTAAATCATCACCAAAGAGTATCATGTTTAAAACTGTCTTTAAACTTTTCGAAAATATGAAATTATCCACTTGGCAGGAAATGTAAAAAGAAGCATATTATCTAAATGGTGAGGGAATGCAGTGCTGTGAGATACAGGGGGGTCTGGATGTCCTAATGCATGATTTGCACAAGGTTAGAATGTAGGGGGTACAGCAAGTAATTAGCAAAGCTAACCGAATGTTATCACTTCGGTCTAGAAGAATTTAATACAGAAGTAGGGTGGTTAGACTTCAGTTGTGTAGGTTATTGCTGAGGCCACATCTGGAGTACAGTCTCCATGTTAAACAGAGGATGTTAATACATTGCAAGGTTTACTAGACTGATACCTGGAATGGCCGGGTTGTCTTATGAGGAAAAGTTAGATTAGCAAGGCTTAAATCCACTGGAACTTAGAAGAATGAGCGGGGTCTTTGAAACATACAGGATCCCAAGGAGTCTTAATATGGTAGATGTGGAAAGGACAATTCCTTTAGTGGAAGCATCAAGAATGAAGGGGCACGGTTTTAAAAAAAAAGTGGTCCCCCATTTAAGACACAGATGAAGTGAGCATTTTCTTCTCTCTCATGGCCTTCTCTTCAAATGATGTTGGAAGCAAAGTCTCTGATTATTGTTAAGACAGGGGCAGGTAAATTCTTGACATGTGAAAGGGTGACCACATGCCTATGGGGATGTGAAATTGATATTGCAATGAAAACAGCCATGATCTTATTAAATGGCAGAGGAGGCTCTAGGGACGAAGTGGCCTATTTCTGCTCCTGATTCATTTTTTCATATATATTTGTGTTCTATTTATTCTGTTATGATTCATTAGAAAGTGTGTTTTAGATGAATTTTCAATTCATTTTTGTTTTGCCAATTCCAGGCCATATTATAATGCACACGGCATTCTAATATATCTGCCTGATAAGGCCTGGTGAAATAAAGCCATTAAGTATAAATTCACTTAAGCTGTCTAGTATACTTTGATATTTCATGAGCATTTTAGAGTCTCATTAATTTCACAAAAGATAGTGCTCCTCTTGCCACTTGTGACGTGATGGTTTAATGGGGAGCCTGCAAAGTGCATTCTCTGCTTTGTTTAATATATAAATATCAATGTGTCTTTAAGTTGATATACAAATTGCAAAAGTAATACTGCATTTAATGAAACACGCTCATTTGTCCAACCCAATGGCCCTAACTCAGTTTGCTATTAAATAATCCAGAAATAAGAGAATTTCTGGATACCTTGCTCCTTCCCTGAATGAGTAAAAAAATCCCTGGTCTAGTTTCCTCTAAATATGGAATAAATAAAAATTACATCTCCTTACCTAAACAGTTCAGCCCAATTTCATGGGTTCTTTATTGATGAACAATTTCAAATCTTCCTTTCCTTTCACAGATACTGAATCTCAAGGTAAAGTACAACAGATGCTGGAAACCTGAAATATAAAAAAAAGATGCTCAAAAGACACAGCAGGTCAGGCAGCATCTGTGCAAATAGAACCAGAGCTAATGTTTCAGATCAGTGATCTTTTCTCGGGTTGCTGATTTGAAATATGAAACCTAATCCTCTCTCCACCGATGGGTGCTGACCTGCTGAGAAGTTCTGGCTATTTTTTTTTGCTTTTATTTCAAACCTGTATCTTTTGGTTATTGTTGTAGAGGAATTGGAGGCCCTGGTGTCAGTGGCACATTACAAAGAGGGTTCAATGGTGGCTCCCTTGCCAGCGTCCCTGCTCCTGTTGTGAAGCCATTGATAAAGCTGCAGTATTAGGTTTGAAGTAGGCCCTTGCTGTAAAGTTGTCTGAGCGGCAATACCTTGGAGTGAAAAAATTGCAGTCAGATTTTCTGATTGTCTTGTACTGCTTAATTTCTTCCTACACTGAGTTCCTTGTGCTCAGCATGATCAGGCTTGAGTGGTGGAAAAGAGGTCATATCATCCCAATATCCTATCATCTGTGTCTTATCACATCTGTTTATGTCTGGGCAAGTGTAAAGCCAGCAGCTCAGCAGTGGAATAGCAGTGACACAGAATAGTCTGATCCAAGGGATAAGAAAGAGTTGAGAAAGATTGACACTGCAGTAAAGAGAATGTGAATTGGGACAAACTGCCCATTTTCTCGGACTGTTCCATTGCCTTTAAATTTTGTTTAAAAAAAAAAATTTGTTGGATGGTCCCAGTAGATGAATCTTGGTTGAACAATTCATGCCACATGGGAATCAAAGAAGCCCATTGTAATTACACAATTCAAAGTGTAGCTACTTCATTTATTAATTTGCTTTGCTCATTTCCTATCTGTTATGGTAGTTGTATCTTGAGAAATTCATGCTTTGAACATGTTTTGCTGAATTTTAAACACCATTGCTGAAATAAATGGAATGAAGGTCAAAACAATCAAATATTTCTCGTTCTGATGCAAGGTTTCTGAACTGAAACATGGACTCTGTTGGTCTTGCCAAATACTTGCTGAGTATTTCCAACATTTTCTGTTTTTATTTTAGATTTCCGGCATCTGCATTTATTTTTTTGATTTTCAGATACTAGTATTACTTCTGTCTAGTATCTAGCTCCCTACGTGTTAATATTTTTCTTTAGCTTACTGTGCGATGTGAGATGACCTCTTTTCCACCACTCCCACAGCTTATAACCCACCCAGTCTCCTGGGTAAGTGGGAGGAATGCAGAACTAACCTTCAAAACAATGGTTGCAATAGTTCTCGGAGGCCCCCAAAAGTTATTGACTAACTTCTTAATGTTATACTGTTCAGTTCTGCCTAGTTGTCGTCCACAGATGATGCACCCTTGTTATAGAGTCATATAGAGTCCAGGGATGTCGGGACTGTCTTATGCTGAGAGGTTGGAGAGACTGGGATTGTACACGCTGGAATTGAGAAGATTGAGAGGGGATCTGATTGAAACATACAGGATTATTAAGGGATTGGACAGGATAGAGACAGGAAATATGTTCCAGATGTTGGGGAAGTCCAGGACCAGGGGGCATGATTTAAGAATAAGGGCTAGGCCATTTAGGACAGAGGGGAGGAAAAACTTCTTCTCCCAGAGGGTTGTGAATTTGTGGAATGCACTGCCTCAGAGGGCAGCAGAGGCCAGTTCTCTGGGCACTTTCAAGAAGGAGCTAGATAGGTTTCTTATAGATAGGGGAATCAAGGGATATGGAGACAAGGCAGGAACAGGATATTGATTGTTGAGGATCAGCCATGATCTCAAAATGGCGGTGCAGACTCGAAGGGCCGAATAGTCTACTTCTGCTCCTATTGTCTATTGTCTATATACACTGAAGTGGGTCTTTCAGCCCACTAAATCAAGCACCCATTTTACTCTCCTTGCAATCCCCTCATCTGCCACCCAGATTCTCCCACTCACGTACACACGTGGAGCAATTTACAGGGGCCAATTAACCCACCAACCTGCATGTCTTTGGGATGTGGGAGGAATTAGGAGTACCTGGAAGAAACCCATGGGACCATAGGGAGAACATGCAAATTTCACACAAACAGCACTGGAGGCCAGGATTGAACACGGCTCGCTGGTGCTGTGAGACAACTGCTCCGTGAGCTGTGCCACTGTGCTGCTCTGCTGGTGCCTAGAGAACCATTGCATTCTACAGAATGCTTGGTCAATGACGTGCAAGGAGAGGCTAGGTATTTAAAAATTAATGTTTTTAAATTCTGTTTCTTTTCCAAGAACGTAACAGCCAATCACCGAGCCAATGATGTCATCGTGGCAGAAGGTGTCCCTCAGATGCTGGTGGGGAGATTTATGTATGGTCCTCTTGACATGGTCACCCTGACTGGAGAAAAGGTACAAAAGTTTTGATGGTACTGTGTTGAAAACTGTCTCTGACACTTGCTGTAGCCCTGAAAAATGTGAGAAATAAGTGAAAATGGGAGTGAATGTCAAGCAACTTCAATGCACTAGCACAATATGAATCACACCTGAGCACATTTAAACACCTTTACATGTGTTAAATTAAGAAGCAAATAAAACTTTTTTAAAAATGTAATGAGACACACTTAAAAGAGTATTTTTAAACCAATAGCCCATCTGAAAATCTTTTTAAATTGCCAAACTCTCAGCTGAGGCTTTGCAGCTGTTCGCTTCCATTGAAATCAAAGGGGATAATCTCGTGCACCGCCCCTCACAAGGCACACAGTTCTCCAGTAAATATGTAACCAAAGTGCAGTGCAGTTGCTCAAGTTGCCCCTCCCAGCGAACTTCATGAGGAGATCTGTGTCAAAGGGTTTGCTGGCTGCTTAACAGTGAATCACTATTTGTATTCTTTGAAATAGTGGGAGAGTCTTGAATGAGGGGACATAGTTATAAGATAAAGGAGTGGATATTCAAAACTAAGGTACATAGGAAATTTCTTGTTGCAGAGCGTGGTGAATGTCTGGAATTCTCTATCCCAGATGGTTGTGGAAGGTGTTCACAGAGGAAGTAGATCAATTTTTGAAAGCTTGGCGATTGAGAGCCATGTGGAGTAGGCACAGGAGAGTTGTTGGGGCCTAGGCAGATGAGCCTGATCATTTTGAATGGCAGGGCAGCTGTCAATAATGGTGGCTAATGATGGCAAAGACAGACAATGCATCATCATTAATCTGCACAATCTGGAGCAATTATTAAAGCTGAACCATTCAGAGGGTTTACTGCAGTGAGTAAAGATGGGTATTCTTATCTGCTCGGTGTGAAGGTGCCAGGAGGCTGCTTGACAGCTGATGCGAGAAATGGAAAATTAACAGATCAGCTCCTTTTGAGAAGTTACTTTGCACAGCAGCCCATGTTACCAATGTCCAAGCACAATCCATTTTATTCCCAAAGCACAGTACATGCCATCATTTTCTTGCTCATTATGTGGCATCTGTGAAATTACTAACATGCAGAGTCAGGTCATGTCAAGCATAATCACTGTAACAGTATTGTTTGCATAATCACTTTCAAAGCACAGCCCGTCTACTCACTCTCTAGGCACAGACATTTTACATATTGTCTGACCATGACTCGTGTAATCTGTCTGAGTACTGCCCATATACACACAGGGTATAACTTGTGTAATAATCACTTTTCAAGCACAGCCTGCATAATCACACTCCTAGCATAGCCTGTGGAATCACTTGCAGGGTATTGTCTGTATAATCACCGTTGGAGCATGGCCAATGTAATCGCACTCAGAGCATGGTCTGTATAAACACTTTCTGAGGAGGGTCCGTGCAATCGCTGTCCAAGCATGGCCTGTGTAATTGCTCCCTGGCCATGACCTGTGTAATCACTCTCCATTTCATGTTATACTCTTTAGACTGAGTTATTATTATGAATTATTTTGTAATTAATTGAAGCACCAGAGGCTTGCTCTTTCCTGTTTGTTTGTTAGTAAACTTATTTGCAAAAAATTCCCCTTTTAATTTTAGCAAGAATGTAATAGTGATGTCATAAAAGGCAAGGAAACAAAGTTGCCTAAGTAATTGATAACAGAAGATTGTGGAGAACGGTTTTCAGATGTAGGAAGGTGAAGAATGATGTTCTCCATGAGTGGATGTGGGGGTCATTGTCGTTTTTTTTTGAACTATATTAATGACCTAGATTTAAGAATCAAAGTCACAATTTCTAAATTTGTGGATAAAGCCAAAAATTGGTAATATCGTGAACTGTGAGGAGTATTGTGACAGATGTAGGACATGTAGATGTAACAGGATGTAGATAGGTTGGTGGATGGGCAGATGAAGTTTAATACAGACAAATATGAGATAATGCATTTTAGTAGGAAGAATGAGTGATATATCATAAATGAGCAAGATATAATACAGCACTAAAAGGAGGGCCAGAGCAGAGGAACCTGTGGATATGTGTGCATAAATCATTTAACATGGCCAGGAAGGTTGAGAAAGCAGTCAATAAGGCATACACAATTTTGGGCTTAAAAGAGTATCAAAGCAGGGAAATCATGCTGAACCACTGTAAAACACTAATATGGCCTCAGCAGGAGGACTGTGTTCAGTTCTAGTCAGCATGTTAGAGAAAGGACGTGTGGACTTCAGGGAGGGTACAGAAAATATTTGAGGATGGTTCCTCGGATGATGGAGGCTGGGACTGTTTTCTTTGGAGAAGAGAAGGCTGAGGGGAAGTTTGATCGGTGTATAAATTGATGAAGGGTCTGGGTAGAGAGGACGGTGGGAGTCTGTTCCCATAAATGGTGGAGTTGGGGACTAAAAGTCAGACCTTTACATAGCGTTGTCCGGAATTCATTGCCTGCAGATGTAGTGCAGAGAGGTTCCATTGCTATGGAGAGGGGGCTGGAGGGTAGAACTGGAGAGACAGAGACACAAGAGACTTCAGGTGCTGGAATGTAGAGCTAGAGAGTTGCTCTGGTAGAGAGCCACCATGGACACATGGGCTGAATGGCCTTGTGTGCTGCAACCATGATTCTATTCGATATTGGCCAATCTGTGCCTTCTCTCCTTTTGCCTGCCTTTCCTTTCTAACTCTTAATACCCTTACTTAATAAAAACCTATTGTTCTGAGCCTTGAAATTTTCAGTTGACCCAGCATCCTCAATCTTTGGGCTTTCTAATTTCTCAAACTAACCTTATGAAGACACAAGAAATTCTGCAGAAGCTGGAATCTGGAGCAATACTCAAAAAGTGCTGGTGGAACTCAGCAGGTACCTCAGCCTGAACCCTGTGAACATTTGCTTCCAGATTTCTCTCCTAAATCACAAAATCTCAAAGGTTAAAGCACAGAAGGAGGTCATTCACCCATTAGGTTCATGATGGCCCTATTTAAGAACAATCCAGCTGGTCCTAGTCCCTTGCCCGCTCCCCATAGTCCTGCAATTGTTTTCTTTTCAAGTACTTATAAGGCTCCTTTTGAATGCCGCAATTGAATCGTTTGGCAGAGTGTTCCAGACCCCAGTCATTCACTGCTGACCTCCTCTGGCATTTTTGGTTTCTTTCCCAGTCGCCTTCGTTCTATGACCTCTGCTTCTTGACCCTTGTGTCAATGGGAAAAGTTCTCCTTTTGTCTTAAACTTTCAGGATTTTCATTGTTTGGGGCAATTTGTCCATCATTCCTTTGAAGATCCTTATATCTCCTCTCTGATACCTTTATATCTCCTCTCTGGGCGGGAGCTGGCTAAACTTAACACAGGACTTGCTCACTTTTAAATACTAGTTACCTTGACATAAATTAACTACTAACCTTTTATTACTTTTTGTATCTTTACTCTGGTAAAGGCACATTTCCAAAATCTGCAGAGCCATGGAAAAGGATACAACAATTCAAACATAAAATGTGAAATGTCTCTCTAATTTCCTCATAATAATTTTTTGATACCCTTAGTGAAATCGTTCAGTCCTGGAGACGACTCCCATTATGTTTTCCATTACCATTTTTTTTACACGATTAAATCTGGGTGGCCGAGTGGTGCAGCAGTTAGTGTGCTACCTCTGCGCTCCAAGGACCCAGGTTCGATCATGACTTCGGGTGTGGTCTGTGTTGAGTTTACCTGTGAGTATGTTGGGTTTCCACCAGATTTCCTTGTTTCCTCCCACATTCCAAAGAAGTCCCTGTAGGTTAACTGGCTATCTTAAATTACACATTACTGCAGGTAAATTGTAAAAGAATAAAAGGGGTATTGATGGAGTATGAGAGAGAGTGAGTTGCAGGGTTAATGGGAAATAAGAAAATGGAACATGGGATTTCTCCACTGGGAGTCCAGCATGGAACCAAAGGGCTGAATGGCCTTGTGTTATAATAAATAAGAGATCCAATACAGGCCATCCCCAGGTAACGAATGGATTCCATTTTTACAGATGTCTATAGGTCATTTTTTTGTCCGTAAGCCAGAAAATACACAAAAATCACTGTAACTATACCTCCACAGTATTGTAATGAATGGCATCAAAAACACAAGAGTGATAAGGAAGAATAATTAATTAATAAAAATTGGGTGAGGGGGGGCGGTGGGGAGAGAGAGGAAGACCAATAGGCTCTGCAGATGCTGGAATCCGGAGCAGCAGCACACAACATTTTGGAGGAGCTCAGCAGGTCAGGCAGCATCTATAGAGGGAACCAGTCGACGTTTCAGGTCGAGACCCTCAATCAGGACTGGAAAGGAAGAGGGCAGAAGCCAGAATAAGAAGGTTGGGGGACGGGGAGGAGCACAGGCTGGCAGGTGATAGGTGAGTACCTTCCCCCTCTCTCCTGGACTCACCTATCACTTCTGCCCTCTTCCTTTCCAGTCTTGATGAAACGTCTACTGTTTATTTCCCTCCATAGGTGCTGCCTGACCTGCTGAATTCCTCCAGCATTTTCTGTGAGTTGCTGAGAGAGAGAGAGAAAGAGAGGAAACTAGTTCTGCTGTTTGTAGGAATGAATGCATGTATGTACATCTGACCTGTGAATTTAATAATATTATGGGAGCTCGTTTGTATTTAGGGGCATCCATAAGTGGGGCTTTCATAACCCAGGGATGGCCTGTAAATTTCCATGCTTATTTTGTGCCCCTCTGATATCATTGGTGGTTTGTCATCTTCCTCCATGAAGAGTAGATAACAAGTATTCACTTAATAAGTCAACCATTATAGTATCACCTACATTAATCTCAATGTTCCTTTTCACCACCTTTTCTCTTTCAAAATAATTACAAAAGTGTTTACAATTAACTTTCATATCCATTGCAAATCTTTTCCTATATTCTCTATTTGCTTTTCTAAGTAGCTGCTTTGCATTGCTTTGTTGTAATGTTACAGCTCTCCCAATCTGCTGGATCTCCACTTCTGACAATTTTCTGAGAGCCTTTTCTCTGAACCAAATGCTGCCTTATGCCTCATTTGTGGATCATGGTTGTTTAGGAATACAAATGAACCTTTTTGCCTGTTTGGGAATACAAACCGATATTGTATCACACCAAGATATTTTTGTCTGATTATAAAGACATTTAAAAATTGTTCAAAGACCTTTGACAGTGATGAGCTGTCAAAAGGCCATTAGGCTATTCTGGGGGCTGGAGCCATAAGAGCTGTTGCCTGAGGCTTACTCACAGCCACCTAGTGGGACCATTCTCGGGTATAGATGGTCAGGTTTGCCACACTTCTATAGTGGAAATGGCCCAGTGGAGACGAGCAGGCGGGCAACAAAGACATTGAGTTCAGGACAATCAGTCACATGGTTCCATGCAGGGAGAGATTGTGTTGGCTCAGCTTGTATTCTCCAGAATAAGGAGAAAGAGAGACTATCTCATTAAAACTTACAAAATTTTAAATTACTGGACACAGAGAATGTTTCCCCTGACCGAGAAGTCCAGGGCCAATGGCACCATTTCACACTGTGATGAAGGGAGATTTCTTTACTCACAGGTTGGTAAACCTTTGGAATTCTTTACCCTGAGGGGTGGTGGGGCTCGGTCACTGAGATCATTCAAAGCAGCGATCAATAGAGCTTAAGGGAATCGAGGGATATGGAGATTCTGTTGGAAAATAGTGCTGAGGTGGAAGATGGTCGATGATCTTAATCAATGGCAGAGAAGAACTGAATGGCCAGGTGGCTTATTCCTGCTCCTATTTCTTTTGTTCTCATGGTTATTGTTTGCATGATGCTCCCGACTGACAGTGCCAAATCAGAAGGAGCACTTTGCAATTGTCACAGTGAAACACAAGCAGAGCTCTTTGGTGACCGCCTTCTGATCCAATGTTGTCGTAATCCTGGCAGTGATTAACTCCAGGACCAATTTGTGATTCAACTCCAGTGGTCACTATAATGAGTTTATTCACCACCGACACTTGTAAAGAGCTTTAAATCAATAAAGCTGCATTAAGAATTTTGTGAACTCCCAAGTGGATGCTTTTCTGAAAAGACTTTTTGTTCACTGTCAAGATAACACAGCAGATATCTATCATCACTCCTGTTTCCTTTGGGGAAGAAATGTTTGCTCTTCAATTTTAATATAGAATGTATAAAAAGTGGGAACATCCTTGATGCTAGTGACAGATATTCTTCTTTAGTGGAACCGACGTGGCAATTTTCAATATTTCATTAATTGCACAAAATAAACACAAATCTTTCACATTAAAAGTTGTTGCAAGATAACTCCTCAAGGTACAGATACTACCAGGCTGCTGGTCAATGTAAATTTGTCAGCAATCAATGTCATGTCAGCTCATGTATAATGTCCAGTTAACAGGTATTTAGCAGACAAAACCTTTTTGTAGAAAAAGTGAAATGGGGATGAACCAAGAATGTTTGTAAGTCTCTAAGAACATTGGATTTTCTGCTCTTTGAGTTTTAGATTCCACTCTGTGCCATTTAATTACCTACCACACCACTCAGAAGTACTCAAGGACACTCCTATTGAAAGTGGTACCCAGAGGAATATTTGAATAGAATAATGATGTCTCTATACTAAAGGTAAAGCTTGTGTTCGTCTCTGGTAGATTGGATGAGAGAACACACAGTGACCCCTAAAACTGTCAGATAAATCATGTAGTCTCAAATTATTCCAAAAAATTGTTTAGAAGGTTGAATGCATTGCCACAGATGCAAAATTAATGTAACTGTTACAAATCTGTGAAGCAAAATTTGTACCCAGTCTGTAAAACAAAACTGCAGAAGAAAGAGAATATATTCATGGAAAGTGATGAATGCTGATAATTGGTTTCAATACCCAAATCATGAAAGCTCAATAAATTCTCTTTGATTCAAATTGATTAAAAACAATTGCAATCTACTGCCCAGTAAGTATAAATACTTTATTTTTTTCTTTTACAAATTGCTATTGTATAAAATAAAACCTCATTCAACAATGTAGCTAATAAGCAATAAACAACTGATTAAGTGTCTGAAATTCTGACCATCCTTGTCTTTGAGTGTTGGCTTGCACCAATCCCATTGTGTGTAGCAGTAACAGTACAAGTAGCATACATGTTACTTATATACTTCCAAAAAAAATTGACAATGCCATGGGTAAGGTTACAATGTCCGTTCCTACCACCCCCCCCCCCCCCCCCAATCAACTATTTTTTCCTCTCAGTGGGCCTGGAGCTTGTGTGCTGCGATGCTTTGCTGAACCTTGACTTAGTGAGATGATTTATAGAAGCACAGGATTTGGAGCAGGCCATTCAGCCCTTTAAGACTGCTCTGTCATTGAATACAATCATGGCTGAATGTGAATCTGAATACCAAATTCCCCTGCTTTCCCCATATCCCTTGATACCTTTGTGTTTAAGAGTTATCCATCTCCTTGTTAAATATATTCAGTAATTTGTTCTCTATAGCCTCTTGTAGTAGAGTATTCCACAGCTTCACTGGTCTTCGAGAAGGAATTTCTTCTCATTTCAGTCCTAAACATCTCAAGTTCAAGTTTATTGTCATTGGCAGGCATACATGGGTATAAATGCCATGAAAATTAGCTTTTTGCAGGAGCGGCACAGTATAGTACAAACATAACAAACATAAGTTAACATAAACTTAAATTAACATAAATTATGCTTAACTTACATGACAAAGTAAACATAACAAGCGCAAGCTGAGAGAGAGGAAAAGAAATATTGTCCAAGGTATTGTTAGGGTTTTTCAGGTTGGTTCAGGAACCTGATGGCAGTGAGGAAGAAGCTGTTGTTGAACCATGAGGTGGTGGCAGCATTGAGAAGAGGGCATGCCTGGATGGTGGGGGTCTCAGATGAAGGATGTCGCCTTCTTGAGACGTTACCTCTTGTAGATGTCCTCAATGGTGGGGAGAGCTGTACCTCTGAGAGTCCACTACTCTGTCCTGAGACGGTGACCCCTCATTCTTGATGCCCAGTTAAGGGAAGCAGCCTCTCTGCACGCAGCCTGTTGAGTTCTGTACGTCATTCTTGACTGCTGTTTGCATGTGAACAACTTCAAAACCCTTTCCCCACCCTCCTCCCACCAACTGTCTTCTACGAGCAGTTCCATTTCTGTAGTTTTCATGCACATAAAAGTGCATTGAAATAGGAAATAATGATTTTCCCCTGATGCTAATTGAGTAATTACCCAGTAATGCGATGACTAAAGCTATGAACTTCTCACCATTGAATTTCAGTTCAAGAATTTATGATAATTATAACCACCTCTAAGCATCAACTATATCTATCTTTTAATAGAGAGAAGCTGCCAATAATTTGTCAAGTCTTCAATAGGGAGAATGCAATGGTACCAATTTATTTGACAATTGTTTGGCATTAGCGAGTGAGTGGAATATGAAATGGTCGGTAATTTGACTGTACTTGGCCTGAAGCATTTTTTAAGGAAATATATGTACTTCTTTTCTTGCATTTTGCACAATGAAATATGGTGGGGTAACTTGTGGGATAACTAGGAAACCTGTAACACACCACAGCAACATTACACATTGAACCATGTCCTTTAACATTAGGTTTGCACAGAATCTGGTGAGACTGCTGTCATTTTTCTGTGTCTTCATTTGAGCAGAGAGCATACAGAGAGGTAAAAGTACTAACAATGGTCTAAGGAACAATTTGAGGGGAGTGAAAGTATCACAACAAAATTCATCTACATAATTTGCAGAAGTAGTTACTCTCCATATGTTGGGTTCAGTAAATCCCAGTAGTATTACCAGCATTAAGTGATACACTGCAATACAACAAAGTAATTTAGGTATCTCTCATCTCTCAAACGAAGCAAAATGCTACACCCATGCATCAAGCCACTATAGGAGATGCATGAGATTCTCCATGGTACAAATTATCCAAATAATCATAGTCACTAAAATGTGTGTCCAGAAAAGAGGTATTTAATTACTTAAAGGTGGTTGCTGGATGTTTAGGTTAAAATTAAGTGTGTTTAGAAAATGCGAAGGAACTTTATATATCAATCTCTGTTGATTCTATAGAAATTTACTGCTATATCAGAGCTCTTTTATGCTGTTCTATAGTAATGATATTTTAAGTGTCTGCAGCGATGAATGCAAACTAGATTTTGTGCTATTTATAGCACCCAGTGAAGGATTACAACATGAGCCATGAAAGAAACCTTTAACGGCTTGCTTTTCAAATACATGGCTCCTGTAATACAGAACAACGATCTTGAGAGTGTGCAAGCTCAGGAAAAGCATTAAAGAGAGCGTGTTTATAAGGCTGTAATCACACAGTGAACACAGCAATTTGTCTTAGAGTTACTGATAACTGTGAGTTTTAGATTTTCAAATGATAAAATCCTGTTTAATTGAAGAGCATTGCCAATGGGCTTTGTGCTGCAGGGTGTTATTCTGTGATGCAGTGTCTTGGGGGAGCAGGGTTATTTTGAGCAGCAACTTTATTTTGTTAGAATTTCTCTATTTGATATTGCGCCCATCAAGGAATACTCGGTGCTTCCTGTCAGCCACGATATGAAGCAGTTCCAATCCTTGGGGAGAAACGTCAGGTATATAACAAAGCAAAGATTGCTCGTCTTCACTTCCTATATAAGAACAGTTGAATTCTGCCCTCCCAAGCCAGCATTTTCACATTCTGCTCTTTCCTCTGCTGTGCAGGTTGACATTCTGCTCATGACACAACCCCCTGCGGGGAGGTGGGTGTATTTTGACACTGAAATCACCAGCAACAGTGGCAGGATCCTGTACACCATACCAGATGAGAAGAAGCTCAGTGTTGGCGTTTACCCTGTGAAGATGGTTGTAAGGTACACATATCTTTTGATGAGTGGCATTAGTTGAAGCCATTAGTATGTGAAGCAGTGAAGCCCTTTGATTAAGTTCTGGCTGTTTTGAAGTGGTGGTACATCTCTTATGCTTCATCACCCTCTTTAAGTGGCCTCATTAGGTTCTGTGCCAGTGGTGCTCATTGAAGCCTGGTGCACAGGTACAAAAGCAATCAACAAGGCTAATGGAACATTGGACCTTAGCTCAAAAGGATTTAAATATTAAAGTGAATGAATGTTGTTTCTGATGTGCAAACACTTGGTCACGTCATACCTATTTAGTTTTAGGCACAGAATCTTGGGAAAGAATCTTTAAGCAAAATAATAAAGGTTGCATTAACTTAAATTTGTATTCCATTACATTTAGAAGGCTTAAGTCTAAATGAGAACCCTTTGATGGGGTAGACATGGGCATATTTGCTCTGGGTGGGGTAAATATAGAACAAGGAGGCAATGGAGCCAGGGCATTAGATGTGAATCAGGCAAAAGTTTTTCCACAGTGAGGGTAATGTTGTACAGAAGTGATCTTGTTACTGGGCTATAATTCTGAGCCCTAAACTAGTGAACCAGAGACATGAGGTCAGTTCCCTGTACTGTCCCACTGGATGCATCTACTTGGAATAGCATCACAAATATTTACTGTCAGGAAGAGTTTCCCTGGGAGTCCTCAGGATTAGCTGTGGGTTCCATGAGCTCTCATGGCATTGCACTAAGCATGGATAAGGAAACAGTCTGCTGAATATCCCCACTGCTTTCACTGGGCTGATGCACCAATACTCCTCCATGTTGGACATCAGTGGAATACACTGAAGGGAGGAAGGGCACAGAATGCACACTGGATGGGGCCTATATCTTCAAAGCCAAGAAGTGTTCAGTAGCACTCAAGCCAGACTGGGACTGTGGCAGGTGATGGGAGAAGTGACACAAAGGACAGCTTTGATCTTGTCCTCACCAGTATTTCAGAGGTGCATCCGTCCTTGACGGTATTGGTAGGAATGACCGCAGTGTTGTCAATGTCATGACTGCACACTCAGGATGCCCTCCATCCTTTTGTACAGCACCATCACACTAAGTGGGATTGATTCCAAATAATTCTACCAGCTCAAACCTTGGCATCCATGAGGCACTGTGAGCCCTCAGCAGCAGAATTGTGTTCCAGCCCAATCTATAACCTCACAGATCAGTATAACGTTACCCTGGGAACAACACTAGTTCGCACAGAATTGTAGAAACACATGTCAAGTGCAATACCTAAAAGTGAAGTAATAACCTGGTGAAGCTACAACATCGGTTCATGAGCATGCTAAATAGCAGAAGCAGGACTTTATGACCAAATCGGAGTGAAGGTCTGCAGTGCTGCCGTATCCACACCTGAGTGGTGGTGAACCAACAGGAGTAGGCTCCATGAACGTCCCACCGTTAGTGCTGGCAGAACATTGAGCGAGTGCCAAAGACAAAGCTGAAACAACTGCAATCATCTTCAGACAAATCCTCTGCATCCCCTGAGGTTTCTGCCATCAGGCGGATACGATTAGGTCTTTTAAGAGACTTTTGGATAGGTACATGGAGCTTAGAAAAATAGAGGGCTATGGGTAAGAGGGCTAGTAATTTCTAAGGTAGGGACATGTTCGGCACAACTTTGTGGGCCGAAGGGCCTGAATTGTGCTGTAGGTTTTCTATGTTCTATGAAGTCGACCTTCACCAAATCCAATTCACTGCCGTGATAGCAACAATTGATTCAAAGGTTTTATTTTATCTTGTTAGAAATGCTTTAAAAATAAAGCACTTAAGTCAATTCCCAGCAAGTTCTGACCCTGTCTGACTTGACTGTTTCACTAATAGCGATGGATCTAGATTTGAAACACAGAAGTACATGAAACAACCAAAAATTGAAATTGTTCTGCAGAGCTGAAGTAGATATTGCAACCCTTGAACCAGTGCTGACATTGATCTGAATCTCAGTGACATTTACCCTCTGTATCTCACTGCCCCTTTATATATTTACCCCCTTACAAACGTCTGTAGATCCCAGTCTTGAAAATTCAATTATCTAGCATCACCTGTGATTTGGAGAACACCTCCAGACATTACTCTTTTCTTTCTCTGGATGTGGAGATCCCTGAGAAGTTCAACATTTTTTGCCCATACCTAACAGTCCATGGTGAGTTCCTTTCTTGAACTGTTGAAACTTCAAGTGGTGAAGTTATTTCCACAACCTTATCACATGGGGATTTCAGGAATTTGCCTCATTGATAACAATAATGTAACAAGTTAGAATGGTGGGGGACTGAGAAGGAATCTTGTAAGTGGGAGTATCCCAATGTGCCTACTGCCTTTGATCTTATGGTAAAAATTGCACACTCAGGAGATACTATCAAATATTCCTTGACAATTGACTGCTCTGCACCTTGTAGATGGTACACGCTGTAGCCATGGTACTCTGCTGGTTAAGGGAGTGAATATTTTGTGTGTGGATGGGTTGCCAATCAATTAGGTTGTTTTAACCCAAATAAGCTGCTTTAGAATTAGAGTGGCACTCATCTAGGTAGGTGCCGAGTATTCTGTCACACTTGCTTTGTAAAAGCTTTTGGGGTGTCTGGAGACGAGGCACTCACCAGAGAATACTCAGCCTCTGTCCTGTTCTTGTAGCCACGGCGCTTATGTGACTGTTTTGGTTAAGTTTCTGGTCTAATTGTGGGAGATTCTGATATATTGGTAAGGGGGTTACAGGGAGAAGGCAGGAGAATGAGGTTGAGAAAAAAAGTCAGCTGAATGGCCTAATTCTGCTCCTATATCTCACTGTCCTATGGTCTTGTATTCCAGCTGAATGTCTAGGTGGGCTGGAGAAGGAATTGCCTGGCATTTGTGTGGCATGAATGGTATCTTCCACTTACTCCAGATATGAATGCTGGATAGATCTACTGCTTGTAGCCATAAACTCAATTTTCTGGGAGTTGCAAATTGAATTGAACACATTAATCATAAAGTCATGGAATCACTCAGCACAGAACAGGCCCTTCAGCCCACCATTTCCATGCTGACCATCAAGTAGACAACTCTTCTAATCCCATTTACCAGTGTTTGGTTTGTAGCCTTCTATGCCCTGATGATTCAAGTGCTTGTCTAGTTTACTTCTTTAATGTTCCAAGACCACCTGCCTCTTCAATCCACTCAGGTAGTGCATTCCAGATTGAACTCCCTCTGGGTGAAAAGGTTCTTCCTCAGATTCCCCCTTAAACCTCTTAGCCCTTACCTTAAACTTATCCCCTCTGGTTTTGTGCACCACTGCTATATATCATCTGTGAGCATCCCTTCTAAGTTTATGGTGGAAGGAAGGACATTAGTGAAGCAGCTGAAGATGGATAGAGCTGGGACATTGTACCGAGTAACTTTTGTGCAATGTCCTAGGGCTGAGATGATTGGCCATCAATCTCAGCTCTCTTCCTTTATACTAGCTGCAGCTCCAGCTATTAGAGAGTTTCCCCCAGATTTTGACTTTAATTTCACTATTGGTTTTAATACCACACCCAGTCAAATGCTGGAGCAATGCCAAGGGTGGTTGCTCTTAACCCAGCTCCAGAACTCAACTTGTCAATGTTAAGGCCAAGACTGTATTAAGATCTGGAGCTGAGTGGTCCTGACAAAATCCATCATTAGGCAGGTTATTGGTGGATATTTGGCACAATAAAATTGTTAGTATTCCCTTCCATCACTTTGCTGATGAGAAGAGAATTGACTGATCAGGTAGTAATTAGCTGGATTGGATTTGCCATGTTTATGAATGCCAAAGACATTCAGAAGCATTCAAAATTCTTTACAGATCTGACAGTTGTCTGAGCATGGAGGCATAACCCTCAAGATTTCTCTTTGCTGTTTTGTCAATGACACTTGATCTGCCTCATCCACAAAACAGAATTACACTTTGCAAAGCCCTGCCACACACATTATTGGCATAGTTTCAGGCAGCATAAACACCAATAAAGAAAAGGTAAGCATGTGTGTACCATGTAGGTAAATGGTGGTCGTGGGCAACTCGCCAGAAGCAGCAGATTGTTACCTAATATCTTAGATGACTCTTCCTTTCCCTGATGAAGTGTATAGATAGGAGGAGCCCTGTCTGACATATATACCAGCACAAGCTATTTGAATTGCCATGTATTGTAAGCAACTATGTGCAAAAATATAAGTTGGATCCATCGTTACTCATCTGTCAAACATTACTAAGAATATGAAATTTGCTTTCTGGCTATGCAGAAAGGATAAGCTTGTAAATAATCTCAAATGAAACCTGAAACAACACAAAATAATTGTACTTCTTTTGAACTCATTTTCTGGTGCCTCAAATGTGGCTCTCTCCCTGGCATTTGCACCAACTTCACACAATGGAATATTATTTTAAAGTGTGTGGAGATATGTAAAGAGCTTTTGTTGGAGCAGGGAATAAACCATTTGAAGACGCATCAAGGGCATTGTAATAAAACTAGAATCTATTCTGAGATCGTCAACACACCTCGAGATATAATAAAAATGAATTGTGACATTCATGAAGTGATTTTGAAATATCCTGACTGCTGTTGTGTTTTGAGGAACATATCAGACAGTGCTGTTGTCTCTGTAGCTGGTGAGTTCTTCTTGTAGAATCAGTATATCTGAACGTTACCAGGGTCTAAATCAGGAACAACTCTGATACGATGACACTAAGCAAATCATCCTGACCTGAATCGAGCACTGAGCTGAGGTGGCACGTCCTGACCCGAACCTGAATGTCTTATCAGAATATGCATTAAACCTAAACCTAACCCAGACCCAGCACCCATGGTTGTGTCCTGCTGGTTCAGGTCAACCCATTCTGGCTGAAAATAGCTCTTGCCTGGGATGCTCTCACTTTCCTGAAAGCCAGGAGAAGCATGATCTTCCCATCTGCTGCTGGGTGCTCGTCCTACCCTCACTCGGGTATTATTTCTAACTCCATTCCATAGAGAAATTACCAGATATGCCAGTTCTGATGAGGACCTATTGACCTGAAATGTTAACTCTGTTTCTGTCTCTCCAGATGCTGACTGACCTGCTGAGCATCCCAGAATTTTATGGTTTTATACCAAATATCCCTTAGCTGTCTGTCGGCATTCCAAACTGGCGGATTTCCAAGAGTATTGCAAATGAAATTAAGCCATGTAAATGTTTCGGACTGTCATAGGTACCAGTTGGTGGGCATTATTGGTCTATGTCCACCAGCTCCCACCTAATCCTACTTGCTGCAGGGAGTGGGTTAGATGGAAGATGGCAGACACTGATAGATACCCATTAACCACCCCCTTCCTGTATTTTATTTCATGTCCATAGTTTTCTTCTTGCAAACATATCCTCTCTTTGAATAGAGGGAAATATTCAAGTTTGATCTTCTCTAATCCAAGTCAAGCACCTTGGTTTAAGAGGCTAAACATTAAATTCCAGACATCCTGCCCAATCAGCAACAACCCATTAAACTGATGCAGGGTTTTGGCCCAAAATGTCGACAATTCCTTTCCTCCCACAGGAGGCTCTGAGTTCCCCCAGCAGATTGATTATTGATCCAGATTTCAGCATCTGCAGTTTCTTGTGTCTCCTGAACTCATTAAACTTGGAGTCCTCACTAAAGTTTATCAGCAAGGTTTCTCTGACTAAGTTTTACGTATGCATTGTTCAATCCACAGTTGCATCTACAGTAAAAGGTGACAATTATCTGCTTATTATTGTGAATAGGTTACATCTATCCACCTACAGTTCATAAAACAATTCCAGAGTTTACCCCTATACTATAAAATCTTCAGAAGAGAGGTTGGCACTAAAGGGAATGCATTGCTCACTATCATGCATGTTGATAATAAAATCGAACAAAGTACAAGAGCCTGGTTAATTTTCTGAGTTTGTGTTCCAGTCCAATAAATTCATCTTAGCACCCTTTTTCCAGGGTGTTCAGATGACAAGTTTGACCACAAGCACTTAACCCATCTTCACATCCACTCACTTGTTCAGTGGAGCTACCGATGTTTATGGATCTAAGACAGGCTAAGAAATAGATCAGTCTTGATACTGACTGGCAGCATGTATCCTACCCTTGTTCTTTTATTTTCACTGAGCTGCTGTCTGCTACCCATGTCTCAATTACACTTAACCAGGGTTTATACACCACCTTTGTGCTTGCTGACTTACGTTGGCTCCTGGTTAAGTAATGTTTCATAGAAACATATAAAAAAAAGAGCAGGATTCAGCCTTTTGAGCCCACTGCACCATTCAGTACAACCATGGTTGGTCATCGATCTCAATAACATATTCCTGCACTGTCCACATACCCCATAATGCCTTTTGCACCTTAATATTTATCTGTCTTCTGAAAAATATTCAGCTATTTGTCTTCTATAGCCCTCTCTTAGTAAGTTCCACAGTTTCACCACCATCTGAGTGAAGACATTTCTCCTCTCAGGTTGTTCTGTAACCTGAGACTATGACCCTTGATTCTAGATACCCCAGCCAAGGGAAACCTCCACACCACATCCAGTCTATCCCCATCAGAAGTGTGGACGTTTCAATTAGATCCCCTCTCATTCTTCTAAACTAATACAAACCAAGTCAACTTGATCTCCCTCCATATTACAGTCCTGCCTTCCCAGGAACCATTCTGAAGAGAGAAACAAAGGACTGCAGATGCTGAACTCGAGATGAAAAACACTATGATGCTGGAGGAACACAGCAGGCCAAGCAGCATCCACGGAGAAAAGCAGACGGTCAGCGTTTTGGGTCAGGAGCCTGAAGAAGGGTCCTGATCTGAAACGTTGAGTCCTGAAGAAGGGTCCCGACCCGAAACTTTGACCGCCTGCTTTTCTCCACAGATGCTGCCTGGCCTGTTGAGTTCCTCCAGCATCATAGTGTTTCTCATCAATCATTCTGAAGATCCTTCTTGCACCCTGTCTATGCCTTTCTTAAGTAAGGAGACCAAAGCTGCACACATTACTCGAATGTACTGCAACCAATGCTGAGTATAATTGTAGCAAGACATCCTTACTCTTGACTCACATCCTCTTGGTATGAAGGCCAACATACCATTTGCCTTTTTAACTGCTTGTTGCACCTATATATTTGCTTTTGGAACACCAAAATCTCGTTGTACATCAACACTTCCTCATCTACTGCCATATAAGTAAAACACTACCTTTCTGATTTTCCTACCAAAGTGGATAGCGTCATATTTCTCCATGTTGTACTGTATCAGCTATGTCTTTCCCCACCCACTCAATCCAAGTTGCCTTATATCCTCTTCATTATTCATTGATTATTCCAGTATTCTATGTTTTAGCATTGATGTATGTTAGGAATATCTGAGGCACAAGCACTGATCCTCTTGGTTACCTGCTTATTACCTGCCCATTCCTAGGCCAATTTATTCCCATTCTCTGTTTCCTGTCTCTTAACCAATTTTCAATCCATTGCTAATACATAGCCCCTCAACACCATGCACTGTAATTTTGCACATGAACCTTTTAGGTGGTACTTTATCAAAAACTTTCTGAAAATCCAAGTACACCATAACTACTGGTTCTCCCTTATCTACTTGTCCACTTATATCCTCAAAAATCTCCAGTAGGTTGTCAAACACAATTTCCCCTTCAGATATCCATGTTGACTTTGTCTAATTCCATTTATATTTTCTAATTACCCTGTTGTATCACCCATTATAATACCCTCCAGTATTTTCCCTGCTTCCTCTGTTAGGCTAACCAGTCTGCAGTTTCCTGCTTTTTCCTTCTCTCTCTCCTTTTTTAAATAGAGGGTTTACATTTGCCGCCCTCCTGTGTTGCAGGAATTATTCAATAATCTGTAGGTTTCTGGAAAATGAGAGTCAATGGATCCTCTATTTCCATGGCTATCTCCTTTAGTGATATGAGATATAAATTATCACCCCCTGGGAATTCATCAGCTTTCAGTTTCATTAATTTCTCCAGCGTCATTTTCTTAGAAATAATTTTCCTTAGTTTCTCACCTTCATTAGATCCTTGGTTCCCGACCAGTTCAACTTGATGCTCTTCCATGAAGATAGAACCAAAGTATTTGTTTTATTACTCTCCTAAGTAGGCCACCTAAGTGCTGGAATTACATTCCTAAACCCCTCTACTTCTTTGCCTTTCTCTCCTCCTTTAAGACCCTTTATAAACTTACCTCTGAGCAAACATTTATTCACCAACCTTGATAGCTCCTTATGCCTGGTGTCATATATTATCTGGAAGCATCCATGTGAAAAACCATGGAATGTTTTGCCATTTTAAAGGAGACATATAAAATCTGGATGTTGTTGATTGAAGAATTTTCTGTTCTTCTTTCATAGTTCCAACAGTTACCTTTTAGCTCTTTTTGTGTTGTGCCAGTTTCCAGATTTTGTTTTTAGTAATTTCGATTGTTTGTGAAGGAAATGTGCTCACTCAGCAGTCAGTTCCTGAAAGACAGTGAACCACTTATCCTCTCCTTGTCTCTAGTCAAATTTGGAAAAAGGGATAAAAATATAATGTACATGTTATTTGATCAACAAAGTGAAACGGGAATTTTCTGATTGATGTGTTGCTTAATGATAAATTGATTGTAAGTTTCTACAGAGACCTATCAATTCCTTCAGCCATAGGATTGAGATATAGAATTCAGTTTGTTTGACAAACTGAGGAATTTTTGTCTGACACATTGGATCGATACTTCCATTATTTTATTTTCCTTCTAAACTTGGTGAGTTTTGATAAAGCTACACTTTTTCTCTGTTTGATATAGGCTGCTGACTGGAAGCACTCAGCAATGATGGCGCAGTGCAGCAGTTTTGATAACTCTTTGCTTGGTAAACTGTAACATAAGTGAGTGAACTTTGGTTCTTTACTTTCTGCCAAACTTGTCAAAGTTCAGAAGGAATCCTAGCTCGTTCTATTTAAAATGTCTTCATCCATTCCGAAAACACAGCACCTGCAATGTAAAAGGGAAATTACTGGAGATGGAGGAAATCTTAAAGAAGTCAGAAAATGATGAAAGCACTTAGCAGATCAGGCAGCATCTGTAGATGGAGAAACAAGAGTTAATGCTTCAGATCAATGATCCCTCATCACAGCTAGTTCTAGTTGTGGCCCTGGTTCTGACGTAAGGTCATTAATTCTCTCCCTCTCCCTCTCCCTCTCCAAGTGGTATCTGATCTGCTGAATACTTCCATCATTTTCTGTTTTAATGTTTGCAGCAGTCATATGTTTACACAAAAAGAAGAAAGCTATGGATGTTGGATATCTGCAACAGGGCAAAGTGCTGTAAAAATCCAGCAGTTCAGGCAGCTTCTTGATTTTTGCTGGGTCTGAATCCCGGAACCCTTCCCGATACTGTGAGAGTGCCCTCACCACACAGACTGCAGTAGTTCAAAGTGGCAGCTCACCATCACTGTCTTAAGGGCAATTAGGGATGGACAGCAAACTCCAGTCTTGCTGATGCATTCGCTTCTTTTAAATGAATAATTATAGAACAAAAAAGTGCTTGTAGAGGGAAAAACAGAATTACCTTTGAGGTCTTCAACATAGACCTGTTTCTCTCTCACATTTTCTGTAATGTTAATGGCTTGTTTATCCTGAATTATTCTATGATTCTATAGGGTGTGAGGGAGAAAGGAATGAGATGACATAGCTCTGGCTGAAGAATTTACTCTGCTAAAGGCATGAAAAGTAAATGGCTTCCTTCTGGTGGCCTAATCAAAGACCCCACCCACCCCAGACATTCTCTCTTTTCCCCTCTCCCATTGGACAGAAGATACAAAAGCCTGAAAGCACATACCACCGGGCTCAAGGACAGCTTCTATCTCGCTGTTATAAGACTATTGAATGGTTCCCTAGTACGATAAGACGGACTCTTGACCTCACAATCTACCTCTTTATGACCTTGCACTTTATTGTCAACCTGCATTGCATTTTCTCCGTAGCTGTTACACTTTATTCTGAATTCTGTTATTGTTTCACCTTGTACTACCTCAATGCATTGTGTAATGAATTGATCAGTATGAACAATATGCAAGGCAAGCTTTTCACTGTACCTCAGTACATGTGATGATAATAAACCAGTTCCAATTCTCTGTATTTCTACCCATGGGTGACTGGTGGCTCTGTCTGGATGCTAGACTACAATTCCCCATCTCTACCCCTTCAGCATTCTTGTGAAGTGTCTTATCTAATGAGCCAATCCATTTGTGGTCAACATTTCAAGGAAGTGCAGCAGAGATAACTAATAATAATCAATGGTTTGGGCAGGGAGAGGATTACATCGTATAATATTGGGTACAGAAAGCATGGATCACTGCATGGACTATTAGAACTAGGTCCTGTCCCTGTTGAAGCAAGGTGTCAAGGATGGGAAATGAGAATTGCAAACAAACATGGGTATGTACGTCTTACAACAATAATTATAACTGGCCATGGGTATCTACTCAGGTTGTGTGAATACTTTTGTAATCCAGAGCAAATCTGTATGCCTTTGCAATTTCCACAGGAAGGAATACAGTTAAGGTTAAGAATAATACAACTAAATTTCAGAGACCAAAGTATCATGCAGAAAGTTGTAAATGATTAAAATCAAAAGCTATCTATAATTGTTAACATACACCTGAAACTCAAACATTCATGAAGAAATATACCTATAAATCAGTCTTTTCATTATAGCACCGATGGAAATTCTGTCACTGTGTCTCAGAGCTGATGCCTGTTTAACATGATGATCAGAACATCATACATTGTGAAGAGAGTTGTTGCTGAAAGAGTTTACCACTTGCCCTCAGTTATGTCTCTGGCATCCATATGTTACAAAGTGAGTGTTCCACAAATAACATCTGATATGTTCCACTGCACAACTCACGTGTTTCAGCTTTGCTGAAGCGTGGTTGCTCAAATGAAATATATTATTTCCAGCATTCCACCGTTTAGCTCTGTACATCTCATGGGAGGTTTGCAAACTGAAAGAGAGGAACATTGTTCCAGTTTGTACAATTGTGGGATGCTGGAGATCTGATATTAAAACAGAAAATACTGGAAATAGCAGGTCAGGCAGCATCTATGGAGACACCCTTCTTATATTTGACCTCCCAACCAGTGACCACTCTGGACATAACAAGTTTGTACCACAGAGATCCTGTGCCCATTTACACGGTGCTGTAATGAAAAGACTGATTTATAGGTACAGTTCTTCATGAATGTTTGAGTGCCAAATACAAGTTTCAGGTGTATGTTAACAATTATAGATAGTTTTTGATTTTAATCATTTACAATTGTCTGCATGATACTTTGGTCTCTAAAATTTAGTTGTATTATTCTTAACTTAAACTGTATTCCTTTCTGTGGAAATTGCAAAGGTTTACAGATTGCCTCTGGATTACACAACCTGAGTAGATACCCATGGCCAATTATGATTATTGTTGTAAGACGTACATACCCATGTTTGTTTGCAATTCTCGTTTCCCATCCTTGACACCTTGCTTCAACAGGGACAGGACCTAGTTCTAATAGTCCATGCAGTGATCCATGCTTTCTGTACCCAATATTATATGATGTAATCCTCTCCCTGCCTGAACCATTGATTATTATTAGTTATCTCTGCTGCACTTGCTTGAAATGTTGGCCACAAGTGGATTGGCTCATTCGTGGCTATTGCACTGGTTAGGTTTCTGTTAAATTAGTTAAGCTGAATCTTTGTTGTTGTCTTTTACTTTTAGCAACAGCTCCCCCCCCCCCCATGAAACCAAACATCCAGTAAAGTAATGCATTCCTTTGAATGAGCTGTAAAATAATATTTGGAAAAAATGTCTATTTAATATGCCATCTATTCTAGTAAGATGAATCACAACAACATAATGGCCTTGGTTGTCATCTGGAGGGGGGTGTTGGTTCAAGATTTGTATTTAGTTGGGTTTATACAGTCAGCTCAAAGTTCAATTGAACTCAAAAATTTGCATATTTCAGATTGTTTGTTTGATTGTGATTTTGGTCCATCATTAACTGCAGTCTTCCTTAGGCAAATAAATATGAACTGTGAACTGAAGCTCTGGAATAATGGTTATGTTACTCAAGGCAATCCTCAAATGTTTTTGTATTTTCTGCAAAGTTTTTGATTATTTATGAATCAGTTTTGTTACATATGTCAAAATATGTTGGCTGAAATGATGCTTAATGCTGGTTAATAGGGCTATGGTTAGTAGTTCTTCTGTGGAGGACATTTTCTGAGCTAAGCTCCAAAGTTACTAACCTGCAGTGAAGGCTGACTGATGTACAATGATTGACAGATGTACACTGATGGAATGATGGAATCATATGACGGAATCACCCTGGGATGACCCAACCAGCACCAGATTGATCATTAAGTGCATCGAGCAAATTTGTGAGGTTTGATTGTGCTTTGGAATATTAATGCCTGACTTGCACTTTGTAACTTTGTCTAGAGGAGACCAGACTTTTGCAGAAAGCTACCTGACTGTGTTGCCAAAAGGGATGGAATGTGTGGTCTTCAGCATCGATGGTTCCTTTGCTGCAAGTGTCTCTATCATGGGCAGTGACCCAAAAGTCAGGGCTGGAGCAGTGGATGTGGTCAGGTACTGTGTGCACATGCTTTCACCTCCTTTACATGTGGAACTTGCCAAACCGAAGGCATTACATAAAATTTTGTATCACCTGCAACTTTCTTCCTACCAGCCATAATTCCTGCCAAGATGATGTTTCATCGCCCTTTGCTGTTGACTTTTGCTGTTGAACATATTTGACAATTCTCATTCATTTTTTATTTTGTTAACCACCATTGTGCAATTACAGCCTCTGGCGCTCAGTGAAGAAGTTGCTGGTGTCTCTCTGCAGTTACTAACACATTCTTGCATCTATTTTTTACAAAAACATATTCAACAATACCCTACATCATTTATTAATAGAATGAATATGCTTTAACCAGTGTTTTGATGTGGATTATAAACTTAGAATTAATGGTTTACTGGATGTTCATATGCTGAAATAAGAAGAAATGAAATAAATCTAAGTGCCAAAAATTAGTATTCAGATCTTTGAGTGACAAGTTCTGTTTACCATATTGAAAGTGCAGGTGCTGCTTAATTAGGATTAAATTGATGATTTTAAATCCAGAAGCTCCCGACTCACCAGTGCTATGAGAGTAGCTTCACTACAGGGTTGTCTTGTGTTAAATAAGGATGGGTAGCCAATACGGGCATTGCAGTAACGTACGTGAATGAGTGAATGCTAATCCAGAACGTGTTACTTGTATATTGCATTTTCCTTTTTTTTTCCTAGAATCTCTGTGGTTCCCATTAATATTGTAGATGTTTAGATGTGTATACTTCCATGTTATTCCCTAGGACTGTAAAACTAACAGTTGCTCCATTATCAGAAATCTGAATTAAAAAATTATACCTAGCTAGATTTCTTCAATGACAGAACCTCTTATGAGTTGACAGAATATCAAATGCAGATCAGAGATGGTTTGCTAGGGCTAAAATGATGAAAATATTTCTAATTATATAGAACAAGGAACATATGTCAACACATACAGATTTAAATGTCAATATCCTCTAGGATATAAGTACTCCTTTTGGTGAGATTTTCCTAAAATTATTGACAAGCGAACCTTCACTGGGGTATTAAAGCCTTAGGATTGTTCACTTTAATGATTATTGAAAAAATACACTCGGAGGGCTTTCGACTTGATGCCCGAAGTCAAACTGAAGTTGAAGAAGTGGTTGCTAATGGAGAATCTGCCGGTGTTTATTGTCATTGGAGTTTGCTTTTATTACTACTCTGCTTTTATTCTCCCACACATTCTTCCACGTGGCACCTTTTAAGATTGCCAAGATTAGGAACGAGAACCAAATTAGTTTCATTCACTGACAGTTGCTACATTGCTCTGCTGTAATTCTCTCAGTGCAAACCTGGTGCATTAGCTGACACTTTCTTCCTGTTCAAGACACTGGCAGGACCTGGGCTATCTCATCATTTACGTCACTGGACGGCCAGACATGCAGAAGCAGCGGGTGGTGTCCTGGCTGGGCCAACATAACTTCCCCCAGGGTATGATCACCTTCTCCGAAGGTCTGGTCCACGATCCCTTGCGACAAAAAACAATCTTCTTGCGCAACCTGGTGCAAGAGGTAAGCTTCAATAAGGTGCTGAGTACTATCAAGAAGGTAGATGTCAATCCACAAAAGGTGCTTAAATTGCAATTTAGCTCGGATTAGGCTTATGTTTATAGGTTTTATACAGGTTTCTTTAAACAAAACTGTGGAAATGGATTAGCACTTGGGTTTGGAACTACCTGAGATGGTCTGGGTAAGGAAAAGTGTTCCATATGAAAGGTGAGGTCTTGTGTGGTGTAGGTTTGACCTCTGCCCATTGGGCACAAAGTAATTTGACCCAATTTGAGACTAAATTATTCATCTTGCTTACAGATGTCACAAGATGGCTGATCAGAGGAAGAATAAAGGTCATATTATTGGAGAAGGGACTGCTTTTCCAAAATTTGAGTCAGTTTTGTCATAAAGAAATACATGAAAATGTTCAACTGGGGTGAAAACAAAAGAGAGGACTTTAATCCTCAATCACTTTGTCAGACATCATTTAGTGGTTGCTTTAGAGATGTACTATTAATGTGAGTTGTCTATTGTATTATGAACAGAAAGGTCGTAGTTTTTCACCAGGAAATGAAGCCCTTTTATCCGAAACCTCACAAGGTCAAAAAAGGTGGTATAGTTGCCCTTGTTACCTCTGTGTTGTGTATAAACCTTAGCAGTACTATTGTAGGAAGGAATAAAATGGAGTACAGTTCTGGTAAATATTCTGTTAAACAACGTCATTGGTGGTGTTTCCTGTTTCTCTGGAGTTTAGCTACAATGATGAAAAGCACATAGCGACCAGAAAGAAACCTTGCAATTTTTTTAAATAAAACTTGTGCTGAAAATATTGTTAGTATGTGACATCTCTTCTTGAGAAATATGTAGTGCAAAGAAAAATTCCATATTCTATTGCTGTATGAGGCCTTCAGGAGCAAATAATTATCAGAAGCAGGATAAGTCTGAATGAATACAGTATCTCCAGACTTTGTCATCATTAGGACAAGCTACCAGTTGTACTTGGTTTTAAAGCTCAGCTCAAATTAACTGTACATAGCAACAGCTTAAAATCTCATGCTTCACATGGGAAATTAATTCTTAATAAGTCTTAATAAGAATGAGTCTTAAAGTTGCAGATTGATCTAATTTTGCAAAGTTTGCATTTGTTGCTAGTCTGTGATTGTGTTCTAATAGCCTAAAGCTTTGCTAATTTGATCTCTCTGCAGTCCCACATCAAAATCGCTGCTGCCTATGGATCAATGAAAGACATTTCAGTTTACAACGTGCTGGGTCTGTCCGCATCTCAAATCTACATTGTGGGACGCCCATCAAAAAAGTACCAGAACCAATGCCAGGTAATGTGCTTCTTTAGAGCATGGTAAAGTGGGCAGTTGGAGTGAGGGGTTAAGAAAGTTGTTACTTAAAAAAAGACAATTAAAATCTCTATTGCACCACAGAGATACCCATAATTATTTGACTGATTGGTTATCATCAACTAATGTCAACATTCTTTGCACTTTTCTCTATTCTATTATTTTCCAATCTATACATCCCATTTTCTTGCTCTCATTGTTCCATTTGTGTTTTCCTCTTTCCTGAGCCTGTTGTCTTCATTAATTTCCACACGAGATGCCCAAAAGCTTCAGTAATTGTTACAAATCTGCTGCAGAGTTTAGAAAAAAAACCCATCAGCGTGCGGGAAGTGGAAGTTCTTTTAACCTGCTTCATGTTTTGAAAGGCACTCACTGGGGAGTTGGTGATGAGGCAATTTGGTCCTGGACGTTGGAGAAGTGGCTGGGTGAAAGCCAACACAGCTGTAGGAAGCAATTGATGGGATCGATCATTGTGGCTCCTGGTGGCATGAGACACTGCACTTTGCCCACAGTATCTTACTTAAACAATGTTCTTCTGTTCTCTCATTAACTGTTACAGTATCCCTGTTGGCTCATTTGTGGAAGGACCCAGGTTCTGCAATATAGTGAGCCTGTGTGTGTCTCTGTGCATGTTTATATGCCCATGTGTATGGGATTGTGTGCCTCCATGTGTCTCTGTATATCTCTATGTGTGCATACATACATATCTGAGTGTGTGCAGGATAATGTGTATGCACATTTGCAGGTGTGTCTATGTGTGTGTGCACAAGTGTGTGCCTATGTGTGTGTATGTGTGCCTTTGTGTATGTGTCTGAGCAAGAGAAAAACACCAGCAGAGGCACCAAAATACATTAGATGAGAGCCAACAATTCAATGGAAATTGAGATCTACCCTGCTTATTTTACATAGTTTGTAATCCACTTAATTCTGAATAATATCCAAGAGTGGATAGTACCAAGACTTTGTCTCAATATACAACAGAAGAACAATATAAATTAAGCCCTGATTTTTAACAAGTTAGACTATTGTGATGAAGAATGTATTCAACGACATCACTTTTACACAACACCCTTAACATTTCAGTCCAAATGCTTAACATGATTTTGTGCAATTCTTCTGTGTGCTCTTTGGGTGGCCACAATATCACTGGGTGTGGAGCTGGTCTGCAAGCCCCAATGCAGCAAAGGGAGTGAGTCATTTGAACCCAGCGCACAAGGTTCTCTGATGCTTGGTTTGAACTGGTGCTGGAGGAGAGTTTCTGAACTCCTCTGCCAGGTTAAAATTACTTCCATTTCTGCCTGTTCTTCCCTGTGCCGTTCCATGTCCATCCCCCACACCAACCCACCCATCTGCCCACCACCTGCTAATGCTCAATCATGAAATGTCCTGTGATATACATTAAAGGTGGAAGATGAATACAGTTGGTTGGTGGTAGCTGAGACTCCAGTGCAAGTCTCTGACGTTCCCAGTGTGTTACCCACCCAGCCTCCAGACTGATGGAAGTTCATTGACTTTACCAAACGAGGGGTAATGGTGTAGCTGTTAATGTTGCTGGGATATAAACGAATGGGGCAGTGGACATTTGCTGGAGGTGGGAGCTAGTTACTTACCTGGGAGGGGGGCGAGACATTAGCTAGGCTAGGAACTGGATTTTTACCCTGGTGGGACCAGAGACTTGCGAGGGGTGGGGTCCTGGCATCTCTTGCAGTGGTGTAGCAGTTTACCAGGGATGGGGATGATGTCTACTTCTTTCAGACCAGATGTTTATTGTGATGGGGACAGAGGTTTCTCATGAGTTGGGGCTCGAAATTTCCTGGACTGGATACTAGATATTTACCCAGGGCAGTGTCCAGATGTTCCAGATGTTGCCTGCAGTGGGGCTAGCTGTTTACCAGGGCAGTAGTGGAGATAGATCACAGGGTGGGGGGGGGGGGGGAATTTCCCAACTATTGACCAATATTTCTCAGGCCAGGGGCTAGATATTTTGGGGGTGGAGTGTGTAATATAAAACCTAGATGTTTTAACTCTACAGTATGTACTTCTCTGCCCTGTGTTAGTCCAGTAAGACATTAGCTTGAATGAGAAAGCAGGGTTGGGACTGGTCCATTTTCCTCTGACCTGGGGCTGGTTGGGTGGGTCCGGCGAAGGTGTTGTGGGTGGGCTGCTAATGGTGGGAAGCTGGGAGAGTGGGGGTGGGGGGGGGGGGACCAATGGAATGCACTCCTTATCCTTCTCTTGCCGGGAAACAATACAGTAAAGGAATTTACCCTCTCCCTGAAGCCTTCCTCATTTGAGCTGTTGGGTTTCCCAAGGTCTTCAACGTAGGTTGAATCACAGGTCAGTGTGTTGACTGCATGTCACTTGTCATAGCCAGTAAAACCGAGAGGTCAGAGTGTGGGGTGAAGATTCCTGAAGTTGTATCAATTCCCTTTATTTAACTACTGCTCATTCCCAAACTGCTTTTTTAAGCGATAAAATTGCCCAGTGTATGTACCTTGTGTGTCTTGTGGTGAATGAGAAGCTGCTTATCTGGTCATGAGCCTCCTCTAGTGGTGGATCATCAGTACTCCACCAACCTTAATAGCGTTAGCTAATGCACTTCGATGTAAGAACGTAAGAAATAGAAGCTGGAGTGGTAGACTCTGGTTGTTCTGCCATTCAATAAGCCCTTGGCTGATCTTTTGCCTCAGCCCCACTTTCCTGCGTGAACTCCATATTACTTCACATCCATAATTTTATCATAGCAGTCTCAACATATTCAATGACCGAGTCTCCACAGCCCTCTTGGGTAGAGAATTTCCAAAGATTCCCCACGTTCTGGTGAAGAAATCCCCTCAGCCTGAATGGCTGACTCCATATTTGGAGATTGTGATCCCTGTCATTAGACATCCCAGCCAGGTGTAACATCAGCTCCCCATCTACAGGGTCAAAACCCAGAGGAATGTGTATGTTTCTCATGATTAAACCTAATTTAGAATGCTTTTGAATTATTTTATGTCTGTGTTCAATTTAATATATTTAAAAGGCACTCCATTATTTTTTTCAATTTTTGTTGTAATCTTTTGTTTAATTTGAAGGCTGGATAAATTGGCTCAACAAAAACGTTAATAATCCAAAACCTAGTTCAGCTATGATGGGCTGAATGGCCATCTTCTGTGCTGTTTGATTCTACCATAGACCAGTTAGTGTCTAAGCAAGGGGTTATGTTGCTGGTGACATTATGTGCCTCGGGAAATAACTTCATTTTTATCATCTAAGAAACTTTTAAGGTCAAAACTTAGGGCAGGCTCTACTGACCTGGCTTTGATACAGAAGATTTAATTGGGCTGGATCTATCTGTGGAGTTCAATACGATATCAGTATTCTATGGTGAATTTTCTCTGGTGTGGGAACTTCAAGAAGTAACGAGAGCTTGTCCACTTATCCTTGAGCAAAGTCTGGAACAAACCCTTCTCTGAGTGAGTCGGATAGTCTTGGGTTAGAGCAAGATTAAGTAGGTCGAGGAAGTTAAGATCTCTCTAAGTACGATTGTATTTCATAATAACGTTTAATAAATCGAGAACACTACAAGTGCCACCATAGACATTAAGCAGACTCCTGATGGTATGGCTGTTGTATCCAAATACACTAAATACTCAGTCAGAAAGAGAAAAGAACATTTAAAAAAAACTCTGCAACTTCTAAATGGTTTCCTCTTCCACTGCTCTCAAATACTGAGGAGTTCACAGTACTAAAAGCAGTTAATAGGATTGATATGGGGGAAACAATGGTCTAGCAATGGAATGGCCCCCAGTCAGGTTTGTTAATTGGGGGAGGGTGGGGGCAATAGGGTGGGACAATGCAAATTGACCCAACCAGTGCCAAATTCGGTAATTCAGTACCAAGGTATTGTGTGTTTCTGAACAAGACTCACACCGTGGAAGGGCTTTCCTTTTCACACTCTGCCAGATATATCTAGTCCAGGCTGTTTGGGTTAGAGGAGAGAGCAGTTGGGTGCTGCGAGAGGGTCAAGTGGACAGAGATCTGGCTGTTTGATGCAAAGGTGGCAGCTGGGGCTGGTTGGTCTAGGGATCCGTATAAGGGCAGAAGCCGGAGAGTGGATCTGGTGCACGGAGAACCCACAAGGGAAATGGCAGACTTCGTGGAACTTGCATTTAAGTCCATGTTTTCTTTCGTAAATGAATTTTCTTTGAAGTTGAACAGGGAGGAAATGTGGCACCAAATGATTGGTTTTCAAGGCTTGTATCTTGTGGTTGGGAACCAAAGAACGATGCAACAGAATATTAAAGCTGGAGCTGGGCTGTACAGAAACAAAGTCAGAGAGTAATTTTTAGTACAAAGTGTTTTGGGAATTTGGAATTATCTCCTCAAAAGGCCACGAATGTTGGAACGCTTGAAGCTATTAAGACTGAGAGTGATGGATTTTTATTGGCAAAGGTTATTCAAGAATTTGTGCAAAGATGGGAAAATGTACAGGGTTAGTGATGATGTAATGATGTTGTCAGCTTGGCTTGATGGCTGCAAAGTCTAATTCTAGAGTCATCACTCCACACAGCACAGAAACTGGCCATTTGGTCCCCACACCGATAATCAAGCATCCATTTACACTCATCCTATCTTATTATCGCCACATTCCCACCAGCTTTCTCCAGATTCTGCCACTTACCTACACACTAGGGACAGTTTACAATGGGCAATTAACCTATCAAACAGTACAATTTGGGGATCTGGGAGGAGAGCAGAGCACCTGGAGGAAACCCACGTGGTCACAAGGAGAATATGCAACCTTCCCACAGACAGTGCCGGTGGTCAGGATTGAACCCGGGACACTGGAGCTGTGAGGCAGCAGCTCTACCCGCTGCGCCACTGTCCATAGTGGGAGTTTGTATATCGATGACTCTGTGATTAGCGGTTGCCTCTGCTGTATGGTAAATGCTGCATTTCTTCCTGCAGTTTCTCTCCGAAGGTTATGCTGCTCATTTGGCTCAGCTGGAGTTCAGCCACCGGTCCCGTCCAAAGAAGAGCAACTCTCGGATGATCCTACGGAAGGGGAGCTTCGGACTTACCGCTCAGCCGGATTTCCTTCGGAAACGGAACCACTTGCGCAGGACTATGTCGGTGCAGCAACCGGACCCACCATCCTGCAATCCCAAGCCTGAGCGAGCGCAGAGTCAACCTGAGTCCGACAAGGTCGAGAGGCATCCCCACAGCATAGCCTGGGCCCGCAGCGGAGGCTCCAAGTCGGAGCCGGGTGTGTGAGTGATATGTCATAGGCAACAGAGAGTTCCAGGCTTCATGCGGAGTCTGAGCTCACACCGGGAACGGTAACGTGGAGCTGTGATGCCCATTGAACGGAGTACTGGGCTGGAATTTCCTCTTCTGTCCAATCAATGGTAGCGTTGCACTAGGCTGCACCTCCATCCTTATAAGTGATCTGGCACTGACCCTGGTGAATCTTTGCAGATCAGTTATGTAGATGGGTTCAAGATCTTCCAGTTATTTAGATGGGTTCCCCAAGGCATTGGAAGGTCAACACTAAGAGGGAGCATTTTTACCCTCCAGCTGGCTATTTTGGGATACCACAAATGTGGAATTACAGGGAACTTGCCCACAATTCCTCATTGTGCATTTCCATCGGGTGAGGCTTCCCATCAGGAACACACATCCACAAATTCAATGGAGTATTTCACAAATGACCATGGCCTTTAGGCTTTTTCTGAGCAACGTTTCAGTCACCATTACAACACCGGTGAGTTACAGTTCGTAAAATCGTGTTGAGGATGACTGTAATTCTCTGTTGCCAATGAGATACCCTGGGATCCTTTGTGTTTATTTTTATCCTTGTTATAAGCTGAGGTGTAGAATAACACGAAGGAATACTGAAGAACTTGTTGACAAGGAATGAATGTTTTTCACTTCTCTCACAAGTGCTTGGGGGCATCGCACTTCAAACTGTATGCCTTGATGGCAGATACAGTATCAAATGCGTGTCTCAGCAGGGAGGGAATCCCTGGCTCTCTTCACATTAATTGTCAAACTATTGGAGAGGTGACATTATTGGGGGCATCTCAGTACATTATCTCATTCCCTCACTGAAAGGATCAAGCATTGCTCGGCTGTAAAAAAAAAATCAGCTTGACAAATAAAAATGATTCAAGCACTTTGGAGGATATAAAAAGAAAAAAAGATGAACTTTCTTTTTCATATTGCCAGTTGTCCTATAGCACTTTACAGGCACTGACAGAGTTTAGAAGGGTGGCCATTGTTCTGTTGCAGGAAACATAAAGCCAGCCTGGCCGAACATTCTCATTGACAGCAGTAATCCTGTGCAAGAAGTTCTGAAAAGTTCTGACCAACTAGTTTTGCTTTGATTAAATTGTTACACAGATCAGGAAATTAAATACTTTATTAATCCTACCAATTTATGTCAATTGATCAGGATTCGTTGACAAGGAGGCAAGTTTCCCTGTCGTGAAAAGTAAAAGACTTGCATTTCCATAGCACCCTTCACATCCTTATCAGGACGTCCCAAAGTGCTTTATAAGCGATGAGGCACTTTTGAAACGTGACTGCCAGTTTGTTGGATGGGAGATAACTGTTATTTACGCTAATTAGTTTGCTTAAAATTGTGAGAGTAGAACCCCTGATGGGTTTTCCTGATCTCCCACTTTAAATCTAGTAATCCCAGAGAGCTAGTGTATCAGGCAGATTATACCATCCATGTTGTTCTGCAGGAAAAGAGAATTGGTTTCCAAGGTAAGACTGCAGCCAGGATGTTATTAGGGCCCCATGTCCTTCATATTATGAGCATTCAACCATGTGGCGTGAACCAAATTGGCCAAACACTGCAACAGTAATGGCAGTGACTCAGGTGGGATTGCACAAGTACCATTTTTGTCTGAAAATGCAAAGAATTTAGCCCTGTCTCTTGCATTCCGTAGTTGGCCCCAGTATGGTTGAAAATGGAGATGTTCATGTATCACCTCCTGTTTTTTTATTGTCTGAATATCTAGAGTGGTGGATATTAGATATTACCCTCATCCAATCATGGACAATTCTAGGGCCTTCTTTCTGTGATTTGCATGTAGCTAGTTCTTTATTTAGCTTTTTTATATGGTCTGTATGTAGCTGTTCCACTTGCAATATTCTGCACTTCCTGATGAACCAGGGTTCGTCTTGTGACCTCATGTTGATGGAGGAGTGAAGGATGGCCAATGTTATGATGTTACAGATGGTGATTGTAGATGGTGTATTGTTGACGATGTCTTACAGCAGCACAAGGAAGCTTCAGCTTTGAACCGTCTGATCTGTTAGCCCACAAAGCAAAAGAGGGTGTTGGTTATTGTGGGGAGAATACACAGTCAGTGTGAAGAACTGTGAATGGTCACTACTAACAATGTTGGCATGAGCAAACATTGTACTGATTCAACTCGAGTCAAAGTAGCAGCATATACATACTGATGCCATGCCCTTGTCAGTCAGTCACTCCATGAGTTTTCTCACCTTCACTGCTTCAGCTTTGAGCGTAGCTAACACCTGCTTCCATCAGAACCCCTCAGACAAGTGCCTTTCCTTCTCCCCAGTCAAATATCCTCCGAGATCAACGTCATTCTCAAAAGTATTTTTCTTCCCACAATCTGTTTCTAGTCCCTTCCATCTCTGCTGTCTAGTGTGAGAAGCTTATTACGTTTGGATTGAGAACATTCACTCCACTGCCTCTGACTCTTCCTCCTGCTCTTGCTCCAAACTGGACAATTCTGGAGTATTTTAACCTTTAAGGTCCTTGAATGAGAAATCACTGCTGTAATCTACACTCATCTTTTCCACAATCACTGGTCAAGTCCCCTGAGCTGCTCTGCACTCTGCTTCTGGGATCAAACCTGTTCTGTGACATGGTGTCTATATGTGTAATGTATTCTCTCCAATCTATACTCAACATTTGAAATGGTTGAACACTTCTTGTCTTCCATGTGACTGATGTAATTTCCAACAAAGTCGGCACATTTTGAGCAATGATTTCTCTTTTTAAAACTATGCTATCATCTTGGATCACTCTTGGCCCTATTTCTCATGTTGGTTTTTGCTAATCTTATCTGTGGGTACATAATGAGCTTTCAGTTGTACGACCATGACTGTACACTCTATCTCAATGGCATGTCCGGTGTTGTGTTGTCTGATGTATAATGTTGATGTACATGTTCCAGAGTATTTTTTTACTGCTCAGTTTAGCATGTGACAGTTTAATTAGCAGGATGATCTCTAATTAAACTGTCACATGCAGAACCCACATATCCCAATTTTGTTGATTCCTCCCATTGCCTACTTGGTGTAACCTCAACAGGCATTGACCTTTAATATCCCGATAACTCCAATCGCCAAGATGCTTTACTACCACCTTTGGAACAACATTCATCTCCATGTTCACCTCATCCTTATTGCCACCAAGGCCATTGTTCATTTGCAGCCTCAGGGCTTGCATTCCCTGCTCACTCATAAATACGTTAGCCTGAAAATTGGACACATTTGCATGTTTTTCTTGCACAAATTGTCCACAACCCAGTTAAAATCATATTTGTGGCCTTTTCAAAAATATTTATTCATTTCCTTAGATCTGGGTGTCTCTGGTCAGTAACTATTGTTCATCCCCAAGTGCTCTTGAGAAGATGGCAGTGAGCCACCTTCATTAACCGCTGCAGTCGCTCTGGTGAAGACACTCCCGCAGTACTGTTAGGCAGGGAGTTCCAGGATTTAGATCCGGGGATGATGAAGAGCTGGTGATATCTCCTCAAGTCAGGACTGTAGTGTGACTTGAAGGGGAATCCGCAGGCGGTGCTGCTCCTTGCACCTGATGTTTTTATCCTTCTTGGCAGTGGACGGTGAGGGTTTGGGAGATGCTTTAGGAGTAACTGCAATGCGTTTTGTAGATAACACGCATTGCAGCCATTTGTGCATCAGTGGTGGCTGTAATGAATGCTTGGGGTGGTTGATGGGTTGCCACTGTAATGGGAATGGGCTACTTTGTCCTAATGGTGTTAAATTTCATTCAGGCAAGTGGAGAATATTTTATCATGCTCATGACTTGTGCATTATACGTATTAGGAAGGTTTGGAGTGTCAGGAGGGGATATCCAGCCTCTGAGCTGCTCTGTAAGACAGGTCAGTGATGATCCCCAGAATGTTAATGGTTGGGGATGTGGTGATGGTAATGTCAAGGATAGGCAGTTAGATCCCCTGTGGTTAACAAAATCATGCCGATTGGGAAATGGACCTGCACACTACTCTGTGTGGTTCATCTCAGCATGGCTAGCAATTCCTGGCATCAATCCCACAGTTAATGACACCACAGGTAGTGCTCCACGTGTCTTCCCTCACCAATGTAATTTGGAGCTCTTGGGGGCCATGCTGAGCACTCACAAAAAAAAATCTAGGACGTTGCTCAGGGATTGGCAATTGGTTGTCAATAAAAGGATCTGCACTGTGACATCAATATCTTTCTCACATCTGCAACCCTCAGTTTACAATGCTTAATTAAGGGAAACTGTGCCAGAGCTGCTTCCTTCACTGTTCAAAGCTTCTCTGTGCATATCACATCAGCCCTGTGCTTACCCTACACTTCAGTGGTGAGGAGCTGCTCTTGGCTTTGGCCTTGACCTTGATCAGTGATGATGGATGTGTGGCAGGGGGGTGGAGATGTCCACACACACAGGTTGTCACACTGCCCTCAACCCCACCTTCCCCATCACCTCCATGACAATCATTTACCTGACTGTTCCGTGGTTCCTTTAAAGTTGACACCCTTCCTGAAGTTCAGTGCCGCAGCAGGCTCTATGTTAGCCCAACATTCCATGTACCAAATGCCATAGAACCATTCTTTGTATCTGTGTATCTTTGCAGGGGATCTGATTGGTTATTCACAGCACTACGCCACAAAAAAAAAGGTGAAGTTCAATTTCTAGGCACATTTGTTTAAAAACATCATCACCAAAATATCGTCTTCTAGTCCCCACTCATAAATTTGCCTTGGTCAGTCAGTGTTAGAAAAGGAAAAAATTGCAATGTTATTGAATTCTATGCTACCCAAGTTACAGCTGGTATAAATACTACTACCTGCTTTGTGACATGCAATGAATCCTTGGTGCATGCAGCCAAGTTTCCCATGACCTCTACTGCCCCACTGTCAATATCAATGCATGAAATCCTCCACAATCTTCACCTGACCTCCACCCATGCCTTCTGCCTTCCTTAGTCCCAATCACAGAACACACATCTTAAACTCCACCTTTCTACTTTCTCAAAGGGCTTCTCCTTTTAGGCCAACATTTTCTGGTATCTTGTAGAAATTAGAGGTTATTGGTAACATTTTCCCTCTGGCATGTACTGACACAGCTAACATCAGGGGAAAGCTACTCAAAGTCTGGACGTGAGGTCATAATAGGATATGCTATATCCATCTTCCCAATGCAATCCCAGGTTAAAGAAATTACATGTTCTGCCATTCCTTGTGAATTTCATATGGATTGGCAACATATGGTGTACTGTCAATTAGCAAATGTGCACTCCCCATGGTTGTCTATTGTGTACATCTGTACGGGAAATAAAATACCTAGTCAGAAGCCAGACCTGCTCTTGCCTTGAGGTAGCCATGACCAACCACACAAGTAACCAGGGTTAAGGAGAACAACATTGGAGTTAAAATGGCAAAAGGTGGAGATGACAGACTCCTGTACGTGGTGAGCAATGTTTACAGGTCCAAGCATAGCAGCGTCAAGCATTTCTTTCTGTGGAGCAAGTCTGTTAAATATTTGTTATTTGTGTTTTTTGACCTGATTGCAATAGTAAAGTTGTTCACAAATGTTCAAGATAATTGTGTTTTACTATATTAAAAGTCTACAGTGTTTCAGATTGTTGCATATCTGCTTGACCAAAGTATCTCATCTCTTGGTGTCATGAAGTGCAATGTGTTGAGTATTTAATAACTTATTTTTGTATAGATTACATGGTGTAAAACTATGGTTTTGCTTGTAGTCTTTTGTGATAATGACAGACAATGCTGTACTTTGTGTATGAGTTGGTCTAGATTTTTATGTGTACAGTTTTGCATTGCTTATTGAGATGAAAAGATGGCTGCGTAAGGACTATGCAGTTTCTAAGAGTGGTTTTATTTGTTTAAATGATTTGGAACATTTATTAAAGTTATAATGTGGTTTTGTAGAGAAGTATTATGGAATATGTGCTTCCTTACTGAACTTTGAAAAACTGGGATTATGATGGGAAAGTGCAGAGGGGATGAAAGTGACCAGAAATGCACTTTTCCAGCTAAAACTAAGATTCTAATTTTAGGCAAAAAAAAACGCAATTGGCACAGGTGCAGGTCGGAGCTGGTGGGAGATGTTTTGGCCCTTTGTCCGGGATGAAAAGAAAAAGGAGCTACCAAACTTTCCATTGGGCGGAAGCAAGCCCATTTATCCCCTAATGCTTTGACCCTGCCCCTGGTAATTGGTGTTGTGTCACCTTTAGTCACCATCTTTAATCATTACTAGTTATACCACAGTGGTACAAATGAATAAATTCAAAGCACAAAATTGCCAGATTTCCCACTCTGATTGTAGTTTAAGTTTATAACTTTTACAGAAATGTTTTAAGTCACTGCACGTAGTGAATCAGTTGCTTTGGCATGTTACAGTTCCAGGCAATTATAAAGGGCAAGAAAGGTCAAACTTATTGGAAAAAAACTTCTATTCAAGTTCCTGCTTTGTTACAGCCAATGAATATTTAATAAAATACCATAATTAACTGAAAATATTTTGAAAGGGCATAATACTTTCAAATAAAACACGGTTTATAAAAGTGAATACTATAATTGTCCAGAGAGCATCTTTATGGAGAAACTATATTGTAATGTTGCTACTACAACGGAGTAATTGCAAAAAGAGTTTAAAGTATCACACCAGGAGATGAGAGCCTTACAAAACCAATGCAATGGTAGATTAGATCAGTTCTACTGTGTGTAGAGAATGGTACATTCTTTCTACAACATACCAAAGCTGTTAATTTTCCAGTACACTAAAATGTGACAAAAATAGTAAAAATTCTGAAATCTTACATTAATAATGAATTGGAACATTTCCTTTAACCTTCCTGTAAATACTTAAGTTGGATACTTGCAGTTGTTTCTTAAATCTAAAATATATTTCACTTGATTATTCCATGAATCATTTAAATCCTAGGACAGCAAGCAACCTTTTAGAATTGGAAATGGTTGAAATACAATAGATAAATTTTATCTGCAAAAATTACCTTTTGAAAAAGAGTTCTGTTATCTTTGGTAAAGATATACAGCTCAAAAGGAACCTGCAGAAGGTCAAGCCATCAACAGAACCCCACCATTAAATAGTTCATTAATTGAGTACATTAAAATTAACCTGAAAATTGAAAGCCTTCATATCAGAATTAATGCTACATAATAATTAACAAGACAACCACAAACCAGCTTCACTTGTACACCATGGAGCAAAGATTAGTCTTTGTTCACCAGCACTAAATGGGTACTGTGCTATCTGCCAGCATCTTGTCGCACTTCCCTTTGATAGCCTGTTCCATTGAAGTTAACAGCAAATAACTTTGAAGTGAGCTAAAATAATTATAAATCAGTATTTTTATATTCCAAAGCCAAGATGGATATAAAGAGGAATGTTGTGCAGCTATACCCTCAATACTGTAATTATGATCAGAGACAGGCAGAAAAGATAGGGATTATGTTATTTTTCTTGGAAGCTTCTGGGCAGAATTCCAAAGTGGAAGCAATTGAGGAGTGTTGGCACTCAGTTCAGTTCTCTTCTCTGCTCTGCTTGCCAAAGCCTCATCTGCCCAGTTACTGAGAGTTGAGCAAAGCCTTACTGTTCTTCTGACAGATGAAGACAATTTCTTAGCCTGAATCTTCGACATCCGCAGGTTTTTTGACATGACATGATGGTAGTTTTCAATGGCTCGTTCTCTGGAAAGGAAGGGAAGATGTTTACTGGAGAGGTGCTGAGGGCCAGGAGGTGATTTTATTATTTCTAAACAGTAAAGCACTAATCAAGTTGAAACATGCTGCATGTGCCATTAGCAGCCTGCCTTGTGACAAGTATTAGTTTAGTTGGCATTTAAAACGCATGCATGTTGCAAGGTACTAAATTGTTAACATTGGGTTCCGCAAGCACATCGAAGCTTAAAAAAATTTAAGTATTGGCCTGAGATATCTACATAGCAGGTAGGCACTCAGAGCTGAAAATTAAGACATTTGATAGACAATTTTGCATTTCTTCATAGCAAGTTACAATTTTGTTGAACCAGGTTCCTATCATTTTAATAACACTTAGTAACAGCAGTAAGGATTAGGATGCTTCTTCTCACACAGCAATGCTTCTGGGTAGAAGCAGCAGCAATTGGCCATAGGATTAACAAATCAAAAACAAACCAGGCAAACTGCAAGTGGGATACTGAATTGGCAAGGATGAGTCTCAATTGACCATATGATGTTTAAAATGAAAATGGGATGGGACCCATGACATTTTGAAATTCAAATTCTATAATGCAATTATTCCAGGTCACCCCATTGGTATCTCTCCCATGCAGTGAGTGCTTTGTCAAGGCCATCCAGCCTCTTGCAGCCATTTCCCACTTTGAATAACAAACATTGGATACAACATCCAAACATTACCTCTCTTCCATTTTCTTCAGTCATCAATTAGAGAAAGAGTTACATCACTGATGATGAATAAAAGATAAATAAATGAATTAGCAGTGTATGTTCAGAATTCACCAAGGCAAATATGATGCATCCCCTAAATAAGGTTCACTTCCCAAAGACATCTCTTCAACCAATGCTTTAAGAATAGAACAACATTTAGCCATGGTAATTGAGTTAATCAAAAAAGATTTAAGTAAAACAAAATTGAAAAGCTTGCTTTTCATTAATGTCAGATCCCAGCTTCTGGAGGATACATTGCATCAAATACCAGTGTAAGAGGCTGCAGACAGACCCTCATTTCATTACCAGCAATCTAGTTGGGGAGCAATCATGTAGTTTTAACTGATATCAGAATATAGAAGTGTTTGTAATCAGTAACCAAAAGAAATGGGGTAGTGGGGATGATTCAGCTGATATTGAGATCAATTATTGGCATCTGATTTCCTTTGTTTCTCTGCTTTCACACATGCATATTAATCATGGGATCATTGAAACAGTGGCTTTAGAGAAGATGGGTTTTGAGATCTGTGTGGGACAATAACAATAATAGACAAAGCCACAAGTAGAGACAGACAATCTGACAAAGTTTGCATTTCTCCACAGCAAGTCTTAATCAAAAGGCATTAATGGGCAACAAGGATCCCTTTTATGCGCATTAATATTTATGGATGGAACAAGCATTCAAAGTCGTAACCAAATGCAATAAAGAAGTCAGGAAGAAATCACTCTACGCATAGTGGGGAAGGGTGTAGAAAGCAGCACTCACCACCACGAGTCTGGATGAAAAGCATCACTGCAGTTAAGGAATAAACACAGTTTCATTGAAAGGGGTTGGAGGAAGCTCTTACAAAGCACAAACCTCTTGCACTGAATAGCTCACTTGTGCACTGTCCATTCCATGTAATGGAATATGACAGACAACATGCTTTGCCCATCTTTCTGGAGATACAGGAGAACACAACTCGCTGAAGAATATGTAGGATGCCAGTTATGTTCTGCATCTAGAGGACAAAGCACATGTGGCAAGTATCACAGAAGTTTGCTTATGCAAGCAAAAATGGCCTTCATTGATGTCACACAAGAAACAGCAACCAGATTAAAATGGTAGTTGGAATTGTCAGGGTGGAGTGGGAACGAGGTTCCTTCCACATTTATTCCCTTCCTCCATCACAACTTCAAATCAGGCTTCAGAGCTTCCAATTTTTTTTTTACTCTGAGCAATGGGAGGAGAAGACATTCAAATATTGTTTCTTTAGTGAATTCATCTACATTGTCCTACAAAATGTGAGCTAATCAAGTAAAAAAAGATTCAAACTGAAGGTGACCACATGCCTGTACTCTACGCATACAAATAAAAGGTTTTGTAGCCTTCTGCAAGTTAATACATTAAGTTGTAGAGGACAGTTATATGAACACCAATGTTAAGTCAATCAACTGATGATTTCTAGGTTAAATGAAAAAGAAAGACATCTCAATAACCAAGATGTCAGCAGGCTAATAACAGAATACAACATAACCACTGACCTTAGCGCAACCCTTTGCTTAATTTTTGAATATTTCATTGCTGTTAAACCCAGACAGGGAGTGCACCTCCAAATATTCCAGGCATGAGGTTTAGTTTTGAGATAATGCGATGTATCTGCATTTAGCCTGAAGCAATCTCTGCCTTCAGTTCCCCAGCTGCATGGGCTTATAAATCAGGTGCAGATTTGCTTCTGTTACTTCTCCTAGGCACAAGAAACCTCAATTTGATCATTTGTAAACTAAATTGCAATGGCACCACCCACTAATCTTTTAGATAGAGTGCAAATTCCCTGCTGTTTTTGGAATGCTTTCATTATCTAATAAAAAAATTATTCCCCTCAACTTAAAAAGGGAAAATTAATTCCTATCCATGACACTGATGGCAGGTACATTTGAACTATATACAAATACAATTCAAGGTAAACAGCAAAACAGAAATAATGGTATTGAACATGCAAACAAATGCAAGTAGATAGGGTCCAACAACGACGATCCCATGCATGCATGAAAGTCAAGAAACAAAAGGAAATCAAATGCCAATATTTTATCTATCACTGTGTTCCCCTCCCACCCCAATGAAAAGAATTGCCAGTAGAAAACATGGTGATACAGGGTGCAGAGGGGGAGTTATTTTCACCATAAGTTTTCATTACAAATTCCCAAAATATTTCTGTTGCAGCTTCTTCTCTGGTCAACAGTTTAACTTGAACTCTTAAAAACTCACCACAGAATGTCTCAATGTGCAGTTACTTCCATTTATCACCATTGTCATCTGGCTACCCCTCGCAATGTTGTGTGTGTTGATAATGCTAACTGCCTAATCCACATGTGATAGTCTGACTTCAAACTCAGCAGGCAATGATATCCAAATTTAAAACATCCATTTCTTCTTTTTCTCCCAACTTGAGTAAAGTAATTACTGCTTTAAATATTAAACAGGTCATGCAGTCACATTACCTTATCCATTTTGTTTTAGATATAACATTCCATCTTCAAACAACACAGGAGGCTATGCAGCCCATTAGTCCCATTCCCCCTCCCCCCATTTCCCTGCAACTTGCTCTCTCTCACACATGCCCACCCTCTCCAATCTCTCCCCATAACTGAAACACTCCATCCCAGGCAACATCCAGGTGAATCTCCTCAGCAATCACATCCTTTCCACAGTGTGGTGACCAGAGGGACTCTGAGTAGCCCAAGTCTACCAGCAAGAGATTTTCAGTATTAACCAGAATAAGTATCAAGAATATTGCCACTCCTTTAAAACAAGCTAACAGATTAAAAAAAAATATACAGCATGAACTAATACACAAATTACATAGCAATCAAGTTTCTGGGCAATTGTGGACCATTGAGTCAAAGAATTCAAATCCCACTATGGCAGCTGGGGAAATTTCTACCGGAGGAAGTAAATATCTTGAAAACACAAAATCCGCTAACTAGTAGTAATCACAAAACTAGCAGATAGATTGTCATATATTTAAATAAGAACATGTTTCACCAGTGAACTCCTGGGAAGGAACTGTGCCATCCTTATCCAGTCCATCCGACATGCACCATTACAGCTGACAATCAACTTCCTCCTCATTTTAGGGGCAATCGAGAACAAACAACTACCAGTATTTTCAATGTTATCCACAGTTTATGAAAGAATACAAATAAAATTAAAACCAAACAATACCATGTAGCATCTCCTGGGAGCCCCATCCTCAATCAAAGCTAGTCTCCAACCCACCATCAGGCCCTACTTCACCCTTCACAGCCCATTCTTGGCTGACAACGTCCAGCCCACCTCAACATCAGTGCATTTGTCTCCATTTACCACTCTTTCCATCCCTAATATACTTTGACATCAATTGCCAGCTGAAGCACCAAAATAATCACCATCACAAAAGGTCTATTTTACATCATACTCAACATAGCAGAGGAAAATATTTCCCTTTCAAAAGTTCCAGTTTCTGCCACTTATAAACCTGTAGTGTTTGTTGTGATTACACTTTTTTTTATTTGGGCAGCATGGTAGCGTAGCAGTTAGTGTGATGCTATTACAGCGCCAGTGATCGGGGTTCAATTCCCGCTGTCTGTAAGGAGTTTGTACGTTCTCCCGTGTCTGCGTGGGTTTCCTCCCACATTCTAAAGACGTACGGGTAAGTTAATTTGGGTTTAAAATGGGCAGCGCGGACTTGTTGGGCCGGAAGGGCCTGTTACCACACTAAATAAAAAAAAGTCCATTCCCTTCACTCCTCAGTCATGTATCACTCTGTGCTATAAACTATTCCCATTTTGTTTTCATTGTAGCCCCACCTTTCTTTTTGAAGATGTGCTTCACCACTCCCAAATGTCATTGATTAAAATAGATTAGGATTTTTGAAGAATCCTCCATCAAAAACTGACATTGTACAATAAGAAAGAGGAATATCCCTCTTAAGTTGTTGATTTGCAACACTTCGCCTCATCTTCCCGACACAACTCCCCTCCCCACCCATTCCAGGGAGAATAAACAAACAAGAAAACTCAAACCTACAAGTTGATTTTTCTGTTTAAATTGAATCCAAGGAGACACTGCCTGGAGAACAGACAGACTATTATTGGAAGTTCTCATTTTATTAAATCACAGCAGTCAAGAGACAGGAAATTCAACTTCCGTTATAAACCAAACCCAGCCAAGGCACGAGGCCTCATAGGGGCTTTCAGGACTGACTCATACTTTTGGAAAGTTATTTTTAAAGCAAGAAAAAAAAATGCTCAGCATTTCCTTAAACACCAAAAATGGATAGAAAGCAGGCAATAATGATAGATGGAGTGCAATGCTTTAAAATTGGTAAATGAAGGTACCATTACCATTGTGATGTTGGCCTAAATGGAAATGAAGCATTTTGTTTTAAAGTGAGAAAGGACTTTTAGTGGTCTCCCCTTCATTTCATAAAGATAAAAATTAACAGAGTAAGCAATTACATTTACGCCGATTGTCCTGGAGCCTCAGATCTCAATAAATCTCAAAATCCTTCCTTGTTGAAATATAATGCCCTTTGAGTGAGATTCACTTCATGAGGCTGTGGTACACTTATGGGGCAGGGAGTGGGAAAGCTGAACTGCACAAACCATTAACAGGTGTGCTACAAGCATATAGTAAAGTAACTAGGGGCAATTTAAACAAATAAAGATCATTTATATCCTATTTTAGCCATCCTCAAATATCTGTGGGAAATTTGCAGTTAAACCACAGTAATGGTAAAAATTGCTATTATGAACAATCAGGAGACTGCATGATGACAAGTCATTCTGCAGTCTGTTTGTAGATTTTAAACCCAGTGAACCCGTTAAATACTGTATACCTAAAAAAAAATAATAGCTAACAAGCCACAGGTTGTGCCAGATACACAATGACATTGGTGCAAGTTACCCAATTTAGATGTAGGAGTATGACTGAGATCTATTTGAAGATATTATATTGAAATAGCAACAGGTTAAAAAAATACATTAAACCAGAAATATTCTCTCACTATTGGAAACACACTGTAGACACCAATAGACAAGGAATGCTTGAAATTTGATTTACAATGGTAGCTGCCCACCAAAAGATTATAACCAATAGACTGAAAACAAAAATTGGCAACTAGAAAAGGATGCAGCTAAGCTGCAATTGATATTTCTTTGGCTTCAAACCCAAAAAGCATCATTAAAAACTCTTGCCAAAAAGCACCATCACAGATGGGACGATGACCAGGCTTTAGAGAAAATACACCTCTTGGAATGGTTATATCACGCAAGGAAGCTGGTCATCTTATCAAGTCTAGGCCAACTCCTAGTAGAGCAATCCCATCAATTCCATTCCCCTGATTTCCCCATAACTCTGCAAGTTATTCTCTGTTAGGTTATCATTTATAATTACAACAGCTTTTCCAAAATCTCTAACCCAGCCAATACAAATCCCCTCCCTAACCAGGCCCAATTTCTACTTTCCTCAAAAGTTTCCTTGGTGCTTTATCCAAATACCTCAACTTTCTTCATTATTCAGTACCTTTTATGACTAAGTATATATTGTTGTTCTCTCCCACTTCTTAATCTCTTAGTTTCTCCTATTATTATTTTTAAGTCATTTTTCATTTTTGAAGTGCCAGTTTATATTCTCAAGCCAAAACTTCACATCTTTTCACCTCACTGCTAGTGGGAGGACAGTTGTGCCAGAACCATTGTCTTAAAACTTTATGAAGTCATAAAGTGCTTAATAAGCAGAATCTTTTATTATACAAACATAAAATGAATTGGCTTTCTGGGGGGAATCAAGAAGTATTTACATTAACTGTGCAGTACCTTTCTTCCTTGGTAATGGCTTCATCGAAAACCTGGGACAAACGCTTTAACTGGCCAATTCCAAAAGACACAGATTCTAGATCTTGGTCAAACTGCCTGTTGACGGACAATAAGTACAGATTTCATGTGGATTAAGAATATCTTTATACCTCTTATCATGTTAACACGCATCAAGAAAATAAAAATCAAGTAAAGGAAAGCTGTTTGATTAATCTACAGGTGCTCTTCAAAAGACTGAATTCTTTAGGAAACCTCATTTTCCCTGCTGAAGATTAGAAGCAACAACTTTCAGTGAGTTTTCAAACACAGGATGAAGAACTTCTGCCGTGGGCTTCCTGGAATTTAGCCAACGATCTGGATTTCTTGGCAAGAATGTGGGAGATGGAGACACTGCCTTGAAGAGCAGTGCCTACTCACATGACTGATCCCATTTTCCAAATACATACTTGAGGAAATTCAGACACTGATAAGCTATTTTCAGAGCTGAACAGGATGCAATGTTTCCTTTCCTCCTTCCTACTGTGCTCAGTTGAACATTCTTATGGAATAGATGCTACTATTAAAACAGAGACTGTACTAATTGCAAATGCTGCCAAATTAACCCTAGTCAAAAGGTCCAGTCCTTAATTTCTAGGTGGTCCACAGTCCCCTTTGGCTACCTGGTATAGATGGGCTGGGGGGTGGGGTGGGGGGGGGGGGAGCGGTTGGTGGTGGGAGGTGAGGGGATAGTGACAAGTAGGTCAGAGCACCTCATATGTCTGGTCCTGGGCTTGGTCAATGAGGTCACCCATAGTTCAAGTTGGGTACGGAAAGTAGGCTTGCTTACTGACAGTCTGCCTCTTATGTCCATACCCAGCTGAATTTAGAGAAGAACATGGTTTCTAGCCGTACACACACAGTTTTCTGTGACCAGCAGGCATCAGGGACTGGAGTGCATTATAGGCACAGGTAATGCTTCCTTTGTTCAGAATCTGGGCATTTGTCTCTACCACTTAAAGACAGTGGCATTGTTAAATTCATCTTATTTAGTTTGAAGTTGCTGGGTCGGTCCAGCAATGCTCAAATCCGCCAATCGGAAGAGCAGAACAATAGTTAATCCAATCGATTTGCTGCAAGTCCTGTTTCCCAGCCCAGAGGAACTCAGCTGACGGTCAACAACTCAGTTGCCATTCAGATGAGTGTGATCACAGGCCTGTGACTGCAGGTTACCCAAAGCAATAGGATAAGCAAATGCACCAGCATTTACTGAAACAAAAGGAAATATCCAGCAGGTAACAAATGGTTCAAAATATCCAGGGAAACAAAATAATCGGGGAAAAGAAAAACTGCAGACACTGGAGATTGAGAATAAAAGCAAAATGCTGCAAAACCTCTAAAGATCAGGCAGCAACCTGGAGAGAAAAACAGGATCAACGTTCCAGGTTGATGACCTTTCATCAGAACTGCCAGTGCTGAAAAATTGGAACTGATGGAAAGTCAACAACTTGACACTTTAGTCCTGTTTCTCCATCTACATGTGCTACCTGACCTGCTGAGCACTTCCAGTATGGTGTGATTTTGTTCCCAACATGAACTTGTTTGGTAATGCTCCTTCTCTTACCAGCCATTTACCTACTACAGTATTGCTGGCAATATGATCATTAGAGGCAACATCCAGTTGCCCACAGCTCCTGTGGATTAGTGCATTGTTCTAAACGCTGCTACATCCCAAGGCAGCCAGGCACAAGTTCTTCCAACCTCAGCCCTAATGCTCTCAAACCAAATACAAAAACAACATCATTTACAGAACGGATCATTTATAGGATTTGGATACCATTGGCAAGGCCAGCGCTTATTGTCCGTCCTCGTGAACTTGAGGAAGTGGTGGTGAGCTACGTTTTTGAACAACTGCATTCCTATAGGGAAGATGTTTCTAGAGTGCTACTGGGGAGGGATTTCCCGTATTCTGGAATAGTGGTGAAGGAATTCCCAAGCTCCTGCTGTCCTTGTTCTTTCAGACACTGGAATTCATTAGTTGAAGGGCAACATCAAAGAAGCCTTGGCAACCTGCTGACTACACTTTGTAGATGACAGACTGCAACTATGATGGACCCACAATCAAAGTAATAGAGAATTAGTTGCCAATAAATAAGCTGTTGTACCCTGGACTACAGTGACCTTTTTGAGAATTGTTGGACCTGCAAAAATTTCCTTCCTGCTCTGCTGTGAGCAATTAAGTGATCTATTCACAGCTGCCTTCTAGAGTTTTTCAGCATAGAAACAGCCCCTCAGCATCTATGTCAATGATCATGTCTACTAATCCCACTTGACTGCATCAATTCCATATCCCTCTGTGCCCTGCTCATTCAAGTACCTGTCCAGATGCCTCTTAAACAACATTTAAGAGGCATTTGCTCCTGCTTCCACCACCTCCTCTGGCAGCTCATTCCAGACCCTCCCCCCACCACCCCCAACCTCTCAGTGTGAAAGATTTACCCTGCAGATCCTCTTTAAACCTCCTCCCTCTCACCTTAAACCCATACCCTCTAGTTTTAAACACCCTGACCACAGGAAACAGATTCTGGCCATCTACTCTGTCTATGCCTCCTAATATTTTATACCTCTTATGTCACCTCTCAGCTTCCTTCCCTCCAGTGAAAACAGACACAGCCTAATCAATCTCTCCTTATGACTCAAGCCCTCCAACCCAGTCAACGTCTTTTTTCCTTCAATATTCACAACACCAAATCATCCTGCATAAAATTGATTCTTTTTGGGGCCCAACTTGTCATACAAAATCTTTGATCAAAAATGTCCAGAGCACCCCATTTTGATGCATCTCGCTCCTACTTTTATATCCCATTAACTCCACACACAAATCTTGCTGCTCCCTTTCAGTTAGATTGTTCAGTTGTTGTACCTTTGCCTGCTAATGACCCGAGGTGAGCCATAGGGACTCTTCAATGCAGCAGATCTAACTGATCTTCTCAAAGGGAGCCCATCCTTGCCCAGAAGGTGGGCAACTTCCCTCCACTTGGTCTTGGAACTCCCGGGCGTGGGTTTTCCACTTGGCGGGGTGCAGCGGTACCCCCACTCCCTGCCGCGAGGGGTCCTGGGTGGTGTTCTTTTCTTTGATGCTGAACCACTACGTGGAGTTTGCGACTTTGAAGGAGTAATCACCAGGAACTCACTGCGACTCTGTCGCCTCTTCTGGAGTTTCTGTAAAAGAAAAATCATACTAGTCAATGCAGGCTATCAAAATCTGCACATTTCCCTAAATTGTAGTGGAATCCTCTCCTCAATCCTCAATCCTCCTTCCACCACCACCCCCCACACCAAAGAACTAGTACTAATATCACAAACAGCTTTAGCACACAAACAGCTTTACTGTGTGGGCAGGTACAGTAGTGTAGCGGTTAGCATAACACTATTACAGCGCCAACAACCCGGGTTCAATTCCCGCTGCTGTCAGTAAGGAGTTTGTAGGTTCTCCCCGTGTCTGCGTGGGTTTCCTCCGGGTGCTCCGGTTTCCTCCCACATTCCAAAGGTTAGGAAGTTGTGGGCGTGCTATGTTGACGCCAGAAGCGTGGCGACACTTGTGGGCTGCCCCCAGAACACTACGCAAAAGATGCATTTCACTGTGTGTTTCGGTGTACATGTGACTAATAAAGAAATCGTATTTTATATACAGCAGTAAAAAGCTGTCTTACAGCTAAGAAACTTCTATGAAACTGTTAACCACCTCAGAGTTATAGCCAGTGAGACTCAGAATCAGCATTTCACCCCTTTAGTGCTCTCTACATTATAGGTTTGAAAGGATAAATTTTACTGCCAGGTATTTCTTTATCCCATACACCATTTTTCTTGACTGAAATCATAGTGAAAGCACTGACTGAATGGGTAGAGAGTGAAATGACTGAACCAACATGATCCAAGTTACCCTGAATTTTTCTTGGATTTATTACCAAAGTATGGACACATGTCTAGGTAGTAAAAAGTACACACTCTCTGCAACTTAAAAGACAGGGGTGGGGTCCTTTTGTTGAATTGTTTACGATTCCTGGAGGTTGAACAATTGTTTCTGACGTCAGGGAGGAGGTTGGGGAGGGGTCGTCTACAACTAGGCATACCCATTTAAGAATTAAAGGTTTAAAAAAAAACTCCACTCAAGCAGGGTGATCTGGATTTTTTTTAAAAAACCCACAAGGGCAGTAGGCAACCTGTTGATGAGCATATTTAACAAGGAGATTGATAGATTTTTGGGCACAAAATAATCAAGGGATTTTTTAAGAACTAGCAAGTTATTGGAGTTGATTCACAAGTTCATGCCTGATAGTGAATGGCTCAGTAGGTGAATGCGTTATTTCTGATCATAGTTTATATTCCCTTAAAGATTTTCATACATTAATAACTTAATGTACACTGGACTTAACATTTTAGATTGATTTATAATCTCAAAAATTGGAGTAGGATCCCACAACCCTCCTGCTCTTTACAGTACAAACAATCTTGAAATAAAAAAAACACAAGAAATTGAAAAAGGAGCAAGCCATTTTTCACCCCCAAACATGATTTCACAAATCCATATTGGCTCTGCCTAATCCTATGACCGTTTTCCAAATGCCCTCTTGTCACTTCTTTTATAGATTATAGCATATATCCTGCTATTGATGATTGGTTTACTAGTCTGTGGTGCCCCATTTTAATCTCTCCTTCCTTTCTTAAATACCTTCCAATCCCTATGAGAATTGTTCTATACTCCATGGTGTTTTGAAAGATGACAACCAGCACATCCATTATCTCCACTGTCAACACCTTCAAAACATTATGAAACTGGTCATGTCCCGGGGATTCATCACCTTTCAGTCCCACTAATTTCCCCCAACATTAGTGGTTTTTATTATTAAGAGGAGAACCAATGTCAATATCTTTGACTTCCTCATTCACTCTAGACTCATATCCACCATCTCTGGAAGGTTTTCTGTGTCTTCTTCACAGAGTCAGCATACTACAGAACAGAAACAAGCCCTTCGGCCCATCCAGTCCACGCCGACCGGATCTTCTGCCTAATCCCATCTACCTGTACCTGGACCATATCCCTCCAAATTCTTTCTCCACCCACCACCACCACCACCACCCCCACCCCCCATCTACGTACCTATCCAAACTTCTCTTAAATGTTACAATTGAACCCAGATTTACCACTGGCAGCTCATTCCACATTTGCACCACCCTCTGTGAAGAACCTCCCCCTCTGATTTCCCCTTATATATTTCACCTTTCACCCTAAACCCTCTAGTTTTTGTCTTACCCAACCTTAGGGTGAATGCATGCAGGCTTTTCCCCCCTATCTATCCTTCTCAATTTTGTATACTTCTAGAAGATCTCCCCTTATTCTCCTGCGCTCCAGGGAATAAAGTCCTAATTTATTCAACCTTTCCCTCTAACTCAGGTCCTCAAGTCCCAGCAACATCCTTATAAATTTTCTCTGCACTCTTTCAGGTTTATTGATGTCTTTCCTGTAGATAGGTGATCAGAACTGCACACAATATTCTAAATTCAGCCTCACCAACATCTTCTACAACTTCAACATAACATTCCAACTTCTGTACTCAACACCCAGATTTATGAAGGCCAAAGTGCTAATAGCTCTCTTTACGACCCTATCTACCTGTGATGCCACTTTCAAGGAACTATGGACGTGTATTCCCATGTCCCTCTGTCTACCACACACCTCAGAGCCCTACCATTCACTGTGCAAGTCTTACCCTGCTTTCTCCTCCCAAATGCAACACCTCACTTGTCTGCATTAAATTCCATCTGCCATTTTTCAGCCCATTTTCCTAGCTGGTCAAGATCATGCTGCAAGCTTTGATAGCCTTCCTCGCTGTCCACTATGTCCCCAATCTTGGTGTCATCTGCAAATTTGCTGATCCAGTTTACCACAATATCATCTAAATCACTAATAGATGATAAACAACAATGGACTCAGCACCGATCCCTGCGGCACACCACTACTCACAGGTCTCCAGTCAGAGAGACAACCATCTACTACCTCTTTCTGGCTTCTCCCACTAAGCCCATTAACAGGGTCATCCCTTTCTTATTCCTCAGTTCCACCCATATTGCCTCAGTAAATGAGCCCTTCAGTACATCCTGAGCACTGCTGTGACATTTGCCCAGATGAGGAATGCCACCCCTCCCCCTTTAATACCTCCATCTCTATGTCTAAAACATCGGAACCCCAGAACACTGAGCCGCTAGTCCTGCCCCTTCTGCGACCAAGTCTCACTAATGGCTATAAAATCATAATTCCATATGGTGATCCATGCTCTTAGTTCATCTGCCTTACCTACAATACTCCTTGCATTGAAAGGGACATACCCTAGAACATTAGTCCCACCATGCTCATCAACCAGTCGACTTCTGTCTTTGCTTGAAGGCATAATGTCTACTTTCCCCACAGCTTCTCCACTTGCTGCCCTGCCCCTCTGGTTCCCACCCCACTGCAACTCTAGTTTAAACCCCACCGAGCAGCACTAGCAAACCGTCCTGCAAGGATATTGGTCCCCTTCCAGTCCAGGTGCAAACTGTCCCACTGGTATAGGTCTCACCTCCCCTGGAAGGGAGCTCAATGCTCCAAAAGTCTGAAGCCCTCGCTCCTGCACCATCTGCTTAGCCATGGGTTAAACTGCACCATCTTCCTATTTCTTGCCGCACTAGCACATGGCACGGGTAGCAATCCTGAGATCACCACCCTGGAGGTCCAGTCTTTTAACTTAGCACCCAACTCCCCGAACTCACTTTGCAAGACCTCATCACCCCTCCTGCCTACGTCATTGGCACTGATGTGGACCACAACTTCTGGCTGCTCACCCTCTCTCTTCAGAATGCTGTGGACTTGATCTGAGACGTCTCTGACCCTGGCACCTGGGAGGCAACATATCATCCGTGAGTCTCGTTCTCATCCACAGAATTTCCTCTCTGTTCCCCTAACACTAATGCACTCCTCTCCCTGCAGCCCCCCCCCCCCCCCCCATTCCCTTCTAGGGCACAGAGCCAGACACCTGGCCACTGTGGCTTTCCACTAGTAGGTTGTTTCTTACCTCCCCCTTCCAAAAGGAGTATCTAAAATGATGATATACTTGTTATTGAGGGGAACGGCCACAGGAGCACCCTACACTGACTGCCTATCCCCTGACAGTCACGCAGCTGCCTGTATCCTAGGTGCGACTGCCTCCCTGTAACTCCTGTCTATCATCTACTCAATTTCCCAAATGATCCAGAGTTCGTCCAGCTCCCCAACGCGGCAAGGAGCTGCAGCCAGATGCACTTCTCGCGGGTGTAGTCATCAAGGACGCTGGAGGTCAGCCTGACTTCCCACATCCGACAAGAGGAGCATACCACGGCCTCGAGTGTAGACAGGCAAAATAGTTGTTTCATTTCTCTGCCATTTTCTTATTTCCCCTCCCCTTCAACTATAATTGTGCCTGTCTAATAGGATCCCAAATCAATTTTTGCTACATCTTTTCCTTTCTACACATTCAAAGGAGCTCTAACAACCCGCTAATCTGCTCTTGTAATTCTGTTTCCCTGTTTTCCTTCTCCTCATCAAGGCCCGGTTTACCCTCTGCCGAATTCTGAAATTTTCCCCAATCTTCAGGCTTACTGCTTTTTTTCTGGCAGTGTCTTTATTAAAATATATACCTGGCCCTTTGATCGAGTACCATCTTTATTTTTTCTTACAGCCATGGCTTGATCAATTTCCCAATTATGTTTTGTTTGCCTTAAAAAAGGTATATTGTCTGTACAATGCATCAAAAATGGCAACATTTGTGATATCACATTCCTGTAACACAAGACTCCAATGTGATAAATGTGGGAGCACAGCTGATAAATTGCTCATTCAAGAAAGTTTAAACCAAATCAAAATGAAATCAGTTAAGCAGCACCTCGAGCATCAACGCCATTCTCCTGACCTTTGCAATTCGTTCTGCTCCACCAAGTTAGTTGCCACTGACAACTGCTAAATTGTCAGCCTTTTTGCTTGCATCCAGCTACTCCCAATTGAATTCTAACCAGCCAATGCCTACACCCTATTTCGTGATCCACCCAATTCCTATCCAGTATGATGAATATTTAATAAACCGTTGGTGATAATTTACATCTTCCAATTTCAGAAACCCAGCTCTTCACCAATTGGTTCATTTTCCAACAAAAAAAAGCACCATTTTAATTTAGGATTTCAAGAAAAGTGACTTATGACAGCTTCCAGTACTTATGGCAAGTATATCCATCATGCAGGCAGCAGATCAATGCTATTGCTTTTTTCCTATCAGCCATTATAGGAAATCTTAACCACACTGCGCCTTATTAGCTCCTATCAACACTAAGCCAAATGCACAAACAAACAAAGCTTTATACACAGCAACACACATGTACAACCACTCTCATTTCATTTAAAAGTGTTTTTCAATGCTTACTGGAGACACAAGAGACCACAGGTGCTGGGATCTGGAGCAAAAACACCAAACTGCTGTGGGAACTCAGCAGGTCAGGCAGTAACAGTGGACGGAAATGGACAGTTGACTTTTCAGACCTTGAGCATCCATTTCCCTCCACAGATTTTGCCTGCCCTGCTGAGTTCCTACAGAGTTTTGTTCTTTTGCTGTAGATTTATTCCAAGTTACACAGAAGCATACAATAATTAATACCCCAAGGTGTAAAAGGAACATGCATCCTTCCATCAGCACATGTATTAAGTATAACTGTAACCATCTGACAGCTGTAGAATCTAAAATAGGTGTCAGCTTTGATAGATTGAAGTCAACAGCTCTTCTTAAGGTTGAGTCCATTTAGCAAAGGAAAAATACACTTTATGAAAAGACTGACCAGAAAAATGGAAGAAGTGTTCATAAAAGGCAGTGTTGGTTAACATTTAACAAATAAAACCAGCAATAACATCTACAGAACTACCTACTACTTTTCAATGGTTATCTCAAACTATATCATGTTTAAACTTGGAAAAAATTAGGAGTGGTACTGTTGATCCTTCGCTTAAATTTGAGGAAGTTTGGAGTCCATTTATTCAATATTTTCACATGATATAGATCCCCTTATAATAACCTTTCAATTTAGAGGAACGGAGTTGATGACATAATATTGCTCTGTTTCTATTGAGAAATTTTAGTCCAGTTTTTTTTTGAATTTTTTTTCTTTAGCTTAGTTTGGTTTGATATATTGTTTATAATTTTTCTTATTGTTTTGTTTTTTTTTCTTTTTTTTATAATACATCTTTTTCTTTTATATTATATTCATTCACTAACAGATCATTGGATCTACAGATTTTTTTTATACTCTATTGTTCTTTATGATTATCTATGTCATGATTGTTCTCCTGATCTCTTTGCATTACTTGTATAAACATTGATATATTAATCTGTATTAATTTAAAAACTAATAAAAAGATTGAAAAAGAAAGAAAATCTACAGAGCAGACCACATTCCCAGGCTGACATCACGCCTCAGCAGCCAACTGGAAATCACACGTTGAGATTTATTTCACAAGTCACTCTGGCTGTACAAATAAATCATCGAAGTTAACAGTGTGGAAAATGTGTTCTCTACAGGCCAGTTTTACTAATTTAAACACGATCGAGTGAGAACAGCTGATCATGTACAGAAAGCTCCAACATTCAAGTTTTGCTTTTGAGACCCGCTACAGAACACAAAATAATCAACAGCACAATCATTACAATACTTACGGTAGCCAAGATTGCTTTGCAAATGGGCAAAACAATTCACTTTTGCTTTGCCCATTTGCACCTCCACCAGAACCACCTTATTATTTATTGCAACACACGATCTGCTGGAGGAACTCAGGGGGTCGAGCAGCATCTGTGCAGAACCTGATGCAGGCTTTTGGCTCGAAATGTGGAAAATTTAATCCCCCTCCCCCACAGATGCTGCTCGACCTGCTGAGTTCCTCCAGAAGATTGGTTGTTGCTCCAGATCCAAGCATCTGTAGTCCCTTGCGTCTCCATTGTTTATCTATTGTCACACTGCTACCACCCCTTCGCCTGGCTCCATTATTCTTTGTCATTTAATCTCCCTTGTTTCTGCTCCTCAGAAAACTTTTCCTTTGTTCTTTGACCCACTCCCATCTTTCCCCTTCTCTGTAATTGCTGAAAACCAGTTACACCTTGTGACTTTTTCCACGAGTTTTTTTTAATAAGATACCTTTATTAGTCATATGTACATCGAAACACACAGTGGAATACATCTTTTTGCGTAGTGTTCTGGGGGACAGCCTGCAAGTGTCGCCACGCTTCCGGCGCCAACATAGCATGTCCACAACTTCCTAACCAAGGATCATTGACACAGTGTTAGTTATTTCTCTCCAGTTGCTGCCTGACAAGTGTTTATTGTATATACATTTCCTGATTTCTACCATCCACAGTACATCGTGCAACCGCTATTAAAGTGCCCAAGAAATCGCAGAGTTATGAACGCAGCTCAATCCATCACACACACCAGCATCTCCTCCACTGAATCTGTTTACACTTCCCCTGCCTTGCGAAAGGAGCCAACGTAATCAAGGACCCCTCCGACGTCAGTCATTCTTCTTCCCCCTCCTCATTGGGCAGTAGATACAAAAGCCTGAGAACGTACCAGGCTCAAGGACAACTTCTATCCCTCTGTTATCAGGCTCTTGAACGGACCTCATAGCTAAAGATGAGCCTTTGATCTCTCAGTCTACCTCCTCATGGTCCCTGCACTTTGTCTACTTGCACTGCACGGTCTCTGTAACACTGCACTCTGCATTGTTCCCCCCCCCCCCCCCCCCCCCCCCCCCCCCACCCCCCCCGTACCAACTCCATGTACTTATGGAATGATCTGTCTGGATGGCACGCAAACAAAAGCTTTTTTTTGCTCTTTCTCGGTATACGTGACAATAATAATCAGAAGTGCAGTTACACGAGTAGAAGACGGCAGTAATAGTGCCAGATGCAACCAGGCAGTCTCGCTTGCAGGATTGCGCTAGGACATGGTTGCATGCAGACAATTGCCACATCAGCTCATTTCAGTCCAACTAACCGTACACGTTGAGAAAAGTTATAGTCGAGTCTACAGAGAGAAAGAAAAAGGGCCAAATCACCTTATCCAAAGCTGAAATACCTTTCCATTCCCAGCTGTTTTCCAGACGTTCGATGATTCCGAGAGCGAGGGATACAATTGACTTCATGAATTTGCATTTTTCTATCACTTCAAATCCCGGTGCCCGTAAGCACGGCCCGATGCTATTGTCAGAGGGACGCAGTTTCCAAAAAACATGAACGTTATGGAGCGCCTCGCCATCGCCAACTACAAGACCTTTATTTCCCGGACAACCCGCACCGCCCCTTTAGGTACCAGCAATATTTTAAGTTTTTTTTAAAATGGATTCTTAGTGTTTCATTTGTTTTTTCTGGTACGTTTTATCCTTTGGTGCGTATCTATCGCTTCTTATGTTCTATGGCTGCGTTTGTTTTAGATATATTTAATGCTCTCGCGATGTTAATACTGTATAATGACAATAATAAATGCAAACTTTAATTCATGTGCAACTCATCAGGTGATGTTACATTATATCTAACATCCTGGACAGTCTAGATCCTGGCTGTTTCAGTTATGGTATTGATTCTGGATCTGCCTTTTCAACTTTTTTTTAAATGCCGTTCCTTTCTACTGAACATAATTGATATCAAGTATCAGCATTTTAATTAAACCCAACACACATGGGTAAGTGCGAGCCGGCAGCCCGTTTACCTGGGAGACATTGCCCCATGTGTTTCTCGCCGTCCGCCCCAGGGCTTGCATGGCAGTGGGCTTCTTGCTGAGCTCCAGGCTCTCCCAGCTCGGAGTGTGCTCCGCGTTGAAGTCCACCTGCCCGAGAGGCAGCCTCTTCCTCAGGGACATGCGGAGGGCGTTGAGGGGGCCGGACGACGGCTTCTTCCTCAGCACATCAGCCGCCGGGCTGTCGCCTTCCTCCTGCAAGAGCTGGTGCTGCCGCCTCCTCCAGCTAGTGACCACAGACTCCATGATCCCCGCCCGTCTGCCCCGCTCCCAGTTCTTCTTTAGTGTTTTTTGAATTTGGCGCAACTTTATAGCCGGGCGACATTCCCGAGAACTGATTGGTCAACCGTACAAGATCACGAGCTTTTCCTCTCGCTGATTGGCTGTTGCTTCCGCCGCTCGCTGTGTAATGAATGGAATGGTTTTCCTCGCCAGCGACTGACCACAACGCTGTTCCTGCTTTCTCTGACTTTCCTTAAGGATTATTGAGAGAAACGGTGTTGGTGGGAGGATGCACTGCAATGTGACAGAAATTGCTTCTGCATTCGTGTGAATCCGGCGCCCTCTGGTGTTGGTCACAGTCGGCTGCGGCACTTCCCAGCTGGAAGCACTTTGGACAAGTTTACAACCCAGGAAACAATGTCCCTGGGTACCCACAAGGAGACGAAAAACGATCTCACTGAGATATCTCTCTGCATGCGATCATTATCAATATTTTAAAGCATGCCCTATTTTGCTTGACCCCCGACTCTACGCCAATTCTGCAGATATTTAGTATAGATATTGGGCTGAAACTTTTATACATCCTTGAGGGAATAATTCCGGATTTCCAAAGATGTCCCTTTGTTGGGAAAATACTTGATGATCGCTGTTTGATTGGGTGTAGTTGCCCAATCCAGAATAATGTAGCCAAATGAGATTCAGAGAAGTACACATTAACATTCTTTTCTTTTTTTATATACCAAGAACATGTATGTCGTGCTGAATGAGATTCTTGTACCACCAATGCTCAACATCAATGCTGAGTACATTAAAGGTTTAAGGAACAATTGAAGTGACTCCCATCTCTCACACTGAGGATTTTAGACGTGAGACTCTTAAACGATCTGTTCAAAAATGTTTGATGACTCTTGTTCACTGCATATTACACTTTATTCAAATAACTGCTTTAGAGTTAAGGAAATGTTGCAAGATAGCTGAATTGTTTTAAACTTTGAGAGAGGGAGGGAAAAGCACATCAGCAAACTGGTTTTGCTAATAGTCAACGGGAGAAATCAAATCATTTTAAAATAACAGGATATGTCCCAGAGACAGGAGAAGAACCAAGTAGAGTGTCAATGAAGAATTAATTCCACAGCCTCCTGAAGAAAAAGACTGGACATTCTACATTTCAACATGATTGTAAACCCATCTATCTGTAAAACAGTTATCTTTCAATGTTATTTAAGAAAAATGGAAAAATTGAATCTATCTACGATGATCCTGAAAAGCAAAGAGAGAACAGAAAAGACATTTCTACACTTGTCTGCTAGTTGTGGTGTAGATTTTGGTCTTCATCAATTAGATTTAAACATCACCTGGGCAGAACATGAAAATGGAAAGCTTGGAATCTCAGATTCAAACATAAAATAAGACAGATGCTAGAAATCTGAATTAAGAACAGAAAATGCACCAGTAATAAAAGCAAAGTGCTGTAAATATTCAGCAGGTCAGGCAGCATCTGACATATCAAGTCATCGATAAACTGAAACATTACCTCTTTTCTCTTTCCATAGATGCTACCTGTCCCCTGACTACTTACAACATTCTCTATTTTTTAACTGCTGCATTTTCTTTGCTTATTTCAATGGGAGCAACTGCACTAGCTGTTCACATCAAACTCCACCTCATCTCTGTGTATAAACTTACATTTCTATGGTTCCAGTATATAATGGAGGTTCTGCCATAAATTTTAATCGGTAACCTGAAACATACAATTACCTCCTTCCTACAACTGGCCAAGTTTGAAAATTGATTGCATTCAGTCCTTCCATTATTTGTAATCAATGACAGAACACTGATATTCATTCAAAAAAGTAATGAAACTGTTTGAGACACGAATAGATCTGCACGTTGTCATTCATTTCCATACAAAGCTTTAAGTGTTAGCTTTTGTTAATGGACCTATAGACAACACATTGAGAAAGTGGTGAACAAGACGAAACCTGTTTTACCCGAAGGCAGCCACTTCTAGATGTAATGAAATAACACCTGATTAAAGACACAATGAATGAAATGCCCAGCAAACAGAAAATGAGTAAAAGTCACGTGATCCACTAATATATTAGAACATAAGAGGTTTGTCTTTTGGCTTGGTCGCTTTCCTTAGTGCCGTTGTAAGTAGATTGTGCAACATAAGGTTCCACCATATCCTATTGTACATCTGATCATTGTCGGACTGTGATAAATGGAGAAGAAAGCTGATGTTCACAGCACTGACTCAAGCACAAGGTAAAATACAGAAAGAAAGTTCTGATTTGGATGCTGATTCATCGATGAGACTAGCTTGCAGCTCTGTGTTATGAAGTACATCAGGCCATCAGGTATTTCTAAAACTGCATCCTGAAGTGTTCACTACTGAAAATTAGTAAAGATATTTGATGAACTTAAATGTGCAGCTGTTACCATCAGCTGCTTTGCACAAAACTCAAATGTTCCTTAAGCATCCATCAATGGAAAATGTAGAAGGATTGTTGCTATGAGAAGAAGCAGGACAAGAAAAGGTTTTTATAAAGCAAAAATCACCAACACAACCTGTGAATTCAGTGTAGAATAACTAAGGGAAATATATAGCAGACTTTAAGCAAACAAATCCACTCCACTCCTTAAACTGTCCAATCTTAATTTTACAGTTCTATTCATCTTGTCCTGCAAAATTTAAAAATAAAGATATGTAGTTTGCGCACAGCTGTTAACAGCTTTAGTAAAAATAGGGCCTATCCACAGTATTAGCTCATTTTTGTGCATTTAATCATGAGCTGTTTTGGAATTGCAAATGGTAAATTCAAAAACTGAAACCAGTGATGCCTTTAACTTTCATTTTATATTGGGTCCAGCTATTAGATTCCACCCTGTACATCATAAACCTGGGCATTATCACAAACTACTTCATGTGATCTATTATGGTGGTGGTGTAGGTAAAAGGAAGTGAACAATAGACTTTCCACAGCCCCTTTCACAACCCTGGACTCTCCCAAAATGTTTTGTAGCCCATGAGGTTCTTTTGAAGATTAGTTAATTCTTTAGTTACATGTCAGGTGATGTCTCTGGATTCACTTACTGCCTGCTTGTGCTCGGGGTAGTTTACATTAGCCAGTTGTCCTACCAACCAGCATGTCTTTGAGATGTGCAAGGGGCTGAAATGAGGAGAAATGTCTCCAAGCAGAGGATAGTGAATCTGATTTTAAATAAGTTAATTTAAATGTATTTAATTGATGAAAATGCTTTTAAATGTTACTTGTTAATAACAGGTTTGATTTGTAGTAGTTTTTGAATGTTAGAGGCAGTTGCAAACATCCATGTTGTTTGACAGCTTTGACTGCTGATGGAGGACATGGTTTCACCAAGATCTTTCCATCAAATTTATGATTGGAAGACTCATTGCCAGCTTCATTCAAGAGGTTGTCGCGCTGATGGCTCCCCTCTAGACAGGAACAGATCTGGCAGGCAGCAGAACAGTGTGTATAGGTGGCAAGCTACTTTGAGGACATTCTAAGCTTTTATTGTTCCACATTGATTCTCCATGAGCTTAATCCCTGATTAACCTTTGGTTTTGACCCTATTCCAGGTGTAAATTTTAACAGGATGTTTTTAAAGGCCATCACAATGATCCTAATCTTCATGAACATGCATAAAATTACTTCATTGGGTTTCTGTTTTTTTCACATGGCTGCATATTTAGCCAGGGGTTGGTGTCATCTACACCTTTCTCTATTAACACTACCAAGAAACTAGCCTTGAAGGAGTGTGTTCTAGCAGCCAATATATGAATGCATCTCTGATACATGTCAATATAACGGTGTTTGTCCTCACTTTCCTATTTATCTCGGAAGGGGACATTGTGCTCATGAGTTGGGATTTGGGATAAATACACAGGGAATACCACCCTCATGCTTCCAACTCTGACTGTGGCCCTGGCTTTAGTAAAGCCCATTTCCACACAGCCAGCATTATTTCCTCCATAAGAATTAAAACATGTGGGCACTAACCTCCTCCTCAAGTTAGTTCCTGCTGCCTCTGGATGGGTATCACTGGCTCCAGCAAGAGAAAAGAAGGTATTGTGCAATTAGTTTGGGCAAAGTGATTCTCATGGTTGTATATCTGGTGGTGTGTGAATAGTATAAGTCTTGCCAGAGTGCTTAGCGAGTGAGGTTGAGGTGATGCCCATGAGAGTGATATGTGCTACTGGTGTGGCGTGGTGGACTGGTGAGATTCGAATATAGATTTACTGTACTTAACTACTTTTGTCAGATCATTATATGTTTCTGCACTGTATACAAGCCCTAACAGTCTGACCCATTGTCTCCTGCTCCCACTCAATCATCATGTCTGGATGTCATCGTGTGCCACTTGATGAAACAGGGTATCTGTCCTCCAACAAGACCTTCAGTATAGCAGCCAAAAACCTGGGGGTTCACACTCACCCATTCTTTTCTCCTTCCCTTGTTTCAATTGCAGAACAATCCCCAAAAGCAGCCAGGAAGCACCTCCTCCTTATCAGGTACAGGTTAACTTCTAGTTCTGAGAGAGAGCCTTGGACTTGAAACATTAACTGTTTCACATTCCACTGATGCTTCCTGGCCAGTTGGGTGTTTCTACCATTCTCTGTTTTTATCTCAGATTTCCAGTATCTGCAGTTGTTTTTTTTAATTTTCAGTAGCTTCAGTTAGTGCAGGCTAGCTCTGAAGAAATGCAAAACATGAGCAATATTAGCCCCATACATGCAATAATCATTGTAATTGGCAGAATTCTGAATGGTCCATGAACACTACCTCGTTAATCCTTTTTTTGCACTATTCATTTTTGTAATTTATAGTAATTTTTATGTCTTTGCACTGTACTGCTGACACAAAACAACACATTTCATGTCATATAGTCAGTGATAATAAACCTGATTCTGATTCTGAGGTAGCTCAGCGTAGGTTCATTGCCAGCACATACAACTCAAGAGGCAATCTGCATGCCCGTTTTTAATGGTGAACCAATTTATGGGCCAGTGTACCTGTCATAGAACATAGAACACTACAGCTCAGTACAGACCCTTCGGTCCACAATGTTGTGCCAACATTTTACCCTGCTCTAAGATCTATCTAACCCTTCCCTCTCACATAGCCCTCCATTTCTCTATCATTCATGTGTCTATCTAAGAGTCTCTTAAATGTCCCCAATGTATCTGCCCCTACAACCTCTGCCGGCAGTGCATTCCATGCACCCACCACTCTCTGTGTAAAAAACTTACCCTTGACATCCCCTTATACCTTCCTCCAATCACCTTAAAATTATGCTCCCTCATGTTAGCCATTGTCTCCCTGGGAAAAAGTCTCTCTGTTCACTCAATCTATGCCTCTTATCATCTTGTACACCTCTATCAAGTCTCCTCTCATCCTCCTCCTCTCCAAAGAGAAAAGCCCAAGCTCGATCAACCTATCCTCATAAGACATGGTCTCCAATCCAGGCAACATTCTGGTAAATCTCCTCTGCACCCTCTCTAAAGCTTCCACATCCTTCTTATAATAAGGTGACCAGAACTGAACACAATATTCCAAGTGAGATCTAACCAGAGTTCTATATTCTATGTTCCATGTTCTAATACTCAAGGATGAATTTGCTACAGTGTAAATTAATCCCTTGGAATTGTGTGGGACTTAATACTTAGCAACAATAAAGAGTGAACCAGGAATTCAATGCAATTTATTTACTGCACGCTGCCTCATTTCTTTTATCTTGACCCAGATCTATAGCTGCAAGGATGGCAAAGCTGAGGATCTTGTCAAATAAGGTAAGAAGCATGTATTAGTGTCCATATTATCAGGCAGAAGGGTTACCGATAAAACGCAACTGGCTTACACTGTAAAATCTGAAAGGCGCTTGATGTATTGCATATAATACAATTACAGTAATGTCTCTAGAAAAATACAGTGAGTGGAGGATAGTTATATATATAAAGTATGCGCCTGAAGTCAGTCTTAGTCACATATAGCTAATTCATGGCCAAATTTGATTGACAGGTGATTTACCCATTCATTTCACTCTCCCCAGCTATATTGTGGTCACTATGTGCAACCCAAAGATTATCCTCTACTCACAGTGTCCATCATCTTGCAAGAAACAGCTGACACAAACATAACATGAAGTGAGATTGCTTGTGGTTCCTTTTCGTGTCTCAAAAACAGATTCAATTTAATAATAAGAAGAACCAGGATCCTGACAGACTCCAGAATGAAATGATGAAGATTGGTACTCATTCCTCTGCTCAGGTATACTACCTCGCCTTTAAGAACTATGATACTCAGGAGGTACAAATTGGTGGCTGCTTGGCAATGGAGGTTGATATGCAAGTATTAATAAGAAGAATGTTTCTCTAGATGGCTTTGTCATGGTCACCTATTTATTGACGCTAATAATATTTATTGACGCTTATTTTATCTCCAAAATAAATTTATACTAATTGCTCTCTCTTGACAACATTACATCAGTCAATGAGATGCTGGTGAGGCAGTGTTTTTAATTCACAACAAACAGTTTGATGCATAGCCCAGATTATTTAATTAAAAACAAAGTGTAATTAAAAAATAGAGGGAACAGAAAATACAGCAAATTCTCTCAATGAAAGCAGAGTAATTTCTCCAGACAGATGCAGTGAGTAGAGCATGGTTATATGTAAATTATAGAAAGTCATTCTCAGAATTCATGGTAGAATGGTCACTAAACTTGAGTGACAGTGGAATTAGGTGACCTAACCAATAAAATAACAGAGCTATAGAGAAATTTGTGGTACTAACAAGGCTGTGACAACTTTTTCTCTCTCACTCTCTCTCTACCCTCCCTCTCTCCCTCACTTGTTCGTCCCCCCACTCTCTCCTTGCTTGTAGGATGAGAGGGGAGGGCAGCAAAGGGGAGGGGGGAAGGGAGAGGGAAAAGGCAGGAGGGAGAGAGCAAGTAAAGAAAAGGAATAGTAATTGGCCATTTGGCCCTTCAAGACAGTGTTTTTATACAAAACACATTAAGGGACATAGGGCAGGGCAGAAAGTGGAGTTGATGATAAAGTTCAGCCATGACCTTACCAAATAATGGAACTGCTTTGAGGAGCCAAATTCCTGCTCCTATTTGTTTTAACCATATCTTAGGACCAACGATCAAAATGCTCAAATTACTGATTTTGAGCTACTAGCTATATTAACCTAAGGACTAAATATCTAACATGTGGCGACTCACCATCTAGTCGGGCAAACCGGCTCGGCAGTCGGGTCGCGCGGCGTCGGAGCGACGAGGCCCAAGATGGTGGCGGGCCTCGTCTTTCCGAGCGACGGGGAGAACCCGCGCGCGGGAAAGTCCTGATGACGTAGGACTTACGTCATTACCGGTTGTTTTGGGCGGGAACATTCTCCCTTAAAGGGCCTGAGCAAGGCGGGAAAATAAACCAGTTCTGTTTGGCAATCCTCCGAGTAGAGTCTTGTTTTATTCCGCGGTAGCAACCACTACATTGGTGACCCCAATGGTCCAAACGGCTTTTGGACCCGCGAAATGAACGACAGCGCAGCAGCCAACGCAGTGGCCCTCAAGCTGCCCACCTTTTGGACACTTCGGCCCAGCGTCTGGTTTGACCAGGCCGAAGCGCAATTCCACCTTCGGCAGATCACCTCCGACTCCACGAAGTACTACCATGTGGTTAGCTCTCTGGACCAGGAGACAGCCGCCCAGGTTGGAGACTTCATCCAGTCGCCTCCGGAGGAAGATAAGTACCCGGCTTTCAAAGACTTTTTGATCCGGACCTTCGGCCTCTCCCGTCGTGAGCGCGCCGCCCGCCTGCTTCATCTGGATGGCCTGGGGGACAGATCCCCATCCGCCCTAATGAATGAGATGCTGGCATTGGCCGAGGGTCACAAGCCATGCCTGATGTTCGAACAGGCCTTCCTCGAACAGCTCCCCGATGACATCCACTTGTTGTTAGCTGACGCCGACTTCAGCAACCCCCGTGAGGTGGCCGCCCGGGCAGATGTTCTGTGAAGGGCCAAGTGCGAGAGCGGTTCATCCGTCAGTCAAATCACCAGGCTGCGAGCCCAACGCCCGCCTCGCCTGGCCCCAGCAACCGAGCAGCTATGCCCCAGGAACGCAGACGACGACACGGGTGACCAGCTGTGCTTCTACCATCAGAGGTGGGGTGCGGAGGCCCGTCGATGCCACCCTCCCTGCAAGTTTCAGGGAAACGCCAGGGCCAGCCGCCGCTGATGGCTACAGCGGCTGGCCGCCGACAGAGCCTCCTATTCGTTCAGGACAAGAAATCTGGACGGCGTTTCCTCGTTGATACTGGAGCGGAGGTCAGTATTTTGCCCCCGACAGGCCGCGACACTCGTGACAGGCCACCAGGTCCTCTACTCAATGCCGTCAACGGTACAATGATACAGTCTTTCGGCACCCGTACGCTTCAATTACGCTTTGGCAGCAGCCGTTTTACCTGGACCTTTACCCTTGCCACCGTCGCCCGACCACTCCTAGGAGCCGATTTCCTTCGGGCCCACAACCTGTTAGTCGACCTGCGAAGGAAGCGGTTAGTCCACTCTAGCACTCTCTGGACCTATCCCCTGGGAGAAATCAGCCCACCAGCCCCGCGCCTGGACTCCATTTCCCTTTCTGGTGACGATTTCGCCAAGCTCCTAGCCGAATTCCCATCGATTTTGGCACCTTCGTTTACAAACTCTAGGCCCACACACGGGGTACGACACCACATCATTACCACAGGGCCACCCCTTCATGCCCGAGCACGACGATTACCTCCAGACAAGCTCCGCCTGGCAAAGGAAGAGTTCCGTCACATGGAGGAGCTGGGGATTGTTCGCAGGTCAGACAGCCCCTGGGCCTCCCCCCTGCACATGGTCCCCAAAGCCACCGGAGGGTGGAGGCCCTGCGGCGACTACTGCAGGCTGAATGACGCCACCACCCCGGACCGCTATCCCATCCCTCACATCCAGGACTTCGCAGCGAACTTACACGGGGCTCGCATCTTTTCCAAAGTGGACCTCGTTAGGGGATACCACCAAATCCCGGTCCATCCGGATGACGTCCCCAAAACTGCGATTATCACCCCATTCGGCCTGTTCGAATTCCTTCGGATGCCATTCGGCCTTAAGAACGCCGCGCAGACCTTCCAGCGGCTGATGGACGCGGTAGGCCGAGACCTGGACTTGGTGTTCATTTACTTGGACGACATACTGATCGCCAGCCGTAACCGCCAGGAACACCTTTCCCACCTCCGCCAGCTGTATTCCCGCTTCCGCGATTTCGGCCTCACGATTAACCCGTCCAAGTGCCAATTCGGACTTGACTCTATCGATTTCCTCGGCCACAAAATCACCAGCGACGGGGCAACACCCCTACCCGCCAAGGTGGATGCTATCTGCCATTTTGCCCGCCCCGACACAGTCAAAGGCCTACAGGAATTCCTTGGGATGGTCAACTTTTACCATCGTTTCATCCCTGCAGCAGCCCATATCATGCGCCCTCTGTTCTCGCTGCTGGCTGGTAAGGGCAAGGACATCACCTGGACTGACGAGGCTGCGGCTGCTTTCGTTCAGGCCAAAGACGCCCTGGCAGACGCCACTATGCTGGTACACCCCAGGACTGACGTCCCGACTGCCCTCACAGTAGACGCGTCCAACACCGCGGTGGGTGGGGTACTGGAACAGCTACTCGAAGGCCACTGGCAACCCTTGGCATTTTTCAGCAAGCACCTTAGACCGCCCGAACTGAAGTACAGCGCTTTTGATCGGGAACTTCTAGCGCTGTATCTGGCGGTCCGGCATTTCCGATACTTTCTAGAAGGCAGGCCTTTCACCGCTTTCACCGATCATAAGCCTCTGTCCTTTGCCTTCTCCAAAGTCTCCGATCCCTGGTCAGCTCGTCAGCAGAGACATTTATCCTACATTTCCGAGTTCACAACTGACATCCAACATGTCTCCGGAAAGGATAATGTCGTTGCTGATGCACTTTCCAGACCAACCATCCACAACCTATCCTTGGGTGTCGACTACACGGCCCTAGCTGACGCACAGCAAGCCGACGACGAACTGCCCAGCTACAGAACTGCAGTCTCGGGTCTGCAGCTCCAAGATTTCTTGGTTGGTCCAGGTCAGCGGACCCTACTTTGCGACGTTGCGACTGGTCAGCCCCGCCCTATAGTCCCTGTAGCCTGGCGGAGACGCGTTTTTGACTCAGTACATGGGTTGACGCACCCGTCCATCAGATCTACTGTCCGACTGGTCGCCAGCAAGTTTGTCTGGCATGCCCTGCGCAAACAGGTCAGTGAGTGGGCCAGGACTTGTCCGCACTGCCAGACGTCAAAAATCCAGCGACACACCAAGGTCCCACCACAGCAGTTTGAGCCTACCCGTAGGAGGTTCGACCACATACACGTCGACCTCGTGGGCCCTCTGCCGGTTTCAAGAGGAGCCCGGTACCTCCTTACCATCGTGGACCGGTTCACGAGGTGGCCTGAGGCAACCCCCCTGACTGACATCACCACTGATTCCTGCGCCCGGGCGCTGCTCACAACTTGGGTCTCACGTTTTGGCGTTCCGGCCCACATCACTTCAGACAGAGGTACCCAATTCACTTCCAGTCTCTGGGCTGCATTAGCGAACCTGCTAGGGACGCAGCTGCACACCACCACGGCCTACCATCCTCAATCAAACGGGTTGGTGGAACGTTTTCACCGCCATCTGAAATCGGCCTTGATGGCCCACCTGAAGGGTCCTAACTGGGTTGACGAGCTGCCTTGGGTCCTGCTCGGCATACGCACTGCCCCCAAAGAAGACCTCCGCACTTCGTCAGCTGAGCTTGTATACGGGGCGCCACTAGTTGTCCCCGGGGATTTCATACCTGCCCTTCGGGACCAATGGGAACAACCCCCAGCAGTCCTACAAAGACTGCGCGAGAAGCTTGGCGACTTGGCCCCGATTCCTACCTCACGACATGGTCAAGCCCTATCCTGCCAGCCCAAGGAACTACGGGACTGTAAGTTTGTTTTCGTTCGCAGGGGCACACCTCGAGTGCCATTGCAACGACCATACGAGGGACAGTTCCGAGTCATGCGGAATAACGGATCCACTTTTATTTTGGACATTGGAGGCAGGGAACAGGTTTTCACGGCGGACCGCCTCAAACCGGCCCATTTGGATCTGCAACAGCCTGTCGAGGTTGCCACGCCGCAACGCAGAGGCCGCCCCCCTAAGCGGCAGCTGGCACAGCCCATGGACCTTGGGGACTGTATCGCCGGTTCTGGAGGGGGTTGTGTGGCGACTCACCGTCTAGTTGGGCTAACCGGCTCGGCAGTCGGGTCGCGCGGCGTCGGAGCGACGAGGCCCAAGATGGCGGCGGGCCTCGTCTTTCCGAGCGACGGGGAGAACCCGCGCGCGGGAAAGTCCTGATGACGTAGGACTTACGTCATTACCGGTTGTTTTGGGCGGGAACATTCTCCCTTAAAGGGCCCGCGCAGGGCGGGAAACTAAACCAGTTCTGTTTGGCAATCCTCCGAGTAGAGTCTTGTTTTATTCCGCGGTAGCAACCGCTACAAACACGATAATAAAAGTAAACATGTAAATATTTGTTAAAGGGAATAGTAGAATTAGACAAAAAACCTACTCATTTTATTTAGGAAATCCCTGAATGACACATCTCTGGGCTGGTGTCTCTGGGTCCCACTGGTTCAATGTTCCTGTTAAGTTTTTCAAGTTCAGAAGAACACAGAGGATGTGATTTTAATGCTTAGAATAGCTTTGCTCCTGTCAGTAGCTCAGTTGTGCTAATATGGTACATACATAGGTACTTATCAAAGGTTAGAAGTTTGTAGATGTTCAACTTCATTGTTAGTCTGACAAGTAATGGATGAACAAAACTTTTCTCAAACTTAGTGATAGATAATCGCAGAACAAATGATAAATTGATTCCTTTATAGCTTTTTCAGCAATACTACAGAAGAACAACATGAGTTTGTAATACTGCGACATGTATTAAACTTCTGTTGATAAATACTGGGGGTAATACCATGCTACATGAGGCAGTGAATGTAAAGATATAGACAGTAGAAAATAAGTACAAGGTGTATATTTTAAAGTCAGTGATATTTAAACACTATAGAACTTCATTGAGGGATAGAACATTTCTACAGCATACTTTAGAGTGACATAATTAAGCAATATGATTTTTTTCCATCAGAAATGAGAAATTCATTTCAAATGTTAATGAAAATTCCAGTCATTCTTCACTTCTTCTTCTTAGGCAGTCCCTCAGGATCAAGTTGATTTGCTTCCACTTCTATTTTAGAATCATGGTCATAGGCCCAATTCGTTCATGCTGACTCTGATGCCTATCTATGCGAATCCCATTTGCCTGCATTAGGCCCAGATTCCTCTACTCATTTCCTGTCCAGTACCTACCCAAATGCCTGTTAAATGTTGTGATTGTACCTGCCTCCACCACCTTCTCTGGCAGCTCGTTCCATATGACCACCACCTCTGTGTGAAAAACCTACCCCTCAGATCTCCTTTAAATTTCTCCCCTCTCAACTTAAACCTCTAGTTTTAGACTCCCATGCCCTAGGAAATGGACTCTGTCTATCTACCCTATCTATGCCCCTCATAATTTAATAAACCTTTATAAGGTCACCTCTCAGCCTCCTATATTCCAGTGAGAATAAACCCAGCCTATCCAATCTCTCCTTATAAGTAAAGCCCTCCATTCCAGGCAACATTCTGGTGAGTGTCTTCTGTATTCTTTCTGATGCTACTGCGTCCTTCCTGTGGTGCGGTGACCAGTGTTGTGGATTCTGAGGTGACTAATGACCCAATGGGGGACCCACAGACTCAGATGGGGCAGGAGGTGGCTGATGGAATAGTTGGGTGGCTGTGGGTTTGTGAAGTAAGTTCTACTGTTTACACTGGGCTTCAGTGTGCTTCCAATGCATGGCCATGAGGTCCTTACTATCATTTCGAATGCTCCTTCTCCACTTTGAATAGTCATGGGTCAGAGATTCCAAGGAAATTTCGGGTTTTTTTTTCCTTGGACATGCCCTCTTCTCATTACTACCATCAGGGAGGAGGTACAGGAGCCAGAAGACCCAAACTCAACAATTCAGAAACAGCTTCTTCCCCTCCGCCATCAGATTTCTGAATGGTCCATGAGCCCATAAACACTACATCATTATTCCTTTTTGTTTGCACAATTTATTTATTTTGTAATTTATAGTCATTTTATGTCTTTTCATTGTACTGTTGCCGCAAAACAACAAATTTGTCGTCATAAGACAGCGATAATAAGTCTGATTCTGATTCTGGGGGAAGCTTTGTGCACAACTTTAAATCTTCTTCGCTGGCCGCCTTGTAATATCCTCCCACATCAGTGTACGTTTTGGGATCTTGGTTTTTGGATCATGTGAACAGCATAGGTGATTGAATGTGATTAGGATTCCAACGGTGGGGATATTGGTCTAGAGGAGGATGCTGATGTTGGTTCATTTATCCTTCTAGTGAATTTGGAGGGTTTTGTAGAGACAGCTTTGGTGGTAGCTTTCTAGTGACTTGAGATGCCTACTGTAGGTAGTCCAGGTCTCAGAAGCTTATGGGGAACAGGGATCAGTGCTGCCTGGGAGACCATAAGCTTTGTGTCAGGTCTGATGTCTTGCTCTTCAATTAATCATGTATCGGTGAGATGTATTCCTCAAGCATTCAGCATGGTTGAATATTCTAAGCATCAGCCTCAGTTGCCATTAGAGGGCACCAGTACGACTAGGTTCAGTGCACACTGTGAAAGACCTATGTCGCAACAATATTTTAAGCTTTTTTACTGCTGTAATTGACTGGTTTGATTCACTTTCAATGACTTATTATCCATTTTAATGAATGTCACAGGATGGTAATGACAGGTGATAGTAGCTGGAAAGAAAGTCACTCATTTGTTTGTTCAGAATGTCTATAACTGGATGTTCCAAGAAAGCTCTGAATTTCCACACTTGGCTAGGAACTTACTGCTGAAACACGGCTCAAAGAGTTACCTTCTGAAGATAATATGACATGATTATAAAGAGTAAATCCAAACTATTGTTAAAACCAGAAATATTCAGTGCATTAGAAACTATGTTGTAATCCAATCTTTAATTAAGAAACGGTTCTTATTCCAATTCAAGGTAAAAACATATCCTGAAAAGGAGATACGCACATTGGGCTAAACTGAGCTGACTGAGAGTTGACAGGTCTTTAGGTAATCACTGGCTGTCAGCTTCCCGGGCCTCAGAACATTTCGGACCTTCCCACAGTTTGGCCAAGCATGAGCTGAAGGCCAGATGCTAGTGCTCTGCTGCTGGACTCTCCATTTAACCCAGCGACTGAGCACTGATGTGTTGTGGAGTGGGGTCATGGCACCTTACATCTGACCCTCGTCCTTAAACAAGGGAGTGTTGCCAAATTAACAGATACTCGTAGTTGCATTAAGTACTTGAGTTATTCTATTTCATTTTAATTTCTACTTATTTGTTAGTATTTTATGATGTTTTTATTCTTTTATATACATTTTATTTTTGAGTTAGTCAAATAGTTTTTAAACATCTCTATCAGAAACATTTCAAACAGTACAAAAGCCTTTTACAGGTGAGCAGCCAAAGGTAGTCAGGGTCTTCTGGGGGATGTACTGCCTGACACGCAGTCACCTCTCGGAGCCTGCTCTGGTTTGTGGGACCCCTCTGATGTGTAGTGGTCAATGTGGGAAGTCAGTGCAGGCAGTGGGCAAGGTTCAGAACAATACAGCTGATTTTCTCTTTATGGTGAGGTTGCATCAACCTTGTTGGCTCAGTTGACAATTAGTCCACATCTCTTTCCCTCAAAGCACATCTTTTAACTTTGGATTTTTGTTCACTGTAAGCACCCATTTGGTGTAATTTGGTTCAGATTCATGCATAATTTTCTCTCGTTCCTACTATCTTGACCCCACTTATGTAAACTTCATGAAAAGTCACATACATTTGTAGAACAAAAAGGCATAGACAAGTCTCCCTGTGGCTTAGTTCATGCAAATCAATCGTAATACAACTCACAACAATGATGTTTAATAGGATTGCCAATTAACTACTCAATGGATTTAACAGAAAAATACATCTGTGAGAGCTGAAACTCATCCATGAACTCAGGTAAATACCATCAGGGTGAATGGATGCCAATGGATTTCATTTCTCACCAATTTCAGTGCAGACGACCATCTGAGAGTGAAACTGTTGGTAGGTTTCATTGAAACCGATACAACCAGGTGATTTCTTGACACTAACGTTATAGCAAATGTCCCAAATAAAAATTGGATGACATATGTAATGACCAGGCACTCGAACTTTTCTCTCTGATGAATTAACAGCATCTATGTAAGGCTGACCTGCAGTAGATCTAGTCAACTTATGCACAAATGCATAAATATGAATGCAGAGAAGAAATTCTGTCAGATGGCAATATCGTAGACACTTGTCCTATCCACTTCTATACACAGAGAAATCTTCAGTCCTTCTGGGTTGAAGATGACTTGCTTCTCGTCCAGTTCCTTGAAGTGGAAGGTGCCTGTGCCTCATTGCTTTTAGCACACCAGCTACTGAATAGACTTGACAGAGTGAAGTCTTGGTCCAATGGCAAGAAAATCCAAGTGAGTGGGAGACTAGGTTCTCTTACATGGACTTAGCGCATGCACACACACACAGACACACAAACACACGCCTATGCAAGAATATGCATACACCACAGGCATATGAAAATGCATACACACACACACACACACACACACACACACACACACACACACACACACACACACACACACACACACACACGCACACACACACACACACCCCAACAGATATACACACACCAACACACAAAACATATTGTATGTGCACTCAAACACTCACACACATTCTCTTTCTGAACACATTCAGAATACTGCAAGAGTTCACAAAGCATCATCAGAAGCTGTAAACAGGCTCTCAGAGTAAGACTATAGATTGCTGCATCCATGCAAAACCAACCCACAAGCTTGCCTTAAAATTATTCAGGAAAAATGTTAAATATCAATATTCCCTCTAAGCGGACTGTGAGTGGTTAAAGAATTTGTATCTTTTAAAATACAATATATTTTTTCTTGTTTGTTGTGGATAAAGAGAGTACAAATATATTGAGTTCTTACTTTATTCATTGTGCATTCTATTTACAAATGTTATACAACAAGAACAGACTGAACACAGACGGTATGGAGTCCTTGTTTCCTCTGCGTTTCCCCTTCAATTCAGCAGCTGTGCATCTGTTAAATTCCACTGTCTTTGATAGCAATGCCATATGGAATTAAATGGCCAGGAGCAAAATCTCTTAACATATAAACAGCAAGTTTTAAAACATATTCTAATTTTTTTCTTTGTACGCTTTGTTGATAATAGAAATAAGGAAGGCCTTTAATTTTAATATTCCTGGATATGACCAGCTGCTATGATGCTGGATGTACACAGACTCAGTGAGGTGTATTAAAGCGACTAATGCTGAAATGACTTGCATTAGCATGAAATAATAATAGCTTTTTTTAACTCCCTGCACCCATTGAAAGATTACTTGGTGGGAGATAGTAAAATTAACTGTTTACTCTGACTATCAAGAAAACCTCAAATTAATCCAAGACATTGCCATGTGAGATTTTCTCCAGGAGTTGAATAACCCTGCACCATCTGCTCCCCACTGTGCTTCACCAGTCAATCTGTGTAATGAGCTTTTTTTATGTGAATTTTGTAGTGAGCATCAAGGAAATCCCAGTAAATCCATTGAAAGTTGGACTAAAATTAGTAAATCAATGTTATAAAACAGATCCAGCAAAAATTAAATGAGAGCTACTCAGGGCAAAGAGAAATTTTACGGAAATGGGATACTGAACATGACTATAATAACCTTATTGACATTTAGTTGATCAAAAACATGGTGGAACTTCCATTATCGGTCTTCTCAATTATCCACCAAATATACTATGAAAAAAAGCCTTATTTTGTTTTGCTGCTCTGATAGCATGTTTTTTGTCATTCCTGTGTCCTGGTCACATTAATGTTAGAGGGTAAAGTTAAGTATAGGGGTAAAATTTCCATCCGTCAATGATTTTATCCATTGGACAGTCTTCTTCATTATGGTGGATCATGATATCAGCTTCAGTTTGACTCTTTTTTATTAGATTTAATGTACCTTCATCTGGGAAATGTCCACATTTCCATTTCAAAGTAAATGAGGGCCACAACCAGTTACTGGATGAAGAGATTGGTCATTCTCTGTTTTGCTTCCGGAATGGAAACTCTTCATTTTCCCTCCAGAAACTGAAGACTTTCTATCCCAGAAGCACAACAGGTCCAAATGATTTCCATGGCTACGGCTTCACTAGTTAGAAATCTCTCCATTTCCATTTATGCCACGCTACTAATTGTAACTTTACCAATAGGAGTATTTTAATAGGAATTTCCAACCACATGTGCCTATGCTTGAATATTTCAGTGAATCTGATGAATATTTACATCCATGGAGCTGATGATCCACAGGATCTTTACATTAATATTATACAGATAGATCCATGTTGGTTAAAATTCAGAGACTTTGGAACTGTTTGCAAATCTGCTAAACAAATGATCAGCATTTTTGTGCAAGTTCAATGCACATATCTATTTTGCTTAACCATGGAATATGCTGCTGGATAAGCTATCTTGGTTGAACACCATGTTATCATCTTTAACACTAAAGTGTAAATGGAAAACAAATGATCAAAGAATCACTCAGCACCCCAGGTTGATTCTAGTTGTCAAAACTTTACACCTGTAGGAAGTAAACTGCTGAACGTCTTGAGCAATTCTCCATCAAACGAACAAAATCACACACTTCTTATACATTTCTCTAGCCCATTCTGGCAGGATACAGACCTACCATGGTATTAATTGGTTACATACATTATATACATATCCGGCAGAGTTACCATGAAGCATCATATGGCTACTTAATCAGTTTCTGGACAGCTCTGGGCCATCCCATTATGTTTCCAGACACCTTACCAACTGTCCTTGGGCCTGTACAATGAATCCCTCTGAGATGATAAGAGGGGCCTTCTTTAGCAATGTGCATCTGCAGTAGCTATGGGAATGTGGACAAGTTCCTCATTGGCTTATATTCAGTCCATCATTCTCCATTTTGTAACATAATATGTGTTATGATGATATGTGGTTATGTGTCGCATGAGCATTGGTCTACTCCAACAAACACAAAGTTAAATGTTGAGTAAAGAAACCTTCAGTTTATTAAGCAGATGTAGAGGTAATTTCTTCCCTTAATTTGAAATTAAGCATTAGCTTAAGGGATACTATTATGTCACAATATGAAAGAAGGAGTGTACTTGTCCAGCACTTTTCACAGTCCGAGTCTCAAAGCTCTTTACAGACAATAAAATACTTTTGTAGAGAATTTGATGCTGTATTGTAGGAAATTGACAGCCAATCTATATACAGTAAGCCCCCTCAGATGTGTGATAATCACTAGATAATTTGTTCCAAGTGTTGGTTGAGGTGTAAATGTTGGCCAGGATACTACAGAGAACATCTCTGCTTATTGATACGTCCATTGGGGAGGACAGATATGTCCCTCCCTACCAAAGAACAAATTTCATGTCATATAAGTCATTGATAATAAACCTGATTCTGATTCTGATATGATCTTGGGTTAAGGTCATATCAGAAATTTGGTGCTTGCAACAATGCAGCATTCCAACACACTGCATCAAAGTATCAATGAATGTTAGCTTTCATTTCTCAAAAATATTGTGAACGTATTGAGGAAGTACTTTGATGTTCTGCCAAATATAGACAATGGTTATCAAGTGTAAATTGAGCTTAGTTGAGGATGATCTGAGAAAATAATATTTAAGTGTAAAAATCTTTCAAAGCCATTAAAAGAAATTACAGAACAATGCTTAGTCAAAAAATAATAAAACCCAAGGAATTCATATTCAAGAACAGTTTCACATTTTCTCACAGACAGATATGGTTAGAGCAATGCTTAGTCAAAAAATAATAAAACCCAAGGAATTCATATTCAAGAACAGTTTCACATTTTCTCACAGACAGATATGTTTATGATTAAGAAAAAGAAATGGAACCCTAACACCAAGATCTTCACAATATGAAGAAGTCAGTATTGTCTTTGGACTGAAGAGTTATTTGCCTTTTAAAGTAAAGGGGTTAAACTTTTCATTCCAAAAATAAAACTATGCCAATAAATAAAGCCTGTTGGAATTCTGCCTTGGGAAAGGTCATACACATTAATAAAAAGAGACACAGATGTCTTTGATTTTATTGTTGAGGAAGAGCAATATAACTCATTCAAGCACAGCTGAGTAAACAGAGGTTATCAAGTGTTAACTGAGCTTTGTTGTGGATGATCTAAGAAAATAATACCAATGTGTGAAGCTGCAGTAACTCTTTCAGAGCCATTAAAAGAAATTACAGAACAATGTTTAATCAAAAAATAATAAAACCCAGTAAATCAATATTCAAGAATAGTTTCACATTTTCCTATTGAAATATTTTGGCAGTAAATTGCAATTCTTATAATACCATTAGAATGATCTTTTCAATTGTGACGGTAGCCATCAATAAAAGTGAAGAAGCCAAAGTCTTTGAGTTTCAGAAATGTTTCATAAAGCTGTTTTTTACTGGTTACAGAAAGCCACAGCAGCTTCTTTGGGTAACAGCAGTAGTTAACATGATCACACGGACTGAGGACTTACTAAGCTGGCTTCTCCTTATGAGCTGCAGTCACCCTCCATGTTGACCAGACATTAAATAGTAATTCTGATGAAGGGACATCAACCTGAATCACTAACTCTCTTTCTCTCTCCACAGATGCTACCTGACCTACTGAGTATCCCCAGGATTTTCTATCTTTATTCTGGAATTACAGCATCTGCTGTTTTGTTGATCATAAATTTTGCCTCCTTGTTAGCTTATGAAGTAAAAATCACTGTCACATCACTAATCTCTGCTAATTTGTTTAAATGAGATAAATTATCACCATCCACTGCAGTAATTTGCAGTAACCCTATAATTTCGAAACTCAAATCTTTTTTATTAATATGATGCTCCAATAGAGGAAGTGCGAGACAGGACTGAGTCATGCCGTGCTAGGCTTTCCTCTGGGGAAGGGCTGGGTAAGGTTTCTACTGGCTGCCTTACTGCTGCTATGACCCTGGCCACTTTCCTGGGTGGGTCCATTTTGGATGAGGATCACTGTACCAATGGAGCACCACTGTGGTGCCAGAAACTCCTCTGAGAAGGGAGGAGCTACTAAACAGCCCATTAAACAGTTTTATAAAAGTGTGTCGTGACAAGGCCACATCCAACCTGCCACGGATGAGGACAGGAGAGATGAAGAAGTGGCTTTAAACTGATCTCTTTCTGTCATGTTTGTTGACATTGATGTTGTTCTAACCACAACACAGGAACTGCAGGGACATTGGTTATTCCTTGGACTTTATTTATTTGTCGTGATTTACACTGAGTGGGATCACTTACAAGGTGCTGTTGTTCGAAGGAAGATATCCATAAGTGCAGAAGGTGGTTATTATGGTTATCAAGTCTGCTCTCATTCTTTGCAAGAAAACTCCTTCCTGCACTTGTCATTAAATCAGAGACACAAGAGATTCTGCAGATGCTGGAATCTGGAGCAACACACGCAAAGTGCTGGAGGAACTCAGCAGGTCAGGCAGCATCTATGGAGGGAAATGAACAGTCGATGTTTTGGGTCGAGACCCTTCATCAGGACCGGAAAGGAAGAGCGCAGAAGCCGGAATAAGAAGGGCGGGGGAGGGGGAGCAGTAAATTCAGGCAGGTGATAGGTGAGTTCAGGTGAGAGGGGGAAGGTAGGAGGGTGGGGGTGGGGGAGGGGGGAGAAGAAAGAAGCTGAGAGGTGATCGGTAGAAGAGGTGAAGGGCTGAAGAAGAAGGAATCTGGTCGGAGAGGGCAGTGGACCATGGAGTAAAGGGAAGGAGGTGGGGAATAGATGGGCAGGTCATGAGAGCGGGAGAAAGGGAAAGAGAAGGGGGAAGGGGGGCTTCAGGAATGAGGGAAGACAAAGGAGAAAAAAAAAGGGGAGGAGAAGAGGGGAGAGCTTACCAGAAGTTAGAGAAATCGATGTTGAGTCCGTCAGGATGGAGACTCCCAAGGCAGAATATGAGGTGCTGCTCCTCCAACCAACATCTGGCCTCAATGTGGCAGTAGAGGAGGCCGCAGATAGACATGTCGGTCTGGGAGTGGCATGTCGAATTGAAGTGGGCGGCCACCGGGAGATCCTTGCTTTTGTGGCGGACGAAATGAAGGTGTTCAAGAAGCGGTCACCCAATCTATGTCGGGTCTCACGAGGCCGCACTGGGAGCACCAGATGCAATAAATGACACCCACAGATTCACAGGTGAAGCACTGCCTCACCTGGAACGACTGTCTAGGGCCCTAAATGGTGGTGTGGGAGGAGGTGTAGGGACAGTGTAGCACCTAGTGCGGTTGCAGGGATAAGTGCTGGGAGGGTCATCTGTAGGGAGGGATGAGTGGACAAGGGAGTCGTGGATAGAGTGATCCCTGCAGAAAGTGGGGGGTGGGGGAGGGGAAGATGTGCCTGGTGGTGGGATCCCATTGGAGGTGGCAGGAAGTTGTGGAGAATGATGTGTTGGATGCGGAGGCTCGTGGGGTGGTAGGTGAGGACAAGGGGGACCCTGTCCCTGTTATGCCGGGGGGGGGGGAAGAGGAATGGGGTGAGGCAGACATGCGGGAAATGGAGGAGATGCGGGTGAGGGCAGCATTGATGGTGGTGGAAGGGAAACCCCATTTACTGAAGAATGAGGATATCTCAGATATCATGGCAGAGGCAGAGGAACTGGGAGAAGAGGATGGGATCCTTGCAAGTGACAGGGTGCGAAGAGGTGTAGTCAAGTTAACTGTGGGAGTCAGTGGGTTTGTAAAAAGATGTCGGTGGTTAATCTGTTTCTGGAGATGGAGACAGAGAGATCCAGAAAGGGGAGAGGGGTGTCGGAGATGGACCATGAAAGTTTGAGGGCAGGGTGGAAGTTGGAGGCAAAGTTGATGAAATTGACGAGTTCGGCATGGGTGCAGGAAGCAGCCCCAATGCAGTCGGCAATGCAGTGGAAAAAGAGTTGGGGAGCGTTACCGGTGTAGGCTTGGAACATGGACTGTTCCATATAGCTGACGAAAAGGCAGGCACAGCCAGGGCCCATGCGAGTGCCCATGGCTACACCTTTGGTTTGGAGAAAGTGGGAGGAGCCGAAAGAGAAGTTGTTAAGGGTGAGAATCAGTTCAGCCAGATGGAGGAGGGCGGTGGTGGAGGGGAACTGGCTGTGTCTGTTGTCTAGAAAGAAGCAGAGAGCCTTCCTGATGGGGGATGGAAGTGTACAGGGTCTCGACATCCATAGTGAAAATGAGGCAGTCAGTGCCGGAGAACTGAAAGTTGTTGAAGTGATGGAGGGCATGAGAAGTGTCAGGGACGTAGCTGGGAAGGGACTGGACCAAGGGGGACAAAATGGAGTCAAGATACGAGGACATGAGTTTAGTGGGGCAGGAGCAGGCAGAAACAATGGGCCTACCGGGGCATTTGGGTTTGTGGATCTTTGGTAGGAGGTAGAAGCGGGCAGTGTGGGGTAGGGGAACTATGAGGTTAGAGGCATTAAAGGGGAGATCTCTGGAGGTGATGAGGTCAGTGATATTGTGGGAGACAATGGCCTGATGCAGCATATTTTTCCATTTTAAATATACCTGTATATCCATTTCCCGTTTTGAATCTGGTTTTATGTATTTCTATTATCGCATTTTATATACACTTTATATATCACATTCCAGATCACAATGGAAATGATAAAAGGTCAGGCCCAAGAAAGTGAATGGGAATTAAAATGTGACTACTTTTGGAGGGTCACAATACACATGTAGCATGCACCTATAGATCATGATTATTGGTGCACACCAGCCCTTGCTTACTCCTCTGAACAGGTAAACCATTTACATTTGTTTTTGAATTCCTGATTCAGTGCGGTTTTGTTGCCATGGTCCTTGTGTGACAGCAGTGTGATAAAATGACATATCTCTATCATCTTCATTCAGAAACAAAGTTTGTTAAATTCTTCATCAGGACCATCAAAACCCCTTCACCATCCTGATGCAGGGTTTTGGCTCGAAATGTCCACCATCCCTCTGCCTCCACAGATGCTGCCTAACCAGCTGAGTTCCTTCAGCAATTTGCTTTTTGTTCTAGATTACAGCATCTGCAGTCTCTTGTGTTAAATTCTTCAGTCCACTGCAGTGTCAGAGGAGTATCTCCTTTCGATTCTGAGGATGCTCTGGCACTTCAGGTGAATGTTAATGCCCCATCACACTCCTCAAAGAAGAGCACTTCCACACGACACTCTCACTAATATTCCTTCCTCAACCACCAAATACAAAGTTAAAGAAAGGGGTGAAGAGACTCATTCTCAGAATGCTGAAGGAAAATGCTGTGCAGTTGAAAGTAAGTCAACTGCAAGTAAAGCAAAATTGTGTGAATATCCTGCCCCCTTAGAGCCCAATGGGAAATCTTATGCCTGATTTTCTGTCAGGATTTTTGATAGCATTAGATGCAAAATTCTGGTGTGAAATTCACCCTGACATTAAGCGATATATTGCCAGGATGATATATCCAAAAAAATGGCTGAGGCAGTTGGTACAAATGAGTTAATCAGCAATGACACAACTGTACTGGTGAGAAAGTTACTGCTATGGTAAATTACTTTCACCTCTGGCAGCATCATTTTCAAGCTCCGTGGTCCAGAACATGACAGATCTTATTTATTCACAGAACAACCAGCTGAGACCACACTAATCAAAGGGTCAATCAAACTCTTACTGCATTCTGTGCCAGGCAGTTCCACAGCAGTCTGCTGCCTCATTGTTTGCTCTAGACACTGCCCGCACATAAGATTGATGGATGGCATGGTGGTGCAGCAGTTAGTACCAATTCCTCATAGCTGCAGGGACTTTGGTTCAATCCTGACCTCCGGTGCTGTCTGTGTGGAGCTTACACGTTCTTCCTATGAGTGTGTGGCTTTCCCCTGGGTGCTCCAATTTCTTTCCACATCCCAACGTTGACCAGCATGTGTGAGTAAGAATATATTGCAGGTTTACAGGGATATAAGATGAGGACGAATGGGACACAAGGGATTGCTCTGCTGTGAGTTGGCATCAATCCAGTGGGCCAAATGGCCTTTTCTGTAGGACTAAGAAAAATGAACCTCCTTTGGACTTTCAACTGTATTTTCAGACTCAAAGTTTACATCTAATAACTTTATTCTCTTACTGGATGCTGAGGAGGTGGAATGTGAGTGTTGGAGGCAGCAATGAAAACTGTTCAGGAGGAGGTGGAGATGACCTTCACCAGTCAGGGTTTATAGGGACCTATGTGACAGTCAGACTTTTCCAAGGAGCAATATCCATTGAGGTAATGTTTCACCAAAGCAGTCCTCAGTAAGATCTATGACCTCAAATACAGGCTCACACACCCGCCTGGATTGCTCTCACGGTCAAGGTCAGGTTCATGGTCACTCTCATCCTCCTAGCCTCAGGATCGTTCCAGGTTACTTCTGATCTATGTTACAAAATGCAATTTGCTGCTTGTCGCTCTACGAGGGAGGTCAAACTCCCTCAGCCCAGAGGATCAGGCTGACCGAGCTCAATGACTTGCTAACATTGCAGCATTCCCCCAAGTGCAGGCACTAACAGAATATTCAGATGTAGGATCTTCGCTCCCAGATTCGCTCTCCAAACAGCTTCCTGACAGGAGCACCTGGTTATTGCCTTGAATAGCCTCTGTATCCCTGAGGTACACAAGACCTCTGTCCTGAGACTATCTCCTCTGATAAAAGCACCAAGTCCCTATCAGTGAAGCTGGGTGTACAATCCACCCTCTCACCTCTGCTTCCTCTCCATCAGCCATTCTCCATCCATGTTTCAGGTTGCAGATGTGGTTCCTGTATGGTGGGCACATCCCTTTAAGGCCGGGATCTTGTGGTCACAACCCTTTAAGGGCTGGATACTGAGGTTACAATTGAGCAGCTAGGTACTAGCAACTGTATAACATTGCGTTAAAGGATTTCAGTTCCTTGAGCTGAACTTGGGAAACCTTTTCAAGGTATTTTAATGATGGTCTTATTAGACACCATCATAACCTTACTGACACTTTAGGGAACAGTGTTAGCATTCCATGCAGTGCTGTGTTAATGTGCCTGAACAGCAGCAGAAGAATGTTTAGACTCTTTATTGGTGGTTACTTAATTTGAAAAGTTTCTGCTGTTTGTTGCTGAACACAGCTCCACATTTATGATGTGATTTGGACATCATTTGAACAAGTTTCAACAATTATTTTCCTTAAGTTCTTTAACAACAGTTCACAAGCTCCGCTGTGTTCTCAAGCACCCATTTGAGAAAGAATTGCAATGAGATTTTAGGCAGTCATTCTAGTTATATTGCATGTCAAAAATGTTGAAACTAAATTTCGTGAATTGTTCATGAAAAGAATAATATTTTTCAGAGAACTGTATTTCATTTTGTTCATTCCAGACCAATCAGCAGAGCAGCAATATTGTTTCTTCAGGAGTAAGCTTTTCCCAACATGCAATACGGTTTGAACTTCCTGTTGATCTTTGGCTTCTCAAGGGTAGGTTGTTCCATGATCAGCATTAAGTTTATTGTCTCGTTTAATGGAATGCTTCAAGTATCAAATTCATTGCTAAAGAGGATTTGTCAAAAATACAGAGAGTGAAATTGGTCATGGGAAGAGATGCAAAACAGTCATGCTGGCATTTTTGGACAGATATACCACATCCCAATGTACATCACACCTCCATTTTATTCAGTTCCAGTGCAGCCAATCAAACAGAATTTCTGGGAAGTTCATAAAACAAGAACAACATGATGCTGGTTTTATTGAGTCTCAACCCATGTCCAATTTTGCTCCCTTATATTACTCTGAATCTTTTTGATCTGTTGGAATCAAAGCAAAAATATTAATTCATTTTCCGTATATGTAGACAAGTTCTTAAGCCATTTTGCACACAGCAAAACACAATGAACCATTACATAAGAACATGGTACCAGTAAATGCAGAGGAAAATCACATGATTTGAATCTTGGTGCTAAAGTGAAAGGCAAGGAGCCTTTCTCCTCCCCCCTCCCCCTGCAGGCCAGAAACAAGAAATAAGGATCATTCAACTGATAGGAATTCTACTGAAAGCCACCATTATTGTAGCTCCTGGAAAAGACCAGGACTCTGCCAGTTATGTGTCTTTGATGTTGGATGGGTTGGATGCAGGAGCAGGTGGAGTAGTGGGGGGGGGGGGGGGTGGGAAATGCGGTTAAAAATGGCAGAAGACCATGGTTGGTCTTTCACAGAAGTATAATCATTCAACTTATGCACAATGTGAAGGCAAATAAAAATAATGAACATAATTATTTTCCTGTTAGAACATGACATTTAAAACCCATTTTTGCAATACATTTCAGTTTAAGACCTGCCATTTATACTTTGTTTTGCAGACATGTCACCTATGCAGTATTTAAGCACCCATTGCAGGTGTGATGAAGATCTGAGTATGTTGTATAAAGCAGCCTTTATTCAGCAAGATAAGGACAAGGATGGACACATTAACTTGAAGGTAGGAGAGCTGATGCTAGTTAAGCAGAATTTATCACCATATCAGTATGGATATAACAAATGTTAAGAAGAAATCCTTCATTCTTATGACATTTAGCAATCCTATTAATACTGGCTTTCTCAGAGATCTATCAATTTTTTTAAAATATAAGAGCCCCACCCCATCCAACATCAAGGAGACATATCTGGAGGAGTCCTGGTCTTTCTCTGGAGCTAGGGCCAAGGAGTTACAGCCAACACATCCTGGTGGGCCTCAGCAGAGTGTCAATGAGACCTTTAAAATGACTGCAAAGCTTTAGTCCAAAAGAGAAAAAGCACTTTGAGGGAAGACTTTTTAAAAATTTATTTTCCTGATCCAGGTGCTGAGGCTAAATGAGCTTCTGGGAAGGTTTTGTGGAAGTGTTTAGACACAATGTGTCTATTCCAGTAATGTGAATGACTTCTTCCTGGTGTTCAGGCAAAGCCTCTGGACTTTAAGACTTCTTTTCACCGCACTTGCACTAATTATGCAAATATCAGGGGAAACTGGGGCATTTTTCCAACACTAAAATACCATTTCAGGTTTTCATATTACTGACTTTGCTCTTTATTTTATGCCATGAAATCCATGAACTTAATGGAATTTAGAAATATAATTGATAATAATTCATCCAGAAGATTAAGATGCATGGGACCCATGGTGACTTGGCCATTTGGATTCAGAATTGGTTTGTCCATAGAAGACAGAGGGGAGTGATCGATGGGACTTCTTCTGGCTGGAGGTCTGTGACTGGTGGTGTTCTGCAGGGACCTGTACTGGGACCTCTGCTGTTTGAGATATATATAAAAATGACTTGGATGAAAACATGGGTGGGTGGGTTAGTAAGTTCACAGACAATACAAAGATTGGTGGCATTGTGGATAGTGTAGAAGGTTGCCAAAGGATACAGCGGGATATAGATCAGTTGCAGATATGGGTGGAGAAATGGCAGATGGAGTTTAATCCAGGCAAGTGTGACGTGTGGCACTTCGGGAGAACAAATATAAAGGGATAGTACGCTGTTAATGGCAGGAACTTAATGATGTTGATGTACAGAGGGATCTTGGGGTCCAGGTCCATAACTCCCTGAAAGTGGCTGCACAAGGTGATAGGGTGGTCAAGAAGGCAGATGGCATGCTTGCCTTTATTAGTCGAGGTACTGAGTCAGGAAGTTATGTTGCAGCTTTATAAAAATCTGATAAGGCTGCATTTATTTCTGGTCACCCCATTACAGGAAGGATGTGGAGGCTTTGGAGAGGGTACAGAAGAGGTTTACCAGGATGCTGCCTGGATTAGAGGGCATGTGTTATAAGGGGAGGTTGGACAAATTTGGGTTGTTTTCTCCGGAGCGGCGGAGGCCGAGGGGAGACCTCATAGTAAATTACAAGATTATGAGAGGCATAGATAGAGAAGACAGACAGAATCTTTTTCCTAGGGTTGAAATGTTTAATACTAGAGGGCATGCATTTGAGGTGAGAAGGGGAAAGTTCAAAGGAGATGTGCGGGGCAAGTTTTTTACACAGGGTGCGGTGGGTGTCTGGAATGCAGTGCCAGGGGTGGTGGTGGAGGCAAATATTATAGAGGTGTTTAAGAGGCTCTTAGATAGGCACTTGAAAGTGAAGGGAATGGAGGAATATGGACTTTGTGTAGGCTGAAGGGATTAGTTTAGTTTAGTGAGGTGTTTAATCACTCGTTTAAATAGTTTGACACATTGTGGGCCGAAGGGTCTGTTCCCGTGCTGTACTGTTCTATATTCTATAATTATTTCTTGCCTATTTTCCCTTTAGATTACCCAATGTCCTATGTTAATTTATGAGGTGCCAATTTTCTCTCCTTATCACAAACGCTAGAACACAAACACGTAAACAGTCCTTTCTGCTACTTCTGGAAACAACAACATCAATTTACCAGCTCATGAACTATCAAACTGCCAAGATTTTCTCCACAGAATCTGCAGGCAGGCAATCAACAAAGGATTTCCAACTATCCCTGGCCACAAAATATAAGCCTAGAGCTCACAATTTCTCATTTATTAAACAGAGAAAAAGAGATTTGCAAATAATATATTACATCAGAGGCAGATGACTAGCATGCAAAGAACAGATTGCAGACAAGGGAGTCTTGGCTTGTTTTGTATGGAGGGTTCAGTTAATCATTCATGCAAAATACACAGATCTCTGCAGAAAATTGAAGTGTATAACCATGATCACTGGGGGGCAGAATCCTCCTGTGATTTGGCTGACTTTGGAACAGGTTCAAGTGTGAGGCAGTCTTGATTTCTGTCCCTTGGACACTCCAGAGCTAAGGCAGTGCCTTGAATGCAAGTATGACTGATCCGTCAGAGATCAGGATATATAAGAGTAATAATAATAACACTCAACACAGGGCTCAGTCAATACTAAGTTTTTGAGCATGCAGCTTTTCAATAAACTCCTTATCAATCATTACTTGCACTAAAGGTAATGTTGCCTGTGGGAAACTTGAAGTCCTGTGTGGATACTTAGCTGTTGGCTAAGTATCTTCGTGGAAGTAGATCTCACATCTACTTGCCTGTCATACAGGCTGCTTGAATGTCAGAGGGTGCCAGGGTGCTATAGGGGGCAAGTCATACTCTTCCCCTTTACAGCATAGTGCCAATGGGTCATTTTCTTTAAAATGATGCATCCATTAGCTGCCATAGCAGAGGGATTCCTGCTCAGGTCCTCCCCAGTTTGTGAATGCCCGACTTGTGAATAGCCCGTACATATGAATGAGTGTAGGGGAGACCAGCAGGATGGATCTGCCGGCTGATTAAGGATCATCATGTTGGTCATGATACAATATCTATATTGGAGAGTTAAATTGACTGGGATGAGGTTTTAATGTACTAGGATGTGTTTTCAAAGCAATAATCTCGGTTAAATTCGATATAAACTGTAGTGGGACTTCTGTTTCCACATTCCAATATTGGAACTGTATTGGGGCTGCAGGCATCTTCTGCCATGTGGGAACTTGGTTCACGGCTACATTTCCAACTTGTGAATTGTTGGGATTATGAACAGTTCCCAGGAATGGAACCCTGTCGTATCCCAGGGAGGATCTGTACCTGGGGATAGTAGAAATGCAACCATGAGAATTTGACTGAATACCAATTGACAGAGAGTTGTGAGTGCTTTGGGATCCCTCTGTATTCCTGGCCATCGCCAATAGGCACAATCTGTGATGGCCCAAAATGGCATGACTGACTGTAAAAGAGATAACACATCCTCTGCATATGGTTTATCACAAAACAACAAGCAGATCAGCATCAAGCGAGCTAATTAACCAAAAGCAAAATACTGCTGATGCTGGAAACCTGAAATTAAAATCAAGAAATACTGGAAGTATTCAGTAGGTCAGGCATCAAGTGTGAGGAGACAAAGAGAGTGTATGACCTTTCATCAGAAATAATAAATGATCATAAATCTGAATTGTTTGTTTTTTTTCTCTCTCCTTTAATGGAAATTGCCCTGATCATAGCTACTTAAATACACTCATGAAAAAAATTATCATCAGAGTGCATTAATGAGTCTTGCTTGGCTTTATGTGGATTCTGAAGAATTTTCTGCCTTCCTCCTTTGGGCAAGATTTACAGCTTCCCTTGCCTGAACCATCTGCATGTTGGAATACAGTTCCAATATTGGAATGTGGAAACAGAAGTCCCACTACAGTTTATATCAAATTTAACTGAGATTATTGTTTTGAAAACACATCTTAGTACATTAAAACCACATCCCAGTCAATTTAACTCTCCAATATAGATATTGCGTCGTGACCAACATGATTACCCTTAATCAGACTTTTGGAGGAATTTGTTCTGTTCCAAGCTTGAAACAAATTCCACAATGGCTTATTAATGCCTTAGAAATGCAGTAAGTTGGTTTGTCCAGTAGCAGCGTGTCAATGTACCATGTAGGGTGGGACTGAGTCACATAGTGAGGCCTTGGATTCAGCTCCACCTGAGTTAGAGGGCGAGGAAGGTACATCTCATGACCTCAACATCCCTGCAATGGGCAGAGAGGACTCTCTACCATTCATGCCCATTGTTCAGCAATAAATAAACAGGGACAGAGTTAAGCTCTGCTTCTACTCCAAGCTACCCCCTCTCCCACCTTCTTCTTCTTCTCGGGCACTCTCTCGGGATTGAGGATGGCTTTTCTACTACAGACCTGTGGGTTCTGAGGCGAAGAATGAGAGCACTGTGGAAACCACAGACTGTTGCACCCCCAATGGGGCAGGAGAATGCTGACAGGCTTGGCGGGTGGGTAGTTTGTGATGCAGCGCACTCCTTCTGCCACTTATGTGGGGCTTCTGTGGGCTTCTGATGCATGGTGTTGCGTTTCTCAATACCATCCCAAATGCGCCTTCACCAAATAACAACACAAATTCTTTGAGAATAGCAGCAATTTAATGATGAAGTTTATATGGGATTCATTCTCAGGAAGTGGAACGTGCATTGTTGCTTGTCTACAAGCTGAATGAAAGCCACCTTGAGAGACTCTACAACTTGGTGAAAGTCAATGAAGATTTCAAAATGGATCTGAAATTATTCATATCTCTTGGTTGTCTGATGTCTAGAATCCTATATAAAGAGCCAACGTAAGTATATTGTTTCATTAGAATTGGTTACGACTCAATACTGCTTAAACCGGTTTAGCATTAATTGATTTCAAGTGTTCAATAATTGTCTACCTTGACCAGAAAGATAGAACAGTCACTACTTTCCTTCTAATGTGGCTGCAGATGATGCTCTGAGTAGAAATGCTTACCTAATTAATCATCGAATGGTGGCACAGTGTTGCAGCAGCTAGCTGCAGTGACCTGGGTTCAATCCTGACCTTTGGCCCTGTCTACATGGAGTTTGCACATTCTCCTTGTGATCTGGTGGGTTTCCCTTGAGTGCTCTAGTTTCCTCCCACATCACAAAGACATGCAGGATGGTAGATTAATTGGTAACTGTAAAGTGGCCCTAGTATAGGAGGGTGAGAGGAACATCAAGGGGAAGTTAATGAGCGTGTGTGACAGAATAGGTTACAAGGAAATAACTAAGACAATGGGGCTGATGGGATTGCTCTGAGAGCTACCACAGACTTGATGGACCAAACGGCCTTCTTCTATGCTGGGAGCAAAATAAGAACATTGAAGCTCTTTCAGCTGGAAACTGTTGTTATGTTTTTGCAACAAATTTCCCTTTTACTTACTCTTGGAGTTGAGTCGTGTTAGTAAGACCTCTTATTGGCCACATCCAGTTGTTCTGTTATCGGTCCATGCTTTAGCTGCTTCACTTCCTACACTCCTGCTGTTCTTTGAACCGTTCAGAACTTTCAGTAGAGGGAGACCTGTGTCCTCATAATCTTTTTGATTTTGTAATCTTGTTATGTTGATGATTGATAGAGGGACATTTTCTTTAAACCACCAATGGGCCATATAAACAAATCTTCAAATTATTAATGTCTTTGAGTACTGATCCTGAAAATCTGGAGGAGTGGAGCATCTTGTCATTTAAATGCTTGGGTCTTCTGATGATCCCAGTGGACTACCTGGGATGGGTGTGAACATCTGTTTGTACGGAAATGACAGATGCTAGGTAGTAAGCAATGCAGTGTGTTTGAAGGTAACCACAAATGACTATCCCAGGGCAAGGCCTGGTCTGGGTCCACTTGTGTCTGTAATTGAAAATCAAAAAGCTATAGATGCTACTAATCTGAAATAAAAACAGTAAGTGCTGGATACACTCAACAGGCCAGGCTGCGGCTGTGCATGGAGAAACCGAGTTAATGTTTCAGGTCAAAGATCTGTTTTTATTTCATTTGTGTCAGCTTCACTGCTATTTCTCATTGACTCTGGATTCTATAGTGGGAAGCACTGTTGTTATTTTGTTGGGTGTCAACAGTTCTTACAATTTGTCATCTTTTGCCTCAGTGATGATGCTGTTAAACCAAACATTATCACCGGGAAGGACCTCCTGGAGAAAGCCGATTTCTATGCTCTAGAATGGAGAGCTTCTGATGTTAGGATTGGAGGTGATCTTTGGATTCTGCTGTCTTATTTGTTTGAAATGTAATTTTCCAACTAAATATCACAAATGTAAAGTGAATGGAAATTGCAGCTTTTATTCTATTTATGCTTTGTTACCTATAGACTTAACTGTTTCAATGTTCTCCCATCTTCCACCCTGTATAACTTTTAGCTCATGCAAGGCTCCGCTGTCCTACACACACCAAGTCCCGTTCACCCATCACCCTTGTTGCTGTTAATCCGCCTCCATTTATTTCCAGTCTGACAACACCAACATTTTAATGTGGCAGGTGTTTCAATTCCACTTCACATTCCCACACTGGCATGTCTGTCCACGGCCCCCTCCACTGCCAAGTCACGGACAAACAAAAGTTAGAGGAAGAATATCTCATATTCCGACTGGACAGTCTCTAACCTGGCGGCGTGAACATTGAATTCTCAAACTTCTGGTAACCACTCCCCCTCTGTCCCTTTTCCCATATTGTTTGAAAAACACTATGATGCTGGAGAAACTCAGCAGGCCAGGCAGCATCTGTGGAGAAAAGCAGGATCCTGAAGAAGGGTCCTGACTTGAAACGTTGACTGCCTGTTTTTCACCATGGATGCTGCCTGGCCTGCTGAGTTCCTCCAGCATCATAGTGTTTTTATCACCTCTCTTACCTGGATCCACCTATCACCTGCCAGCTCTTGCTCCATCCCTTCCTTCCTCCTTTTTCTACTGGCTATCTCCCCCAATCGCTCTAGTCCAGGTGAAGGGTCTCGACCTGAAACGTCAACTGCCCATTTCCCTCCACAGATGCCACCTGACCCGCTAAGTTCCTCCAACACCTTTTGTATTGACCTACATTTTAAGATCATCACCCTTCTTTGAAAATCTCTTCAAGACCATGTTTCTACATTTTTCTGTAACCTCTTCCAACCCTATAATCTTCCTGAAATGAGCTGATGTGTTGGCACTTCTTCAGTTCTGGTCTGATTTTAATCACTCCAGTATTAGTTGTAGCAAAAACAATCTGCTGGAGGAACTTAGTGAGTCAAGCAGCATTTGTGGGGGAAAGGAATTGTCCATATTTTGGGTCAAACCCATGCATTCTGCATCAAGATGCAGGGTTTCGGCCTGAAACGTTGACAATTCCTATCCCCCCACAGATGCCGCTCGACCCGCTGAGTTCCTCTAGCAGATTGTATGTTGCTCCATATTCCATCATCTGCAGTCTCTTGTATTGCCAGTATTAGTTGTTGTGCCTTCAGCTGTCAACTTCATAAGTTCATAAGATTCCTTCCCAAAATTGTTCTATCTCTTAAATTCTTTCCCCGTCCTTTAAATCCATCCTTAAACCTTTCTCTTTGACCTACCTATTGGTCGTCAATCTTAACATTCCTTTCCATGGCTCTGTGTTAAATTTTATTTGGTGATGCTCTTGTGACATGGTACATTTTACTGTGTGTAATTGCTTTATAAATGTATGATGTTGATGTACTTTATTTGTACTTCAGTAGTTACCACTAAGTTTGTAGCTTGGTTGGAAACAAATTTTGCAATAAACTTTGTTTGTGTAAAGGATGTATTGCAATTATTGCTGTAAAACAAAGAATAGCTGTAAAACAAAGAAAACCCAATTATGCTTAAAACCATGGAAAGGCCCACCTTCAGTTACCTACACTGTTTTTTAATAGGATAGAGTTAAATGAGCAGATTTAATGAGTTGCCAAATATATTTAATTCTCAGTTATTGTTTTCTATTCCCAGCAAAGTCCAAGTTGTCCAAAGAAATATGAAAATTTGAAAAGAAAGTTAAGGCCTTGAATATGAGAACTACCACAAAATAATCCAGAGGGACATAAGGAGGATGGAATGTATTATGCATGGATACACATATACACAAAAAAATTAAATGAGACTTAGAAACTGAAGGTAACCATGACTGAACAGAAATAAGCTCCTAAAATAACATATAGCTTAAAAAGTTAGCAGTGATTCCAAAACCAACGATAGTGGGATGTGGATACATTTAGTTGCTTTTTTGTGTGTATTGTTCCAATGGCTTGTTCATGTTTTCACTAACCTTCATAAGTCTGTGTTCATTCAAGCTCTACAACTCCATTTTAATTAGCAAGTTCTCACTGTTTCTATCTGTAGAATGTTTCATTCAACAAGTGCTCAAATTCCCATTCTGTGATAAAGCTCACGAAGTCATTAAGAAATAACTAGTTATATCAAATCATTTGGGACCTTCAGAGAGATAGATTAGGTCAATTAGATCCTGTAGTCTGAACGCATACAGGAGAATGAGAAGATTGTATTTATAAATATTAGCCATAAAACAACTGCTTAATACATAGATTGTAATCATTTCTTACATGGCTGGTTAGCATAATTTCTAATGTAAATATATGTATGCAATACATTGCTGTTCTATATTTTCTTGATTCGTTTTTGTTGAATAAATTTGATAATTAATACAAGTATAAGATGTTATCAATGCAAAGATATTCTACTAATTGCCAAGGATGGAATGAAAAAATCCTGTGAAGATACAGGATAAGTGCACTAAAGAAAATTAACAAGAAATTGCATAGATACATGGGATTTATAGCACTGGAACATACCATTCAGCCCAATCAGTCTCTGCTAGCAATTTTGTACCATTCTCTCTTCTCCCTTCTCCCATCGGGCAGAAGATACAAAAGCTTGAGAGCACGTACCATCAGGCTCAAGGACAGCTTCTATCCTGCTGTTATCAGACTCTTGAATGGACCTCTCATATGCTAAAAGATTAACTTTTGATCTCCCAATCTACTTCATCATGGTTATGTCTACCTGCACTGTACTTTCTCTGTAACTGTAACACTATATTCTGCATTCTGCTTTCCTTTTTATTACTGTGATGTACTTATTTATGGAATGACCTGCCTGGGTGGCACGCAAACAAAAGCTTTTCACTGTATCTCGGTACATGTGACAATGATAAACCAAGACCAATACCTTTTGCCCCACTTCCCATCACTCCTCAGGCCAAGGTGATTCTTTATTCCTTTTCCATCAACATACCTACAATTTCAAAATATCTTTTCAAAGTCAAAGTCAAGTTTATTGTCATATGCTCAAGTACATGTATGCACAGATGCAATGAAAAACTTGATTGCAGCAGTATCACAGGCACATAGCATCAAATACACAACCTTCACAAGAAAAACATAAATTAACGACATAAATTATACAAAATTATTCAGGAAAGAACACAATTAGAACAAAAAAGAAACAAAGTCTGTTGTAGTGCAAAGTGGTCATTGTGTTGTTATATTGAGATAGTGATTAGGCTTGTGCAGGTTAGTTCAAGAACCAAATGGTTGAAGCAAATGACTGTTCTTGAACCTGGTGGTGTGGGACTTCAGGCTTCTGTACTTCCTGCCGGATGGTAGCTTCTATTTGATTCCAGTGTGATAGAGAATTCCACATTCTCCTCAGATTCTGGGTAAAGAAGTTCCTTCTAAATTTCTTAATGAATTTTGCAAATCAATAGTCTTTAGTTTTGCTCTTCCACGTCAATCTAATCAATGAAAACCAAAAGGCCTTCTCTTCATACTCCTGGGCTTCTTGTCCGAAAGGTTCCTGGATATCAGGGTCTTTGAAATTATGAAAAGCTGATATTCAATAAGAAGAAAAGACCTAAAAATATAAAGGGGCACTGCACAAAACTATCCACGACTACAGCTGGTAAAATATCCAAGCAATCTGATCCTTTAAAAATAGGTCTTTGTCTCCATGTTCAAGCATAAAAAGCACTGCATGCTTGATAACTAGGAATGATCATAGAACCAATTTTACTTGTAGGCAATTTTGTGCAGATTGTGGGCAGGGTAATAAAATTTGACACCATTTTGAGTTATGGGATTCTTCCCCAATATTCCTCCTCCTATCTCCAAGGCAGAATGTGGTTTAAAAGAGAGCAGGAAATGGAGTGGGAAGAAGAAATGGAGGAAGTGGGGGAAACTGGGTCATGGAGGATGCAGTGATGGTCCCCCCCCCCCCCCCACCCCGTCCCCTTTATGCTACAGAGAGACCTGATTCAGCAATGCTGGGTCTAATTGGGCTGCTTCATATCAATCATTGGGGTCACGGTGTTTGCAAATGAAGGAAAATGGGAGCTGGCTGTAGGGGTAATGGGGTAACAGAATATGAAACATGGAGCGGATGATTATGCCCCATGCCCTGAGTGACTGTAGACAGCAGCTGCATCCAATCCATGGATGAGGCACCTGTGACCTGCACTTCTCAGTGCATGGATGCCTGGACCTTTGCTTAGCATTGCCAGCAGTGAGATTACATTGAAATCATTGGGTTGGATTTATAAAATATAAAAATTATGTCCCAATGATGTTCCTTTAACTCACAGAGGATTCATTTCTTTTAGTGTGATCCACTGCTTGTTGAACTTTGAAGTTAATACCAGGAATCTTAAGTTGGTAATTAAACAACAGACATTACACGGATCACTGACTTCATTAGGTGTGTGAATTGTTACAGGAAATGCTCAGTCCAATTTCTATGGAATTCAACAATAAATGGGTGCAGACACTTCAATACATATGCAACAAGTTTTTTATACATAATTTACACAAAAAAAGGTGCAAATGGGTTCATTTTCCAAGCAATTGTTTTTAACAAGATTTGTATGTTTTATTTGAGCTCAAATGTTCCCAAATGTTCATTCCTTTGAAGCAAATGGCAGAAGTAGAGTCAAGATTGAAAGGAATTCTAATTATTGCCAGGAAAAGTAGTCCCGTTGTTAAGAAGCTCAAGAATTATATAACAGTATATTCTTAACACTGCAGAGTACTTTATTAGATTGATCCTCCTTGCTTCTTTCCCCACCCCCCTCTCCCAAATCCTCCCTCTGCTTAATCCAGTTTTAAAGACAAGGTTCATCAGGATCATTATCAAATGCATTGGTGTGTACAATATTACAGTGTACACTGTAATATTGCATTGCAGTCCATAAGTACAAATCATGGAGGAAACATATCTTGCAAATGTCGAAGGCATTAAAAAGACTATTCTTCATGGAGGAACTGGTGAGCTGCCAAAATTTCTCACAGGATCCAAAGTAGGTTCAACTATATTTTAAGACTTTATGAGTAATCTGAAAATATTATTAATTTACAACATTTCCAATGTATCAAAACAAAGTAGGTAGCGGAGTGTATTGCAAATATTTATACTGATAATGGATTATTATTTTAACTTATATATACAAATTTAATTCAGTTTACTTTATTTTCATTATGATCTATTATGTTTTATCAACTTAACTTCAAATATATTTCTATTTTTTTATTATCCTACTGTATTTCCAGTAATGTTACAATAGTAGTCAATCCTTAACAAACATGGAAGCGGAAAATACTCATTTCTAAAGCTAAAGTGTCCTATAAATAACATGGTCTTGCCTTGATATAAAAATTAATTTATTAATTTCAAGCAAAATATTACTGAATGATTTAGCAGGAAACAAACTGAAGCATTATGGGTGTTATATCTTCCTGTGTTGCACTAATAATTATGGACATATAAAGTTTTTTGTGTACTATTTCAATGCAACTGTTGACCTATTTAAACTAAATTAGATAACAACCTATGCCAAAGCAGTACAGGAGCTAATATACAGAGTAATAACCAGTGCACATGTAGAGAAAATAAAACATTCATGCAGTTAAAACATTAGCATCCAGAATAAGTATTCTTGATATGGAAATAAAAATAACATTCTTTATTTATTGTTACATAGGTCACATTTCATTTTCGAACTTTAAAATGTGACGGAGATCGAACAGTCATCGATGATAGCAAACAAGTCGGCAGGGCAATGGAAATAGTCATAGGCAACATGTTTAAACTGGAAGTCTGGGAAATTCTGATTTCATCAATGAGAATCGGAGAGGTTGCTGAGTTTTGGTGTGATGTCATTGTAAGTGTTACTGGCTGAAGCAAATTTTCAGTGGGAAACGGTGAATTGATGAGACGAAGTCTAAAGTAACTGAAGTCACCTATGTTCTGCATTAATTATTGGATGAGTAATACTGCTTGTCGCAATGCTCCACAATCCATTTTTCTGTTTAGTCATTAATTCTAATCCTTAGGCAGGATTAAGCAGGTTAAGTGAAGCTGCTGCCATATGGACTGACAATAACCACAGAAGGATGACTTACAGTTACTAATACATCATAAAATCCATGAGACTTTTTAAAAATGCTTAAACACCTGTACCTATGTTATTTTCTCCAGTAAAGCCATAATAAATTAGCAAACTAAATCAATGGTCTTACTTTTTACTTAACATAAATAAGAACTTAAGAAACAGGAATAGGAGGGCAATCAATCCTTGAACCTGCTCCATCATTCAATAAGATCATAGCTGATCCAGTCTTGGCTTCAACACCACTTTCCCACTTTTGCCCCATACCCATTGACACATTTGTAGTTCAAATCTCTGCTGGTCTTTGCCGTGAATATATTCAGTGATTCTGTCTTTATAGCTCTGCAATTCCAAAGCGTCACTACTCTCTGAGGGAAGAAATTCCTCATCATCTCTGCCTTATTCTGAAACTATGTCCCCTAGTCTTAGATGTTCCCACTTGGGAAAACATCCTTTCAGCATCCACCCTGTCAATCCATCTCAGAATCTTAAAAACTTCAATAACGTCACTTCTTATTCTTCCATACACTAACGACTATAGGTCCAATCTGCTCAATAGATATCAATCCCTTCATCCCAGGAATCTGGGATACCATCCAAGTATGCAATGCAGCAGGATCTGTAAATTTAGGGAAACTGGGTAACAGTTTCCTGTTAGGCAACAGCTAACTAAATGTTTGAATCACACTCCAGGCAGCCAGGCCTGGTGCTGCTTACTTTGATCTTCATGTGGACCTTTCTTGGAGAAGATAAAATAGCAGAACAGGCTGCCAATACTGAAATGTCAAGGTACATGCTTGGGGAATGGTAACTTTACTGAGGAAGCTGCACTCATGGTCTATCTCAGCCAAGAGCCAATACCTCAAACTCAGAAAGGAGAAAACTGGCAGAGAAAGGGGGAAAGTTTTTTTTTAACAAAATATTCACCAAAGAAGGGGACATAAATTGAAGTTTTCAAAGCAAAAGTTTTCAAGACAACCACTGCTGTAATGTGCATTTAGCATAAATGGATGAAGACAGATGTGCAGCCTGTTTCTAGAGCCTTAGCACTGCCCTTTTGGACTTGCTGCCAGGAAATACGCCAAACCTAATTCTTTCTGTTCCCTTCGAGACATAGTGCAGTGTATGTCCAATGTTGATTGGTTGTATTTTACCAGCTGTGAAAATGCATTTTCTGGTTATTCTTAAAATGACTAATACTGAGAAAAATGTTTCTCTCCTTTCTCCTCCAACAGCACACAGGCTTGTATCCAACTGTAGCCAAGAGCTTGCGTCGGATTATTGAAGGAAAAGATGCAACAGACTGGCACATTCATACCTGTGGTCTTGCCAATATGTTTGCGTATCACAGCCTGGGATACGATGACCTGGATGAATTGCAGAAAGAACCTCAGCCGCTCATCTTTGTTATTGAACTATTAAAGGTTAAACTGGTTCTACTTCTTAAATGAAAATTGAACTCAAAGAGTTAAGTTAGTTCTTTCAGTAAATTATTTGATCTCTGAGCTCTTACAGTTGTTGCCTCACAGCTCCAGTGATCCTGGTTCAATTAGGACCTCCAGAGCAGTCTGGGTGGAGTTTGTAGGTTCTCCCTGTGACTGTGTGGGTTTCCCCTGGTGCTCTGGTTTACCCCCAAATCCCAAAGACGTGCGGGTTGGTAGGTTGGCCACTGTAAGTTGCCCCCACTGTGTAGGTGAGTGGTAGAATCTGTGGGACAGTTGATGGGAATGTGTGGGGAATAAAACGGAATTAGTGTTAAATGGGTGCTTAATGGTCAGCACAGATTCAAAGGGTCAAGGGGCCTGTTTGTGTGCTATATGACTCTATGGCTCTTCCTTTTCTTCCTTACTCTTTTTATTAGTGGTCAATGTTGTACTTTATTTAATCCTTCTGGATAAAACAATGAGGTTTCTGTGTAACGTCAGCGCTTCCTAAGGCATCAACCAGAAAGACAGCAACCAAACTGCATACAGAAAACTGAGAAAGTATTGGTATTGGTTTATTATTGTCGCGTACCAAGGTACAGTGAAAAGCTTGTCTTACAAACTGATCATATAGGTCAATTCATTACACAGTGCAGTTACATTGAGTTAGTACAGAGTGCATTGATGTAGTACAGCTAAAAACAATAACAGTACAGAGTAAAGTGTCACAGCTACAGAGGAAGTGCAGTGCAATAAGGTGCAAGGTCACAACAAGATAGATCATGAGGTCATAGTCCATCTCATTGTATAAGGGAACCGTTCGATAGTCTTATCACAGTGGGGTAGAAGTTGTCCTTAAGTCTGGTGGTACGTGCCTCAGGCTCCTGTATCTTGGATTTTGAGAGAGAATCAATCTCATCTGCTCTCTTAACCTAGGGTCTTAGAGATTAAAAGGTCCAGTATTCAATTCATTTCATCAATGATTTTAAAAGACTCAAGGAATAAAATATGAGGAAAAAGTGCCAAAAGATGTCATTATGAATTTTCAGTTATAACTCTCTTCATTAAATGGGTAAATGACTCAATACTAAACATGAAAGTTTTTTTTTCAAATTCAAATTCAAACAAAAAAGTTTTTCCAGTAGCATCTGGCAGGCAATAAGAACTAATGTGATGATTTGTTTATTTTTAAGTTCAGGTCATGACAAAAACTGATACCAATGTAACAGCAGATTGTGACTGTGGTTTTGAGCAGAAAATCCAGGCTTCAGTACTGAGGGAGTGCCGAAGTACCGGCGGCTCCATCTGTCAGATGGGACTTTTAATCCTAGGCTCTGACTGCTTCCTTAACTTCATGCAAGAGACTCCATAGGTTTCAAGAAAGTTCAGAGGGGTTTATCCTGGTGCCCTGGCCAATACTGTGTCTTCAATCAGCACTTTCATTTGACAAACTGTTGGCAATCTGCTGTTAGTGGGAAATTATTGTGGACAAATTGGCTTTAGCATTTCTTACACAAGAGCAATGACTAGAGTTCCAAAATATTTCATTGACTGTACTTTGGGACATTATGAAAGGGATGTAAATAGACTAACTCATTTCACTGGAGGACCTCCACAACTTGTCCTTACAGTACCCCTTGTCTCACCCTATCGGAGATATTCCTACTTCCTGATCCATCCCACCCCACGCCTTCTCTGCAACTTAAAACTAACTTGTTTTCTTCTCTCTTTTTTTGGTTATGATGAAGGGCTTTCAGTCAGAAATGCTAACTGTTTCTCTTTGCACAGATGCTGCCTGACCTGCTGGATCTTTTCAGCATTTTCTGTTTTTATTTCAGATTTCAAACATCTGCAGATTTTTTTGATTTACTTGCAAATGTATGTCTATCTTCCACTTACTGGACAGTCACCAGGCACTTACATATACTACTCTTTCAACATAATTTCTATCTCTTAACCTGATACACAATACAGAATCAAACACACGTCCTCCTTTAAACTTGGGCCATTCATGGTTCTGATAAGTTCCATGTCATTATAAATTCATTCTATATAATAGTTTAATAAGTTAATTATTATATTATAATAGCAACTGTATGGATCAGATATCCCACCACTGAACTGTCAGTGACTATTCAAGAAGCCAAAGTCAGAGGTACCTTTCACAATTGGGCCTGCAGATTCTGAACTCTCACCACTCAACATGAGTCTGCTGCAAACTCCACCATTAGACCATTAAAAAGCCAATGTGCATGTGTTACCACTTAATCATCAAGACTTCGATCAATGTACCTTATATTAAAATCACATTGCCAGGAGTAAAACATTCTTTACCAAATCAACCCAAGTCAAACAAAAAATTGAAAAACCTAATTTACCACACCTAACTTTAATACTGTGGATCCCACACATTGGGAGAACAACTGTACAATGTCAATAGACACAGAATGTTGTGGTAAAGAGGTGCTACTGCATTCTGTACAGTGAGAGACACCTCACACATTTGCTGGAGGGATATTTTGTCTCTCTAAGAAAGTGACAGAACTTACCTAGAAGTGACATGGACATCAACGCTCCTCTCCCTCCCCTCCCCCTCCCCCCCCCCCTCAGCTGTTGGACACCACATGGTTGCTCCACTTACCTGTCTGCCCTGCCCAGGGCTACTTCCAGGCCTCTGTTTGTGTTCCCTCCCAACTCATCAGCGTATGGAATCCCCGACCCCATGGACACAGCAGACACATCGCCACTCAACAGTGAAGTCAAAGGGTTGCAAGATTTTGATTTATTTATGAAGAACTAGCTGGGAATGATCTGACTTGATGACTGATGATATTTTTTCTTCTGCCTATGATGCCATTTTGAGTAACAAGTGAAGAAAATGGTGTAATCGTAGGCTTCCTTCATATTATCCTCTTGGATTGGGTAGTTGTGGGGTAAAGAAAACAGGCTGCTGTTGAAGAAGCCTGAGGTGTCTCAGAGCTGGTTACCAGATAGAACATAGAACAATACAGCACAGGAACAGGTCCTTCGGCCCCTTATGTCTGTGTTGAACACAACGCCAAATTAAACTAAATCTCTTCTGCCTGCACATGATCCATATCCCTCCATTCCCTGCATATTCATGTGTTTATCTAAAAGCGTCTTAAACACCATGATCATATCTGCTCCCACTGCTACCCCTAGCAGCCTGTTCCAAGCACCTACCAATCTCTGTGTAAAAAAACTTGCCCCCCACCCTCCACCATCTCCCTTAAACTTTCCTCCTCTCACCTTAAATGCATGTGCTCCAGTATTTATCATTTAGACGTTAGGTCCATGTCTGCAGCCACATGTTATCCTGTTTCTTGGCTCTAGGCCCTTCATGTTAATAGTCTGGGCCATAAAAGCCAGATGCAGAATAAGCTAGAGGCAAAGAACAGTCTAAAGGCATCACAATTGCCCAACAGTGGGGCAGATCTTGAGCCAAGATAATCACATCCATAATTATCCACCAGCAAAGAAGAAATTATAATCAAAAATAACTTTAAAAGCATTTTTGGGGATGCAATTGGCTCATGACTAAACTGTGGTCAAGGTTAATACGGGAAAATTAACCCGGAGTTGTAGTTTATAATGGGCATAAGGTGTGACACAAAATGGCAGTTGGATAGGCATGCAAATTAGGCAAGCAAATGAGGTAATTTGGTATAATTACAACTGTGATGTCCATTTTCTTTTTTTCCCTGTTTGAATCAATGTCAAAAATATTTGTGTCTGCTCTCTTTGAAAATAATGAAAGGTGATCTAACCTTCAATGTGAAAAGGAAATGTATTTTTTAAACCTAGGTTGAGTCACCAAGTGCTTACAAACGAGAAACCTGGGCCATGAATGATGATGAGAAGCTTAAAGCTGTGCCTCTCCTCCATGGCACAGGAAACAAACTGTTCAAACTCGGCCGATATCCAGAGGCACTGGCAAAATATCGTGAGGGGGTTATCTGCCTGAAGAACCTACAAGTAAAGGTACATAACATTCATAAACTAAAATCATCAAAGAAGTGATTACCATATGCAAGATTGCACTGAATTAAATTAGTCACAAATTATTCCAATTGACATATTGGCTCTGCTTATTTCTATTGAATTCTGGATATTGCTACTTACACCTTGACTTCTGATGGCATTACTATATTTGGGCTTGCAGTCATTGAGATAAACAGTAAAAGAAAAATGAGTTGTCAAGCAGATGGTCACTAAATTAAAGGTGAGTATGTTTGAACTGGTGGTTGCTGACAAATACCCTCAAAAAATCTCAGTGCACCATTCCCATGAGTTATATTGTGAGCCCTTTATCTGTGGCACCAGACTCCCCATGTACCAATGTTGGGCACAGATGCTCACTGTTATGACATACCATTGGAGACATAGAGCAGGTGGAACTAGAGTTGGTACAGTGTTATGTTTATGTGTCTGTTTCCTTTATGATGCTAATTTGCATTTTCAAAAAAAAAGCTAGGCACAGTTAGATAGCTGGAAAAGGTGGTTGTAAATTCAACAGTAACTCATCCTATGATTTTTTTTAACTGTTAATTCTCAGGATGTGCGCAGAGCTGACATTATCTCCTTCCTTCCTTTGGCACTGTGCCACTTGATCTGTTTCTTGAACTATTGTGGTCCTTGCTATAAAGGCATATCCACAATGCATGACAATGAAGGAACAATGATATATGTTCACGTTAGTATGGTATAGCATTTGGTGCTGGTGCTGTTCCCATGCATTTGCTAGTCTCACAGTTTGGGTATTAGTGGTTGCAGATTTTGAAGGAATTCTTGGCCAACATAGCCTTAATCTTTGGACCGTTATTAACTAAATCCAACAGCGGAAAGACATAGGGAAGTACCAGAAAATACTGTCAGTGAGGGGTTAATCTTAAACGTTCTATAGCAAGTCTGCCATCAAGAAAAGTAGGTATGATAACATGGTGAGAAAAGTAATATAAAGGAAATGGTAATATAGAAAATCTGATAATGTAGTGGGTAAGGTGGTATAGAAGGTATGGTAATGTAGTAGGTACTGTAATGAGATGGATATTGTAATATAATGTCTGTGGAAATGTTTTGAGTATCTTAATGTAGTGATCACAGAAATATAGTAGTTCTGGTAACACCGGGGATGTATGAAAGTAAAATAAAAATGCTATGGATTTTGGAAATCTGAAATGAAAGCAGAGAACACTGGAGATACTCAGCAGGAAAAGCAACATCTGTGGAGAGAGAAACAGTGTTAATGTTTCAGAATCAGGTTTATTATCACTGACGTTATGTCGTGTAATTTGTTGTTTTGGGGCAGCAGTACAGTGCAAGATATCAAAATTTCTATAAGTTACAAAACTAAATGGTGCAAAAGAGGAATAACAAGGTAGTCTTCATGGGTTCATGGACCGTTCAGAAATCTGATGGCAAAGGGGAAGAAGCTATTCCTGAAACATTGAGTGTAGGTCTTCAGGCTACTGATGGTAGTAACTTGAAGAGGGCATGTCCGGGGTGGTGAGGGTCCTTAATGAAGGATGCTGCCTTTTTGAGGCACTGCCTCTTAAAGATGTCCTTGATGGCAGGGAGGGTTGTGCCCGTGATGGAGCTGGCTGAGTCTACAACCCTCTGCAGCCTCTTTCGATCCTGCACATTTGAGCCTCCATACCAGGCAGTGATGTAACCAGTCAGAATGCTCTCCACTGTACATTTACAGAAATTTGCAAGAGTCTTTGCTGACGTACCAAATCTCCTCAAACTCCTAACAAAGTAGAGCCGCTGGTGTGCCTTCTTCATGATTGCATCAATATATCGGGCCCAAGATATATCTTCTGAGATGTTGATGCCAAGGAACTTGAAGCTGCTCACACTTTCCACCGCTGACTCCTCAATGAAGACTGGTGTGTGTTCTCCCGACTTCCTCTTCCTGAAGTCTGCAATCAAATCCTTGGTCTTGCTGACAGTGAGTGTGAGACCGTTGTTGTGACACCACTCAATCAGCCGATCTGTCTCAGTTCTGTACGCCTCCTCGTCGCCATCTCAGATTCTGCTGACAACAGTGATGTCATTGGTGAATTTATAGATGCTGTTTGAGCTGTGCCTAGCCACACAGTCATGAGTGTAGAGAGAGTGGAACAGTGGGCTAAGCACGCATCCTTGAGGTGAGCCTGTGTTGAGTGTCAGCAAGGAGGAGATGTTATTACCGATCCGCACTGACTGTGGTCTCCCGATAAGGAAGTCGAGGATCCAGTTGCAGAGGGAGGTACAGAGGACCAGGTTTTGAAGCTTGTTGATTAGTACTGAGGGGATGATGGTGTTGAACGCCGAGCTGTAATCGATAAACAGCAGCCTGACGTATGGTTTGCTGTTGTTCAGGTCGATGAACTTTCATCAGTGACAGATCATGGTTCTTTTCCCTCTACAGATGTTATCTAACCTATTGTGTACTCCAGCATTTTCTGCTTTTGTTTTGGATTCTGTAGTGTGTTGGTCATGAGTGGTTATGGTGAGAATGGGAATACAATGGTTATGGTGTTCTGCTTGGAATATTAATTTACTGAATATGGTAATGTAGTTCTTATGATAATACAATAGGTGTGCTACTGAACTAGAAAACATTTGATATTTTTAACAAATACCATCATGGTAAATTGGGAAGTTTTATTTAATAAATCTGATGAGTTGTGTGCTAACAGCACAAAACGTGCGACAAATGTTGCTGCCTGACCTGATGTATATTTGACTAGAGTCTATAGTAAATGTTTTTTTTTAATTTATAAAAGTATAAAACAAGATTTTAAAAGAAGGTTTAACCTTCTATGAGGCAGTGAAGGAAACCACTCACTTGGGGCTGTGTACAGTCACCTTCATCTCATCAGGCAGCTAGTAGGGCTGCTGCCTCACAACTCCCACAATTCTGGCTCAATCCTGACTTCCGGAGCTGTCTGTGTGGAGCTTGGATAATCTCCTGGTGACCACATGAGTTTCTCCCGGGTGCTCTAGTTTCCTCCCACATTCCAAAGTCCTTCAGCTAGGTAGTTTGGTTGGCCAGTATAATATGCCCCTCGTGGGCAAATCTCATATGCCCACCATGTTTACATATTAAAAAAATCTTTTCAGTTGTTCTGCATTGACATTTTTGATGGTCAACACTTTTAAGATGATTAATATCAGCAATTGTGTATTGGAAAAAAATTACACTTTTGGTATTTCAGCTATTATAATCACACTTAAGAAACACAGGAAACAGCCTCTTTTCTGCATTTCTCCCTGATCACCATGCAAGTGGTACTTAAAGTGCCTTTTAGTAATACAGTGTGCAGCAGAACTCAGCTGCCACGTTACTTTGTGTGAGACTCCCCATGAAGTCACAATCCGCATAGAACAGTTTGGTGACATGATACTGAACTGTGAACTGCATAAACTGTATGCATCAACTGCTGTTCTTATAATGTTTTAGGTTCAATGATTAATGCATCAAATAAGGAAGGAGGTAACGTTACCTCTAGCTTTAGCCTCTTTCTCTGGAGGTAGTGCCAGGAAAAGAAGTGTTACTCTCCTCCATTGGAAACAAGCTTTCTAATAGCTATACATGTTACATTATTGTTGGTAGTCATGGAGACATTGATAGGTCAGCTAATTTCACCACAGATCATTCCCTGGGTTATAAACACCTGACTTATGGACACCTATACATAGAAATGAGCTCCCATAATATTATTAAATCCAAAAGTCTGAAGTACCTATATACCTTTGTTCCTACGAATGGCAGAACTAGTTTCCTCTCCCTCTCAACTTTCAGTAATTGTTCTCTCTTCCTAGTCTGATGTGTTTTTGGTGCCACTGATTACAGTACTGTGGAGGTATCTTTACCATATAGGGTAACTTTTATGTATCTTCCGACTTATGGACAAAATTGACGTAAGGACGTCTGTAAAAACAGAACCCGTTCATTACCCAGGGATGGCCTATATAACTATCCCCTGCACAACACCCTCCCCTCCTAAGTTGTGGGCATGCTATGTTGGCACTGGAAACATGGCGACACTTGCAGGCTGCTCCAGAACACTCTATGCAAAAGATGCATTTCACTGTGTGTTTCGATGTACATGTAACTAATAAAGAAATCTTATCTTATCTGTTTAACCCCTTGTGCTTTAATAATAAAGAGATCAGACTATGAATAGAATTACAATGTAAATACTATTATTTCACAGCACATTATAGAAGTGTATTGAAGGAAAAAAATTAAAGAATAAATGTTAAGATTTGCATTTTGCTCTGAGATAATATAGTGCTTGGATAAACAAGGTTTGGATAATAATTTTGATATTTTATGTTAGCTGAAGCCCTGGGAGATTCAGTGGCTGAAACTGGAGAAGATGGTTGTCACTTTAGTTTTGAACTACTGCCAATGTCTTTTGAAGATGGAAGAATACTATGAAGTGCTAGAGCAAACAACAGACATCCTCAACAAGCATCCAGGTATGGGCAAATCAACCAGGTCACATCCAGAAACTCAGGATCCAGCTTTGCAATACAAAAACAATATAGTTTTAGAACACTTGAAACTCTGTAAAGGTATATTTAATTAAATGGCACAAACATTTACTCTGCTCCAATCAAATTTTAGAACTTTGACAAATAAGATCCTGGTTCCTTCAACCAATTCGATCCTAGATATTTATTGCATTCCAATTTGATAAATCTTAAAAAAAAACAATCACAATGTTCTATCACATTGTTTCAATGGCACGCAAATGCCAACAAAATTCCTTCCTGGTCATGGAACTACACCTAAAAGAGTAGGACCAGGGGAACACCACCCCATCCAAACACTCCCCCAGGGTACACACCATGTTGATAGAATGTGAAACCCAAAAGGTGGATGGAAAGAGTGCTGGAAAAAAAGAGGAGATACAGTGAAAGAGAGAATGACAGAATGAAGAAGAGAAGCAAGTGAAAATAAGATTCAGAAATATAGAGAGATCAATCTGAGAAGGTATATGTTTTTGGACATAGTTAAGAAGATAATAATAATTGAAGAGTAAAAATAAGAACTAGTGCATGTACAAAAAGAACTTGCACATCACTGTATTTTTGTTACCTCTGTACACTGTCGTTGGGATCCACTAATTTTTCTTTATGATGCCCTACAAAAGCAAAACATAGCAGATGCTGGAAATCTGAAATGAAAAGCGAATATGATACCCAGTAGGTATAGTGGCATCTGATGAGAGAGAGATGATTTCACATCAATTGTGCTGTAAGGTCATTGACCTGAAACATTAACACTTTCTTTCCCAAGCAACAAGTAATCTGCTGGATGAACTCAGCAGGTCGAACAACATCTGTGGGGAGATAGTGGGAGGAATTCTTTACCCTCACAGATGCTGCTCAATTCACCGAGTTCCTCCAGCAGATTGTTTGTTACACCAGATTCCAGCATCTTCAGTCTCCTGTGTCTTTCTTTTCCTAAGGATAGCGTGTTATGTTCCTGTTCCTTGGCAGTTTTGCCTTAAGCAATGAATAAAATCCAGTCAGGCATCCCCACACTCTTTTCAAGACTTCATTTCATGTTTGCTCCATCTTTCATGATGTGTTGACTTCCTCCTGCAGGTACTGTAAAAGCCTACTTTCTTAGGGCCAAAGCACATGCAGAAGTATGGAATGAAGCAGAAGCCAAAGCAGATTTTGAGAAGGTTTTGGAGTATGACAGTGGAATGACCAAGTCAGTGAGAAAAGAGCTACGGATTCTAGATTCCAGAATGAGAGATAAAGAAGAGGAGGAGAAACTACAATTCAAGAGGATGTTTCATAAATGAATTTGCCACCAAACCATTATAATGCATCATTGTAGTTGATGAGTCCTTACAAAAAGTATAGTGAACCTGTTTTCAACTGGGGAGTTTCTTTCTCTTTGAAGTTTCTTCTTTTTCTTTCAAGTTGTACCTTCATATAAGGAATCTTGTGAGACAAGATTAATTTAAACATGGATAGAGATGTGATAGGATATTTTTCATTCTTATGGCAATCTCATAACAAAAATATGGACAGACCAAAGTGTGAAGTACAAGGGATCACAACACTGGTTGTAACAACAGAAGTCATCTGAAACAGTTGGTCCATTGGTCCAGTTTGAAGAGCGTAAATGTAGTGAATTGAAGATATTTACAAAAGAACAATTGATAATTGATAAGAGAACAGTAAGAACAAACATCAGTTTAGTTTCAAATCCATTTGTGGTTCTTGGCCCTTGACTTGCATTGAGTTTGGGATGATCCTAGTGAGATGTTAGGGGAGGAAATGGGTGAACAAGTGCAATAAGATATATTACCTTATGGACAGAAGCATGATTCAGAGCATCTATATTAGCTGTTAGGATGGCGTCTCCTTTTAATTACTCAATATTTGACTAGATGTGATTTATTTACTCATAAGGCACGAAGTACAAGGTGCCTCTAAAATATACGTCAAATTCTAAACAAGTTGAAGCCCACTGTATACACTACAAAGGTGAAGCTACTGCACATATCTAGCTGGAGTCAAATGATAGATTTAGATGGCTTAAAGAAACAGATTTCATGTAAACTTATACAGCAACAGTCGAGGGTAACACTGCCAGGGAACTCATGGGCTTTGTAGGAAGTTTCCATTTCTTAAAAAATTTACAAAAATACAAGGGAGGACATAATTACATTAACTAGCTTTTCTGATGATGTGGGCGGCACAGAGGCACAGCTAATGTAGCTGCTGCCTCACAGCTCCTGTGACCTGAGTTCAATCCTGACATCCAGGGCTGTATGGAATTTGTATGTTCTCCCTGTGACTGCACACTGAGTGCTCCAATTTCCTCCCACGTCCCAAGGACACTTGTGGGCTGGTAGGTTAACTGGCATCTGTAAAATTGCTCTTGGTGTGTAGGTGAGAAATAAAACCTGGGGGGAGTTGATAGGAATTTTGGGGAGAGTAGGTTAGAAGAAAAACTAGTGAGGAATGGGATCACTCTGTGAGGAACTGGCACAGACTGGATGGGGTGAAAGGGCCTCCTTCAACGTCATAAGGAAACATGGTAAGTATAGGAAATATGGCAACATTATGGTAGAGACCACAGTACAAAAGAAACACATAGCTCTGGTACACTTTGAGTTTGTGAAAGGCCCAATATAAATGTCACATGATTATCTTTCTTATCAGTCAAGTGGCTAGGGATAGGCTCTGCAGTGGCACAGATATGAAAGGACAAATGGTTTATTTCTCTGCTATATCGTTCTATGATTCCGTTGAAATAGTGAACTGCTTGGATGTGCCCCTTTAATTTGAATGAAGTTGAACAGTTGGGCCAGGTTCTGTTAGCTCAGGCAAACCTGGAATTCAGCTTGTGAATAATTCCTTTTTGGACAAATCCATTTGAGGTTTCAGCTGACATTTAGGAAGGAGACACAATGCTCTGATTGAACCGTATGATCCCAACTACTACATGTGAATGAATCCTCCTATAAGTTACAATTTTCTTTAGAAGGCTTGTCCTTCTATGTGTTGTAAATGCATCCACCATATTTATTTTATTCACTGTGTAACAATAAGGTTATTTCAGCTCAAAAAATTAAACATGGAGCTATTCTCTAGACTGGTCAAAAGTATGTGTTTGCCCTTTCATTTATATCTTGTTCTGGATAATTGTGATTGCAAGGGAGAAAGTTAATAAAGTACTTCTATCATAGCAGTTCAAGCTGGCAAAGGCAGCTAACAGTTAGGATTTTGCGACCCTCCCCCCATTCCCTGAGCTGTTGGTAAATGCTAACTTAGCAGCTACTTTCAGTTACTGTGGCAAACTGTTTTCACTAGAGCTCAACCATGCTGTTGGAGGGATTAGAGGAAGTAGCTGGGACACTTCCAAGTAATGGGTTACAGTAGAGTTTTGAAAGTCATCCACATTTAAGCATGCAGTACAAAATATACTAAGAAAGGAGGGAACTTAATTAGTGGTAAGGGAGGAGATTTAAAGGTGACACACAAAATATAATTATTTAAACAATGAAAAAGTACTTATTCATATACTCAAATTCAAAATTCTAATTCAGATCTTTTGTTAATTTTCTTTATCAAACAATTAGCACAGACACTCAACTTAGCACGCAGAATAATATCTTTGACTCTGTTTAAAAATATACAGTTGAAATAATTCTAGATTTATAGCATAAAGAAATTTAAAATGTTTGATGGTGTGCACTGTTTATGCAAATATGATCCTGTGCAAACATTTTATTCCAGTATCACCAGGAATAATTTTCATTGCAGCATGTTATATGTAATGAAATTATGGATAACTATGTAACAGCTGTCTTGCGTTTGTTGACCACTTACGTAAGATTTTTAAGTCACAACAAAAGAGGCTTAAACAAGGCTCTGTCACTAAGTGCTTGCGTCAGTAAGTCTTCAAGGGCAACTTAAGCTAAAGGAACTCATTACATAAACCTTCTTCTGATATGTAGTCTGCCTTCTATGTGCCATCTCTGCACAGCTTATAAATGATCAATGGATGTCAGGATAGTTTGCTCTTCATTATTATTTCACCTCTGGGAATCGGTCTTGAGGGCTGAGTCTGGACTGACTCAAGCTTGGGTTTATGAACTCTTTAAAACAGAAATGCTACCACTTGGTTATTAGGCTTCTTACATTATAACTAGAATAAGGAATAGAAATAACAGCTGGCTTCTGTTGGACAGTTTGGTTTAAGGTACAACTTAATGGGGAAGAATGTGTTTTATTTTGTTTCCAAGCTGCCTAAAACAGATATGCAGAGGAGGAAACACCGGGATGTTTCCTGGATTAGAGGACTTCAGTTATGGGGAGAGTTTTGACAGGCTGGGTTTGTTTTCTCTGGAGTCAAGGAGGCTGAGGGATGACCCAATAGAGGTAGATAACATTATATGAGGCATAGATTGGGTGGCAAGTCATAATCTTTTTCCCATATTAAGTTTAAGATGAGAGGAAGGAGCTTTATATGGGATATGAGGTGTAAATTTTCTTTACACAGAGAGTGGTTGATATTTGAAGCTTGATGCCAGAAAAGGTGGTGGAGTCAGATACAATCACAGCATTTAGGTGGACACTTAGACATTTAGACAGGCAATTAAATAGGCAAGGCATAGAAGGGTATGGACCAGATGTGGGCAAATGGGATTAGTGTAGATGGGCAAAAAGGTCAGTATGGATATGGTGGGCCGAAGGGCCAGTTTCTGTGCTGTACGATGCTATGATTCCAGATTGATGGTAGTGTTTGTAGTGAATGCTGTAAAAATGTTCCCTTAACTCAATGAGCCAACATTCATTAAAAAAAAGATGCCTTTTCTTTTTAGAGGATTTTTGGATATTTAGGTAATTCCCATCCTTAGACCTCTGAAGATATTATTGCTAGATTGAGCACGTGCACATGCAACATGGAAAATTTAAGGATTCTCTGCCGACTCGATTCAGTGCTCAAGTTAACCTGCTTCCATCAAATTCCTGGGTGTACTATCTTAACAAAATGAATAAGTGCTGTTTTAATACCATTTCAACCCATTGGTGATTGAACTCACAGCTGATTGCTATTTAAGTTAGTGATCTGTGTAAGTATTAGTAGCATTTGAAAATGAGGCTTTCCCAAAATTCTTGCCTGCAAGGATTGTTGCCTTGAGTTTGTGCTCTTATGGAATTAGTGGCAATTGATAAGGAGGAACTGCCTAGCCTTTAACAGACTGAGGTTTTAAAGATGTGTTAGACTTATTTTTTTGCTATCTTGATGCAATGTACGTTATTCTTTTTTTTACTATAGATGGTTAAATAATTTCCCCTTTGTTATTTGATTTCTTGGAGTACCCTGTTTGAGTGCCCATCTACAATATTCTGAAACTCTAACGTATCTGTTCAAAAACAGAGTTCACATAAAGTGTAACCAATGTACTTCACTGCATGAAAACACTGCTTACTGCATTAATCTTTTTCACCCTGATGTGTTCTCTTGGTAGCAGTGTACAATTTCTTAAAAGTATCTCACTTTAACTCCCTGGATAACTCTCTGCTTTCTGGCACATCTTATATGCTTTGGGAGTTAGATAGACCTAATATAGCATTTAGTTGGAAAGCTATGCATATTAATCTTTGTCCTGGACATCAGGAAGCAATAATAATGCTGCTCACATCTTTGTTATAAAACATAAGCACAATTCAGAAATAATCCAGCACGTATCAATTGTAAACATTCTGCCCACCCCTAAATAAAAGTCAATGAACAATATCATCAGAGTAAGAACACCATCCAAGCCACACCTCATGGACTAGGTGCCATGTATGATACATGCTCCCATTGCCATTTATAGTGTGTGTTGCACTGGCTTTGGGTTCTGTTCATCCTCTAATGCTGTGTGAGGATGACCCATCCCTCTATACAGTAGTGTTTGGTGTGGTAAGGGAGTGGGCAAGAGCAGGCTCACATTCATGAATATTGTAAAGAAAAATTGCTGAGCATTCTGATATTTCTTTGTGGGAGTTTGCCATGTGCATTTCTGTGACTTCTGAGGTCAACCTTGAAGCCAATGGGATCCACAGATAGTGGGGAAGGAGGAGAGGATGATGGGAAAGGGGGTGGAGATGAAGTGTAGGAAAGGGCATGTGAGGTAGTGGTAGAGGCTTCTTTGGAATTTTGTACATTCCTTTGTGGTTTACATTTGATTTCTAAATCCTCCCACTGGAAGGACTTGAAGTGCTCAGTGCCTTCCCGGATGCTTCTCCTCCAATTCAAACTGTCATGAGCCAGGGATTCCATGGAATTGGTGAGGATGATACATTCTATCAAATAGGTTTTGAGAACATCCTTGAAGCATTTCTTTGTCCTCCATGATGGAGCTCAGGATTATGTGCTGATGTCAGGATTATGTGGTATCGCTTTTAATTATGTGCTTGTAGGTCTATTTGCTTTTTATGTTATTCATTATGATTTTTTGAAGTTATACTCATCAATATCAGTAGTTTTTTTAATTGGCATCAGAAACTATTAAAGTCCCTCATAGCTTTGACAGCTGACAAAGCTGTGAACAGGCTTTTGCCAGCTGTTACAGCTTTTAGAGTTGTTTTGGGAGTGAGCTTCCTGACTGCAATACCACCACAAAGATCAGGTCACTGGATGCTGAGGGCTGGTGAGATAAGCCCACTGCATCCAGACCAGGTAAGCAAAGGGATGAGGAGGTCTCAGGCAGCGATTTTGGACATGAGATTAGCCATTTCAGCCTAGAAATTCAGATGTGTTGTTTCTTCATTATTTAAAGTGTTGTTTCTTGCTTCCCTGACGATGTTTGAAAAATCTCTCAAATGACTGTGATATTCCACAGCAATGTTTAAAAAACAGACTTCCTTCTGCAATACCTCACTCTTTTATGGACAACAGGCATTGCTGAAAAGTTTTGACTTTCTCATTGCTTCTGGCACTTAGTCACAGAGCTGAGATATCATCAGCCAGTCTTTAAAACTACATATGCATCACACCTCCAGCACTCTCCCAGCTACAGTTTATTTGCGGGTGGCTGCACCAATGATTCCTGATGCCAGAGACTGTGCTCCTAGGCTCAGTGAAAGGTACCTGCAGAAGCAGGTAAAATATATCATCCATAGCATATACGTCCTCTATTCAAGAGAGGAATGGGGAGCTTTCAGGACTGTCTGCAGACAACAGTGGTAGGGGGTTGTCAGGGTGGTATCTACTTTGAGCAACATTCCCTATATTGGTGACCAGAACTGCAAAAAATCATCATGTCATGAGATTGGTCCAGGTGAGTGTTCCTCATTACATCTACAACTCCTGACTTCACCTCCACTCACACGCTGAAAACATCTTTCCTTACAACATACAGTCTCACTCACATAAGCTGCTTCAGACTCCCTTCTCTCTCCTCTTTCCTTTGCCTCTCTTCTTTGCCATCTACCTGTTGCTCTCCATATCTCTCTCACTTTCTCCTTCCCATTGCTCTATCTTGGCAGGCGTTGGCTGAGCTTGTGTGATTACACGATGCACAACAAAGCAGTACAAAGTGTGTCACCCAAAGCTGCATCATTGTGAAATAAAAACAGAAAATGCTGGAAACGTATCACAGGTCAGGAAGCAGGGTGATGGATAATAATATTCCTGTCTTCATATTTCCTTATGACATAGGAGTCCATTCGGTTCATCGAGTCTATACCAGCTTAAAAGCAATCTCATTCTCTCACTTACTCCTCAATAACCTATTCCCTCTCATGCACCAAACAACATCACACACACACACACACACACACACACACACACACACACACACACACACACACACACACACACACTTATTTATTTATTAGTTACACGTACATCGAAACACACAGTGAAATGTCTTTTTGCATTACTGAGAATGTGCTGGGGGCAGCCCGCAAGTGTCGCCACTCTTCTGGTGCCAACATAGCATGCCCACAGCTCCTAACCTGTATGCCTTTTGAATGTGGGAGGAAACTGGAGCACCCGGAGGAAACCCGTGCAGACACGGGGAGAGCGTACAAACTCCTTACAGACAGCAGTGGGATTTGAACCAAACTACATCCTGATTCTCTAGTCTCCAATCATCAACCTACCATAGAGGCAATTTACAATCACCAATTACCTACTAACCAGGAAACACAAGAGACTGCAGATGTTGGAATTTGGAGCATCAAACGATCTGCTGGAGAAACTCACCAGATCCAGCAGTATCTGTGGGCTGAAAGCAATTGTTGACATTTCAGGTTGAAATGCTACATCAAGAACTCTTAACCTGCTAACCAGCATCTCTTTGGGATGTGAGAGGAAACATGAGTACCTGGGGGAAACCCATGTGGTTATAGAGAGTAGGTGCAAACTCCACAAAGACAGCACTGGATCTGGATCAAACACGGGTTGCTGGAGCTGTGAGGCAGCCACACTGGTAACTTTGATTCTTGACCACCAATTGTACGTGGCTGGAGAGTATGATGTTGTGGACTAATGAAGAAAATATAAAGTCTGCTCTTGTAGAGGAGAGAGCTCATTGACCTTCACAGATACTGCTTGACCTTTGAGAAACCCCAGTAAAAAAAAGGTGCTTTTATTTTATGTTATCTTGTTTACTTATCAACCTTATATTTGTCTAAGGGCAATTCAATAGATCACGACGTATAATTAGGAATCACTTCATGTGGTAAATTAATTGGGTAAAGCTACATGTCTTCCTCCATACAACCAACTTTCCTTTTAGTACCGCCTCCACCAGTTTTGATTGTACTAGTTTTATCCTATTTGCTTGTTGTAAATGCATGAAATAGCTGATTTCATGGACCAGTTTATTGCCTGTAAGGAAACATCACTGTGCCTGTTGTTTGACCATTATCATGCAAAGGGATTTAATGGGAAAAGTTCTGAGTTTATCAGTGTTTTGAAGGACCAATGGATGTACTTCAGTCCAGCTATGATCTAAAAAGTATTACCAAAGACTTTTACGTTCTTTTTTAGGTTTTTAGGTTAGTTTTGTTTAGCTCCTTTAAACCTATTTAAAAGTCTAGATGCAGGGTCTTGACCTGAAACATCGACTTACACCTTTTGCCTCCACAGATGCTGCTTGACCCACATGAGTTTTTCCAGTGTCCTGGTTTCGTTCCGCAATCCAGCATCTGCAGCCTCTTTTGTCTTCTCTTTAGAAGTTCATTTGGAACCTCCTTGGTTCCTTTTGCTGGGAAATGAAGCTTGGTCAGTTTCTAAGCATGAAGGCCTCTACAGTACGGCTGTCGAACCCCTTTATGCTGCATGTTTGGCTACACAGAGGGCAATGTATCATTTAATGGACATTCCAATGACAGGTGTAAGGAGTTGATCGGCTCCGAGAATCATCGGGTCTTGTTTCATTTAACCAGATAATGGTGAACTCCAAATTGTAAAGGATGAGAGATGCATATCGGCTGGTGAAACCAAATAGAAAAAGGAAATAGAACACAAACACGATTTTGTTGGAAAAGAAATTTCAGACAAAACAAAATTGTCTTTCAGTTTATTAAATATTCTATTACTCACTAGAGGGCAGTACACACCCAGTACAAACATGAGATTTCATTTAATTTGTTATCCTGAATGTTTTTATTGACCGTAAGAGCAAGGAAAAGATAAAATCTCTGACAGAAGTGAAGTTATATCATTTCTTAAAGAATTAGATGCTCTTGAATAACAGATGGTGGCAGTTTAATTTCCTCTGTGGAAGTGTTACGCAAAGAATACATAAGCATATAACAGAAGCTGCTCCTCCAACCATACCATTACAATTTTTTTCTTTTAAATTATTCACATTGCCATGAAACAAAGTCAAACCCGGCATTAAAGGGGAAGCCTGCAAGGATTTATAAACACAGCTAAGAAGGGAATGGCATTAATGCAGCACATTTCACAATGTCAGGATGTCCCAAAATGCTGCCCTCACAGAGAATTATTTTGAAGTGTAACTTCACTATTACATACCCCAAAATTGCTGTAAATAAGTTCAGTACAGCACAAAGCTTGCACATGGCCAACTTCTCTTTGGATCTTCACAACAGCTTAGCTGTGACAAAACACAAACCTTCTGGACTGTGCTTAGCACTGAACTACAGGAATTACACATGACCACATAGGAGGGTTTTACATGGCTCATTGATCATGCATGCTCTGACTGTAGCATTTATTTGTATCTCAGAGCAGTATACTGCAATTAATTTGTTAATCTTCATGTTATTGGATTAAATATTGGTCAGGCGACCAGAACACTGCTGCTTCTGGCCAGATATACCTACCTGAACAGGTGCTCACTCAGCTTCTCATCCATGTTACTGCACCTCTGGTAGTTTTACGCTGAAGCAGCAAGGTGGGTGTTCACTGAGGTTCCAGGAGTGCAGCTCGAACTATGATCTTTTGAGTCAGAACTGCCAGTGAACCACATGAGTTGAGGGAACAACCCTTCTGTTGTCTATTAGGACTTTGCCGCTCTGAACTGAAAGAGTTATGTTGTGAGGACAGGCCACATGATTAGGGATGATATTATCGAGGTAATTAAAGGACTTGAAAGGGTAGACTTGGACAAATGCACCAAAGTTATGTTTGCTAAATTTGCTGGTTGGAAAGTAAGCTCTGAAGGGATATAAGGATGGATAAAGTTAGATTAACTGAGTGGGCACAGATCTTGCAAATGGAATATAAATCGGGAAAATACATAATTGTTTGTATTGGCAGGGCAAAAAGAAACATGTTATCTAAATGGGAAAAGGTTGCTGAATTTAGAGATGCAGAGGGGTCTGGATGTCTTAATGCAAGATTTGCAAAAGGCTGGTGTGCAGGCACAGCAAGAGATCAGGAAAGCTAACAGAATGTTATTCTTTATACAAGTGGAATTAAGTACAGAAGTAGAGGTGTTATGCTTCAGTTATATAGAGCATTGATGAAACCACATCTGCAGATCCGTGTACTGTTTTGTTCTCCTTACTTCAAAAAGAGTGCTAACGTATTAGAAATATTCCTGAGGAGGTTTGCTGGACTGATATCTGGAATGAGCAGGTTGTCTGTGCCCACACAGTTAATCTAACTCTATCCATTTGTAAGCTCAATTATATCCCCTTATTTAGAAAAGTTGAACAGGCTGGGCTTATAATATTGGAGCTTGGAAGAGTGAGAGGGCACTTGATTGAAACATATAAGATCCTGCAGGGTTTTGACACTGTGCGTGTGAAGAGGATTGTTCTTGTGAAAGAATCTAGAACTAAACTTCACTGGTTGAAAATAAGGGTTGGCCATTTAAGAAAGAGGTGAGGCAAATGTTTTTCTCTTAGAAGGTCTAAGGAACTTTTTCCCTTAAAGAACGGTGGAAGCAGACTCCTTGAATATTTTAAGTCAGAGGTAGATAGATACTTGATAAGCAGGAGGATGAAAGATTACCAAAGGTAGTCAGGAATGCAGAGTTGAGGTTACAGTAACATCAGCCATGATCTTAATAAATAGTAGAGCAGACTTGAGAGGCCAAATGTCCTACTCCTGCTTGTAATTCATACATTGATATGTTTGGTATGCTCATAGACAGAGAGAAACTGTTTCTTCTGGTGGGTGCTCAGAACAAGGATGTGTAGCCTTAACTTTAGATCCAGGGGGTTGTTTAGATTACAGAGGATATATGGTGTAAAAACAGGACATTTGGCCCAACCAGTCCATGCTGGTGTTGTGCTCCATTTGAACCTCCTCCCACCTTTCCCTATCTTAAATCATACTGAGTTACCCCATGTTACCTTTCCCCTCATCTTCTTATCCAGCTCTCCCTGTGATGTCTCCATACCACTCCCTTCCACCACTCCCTGTGTAGGCAAGCTCCATCCTCTCACTTGAATTTCCTATTGGATGATATCAGGGAAAACTTCTTCAGATAAAATATGACAGAATTCTGGAAAACACTCATTCAGAAAGCTGGTGACTTTTGGAGGGGGTGGGGGGGCAATTTAACATGTCTCAACTGAGATTAATAAACTTTGATATGTAAAGTTTTAAGGGTTATTCAGAAAATGAAGGCAGCTGAGTTTAAGGTACAGATCAACCACAATCAAATTATGATGAAACAGCTTAAGTGGGTTGGATGGCTTATTTTTTAAAGTGGTCCCATCCAACATTTAATGTTGGGAGGAACTCTTTTAGTGATAATAAGATTACTTTTATTGATGTAGTTACATAGAAAATGGCCATTATATTTCTAATTGTGGGAAGTATCAGTGTTGAAGCATTTTCAGTAACTCAGCTGTGTGTGCATCGGATCATAGAGTTATCCACCACGGAAACTGACCTTTCAGCCCAACTCGTCCACGCTAAGTTGTCTTTAAACAAGCAACTAAACAAGTGCTGTCCCTATAGACAAACTCACACCATTTGCGCTCGACAACTCCAGTCTGGTGAGGAATCCACATTTCAGAAATATCCACTTGTTCTCTCAGGAGCTTTATAATGCACCCATGTTCTGCTTAAGTGATGCCAGTAACACTAAAAATTAGACTCCTGCAAAGTGAGCACAGGGCTCTATCTCCACGTGCTCTGTACAGCACCTCTAGTGCTGCTGCTGACTGTGTGTTATACTGCATGGATATTTTTATTTTGCCTTTATACATTCTTACGTCTTGGGCAAAAGTTGGCAATGTTGGCCAGCGCGACACCAGAGCGTGGTTCTCCTGCCTGCTTCTGTTTCAATTCAGAGAATGTGATTGGAGTCACCTTCTCTTAGTTAAGTTGGCAGTTTTCCTCAAATGACCATACTGGGATTCAAACTTACATCCTCTGAATCAGTCACAGACTCTGCATCGCAGCAATATAACCTTTACAGTACTCTATCCATTTCACTATCCTGATTGTTACACCTGCTGAAAAGGCAAGATTGAGTGGTTGTTTGAGTAAACTAACAGGATCTCCATGAAATATAGCATATCCTGTTGGTTCATGTGGACTGTGAATTCTTGTCTCCTACTCGCTGGGTGTACTAGAGTTAAAATGATTTGCAACTACTGGAGGTAGTAAACCTGTGGTGTTCAACAAAATAATACAGCTTAATAAACTGCGTGAAGAACTGCTCCAGCGAATCCTCTCGCTCCTCTTCTTGGATCTTTCCAATGGATAAAGCTGGCTGAGTTCTACACATCCAATCCTTTCTGTACAACGTGGTGGCAATAAAATTAGGAATGGTGACACAGAATTCCAAGCAACGCTCTGTGTCCCTGTTTAGCTGTTCAGTCATTAACCTTGGCTCTGCACCATGTAACAAGTCAGCCTGGTCAATGGAGTGCAGCCTGGGACTATAAAACATTCATGGTGCTTGTGTTTCCAACAGAGGTGGTATAACATCTGCTTTGGTCTTTCCTTTTTATTAAGGTTGTAATCAATAATTCATTACTAACACTGAAATTGCATTTGTGCTTCTAGTGATAATGCACTCGGCAAAAGAAATTACGTTACCATTAGAGCTGATTCAATTGTCAGAAACAGGAAAAAACAGGGTAAAAATGTATGGTGAGTTTTAGGGCAATGTGGTAATGGAATCATTCATCTGAGGGAGAGCAGATTGTCAATTTAAATCTCAGCTGGCAATAGTTGGAGCTGCTTTCTCAACATTGTAGACTGTAGCATCAGTGCCTCATCTGTTGGACATTTTCTGCCAGATAGTCCCATAAGAGGTACAAATTATTTACCTTTATTTAAAGCATTGCAGAGATTTACAACCAAGTGCAGACATTGGAAAGTGTAAGCTCAAGAAGCAAACACCAACATGCAATTTCAGCAAGCCTTTCTATCCTGATTCTTAATGGGGGACTTCATTTGCAAATGTGAGATAAAATGCCACACCTGTGGTGCATACTAGTTTTATTTTATATAAGGATCTCCACAGCACATTTTCAGCTTTTAAATTTCCCTCCTTAGCTTTAAATCTAATGCTGCAAGAGTTGTTTGTATCTGATACGTAAATATGACAGAGATGCAAACTATTTTCTGGAGCTCTAAAATATTAAGTTGTTCAAAATGGCCTGACAGCAACAATGGCAGTATAATGTTGAGCAAGTGCAATGAACCAGATTGGACAGGGTTGGGCCAGAGAGATATACTGAACATAGTTCCTTAGCAACAATAAACTCCAGTTCTCCTATATCCATTGTCCTAATTAAAAAAGAACCGAAAGACCCTGCCATCATTTGACGGCTTTCCCATTGTGCACTCACACAGTACTGCAGCTACAGGAGCTGTGGCTTCACAGCTCCAGTGACCTGGGTTTAATCCCGAGTTTGAGTGCTGTCTGTGTAGACTTTGAACCATTCTTCCTATGACCATGTGGATTTCCTCCAGCTGCTCTGGATTCCTCCCACATCCCAAGGATATGCAGACTGGTAGGTTAATTAACCATTTTAAATTGTCCCTAGTGTGCAGGAGAGTGGTAACATTTGGGGGGGGGGGGTGGGCGGTGGGGGGTGGCGGATTGGGATGTTGATGAGAATATGAGGAAAATAAAATGGGATTAGTGTAGGATTAGTGTAAAAGAGCGCTTGATGGTTGGTGTAGACTCAGTGGGTCAAAGGGCCTGTGCTTGACACCATCCAGGGCATGTATCCCGCCTTAAACATTCTTTCCCTCTGTCTACTGTGCTGCAGTATGTACCATCTACAACATGGAATGCAGTTACTGGCAAGGCCTGCACGCAGGGTTTCGACCTGAAGCATTGACATTTCCCTTCCTCTCACAGATGTGGCTCGACCCACTAAATTCCTCCAGCAGGTTGTTTGTTGCTCCAGACTTCAACGTCTGCTGTCTCTTGTGCCTTCATTGTCCATGAGTGGTGGGTGCGAGGAATGCACTGCTGGCAGAGGTTATGGGAGCAGATACATTAGGGACATTTAAGAGACTCTTAGATAGCCACATGAATGATAGAAGAATTGAGGGCTATGTTGGAGGGAAGGGTTAGATAGATATTAGAGCAGGATAAAGTGTCGGCACAACATCGTGGGCCGAAGGGCCTGTACTGTGCTGTAATGTTCTATGTTCTATCTCTAACTGCACAGTGATTGTGGATACAGATAATGAAACGCATACCCACCTTTGAAAGTGGTTAAAGGTGGAAGCAAAATGCAAACATAAAGGAATGTATTTGCAATAATGTGACTCAAGTACAGCTGTCTTAAGATTGTGGATGGAGATAAATCAAATTCTACCTTGAGCATTGTTTTATTTTATAAAAATGCCTTGAGAAATTTTAACTCTCCCTCTTTAAACCAACCAGCTCCCAATCTTGCATCTTCTACCAGCCAGAAAGAAAAGAATTTCAGGCCACCAGACGAGAACCACTCCCTGCAAGTTCCCCTCTAAGTCACACAGCAATCTAATGTAGAAATATATTGCTGATCCTTTACTGGCTTTAAATTCTGAAACTCTCTTCCCAAGAGCATTGTGAAAGTGCCTTCATCAGAAGACCCGCAGGAATTCAAAATGTTGATTCATCACATCCTTCTCAAGGGCAATTTGGGATAGGCAATAAATGCTGGCTTTGTTAGGGACATCCAGATTCCAATAAATAAATAAATAAAGCGGTGACGTTGATCTGTTAGAAAGTCACGTGCTTGTACAAATAATGTAAGACCTTATTCATAATACAAAATAGATACAAAGGAAGAAACAGTGCAAAAAACTTTTACGTTCATGGTTGTTACATTCAGTAGCATAAACTTTTAAAGAAAAAAAATACAAACAAACATGGCACCATTTCCACTCACGTGGCTCCCTGAGGTGATACCCCTTTCATTGCCTGAGGGGCTTCCTCACCCACCTCTGCCCCTCCATATGCAGTAGCAGAAGGAGCCTAGATTGTGGTTCTTCCTCACAGAGCCTTAGCATTGACTGCTCCAAGCTTCAGGGCATCCCTCAGCACGTACCCCTGCAGCCTGGACTGTGCCAGTCTGCAGCATTCCCTTATGGACATCTCACTGCGCTGGAAGACTGATAAGTTTTGGGCAGAATAAAGTGCATCCTTCACCAAATTGATGACCTTCCAGCAGCTCTTCATGTCTGTCTCGGTGTGTACAAATAATGCTAGAGGGTGGGATTTTAATCCACAGTCGCAGATGGTTTGACTCATGGCAAACCCAAACCTAAGTCATCTCTTCGCCATCATCTTCAACAGAGGCTAGGGACCAACCTAATCCCAGGATGTGGATCACCCATTTAAATGCTTCCATGAGGTTATTTATCAGGGTTGCCTCTAAAGGGAAGAAAGGATACTGTGTCTAGTGACTTTCCAGCATGACTTGCAAGTCAGGAAGAACAGGAGCTTCCCAGGAATCTTGAGTTAATCTACTTCCCATGCTATGACTGATTCCCTTTTCCAATACCACTGAACCTCTGCAGTTGCTATTCTCCTGTCTGTACCCCTATCCCTCATATTCCCACACTTACACATCACAGAATCCATTCCACTCCAGATGATATCACTGACACCACCCCCCCCCCCACAAACATATTAGCGACACCACTTCCCTACCCCACCATAAACATTCTGAGTGCTTTAAAACCAATCAGCTTCTTTCTGAAGTTGCAAATTATTCAACTAAAAAACCTACAGTTTCAGATATTTTTCCTCACTGGGTAATTCTAATTAAAGTCGCAGTGACATCTCCACCCGGAAGATGAGTGTCACAAGGAGAACCATCATACGGCTTCAAAAGCTGATGGGTTTAATGGGATAATCCTAATTAATACCAAAGAACATCATCATTAAGTACTTGTCCAGAACAAGCTTCCTTCTGATCCATTATAGTCAGAAAAGCAGCTGAAATCACCACCACATGAAGCTGTAATGATAAAATTTCAACTCATGAAAACTGAAGGAATAACATTTTAATACATGCGTTTGCATTTTGCATGTGTAGCTGGGGCTGGTACAGTATTCTGTTCAGTTCCTACCACTTTCCACGTGAAAGTGACTGCTTCTGAGTGAAAGCAATTACAGATGTAACATGAACACACCAGTATACCCACCAGATAATGGGCTTAAACACAATCTACATCACAGCTGGACACAAGAACTCTCCAGATTTGACCTGGAGTTTTGGCTAGTTTGTGAACCTTTGGAGTGAACTGTGTCACTGCAAGTGGAAAGGCCTGAACTTTCCCCAATGTGCACCAATGTCACAAGCACATAAATAAGTGCTATTCAGAGCCTATAGCCAGCAGTCTAAAAGAACTCATGGTCAGTCAAATGATAATGTTCCTAGGTCTGAAATAACCAATGCCAAACTTATATTGTAACTATCCCCAATTGGTTGAATCTGGATTAGGAGGCAAGGAGGGTGGGGTTGGGGAAGATCTTGCAAATAAAATAAGGCCAGTGACATCCCTCTCTATTTAGTTAGCAGGACACCCACCAGAAGCAAGTGGACTTCTACCTTAAATGATTAGATCAGGACCCAATCATCAATTATGGTTGAATGGAAGAGGGTGACAGCTTCCTAATCAGGTCAAAGAATTGTTGGTTAGAATAGGCCCAGAAGATAAATTGGAAAGTTTTACTTTGGGTTTTCCTGTGTTCCTCCTTGCTTCCCAAGGGAAGTGTTCCTCTTCCCCTGGGCCTCCTCCGCTGCCCTGTCTCAATCGTTGCCCTCTCCTGATCATTGCTAAATTCTTGCCCCAACTCTTGCTCCACCTCAAGCAATTCACAGCTCCTCCTCCTTGGCCATGTTGTTATATTCTGCTTGACCCCAAATATTGCTGATATCCTTGCTGTTATATCTTGCTCTGTTTCAAAATTTGTAGGGAATACTTTAAATTGCAAACCCTCACAGGAGGGTATATTTGTAATTGGTAATTGGTTTACTACTGTCACATCCAACGAAATACAGTGAAAAGCTTTTGTTTGCATGCCATCCAGACAGATCATTCCATACGTTGAGGTAGTTCAAAAGGAAAACAAAACAGAATGCAGAATATAATGTTACAGTTACAGAGAAAGCATAGTGCAGGTAGACAAAGGCCATCGAGGGCCATGATGAGGTAGATTGAAATATCAAGAGTTCACTTTTATTGTACGAAAGGTCCATTCAAGAGTCTTATAACAGCAGGATAGAAACAGTCCTTGAGCCTGATGGTACTTGTTTGCAAGCTTTTTTATCTTCTGCCTGATGGAAGGGGGTAGGAAAGAGAATGACTGGGGTGGGAATGCTTTCATTCAATTTTAAATATTATTTTAACTTCTACTTAATGAATTTACCAAGCTATGAGACATCAAACTGATGAACAAAGTTAAGAAGGGCTGGATCCATGATGGACTTTATTGATCTGCTTATGGAAATTAGAGGAGACCACTTCTCCCACCATGATCCATCCAAACATCCCGCAATCAGCCACACCTCTACTTCTGTTCACTGCCCATACTGTTTTCACCTCAGTATTTAATTCCCCACAAAACTACAATTAAAAGGTCAATAGCATAAGACAGGTGGTTAAAGTCTCCAGGTTTATAGTGCAAATGATCAAAGCCACCAATTCCACAGGACAAGGTGCTGTCACCTATTGGGGCAAATGGACAAAACCTCCAGTGTCATAACCCACTTGGTATCGGTCAAAGATGCCAGTGCCTTGGAGTGAGGAGCAGAGGCAAGTTTTAGTTATGAACTGGTCTGGGAAGCAAATAATGGACAACAGGAGGAGAAGGAGTCTAGTTACACAAAGAGAGTAATTCATTGTGTTGGGTATTGTTGTAATTAGTCTAAACTATTTTCTATTTAAAAAAGATTCATGCTGCTTGAAAATTAATGAGAGCAACTGCAGCCTTTGTTAATTTCTTTCAAAAACTGAGACAATGTTTCAAACAACATTTAAAAAGGTGTTGACAATAATGCATCAAAATCAACTGAATAATCAGCAACACACAAAAATTCTGGAGGAATTCAATGGGTCAGACAGCATCTATGGAGGGAAATGGACAGATGACGTTTTGGGTCGAGACCCTTCATCTGGATTGTCAACATGCTCTGGTGTAATTTATTTGGTTCAGCCACCAACATCTGACATATTCTGCAATCATTAATGAACATGGATTGCCTTAAGAATGTAACTTCCAATGATTCATTCTAAAGTTAGTGGAAGTGTCCAGGGCTAACACTTCTTTCTTTCAACCTATGATGATTTACCACCCAAAGCCCAATAGCAGGTGGATTCCTTTAGTGCCACGGACAGTTCTTCATTCTGTTTCCTCCGTTCCCTTTTTCCTTTTCGTGCTGATCATTTGACTGTTTCACATCTTATTCTCTGTTGCTGTGTTCTTCACTGTCAGCATCAACTTCAGCACCTAAAAAAAGATGAGGAAACATGAAGGTTCAATATCCTGGGTCTTGCGTCTGCCTCTTTCACCTACTTTCTCTTCACTTTCAAGTCACCATTCACCATTATACCATAAAGGGCAGTTGCTCAGCTCAGAAGCAATGGGAGAAATACCTAATTAACAACTTTAAAAGGTACTTGGACAGGTACGTGGATAGGAGAGGTTTAGAGGGGTATATGCCAAACACAAGCAAATAGGACTCGCTTAAATAGGGATCTTGGTTGGCATGGAACAATTGGGCTGAAGGGCCTACTTCCGTGCTGTATGACTCTATGATTCTATGACCTCCTATGTATTTTTGTTTCTAAACTGACCCTTGGGAATGAACTCAATATCTTCACCCCATCACCATCCTCATCATTTCTCCTTTGAAGGACTATCTTCTACTTCAAGTCATAGTTGAGCCAAAGTTTCTTTGTGGCTCTTCCAGGATAAGGCCAATAATGTTGGGATCTGCATGCTCTGGCTTTTGATCCCATTCCTCCAATCCAATGTTGTGTAATTGAGACATCTTGTACACCACAGCCATTTACTTCCACCTTAGAAGTCAGTGGAAAGCTAAATCAAAAGGGGTGATAAGCCTATCCAATTCCTTCAGTTTCTTGCTGGCTAGTTTAGTTTGAAATGATTTCCTGCAGTATTTTACTACTTTTATTATAAATCTAAATATGTGGCAAACAAAATCACCTATAATTCTAAATACAGAAGAAGGAGGTCAAGGTTATTGGGTTTGTTAATAGACTCTGATTACTGAATTTGAACAGTGAGAGGAGACTTTGTATGCCTGTTATATAGGTTCCTATGACTGACATTATCTGTAACTCCAAATCAGAGAAATCTGGCACATGTGAGACTAAACAACCATAACAGAGATGTTCAGGATAAATGAATTATATACTTTGATTTATTTTACTTCCAGGCAGACTGAAACCAGCATGGAATATTTAATGAGTCTGGAGAATGGAATTACCCAACAGTATTGAACGGAAGAGTGAGTCAAATTCTCCCATTTAAGAAAATGAATTTTAGGCATCATGGGATCTGGATATACATATGCCCCTATTCATATAAGCTGTGGATGTCCTTGTGTTGTGGACCCACGTGTATCTGCACCAGATGGAAAACTGCCAAAAGGAAGTGAAAAGTAAGCTGAGTATGGCATCACTTTCATCCTGAGTGGGATGGCAAGTGAGCCACACTTGAAGGCATCAAGCACATGGGAGAAGCATCAGGAGTTTAAGACCCCAAACCACAGAGGGTGGTCAGAAACATTTATGGATGGTCAGAAATGATCAAGTCAATTATTCTTTTCCTGGAAAACACATAAAAATACTTCCTCCAGCAAAAGATGAATGTGGCATATCTTTTGCCCACCTTGTTTCAGTGTCCTCCATAATCCAAAGTCATTTTTGTCATTTACATCAACAAAACATCAGCAGCAATTCTTTTCAGGCCTCAATCTGCTCGAGTGATTTATTGTTGGTGGAAATGGAGAGCTTGAAAAAAAGATTTTCTACTTCTCCCGGGCAGTGTTTGACAGTTGTGGATGGCTGGCTATTTTTCATCTGATTTTAAACTCTTGACCTGTCAATGACTCATGAAAGGTTCTGGGTGGATGCAGGTGGGCCTCTGAAGCTGATAAGGAGAATCTGGGTATCTTTCACTGTCACAAAGAGGGGGAATCTAGTTCCAAGTAATAAAGGACTTCATACTGAAACTTCATTAATCTTGACATGCTTATGAGATTCTGAGCAGCTGAGTTCATTACATTCGCAAAAGGATTAGATTTTATCAAACTCTGCAACACATCAATACCTCAAAAAGAAATAATTAATACATACTTGACTGAGAGTGATATTTTTAAATTAGAAATAGCAGTTATATAAAGATTAGTGAGGTTATTCCAATTTCAAATGCCAGACTCTGTGGAATAAAACAGGGATTGAGTTCTGAGATTATTTTGGGTCTGGAGATAACTTGCAATGAATTGAAACACATGCAGCTGGAATCACAGAATTAAATTATCTACTGCAGCTAGATATTGTGATGGAAAATGGATCCGTCTGTTTGTTATGTCTATCTGGAGCATTTTATAGCCTTGATGGATTTTAGCATTATGCTTATTGACTGTTAACATTGCATTCTGACAGAGGCAAAGCCTCATTTGAACTTTGATATTTTATACAAATAAAGTCAATGGTTTTAATACCACAGAGGTCTTTTGTCTGTTATTTGGCTCTGCACATTTAGAGTGAGAAAGGACCGATTATTTAAAAGGAGGAAAACACGAGCATTTCAGATAAATTACTTCTCAAACTCTGATGTGAAGTTACTGCACAATTGTAGCTGCAGGACTTAGAATGACAGCGCACTTCTGTGGTTTGTTTAAGGTGCCACAAGAAGACAATATCTTTGTTTTAGTAATGCATCTTCTTCATTCTCCCCATCAGGATCTCCCAGTCCCACCATGAAAAACACATCCCTACCTACAACCAGAGCATCATTCTTGCGTGGCAGGGTGCCTGACTTTATGTTTCTATCTCACCAAGGAGATTTATCGAAGTTTTCAGTTGATTTTCAATCTGGACTCTGTGGCCACAGGGAATTTCAACTCATCTGACATTTGAACCAGCAAAACACAAGAACACAGGAGGAGGCCTGCTCTGATCATGTGTCAAAGTACTTAAGCAGTAAAAGGCATCCCATGATTCATGACCTTCTTCAGCCTCTGAGGTAAAAGAAAGCACAGAGTTCTCCATGGGCTCAGTTTTCAAACTGTCTGAAGTCAACTGAAACTCGGAACAGTGGATGGCTGAGGTGTTGTTTTCTTTAACTAGTTCAATATCTCCTCGAAAAAGTCCAGATGGATTTCAAATGATTTGCTGGTAACCTTCAACTAAAGTAGGAGCAGGAGTAAATCAAAAGGCCCCTCAAGCCAGCTCCACCATTCAATACGATCCTGACCGATCTTTGCTGGCCTCATCTCCTCTCCTCTGCCAGTTCCACATAACTGTCAATTTCTTGACATTTCAAAAATGTATCTATTTCCACCTTAAATATATCTAATGAGCTGGCCCCCACCACTCTCAGAGACTGAGAATTACAGAGATTCACTATCCTCCGAGAGGAGAAGCAACAAGCATGAACAGCAGGCACAGTATCCCAAGCAACTTCATTTTTTAATGTATTTTCCTATTCTAGATTTATTTCTGTTAATATTGATCTAATATTAGGCTACTGTAAGTGAGATAGATATGATGGTACCATTTACATAGGGCCAGCTGATTGTGCTACAATTTAGAGGGGGGCCTGGGAACTCCTCACTACAATGAAAGATGGAAGATAAATAAGATACCCATTGAAAACAGATGCTGGGATAATGATGCATGATTTGCATGTGCTGCCCCCGTCAAACAAAGATAGCAGACCCAATCTGTGCTCTTTGTACATATTTCTGAGTGCAGCCAGTACTTCTGCGAGAGTCACAATTGCACACATCTGGGAGGAACCAAGCACCACTTAAAGCCAGCCTGCACTGCTTAACTGGAATGTGCATTGTGGATGCTGGAGGCACTGACGTCAATTGGAATACATGAGAACATAAGCATGTAAGAAGTAAGACCAGGAATAAACCATTTGGTCCCTTAAGACTGCTTGGCCATTTTATAAGATTATGGTTGATTATCATGGTAAAATCAAATGAGGTTCTAGCATATAGGGCAATTCACATTAATACAGTAAATTAAGGTTCATCTTGGCCTCAGATCCACTTTCCTATCAATTCCACATAACTTCTGACTCTCCCATTGGGTGAGAATTTGAAAAAAACACAAAGATGTGAATGTGAAGTGGTGAAAAAACAGGGATGAGGATTTTCTAAGCGAGTTGTTGTCTAATCTGAGAGGCGATTTAATAGCATGGAGGTGATGAGTGAACAAGATGAGTTAGGACAGGAGCAGCAGCACTTTGGATGATCTCAGGCTTAAGGAGGACAAAACAACAGCCTAATCTTTTGACAATTCTAGCTCAACAAGTAAAAGTTGACTTTGTATTTGAATGTTTTGGGCATGGAGAACCTTTCAAATATTTATCTACATTGGATTTTCCCATGTATAAATTGATCCTGCATGTTATCAAGCATCAACATACAAATGTCTGAGAATAAGTTGTTCAGCAGCTCCAGGGAAGGGTTTTAAGACAAGCCACAAAAAAAGACCTGTGGGAGAACTGTATGGTGGAAAACACATACACACTGAGGCTTATGATACTGATTCAGACCATCTGAACTAGTTGTGGTAGATAAGCGTACAGTAGACTACTGGGATTTTACCAGACAAGGTTACAATTCACAAAACATAACAGTGAATGTGAATATAACATTGATTTCTTAGAGTGGGTTCAAATGCTTCTTTAATTGGGCAATTAGTGGCTCCTTAAGACATCTTCTTCTTTTTCATCACACTAATTACAGGCCTATTAAAGCAGTGCACTTTCAGTCACTCAAGATTCACCATACCACGGGGGACTGTGTTGCCCATGCGTGGCTCCTTTGTTCTGTACATCATTGTGACGGGAGCAATGACAGAAATGTTTTAAGGTATGTGAAAGGACTTTTTGTATCAATAAGCGTATCCACCAATTTGCAACATGTGCTGGTGTTTTAGTGTGAACTTGGAATTTTTAAGCCGGAGGACAAATTCTGTTTGACCCCTTTGCAAAGTCAAAATTCAGACCAGAAGTATGGGTGGAGATGGAAAAAAGTTGTTAGGATTGTACAAGTTCTAGTGAAATAATAAGAGGAAAGAATGATATGATTAACGGTTTGCCATTGAGGTGGCAGGTGATATGTGGAAGTGTCACTTTAAGTCAATTGATGATTAACTGTTTTGCTGGAAGTAAGTTCCATTGGATGTGGGAAAAGATTATACACCCAATCAATCTGATTGCTAGAGTATACTAATTTTTCTAGGCCAAAATTTTAATGTCCTTAATTCCATTTTACCTCAGATTATTCAAAATATCATCACAATTTCAACAACAAAAACATCTTTTCAAAATTTAACCTTCACAAACTCTCTTTCCTCTCATCCTAGTTTATACTAATCTTATAGGTTTATCAATATTACTTAATAAGCTATGTACTTTAGAAAGTTTCCCACTTAATATCTTTGCCTCTGCCCCATTGTGTTTGTGTTTCACTAATCTTTTTTTCACAGCTCACCTTGTCCGTCACTGTCACTTCAATATAATTTCCACAACACCACCAGAAAAGTAAACCAACAGTCACTCCCATTGTTGCTTGTAGACAGGGCTTCACATTCACAATCTTGCCTTCCCACTGTCTCTTAAAAGTTCATTGAACAGAGGATTATGTGCAGCTGTGGCATCAATGGGAGCAGTTTTTTTTAACCATCTGAAAAGTCAGACCTCAATCAATGACTGTTTTCAGCAGTTGGAAGAAGCTCAAAGACAGGTCAGAGTACTTCAAGGGATCACATAAATACTAAACTTGTACTTCACAAAATTCTTCTCTCTTGAACACAATAAACAACCAACTACGTTAAATGATACAAGCAACAGTGCAATTATTAATATAGATGAAGATATTTTCAGGAAGGATAAAGAATTTAGTTTATGCCATTGTTGCTGATAATATTCATTGGAATGTCTTTAAAGAAACAGGACTGATGCAGTGGAAGCTGCTTGTCCATATCATTAATAGCTCACTTGAGTTAGGGACTGCTCCCTTCGAGTTAAGGAAGGTTATGCAGTTCAATTTATTTTTACTTTAGACAAAGCAAAAAATGCTAACAGTAGTCCCATTAGCTTGGTGTCAGAAAGAAGAAGGTGCTTGTGGGAATTATTAGGTATCCACTGTGTCACTGAGACAGAGAAGGTCATTTCAGGGACATTTACTCCAGTTTGCAAGGAAAGAAAGACATTTCTTATATATCTGAGAGAATTTTGAGGAAGCCACAGAGTTGGAGGACTGCAGCAACCCAATAGATATTATCATATCTGCATTGTTTAAGGCATCACATAAAGTCAGGAATTAGTGATAATTTGCTTTGGTGGATTGTGAATAGACTGAATGGATGTTGATTAAAAATGGATCTTGATCAGCTTGGTGTCTGGTTACCAGTGCTGCTCCAAATACTAAATACCCCTACAACCTATAAGGAAAAGAATTAAAACCATTAGTAAAAGAATGAGATGTCAGTGTTTTAGTCATCCCATCTCTAAAGATCTGTAGATAATGTTTTATTATCATGGTGAGATCAAATGAGGTTCCAGAGTGTGGGATAATTCACTTTAATACAATGAATAAGGGTCTTTGAAGAAAACCTTTGTTAGAATATTGCATACACTTTTCATATCCCTCTGCTACCACTCATGGATCAATGGTAGCACACTTGCCCTGAATCAGATGGTTTAAATTTCATTCTTCCACTCCAGAGTTTGAGCACAATAATCCAGGCTGACATTACAGTGCAGGATTGGGGGGTGTGTGGAAACGTCAAAGGAGCCATCGTTCAGATACCTCTGCTCTTTCAGGTAGATGTAGAAGATCCTGTAGGATCAGTTTGGTTAAGAGCAATGGAGTTTTTGCAATGTCTTGAACAACGTTTAATTTTCAAGCAATATCATATGTTATATGGCTATTTGTGGGATCTTGCTGTGTTCAAATTTCCTGCTATGTTTCCTATATCTGACTACATGTCAGAAAGTAGTTCAATGGCTACAAGCTGTTTTGGGATGCCTGGAAGTGGAAAACCTCATAGAAACTTAATTATAGAGGCTTTGGGAAGAGTGAGGAGCAGGGATGGGGCTGGAAGGTTAATTTCAGTTATGGTTTAATGCTGCCCCACATATACAGATCCTTCCCAGGTTATGCACTCTTTACTTACGGACAGCCTGTACATATGAACAAGTGTTTGGGAAGCTGGTGGGATGGATTTGCTGGCTGCTGCAGGGCTGCAAGCATATTTTGCCAGATGGGAAAGAAATGGAGTATTTCTCTTCCCCCCCCACCACCCCCCCCCCCACCACTCGAGCTGCAACAATCGGACTCTGAGCAGAGCTGGGAGCGCAGAGCAGACTCGCTCACTCCCTCCCTCACTGAGTCTGGCTGGTGGCTGCTCTTCCCACGCCTGCACAGTCTCCCATCATTGTTGTTTCTGTCATCCTCTCCCACACACTTGTTCATTTCTAACTTGCAAAAAGTTCAGGTTACAAACAGTTCTCAGGAACTGAAAACTGTCGTAACCTGGGGACTACCTCTACCTGTACAACTTTGAGGGTGGTGAGTATATGGAACAAGCTGCCAGAGGAAGTGGTTGAGGCAGGTACAAAAGTATCATTTAAGATGCACTTGGATAGGTACATGGAGGAGTGGAGCTTTGAGGGATGTGGGCAGAACAGGAAGTTGGGTCTACCTGGATGGGCACCGTGGTCAGCATGGACTTGTTGGGCTGAAGGGCCTGTACCTGTGCTTTATTGGTCTATGACTCTAACGTTAATTTCCAGTGTTTAATAAAAAGGAAAGTCACATGGGCTTGACAGTGAATGCTTTGAGGCTCCGTTGAACTTGAATTTGCACCTGTATCTTATTTGAGAAATCTTCTGCCTGGTTGCTTATCAGGGTAGATGATGGATCTTTTCATAATCTATTTTTCACATTATAACCATTTGGAAACATTGTTAATTCCTTTCCCTTCAATTTTCCTCTTCCAAGATTTGCTCTTAGTGGACTTTGTATCAAACAGGAAAGAACATATACCTTGCTTTTCTTTAGTGACTCTGAAAATTTTTGAAATGTAGTTACACTTAAGAACTGCAATAGTTAATTTGAGCAGAGCAAGCCTCAACAGCATTGTGATGATGGTCTTGTAATCTGTTTCCAGTGATATTGGTTAAGGGATAAACATCAGCAAGGACACTGGAGGGAGGCTCCACTCTTCAAAGTGGTGCTGTGGGATTCTTTACTTCAACTTGCCTTTTGTTTATTTATTATTTGGGATCTGGTAATACGAGCATTATTGTCTGTTCTGAATTACCCCTGAGGAGCTGGTGGTGAGCTACCTTCTTGAAATGCTTCAGTCTTCCTGCTGAAGTGATTCTCAGTGGTGTAGGGGAGACAGTCCCAGGATCTAGAAGCAGCAACAGTGATTCATTTCCAAGTTAGGATGATGTGAGACTTGGAGGGTAATCTACAGGTGGTGGTATTCACTTGAACCTGCTGCCCCGGTCCTTCCTGCTGCTAAAGATCTTGGGTTTGGGAGGTGTTACTGGAGCAGTCTGGGTGAGTAATTGCAGTGCTTTATGTTGATGGCACACTTGGCAGCCATGGTGCACTGGTGGTAAGGAGAGTAGATGGTTAGGGTGATTGATGGAGTGCCAATTAAGCTGAATGCTTTTTCCCATGTGCTCCTAAGCTTATAGACTGTGATTGGTGCTACACTCATCCAGGTGAAGGGAGTATTCCATCAGAATCCTGTCTTGCACCTGGTAGATGGTGTAAAGACTTTGGGCTGTCAGGAGGTGAGTCAATGGCTAGAGGATACCTTCTGACCTTATCTTTTAGCCATGGCATTTTATATGGATTATTCACTTGAGTTTTTGGCCAATGCTGACCACCCCTGAATGTTGGTGTTGACTTGATGTCGCTAGAGCCTTTGAATGTCAAGGGTATCTTAGTTAGACTCCCTCATGTGGGAGGTAGTCAGGCATTCCTGTGTGTGAGTAATTTTTTTGCTTGCCACTCATCTGCCCACGCTTATTTATTGGCTAGATCATGCTGCATGTAGGCGTGGATTGTTACATCTGCTGAGGAGTTGCAGATGGAAACGAATATATGTCATTATTAGCAAACATCCCCACTTCTAGCCTTCTGATGGATGGAAGGTCATTGATGAAGCAGCTGAAGATGGTTGGGTCCAGGATGTTGCTGTTTGAGGAGCTACCATGGTGATATTATGGGCATGGGATAATTAACCTCCAGTAAACATACCTATATTCTTTGTGTGAGGTGTGACTCCCATTGACTTCAGTTTTGCCAAGGAGAGAGTACAAAAGAGGTTCACCAGGATATTGCCTGGATTGGAGAGCATTAGCTATAAGGAAAGGTAGGACAAACTTGGATTGTTTTCTCTGGAGTGTCAGAGGCTGAGGGGGGACCTGATAGAAGTGTATAACAGACAGAGATGCAAGACATTCTGCAGATGCTGGTATCTGGAGCAATACACAAGAAGCGCTGGAGGAACTCAGCAGGTCAGGCAGCATCCATGGAGGGAAGTAAACAGTCAATGTTTCAGGCTGAGGCCCTTCATCAGGACTGGAAAGGAAGAGGGCAGAAGCCAGAATAAGAAGGTGGGGGGAGGGGGAGGAGCACACTCAGGCAGGTGGTAGGTGAGTCCAGGTGAGAAGGGGAAGGTAGGTGGGTGGGGGATGGGGGGAGCTGTAATAAGCTGAGAAGTGAGAGGTAGAAGAGGCAGAGGGCTGGAAAAGAAGGAATCCAGTAGGAGAGGGCAGTGGACCATGGAATAAAGGATGGAGGAGATGGGCAGGTCATCAAGGGAGCCACAGGAATAAGGGAAGACAGAGGAATTGGGGGGAAGAAAAAGGAGTGGAGTTAGCAGAAGTTAGAGAAATTGATGTTGAGGCCATCAGGTTGGAGACTCCCGAGGCAGAATATGAGGTGTTGTTCCTCCATCCTGCGTCTGGCCTCAACATGGCAGTGGAGGAGGCCATGGGTAGACGTGTCAGTATGGGAGTGGGATGTGGAATTGAAGTGAGTGGCCACTGGGAGGTCCTGGCTGTTGCGGCAGACGGAGCGAAGGTGCTCGATGAAGCAAAGTATATAAAAGTTATGAGATGCATAGGTAGGGTAGATAGTCAGTCTTTTTCCCAGGGTGGAAATGTCAAATACTAGAGGGCATAAATTTAAGATAAGAGGGGGCAAGTTTTTGTTTAGAGTGGTAGGTACCTGGAGGGTGCGGCCAGGGGAAGTGATGGAGGCAGATACGATAGCAACATTTAAGAGGCACTTAACCAGGCACAAGGACAAGCATAGAATAGAGGGATATAGACTATGTGCAGGCAGACTGGATTAGTTTAGATTGGCATCATGGTCAGCACAGGCATGATGGGCCGAAGGGTCTGTTCCTGCGCTGTACTTTTCTATGTTCTATGTAATGCACCAGATGGAGTCACCCTCACCTTACCTCTAAAATTCAGCTGTTTGATCCATGTCTGGATTAAGGTCAGGATGACGTCTGGATCCAAGTGATCCTGGTGAAACTGGGTGTTAGTTGGATCCAGGCCCACAGCAATCATGTGCCATCTGTAGGAACGTACCTCTGATGGTTATTCAGTAAACACTAGGAAGTCAGCCTAGATTGTTGTGCTCATATCTCTGGAGCAGCACTTGAAGCCACAACCCTCTGACACAGAGCTGAGACTGACACTTGGCTGACAGTTGCCTACAGCAAATGAAGACAGTGTTGTCACCAATTATTTTGTAATGAATAGTTTTCTCTCTGTAATTATCACTGGATTTACATGCAAGAATAGAACATAAAGTGGAATTATATTAATATGCAATGGACAGCAAGAGTGAATTCAGGTCAAGTAACTTGGAATGTTAGAATTCACCTTTCCTATAAATCAGGCTCAAATATTCCCTGTCCCAAATTATCCTCTGCTTAGTTAATGAAGCATATTGTAGAAGGTCAAGAGTAAGGAGATTTGCTTCAGGAAGAGCTTGAGTTTATACATTGCCCTTCACAATCTTAGGACATCACAAAGAGCTCCACAGTCACTGACCTAAAGGCATTACTCCTGTCTAGTATGTTCAAATATTACTGTAGAAAATAGTACATAGAACAGTACAGCACAGTACAGGCCCTTCAGCCCACAATGTTGTGCAGACCTATACAAACCTACCCTATGATTGATCTCACCCTTACCTCATACACAGTCCATAACCCTCAATTTTTCTTACATCCATGCGCCTATCTAAGTTTTTAAAATGTCCCTATTGTATCAGCCTCTACCACCACCCCCGGCAGTGTGTGACAGGCACCCATCACTCTCTATGGGGGGGGGTGGGGGTGGGGAACTCTACCTCTGACATCTCCCCTGTACTTTCCTCCTCTGACCTTAAACTGATGTCCTCTGGTATTGACCATTGCTGCCCTGGAGAAAAGGTGCTGGCTGTCCACTCTATCGATTTCCCCTCATAATCTTGTACTCCTCTATCAAGTTGCCTCTCATCCTGCGTTGCTCCAAAGAGAAAAGTCCTGGCTCACTCAACCTTTCCTCATTATACATGTTCTCTAATCCAGGCAGCATCCTGGTAAATCTCCTCTGCACCCTCTCTAAAACTTCCACATCCTTCCCCTAATGAGGTGACCAGAACTGAACACAATACTCTAAGTGTGGTCTAAGCAGAGTTTTATAGAGCTGCAACATTACCTTGCAGCTCTTGAGCTCAATTCCCTGACTAATGAAGGCCAACACACCATAGGCCTACTTAACAACCCTATCAACTTGCGTGGCAACCTTGGGGGATCTATGAACTTGACCCCAAGATCCCCCTGTTCCTGCACAGTGCTCAGAACCCTGCCATTAACCTTGTACTCCACCTTCAAGTTCATTCTTCCAAAGTGTATCACTTCACACTTTTCCAGATTAAACTCCGTCTGCCACTTCTCTGCCCAACCCTGCATCCTGTCTATATTCTGTTGTAACCTACGACAACCTTCTACGCTACCCACAACCCCTCCAACCTTTGCGTCATCGGCAAACTTACTAACCCATAGCTGATGGGAAATTTAAGTTCAATTAATTAAATGTGTCCAGGATTCAAAGAAAACTGGTATTACTAATGGTGACCATGGAATTACCAGTTTGTACTAAAAATCCATCTCATTCACTGATTTCCTCTGGTTAAAGAAAATTTCCATCCTTGCCTAATCTTGCCTCTGTGACTCCAGGCCACAGCAATGTGGTCGACTCTTAACTGACCTCTGAAATGGGTCACAGTTCAAGAGAAACTAAGGATAGGCAATAAGTGTTAGCCTTGCCAGCGACCATCACATGCAGTGAATGGATTAAAGCTGTGGCAATCTCCTTTTAATTCTGTTGCTTCAGGAATAAGATGAAAAATCCAGTGATTATCTTTTTGCTGAGCCAGATGGAAATTAGCCAATACCCTTCTCTACTTTATATATTTTTGTGTGGTCCATATTATAATTGGCTCTAAAATGCCCCAGCTCATCCCAAGGTCCTGAAATTACTGCAAAAATAGCAACTTTGAAATAAAACCAGAAAACGATGGAAATTCTTAGAAGGTTAGGCAGACGGAATTGTCGATTCTGATGAAAAGTGATTGCACTGAAAATGAACTGTTTCTCTCTCTGCAGGTACTGTTCAGTCTCCAAGCATTTCGGCACTTTCTGTTTTTATTTCAGATTTCCAGCATCTGCAGTATGTTGCTATTGGGATAAATGTGCGTTTGTTTGTTTGTATTGGAAATGAACACTTTGTCCATCTATCTTTAAGGCACTGACTGCCTTTAACCATAACCATGGTTTACCCACCATGAAACAACTTTGGTAAATTGGTTTATTATTGTTGAAGTACAGTGAAAACCTTGTTGTGCATGACTTCTATACAGATAATTTCATCACATCAGTATTTGAGGTAGTACAAGGGAAAAGCAATAACAGAATGCAGAATAAAATGTTACAGTTACGGAGAAAATCCACTGCAGGCAGACAATAAGATGCAAGGCGATAATGAGGTGGATTGTGAGGTCAAGAGTCCATTTTATTGTACAAAGGGATTGGTCAATAGTCTTATAGCAACAGGATAGTTGCTGTCCTTGAGCCTGGTGGTACATGCTATCAGGATTTTGTATCTTCTGCCCGATGGGAGGGGTGAGAGAAGGGAGAATGTCTGGGGTGGGTGGGGTCTTAGATTATGTTGGCTGCTTTTCCAAGGCAGCAAAGTCCATGGAGGGGAGTCTGGTTTCCATGATGTGCTGAGCTGTGTCCACAACTCTCTGCAGTTTCTTGCCGTCACGCGCAGAGCAGTTGCATACCAAGCCGAGAAGCATCTGGATAGGATGCTTTCTTTGGTGCATCAATAAGAATTGGTGAGGGTCAAAGAGGACATGCCAAATTTCTTTAGCTTCCTGGGGAAGTAGAGGTGCTGGTACACTTTCTTGGCTGTGGTGTCCACGTGGTTGATGTTCACTTCTAGATACTTGAAGCTCTCAGCCCTCTCGACCTCAACACCATTGATGTAAACAGGAGCATGTGCACCGCCCCCCTTCCTGAAGACAATAAGCAGCTCTCTTGTTTTACTGACATTGAGGGAAAAGTTGTTGTCATGACTTAGTAAGCTATCTATCATAAAGTATTTTTTTTTCTGCTGTATTTCTTACTTTCCTTCTGTGCAAGTATATCAATATCAAGCGTTTATCATTAATTTCTGCATCTAGTCTTTTCATCTAGCTCATGGCATCCTGAAAGTTCAAGGACTGAATGAACACACTGTTGCAGGATTTGATCTCCTTTACTTTGCTACTTGTACTTTCTTGTTCACTTGATCTTAAGGCCAAAATGCATCACCAATTTTGTATTAGGCTTGCTCGGTTCTGAAGTTTGTTCCTGTGAAGTGACTGTGCCGTGACATTACATGTCTAGTTTAAAAACAGTTCTGTCATTCATCTTGAGTTGACAATCCATCTTCTGGCAGAACAACATCCATAAAAAATTCATTCAGTCACTTTGACACTCGATGAACATCCTTAGCTTGTCTGGTGAGAGTAGTTTTATTTTGCATATCTCAGCTAAACAGTTTTACGTTTTACATCAGAGACAATGTGTAGTTTTCTTTCTTGTACATAATGGTCAGTGTACCCACATTCTGATATTCATTGTGGACCACACACTACTGATTATTTTTCTCTGCCACAGTATAATAAGAACATTGGACTGGGGATAGGCCAATTATGGACTGGGGATAGGCCAATTAGCCCCTGGAGACTTCCTGGATTGCTCTCCCTATCTGTACATCAATAATTCCAGGCCACAGACTCAATTCTGGAAGGTGGGATTAGGCAAGATAACTTTTTTTAGAGCAGAATAAACAAAATGGGCTGAACATCCATCTTTTGTGTTGCAAATTTCCTATGATTCCCAGTTCTAATTTCCGATCCTAATTACCCTTGAAAAGGTGTTAGTGAGTCACCTTCTAGAATGATTGCAATCCGTATGGTGAAGCTACTCCTACAGTGCTTTAGATAGGTTGTTCCAGGATTTTGATTCAATGACAATGAAGAGAGAGTGAAATATTTCCAAGTTGGAACAGTGTGTGACTTGGAGGGGAACTTGCTTCTATCGGCAATCCCATGTATTGGTGCACCTGTCCTTCTCGGACATGGATGCAATGAGTGGCAGAAGATTCTGCAGATGCTGGAATCTGGAGCAACAAACAATCTGCTGGAGGAACTCAGGATGAGCAGCAGGTTCCTCCAGCAGATTGCTTGTTGCATAAATTCAATGAGTTTGAAGAATTAATGCAGTGCATTTTGTAGATGGTAGAAACTGAAACTATGTTGTGCTAGTGGTGGAGGGACTGAATTTTTAAGTTCATGTACAATGCACCAATGAAGAAGCTTGTTTTGTCCTGGATGGTGTTGAGCTTCTTGAGTGTTGTTGTAGCTCTACTCATACAAGTACATAGAGAATATCTCATCACATTCCTGGCTTACTCCTCATTGTGGAAAGGCTTGGGGAGTCACAAGATGAGTCACTCAGTGCAAAAGACCCAGCTTCTGCTCTGCACGGTGGTGCATCTCCAGCTACCCAGGTTCAATCTTAACCTCTGTGCTGTCTGTGTGGTGTTTTCCCTGTGACCACATGGGTTCCCCCCAGGTACTCTGGGTTCCCCCCAGGTACTCTGGCTTCCTCCCATGTCCCAAAGCCATGCAAGTTGGTAGATCAATTAGCCACTGTAAACTGCCCCGAGTATGTAGGTGAGTGGTGGAATCTGGAGGGAATTGATAATAATGTGAGGGACTAATATGGGACGATTATAGGGTTAGTGTAAATGGTTCTCAGCTGTTGGTGTGGACTCAGTGTGCTGAAGGGCTTGTTTCTGTGCTGTATGACTCTTCAGCCATGAAATCTAAAAAGAAATTGGCTGCCCAACTCTTGCCTGGGTTCTGTAGTAGAAGTTTTTTCTGATTTCCAATTCTAATTACGATTGTTTCTGCAGCAACATTTGGGATAATGTACTGCCGTCCGGAATAGAACTGTTGTGCTTCAGGAGCTTATTTGTCAAGTGAAAACCACGTCTGGACCCAATGTGACAATATAGAGCTCGATGTAAAATACTTCAACTTGAGACTGAGGCTTTGGTAATTAGTGTCAGGGAAATTGATTGGGTTGTGCTAAAACTAACACACTAGATCTGAGGTCAGAACAGCAAATGGATTCAGTATAAATGGCTATGCCTCATTTAATCTCTTCCAATGGCAGTTACCAAGGGGAAGACCATCAGTCTTTACACAAAGAATAGCTTACTTCTGATGATAGTCTTTAAACACCGTAAGAAACACTTCCGATGCAGAGTATTAATATTTGGCTCAGAATCGAAAACAGAAGGATGAAACTGACCATTTTTCAAGGATTCTTTTTATACAGGATCTTTCTATCTGTGCATAAATGCAACGTACTTTCACAAAGGCAGTGCTGTTGGAAGTTTGTATTTCTGCTAGTGATTATTATCAGGAAAACAAACTACCAGCTGCCTCTGACGTCACGTTATGGTCATGAGGCTTGATTCTTGGTATGAAGATCTCATTGAATATTGGTGTTCCTCACTGTAGTTTATTGGAGTCAATGAAGGTGGGGCAGGATATGTTAGGGCTGCCCTTGGAAATGTTGGTGACCTAGATCAGCCTCTTTGTGAAATTGGAGTTACTATAAAGGAGAATGTGGCATGGTGATGCGGCTAGTGGAACCGCTGCCTCATAGTTTCAGTCACCTAGTTCCAGTTGCACATGTGACTGGAGCTTCTGGTTTCTTCCAGGAACTGATGAGATTGCCCCCTTGGAAACTAGCATGGACCTAATGAGTTGAATGTTACCCTCTGTCTCCATTATAGGAATAAAATAAGATATAAATATGAAGTTTAAGCACCATTTAATATAAGAAATAGAGTAGCCAGTGTATGTACAACCAGACCCCACAAATAGCCACATAAGAAAAATCAGGTAGCCTGATATAGAAATATTGAATGGGAGATAAAACTGACCAGGTAGCTAAAGATACCTCCTCTTTACTACTTGAAATTCTGCCACTGGATCTTTCTTTTGACCTAAGAGGACTTGTGGGTTTAATCTTTCCTCTGAAAGACAGAATCTTTGACAATACAGCACACCCTTAAACTTCATGCACTGATGATCAGCTCATCTGGATGATATTGCAAACATAACTAATCAACTGGCCAGGCCTACTAGACTTGGATTTGTATGGCTGGATAATTTTTCCACTGTTTAATTAATCATAGATTTGCAGTGCTGTTGTGGAACAGAAGGAATTTAAACATGGCAACTCTTGGAGAGGCACACATGCATATCCATAACTTATGGGATAAATATGTGCATGCACACCCTTAGCACAATTGTATATGTCCTTTTACATTATTGAGTGGGGCTTGGTCACTCATTGCCCTATATTCTGTACATCCCTGATGTTTCCCAGCAACGCTATTTGATGCTTATAACCTTACTGTAGGTGCTTGTATTTATAGAGAAACAAAGGACCCTTCCCCTGACCTGAAACATTGACTGCCTGCTCTTCTCCATGGATGCTGCCTGGCCTGCTGAGTTCCTACAGCATCAGTGTTTTTCACGCTTGTATTGATAACAAGGGAGAGAATGCATACTGAAATGACAAATAAGTATTTGCCATCGGTTTTGAATGTCGAGGAAATCTTTGTTAACTCTGGAAAATGACAGTGTTTCTTCTAAAACCTTGTGTTAAATTAATAAACTTTAAAATGCCTTTAAAACTTCTGCACATTCTACAGATAGTTTGACAAAGTCCTTCAACTGAAGAAAAAATTTCCTGTGCTCACACAATGTCATCGTTTGACAGTGCATCCCAAATGGATCACAGCTTGTTGTACAATCATGAATTCCTTTTCATAACTTCCATGTTTTTGACATTTCTGCAACATCAAGTATTCTGCACCAGAAGGATAGTTTTTACCAACCTCAGTTGAAAAATCCAGATCGAAGGCTCTGCAAAATGTTGAAAAAATATTTTTGAACTAACTCTCCATTAAATCACCTGGAAAAATGGGTCAGTCAGCCTGAAATATGACCATTTTAAAATAAAATGACTCTTAGCTATGTCATGCAAACACCTTGCAGCAGAAACTCTGCAGCTGCCTACTCCATCATTGCAAATTTGTTCTAATTCTCTTCCTCTTTCTCTGCTCCCCCAAAGCAGTGAACTAATACTACCTGAACATAAAGGCTGTCAATCTGCTCTCACATTGATTCTGTGCCAGCTATGAATTAAGAGTAATCTAATGCAGTTATTTTTACCAAATTTACCTAATGCACTTCTGTAAAGAATTATTGTGAGCAGAAATTCGAGGCAGATAATTGATCTATTTTTTTAATGCTAATGCCCTGACATAGCCCTTCTTTCTCCTCATCTACCCAGTTTCTCTGACACCCACCCTACAAATCTGCAGCCCCTTATAAACCCTGTTTCTTCCACTACTCCACCTGCCCATTACCCACACACTCCTTCCACTGCGTCCTCTCCTCGCACTGTTCCCATCTGACCAGCCCACCTTCCTTATTTGTTTCCATGCTCCACCTTCCTTTCCATCATCTGCAGCCCTCTGTTGCCGGCACCTACCATCTCCCAATCTCTGTCGCCATTTCACTCTTCCCCCCTCCATCTGCCTATCACGCCTGCTCACCTGGATCCACCTATTGCTTGCTGACTCTTGCTCCATCCCTTCCCCTCAGCGTTATATAGTGGCCAGCTCCACTTCATCTTTCAGTCCAGATGAAAAGTTTTGACCCAAACATCAACTGTCCACCTCCCTGCACAGATTCTGCCTGACCCACTGAACTCCTCCAACAGTTTGTTTGTTGCTCAAGATTCCAGCGTCTGCATTCTCTAGAGTCTCCCTAGCTTGTTAGTCCTGATTTTTTTTTTCCCCTGTCCAGTCCTTCCATTTCCCAGATGGCGGGGTGGTAGTGTTTTAAAAAGTATGTAGGTGAGCAGTTGAAATGCCAAGGTTTAGAAGGCTTATGGACCAAGTATATAAAATTGAGAGGCATAAATAAGGTAGAGTCTTTTTCCCATGGTGGAAATGTCAAATACTAGAGGGCATAGCTTGAAGGTGAGAGGGCGAAAGTTTAAGGGAGATTTAAGAGGCAATTTTTTTTACATGGAGTGGTAGGTTCCAGAACACGCTGTCGGGAGGTGATGGAAGTAGATGCAATAGCAATATTTAGGAGGCATTTAAACAGACACGTGCAAGCAGATGTACAGTTTAAGTTGGCATCATGGAAGGGCCTGTTCCTTTGCTGTTCTATGTTTTATTTTCAATGTTCAAGTGTTAGGATTAGTAAAGATGGCTACTTGATGGTCAGCATGGACATGGTGGGCCAAAGGGCCTCTTTCCGTGCTGTATTGACTCTATAAGTCTGACATCAACCCTTCAACATTTGTCAAAGACCAAAGTATGAGATATTTAAAGAAGGGAACCTCTGACACCAGAGATCAACCTGAAGGGATATTCGACCTGAAGATACAGGACCAGATCTAGTTAGGTGAGAGGCTAATTTTCTCCATAATTATATTCTATGATAAAGTGAAGACATAACTTTGTTGAGATAAGGCACCATTGTTGTAATTGATCAGCCATTTGTACACAGGAGGTCCTTAACGTGGCCAGTGGCATGAAGTGTGATATGGACTATTAAGGAAACTTGCACACCTTTATTTTATTGCTGCAAATTTCCCAGTGTAAATCTTATCAGTTTCAGATTCTGAGTTTTAAATACATTTGAATGAGTGGAGTGCAATAATGGGGTAAGCTTGTACTATTTTGACAATTTTGCAGATAATCTTGGAGTCAAAGAAAATGACTTGAGAGTGTTCCAGTGTTGTAAGATTTAAGCCACTGTTAAGCAAGTCTCTTGTACTTTCTCCATTGACACTCCATCTCCTGCTCAGCATGTAACTAAAAGTAACATGGTGTAATAGCACCCCGTTATGGCTGGAGGATTCATCTCCTGATCTGTACTTGGTGACCTTTCAAGTCCTCCCCAGGTTACAGGGTTCCATTCCTGTGAACTGATCGTAACCTGTGCACTGTGCAAATTGGGAATGTGGCCATGAACCACGTTCCTAAGTGGCAGAAGATGCCTGCAGTCCCCCAACAGCTGTCAAATCCATCCTGCCGGACTCCCAAATGCTCGTTCATATGTACGGGCTGTACATAAGTCGGGTGTTCATAACCTGGGGAGGACCTGTATTAACACATGATATGCAGCCCTGTAAAATATTGCACGTAGGAAAAACTTAAACTTAAACAGGTATCATATGTTATGATACCTGTTATGAGATGTGAAAGTTTTAGATTGTACCTCAAGACACTGTTGTCTTGGATTTGAGAAACTGTGTTCAGTTCTGGTTGCCTCACTTTAGAGAGGGTGCAGAGGAGATTTACCAAGATGGTGCCTGGATTGGAGAGCATGTCTTATGAGGATAGGTTGAGCAAGCTAGGGCTTTTCTCTTTAGAGCAAAGGAGGATGAGAAGGAAGGACTTGATAGAGGTGTACAAGATGATAAGAGGCATAGATTGAGTGGACTGTCAGAGACTTTTTCCCAGAGCGAAAATGGCTAACACGAGGGGGCATAATTTTAAGGTGATTGGAGGGAGGTACGGGGGGATGTCGGAGGTAAGTTTCTTTTTACAGAGTGGTGGGTGTGTGGAACATATTGCTGGCAGAGGTGGTGGAGGCAGATACAGTAGGGACATTAAGATACTCTTAGATAGGCACATGAATGATGGAAAAACGGAGGGCTCTGTGGGAGGGATAGATAGATATTAGAGTAGGAAAAAATGTTGGCACAATATCGTGGGCCAAAGGGCCTGTACTCTGCTGTATTGTTCTATGGTCTGCAGTTTATGACATATCAAGATCACAAATGAATTGCAGCCTTGCAAGTCCCTGTGATAGATCCAGGAGTTAACCAATTATTTCCTTGATTATCAATAGGATGTATACCAAACACTGATCTGGTAATGTTTGAAAGAGAAATCTTTGTTCACCTAGGTGAAGCAATCATTGCAGTAAAACGAGTTGACATGAAGGATGTAGCGAAGGGTGGGAGGTGAGGGTGTAAAGGTGAGGGAATTTACAGTTAAACAGAAGCCTGTCTATGGAGAAAAATGTGATTCTTTTGTTAAGGAGGCTCGGTTTCAAAATTGGTCCCAATTCATGAATCTCATCCATCTTCCTGAGGCTACTTACACTGGAGGATTCTGTCACATGAAATCCAGCTCTGACATTCATTCGTTCTTGGAATGAGCTGTGTAGACTTGGTCCATTTTTCTCTGGAGGTTATCATACGCAGCTCATTCACTTGCATTAGCCATGCACTGACGTTACTATATTGCTGCATTCCAACAGCTTCTCCTTGCACATTTATGACCTTTGACACCACTGAGACAAGTAGCTCACAAATTTCCTTTAAATGTTTTCTCAGCTCCCTGTCTGTTTCCCAGTGATTATTTCCCCTGCAGCTTATTGGTATTTTTGTGTTTCCATCTTTCTTAATTTAGCTCTTGGATGCAATGTAAATGCAATTGTTTCAGTTATATTCATGGAATGGGTGCATCACTTGAACAGGGTGTGGGGGTTGGCTTGAGCCCTTCAATTCCTGGATTATAAAGTACTCAAGCCTCAATAGCTACATCAAGCCTTGATGTTATCCACAACAATTAAAAATCCTCAATGTGCAAGGAAAACAGCTATTTTCATTTAAATAGCTTGAAATCAAAATCATTGCATTTCTCTAGGTACTCATTAAGAAAGAAGTTCAAATACAGTGGATTTTCCCTGATGTCTGTCAGACTCCTCCTACACCATCTTCATTCAGTAGCTGAAGAGCTGCTTCCTGAATTGTAGTGTGGAATCTGTCCAAGAGGCACAGTGGACATGTTCTCCACTGTGTAACACCTCCAAGAGAAATGCAGGGAGCAGCACTAACTACTATATGTGGCCTTTCTCATCATCAAAGTTAAAATCCTCCAAATCAACAGGCAGAACAAGTGAATCAATGTTGGCCTCCTTACCAAGGCCAAGATTAAGGCCCTAGCTCCCTCAGTTGGGTCTGTTGAGCAGGCTATGTCATTTGCATCCCAAACCAGGCATCTCATTTCAAGCTCTGACACAGGAAAGGAATACCAGATGGACAGCGGAAACAATTCAAGGATGTATCAAAATCTCTTTGGGAAATTGCATCCTCCCTACTGATTCCTGGAATCCTGGGCCCATGGAGGGAAAGTGGGGAGGTGGGGGGGCGACATATGTCTGGTGGTGAAATCTTGTAATTTTTACCACCTTCAGTGGGATTCCCCTGCCAGATGCATCTTTCTCTCCACTCTCCTTTCAGCAGCACTTGCTCACCAACAACCTTTGCAGTATGTAAAGGCATTTTATACTTGCACAAACATTCTTTCGTGTATGTGTATTGGAAAGGCCAGTGGTGTCACAGAGCAGAATAATAAGAGTCATGTTCCGGCAACACTATTGCAGTGTGCTTGCCTTCACCCCAAATTAGCTGTTTCAAGCTGTCAGCTAGAAGTGATCCCATAGCAACAACAAATGGTGACTGAAACAGAATGGTAAGTGGACAGGTTTTGTCCTGTTGGGTTCTTTGTGTAACCTCGCGTGTGAGGAATTGACTGGAGTTACAAACTCAGGAGCTTGGCTCAGCATGACTGCTTGGTGTAAGGTCCTCCTAAGGCTGATCTGGAGCTCTCCACTGATTGTTTTTACTATCCAGAGAATAATTGATCGCATTGCGCTTTGTTTAATGAGGTAGCAGCCTTCATGCAATAGTTACCTTTTTGGAGTCAATACTAAATATGCTACAAATATCTTTATCTCCTAATATTTAGGAATAATTCATTAGATAATGAGGGTGGAATTCAACTTTAGATGGAAGTGCAAAATGCATAACATTTTTTCTGTTGGTGATCATAAGCCTTACTCAATATCCAGTTCCACTGAAGTAAATGAAGTCCATTTTGCACAATGCATGGCTCAAATTTCAGCCATGAGTCTCTGTTTATGGGAGTTACTATTATTCACACAGCTTAAGCAGAACACTGTATTAAAAGTGTACCTGACGTGAGGCAAACATCAAATTCCACCCCATAATGTAATTGATTCCATCTTATCTCAAGGTCTGCATTTTGGTACATTGTTCAGCTCTTGTCAAACAAAGAATGAATTAAATAACATCTTCACAGTAACTACTAACAAGCCTCAGGTTGTATACTTGTTATATTTTCTGGAAACCCTTCCTTCCTTTTCTGGCAGCTGCAAAACTAATTAATTGCTACAAAGGGATAGAGAATTAATAAAATATATTTTATTAATGAAGTACCACCCTGAGAGATCTTGCATACTACATTCAAATTATTTTTTCAACTATTCCTGTTAATAACTCTCTTTAAAGCAGAAGGATTGTTGAAGTTTTGTGCTAGAGAGCCTGCAGTAACCCTGTGTAGTTTTGGAGTTCCTTTTGATGTTGTTCTTTCATATGTTGCTAATCTTTGAACTGTATGGTTTTCTAAGGAAGTTTGGGGAATGATTGTATCATAGAGTTGTACAGAGAAATATGCTCTTTGAGTCAGCACTGGCTATCAAACACCCATTTACAGTAATCTTTCACTAATCTCATTTAATTCGTCCAACATTCCCATCAGATTCCCCAATTTCTACTACTGACCTATGCATTGGGGGGATTTTACAGTGGTTAATTAACCTATCAACCTGGATGTCTAAGATGTAGGAGAAAACCAGAGCACTTGGAGGAAATCCATGTGGTCACAGGGTGAATGTGCAAACTCCACGCAGATGGCAATGGATGTCAGGAGTGAATCTGGGACAAATGGTTACCATTCAATGGCATCACTGTGGGTCAGGAGTCACATACATTCCGAATGGAATGAGGTCAACTGATTTCTTTCCCTAAAGGATGTTAATGTGCTAAATGTATTTTAAAATAAATCCAGTTTTAAGGTCATCATTGTTGATCTTAACATTATATTCCAGATTTTATGCAATTAAGTTAAAATTCACCCATTCTAGATCAATAGTTCATACAACCAGTTATACAACCATGATGTGCTCCTCAGTTTTGCCAACCTGTACCTAAGGGCTCTGGATTTGGCTGAACAGTGGAGGTCTCACTGAGAGTAAGAGTACTACACAATGAGCCAACACATTCCCTCCTGTTAATGGCAGGATTCTTAGTAGTGTGGAGGAACAGAGGGATCCTGGGGTCCAAGTCCATAGATCCCTCAAAGTTTCCACGCAAGGTGATAGGGTGATTAAGAAGGCGTACGGTGTGTTGGCCTTCATTAGTCAGGGGATTGAGTTCAAGAGCAGTGAGGTAATACTGCAGATCTATAAAACTTTGGTTAGACCACAGCTAGAGTACTGTGTTCAGTTCTGGTTGCCTCATTATAGGAAGGATGTGGAAGCTTTAGAGAAGGTGCAGAGGAGACTTGCCAGGATGCTGTCTGGATTAGAGAGCATATCTCATGAGGAAAGGTTGAGTGAGCTAGGGCTGTCCTCTTTGGAGCGTAGGAGGATGAGAGGCAACTTGATAGAGGTGTATAAGATTATGAGAGGCATAAATAGAGTGGACAGCCAGCACATTTTCCCCAGGGCAGTAATAGTCAATACCAGAGGACATCCGTTTAAGGTCAGAGGAGGAACGTTTAGGGGAGAAGTCAGAGGTCGGGTTTTTACACAGAGAGTGGTGGGTGCCTGGAATGCACTGCTGGGGGTGGTGGGAGAGGCTGATACAATAGGGAAATTTAAAAGACTCTTAGATAGGCACATGGATGTAAGAAAAATGGAGGGTTATGGACTGTGTATGAGGGAAGGGTTAGATCGATCATAGAGTAGTTTTGTATAGGTCGGCACAACATTGTGGGCTGTACTATTCTATGTTCAGTCTATATATCTTTCCACAGCTTCAGTGAGAAGCTCCAAGATACTGGGATCAGTTTCTGCATGTATCAGACCCCTGGTGAGACCATAACAAAGCCAGAAAACCCCATGAATTAAAACAATTGGTGCAAGGTTGAAAAGCTGTCAATATATTTGAAAATATTGGTAAAGCCTCTGGTGCAAGTGGAGATATTGGCAATAAATTCAACAAACCATCAGTCAGGGAAGTGGGTCGGGAAGCAGCCTGTATGGAGTGAAGTGCAAAACTAATTGAAGTTATAAACCAGAGGGCAATATTTTCTAATGCAATGCAGATCAGATTAAGTTGAGACTTTGTGTTACGAACCAGCAACAAAAGAAAGACACTGAGTCATGATTCAGTGTTTAAAAACTACGTTATTAATAACTACTTATGATAATAAGAAAAATAAAAGTTAGAATGTTAGAAGTAAAAATGTTAAACCTTGAACATTAACCCCAAAACTAAACTCGTCGTGTGTGTGTGGCAAAGTCCCAAATTCCAAGTCCCAAATTAAAGTTCAGTTCAACAAGCCATAAGGTGAAACATGAGCAAAGGCTTCTTCAACGACCACCGTTGTCTGAAGATAAGATGTAGATGTAGAGAGAAAATAGAGTAATTATGAAATCCAAATGTTCCACAATGGAACCCAAATGACACCTCAGTGTTTACTCGGTAGTGACTTCCTCACCCCGAAAAGCATCCGAATCGTGGCCGTCCACACAAATACCTGTTTCCCTCCACAAGTTAACGACAAAGTGGACTCCACCGGATTACTCCAAATAATCCATACACGGATTGTAGCGACAGACACAGTTATTGTTTCTCATCCATCAGTAGAGAAACTAGCAGGCTGGTGTCTCTCTCTCTTCTCTGACTGACTCCTTCAACAACGTCCTTTATCTTCTATTGACGTAAGCATGCCGCAGGCACATGTACACGCACACGCACACACACACACACAATGCCCTATCTTAAAGGGACATTCACCAATAGTAACCTAGTCCGTAACACTTTGTGTAGAAGTAATTACTTTAACAATAGTTCTAACACATTATGACCAATGGAGCACAATGAGCCAATGGCGGAACAATCTCAACTATTGACAGGCAGAACCAAGTGATTGTGCAGATGCAGGGTTTTGACCCAAAACATTGACAATTCCTTTTCTCCTACAGATGCTGCTCAATCCATTGAGTTCCTCCAGCAGACTGTTTGTTGTTCCAGATTCTGGCATCCTCAGTCTCTTGTGCCTCCACAACTAAGTGGTTAACTTGCCACAGCTTTACGACTGTTTCTAATGGTCCCAAATACACAACAGCCATCTGCCCCATGACCAAGTAACCCATTGCCATTTCTCTTCCAACCTGACGTCAGAAACCAGCTTTTACTCAACCACTGGACTCCTCACAAATGAAGTTTGTAATGTGCCTGAACATTTTAAGATGTACTTGTTGACAGAATACAGACATTTCTGGCACTTGTTGTCTCTCCGTAATTGCCTCTGAACTGATGAGGCTGTTAAGAACCAAACCAGAGTTACTTTGGTGGCTCTGAGTTACATTTATGCTAGAGCAGGGAAGGATAGCAAACTTTCCTCTCTGAAAGCATTGTGGAAGCAGATGGATTCTTATAAGAACCTGGTAATTTCATGGTTACATTACTGAGATTAGTTTAGCTTTTTTTCCATAAATTCCATATTTATTTAATTTCTTGAATTTAAATTTCATAGCTGTCATGTTGGGATTGAACTCGTGCCCCTTGATCAATGGTCTAGAACAATTATCCCCCTAACTTAATCACTGTTCTACTGTATTGATTGAGCTAAATTTAGTTTTATAAGCAGTATGTAGTTTGGATGCCTTCAATGGTTGTTGTCTTTGGGACAATGTAAGGGGTGCGTTTCTGCTTCCTACCCTTTGGAAGAAGGAAGGGAAGTGAATAGCTGGTGCATATCAGTGTCCATACTCAAAGGAAGGAGGTACCCAGTAACATCTTGGGTAAACAGCACATTTAATACACGTTCTTGGTACTTAATAGAAGGTTATCAATAAGAAAATAAGTCGCAGAAATAAATCTTAGGAGCAATGATGAGAAGCTGGTCAAAGAATTGGATCTAAGGAGATGGAGAGAGGCAGATAAGAGGTTTAAGGATAGAATTTTTGACATTATGGTTAAGTTAGCTGAAGTAAGGCTGTCAATGGAGTGGTCATCAACAGTGCTGTGAAACAACCAGTGGCATTTTTTTCATGTATTAAAGGTGCTTTATTAATGGAAGTTGCTTTGGTCTCCTGTGTTTGCATAGAATTGTTGCAACAAAATGTTTCTTGCACCAACTTCCTCTTGCAGTGAAGCTGGCTGTCAGTGTTACAGGTGCTCAGAGTACCCAACCAGCAGTTCTTCTGGTTCCTCTGTACTAGGTCAGTACTATTAGTCATGGTATAAAAATGTTATACACCAAATGAAGAATGTTTTAGCATGTAATTTTACAACATAGAATACAAACTCTTAGTGGCACAGGGAGGATGTTAAGGTTGCAATTTATTTTAATGTGCAACATAAACTGCTGTGTATCCTGGTGAGGGAGCATGCTATCTTAGAGCAACAAACCAAAAAAAAATCTTTTCTTTTCCTCCCCATAGTCGAATTTCAATGGCGGCAAGAGAGTCTCTGGGGTTAGTGTGTGGGGATGAAGGAGGTGATAGTGGGGGGACTGGTTAAATTCAGGAAGTTACATTATTTTTCAGACTTGCTAGACTGAAATTTTCAAGCTCTGTTTAGTGATGGGCCTTATCTTAGCTGCAATATTTTAGTAAATTATATTACGAACATTATCCAGCAAAGACTCAGCCACTGCAATCTTCCAGTGTAACACACACACACACAACTGAAGAAAGAAATACTCTGTAAATTGGAAGCTGGACCCAATCTTCTCAGACAGACTCTATTCTGCCTGAACTCGGAAAGCATGACAAGTATGTCTCAGTGGAATCATCGTCTGAATATTAATATTTTGGTGACGTGTGTGTGGAAGGGAACACACTGGAGCAGTAATAGATTCTACTCCTGCATTTATTTTCAGACACCCTGGGATGCTTTTACTAAAACTGTTCTCGCGGCCAAGTCCCCACTGAGTGTGAATTTACCTCAGAAAACCAAATCTGCATTAGAAGTGTCACTGTTTTCTCTAAAGAAAACTGAATGCAAAATGATAGTGGAGATGCAAGATGCTGCAGATGCTCGAATCTGGAGAGAGAAAAAAAACAAGCTGCTGGAGGAACTGGGCAGGTCAGGCAGCATCTGTGGATGAACATGGACAGTCGAGGTTTCAGGTTGAGTCCTTTGTCTGGACTGAAAGAGTGAAGGGGAGATGGCCAGTAGGGAGAGGAGGATCCAGGTGAGGAGGGGTTGAATGGTCGATGTAGTCAGTTGGTGGAGGGAAGGGTGAAGATGGTGGCAGAGGCTGGGAGGTGATAAGTGGAGGCAGCAACACACTGCAGATTATGGAGTGTGAAAACAAAGGAAAATGAAGAGTGGGATCATGTAAGGCCTGGATAGTGGGCAGGTGGGAATAGTGGAGGGAGTGGACAGTGGGAGGAGTATGTGGGTGATGGGCAGATAGAGTAGCTGGGGGGAGGAGAAAGAAACTGGGTGGTAGGGACTGGGGGGGGGGGGGGCTGGTGTTGGAAAGGAGGATGTGTTTTTGGAGGACCTAGGTTGATCAGAGAGGGAGCAGGTTACCTGAAATTGGAGATTCAACATGCATGCCATCAGACAGAATGAGGTGCTGTTCCTTAGACTGTGTTTGGTCTCACTCTGGCAGGTGGAGAAGTGATGGAGAGAACTGACCTACCCAAGTCCTCTCACACACACTCTGCTTTCCAATCCCCTCCCCATCATTTAATTTCAATCCCCTCTGCCACCTACTCCATCTGCCTATCACCCACACGCTCCTCCCACTGGTTCCCCTGCCCCTCCCCTTCACTGTTCCCATCCACACACCATCCTGCCTTTATTTGGTCCCATTCTTCATGTTCCCTTTTATCACACTCAATGATCTGAGCCCTTTGTTGTCTCCACTTATTAGCGCCCAGGCTTTGATGCTATCTCCACCCTTCCCTCCCCATCTGCCAGCTCCTCATCCCACGCCTTACCCTTACCTCTTTATACTGCCTATCTCCCCTCTACTCTTTCAGACCAGATGAAGGGTCTCAACCGGAAACGTTGCCTGTCCGCTTCCCTACACAGATGCTGCCTGACCTGCTGATTTCCACCAGCAGTGTGCTTTTTGCAAAATGGTAGTGTTAGCCTAAGCATACTGTGAGGGATTTGGCTTTACTGTAGGAAAGTTTCCCAATTATTAGTTTATCTGTAAAGGTTTTTGTTATATAGCATGTTGATTATGCAGAATTTTTGGCAGTCTGTTGATGTTTGTTTTGTAATCCGAACTAATCCCTTCCTTCAGGGGGAAGAAAAGATTGGAAAATAGAGGAAATGTCTCAGTAACTAATGTCGGTTATAATAAAAAATACACTGAGAAAGATAAAGAGGATTCTTTTTATTAATTTAGTGCACATGGCAAGGATTCAAAATCAATGAGAGCTTTCCACCAATGATGAAATAGTGCTAAGCATTAAACAACCCTCCCAGTCCAAAAGCTCACCAGAGGTCTAAAAATTGTGCACATTGTCAGACTGTTTATTACTACAGCAAAGGTTATTTTCAGCAACAAAGTTCAAGCCTAAGGAACCACCTCACACCGGCTTTCTTGAGTGTTCTTGTCATAGGTCCTGATTTTCAGCACACTTTACTTCAAGCACGTGGGTATGAGACGAGCTGAAGGACAGATGATACCACTTTTGCCACTATACTCTGCCCCTGGACTTCATGTGGAACCCAGTGGCAGGGCTCAGACATGGTGTGATAGCCCCAACATTCCCCTAGAGAATCCCTACCTGGATCTGGTGGGAGGTCAGACCCAGGACAAGATCTGAGACCCCATTGATCTCATTGAAGATTTGAGGCCTGGAGATGAAAAGGCAAAGAGGAAGGGAAGTTTTTAAAAAAATATTCTCTTGCTTTTCTTTAATATTTTTGACTATTTGTGTTTTCATGCATTATCATTAACTATGTTTTAATTTTTAAAGAAATATTTTTATTTTTTATTGTTTTTGTTTTGTAAATTTTTAAGTTTATTCATTACTGAGTTACCCATAATTATAAAGGTGAAACCTCCACAGTTATAACTTAAGATCAGTAACAACAATTTTGCCCAGATGAAAATACTGTTAATTTGGCCTTAATTAGCTTTGTGTTTGTCACTAGGAGTTAGTGCCAGTAATTAATGTTGCAGGGGCTTTTTGGTGGAAAGTTTTTGTACATACTAGTGCTGGTTTTGTGATGTCTAGTTTGTCCAAATGAAGTCAGTGGTGGAGCAATCCCCATTTTAACCCTTTTAGTGAAAATAATGACTGGCTCTCTGCTAAACAAACTTTAATTGGACTGGGATCCCACTCACCACACCCTTGAGTTGTTTTGGTAGTTTCCAACTCAAAATTAAGTGACAGAAATGCCAGAAGACATACTACACAAAAAAAAAGTGGTTCTGTGTTCATCAGATGAGAAATTAGTTACAAAAATGAGAAGGACATCTGACTGAAGATGTATCACCAAAAACTTTCTACCCTTGCTCTCACTACCCTTCCTTGCAGCTCTGAGCCCAGGAAGCAGACCTTTAAAGGGTCGTATCATAGTACAGACAACACTCTTTCAGCCACTGGGAGTGCTTTTAAGGAATAAGTGTATGTTATAGTGATAAGTTAGTAGGTGTTGGATTTGACTGTTTTAATTAGTTTTTTAAACATGTAGAATGTTTAATACACCTCAAGTGGCAGCACAAGAAATGGCCACTTACTAGCTTATTGGTTCGTCCATCAGGTGAATATGTGGTTTTTTCATTGGTTGGTTTGGCCACAAGTTTCTAATAGGTTTCCTGATTGGACTATTGATAGCTAAGGAGCATATCTTATCCCAGGTATAAAAGGTGTCACTTTTTGTTAATCTGCTCTCTTGCTCTTCCTCCCTTCCCCCCCCGGCCTGAGCTCATCTTTTGTTCCCTTTGTCTCGGCTCACCAAAGCTAGTGCCATATGCTCTGTGACTGCTTCTTTGTTTTAAACTTTCCAGTAGAACTTTGTGAAGCACCAAGTTGTTTTCAACTCATTCCTGGACTCCTGAAAGAACCTGTGGATTTGAAAATAACCAGATCCGACATAGGGAAGCAAGTCTTCACAAGAGGCCAGAGAAACCTACACCTCTTCTACAGAACAATGTGCGGAGGAGGAAGCCTCCTTGAGCAAAGGACATAAGTTGCCAGGAAGGTGTCAGTAGAAACATGACCATCCTCTGGGAATGCCTTCTGCACTGGAAGCCCTGCAAAGCAGCTAAATGCCTCTTCCAGAGGTAAATGTAAATGTCACACATCAAAAATAGAACATTTTCCACTTTGCTAGTAAACAGTATTCTTGATATTTGCAATGCAGCAGTGCAACATGTAATTTGTGGCACACATCATGGAAATGGCCTGCAATAATTTTGAGGAAAAGTTTCTGTGAGTGACCCTGATTTTGACTTTGAGAACAGTGCAGGCTTGTGTGTGTTTGCTAATTAAGGTTTTCCTGTGGCCTTTGGAAACCTCCAAGCTTTTTACTGTTGGGGAATACACTAATGTCATTTTACTACTGGAAAATTGGCATTGACAAACTTCTAGGTCTTTACCTCCTATCTGACCTGCAATTTAATCTTTTTTCCCTTTTCCCACTCCTTTCCATTGATGACATTGATGGGTTACTGGACCTCAACTCTGTGAGCACCAGGAGTCTTATGGTGCTGTTCCTAAGTGGCTGCTCTTCACAGTAAACTCTGTCAGGTTATGTATCATTGCCTAGTTGGAATGCAATGTCCTTGTAGCTGCCTTTATCAGCGGGGCCACTGGATAATGATCCAGATTAGGGAGTTTTGCTGCATGTTCTTTTCTCATCCTAAAGGTACTATCATCAATTATTAGATCCTTAATGTTTTATTGGCTGAGTTCATCTACCTTGATACAGACAGTCTCAGACATGGGTATTTTAGGTCTGTAAGGTGTAACAACTGCGGACTGTGATTTCGTCCGCCACCTCCTTTTGTGAAGTCACAAAACTTGGTGTAAACTGAAGAAGTATTATATAGTCTTGTCCTTTATTACTAATGTTATACAAATGATCTGACAATAATCAAAAGGTTTTAAAAGAGCCTTCACGTCAAACTGGAATAATCCTGAATGCACAAATCATATTTTATTTATATACAACGTGGTACAAATAAACTCCTGAAGCTCCAAAGGTGACATTTTTTAAGAAATAACGATGGAGGTTTCACCTTTATAATCTGTATTTAATTTATGAGTAACTCGGGGATATAACTACTATTTTTAGTCCCATAAAAATCATCATGTGCTATCTAACCTTAAAGGATTCATTAAAGGAAAATAGCACTTATGGAGCTAACAAAACAGTACTCTCTCTACCACCTTGTGTAGCAGCAGTTGTACTGTTTTTATCACTACATTTAAATAGTAACTGATTAATCAGCAGAATTTTAAAGTCTTTTAGTAAAGAGAGAATGACTATATCAGGTCTAAGTTTGTTCCTCTGATGGTTATGTGTTCTCTAGTCCCCCAATGTCACGTGCACTCCTGTTTGTTTCACTCTATCTCTTCTCCCCCTTCTCATACAGCTTGAGTGCAGAGGGTAATATAACATCTGTTCATTTACCTTTGGGGCGTCCCTAAGAACATCTGTCAGTGCCTGCCCCCTTTCATTCTCTGCGACTGTACGAAGGAATGATCAATTGTTATTGTACAAGGTTATTTTCCAATTGCTGCTTGGAATTGTAGTTCCAGCAAAAAATCTCTCCCTGCAAATCTGGCACCTTAACCCTGAAGCTCCATTGCAATAAGCACGAGGGCAGCTACTGCATGACAGGCTGATAATGAGCAACTCGAGTATTTTATGTGGGTTTCCTCTCTCTACACTTGGTAAACTTCCCCTGACAGGGAAGATATGGGTGAGGTGGGTGCCAGGTATCAAACTGCTCTTGTTTTCACTGGAGCATTGAGGTACTACTCAGTCAATTAATGTGTGATCACTCACTGTGGTAAAACACAATGTGCTTTCCTTTCTCTCTGCTTTGCAGAGCTGTGGATTCACTTGAAGGCTGTGCGGATTCTATACTTCTTGGGTTGTGATCAGCATTTATAGAGGGGTTGTTTCAACTTTTAGTGTCTGTATAAAAAACACCACTTGGGTACAACATAAAGGAAAATCCAGTGGAGGGTTTTGTACATTGATAATAACAGTCTGCCTGATTTTTTTCCTCCAACTAAATTAAAAGGGATAGGTGAGAAATAGACTTTTTTTACAAAATTTTCTAACACAGAAAAGATGAAGCATGTATTTTTTTATTTAAAGTATGTAAGTAGCTTGCACTGTGACACAAAAGCATTGAGCAATATGTTGCATTGTCACTAGAACAGACAAGCTCCACCATTACATGCTTGAGAAACCACAAAATGTTTTATTCATCTATCGGATGAGGCCATTGCTGGCCAGGCCAGCATTTATTACTCATCCCTAATTACCCTTGAGAATGTAGTGTTGAGCTGTTGTTTTGAATGTTGCAGTCAGTGTAGTGACAGGGTTCACACAGTTTGAAAGCAGTTCCAGGACTTTCACCCACTAATGAAGGAGCGGTGTGGGTTGGAGATGGTGGTGTTTCCATATGCCTGCCACCCTTGTCCTTCTAGCTAAAGGAATGTCACAGGTTGGGGAGATGCTGTGGAAAAATACTTAATGAGTTGCTGCAATGTATCATCATTCAGATTCTTCAAAGGACTCAATTACCAAGTGTGGTGAACCAATCCAAGCAAAGACAATTACTTTGGTTAGGTCAGGTTGGAAGGCAGTTGTATAGCTAAGGATGTGCTGAATGGGGAAAAGTTGGAGGGAACATTTGGTAATTGGTTTATTATTGTCACATGTACAGTGAAAAACTTTGTTTCGCGTGCCATCCGTACAGATCATTTCACAACATCAGTACATCAAGGTAGTACAAGGGAAAAGCAATAACAGGATGCAGAATATAGTGTTACAGTTGCAGAGAAAGTGCAGTGCAGGCAGACAATAAGGTGCAAGGCCATGATAAGGTAGATTGTGAGGTCGAGTCCATCTTATTGTGCAAGAAGTCCGTTCAATAGTTTCATAACAGTGGGATAGAAGCCATATTGTTCTAAAGATATATGCAAGTAAGATATGATGATATTTGGAATTGATCCTGACTGATGCATTTTCTCCTATGGGCATCAAAGGCTATGACAGGAATTGGCTCCAATAATACTAAGAAATACACTTGCAAATGTCGGGTTGGATTGTGCGATCAGAAAACATTGTGAACCATTTATGCCTTCAGCAGCAATATCCACCATCTCGCTCAAATGAAAAATTGTCAGCAACAACAAAACAGACATGTTGTGCACTACTTTGTTCTGAAAGGTGTTGAATTTCAGTGCATTCATCCAGGCAATTGAAGAGTATTCCAACACATCACAGGCCTTACAGATGGTGGAAAGGCTTAAGGTGAGTCACTCACTGTAGGATACTCAATCTCTGCATTGCTCTTGTAATTACAGAACTAGCTCAATTAAACTGCTGGTCACTTGTGACCCCCTAATGTTAATGGTGGGGACCGCAACAATTGTAATGCCATTGAATGTCAGGGGAGGTGAGGGATTTAATTCCTTGTTAATTATCATGCCAGGGCAATTGTATGACACACTCATTAATTGCCATGTATCAACCTAGTGAGGAGTTACCAACATAATTGGATATTGTATGATCATCAGTGGACATCCCCATTTCTGACCAAATCAATAATGGGAAGATCACTGATGAAGCAGCTGAAGTTTGTTGGGCTTGGAGATAGGTCTAAGGAATTCTGGCAGTGTTGTCCTAGGTTTGAGATCATGGACTTAAAACATGACCACCTTTCTTTGTACCAGAGAAGATTCCAGCCAGTGGAAAATATTCTTTGCAATTTCAAAGAACTGTATTTCACTAGGAGACACAGAGATTCTGCAGATGCTGGAATCTGGAGCAACACACACAAAACGCTGGAGGAACTCAGCAGGTCAGGCAGCATCTATGGAGGGAAATGAACAGTTGATGTTTTGGGTTGAGACCCTGAAACGTCGATTGTTTATTTCCCTCCAATAGATGCTGCCTGATCTGCTGAGTTCCTTCAGCATTTTGTGTGTGTTAATTTCACAAGAACTCCTTTGCACCATAACTTGATAAATACTATTTGCCTCTTGTCATGTTGTTCCAAGTACAACACTGACATCCACCCAACAATGTGGGAAATTACCTGGGGATGTCACTCCTACCTCACCAGTAGAGTTCAGCTAGGATTCAAGTTGGATTTGGACTGATGTTCTGTGTCATCTTGGTGGATCCTGTGTGATCCAGGAGCTGTGAGATCCTGGTGGAACTCCAACTGAACAGATTATTGGTAAGTATCTGGTAGTCAATAGCGGTGATGATGACACTCTCCATTACATTGCTAATGATAGAATTGGAGGACATCATTACACGGATTGAATTGGTTCTTGCGATTTTGGTCTGCAGAGAGATACAGAATATAAATCCTAACAGTTTATGTTTATTGGCCAGACAGCACACTTGCTGCTTACATGTTTAACCTTAAGGCTTGTAGGTGCAAACTGAATGCTCCAGACTGTTCGTGAAACTGTTATATTCAGTGAGAAGCAGGCCCACCACAATGTCAGCTGTCAAATAGGATCATGAAAGACACACAGACACACACAGCGAGACCGGAAACAGCTTAAAGCTACTTTGCAATCATCCTTTTGTGGGCAAGACATACCTGGGTAATGTATCTTGGATAATATGGAACAAGAGGCAACTAGTTCAGATTCAGATTAGTTTATTGTCATATACACCAGAGCACAATGAGATTCCTTGCTCACATGAAGTTCTGGAGTACAAGCCTTCAGCACTACAGCCAGGATCTTGTTAGGGCCTACAGATTTGTTTGTTTTTTCATCCTAAATGTGGAATGTCAAAGAACCGCTGAAAGATTTCCCACCTCAGCACCTTTTGTTGTGACTTCAATTACAGCAGCAAGTAGCAATACTGGAGGAACATTATGCAGACACAGCAGTCCGCACAGTAATAGAAACAAATGCAGGGAGGAACTCAGCCTTATGAGAAAAAGATATTGTTAGAGAATTGTACCTTAAGAAATCACACATAAACTGGACCATCCAAATGTAACAGTAATACAGCCAGCCAGATATTGTTCTTTTATGAAATGGGGTAAATGGTTAATAAGATTCATATAAGGATCAATCAGTACTGACTGATAATATCATTGGTAAGAGTTTGAAAGTCCACGTCCATATAGTTTGTAAAAGCCTCATATGTGAGGTCAGGAGGGAGAACTCCAGATTTCATTTCTCCTTTCTCTTCCACAGTTATTGGGACCTGCTGCAGAATGTCAACAGCCTTGGTGATGTGCCAGCTCAACACAGCTCATGAATCCAAACTCTATCTTCTGTCTAATCAGCTTAGCAACACCACATTAGCAGCTTAACGAGTAAGTGGTTAGAGGGTGCTCTCTTAGTTTCACCAGCAAAACACCCCACACTAGCTCAGCTCTTAAAAACCTTAATACCTACTTTGGAAATGGACATTATTCACAAAACAGCACACTTACTATCTATGTGTTCAATCTTTAAGACTTGTTGGTGCAAACTGAATGCTCCAGACTGTTTGTAAAACTGTTACATTGAGTGAAGAGCTGGCCCACCACATGACTTGGCTCTCCAATAGGATATGTGTGTCAAAACGTTGAGGTAGAAAATGTGCATCAAATTTCTACTTCTCAATTTCTGTTCTATTGACATGAATGGAAATGAATTTGCCAAATTCAATATGCATGGGCTAAATCTGTAGTTCTCAACAGAAGGTGTGTGGGCTACATCTGGCTCAGTGGGTACACTGCTGCTGCTCATACACCCTCAGATACAAAACCTTTTTTTAAATGGATGCACAGGAAGAAGATACAGCTTTCATTGAGAGCTGATTGCATGGTCCACTATGACAAATATATTGAGAACCTCAGGGCTAACAGATCATGAAGTTTAGCACACACACTACTGAGAATGAATTTGTATTTTCATCTTTAAATGCTGCCCACTGTCATTTGATGGGAACTGACAGTAATTAATGTTTGATTGACAACATTATGATATTTTTCTAAATCAGTACATTTTGATTGTGGCTGATGATTCGTGCAACATCATATTGAAGAAGTTGCTGCACATTGAATCAAACGCAATTGCGTGTGAAATGTAGGCAGCATAGGACTGTGACAGAAGTGTGTTGTAATGATCTTCACAGTACTCTGGTGGAGTGAGCCCTTGCTGGGGAAACTGACAAAGATAAAATGGCTGCAGATCACTAACGTAGCATCACTGAGCATACTGCTGAATAAAGAAGAGTTGAAATCTTTAAGGTCCATGATGTTGAAAAATAAGGTTATGGTTTACAGATTCTAGCTGTATGCTTGTGCTCCTTTCACAGGGAAGTGGGGATGGAGGTTTCTTCTTGTAGTTCTGGGCTCCTTTTACAGCTCATGTTTTTCCTTCCATTTGTTTCCTTTGGGTGGCAATCTTGGAATGTGGCAGGAGCTTTTGCATAAATTACTAAAACACTGCAATCTGCAATAGAGAGGAATGTTTCAGGTGGCTAAACAGACTTGACAGCTACTGTTACCATCCTCCTACAGTTTAGATTTTTAAAAAAACACTGAGCTCTTGTGTAGTTTGTGTGTTAATTGCAGAACATTTAGACCTTGCACATAGTGATTAAATGGATGATACATGTTTGACGGCTTATTTTTCCGCCAGCATTATTTTGGTTCACAACAGGGTTGTTCCACTGCCTCTGTAAACAATCACACCCAGAAGGCACTGCAGTGCTTCCAGATCTGATATGAAGTTGCCCTGTAGTTTTTGTGTGATGGTATGAATATCTTAACATTCACCGCTCCTCCATTCTCATAATGCTCTCCATCTAATGTCTGCTTGCTTCAATGCTCTTTCAAATTTCCTTTTAAACTCCGTATGATTGAGGCGCTTCAGGGGTTCCTGTACTAAAGTTATTGGAGGCACAAAAGGAATGATAGTCCAACATGCACAAGGTGCAAAGTCAGAAATGGCAGTCTTTGGCTTTGTGCAAACAGACAGGGTGCTCGTTCTGAGGTCCTGCACCAAACTCAGCTTCACCTGAGTGAACTACCACCGTGGGGGGAGATCACAAAGTGATGAAAAGCACCTGCTGCTTCAACTGTTCAGTCTGCGTTAGGGCAGATTTGTCATCGGGTAGCAGCTGAATGAATCGCGTCATGTGTCTTTTGTAAAGTTTATTCATATTTCAGGATTTATTGCTCGTCTCTAATTCCCCTTGAGAAGGTGGTGGCAAGTTGTCTTTTTTTTTGAAACCCTGCAGTCCTTCTGGTGAATTGGGTTCCAGGGAGTTCCAGGATTACGACCCAAGGGCAGTGAAGGGCTGGTGATATACTTACAAATCAGGAAGGTGTGTGACGTGGAGGGGAACCTGAAGAGGTGGTGGTTTTCCCGTCCTCCCTTCTGCCCTTGTAATTCTTGTGGGTTCGGCAGGTGTTGTCAGAGTCCAGGTGAGTAACTGCAGTGCATTTTGTAGATGGTACATATTGCTGCCAATGAGTATGAGTGCTGGAGGAAATGAATATTCAGCATGGTTGACGGATTGCCAGTCAAGCAAGCTACTTTGTCCTGGATGGCATCCAGCCTCTTGAATGTTGTTGCAGCTGCTCTCACCTAGGCTTGAAATATCTGCAGGAACATTAATTCTGGAGACAGGTGTCCAGGGTCAGGGAGGTGGTGTTGTGAAACCCTAGGAACCCAGAAAAAAAGAATATAGGTTTTTACCTGAAAGAACAAGGACCCATCCTATTGAACCCTTGAGCAATTGACTACAAATAGGTTTAGGACACACCATTATGTTTGTTCCCTTATTCAAATGCAGGTACAGGCTTTAATCCAATTTGCAAGTTCCCACATTCCAAGTTCCTACCCTCAAAGCTGGCGCTGTTTGTGATGTTGTTTAGATGTTCTCAGCAGCCTTGAGGCACAAGCACATTGTAGATGCACAGGAGGGCAGTTGAATTTTTTATAAATATGCTCTATGTGTAGGGAACCACTTCAAACCCAGATTCTTTAAATCTCAAATTCTCTCCTCAGTCTGCATCTTTGCAATCTCATCACCTCTATTTTCAGTTTACTTATCATTTTGGTTTTAAAATTCCTGAATTGTTTTCTCTCCCATATGTAAGTGCAGCTCTTTATCTTCCAGTGACTGACTCTAATGGTTTCCTGTGGGCATTTCTCTCTCCTTCTCTCTAACTCCCAAATTCTGCAACTCCTGCCTGCACCAAGCCTGATTTTTAGCACAATGGTGCAGGATATTTCTTCTTTCTGATCTCTTGCCAATATTAGCCAGTGCTCCCTCCCACGTCTCAGTATACCTCATGGTGCAGTACATCTTGCACTTTTATTTCTGACTAAAACTGCAGAACTCATAACACAGTAAAAGTAAATGATGCAAGTTTGGAAGTACAATTGTCTGTGTAATGATAAACTTCATAACCTTCAGCCTTAAACTGCCCTGTGTAATATAAGTGTGCAATGCTTTTGCAAGAAATTCCTCTTAATTTAACAGAAGAGTAAGCCAATTTATTTCAGGTGAGCTATACCCCTCTCAAAGTTGACTCACTGGTTTGATACAAGTGCTCTAATGGGATAAGTCCAATGTTCTCAGAGCTCTGTTCACAGTGAAAGGTCAGAAGTAAAGCTACTTACTCTGTTGCCAGGGTATTTCTGATGTGCTCCCTGTAAGCATAGCTTCTCAGCAGGAGTGTAAGATTACAGAATTAACTCTTAGATGGCTCTTTGATAACTGTACATTGCTTTAATGTCTGTATGCCAAATATGAATTGCATTTTTTAACTGTGCTGTTGAAATTCTGAGAAATCCCTCACTGTCTTTTTAATTTTGGCAATCTCTCCTTCATTAGAGCATTGACATGCATCAACAACCTCTCAAACTTGCCCTGATTTTAATGATTGTTGAGGGATGCCATCAAGATTCAATGCAGCAAAGAATTGAGTTAAACAATAGTGTTTAGTGTTTGTCAGCTTTGGATGTTGAAAGCCTGTAGTTATCAGGAGAAGACTGAAGGAGGTAAAGAGCCCCACAGTGTTAATAAAGTCTTAATTTAAAAGTTGAGGTGACAGAGTGGTTTGATTTACTAAAACATTAGAAAGAAGCTGTGAAATCACTCTGTACATCTGTTCTCTAAAACAGCAATGATACATGCACTTAGACTTATTGTCGGAGAGGTGTCCTAGAATTTATAACCTGTACTCAAATCATAAAATGTGTCTACTGCTTCAGTTTCTGCCCTGCTATGCAGTGTGTGATGCTGTGTTAATGGGTTGGATGGGCAGTGCAGGTAGCGTTGCTGCTTCACAGCTCTAGTGACTGGGGTTCATTTGTAACCTCTGGTGCTGGCAGTGTGGAGCTTGCAAGATCTCACTTTGACTGCGTGTGTTTCCCCTGAGTACTTGGTTTTCCTCCCACATTCCAAAGACGTGTGGGTAGATTAATTGGTGTTGGTAAATTGCCCTAAAGTTGGTGGGTGGGTGGCAGGTGAGTGGGGAGTTGATGAGCACGTCAGAGAGAGAATGGGTCATGGGGAAGTAAGTGGGGGAGAATGGAACTGATGGGATTGCACTGAGAGCCAGCATTGACCTGATGGGATGAATCACCTCCTTCTGTGGTTAAAAGAATGTTGATATTGTGGTATTTCTTAGTGGTATTCTTGATAGAAGGTAGCCGCTCTCAAAATAAACTACAGTGTCTTGGCTCCAACAATGTATCAAGGTCGACCCACAGATGCATCCAGTTGTTAAACATACACTTGTTCTTATAGACACTGCACTGATTCTCCTTTAAAAAGTAATACATTTTGAAAACCAATAAATAGCTAAACATGTTACTTTCTACCATCAGATAATTATTTACATACATAAAAATGTACAATTAACCAATTTTTACAGAAAGACAACTACTTTCACACCCTGGATTCAGGGTGTAGACTCATTTCCAATCTTGTGTCGGTGGTACCATTTCCAGCATTGTCTCCATTCCCACAGGTCCATATGGGATTTACGTTGGTCTCTGTCATATCTTGGGATTTTCATCAGTTTCTCTGTTCCATTTGGGTGTCTCTGCATCAGTATGTTCTGTCTGGTAACACGTCCACAGGCATCTTGATCAATGATGCTCCATCCTAACCACTTTCAAGTGTTGTCAATGTTAAAACATACAAACATACATATGAGCATTTGAATTATGAGCAGGAATAAGTCACGAAGCCTATCGAACCTGCTGTCTTTCAATAATCTTTCCACTTCATTTGGAATAAACACCTCTACACCTTGCTGCACCTGTGTGTCCTTTGGCTTGGAGATAACCATGAACCGACCCACTGTTTCTTAACATTAGCTCCTTTCCAACACTGAAACTGCAATCACTTCATCCTCAGATTAGAGAAACACAACTCAAGATTCTAGGTCATTGTAAGAGCCAGGAATTCTAATTATCTTGAAGATGTTCCCGACATTAGCCAGCCTCATTTTGTGTGGAAGATTTTTGGCAAACTATGTTCTGCAATTACTCCCTGGGGTGTTCTCTCTGCTGCATATCTCTGCAGTTTCTCTGCAGTTAGTGGAACAGCTTGAGACTTCTTATAGTACAGTTTCTTCAACTTTACTGCCTTTCCCAAATATGGACACTTCATTTTAACTTCCTGTTCTGGAACATTGCCTTGCCACCCTGTACCACCCCATACTTGTAGAAACTCTTATCTCAAACCTTCTGAGCAGCTGTTGACTGCTTCAGCATATCCCAAAGATGTATTGTTTCTCAATGTGCCTTTCAGCACCAACAGATCTAAGTTTATTTGCTCAAATCATTACGGGAAAAAAGCTTTTCTTCTTCCAAAGGCTTTAAGTTTTAGACTACATTTCCTGTAGACCACATTTCCCACTCCTTGAGATTCTACTTTGTAAATTCTTAATATCTTCTCCTTCCTTAGCTAATTTCATTCTAGCCATGGAGACACAAGAGACTACAGATGCCAGAATCTGGAGCAAAAAACAATCTGCTGGAGGAACTCAGTGGGTCGAGCAGCATCTGTGGAGGGAAAGGAACTGTCAATGTTTTGGGTCTAAACCCTGCATCAGACCTGAGAGAGGAGAGGGAGGACAGCCAGTATAAATAGGAGAAGGGGAGTGATGAGACAGGAGCCCGAGATGATTTGTGAACTGAGGAGGGGTGAAAGATGACAGGCAGGTTGTGCCAGGTAAGGGAGGGGAGAAGGGTGGAGTTGGGAGACAATGGCAGGTGGATGATAGGTGGAGGCAAACAGTGGTTTAAAAAAAAGAGGCAGATAGGTAGTAGGAGGGGAAGGTGAAGGTTGGAGACAGCCGCTGGAGGGTAATAAGCAAGAACACAAACGGCTACCAGTGCTGGAATCTGAACACTAAAGGAGATGACAATGGGAGCCATGAAGGGAGAGGGGACATGTATCATCATGCTCCATTGTAGCCATTGACTTTCTTGGCTCAATTGAGCTGCAGCCTATACCTCTGGTCTGCAAATGTCTACTAGCTCTGGACTCTTGTCACCTCCCAAGCTCACATGTCTCATTGTCTGCCCAGACAGAGGCAGTGCACCTCAGAGTGAGGGGCTTCTCTATATCCCTCTCCTCAAGACTTCTATCCTTTCAAAAACACATCCCCTCAATGTGAGTGATACGATTCTATCTACTCCCATGATTGCTGGCAGATGTTCAAGCCCATAACCACAACAGGTAACTTTGGCCACAAGAGATTCTGCAGATGTTGGAATCTGGAGCAACACACATACAACGCTGGAGGAACTCAGCATCTATGGAGGGAATAACTTTAGACATCTGTCCTTGCCAGACACCCAGCAATCTATCTCACCACTCTGAGGTTGTCTCCTAATTAGGTGCACAGCACCATCCTGATCCATTTTACTAGAAGGTAGTGGAAATATTCTCAATGTTTGTTTTCCCTTTTACAGAACATCTCACTGTGATATCTGTGAGCGCATTTATACTCACTTTGTCAATTGACATGATGGTCTTTTATATATTATCTTTATGTGCCGATGTGTAGTAAATAACATTGAGTATTTCTCATTTCCACCTCTTTTAGCTTCTGACTCCACCAGATGTACAAGTCTGTTCCACTGACACTTTACTGCCTTCGAGGCAGATGGAAACAACCTTTACTGGCCACCAGCTTCTTGAATCATGTGTAAAGTACCTGTCCTGTGGTGATTAACACCAGGTCACTTTCAATGGCGTTCTGAGAAGGAGTGTTTCCTAGGCCATTCATGGCAAAGCCACCTGTCTCTTCTATCCATGTGACCTGTAGTCTTTCCACTTCCAGAGCTCATGTGACCTACTGTTTTCCTGCCAACCCACTTGCAGCATCCAAGTGTCTCTTCTGCATTACCATTTCTGTGGCTTGTTTTCCATCTGCTCCTGAGCTCTGAGTGAGGTTGCCTTCTAGTCTGCCTGCTGTTGGTAATCCTGCCACTCCCTTGAATGTTAAGCCTACTTCATTAATGCACACATCTTGAATTCTCTCAACAACCTCAAAGCATTGGATTGAAGTGTCCCTTAAAACCTTTTATAGTGTCCTCATAAAAGTACTCATCTGTGGTTCTTGGCGCTGGGAGATGTACTAACATCCTATGTGTCTCTGACACAACCACCAGCAGCAATATTGACTTCCTCTCCATGTGTATCCTTGTGCTTCTCTGTTCTTCACCAAGACGTCAATGATGTCATTTGCCCTAGGGAACGGCTTAACATTGTCCGTACACAGGGCAAATGCCTGAGTCTGCTCATACAGCTCAACTTCCTGAAGTATTGCACACTCCCACTCCCTGCCACCCTCTCCACCTGTAGTCCACTCGGACTACTGGTTCTCTACTTTCACCACACTGGATCTGTCTTCTGTTACTCTCTCAAACAGTTACCGTCTAAACTTGTCACCAATGTAATGTTTACACAAGTACAAGGTGTTGTCACAAGTACTGTCATTTAGACTAGAGCTAACGACAAAATTTCTTTTAATGAAGACATTCTCAATCAAACAGCTTGGTGCAACAATGTATTAAGGTCAGATAGTATGCCACTCAATCCTTAAATGTACACCAGCCCTTGTACATATTACAATTAAAACAATTCCTCCTCACGATCCTTACAATCAGCTTTAGAATTACTGTACAGCATGAAAATGGCCCTTCAGCCCACTAAAAGGGCTATGGGCCAAACATGGCCAGATGGGACTAGCTCGCTGGGCAACTCAGTCAGCATGGATGAGTTGGGCCAAAGGGCCTGATCCATGCTGCATGATTCTATGGCTCTATAAGTCTGCGCCAACCATCAAGCACCCATTTACACAAATCCTAAGTAAGCCCATTTTAATCTCCTACCGTTCTCATCAACAACCCTTCAGGTTCTACCACTCGCCTACACACTGGGGGCAATTTGCAGTGGCCAATTAACCTAACAATCTGCACAGCTTTAGGATGTAGGAGGAAACCAAAGGACCCGGAGAAAATCCACACAGTCACTGGGAGAACACACACAGTCCACATAGAAAATACCTAGGTTTAGGTTTGGACCCAGGTCACTGAAACTGTGAGGCAATGGCTATATGTGGTGCCTCACTGTGCCACCCTTGCATGATAAGATAAGATTTCTTTATTAGTCACATGTACATAGAAACACACAGTGAAATGCATCTTATGCGTAGAGTGTTCTGGGGGCAGCCTGCAAGTGTTGCCACGCTTCTGGCGCCAACATAACATGCCCACAACTCCCTAACTCGTATGTCTTTGGAATGTGGGAGAAAACTGGAGCATCCGGAGGAAACCCACGCAGACGTGGGGAGAACGTACAAACTCCTTACAGACAGTGGCTGGAATTGAACCTGGGTCTCTGGTGCTGTAATAGCATTACGCTAACCGCTACGTTTTCTGACAATGTTTATTTTTATGAATATCTATCTCAACATTTCCCGTTCATTTTTACTGCTTCAACTCTAATAGCAAAAAGCATATTTGGTCACCTTCAAAGATTTTTGGTTCTGTAGTCCTGGCTTTCTCTGTTCCTGCTAACCATTAAAATTGATTCATTTAAATGATATTGTCTTTTTACCTTAATGTATCACTTCACAAGCATCTACATTACATTTTATCTGCTATGCATGTCTGCTCATTTCCCCAGCCTTGGCTACTGTACAATTTTTCACATTGAGTTCTGTGTCTTCTCCAAATACTGAAATTAAGCTTCATGTACTCACGATCAGAGTACTAAAAGTGGGTCATGCAGGAGCATAATTGTATGCACCTCACTCTACTCCTAGAACAAAGAGTCTGACAATGGATTCTGAACTGAAACATTAACTCTGGTTTCTTTTTCCACAGGTGCTGCCTCACCACCTGGGTGTTTCCAGCACTTTCCATTTTCATTTCAGATTTCTGCAGTTTTCTTGATTTTGATTCAGTCTCACTCTCTGCTCTCTGCCCCGTAGCCTGGATAGTATCCAGACTGCCACTGCTTCTACAGTCCCACGGGCCCACAGAGGAGGAATTACTGCTGGGAAAATCAACGATCCTGGTTTTCTGCACTGCGGGATTATTAGAATGCAGGATATCATTTGTGTTTTCTCTAGGTCTTCCCATCTGTCAATCAGTCTGATTGACAGTCTGGCTGTCCATTAGACAGGAACATGCTGCAGGAGATCATAGGGAAGCATCAGTTCAGGAGAGACCACTGTCAAAGCTTTTAGTGAATGGTCTTGATGTGAGGGGAGATGGTTATCATCTGCAAGGTGTCAATGTGGAGAAGGGGCCAGAGATGATGGCTGATTGGGAGGCAGGGGTGGAGTGCAGACAGATTTATGGGAGTGGTTCATTGGTAAACTTGTTGGTCCAGGAGAAAGAATTGCTTTTCCCTCTCCACAAGCATTGAATTGCTGGATTTCCCCCAAAGATCGGGAAACCCAGTTGACTGGTAAAAAGGGAAACACTGTTAAGCACAGAGGTTTTGTTAACAGGTTTTACCAAGTGACCCATCACCTACGTGTGGATTGGGCACATGCCTTTCGTTCTGACTCTGCTTAACCTGGGCTGGTTGGTTTCTAGTTTTAGATTTTTAGCTTTCTAACTGTCCACTTGAGGCAAACCCACCAGTTTTTGGGAGTTAACATTATTCCCATGGACTTCAATTTTGCTTAAATATCTATATGTGGTACTTTGGCAAGTTCATTTACACAACATATATCTGTAATCAATCTCTCAGTTACACCATCAAACAATTCAACCAGGTTAGTAAAACACAACTTTTACAAGCTCATTCTGACTTTCATTTATTAACATGTGCTTTTCCAGAGGCCAATTCATTTAGGGCTCTGAGATTTTCCATTGACGTAGGGCTGACAAGCCTGCAGCTGAAAAATTGATTCTACTTGCCATTTTTAAAGAAGTCTGTAATATTTTGGCAATTTCCACCATTGCTTTTTTCAGTTATTTAAAATAGATCCCCATCGGACTGGGTAACTTTTCTATTTTGAAGACTGTCACTGGCTTAAGCTGTCTAGATTTCAGAGAGGGTATAAAAGAGAATGCTGAAGGACTTCACTTGTGTGAAGGACTTCACTTGGTGAAGATGAGATAAGATTTCTTTATTAGTCACATGTACATCGAAACACACAGTGAAATGCATCCTAGTGTAGTGTGTTCTGGAGGCAGCCCGCAAGTGTCGCCACTCTTTCGGCACCAACATAGCATGCTCACAATTTCCTAACATGTATGTCTTTGGAATATGGGAGAAAACCAGAGCATCCAGAGGGAACCCACGCAGACATGGGGAGAACATACAAACTCCTCACCGACAGCAGCCGGAATGGAACCTGGGTCGCTGGCGCCGTAAAGTGTTACGCTAACTGCTACACTACCGTGCCTGCCCTCTACACTACCATGCCTGCTTATTCTTAGAGCAGATAAGGTTAAGAGGAGAGGTGATAGAGATGGTAAATTCATGAATAGTTATGTTAGGATAAAAAGTAGGAGAAACAGTTTCCAGTGGTAAAAGGGGGTAGTCAGAAGGCACTAACTGGCAAATGAGATCAGGAAGTGTTGCTTCTACACAGAATGCTGTTGCAATCTGAATGCTATAAGGGCTGGGAAATCAGAGTCAATAGCAGCTTTCTAAAGCGTAAAACAAATTAAAAGGCCACTGGGTTGGAGTAAGTGAGCTGGATAATTATCAACTCCTACTAAAGGGTTGGTGCTGTCACAATGGATCTTCTGGTCTCCACTGATGCAGCATTCCATGTTTTACCTGTACTGCATGAGTGTGTGTTGATTTACTAACATGTATTAAAATAGTTTCACGAACTCATGAAAAAGTGTCTTTCCAAACATTGCTGACACTTCAAAGTTTGCAAGGACAGGGAAGATGCTTCCTTTGCCACCTATTGACACGTACCTGTGATGTGAGGGAATCACTGGGCGAAGGAAAGAAATGGCAAGGATTTTTTTCACTTCCAGAGTATCTTTTCACAACCACATGGTGTACCAAAGAATTTCGCAAACAGTGAAGCACTTTTTGAAGTGTAGTTAGAGTTGCAATATAGGAAACATAGAGTTCAGGGAAGAGGGTAATACATCAGATGGATCAACCAAAGACCACTAGCTATATTTCCTAGCAGTTAATTCAATTCGTAGGCTTGTGGGATCACGTTGTCATAACCAGAGAAATAAGGGAGCAAGTAAAAAGCAAGGAGTGAAAATGAAATTCAGGAGTTAGTATTCTCATGTTTTGCATTCTGATCCTACTTAGAGCGAAACTATTTATCTTTATGTTGTTGATTTCACTATGTATCTTTGTCATTTAGCTTGGAAATGTTCTTGCAGAATTCACTGAAACCAAAACACTGATTCATTTATGCCTTTTAGCACTGCTTCCATGCTTACAAAATTATAATTTAATCTCCCATTTGCTTTATGCTAAGAGAATGCTGTGTGGCTTGACAATTTTTTTTAATATAGTCCAACAGAAGATAGCAGCCCGATTGCAACAGTAACAGCTCTGCATTATTCATAGTTCTGTCACATTTGCCAAGAGTAGCGCAGCCCTGGGAGATTATATCAGTTGTTCTGTGATTTGTTCTGTGCCTATCCATTATTTATATCACAGGCACTTTGAGAAATTGCAGGGGGTGTAAGTTACATGCACGACATTGGCTGAAGTGCTGCGACATTGTTATGAAAGCCATCCATCACAACACTTGAATCTTATTACCATGGGTGTCACAAGGACTACTTATGACGGGCATTATGCATTCACTCTGAATTTTAAAAGTACAGCATGGTCCCTGTGGCTTAAGATCCACAACATGTGTCAACCAGGAAAGGATAGGACTGCATCCAGAATGGAATGAATTGGGGAAAGGATCATTGTTTGGTTCCAGACTCTCAGACTCATCGAGTCAGATTCTACTGCAACAATCTGTTGGTAGCAGGAACCTCCCGTTTGAATTAGGTGGAGGCTACACAATAACATGACGAAAGATGAGAGGTTGAACACCACTTCTCAATGTTTTCATCTTCGCCGGCGTTGTCATGCATATTTTTTATTGAACCCTGTTAACTTGGAGCAGGAGCCCTTGTCACTTTTAATTTTAGACTGCAGATAGATCATTCCAGAAAAGCTGTAAGTCCTGGACTTCATTTCAATTGAGCCTCTGGATCCTGATGTTAAAATCAAGCTCATTGTAGTGTGAGCTGCTCACCAGAAACTATGGAGTTATTAAAAAGCCAAGAAAAGAGAAAAAGGTACAGATTAGAACATCCTTAAAAAGGATAGCTGTGGTGTATAGGAAGTCTGGCCTTAATTGGACAGAAATCTTGATGGTGCTGGTGGCTCCTGGAGGATGCTTAAAAACCTCTGATCCCTGGGAACTGAAAATAGCGCTCAAGTCCTGTCACAAGATGGAGACATAACCCTTCGTGAGATAATTGTACTCCAAGAAACAAAGAGAAGAATATATCTTGAACCTGTCCTTCAACAGGCAATTAAGTTTCCCCACCTCAAAAGTATGAAAATGATGGTTTTTCTTCCTGTGATTTTAAACTTGTCCTTTGTGTGATACATCACATTGCAGCTAGTGAAACACCGCTTATATTTCATCATATACAAGGTTTGTGATAGGTAAGCACCCTATCAGATTGCAATGCCTGTACTTAAAGAATCAAAGTCTGGGTGGCACTGTGTGGAATTTTCTGGGAAGCCTTGTATCTCCTTTCACCCTCCCACACGAGCAGGAGTTGATGCTTCCCAGGTTTGTTTCCTCTGCCTGCTTGCCTTTGGCGGGAGTTGAAACCAATTCCTCCACCCATTTGGCTACTGGGTGCAAGAGATTTAAGAAAACAAAAAGATTTCACTGTTCATCAAAAATGAATGTGCCCAGAAATTCATTCCCAGTTGGTATGTATAGTAGCACAAGTGCTTTCCACATTGTCTCCATGTTCTGTTGGGGTGGACTCTTGACCTCACAGTCTACCTCATTATGTCCTTGCACCTTACTGTCTGCCTTCTCTCTGTAACTGTAACACCTTATTCTGCATTCTGTTATTGTTTTCCTTTGAACCACCTCAATGCACTGTTGTAATGAAATGATCTGTATGGATGGCATGCAAAACTAAGTTTTTCACTGTACCTCAGTACATGTGACAATAATAAACACATTTCCCAATTTAGATTCATTCCATTGAAGACATCGGCATGAATTTTGGAAGCAGAGTACAACACGCTGACAACACTGCAGGTAGTTGAAGAACCTTTAGGACATTGTGATTTAAAACTAGAAGCCCATTTACATGATTAACTCGTAACAAGAACAACATATATACAGTGTGGTAGTTTAATGGTTAAGGCACTGGATGAGCAGACAGTGTTGCAGACCACTGATCCGGAGTACATGAGTTCAAATCTTGTCATGGTAGTTGAGGAATCTCAATTCAAGTCATTAAAAGAAATCTGGAATTTAAAAAAAATCATCTGAATAACAGTAAGCATGATTGTGGCAAACCCCTTCACATTCACTAATTTATGGTGATATTGGACTTGAGGCAAGTGCAGATATGATTAAATATTGAAATCTGGAAGTTTTTGATGAGACGTGTAATAGAGACATGTGGTTTGGAAATGAGCTCAACAGCTCACATAGTCCAGACCAATCATCAAACAACCATTTACACTAATCACACACTAATTCCATTTTGATCTCACATTTCCCTCAATTTCTTCCAGATTTTGTCACTGACCTACCCACTCAGGGCAACTTACATAGGCCAACTAACCAATTTGGGATGTAGGAGGAAACTTGGGCACCCGAAGGAGACCCAGGTGGTCACAAGGAGAATGTGTAAACACTGGAGGGCAGGATTGAAGCTGGGTCACTGGAATGCAGAGACACTAGCTGAGGCACTGTGTCACACCACTGTCTCTGTGACTCTCTGTGCTGCTCTTCCCTTGTGCACACAGGAATATCATCCCACTGCCTGGCTCAAATGTGTTTAGCAGTGCAGTTTTCCAGAACTGACACTATAGATGTGGACTGAACTTGATGTATATAGTTAAGTCGCTTCATGAAAAGTACCAATCTGGTGGCATAGGTGGTCCTAATTGCTGCTTAAAAAAAAACCTTTCTGGTGCTGATAGTAAACAAAGTTACAAACTCAAGTGCTCATTCTTTTTAAGTTATAATTATTGTTTAAAAATTTATTTCAAAAGCTGGATTATTTCAATTCTTTTCTTCCCCTCCTGTTCTTAATCCAAACTTTCTTTCTCTCTCATTTTGTTACCTGTACCTGAGAGCACTAAAACTACAAACCTGGTAATTCCCACACCTGATTCTGTTCGGTTCATTGAGTGGTTGGTTAAGGAAATGCACAGTTGCTTGAGCTGTTTGTACAGGTCCCAAATAACCTTCAGGAAGTAGAGACACAAGAAACTGCAGATGCTGGAATCTGGAGCAACAAACAAGATTCTGGAGGAACTCAACAGGTCAGGCAGCAATTTTGGAGGGAAATGGACCATCGTCATTTTGGGTCGAGACCCTTCGACGTCGAATGTCCATTTCCTTCCACAGATGCTACCTGACTCATTGAGTTCCTCCAGCTTCTTGTTTGAACCTTCAGAGCTTGCTGGACTGTTTGGATGACCCACTGACAACATGGAAAGACTGGCCAAGATAAACATCTAACTAAAGGCTGGTATCATTCTTTCCCCCTACAACCCTAGGACTTCAAATGCAATGAGGTGCAATCAACTTTTTTTTTAAGTAGTTGTAATCCAATTTCAACTGCATTGCTTTTTTAAGGACCTGAAACTTATTTTTAGGACTTTTTGGACTATTTTTGAAAATGTTATTCATTATTTTTAAGAAAATCAGGTGCTCTTTTTGCAGCTTCCTTTCACTATTCTTGATTATAGTAATTCTTGCTCTTGAGAAAGTTATTCATTATTTTTAAGGATATCAAGGGTTAGTTTTGGAGATACAAATTGCTGCTTTGTAGATATCAATCATTTTTTCAATATAGTTTTCACTGTTCTTGAGAATACCAATCACTCTAATTTTTTGATGTATGAATCACTGTTTTCTTAGGATAGCAATTGTTCCTATTTCCCTCCAGGCCTTAATTGCCTGAGATTGCCAGCCTGAGAGTGGATATATCTCCTGTCCATAACCCTCCAACAATCATTTTCTGAGTGAACCATCAGTAACTGTGAAATATCTTGCCTGAGGCAGATTGTCCCCACAGCAGCAGAAATTCAGTAAAATGCCAATTACATTGAAAATGCCAAGAAGTACGAATAATGGTCAGGAATCCCAAGCAGTCACAACACAATGGCACAGATCAAATCCTGGTTTTCTCTCCCTAACCATGTCTTGGTTTGGGGGGAGGGGGGGAAATGATGGACGAAAACAATTAAATAATAATCCTGCGCCATTTCAGGGAAATATCTGGGAAATTCCTCTTCAATACCTTATGGTGATCAAAAACTGTACCGGAAGATTATGCATATGCAGTGTCCTGTCTGCATTTTGTATGCAGCAATATTGGCAGCAAGGATTGTACCTAGCTCTTCATTCAACTGTTGCAGGGGGAACATAATGGATCCATCCAGACCTGTCACCCTTCCTCCAACTCAGACTTCCAATTTGAATGCAGATTGGGATTGGGTCCTGATTTGCATATTGAAGAGGACTTTATCTTTTTTTTAAATGAGTGTCCTGCTTGACAGTTTAAATGAACATTATGACACAGTAGTGAGAAAGCTGTTTAAGGGATGGATATAACTTTCCTTATTTTAATTCCCTCCTTTCCTGGTTTCCCGACACGCAGTGAGACTGGGACGGTGGAGGGAGTGGAGTGAGTTAAAACTGGAGCTTTAGAGATTGTACTCCTGCTGTGAATGTGGGATTGTGACCAAAACAGATTAGAGCCCATTGCTTCTTCATCTGATGTTCTAGGTGAATTGGTTGCCTATAAATCAGAGTTCACCCTCTTCTGCTGCAGCAAGTATGTGATACATATCGTACTAATGCCCACTCCCATTTCCCAGAAAGATTTGCAAAACTGGCAAAAAAATGTTTTTAAAAAACCCATAGGATTTTCTACACAGATTCATTTGCAAAATTTGGACCAATGTGGTTCCCACTGGAGGCTGCATGCAGAACTTCCATAAGTCAGAATTTAAAAGAACCCCTGTCTGTGGTAGTCATACACCAGCTGCAGAAAAGGCTACAGGGAGAGAAACCACAGGGGACAGTGGAAGCTCCAATCTTCAGTGTGTGTGACCTTCCCCCAATGCATTCTAATGCTCTGAGTCCCATGTCACGAGTGACTGTACGACAATATGAGGTATGGCTGATCAGTCTGTGGGACATCACAGCATCTTGCACTGAGTACACAACAAAGAGATGCTTCAGTCATTGAAGGAATGTAAAGTGCTGCTTCTGCTTGTGTACTGAGCAATTAAAAGTAGGTCTGATTTAGGTTTGACCTGCTATGTACAAAGGGTATTAAGTTAAACATTGATGTCATATCAGAGACCTTTTAATTCAAATCTAATTTTGCCCATCTGGTGCAGGTTCTGCTTCTTGTTTATAAATTAAATCACCTTAATTCATCAGGTTAGTTCAGTAATCTTGGAAGTAGCCTCTATGTGTGTGATTATGTCATTAACTGCATGACTGACTCCAAGCAAATGTCAGCTACACAGTGAGGTATCGTGCACTGAAGTGCCCAAGCCCAATTTCCCAGTGGGTGCTAATTTGAACTGATTTGTGCAGAAAAAGACATGTGTCAATAGGGCCACCTACAAGGAGTATGTTAATAGAAAAACTGCATATGTTGGAAATCTGAAATAAAAGCAGAAAATGCTGGAAATACTTAGCAGGTCAGGCAGTATTTGTGGAAAGACAAACAGTTAATATTTCTGGTTGAAAGCCCTTCTTCAGAACTGGTAAAAAGAGACAAAAAAAAGATTGTTTTAAGTTGCAGAGAAAGTTGGGAGGGAGGAATGGATTGGACAAAGAGATAACATGAGGCCAAGACTGGCCAGGGTAAATGTGGTGACAAGTAGTGGTTGATGGGTTACTGGTAGCAGTTGGAGAGTGATAATACATACAAAGGAGCTAACATGTTGCAAAATAGGAGACTGTCCAACATGCTCAACAGTTCACACTGTGCTAATGGTTAGAGGAAAACTGAGCCAATATCATAGTTGGATGACCTGAGTGACCAACATGAGGTATGGGTTGATCGGTTTGGCAGATATCACAGCATCTTGGACTAATCTACACAATAAAGAGATGCTGCAGTCATTGAGGAAGCACGAAGTGGTGCTTCTGCATATGTTCTGATCTTAAAAGTAAGTCTGATTTAAGTTTGACCTGCAGTACACAATGGATAATAACTAAACCAAACATTGATGTGGGTTTGATCAGGGTCCCTTTAACTCAAGTCTAACTTTGCCTATCTGGTTGGAACACAAAGTGCTGCGAAAGTTGGCAGTTCTGATACAGGCATGTGAGAACGAACTACCAAAAGCTGTAAAATTTGATACTGGGTCTAGCAGGCTGCAATGTGCCAGACAGAAGGTCAGATACTGTTCCTGAAGTTTGCATCGGGCCTTGTAACAGTGCAGGAGGCCACAGACAAGTAGACCAGAGTTTGCTGTGTCTCTTGTATTGTTACAACGTGCTCTAACACAAGCTTCAGGGACAGCAGCTTTTCTTTGGGCACATTACAGACTTCCATACTCAATATCAAATTCCACAACTTCTGGTAATTCGCTATCTGCAGTGAATACTGGCCATTTCTGCTGTGGACCATCCATCTGTAATATTGGCTCAGTTTTCTCTCTCTCTCCATTAGTACAGACTGATCTTCTCACCATGTTCTCCAGTCCTGCACTCTGCAACATTTCGCACTCCTTTGTCTGTTTTATTGGTGTCATAAGCCCATTGACCAATACATCCCCATAGCAACCCTAGCTTCACCCTATCAGAGATCTTTATCTTATCCATCCCTCCCCTTATCTGCAACTTAAAGCAAACTTGTTTATCTCTCTTCTCCAGTTCTGATTAAGAGTCTTCAACCTGAGACATTAGCCCTGTTTCTCTTTCCACAGATGCAGCTTGACCTGCTGAGTGTTTCCAGCACTTTCTGTTTTTGTTCAAGGCATAAGTAACTTTGAATCCAGCACCACTTACCCCCAATGTTCAAGAAATGCTGTCCTGAGCTTATTTTCTTATGGATCAAGTCTGGTACCAAATCTATATTCTAACATATTGAGGGTTTTACTTGTTTGCATTATTATTATCTCTAGTGCTTTGCTGGCCAAACTTAATTCACATGATCTCCATGTGAACCTCCAAATTCAGCTAATCCATTACCCCAAGCACAATGTCTCTGTCTCCATGATCTTACTTCATCCTACGGAAGTGACCTTTATCACCCTGACTTGTGCTGCTGCTTTCAGATATAAAAACAGAAAATGTTGCAAATGCTCAGCAGATCGGCTGGAGAGGGAAATAAAGTAATGGGCAGATTTTCTGCTGTGCATGGGTCTTGGACATGTCCCCAGGCTCACTGCTACTAAAGCTGTCACTGTGGTTGAATATCCGTTCTGAATCACCAAATGTTGGGAGATCTGTGGAAATCTGAGCTGCCATAATGGGCTGGAGCATCACAGGGGCAGCAAGTAACACAGGTAGCACGGCAGAAATACTGCTGACAGTTTGAGCCAGTGATGGCGCTGGGCTTCAGGGCACCCATAAGAAATGCAGATAAACCCTACAGGAGGGCTGGTGCCTCGGCAGTAGACCTGCCCCAATGAATCAAGCAGATTTCATCAGAACAGTTTCTCTATTTCTCTCTCCACAGATGCTACCTGCCTCTCTAGGTATTTCCAACATTTCAGATTTCCAGCACCCACAGCATTTTGCTTTTCCTCTTCTTGAACCCTGGATGGATCCTTATCTTTCACTTCTACTCTGGCACTCAGTGCTCAATACTTAATCAGAATGTGACCCTGCCCTCCCTCTCCCCCCCCCCCCCCCCCCCCCCCCCGCCTTCTGCACCTCTGACTACCTGATCCTTCTCCCTCACTGGTTTCAAGCTCCCTAATCCATCCTTGAGACATCCTTACACCCCCAACCACCCCCCCCCACTCACCACCCCTAACTGTTTTCTACATATAACTGAATAACTAAATCCATATTAATGTTGCTTTAATCTGGGAGCTAATGAAACGTAAATAGAACCATGATGTTTTGCTGCAAGATGCTTTTTTTTATTTCCAGCTGTCCTCAGTTTATACATCAGTTGCAACAAACCTATCCCTTCCCCCAAAAGTCCACAGAAGGAGAATACTACTTCCAATACGTAATTTGTAACAAAATCACTTAAAGCAGAAAAGAAGCCCTTCTTAATGAATAAAATGCACTCAGTTCTGACCAAAGTGAAAGCAGCCAGTAAATTATTTTGAGACTGTGGTGTGTGTGGCTGGGAGACTCAGCTGAAACAGCAGATTTTATGGGATTTAAAGGAATGAGTTTACACTATCCTTGCAGTCAATAGGCTTGCATTAGTCATTGTAATGCTATTGTTTATTGCTCAGAGGCACTGAGGTGTTTAATAATTCAATAGTATATCTTGTTGTTAAATGGAATTTGGGCTTTACAAGAACTCGAAACTCTACTCAGGAACTGGTCCCTATCAGAAAGCAGCCATTGACTGATTCAATAGCCTGAAAAAGGAATGCAAATCTTTTGCACCATAGCTTCCCTGCTTTGTCACACTTTATTAACTTGTAATGACTGCTGAGACCCCTCTGCACTAAAATTAAGATTACAATTAAGCAACACTTGCTGGTCTGTGGGTCTCTCTCAGTTTGCTCCTCCGATCACTTCTAGCAATCTGAGGGTAATTTCTCCAAGGGAGCAGGTAGACAACGTTCACTGAGAAATTGTAGTATTCACTCAACAGGCATTGTGCCACCCCCTATGAGCTGTGCTGCAGCTTTAAGTGCTTGAATCCATTTGATACTTTAGCTTCAGTTAGCTCCCACATTTAATGCACAGTTAAATGAACACCTGGCTCATTTCCGTGGCTGTTAAATTAGGTTAAAACCCTTTCTCTTCATTTGGAATGGGAGCAAGAGAAACATCAAATGCAAAAAAAGCTTTTAAAGTGGCTCTGACAGCTATATGTATTTATATAGTACCTTCAGCACAGTGAAATGTTCCGACGTGCTTCAAAGGTAATCAGAGGAGCATTGGGAATGACCTGCAGAAGGGGGCAATGGTTCAGTTTTTGACGGTGTAAATGAAGGTAAAGCTGGCAAAGTGTGATGTCATTGCTCTGCCAACCTAGCAGTAATATTGGGATTGTTTTATGCAGTCCTGCACTGGAGAGGAGGTTTAAGTTAAATGTCCTACACTTAAGTCTCACGTTCAATATAAAAACCTGCCCCCTGTCTGAGGAGGTATAAAGACTCCATGCTGAAGAACTATTTGGAAAGGAATGGCAGTTGGAACTTCAGTTAAGAATTTGGTCATCAAAAAGAATTTCAAACAGGCAATGTGTTCAAAAGAACTTTCTAATTTGCTTATTACCTTGTCCTTTAAGAACATAAGAAACAAAGGCAGGAGTAGGCCTTTCCAGCTCTTGCACCTGCTCTATCATTGAATAAGATCAGAGCTTCTCTTTTACTTCAGTGCCACTTTCCTGTACTAGCTCCATATCACTTGATTGCTTAACTTCTTTAAAAAATATATATTGATTCCTGTCTTGAATATACTCTGTGACTGAGCCTCTGCAGCCCTTGAGAAGAGAATTTCAATTAATCGACCCTTTGATGGGGAAGAAATTTCTTCTCATCTCAGTCCTGAGAGGCTAACGCCTTATTTGAAATTGTGACTTTTGGTCCTAGATGCTGCAACCAGGGGGAAACATCGTCTCTGCATCTCCCTTGTCGAGCACTGAAAGTATTTTGATTATTTCAATGAGAATTTCAACCTTTCCTTCTGAAATGGTTGGGCCACACTGAACTATTGTCTGCATTTCTGGTTGCAACGCTAACTGCAGGACATGGTTGTGCTGGAGAGGATGCAGAGGAGATTCACCAGAATGTTGCATGGGATGTAATGTTGCAGTTATGAGGAGAGACTGGAAAGGCTGGTTTTGTTTTCTTTGTAGCAGAAGTGACTGCGGGGGAACCAGACAGACATATACAAAATTATGAAAGGCATAGAAAGGGTAGATAGGAAGAAACTCTTCCCTATGGCAGTGGTGTCTAAGATCAGGAAGCAAATGTTTAAGATGTAGAGTAGGAGATTTAGATGGGATCTGAAGAAAGATTTCTTTACCCAGAGGGTGGTTGTAAACTGAAATGCACTGCCTGAGAAGGTGGTGAAGACAGGTAATCTCTCAACATTTAAGAAGCATCTGGACATACACTTGAACTGCTAAAGCATACAAGACTATGGACCAAGAGCTGGTAAATGGGATTAGTACAGAAAGGACTTGATAGCTAGTGTGGACATGTTGGCCTGAAAGGCATGTTTCTGTGCTGTATAAGTCTATGACTAAACTCCAGAGAGTATAGGTCCAGTATGCTTCACCGAGAACAAGCTCTAGATCCAGGAATCCATCTGGTGAACTTTTGCTGGACTCACTATTTCATGGGTATATTCTTCCTGAGGAAGGGAGAACAGTCCTGTACGCAATATTCCAGATGCAGCCTCATCAGGAACCCAAATATTGGGAGTAAGACATCCATACCCTTCCACTCAAAATCCTCATGCCATGAAGACCAACATTTTTTTTGTGTTCCTTATTGTTTATTATACCTGCACATAATTACTGTTTAACATAAATATGTATAAAAGTAATTTGTTTTCTGTTTTTCTTGCGAATGCTGCTTATGTGCCTGTGATGCTGCTGCAAGTTAGTTTTTCATTGCACCTGTGCACACATGTACTTGTGCATATGACAATCAATTCAACTTTGACTTTAATTTGCGGATTCATTTGAACACCAACTCTTTTCAATCTCCTAAGATTTAAAAATACTCTGTATTTCTACTTTTTCCAGTATGATGAATGACCTCAAATTTATCCATTTTTAAAATTTGCTTGTAAGTGTTTATAAGTACTTTAAAAGTTTCAGAAGTATTTTTAACTTGCTTGTTTTTGTTTTACTAAGTCTTTCAAAGTTTTTGAATGTTTCTGAATGAATGTTTCTGAGACAGTGTTTTTGACAATTTGATAGTTTGTTAAGTCTGGAAGCTTAATTTACTTGTTTCTACTCATTTTGTAGACAGGGCTTGTGTGTCTCTGTATGATTTGGGAGATCCTTTCGACAGTCAGGGCTTTGGCACAGAGGCTCCATCCCAGTTTCCCGAGTTACCTCTGGGAGCTTCACGAAAAGTAAGGATCAACTTTTTTTTGTCCTACCTGGACAGGCAGCCAAATGAAGGCCGAAGAGGTTTTAAAGAGTGGGCGGAGAGAGAGGTACAGGCACAAAGAAGTGTTAACATGCTTTCTTTAGGTGGAGAGGTAGGAGGCACAGTGGTGCAGCTAGTAGAGCTGCTGCCACACAGTTCCAGCAACCTGGTTTCAACCCTGACATCCAGTGCTAGCTGTGTGGAGTTTGCACGTACTCCCTGACCATTTTAATCACATTGCACTAAAATGGGGAGGCAAAAAATTCTGCGGATGCTGGAATCTGGAGCAGTACACAAACAGTGCTGGAGGAACTCAGCTGGTCAGGCAGCATCCATGGAGGGAAATAAACAGTCGATGTTTCAGGCCGAGACCCTTCATCAGCACTGGAAAGGAAGAGGGCAGAAGCCAGAATAATAAGGTGGGGGGAGGGGGAGGAGCACATGCAGGCAGGGGATAGGTGAGTCCAGGTGAGAGGGGGAAGGTAGGTGGGTGGGGGAGGGGGAGAAGATGTAATAAGCTGAGAGGTGGATAGAAGAGGCAAAGGGCTGAAGAAGAAGGAATCCGGCAGGAGAGGGCAGTGGACCATGGAATAAAGGATGGGGGAGGGGAGGAGAGGAGATGGGCAAGTCATCAAGGTGGGGGAAGGGAGCCACAGGAATAAGGGAAGATTTGTTTTTATCTTGTTCCAATTGTGTTCTTACTTGCAAAAATTGTGTTTAATTTATGTTTTTCTTGCGGATACTGCTTATATGATGCTATGTTCCTGTGATGCTGCTGCAAGTTTTTCATTGCATCTGTGCACACATGTATTTGTGCGTATGGCAGTGAACTCGACTTTGACTTTGGATTTCTCTGGGTGCTCTGGTTTCCTCCAACATGCCAAAAATGTGCAGGTTGGCAGATAATTGGGCCATGTCAACGATGCCCAGGTTTGTGGATGGGCGGTGGAATCTGGACGAGACCTGAGGGGAATGTGGGAAGAAATTTTTTAAAAAAGGATAGTGTACATGGATGCCTTGATGGGCAGTGCAGATTGTGGGCTCTAAAGGACCTGTTTCTGTGCTGTACTTTTGAGACAGCAAGATAAATAGGTTTGGGTAAATGCCAGGGGTTTAGAGACTACATTGTGAAATATTGGTCACTCACTAGCAGGGCAATGGACAGTGGAAATGCACAAAAAGCCAAAGTTGAAGAGTTGTACAGCTGGAAGAAAGTTGGAAGGAGAGGGGAATGGTGAGGGATTTGCACACAGGAAGAGAAATTCACTCACCTTCTAGTAGTATTATGTAACCTGTTGGAATTTTTCCCCATGTTTTAGTAATGTTATAAATAATGCATACCTTTGTAGAAAAACTCAAGGGACTTGTATATTTTGCTCATTACAGCAATGCTCAATGAATGATATAATAAATTAGAGAAAAGGTTACTTTATTTGGCTAGAAAAAGTTATTTACAATTTTGTTACAAGCCTGATTCAGCCACCCACAGAGAAGGCAAAGCAGGAAACTGCAGGTTCAACAGTCCATCATTTTCTAACTGTTCATTTTAATAATCATGAGGCTGCAGTCCTGTGAATTCTTAACCTGCACTCCATGCTGGCGGCATCTGAAGGTAGAATCTAAAATGAGCCAGCTCTGTGGTGAGTCAGCTCAAAAGTGTAAACAAGGAAATTGCTCCTATTTTTGCTTACCAATTATTGTTGCTGAAGCTACAATCTATTTGGTCAGGTCTCTTCTCTGATTTCCTTAATTATTTTCCTTCTCTTTACTTAATGGCCCATACTTGTGCCTTTTGAACCCATGTTGTTTGAGCTTCATCTGCCACCTGTCTGCCCAATTCACCACCACAATCAATTCCTCTTGCATCTTAACTTGTTCACTTAAGTACATCATTTTCTTTAGCCTTCTGTCATTATTTTTGTGACACCTAGACCAGATTATTTATAAATGCATGAAACAAAAGGTTTTCAAGACAGACTAATCTGGAATATAAACCAAAAATGTTGAAAACTCTCTGCAGGTTGGCAATATCTGTGGAAAGAGAAACAGTTAATATTTCAGATCTGGGACCCTTCATCAGACTGAAAGAGAAAACAAGTTCAAATGGAGAGAATGAGGGGGAAGGATTGGAACAAAGGGAATGTTTCAGATGGGATGAGTCCATTGGGTTAGTGGGAATTGAAGACATTTGCAAAGCGAAGGAAAGTGGCTATCGAAGCAGGTTTTCCAATTGGATTAATGGGAGAAATGTCTGACTGCAAGGATAAATTAATAGCTATATCTGAACCTTTACTTTCTGGATTTCATTGATCAACAAATTATATTTCCATTGTAAAATACCTCTGCTGAGTTTAGCTTTCATTATTTGCAGTGACAATCTTTCCAGGCAATTGCCTCAAGGGCTTTACTGAAATTTTAGTTCTCTACATTCATATCTCTACCTTCGTTGTCACATGCTTAGGAAAATACCATGTCAGATTGCCAAGAATTCTCATCTATGACATGTATTAGCAGTCTTCTTTGATATGATTTCTATCCAGGTGCACCCAGGCCTTATCTCTAACAAGGGTTTACATAATTTTATATCAAACTGGATGGGAGAATTTTGCTCGCTGATTTAAAAACAGGAATTATACTTGCCATTTCCCAGTCCTTAGTGATTCTCTGATCACCACTGCTGAATCAAAACAGCCACATAGACTATGTTGAAAAGCAAAAACTACATATCTGAGAAATCTGAAATCAAAACAGGAAGTACCGGATATACACAGCAGGTCAGGTTGTGGAGAGAGAAACAGACTCAATGTTTCAAGCCAATAAATTCTGATGAAGGATCATTGAACCAAAACATCGATTCTGTTTCTCTCTTCATAGTTGCTGACTGTGCTATTGAGTACTTCCATCACTTTCTTCCTTACTAGACTATAATTAACCTTTCCGTGGTGTAACTCAAAAACCTATTCTTTTTATGAAGGCTTTCACCACTGTTTTAAAAAAAGTCTCAAGTTTGTGTTTTTAACTATTGAAATGTCAATGCTTTCAAACTGAATGGAAGGTTAATATCACCTCCATTATGGGGGGAGAAAAAACCTGCATGAGGTGTGTTTCTTTTATCCTCCTAATGGTCAGAGGATATGTACAAGACTGTAGGATGATTCAAAAGAAAAAGTAGCAAGAACAAGTGTGACTTTAACTCTTTGTTTGTACAATAAATAAGTTGTCATTGATGCACGTGATTCTATACCTGACTGTGGGATGCAACCTAACGCCATGTGCTGTTTGTGTGAACCGTTTCCTGACAACATGCTAATAAAACCCTGCTGCTGAATGTAGACTGCTTCTACGTTCCCAGCTGATCCACATCAATATTGTTTTGAACAGCAGCCATGAGAAAACACACACAGCACCAGCCACGCAATCTGCAGTGATGTACTGTAACATGCTTCTCTGCTGCTGGAGTCTGTAGCATTGCCAGCAGGGAAGAGCAGAGATTCTGATGATTACTCCTGAGGTAATTAAACCGACAGATGTTATAATTAACAGAAGATTCATCTCATCATTGCGAGCAAACTCCTGCAATGGACCCATTTGTGTATTTAATGTTTCACTTCTAGTAAATTAACTTTTGGATACAACACTGCAGATAAAAGGGAAAACATAGCAGGATCTAATTCCTCTGGTTTGTCATTGTAATTGTCTCAGCTTTCCACATAGTTTAGAGTATTTCTTCTTTGAAGCAATCAAGATTTTTTTTCCCTGTAACCAAATAAAAGCTCCAGGCAAAATAATGTTGAAATTGTGTGGAAAATCCATTATTATATATGAATATCTCTGTCAATTATAGTGGTTATTAATCATTGATGTCTGAGAGTAGATATTAAAGTGATAAAACATATTGTGCCCAGGATTACTGTAGGAAATATCCCCAGGCAACGAGATAAATACTGTAGCGAGATTGAGCTGCTTAATGGCTAGTCGTGAGCAAGTTATTCCCAATGTATTCCACAAGTGTTGTGGTTTAAGACTTTCTTATGGTGCACATAAATCAAAGTCAAAGCCAGTTTTACCAAAATGAATCCAGTCTGTGAAGGAAGCTGTGACTGGTTTGTTTACATTGATTTGTTCAAATAAAAATATGACAGTCCCTCAGAGTCTTAAATATTTGCTTCATTGGTAATATTTCTTTCTCATTGAAATAACTGCTGCAATGCATCCTTCCGATTGGATTAGAAGCTTCCACTCCAGTGAACAGTGATTTTTCACTGCTACCATCACATTAAGTCCGAATGACTTATACTGGTTATTCATAAAACCAACTTTTGGGACGGATTTGAAAGCACAAAATAAGATTTCATATTAGCATTCATAACAGAGCCCCAATTTATTTTACAGTATCTTGGCTCTGCCCCTGCCATAGCTCATCTGCTGCTGAAGCCCTCATCTATTGCTTTTGTACCTCTATACTTGCTTATTCAACGATAGTGTAATGCTTTACAGTGCCAGCAATGCGGGTTCGTATCCGGCCACTGTCTGTAAGGAGTTTGTACGTTCTCCCCGTGTCTGGGTGGGTTTCCTCCGGGTGTTCCGGTTTCCTCCTACGTTCCAAAGATGTACAGGTTAGGAAGTTGTGGGCATGCTATGTTGATGCCGGAAGCGTGGCGACACTTGCGGGCTGCCCTCAGAACACTCTGCACAAAAAGAGGTATTTCACTGTGTGTTTCGATGTACATATGACTAATAAAGGTATCTTATCTCATCTTCTCTCCTACCTCCCCTTCTATTATCCACCCTATACAGACTTGTACTCCCACAATCCCTGCCTTGCATCACTAGAAGTCTCATTCATTTGTCAACCAGTGCTTATTGGCTTGCACTGGACTCAGTCCAACAATGGGCTCTGGTTTCAATTCTCCAGCCTAGTTTTCAATTCCCTCATTACCCCAGCAAACCACCCCATAGTTTCTGCAGCCGCTTCCAGCTTCTCAAACCTTCTGGATTCCTGAGTTCCACCAATTCCAGCCTCTTCTACATACCAGATTTTAACCTCAACACCACTGGTAGACATTCTTTCAGCTGCCTTACCCTTCACCTCTGGAATTCCCTTGCTAAGAATTTAACACGCTGCCTCTCACCTTTTAAGAAATTCTTTAAACCCCTCTTGAAACAAGCCCACCGGCTCCCACAGCTTTTTTGACTATACCTCCTCATGATCTGTTTTCCAATAAGGCCTCCATTCCATTTTCCCAGTTTTTCTGGCACTGTCATATGTGCTCCAATACTTTTCACACTAGTGCTTCCAAGATGTCTCCCATTTTCTCTAACTGTGGCATCCCCTCCGCCATAGTTGACAGGGGTATCAACTATATCAGTTCTATTCTCTGCTCTCTCTCACTCTCCCACCACCCAGACCAAGCACAGGGATTCCCTTGTCCTCATTTTCCTCCCACCAGACTCCACACTCAATAGATCATCCTCCACTCAAAGTGATGCCACCATCGGATGCGTTTCCCCCTCACTTCTATTTGCAGTGTTCTGAAGGGATTGTTCCTTCTGCAGCTCCCTGCTTCACTCTTCCTTCTCCGCCAACACCACTCCCTTTCCCATGTAGTTTTCGGAGATGCATCATCTTTTATGTCTTCCCTTCCCACTCAAATACTCCTTCAATGTGAAGCAGTGAATCATTTGTACTTCTTCCAATTCAGTGCTCACCATGTGGTCTCCTCTACTTTGCAGAAGCCAAATGCTGACTGAGTGACCATTCAGTCTACAAAGGTGACTCTGGACTTCCAATTGGAGACACAAAAGACTTCAGATGCTGGAATCTGGACCAACAAACAAACTGCTGGAGGAACTCAGCGGGTTGAGCAACGTCTGTGGGGCGGGGGGAGGGGGGGGGTGGGAGGAGGAGTTGTCAATGTTTTGGGTCTAAACCCTGCATCGGGCAACTTCCAATTGCCTGTTACTTTAACAGTCCATCTCATTCTCACTCTGACCCCTCCGTCCATGGCCTCTTATATTGTTTTAATGAAACTTAACATAAGCTTGAGGAACAGCAAGTCATCTTCTGATTTAGGGATGTTACGGCTTACAGAACTCAACAATTTCATATAATCAGCATTTCCAGCTTGTTTCAGAACTGGCCAATTCTGATGAAAGGTCACTACTTTCTAATGCTAATTGCCAGCATTCTCTTTTATTTCAGGTTTCCAGCAGCTGCAGTATTTTATATCTCACAGTCCCATCGTTAGTCTTTTCTCTCTCTCCCCTGTCCTTATTCATCCCCTCCTACTTACACCTCCAGACAGATCGGCTGCAATTAACAATGCTTCGTCCCCCTCTCTCTCAGCTGGTAGTCTCCTCTCTGCCAAAGGTAGTCCATTTGTTCTCTTCCTTCCCACCCTTAGTGCAAGTTTAAACATCTTTTATTTTTAATATTTCCCAGTTCTGATGAAAGGTCATCAATCTGAAACATTAACTCTCTCTGCACAACTTGCTGCCTGAATGCTGAATATCTCCAGCACTTTCTGTTTTAATCCCTTATCACCTTTCTCTCTCATCAAACCTTTAGTCATCTGCCCCGATATCACTTTATGCACCTCAGTGTCAAATATAACAAGCATTTATTTTGTTATACTCCCATTAAGATTATGTATGTGAGCGTGGAGGGTGTTATTCTATAAATGTGAGCAACTGTTGATCTGGAATTTATTGCACGTCTGGCTTGATTTAAAGGAGACACAAGAGACTGCAGATGCTAGGATTTGCATTCTGATTTTCAAAGGACTTTTAAGTTTATTTTCATGATTAGTAAGTTTTTATCTTTCCTTTTATTTAGAACTCTCTTTAAAAGTGGAATGACTAATCTATGAAGGGCTCTTGCAGTCACTTTGTAGATTTCCCAATCCGGTCAGTGCTGACCACTCAAATATGTCTGAGGAACCGATTTTTTTTCTTCTTCTCGGTTGGAGTGAATTGTGGAAGCAACATACTCTCCTTAATTTTGTTACATTACTTGAACGTCACTTGTTGGCTAATTGCAAAAGTACATTAATCATGACTTTCTATTTATAAATTCAATGGCACCTGTGAGTCGGGTACATATCGTGCATATACATTTGTGTGATGACGGTAGCCACATTAAATTAGCGCTTCATTATAATGAATCACGTGAAGGTCTTTTATATTCTTTCCCTGAAGGAAAAAATTGCAGAGGATAATGGCATGGGTTTAGCTCTCAGGGTGTGCTGCAACATTGAAAAAGTTCAATGACATCCTCAAGGCAGAATGTTAATTGTCTCATCTTTTAATCTTTGACATCTTCACGTGTACTTCCACTATTCACAATACTCTCCTCTGTTTCCTTTTGCCCTCCATCAATTGCTGAATCATATGTTCTTTCTATGCTTGAACAACTACATAACATGACAATACTTCCGACATAGCTTGTGCTAATTTACTGCTCCCAGAACCTCTTAAATATGAGGTTGAAGACAGGATGGAGTGCAAACTAAATGAGGCTGTTGAAGTCTTCTCACTTATGGTGAGAACTGGAAAACCTCAACTACTTCCCGTATCTCGGGAGGTACCCCTAGGCGAGGGCTGACTTCCATCACCAGCGCAGGATCTGGTCAATTGAGGAAAAGGGTGTTGAAGATCAAGATCTCAGACTCAGCACAAAGTCTTAACTTACCAAGCAGTGGTGATCCCTACCTTCCTCTATGCTTCTGAGATCTGGACTACCTTCAGCGGGTATCCCATAATACTGGAAAAATGCTGTCTCTGCAAAATCCTTCAAATTCACTGGAAGGACAAGTGAACCAAGTCAATATCCTCACCCAGGTTAACATCCCCAGCAGAATCAGAATCAGGTTTATTATCACTGACATATGTTGTGAAATTTGTTGTTTCACTGAGGTTCTAGCTACACCCAGTTGGCTACATTGGGCAGGCCAAGTTTTTCAGATGCCCAACATCAGGCTCCTGAAACAGACAGTTTAATCTGAGCCCTGTCATAGGAAGAGATTAGCAGGTGCACAGAGGAAAAGATTCAAGAACATGCTCAAAACTTCTTTGAAGAAATGCCAGTTAATTCCTGGAAACTTCTGAACCGTGACCACTCAAAGTGAGAAAGAATATTTGGGATGGTATAGAGAAACTTGAGGCCCTGCTTTGGAAAGAAAGAACCATCTCACAAACTACCCACCCATCCACCCCATCTGCCACTTCCTGTCCTGGATGTTGAAAAGTCTACGTATTAGCCTCATTAGTCAGTTCATACCCCACAGAACTGAAGTGGAAGGAAGTCATCCCCGAGCCCAAGAGATTGCTCAGGGAGAAAACGAACACATACCCATGCACTAAATAGTCAGAGAGGGAAGACTGTTCCTTCTTGGAGGCCATTGCTAAAGATAGCTCCCTAAATTGTTATAACCATCTCGAAGGTGTAGCTTCAAAAATTAGATTATGAGTAAACCATTCGGAAGTTAGCTAGTACATGCTCTATTTCTACTTCCTCCCGTGGATACACCATGGTAGAGGACTGTGCCGCAGCTTGGAAAAGCAGATAACATTGCAATTATATGAACAGTGTCTGGAACACTTATGACAGCACCACTACTTTGGCTGTCAGTGCTTTCAAACATTTCTCCACCGTATATCGGGTGTGGAGAACTTTGATGGTTAGAAACTAATCCTGATCTGGTGATCTATCCAGACTGTAACAAAATCCCTGTATAGAGGTGGAGACTGAGCAGTGTATTCTGGATAGCTACTGCTCCCATGATCCTTGGGAAAGAATCTAGAACAAACAATGAATTAAAAAAATGCTCATCACTGATCCAACAATTAAACCTTTTGGCATCAACTTACCCAAGAAGCAATGGATATTGCACAATTGAATCCTTATCCAACCAGGGTAAGGAAGACACACTTATCTCATGCACTAAAGAATCTTCAGCTTGTGCACGTGATAAAGCTCAAAATACTATTTCAAGAGTTGTCATCTTCTCCAAGCACTTCACACAGGATAATAGTAGTACACATCTTTCCTTCTTGAAGGAAAATACCACACGCAATAACTGGGACAAGGCCACCTCAAATCTCCAGCACTGAGAGAGCTTAATTTGCCTTTTCTTCATTTTAGATGCTAATAGGCCTTCTGTGCACACCTAGTGTTTTCAGTTTTGCCTTAAGTTTGGTTGATGATTCCACCTGTACATATTAACTCTTGACAGCAGCACTTAAAAGATGACAGAGTCATAGAGTCATATAACCCAGAAACAGGCCCTTCAGCCCGTCAAGTTTGCACCAGCCATCAAACACCCATTTACACTACTCCTACGCTGTTCTCTTCAACTTCCTCTAAGATTCTACCACTCATCCACACATTAGGGGCAATTTACAGAGGCCAATTCATCTACAAACCTCCACGTCTTTTTAGGATGTGGGTGGAAACTGGAGCACCCGGAGGAAATACACACAGTCACATGGGGAACAGTACTGGAGTAGCAAATTCCACAGGAATAGCACTGGTGATGAAGATTGAGCCTTGGTCACTGGTGCTGTAAGGCAACAGCTCTACTATCTGTGCCACTGCGCTGTCTCTGAATGAGGTCTGAAACCAGATTTGACAGGACTGAGGAAGGCTTGAACTGTGACACGATGCAGTCATTAAGCTAAGATAAGATATCTTTATTAGTCACGTGTACATCAAAATACACAGTGATATGCACCTTTGCGTAGAGTGTTCTGGGGGCAGACCGCAAGTGTCACCACGCTTCCGGCGCCAACATAGCACGCCCACAACTTCCTAACCCGTACGTCTTTGGCATGTGGGAGGAAACCGGAGCACCCGGAGGAAACACACGCAGACACGGGGACAACGTACAAACTCCTTAAAAGACAGCGGCCAGAATTGAAACCAGGTCGCTGGCGCTGTAATAGTGTTACACTAACCGCTATACCTCCGTGTCATTTCTCCAGCTTTCACCCTGTTTTGGACTTGTGTTGGAGTGACCTTTCAATGAAGTATTGACGTAAATACTCAGGCACGAAGTCTTCAATGTTTTCGCCAGTATGGAATCATACATCATGATGAATGAGGAAAGGCAACTGTCACTTGCTTTGTAGTACCTGGCAAGAATTACCTCCTCTATTTCACACTCTGTCACTGACAGTAGGTGAAAGAGAATTTGGATCTGACAGGCACAATAACTATCAATTAAGAGAAGCATTGTTTGTAACAAAGGCAATGGGAGATAGCACACACAGAATGATTAATAATCTGAAAGATTTTTGTCACTGTGAAGGATTAGTCTAGTCATCTACAGGATTAAGTAAGCAAGCAGGTATAATGAACAATCATTCTAAAAATTGCTTGCTAATTTACTTTACAAATTAGAATTGTACTCAAAAAATTATCTAGCCAATTAAGCAAATAAATGTAGCAAATCTAATTAGGTTTCTGTTAAAAAAGACAAAAAAAATCTTCAACTTTCCTTGCTTGGTTCATGCCATTTAGAAATTTATATCTTTCCCTCAACAAGGTAATTTCATAAAAATAATTTTGAGTTATTGGGTTGGAACATGCTGGGAAATGCCAAACTATTGGCATTTCTCTTTGTAAGCACCAACCAGTTCAAATGCCAGCACCAAAGCAGAAGTCCCGAGCTTGTTGGTCGCTCTTTGTTGGTGATTTCCCTGGTTGTCCTCTGACTCTGGACTCCTGATGGAGTCAGTGACGCAGCATAAAGCTGATGCAGTTCACCAGAGTTGACATGGGGAATCTACCCATTGAATTCAGGCCAACTGGATCTGGCATGGGGACAGCAAGTTTGCTCCTTTCATTGAAAGGAGAAATAGGTTAATTTATATATTTTTGAATTATTGGTATTGGTTTATTATTGTTGCCTGTACCGAGGTAGTGAAGAACTCGACTTGCATACTGTTCGTACAGATCAATTCATTACACAGTGCATTGACGTAGTACAGGGTAAAAACAATAACAGAATATAGCGTAGAGTGTCACAGCTACCAGGAAGTACATTGCAGGTAGACAATAAGGTGCAACATCATAACAAGGTAGATTGTGAGGTCAAGAGTCCATCTTATCATATAAGGGAACCATTCATTATTAATTAAATTAATTGAGTTTAGTTAAATGATTTTAACTATTTGAACTGTTTTTAGTGGTCATTTCATGAAATGCAATAATTTTTGATGGTTTGTTATTGATTTTATAATTGATTTTTTAAAAAAAATTAATGAAATTCAGAAACACTTCTATTTTGTCTGGTTTCACAGCTGGATAAGCCAGGTGTCTGTGGCTTAGCTAGTTGTCAAAGACCCTTTCATTTGCTTTATGATCAGAGCTTGTTCTAACTCTGCCACTGGTAACATTAGGTTGCTCAAGGCCCTGCAACCAGGAAAGGCCATAAACACACAAGGAATAGAAACAGCTCCACATTCAATTTTGTTGTAGTTTTGGTATAGTTGGTGAGCTGCCTTCTTGAATCACCGCAGTCTGCATGAAACTGCCCCAGCATAACTCTGGACTGCTTCCCCACTGCCATCAGGTTCTTGAACTGACACAACAGAATCTTTGTTTATTCTGTCATATAAGTTATGTATAGTTTATGTTAACTTTAGTTTATATAATTTATGTTTGTCATGTTTGTAATGTACTGTGCTGCTGCAAAAAAACTTAATTTTCATGGCATTTATACCCTGGGTATGTATGCCCATAAACTTGAACTTGAACTTGACTTGATCCAGAGGTGATGAAGGAGAGGCACGATATTTCAAAGGCAGGATATTGCGTGAAACCATGGAGGTGGTGAAGTCCCATGTGCTTGTTGCTGGCCTTGTTCTTCAAGTGATCAGGGCTACAGGTTTGCAGGTGACTTGTCAATTTGAATCTGGTACAGTAAAGGTGATAGATGGGTGGATGGTCACACAGGCTGCTGTCCTGTATGAGGTGTGGAAGTGCATCTGTGTGTTTGTGTCTATGCATTTTATCCCCCTTTTCCATTCATCTTGTTTTGTTCATTTTAAAATCCTATTCATCCATAATATCTATCAGCTCTGACAAAAGGTTTACATGTAAAACATCTCATACTGATATGTTTTCTCATCAGATGCTGAGAATCTCCACCTAATGGTTTACAGTGAATATTGGAAAACCAGTAGTTAACAACATGCTACTTACTGCTGCTAAACTACATACCATAAGAACCTTTGTCATTTCAACATTCATCAACATTGATAGCACCTTAATCAAACAAATAAAGACTATTTTGAATTGGAATTGAATTTGGAACTATCTGATCATCTTTGTTACATTCAACCATAATGATTTCAACATTATCCCTCTGGTTTCCTGCTTTCCTTCTGTCCTCCCGTGAAATTCAGTTCATTCCCAAACTTCTTTGCTATTCCCTAGTTCACATCATGTCCTTTTTACCCGACAGCCTCCTGTTCATTGATCCAAACTGGCTTCCAGGCTACCAATCCAACAAGGGCTCACCTCTCTCCATCTCTGTAACTTTATCCAGCTCTTTAAATCTCCATGATCTCTGGCCTCCTCCAATTCTGTTCTCTTTTGCGTTCCCAGTTTCCATTGCTCCATGATCATCAGTCATGTTTTCAACTGTCTGAAGCCTAATTTCATTGGTTTCCCCTCCAAACCCCTCGATCTCCCTCTTTCCTGTCTCCTTGACTAAGCTTCTGGTTATCACCCCAAATATTTCTGTCTCAGTATTAGAATGTTCTTGTGAAGCACTTTGGGACAACTTACAATGCTAAAGCCTTATTTTGACATAAATTATTGTTGAAATTCTAATCACTTATTTTGATCTTGCAGTTTAACAATTATGTTAATGTGTTGATGCTTATGCTGGTTTTCAATCTCAATTACAGGTAAACTTTGTCCATCTACATTGTTATGGAACACCTACTGCCTCACTGATACTGGACACTTTTTCCATATGTTCTCATTGAGAATCTTGCCTCCACTTATCAAGGTGCCACCAGTTGCTCCTGCACTGGACTGATGGATTCTTCATGAAGTCCAACAGGGCAGTGTAAACTTCCACAAACCTCCCAACTATCAGGCTGGGTATTGTGTTCACAGTGCCTTAGCCAAGTTAGAGCTATATGAATAAAGGTAAGTAAAGCATTTTATTTGACTTAATTAAGCTAGTTTAAACATTTTAATTGTTTGTGCATGTATGTTTTAATTTAGAATTTTTTTAGCAATTGAAATTTGTTAATAATATTTTTAATTGTTACTGGAAGTTTTCAAATATTTGTGAATGTCAAAGACTTTCAAGATGAGAGACCACTTTGATTGTTGGTGAGCCTGGAGAGGTGTCTGACTGGCTGTCAAAGCCTTCCTGGGAGTACAACTGGACACTCAAAAGGAGATAGCCCCTGTGATACATTCGGTCATATTGATTTTATTTTCTCACTTGTTCATTGGTTTGGTAACTGGGAATTACTGGCAGAACCAGTATTTATTGCCAATTCATAATTGTCCTTAAAGAAGGTGGTGCTGAGTCGCCTTTTTGAACCACTGTGGTCTTTCTACTGAAGCTACTACCACAGTGCTGTTGGGTAGGGAGATCAAGAAATCGGAACCAGTGACGATGAAGGAACAAAGATAAATTTCCAAAGCAGGATAGTGTTTGGCTTGGAGGTGAAACTGCTGGTTGTAGTGAACTCATAAGCCTGTATTCTCCTCTTTCTTGATGGTAGACATTGTGTGTTTGGGAGATGCTGTTGGAGTAGCCTAGGTGAGTAACTGCAGTGCAATTTGTAATTGGTCAACGTTGCAGGTACTGTGCGCCTGTAGTTGAGGGGATGAATGTTTAGAATGGTGGATGGGGTACTAATCAAGTGGGCTGCTTTGTCCTTAGGAGCTGTTCGATCTAGTGGGGCACTTTTGTGCCTTGTAGATGGTGGAGAGCTTCGGGGTGTCAGGTGGTAAGTTGCTCACCACAGGTTACTTAGCTTCTGACCTGCGCTTGTAACCACAGTGAGTGTCTATGTGGTTGCTCCTGTTGAGTTTCTGGTATATGGTGACCCCTAGTATGTTGATTATATAGGACATGGCAGTAGCGATGTCATTGACTGTCAAGGGTAGACTTGTTCTCGTAGGAGATGACGATTGCCTGGCACTTTCATGGTGTGAATGTTACTTGCCACATCAATTCATACCTGTTGGCTAGGTCTGGCTGCATGCAGACATGGTCTATTTCATTTACTGAGGAGTTATGAATGGAATTGAACATTGTGCAATTATCAGCAAACATTCCCAATTCTGACCTTATGATGGAAAGAAGATTATTGATGAAGCAGTTGAAGATATTTGGGCCTTGGACACTGCCCTGAGGAACTCTTGTAGTGATGTACTGGGGCTGGGATGATTGACATCTAAAAACTACAACTATCTTGTTTTGTGTGTAGTATAAGTCCAACCACTGAAATATCTTCCCATTATGTCCAGTGGTTTTGGTTTTACCGAGGATCCTTGATGCCACATTCAGTCAAATACTACCTTGATATCAAAGGCAGTCACTCCCACCTCACCTCTGGATTTCATCTTTGGACCAAGACCATGAAGCTGAGTTGTACAGCCAAAACCTAAATTGGGCATCAAGATGTAGGTTATTTGTAAGTGCCACTTGATAACACTGTCATTAACACCTTACAGCACTCTGCTCATGATTGAGAGTAGAGTGATTTGGCAGTAATTAACCAGATTTAGTTTGTTCTTTTTGCGGACAGGACATATTGTACCTGAACAATTTTCCATTTTGACAGGATGATGCCAATGCTGCAACTGTCCTGGAACAGCTTGTCTAGAGGCCCAACTAGTCTGGAGCACAGGTCATCAGTACTATATCCATGATATTGTCTGATGTCATAGCCTTTGCTGTATGTAGTGCTCTCAGCTATTTCTAGATACCATGTGGAGTAAATTGAATTGGCTAAAGACTGGCTTCTGTGACGGCAAACTCAAGAGGAAGCCAAGATGGATTGTTGAACATGGGGATGTTTTTGGAACTTCTACATCCTGTTAATTGTTACTCCAGTTGAAGCTAGATCATGGTGGGACTGCAGAGCGTTGATCTGATCTATTGGTCATGAGATTGCATGGCTCTGTCTACTGCATGCTGTTTTTGCTGTTTAGCATGCAGGCAGTCCTGAGTTACATCTTCACCACATTGGCACCACAGTTTCAGGTATGCCTGATGCTGCTCAAGTTTACCAGGCATGGACTTCTGCACTCTTAGTTGAACTATGTTTGATCTCCTGGACTGATAATAATGGTAGCAGGATGTGCTGGACCTTTACGGTATAGATTTTGGTGGTGGACATTTCTGTTGCCATTCATGGGTCACAGTGGCTCATGAATGCCTGGTTTTATGCTAATAGGTTTTTCTTTTGAATTTGTCCCATTTCAAAGTCACAAATACAATGGAGGATGCCCTGAGTGTGAAGATGCACTTTGTCACCACATTGACTACTTTAGTGGGGCATCAGTCTCCTGATTCAGATGCCATTCCCCAGATGCTTGTGAGGAGAATTTTGCAAGATCTGATGAGCTGGAAGTGACTTTGTTATGTCTGAATTCTGTGTCTATGTTCCTGACAGGTGGTGTATATGGTTTTATTATTGGGGTGGCACAGTAACGCAGCTGCCAAAAATGACCCAGGTTCAGTCCCAGTCTCTGGTGCTGTCAGTGGGGAGTTTACACTTTCTCCTCATGTGCTTTTCCTCCAGGTGCTCTGATTTCCTCCTCCGTTCCCAAAGATGTGCAGGTTCGTAGATTAATTGTTTACTGTAAATTGTCCCTAGTGTAGGTTGGTGGTAGAATTGTGGGGAGAATAGGTTACAGGGAAAATTAGTGGGGGAGCGGGATTACTTGATATCCTTCTTTGGAAATATTATTGCTTTGTGTCAAAGTAGTGGTAATGATACCACTGAGTGGCTTACTAGGTCATTGCAGAGGGCACTTAAGGGTCAAGCACATAGAACATAGAACACTACAGCACAGTAAAGGTCCTTTGGCCCACAATGTTGTGCCGGCATTTTATCCTGCTTTAAGATCTATCTAATCCTTCCCTCCCATATAGCCCCCTATTTTTCAATCATTCATGTGTCATCTAAGAGTCTCTTAAATGTCCCTAATGTATCTGCCCCCACAGCTCTCCATGCACCCGCCACTTCTATGTAAAAAACTTACCCCTGACATCCTCCTTATACCTTCCTCCAATCACCTTAAAATTATGTCCCCTCGTGTTAACCATTGTTGCACTGGGAAAAAGTCTTTGACTGTCCACTCGTTGTATGTCTCTTATCATCATGCACTGGTTGCTGGGTTCTTAGCAGGACGCTGTACCTAGGACCATACTGACGAAGGATAGTGGCCCAATGGTGCCTTGGAGGAGAGGAAGGTCTGCCCTAATTAGAAAAATTTAAGTCCTTGGTTTAGCCAAACCCCTAAATGACCTTAAAATGCAAAGGCTGAATTTTCACAAAGGACCCCAGAGACTCTCGGTGCACAATGGACACAAACCTTAAGGTTAACAGAGTGTTTAGTTATCTTGAGAACTAGTGGATTATAATATTATCACAAAAATAGTTCGATTAATTTGGTTGCATATGGTCCCAAAAAGCTTCAAAACATGAAAATTAGATCCATCACCTCTTCCAGGCATGTATGTGATAGAAAAAAAGAGCTTTTCCCATGCACACTAATCTCAAAATTGCTTTGGCATTTTGTTAAATGCACCGACAAATTTAAATACTGCATTGTTTAGTAACAATCCTTCAAGACAACCATTAAATAGTTTCAAATGGAAGATTTTTTCCTTCTGTCATAATTAATTTAAAAATCTTAAAGCTGACTAAAATCTCGTAGTATTTACCTGTCTGATTTGAATACCTCCTCAGGCATCGAACTCACAGAGGAACACAAAAGAATCAAGTGTTTGGCATGAATAATGCAGCTCCATTGCACCTATTTTTTTGATAATCAAAAGCATGGGAGACAGCTGTAGTACTGTAATTAAATCTGAATAAGTTTCTGTGTAAATTATAATTGATGAGATTTCTTTAATCCAGTCACCAGAATGAGTAATTATTTAGGAGGAATATACAGTATACCTTGATCTTGATTTTCCTACCCTGAAGTATTATTTTTCTCTTTGCAGGATCACAATATGATATTAGAAATGTTAGTATTTGTATGCCTGCTATCCTATGTTACAGCAATAAAGAGTTGATATAAGGACTATGCAAAATATGTATTTCAAAGTTTAAATTCCATTTCAATAATTGATGAAAAAATATCATGTGTGGACCCTTCCAGCTACAGAGGCAGAAACACGTAAAGGAATAAGGTGATTAATATATTTCAGCACAGGAGTCTCCTCCTGTTTACTCAGAAGAACGACAATTCTAACAAGGCCGAGGTCTGAATCTGGTAATTGGTTTACTCTTGTCACATGTACTGAGATTCAGTGAAGAACAAATCCATACAGATCATTTCAAAACGTAAGTGCTTTGAGGTAGTACAATGAGAAAAGCAATAACAACAATAACAGAATGCAGAATATAGCGTTACATTTACAGTTACAGAGAAAGTGCAGTACAGGTGCAAGGGCCATGATGATGTAGATTGTGAAGTCAAGAGTTCATATTTATTGTACAAGAGAATTGTTCAAGAGTCTTATAACAATGGGATAGAAGCCATCCTTGAGTTTGGTGGTACGTGTTCTCAAGCTTTTGTACCTTCTGCCTGATGGAAGGGGGAGAAGAGAGAATGTCTGGGCTGGGAGGGGTCTTTGATTATGTTGGCTGCTTTACTGAGGCAGCGATAAATGTAGACAATGTCCATGGAGGGGAGGCTGGTTTTCATGATGGACTAAGCTGTGTCCACAACTCTTTGCAATTTTTTGTCATCTTGGGCAGAGCAGCTGCCATACCAAGCAGTGAATTGGCCTCCTAATGGTGAAACTTCCTGATATTCATATCTATTGATCAACAGCATGGAAAACACTGACAGAGTTACAAAGGAAGAGAATAAATTAGGCAGAATTTGCACTGAACAGCTTGTCAATTTTCCCTGTGGTTTCTTTTGGGTCTCCTGTGTGAACGTGGAAGTCCTGAATTTGCCTTCCAAGCTCCTCTGGACACCCAGTCTGCTGTGGTCTCTAAGGTGTGGCAGATCTCATTGTCCTGGCAACTTCCCACTGACCCTGTCTTCAGCTGTCTCATCTTCAAAAGGATGAACATTTGTACGAGGTCAGGAGGACATCTTAAAGCCTTGACCTCATCATCTTCCCGCCTTCTCTCAAACACTCCCAGTCTGGAGAGATCCACCATCTTCAACAGAAGGATGGGAGGATATTTTTTTAATTACTTATTTATGGCCTTCTATATATTTCTATATATATATCTACTTCTATAAAGCCTCAATTTCTTCTTTCTTCTCTGACTATAAGAATGGACATACTGCAGGAGAAGACTACAACACTACCATTACATATTACAAAGGAAAGATATTATGAATGCTGGAAATCTGAAATAAAACAGAAAATGCTGGGAAAGCACAGCAGGAACAGAGCACCTGTGGATGGAGAAACAATATATTTCTCTTCCTGTAAATGCTGCCTGACCAACTAAGCATTTCCAACATTTCCTCTCTTTATTCCAGTACGAAATAATCTAGTCCAAATAAATAAATGCAGTCATGGTTTCTGTAATAAGTCGTACATTCTTATCTCTATGCTAATTAAATTCATCTGTTTGTTGTCTCACATATTTGACTCTGACTTAAAGATCATCTAATAGCATACACTGACAGCTACCACATTTTCACAGAAGTAAATTGAATGCAAAAGACTAACATGACTAAAGATAAAACAGTGGCATGCAATTGAGACTGGCGATCACCCAGCAGAAAATATAAAAAATAGTACTTCAGTTAAAATGACCCTGAGAAATTAAATCTCAGAAATCTCTCAGGAGGATTCCCTGTTTATGCAAAATGGTGAAATGTACTCTTGAAAGAGATCAGCATTAGAGTTAGAGTTTCTTTTCAACCTATTCCCTTTTAAACTGCTGGGAGAACCATGTGAAATCAAAAGCTTTGAGTGGTTGGGGAACAACAAACACTGAATTTTATGCACAAAAATTCAACAAGATTCAGATCTGTTCATTGGTGTGTGTAATGGAAAGAGGACATATTGTCCATACTTAAGGTGGAGAAGTGTGAAAGACAATGAATAATTCTTCAAAAGTACTTTGCCAGCAGGGAGATTTCCGACACCAGTATTTATGAAACAACTATGGCTCTTTTGCTTCTAATTCCTTAACATGAAGCGATGGGCAAGAGTGAATCCCCAACCTCACTACATGCACAGGGCCTTGTGAAGAAAGATAAATGATTTGAACATTTTAAGCACTTTTGTGGCTTTAGAACTTTGCAAAATGCTTTACTGTCAATTTACTACCTTTGAAATGTTTAATCTTTAGTAAGGGAAGCAATGGATTAGTGCTCTTGTTGCACTCCCAGTAAGTATGGAGCAATGCAGCCTCATTCCTGGTCTGGATGGGACACTGGCTGGAGTGCCAGTAGGCTTCCTTCCTGGGGAAACAAAAGATTCAACCAGTGGACAGAATTCAACAATTCTGCTTAAAATGTGTAGGAATCATAGTTGGCAACTTATGAAAAGCAATAGCCCACAGATAACTATGAATTAAATAACCAGCTATTCTTAATAGTAATGCTAGGTAACGCTAGCATCTTGAGCTATCCCATACCACTGTTCTGATGTTAACTTGAATGGGCCTCAGTTTGACATCTCATTGGATGGTACCCTGATGACTGCAGCACCCACTCTCAGTAAGGCACTGATTTGTAAGCCTGCCTTCTGCTGCTCAAGTCACAGGGTAGGGAACTGAACCATGATCTTTTTTTGACTCAGTGGCAAGGTGCAACTAATTGAGCCTGGTTGATACTTCTGCCAATAATGGAAAAATATAAGCTGGGAGAGATAGATATTTAACAAAAGAATAGAACATGAATGTGTAGATAGTCTCACTGCAGTTTTGCATACCTGTAGGCATGGTGACTACTGGGTGAAATGATACGTGAAGCATTGTCAGCTTGCTGATTGAAAGATTTTAGAAAAGGTTTTAGCTCAGTGGAAAAATAGCAACTCAACAGGCAAAGCAGAGCCAAGCTATTAAAAGGCAATAGATGGTTGCTTAAAACTAGGCCAGATGTGGAAGCAAATACTTGCATATTAGTTCCAAGCATGGGAAAAATCTTCCAGCTAAAATATAGTCCACAGCAAAGGCAAAAATAAAGGTTGATATGTAATAGACTCTTGAAGACTCTTGAATGGACCTCTTGTATGTTAATAATGAACTCTTGACCTCACAATCTACCTCATCATGGCCCTTGCACCTTCTTGTCTACCTGCATTGCACTTTCCCTGTAACCCTAACTGAACTGTAGCACTATATTCTGCATTCTGTTATTGTTTTTCCCTTATGTTTTGAAATGATCTGTATGGATGGCTTGCAAAACTAAGTTTTTCACTGTATCTTGGTACATGTGAAAATAATAAACCAATTCCAATAATAAAACAAAAGCTGGTAATGAAACGAAGTTAAAAAAGGGAGTGGGTTCAGATACTTGGAGTTTTGGGATCTCTTCTGGGGCAGAGGTGAGCCTATACAAGAGGGTTGGGTTGCATCTGAAAATTTGCCTTGCCTTAATTTAGGATTTAATTTGTGGATCAGTCCTATCTCTTCCATAACTATTTTAAAAGTAATAGAATTGTGGTCACTCATCCCAAAGTGCTCCCCTACTGATACCTGTGTCACTTGCCCAGCCTCACTTCCCAGTACAAGTGTTGCCCCACCCCCTCTAGTAGGGACATCTACATTCTGTTTGAGAGAACTTCCCGGAACTCACTTAACAAATTCTATTCCATCTAAGCCCCTTGCGCTATGGCAGTCCCAGTCAATATGAGGGAAGTTGAAATCACCTACTGTTACAACACCATTATTCTTACTAAAGGACATAGATTTAAGATGAGAGGGGAAAAATTTAAAAGGGACCCGAGGGGCAACTTTTTCACACAGAAGCTGGTGGGTATATGGAATGAGCTGCCAGAGGAAACTGTGGAGCCAGGTACAATTACAATGTTTCAAAGACATATGGATTGGTACATGGATAGAAAAGGTTTAGAGGGATTTGGGCAGAATGCAGGCAAATGGAACTAGCTCAGATAGACATCTTGATCGGTATGGCCGAGTTGGGCTGAAGGGCCAAGTTTCCATGCTGTTTTTGCTCTATGGCTCTTTGAAAGTGGATGCATCAGCACACCCCAGAGATGTGTGTGTTGGGGAGCTGGGAAGGAAAGTGGAGACCTCCTACATCAAACAAACACTATTTTGTTGATATTATAACATCATTCTCAATGTATATACAAAGTAAAATGGATAAAGAGCACTACAACAAGAGACTTGATTTGTGATGGACCTTCCCTAAAGCTGTCAGAATTCAAAAATGTGAAAATTAGTCCTCGTTTTGCTTATTTTAATTTCAGGGACCAATTTCTCAAACCCCAGGCATGCCTGAAAGATGTCTCGAGCACAACCAGGTTGATCGATTTTCCAGGTACACCAGATGGCCTGTTGATGTTGTGTCCAATGTCAATAATCTGTGGGATGAAAATGGAGCTGAGCAATTCATCCTTGTTGACACTGAGAGGAAGATTGCATGGACTCATTGTGTAATACTGGTGTATTCCTGAAATATTCACAGGAATCACACCAAGATATATTGCGCCTCATTAGTAATGAGCAACCAAGAGTAAAGATAGGTAAAAATAGACTGAGCTTTTGACTGGTAAACATACATAGCTGTCTAATTAGGCTGTTGAGACTGGTCATAAACCACTGAATGTTGTTGGGAATTCAAATTATGAGCTTCACAGTAAACAGAGGGATTTTGCTTACATCTTATGAACTGTTCATGTGCCAGAAGCACAGATGTCCCAGAAAATTCACAATGAAGTACTGTTGGGGGCACAGTGACTGTTGCAAGGAAGATATCATGATAGTCCCAACTTTCCACAACTAGTTTCAGTGGAAATGTTTGAAGAATGTTTATTCAGGACATCAGGAACTTTCCCCTGCACTTCTTCAGAAAAGTGCGGTGAGATCTTTAATGCTCAATTTACAGTGAAATACGGGTGTGAATTTAACATCTAATCTGGAAGATGGCATTTCCAACAATACAGCATTCCTTTGGTATTGCAACTGGATATTTGTACTTTGTTCCCTGAAATGGGACAGGTATCCATATCTCTCTGACTCAAAGACAAGAGTTCTGCCACTGCTTGAAACAGTACAGGACAATTGCCCCTATGGCATAGAGGCTCAGCATGACTATGTGAATAGTTGGACTGAATGGTTTGATTGTTGAACTCTATATCGTAAACCCACCAGTAAGAATGAACTGGATGGCAGGTTCAAAACTCTGAAATGTGAATTATTGTTACAAGGTGGCACTATTGATGGTGGATAGTACTTGATGTACCCACCCAGTAATCACTGTAGACATCTAGCCATCAGGAAATAAAGCCACACAATCCAAGTACAGGCCAGCCCATGGTAGCAAAATTGTCCATGACAATAGATGGTCATATGTCAATTTTGTCCATAAGTCGGAAACGACACCAAAATCATGTGTATAGCATGCTTGCCTTCATTGGTTGGGGCATTGAGTATAAGAGCAAGGAAGTCATGTTGCAGCAAGATAAAACTTTGATTAGGCCGCACTTGGAGTATTGTGTGCAATTCTGGTTGCCCCATTATAGGAAGGAGAGGTCGGACAAAGTTGGGTTGTTTTTTCTGGAGCATCAGATGCTGAGGGGAGGCCTGATAGAAGTTTATAAAATTATGAGAGGCATAAATAGGGTAGACAGTCAGAATCTTTTACCCAGGGTAGAGGTGTCAGATACTAGAGGACATACATTTAAGGTGAGAGGGGAAAGTTTAAAGGAAATGTGCAGGGCAAGTTTTTTACATAGAGAGTGGTGGGTGCCTGAAACAAGCTGCGGGGGCTGTGGTGGAAGCAGAAATGGTAGTGGCATTTAAGAGGCTGTTAGACAGACACACGAACATGCGGGGAATGCAAGGATATGGATCGTGTACAGGCAGAAGAGATTTAGATGAATTTGGCAATGTGTTCAGCACAGACATTGTGGGCCGAAGGGCCTGTTCCTGTGCTGTTCTATATTCTATATTCTAATCAATCAATATGGTAACCATACCTCCACATATGGTAATCAATAGCAACAAAAACATAAAAGACTGATAAGAATGAAAATTACAAAACAAGGAGAGAGAGGAAACTTGTTCTGCATATGTCAAACTTTTTAATAGAATAATATTACAGGAGCTCGCTCATAGGTACAGGTGTCCATAAGTCAGGCATTTGTAACCTGGGAACAGCCTGTAAGCAACTTATCCAACTTTCTCAGAACTCTCAAGGTGTTTGAAAGAGAGCTCAAGGCCATATCTATGGTAACGTCAGATCTACCCAAGTGACTCTGGCAGAAAATTGGTTCAGATCACTTTGACTTAAATGATGGTTTATCTTTTGGTTGTGAGGTCCTTTTCATATTTCACAGAGATGGTATAATTGCCTTCGTTCCCACCACAAGATACTGGAGATGATCTGAAATTGATAGCTGCATGCCATCAAACACATGAAATGGTACTTTCAGCTTATTGAACCAGAATTCTCAGCTCTGGACTTTGATACACCTACAAAGCAAAAATGAGATTTTCACTTATGAGCAGCCCTGGGCATCTTACGAATAATGATGAGACAGAGAGACCGCTGCCAACTATAAAACAAATGAGCACTCATGAAGTTAAAAGATTCACATTTATAGATCATAATCCACTAATAGCCAACTGATAGAGCTCCAAAGAACTGATGGCAGACATACAACCAAGAATAACACCCGTGTTCCAACAGCAATCAACACTAAGAGACCATGAGCAGCCTGAAAGAACCAAATAAACATGCAAGAAATTTAAGCAGGAGACTGTACTTGATGAGGGGGAGAGGGAAAGGGAGAGAGGGAGAGGGAGGACAAAGACAAAGACGTAAACAAAGACAGGGAGGGCCTGGGCCTGGGCCTGGGCCAGGGGTTGGGGCATGGTGCAATCATGGAATCACTGGTGTTGAGGAAGGAAAGATTGGAAGTTTGATAGGAATGGAGAAAAGGAGAACATAGTGACCAACATTGGGGGAAATGGCACAGAGTTAGTGCATTACTTGTTGGATTGGGAAGGTGAAGTGATGGGATGGAAGATGAAGGGTTGTGGGAGCTTAGAGATTGCAGCTGAGGAGCATTGACAGAGAGAGAGAGGAGGAATTGGAAAGAAAGACGGGGAAGACTGGAAAGTTTGGGAATAAATTTTACTCAGCAAAGGGGATGGGTGTTTAGAGCATGGGTGGAGGGGGATGGGTCCAATTTCTGTCTGGGATAGAGTGAGAACAGCTGGTTAGATGCATGACCCAAAGAAAAACACTCCCGCTGATCTGGCCACTGTACTATAAGGCAGTCTGGTGTGTGGTGTGTGAGGTGGTTTACTCTGTCTGCCCTTTATGCTGTGTGCTTCTGTTGCATCAATGCAAGGTTCTCAATGCCATCCCAAGTGGTCTTCTCCACTCTGAAGGGTCATGGTCCTGAGATTCCTAAGGATCTGTGGGAATGTTTACATTTTTTGAAGGAAGCTATGATTACGTCCTTCAATCTTTTCTTCTGTCTGCTGGGTAATCTGTTCCCATTAGGCACCACCAGCCCTGTCTGTGGAACAGTTGCCACATTGGCCTCATTTCTCACAGTCACCTCAGGACCCATAAGAGCAAAGTTAAAGCAACTCATCCTCAATCCAGAGGGGGGGGGGGGGGGGGGGGGGGGGGGGGGAGAAGAAGAAGAAGAAGAAGGAGAAGAAGAAGAAGGAGAAGGAGGAGAAGAAGAAGGAGAAGGAGGAGAAGAAGTGAAATGCATCTTTTTTTGCATTCTGGGGGCAGCCCACAAGTTTCACCACACTTCCAGCACCAACATAGCATGCTCACAACTTCCTAACCTGTACGTCTTTGGAATGTGGGAGGAAACCGGAGCACCCAGAGGAAACCCACACAGACACGGGGAGAACATACAAACTTCTTACAGACAGTGGCCGGAATTGAACCCGGGTCACTGGCACTGTAATAGTGTTACGCTAACTGCTAAACATAAAATGGGGAAGAAAACTCTGAGCCTCAAAATCTCAAAATGTATAAATAAGCTTCCCAGGAGCAGTTGTTTTTTAACCTCACTGAACCATCTCTATGAGAACTAAATACATTTGGATTCTTCACTTGTTTACTGTTCACCTGCACAAATCCTTTGCCTTTGGGGATTAAAGTTCCCATTCTATAACTAGAAGAAAAAGTTTGTTAAATCTGTTTACAGAACATGGACACCACTGGTAAAGCCAGCATTTATTGCTCATCTCTAATTGCCCCTGTGGAGGCAGTTAATAATTTACCATGGTGGCCCGACGAGTCAAGGATGGAAGATTTCCTTCCCTGAGTAAAATTGGTGAACTACATGTGTTTTTGCAACAATCTGGCAGTTTGATGGCTTTTGTTAGTGAGACTAATATTTTTGCAAAACAAAATCTGGATTTGTTTTTAATTATTTCATTTTAAATGCCCCAGCTGCCATGGTTGGATTTCGACTCCTGTTTCTGGATGAATGGTACACTAATCCTTATATCCTAATATTAGTCCAGTAACCCGACCACTACACCGTGCTCTGTAAAACCAAAGACAAACGGTCAGTAAACAAGGGAAGTATAAACTAATCTAAAAGTAAAATAAAAGAAAAGCTTGAAGTTTGATAAGGTGACATTGTATATAAGCCATGGGCATGTACAGGAATTTAAATTAATCATATTTTGGAGGGGCTATACACATGTCCTTAACATTAGGGACAAATGTGTCCATTCCCATTCATAGCGTCAATTATATATATTTATTGTATAAACTAATCTAAAAGTAAAATAAAAGAAAAGCTTGAAGTTTGATAAGGTGACATTGTATATAAGCCATGGGCATGTACAGGAATTTAAATTAATCATATTTTGGAGGGGCTATACACATGTCCTTAACATTAGGGACAAATGTGTCCATTCCCATTCATAGCGTCAATTATATATATTTATTGTTTGGTTATTGGCTTGCAAAGTGAGTTAAACCTGTTCCCTTGCTTGCTGCTCTTTGAACATTGCACTACACACACCCAAAATTAGAGTAACAAATAGGTTTCATTAAATATTCTTTTACAGGTAGAGGAAAGAAATGCAGGGTTATGGATTATTTAGCTCATGGGAGTGTAATAATGAATTATCTATGCTGGGGGGCACAGAGAGTGAAGGGGTCACTACTCCAGGCAGCAGGGGTTTAGTGGTGCTGTCACCTTTGTGTTAATTAGAGTTCACTTGCTTGCTCCTCCATGCCTGAGTCTGATTGAAAAATCCCACATCACCACAACTTCAGTTTGGCTTCCAACTGTAAGCTCTGACATCTATTTCCAACGGCAACGGGGAGAGTTGAAAACGGTGCAAAGATAAAAGAAAGTATAAACTAATCACGGAAAACTAGTCACGAAACACAGAATGCCAAAGGCCAATTTTAAGTTTAAACAACAGTGGGAAAACAGCCGTTCGTTGCTTGGACGAAATCAATAAATGTCTATGTTACGAAGGCAACAGTCAGCAATGGCTCCAAGGTGGGTGAGCTACCAAGTCCTAAGTTATTTTGCTTAGTATGGATCAGCCTTAGCTGTGAAAAGGTTGATTTACAAACTGTAATTAAAACCCAAGCTCACATTTTAATTTTAATTTTCTACAGCTGGGAGGGAAGGCTGGGGAATCTTGGGTAGGACTAATCTTGCAGAATGAAAGGAGCCTGTTTCCGGTCCTTAAAAGGACAGAGCAAGCTTAAGGTGACAGGAACTGCAGAATCTTGGCCCTCAGCAGAGACTGAGCTTAAAAACAGTCAGCAATTGAGTAGTAGTCCAGTAGGATAAGGAATCTCTCCTGACCCCTCTCTCATGTGTAGATATAACTGGTGATATACAGGACCTAGCTCTTTCCTTCCATCAACCAATGTGGAGACTAGTGACAGCAATGCAGAGGGTAATGTGAGAGACCTGGATCTGGCCCACTTCCCTTCAATGTCACCTCCAACAAAGACAAGGAGGAACCAGTCACAGTCCTGGGATGTGGCGGGGGGTAGGGCCACAGGTAGGATGAAATATTAGGCTTGATTAAGGAACGCAGCCATTAGCTCCCCCGTCCAATTCTTCTCCCTCCTGTAACAATAGGGAACAGAGATTATTTTCTTTAGAACAAGAGAAAGTTCAGGGCTGATGCATCTTTTTCCTGATAGTATATGTTGATGAAAAGAAGCAAAGGGTACAGGCAGCTCGTTCTCTCTGGGCAGAGCTCAAGATGCAGAGTGTACATCTCAATGGTTTTGCTGCCGCACAGATAATTTTGCCCGAGTGCGATTATTGATCCTTATTGTAGTAAATGATAGTTTGGAATTTACAAAGGAGTCTGCATATATCCTCAGTATCAGCCCAGGGACCTGGGCTTTAAAGGCAAATTGTAGGCCACCATCAGTGAGGTGTCAACTGTAGCTTTCGCCTTGATGCCAAGAGGCTGTGGGTTCATAACCCCATTCCAAAGGCTTGAACACATGATCTTCCATGCATTGAGGGAAAGTTACAATTAAGGAGACATTGACTTTAGAAGTTTGACTGAGGCTGCATCAGGTATCGATGGAGCCTCAGTGAAACTTCTAAAGTCAACATCTCCTTAATTGAAGGGCCTGTTTCTCTGCTGTACATCTCTATGACTCAACAATGTGAAAGTTCCCATCCCTTTATTCTGAGAAGATTAAAATAAACTGGAGAAAGTTCTCACTGTAGTGTTGTTAATGTTCATCAATCACCAACATGACATGAGCTAGCATTATGGTCTTGCAGGTTGTGGGGCTTTGCTAACAAGTTGCCACTCTCCTGACACTTTTCACTCCGCCTTTTGTGACTTCCTGATAACTTTCCAGTTAAGCAGCAAGTTATCCAGGCCCAGGTTAACAACGTAGCCAACAAGGTGTCCCTTTAATCACAGAGAGGAAGGAGGGTGAGTTAGTTGGAGAATTATTGTCAGAACTAAGGCAGAATTACAAACAGATGAAAACTATCAGGTCCAGTGTTTATTTCACTAGTGGAGAAATGTTTATTGTTGATTACATCCTAGACTGATAAAAACGAATACTGCTTGGACTCTGTTTGAAGGGTATCGGGTGTAACTTGGCATCATTATCAGATCAATATTTGACGAAGATGGAGTTCATCCATTATCATCTGGAATAGAATATTTTGATGTTGCACATCTGAAGTCACCAACAATCTGTCTCAAAACTATGGAAAGTCCTCGGTGGGTATAATGTCAGTCTCGATTACAGGAGATCAGGTTTGAATTCTTTTGGCTGGGAGCTGCATAGTTAAGTGGCCAAAAAGATCTCTATGGACAAAGCTAATATGGACTTAAGCAGATGGATCAGCATCTGCAACACAATTATACTGCCAATGGCGAATTCATGTCTCTGTTTTAATACAAATAACAATCCTGAAAAGTATCACATCGGAACTATACCTGTAACATGTAAAAATTCAAACTTTAGATGGCCTTTGCTGGAGATAAACTTCATTTAAATCTTACATGGGAGTGTGCTAAATGTAACCAATTGTCTCAGTTTAATGCACTTCCGGATTACAAATCCAGTTTCTGGTTCTTTGGGAAAGATCTTTCAATGATCTGACTGCAGCTAACTTGGCATCCGTGCCGAATACCTGAAGTCCCCTATCAATATTCCTGTCTTCTTTCCTCCCAGAACTATTTCTTGATGTGTTCCCCTCACCTAACCACTAACTCTGCCTCACTACCTCTAACTACACTGCTCCTTCCACCTCTGGAGATCTGTAACTCTGTCCCCTGCAACTCCCCTATTCCCATTCCATTCTCCCCTCTTCTTCTATCCTCTGAGTAAAACTGCTGCAATTGATTTGTCCAGCAGTCTCCTGTTTCCTTCTTCAATATCCTCACCCAACCAGGCGGTTGATGGGAGTACGTTGGTGTGTTTGTGGGTGGCATCATTCACAGACGGGGAGTCAGCTTCTGAGCACCCGAGCAGTCTCTCCTCATCAGTCCTTGTAGTCCCAGAGCCACAAATGTGCCATCAAATTCCATGCTTGACATCAGATTGTGGAGAAACTGCATTACTTTGTCTAACTGAACACTGGCAAAACCATGGTCTTCATTTAATGTCCTCAGCAAAACCTTTGTTCCTTTCCCATTCCTCTCTATCAGGCTGAATCACTGAATCACAGGCCTTAGCCTGATGTTTTTTTCAGATCTCAGTATCAGGTCTATATTCTATCCATCACCATGAGAGTTACTGCCCTTTCTATATCATTATGTCTATCCATCATTAACCCATCCCACATTCTTTAAAAGTTACCTATGCACCCATCACATCTGAACCATCAACATCCTCCTCACTGAGCCCCACATCTTCCTCAAATATCAGTCTGCCCAGAACTCCGATGTCTTAGCCTCACAAAGCCCCATTTGGCCATTAGCCCATCTTTATTGGGAAGTACTGGTGTCCTGTCATGTGGATGACATTATAACGTTGGTTTTTACACCCCTCCATGGTTACCCATACCCAATGCCCCTCCCTGCAATCCCCCACTACTTTAACTTTGCACCATCCACCAGCATTGGTCCTGCTACATTGATCGTGTTTCCATTCATCTGGCTATCTGTGTTTCCTTCTGTCTCTTTCCTCTCCCTGTCAGCCTTCCAAACACAACCTCTGCATCCATCTCCTCCCAGAATCTCCACTGTACATGCTGATGTCAAAGGCATTTGTTGCAATTCCATTCTTGCCTCTACTGCATGAGAGGAAATTTTCTGGTATAAATTACTTAGGTAAAGGTGTTATACCATAGGTCAATGCAGAGGAACCTCTGTCTATGAACTGATGTCCTTTTCCTGGTTAGGTTAAAGGTGAATTTTGAAAAATGTTCAGGACAATTAGAGAAAATTCTCAAAGAGCTAATTAACTTCCAAGCAACTAACAAGATGCTGGAGGAACTCAGCAGGTCAGGCAGCATCTATGGAGGGAAATGCACGGTCGATTATTTCAAGTTGAGACCCTTCATCTGGATGATAAAGGGTCTTGACCTGAAACATCAACTGTCCATTTCCATCCATAGATGATGCCTGACCTCCTGAGTTCTTCCAGCATCTTGTTTGTTGCTCCAGGTTCCAGCATCTGCAGTCTCTTGTGTCTTCAATTAACTTCCAAAGCCATGTCTGAGAATTAAAATCTGAAAAAAGCCATTTTCTCTTGCTATAACTTTCACTCTCACTCTCTAAGTCCTTCTGTCTCCCTCTCTATCATTTTCTATTCATCTTCTGGGTGGCTCTCATGCCCTGTCTTTTGATGATGTTGCTATGCTTCTCTCTTTTTAGCACTTTTATTCATTCCTTTTATTTATTTTCTCATTTACTACTTCACAGGAGGCCATTTGGCTCATTGGGTGTACATCAGCTCCCAGCAGAGCAATCCTATCGGTCCCTTCTTATTTCCCTGTAGGTCTGCAAGTTTTTCCCTTACATACCTAGAGTTATATTTCCTCAAAAGACATTGACAGTAATGGAAAATGTAATATTTGTCTGCTGTGTGATTTTAAACCTCACTGTTCTGAGAAATGACAGCTCTTATCTATAGAATAACCAACTGGTACCAACACTGATTCCCCTGGTACTGTCCTATTGAAAACACCAAACCTCAAACTGCATTCTTTGCTTTTACTGAGGTCTGAAAGATCCAATTAATTCTGCCTTGATGGCTCTAACTGCCTTGTCCATGGAGGTCAGAGTCAAGGTCACTCTCAGCTTCCTAGCCTCAGGATCATTACAAGCTGCCACTGATCTCTGCTACATCGTAGGGTTTGCTGCTCACTGGAAATCATTCTGACTGGTTGCATCACGGCCTGGTATGGGAGCGCAAGACACTACAGAGAGTGGTGGACTCAGCCAGTTCCATCATGGGTACAGCTCTCCTCACCATCGAGGCCATCAACAAAAGGATGTCTCAGGAAGGCAACATTCATCATTAAGGATCCCCCACCATCTGGAGCATTGCTGCCATCAGGCAGGAGGTACAGGAGCTTGAATACCCACACCTCAAGGTTCAACAACAGCTTCTTCCCCACTGCCATCAGGTTCTTGAGCCGACCTGAAAACCCCTAATTCTACCTTGGACTTCCCTCAACTTGCACTAATGTCATTATGCTATTTTTGTTGATTGAGTTATGTAAATTATGTATAATTTAGGTTTATGTAATGTACTGTGCTGCTGCTGCAAAAAGCTAATTTTCAGGGCATTTATATCCTGGGTATGTACGCCCATGAAAATAAACCTGAACTTGAATACTGTTGCATTAAGGAGATCACCCAATCTCCATTCTGAAGACTTCCTTCAGCCCAGAAGTGCAGACAGAGTGGGAGTGAGGATCTGTCTGCATTACAGACTTCTCCAACGTGCAGACGTTCAGGCACACTGATCCTTGCAGAGGACTTCTGGGTAACTTCCTACTCAGAGTGTTTGGCTGTGCAGGGATTTCAAGTACCACCATTCCAGGCACAGAGAACACTATTCCTCTGACCCCTGGGAATACTCATCCAACCCCTCCCATTATTGCAGGCATCCATTCATTCAGAAGCAATACTCCATTGTTGCTGGAAAAGTATTGTTTGCCTAAAGGTCTGTTCCTTTAAGAGCTGGCTACAAATACCCCACCTGCCGTGTTTAAGTGTAACAACTGGGAGTACTTACAACACATCAATAACAAAAGCTGTGCTGAAACCTATGATGTCAGTTCAGTGCAATATTAAACAGGGAAACCTGACAAGGCATTCCTTCCAGCTGAAGTTCTGGCTCTTCATGCAACTTTCACAGTGTTGGGGTCTTAGCGGTTAGCATAAAGCTATTATAGCGCCATCGACCCGGGTTCAATTCCCCCGTTATCTGTAAGGAGTTTGTACATTCTCCCTGTGTCTGCTTGGGTTTCCTTCGGGTGTTCCGGTTTCCTCCCACATTCCAAAGACGTACGGGTTAGGAGCTGTGGGCATGCTATGTTGGCGCTGGAAGAGTGGCGACACTTGCGGGCTGCCCCCAGAACATTGTCAGTAATGCAAGAAGACGCACTTCACTGTGTGTTTGGATGTACGTGACTAATAAATAAATATCTTATATCTTAAAAAATTATTCATTGATTGGGATCTGGGCATCGCTGGGATGGCCAGCAATCATTGCCTGTCCTTGTGGTAAGTGAGCTACTTCTTGAACTGCTGCAGGTGTTCCATGGAGCTGTCAGACAAGGAGTTCCAGGATTTAGACCTAGCAATGATGAAAGGATAGTGATTTATTTCCAAGTCAGGATGGGTGTGACCTGGAGGGGAACCTGCAGACAGCGGTGGATCCTTCGTGGTAGTAGAGGTCACAGGTTTGAGAGATAGTGTTGGAGTAGTCAGGGTGAGTAACTGCAGTGCATTTTGTAGATGGTGCACGTGGCAGTCACTATGTGTCGGTGATGGTGAGAATAAATGGTTAGGGTGGTTAGTAGGATACCAATCAAGTGGGCTTTTTGTCCTGGATGGTTTTGAGTTTCTTAAGTATTTTTGGAGCTCTACTCATCTGGATAAGCAGAGAGTATTCCATCAGGCTTGTGCTTGTAAATGGTGGAAAGGCTATGAGGTGTCAGGAAGTGAGTCACTTGTTGCAGGATACCTGTCCTCTGACCTGTTCCTGTGACCAATGTTTGTATGTGGCCACTGGTGTTGAGTTTCTGGTCAAGATGACTCTCACAGTGTTGATGATCTGGAACTCAGCAATAGTAATCTATGGAATGTCAATAGCTCAGGTCTTTCTTTTTGGAGATGGTCATTGCCTGGCATATTTATGCATTGAATGTTACTTGTCTGTTATCAGCACTTGCTCTTGCTGCATGCAGGAATGGACTGCTTCATTTGCTGAGGTGTTGTGAATGGAATTTTGCACTCATCAGCAAACACCTCTACTTCTGACCTAACAATGGGAAGAAGGTCACTGATTAAGGATCTAACAATTTTCTAAGCATTTTCTAAGCTCTCACATTTTTACGAGGCAATAACACATTACATTCAATCATTCCCAAGTATTATTTCTAGAACTATGTTAATTTAACATTGAAAAATAATTAGAATAGGAAATTACTTAATAACAAAACTTAAACACTTTTAAACAACAACCAGAAGTATTCTCATGTGCTATTTTCTAGCTGGGAACAACAGCCAACACTGAATAAAAATGTCCAGGGCTAATAACATTTTATACATTTTTCAATATTCAATGCAAACCATTTTATTTCTTGCTTGTGTTGCCATTTTTATTACTTTGCTGACAACACTAATTTTTTTATCAAACTCCGAAATTTTTAACACAATTTCAATGACATTGCGGCAGAATATTAGCATGTCAAATGAAAGGTTCTGGCATACAAAATGATCAAAAAGAAATGAAATACCAGCATTAAAGAGCACAGTTATTACTCATTTGATTACACAGAGAGTTTGCACCAATGCCATTATGATATCAGTGGTGAATTTATTAGATTACAATGTACTGCAGCATCCAGTGAATTGTAACAGTTCCATGGGGGGGGGGGCGAGCTGCAGGTTGTAATAAGATGTACAACATCACTACGTATACACTATGGAAGTAGTCTGTGAGGTTACATGATCTGGTTAGGCACTTACATTGTTCCAGAAGATATTTGGGTGTGCTCTTTTGAGGTAGCAAACAAAATAAGACTTGGGTGTGCCCAGCTCCTAAGTCTTATGTACTTATTTTAGTTGAAATACAAGTTGATGTTCCTTTGTAATAAACCCAGGGTACACTCCCTGATTCGTGATGAACAGATACACAAGTGATGACAGAACATGGATGTGTGAGGGAGGATCACATACAACTATCTTCTTATGCAGTGGGCTTCTGTTTTCACTGGTTTCTGTCAGTTGAACAGCTGGGAGTGTTTATGTCACATCTCCTTCTTTCAGCTGCATGGGAATGTTAAAGAGTAACATTTGTCAATCCAGAAGAAAAAGCAGAAAATGTGGGAAATACTCAACAGGTCAGGCTGCATCTGTGGGAAGAGAAACAGAGCTAACGTTTCAAGTTGAAGACCTTCTGTCAGTTGCAGTTCTGACAAAAAGTCTTTGATCTGAAACGTTAGTTCTGTTTCTCTTCCCACAGATGTGGCCTGACCTGCTGAGTATTTAGCACATTTTCTGTTTTGTTTCAGATTTCCAGCATCTGCAGTTTTGTTTTTCATTTTGCCAATTCAGAACCTGGATAGAAATGTAACTTGGCTGCTTGCACAAAATGGATGGTGTAGTACAGCTCCCTGTTAGACCCATCCCTCATTACCTGACTCTTCCCATTCCATGAACTTTCGTTGTGTTGAATCACAAGCAGCCCCTGTAATGTTGCATTTTTTAAAATGCAAAAGCACAAAACTAATTATTACATTGGCCTGTCATTCTTTTATTCCAGTAAAATCTATGGGAGGAAAATTGGACAAGTTCCACTGTGGTCAGGGCTTTGTTCTGCCAGATTGCTGCCCACCAGTCACAGTCCAAATTAGGGCCATAGACTCCATATGACTTTCGTTGTGGTGTAAGGTCTACATGATATTTGTTAAACAATTACATGCAACAGGGCCTTCCACAGGAACCTATGTGTCTGAACATTGCACTCCATGACAGTGCTGTATTAACTCTCCATTGCCTATTACCTCAATTAATGTTCCAACCCATGTAAGGTAGTTCCTTTATTTCGAAAAGAATGCATTCGTGGAAAAGATTTTTCTAAGCAAAATTTCATAAATTGAAAATGCTGGGTGAAATGCATTATGGGCAGAGTTTATTCTTCTGTGTGACTGGTTGTAAGCTGTTCCTTATAGAATCATAGAATCATAGAACAGTACAGCACAATACAGGCCCTTCGGCCCACAATGTTGTGCCGACCTTTAGACCTCGCCAAACACTATCCAACCCCTTCCTCCCACATATCCCTCTATTTTAAACTCCTCCATATGCTTATCTAGCAATCTTTTGAATTTGACCAATGTACCTGCCTCCACCACTGCCCCAGGCAGCGCATTCCATGCCCCAACCACTCTCTGGGTAAAAAACCTTCCTCTGATATCTCCCTTGAACTTCCCACCCATTACTTTAAAGCCATGCCCTCTTGTATTGAACATTGGTGCCCTGGGAAAGAGGCGCTGGCTGTCCACTCCATCTATTCCTCTTAATATTTTGTATACCTCTTAATATCTTATATACCTCCATCATGTCTCCTCTCATCCTCCTTCTCTCCAAAGAGTAAAGCCCTAGCTCCCTTAGTCTCTCCTCATAATCCATACTCTCTAAACCAGACAGCATCCTGGTAAATCTCCTCTGCACCTTTTCCAACACTTCCACATCCTTCCTATAATAAGGCGACCAGAACTGAACACAGTACTCTAAGTGTGGTCTATCCAGAGTTTTGTAGAGCTGCATCATTACCTTGTGGCTCTTAAACTCAATCCCATGACTTATGAATGCTAACATCCCATAATCTTTCTTAACTATCCTCCACACTACCCAGAATCCTGCCATTAACTTTGTACTCTGTCTTGGAGTTTGTCCTTCCAAAGTGTACCACCTCACACTTCTCTGGATTGAACTGCATCTGCCACTTCTCAGCCCAGCTCTGCACCCTATCAATGTTCCTCTGCAATCTTCAACAATCCTGTACAATATCCACAACACCACCAACCTTTGTGTCATCTGCAAACTTGCCAACCCACCCTTCTACCCCCTCATCCAGGTCATTAATGAAAATCATGAAAAGCAGAGGTCCCAGAACTGATCCTTGTGGGACACTGCTAGTCACAGCCCTCCAATCTGAATGCACTCCCTCCACCATAACCTTCTGCTTTCTACAGGCAAGCCAATTCTGAATCCACACAGAATTGGCTTGCCTGTAGAAAGCAGAAGGTTGTGGTGGATGGGAGGTAGCTTCTTAAATCAAAGACATGGACCCCAAATAATCAGAGGTGTTGTTAAAATAATCCGTAAATGGAATGTTCATCAATCAAGGAGACATTGAATTTTGACGTGTACACAATTGTGGCATGATATCATGCAGCATTTCCAAAGTTATGCATGATTTAAGAAAGTGCCCACTGTGTAAATTTTCATCATCACCGTTTTTTTGAGGGGTGACGAATACTGGGCATGTTACTTTTCTCCTTCATGTTTCTATCTATAATGGAAGGGATCAGAAACCCTATATATGGTTTGTTTAAATTCGAACTGCACTGAATCCCTTATGGGCACAAATGGAAAACAGCAATGGCCACACAGAAGACTGCAGATGCTGGAAATCTGGAACAGCACACAAAAAACTGGAGGAACTCTGGATCAGGCAACATCTATAGAGGGAAATGGACAGTCAATGTTTCGGGTCGGGACCAGTCATAAGATTGGAAAAAAAAGAGGAGAGATAGCCGGGGGGAGGGTGGAAGGGGTGGAGCAAGACCAAGAGCTGGCGGGTGATAGGTGGATCCAGGTGAGGGGGGTGATAGGCAGGTGAGGGGGAGGGAGAGTGGGAAGGATGTAAGAAGCTGGGAGGTGATAGGTGGGAATGACAAAGGGCTGAAGAAAATGGAATCTGACTGGAGAGGACAGTGGACCCTGGACTAAAGGGAAGGAGGTGAGGGGAACCGGTGGGAAGAATGTGTGGGTGCTTAGTTACAGAGAAAGCCCATTTACCCTAAAATCAAGTAATTTAAAGAGCCAGAGACATGAAAGACGGCAGATGTAGGAATCTGGAGCAACACACAAAATACTGGAGGAAGTCTGCGGGTCAGGCAGCATCTATGGAGGGAGAAGGACAGTCGACATTTTGGGTCGAGACAGCAGTCCAGATGGAGGGGTCTCAAGTCAGTTTTAGTGCAATTTACACAGGGAAACCCAACAACCTTGCAGCTGAAGTTCTTGCTCTTTATGTGACTTTGGCAAATTGCTCTTAGATGACCCACAACAGTGTTCCAATGCCAAAAAGATCAAGGTGGAGCAATTGCTAGCCCAGTGTCTCTTGCTTTGATCCAGCAATCACTGCAGCTAGTGGACCAGATGCAGAATTGTCATGTGTGAAGACATAAAAGAAAATCAACCAGTCTGTTCAAACATAATTGTCACTTTGATGCCCTTTTGAAAATATACAGATAAAAAGAGTATTGGGCTTGTTTGTCTGCTTTCACCAGTGAAAGCCATCACCACTCAACGCCTGAACTCATATTTTAAAACTGCAGAACCCAATTCAGTTTTAGTTGTAACACTGAGGACCTATAGTCCAAAATCAGCCACTCCTCTGTCCAAGTTCTTTCAGTCCAGCTGGCATCCTCTTGGCCATGAAGAGAATTGCCCAGGTATGTCTGATCCAGGAAAAATCTAATCTGACTAATTACTGTCCAATCAGTCTACTTTCAGACAGGAGTTAAGATGAGGCTGTTTTCCCATAATTTCTACTTGAAATGCTAATAGTAATTGGAAAGAACCAACTGTAATTTTATTTTTCACAACTGATTTCAGGTCATAGATATGACAAGACAGCGTACTGAACTACCCACTCCCTTCGACATTTACTTCAGGTAGAACGTCACTCCATGTATAAATGTTGCAGCTATCAGGACTTAAAATGAGTGACAACAGCAGCTCTGAGTGCTAGTTACATCACGCCTCTATGATTCATAGTTAATTCATTTAATCATTATTTCATTAGGAAAAAATGCACAAAACAATTTTGCAGGAATTTATGGAGCCTTGCATGGTGTAAAGAAAATGCAGTGGACTCTGAAAAGATATCATGGAAATGACCTTAAATTGTTTGCTGACACGAAATTTGCAAAACGTTGCAAAAGGTTTGACAGTTACCACAGCCAGAAGAGACACATAGACTCACAGAGGCACATATGTATTGCAGAAGAGATAGACAGCTGTGGGCACTGGGAGATGCAGGAAATTGGTTGCGTGGAGAGCAGAAAGACACAATGCAGAAATGAAATAGAAGCAGGGGATAAATGATTGCCTAAGTGCCAAACATCTTTGGAGTTGTATCAGCTGGGATTGAATTGAAGCTGTCAGAGTTTTATGTCCTCTGTGACCCTGAAATCTGCGGCTGCGTTACCAACATTGGATCCAAGACAAACTTCCCAAAAACAAAGGGCGTTGACTGCTCTGGTCGCCCTCGGGGCTCAGTCAGAACTCAAATTATCTTTCACGGCAGTGTATGCAATGCTCAGACAGAAGTGGGAGGGAAAAGAGCAACTCATCCAATTCTATATGTACTTGTCACATAACGTACCAACAAATGGGGGCACATAAAAATCAAAGATTTTTGGAATGTTCGCTTTAAGAGTGCCAAGGGTGCGTCTTGTTGTTGAATTGTTAACGTCCCTTTAAATGAGAATAGACTTCTTGTACAATAGGATTCCTCAATACAGCAATATCAACACGTCTCCGTGGGAAGTACAGTTTATGATATGGAATGCTATTGTCCTGGAGAAATGTATTTTGCTCCCTACACTCTGCTTATGGAAAGATAGGAGGCAATTTATTGCTAATTGATTTCAGTATTTGAATGCACCTTCCATTTTTACTATTTTCATTATCTAGGAAGTGCCAGGAACAGAAAGGAAATGAATAAATTGCTCTTTCCATCTGTGCCATACTTGGTCTTATTTCATTGTTATGTTAATAAAAAACAAGAATTGCTTTAAAAACTTATCAGGTCAGGCAGCATCTATGGAGAGATGACCTCGGGGCCAGTCTGCACTGAAATCATCGTTCAGAACAGTATATGCAATGTTCAGATAGAAGCAGGAGACGATTCAGGTTTCAGGTCAATGACCTTTTTTTACCCACAACCCCAACCATCAGCCTTTCCCAACAAGTGCAACCAATCATAAGCCACATCCCCTTGATTGGCAACCAATACCAATACCAACTTTTGCTTCCCTTTAAAATTACACCTAAGTATTCTTGTTGGTTGAGTCCTTCAAGGTATAGACTCAAAACCTTAATTCAGATTGAGATTTATTAAGGTCTTCAAAGAGTCGCAGTCAGAATCAGAATCAGAATCAGGTTTATTATCACTGACATATGTCGTGGAATGTGTTGTTTTGCGGCAGCAGTACAGTGCAAGACATAAAGACATAAAAATTATTATATGTTACAGAAATAAGATAAGATAAGATAAGGTAAGATCTTTATTAGTCACATGTACATCGAAACACACAGTGAAATGCATTTTTTGCGTAGTGTTCTGGGGGCAGCCTGCAAGTGTGCCACGCTTCTGGCGCCAACATAGCATGCTCACAACTTCCTAACCTATATGTCTTTGGAATGTGGAAGGAAACCAGAGCACCCGGAGGAAACCCACGCAGACACGGGGAGAATGTACAAACAGACAGCGGCGGGAATTGAACCCAGGTCGCTGGCACTGTAAAGCATTACGCTAACCGCTACACTACCGTGCCTGCCCGTAAAAAATAAATAGTGCAAAAGAGGAAGAATGAGGTAGTGTCCATGGGTTCATAGGCTGTTCAGAAATCTGATGGCGGAGGGGAAGAAACTGTTCCTGAAACATTGAATGTGGGTCTTCAGGCTCCTGATGGTAGTAACGTGAAGAGGGCATGTCCCGGGTGGTGAGGATCCTTAATGATGGACACCACTCTTTTGAGGCACTGCCTCTTGAAGATGTCCTCGATGGCAAGGAGGGTGATGCCCATGATGGAGCTGGCTGAATCTACAACCCTCTGCAGCTTCTCTCGATCCTGCTTATTGGAGCCTCCATGCCAGGCGGTGTTGCAGCCAGTCAGAATGCTCTCCAATGTACACTTGTAGAAATTTTGAAGAGTCTTTGGTCTCCTCAAACTCCTAATGAAGTAGAGCCACTGGTGTGCCTCCTTTGTGATTGCATCAATGTGCTGGGCCCAAGATAGACCCTCTGAGATGTTGACTCCTAGGAACTTGAAGCTGCTCACCCTTTCCATCGCTGATCCCTCAGTGGTGTGTGTTCTCCTGACTTCCCCTTCCTGAAGTCCACAATTAATTCCTTGCTCTTGCTGATTTTGAGTGTGAGGTTGTTGTTGCGACACCACTCTACCAGCCAATCTATCTCACTCCTGTACATCTTCTCGTCGCCATCTGAGATTCTGCCAACAACAGTGGTGTCATGGTGAATTTATAGATGGTGTTTGAACTGTGCTTAGTCACACAGTCATGAGTGTAGAGAGAGGAGAGCAGCTGGCTAAGCACACATTCATGAGGTGCGCCCCTGTTGATTTTCAGTGAGGAAGAGATGGAGTAGAAGATACTTTACAAAGTTAAAGTTACTTAACAGAGAAGATACTTAACAAAAGTGTTAGGTATCCAGCTGAACCAGACAGGAGAATCTGTCTCTCAACTCTTTTGGGTGCTTCTCTTGTTCTTGCTGTGTTCTGTTGACCATAGTATCTCTTCTTCAATTAGACCACTGATATCCAGAATCTTCATCTTTTTATCCCTTTCCTTAGTGACTGATGTCTTGCTGCAGTGAATCATGGACAGTTTTAACCAGGATGATTGGTTCACAGTCATTTGTTTGTCCATCCATGACCTCCTAAAGACTCTTCCACATTCTGTTTTACAGGAATCTCAAGGTGCACATGTTCCACCCTTACTGGGGTCTTTAAATTTTTTCCCAGCCCTCACTGATATTCAAAGGTGAGACAGCACCTGGAGTACCGTGCACAGTTTTGGTCTCCTTACCTAAAAAAGGATGTGGTCAGTATTGAGGCAGTGCAGCAAAGATTCACTAGACTGGTGGAGCTTGGTGAAGGGGCTGGATGGCTACTCCTGTTCCTATTTCTTATATTAGAGTCACAGGGCCATAGGTGCATACTGCATGGAAACAGGCCCTTTGGCCCAACTGGGCCATGCTGACCAAGATTTCCATTTAAACTAGTACCATTTGCTTCCGTTTGGCCTATATCCCTCTAAACTTCTCCTATCCATGTACCTGTCCAATTGTCTTTTACATGTTGTTAATGTACCTGCCTCAACCACTTCCTATGGCAGCTCGTTCCATATATGGATTACCCTCTGCAATGAAAAGGTTGTCGCTCAGGTTCCTACTAAATCTATCCCCTCTCACCTTAAACCTAAGCCCTCTAGTTCTTCATTTCCCAACCCTGGGAAAATGACTGTGTGCATTCACCCTATCTATGCCCCTCATGATTTTATACACCTCTGTAAGATCACCCCTCATTCCCCTACGTGCCAATGAATGGAGACCCAACTTGTTCAGCATTTCTCCATAACAGTCCCTCGAGAACTGGCAACATCCTTGTAAATCTCCTCTGCAGTCTTTCCAGCTTAATGGCACCTTTCCTATAGCAGGGTGATCAAAACTCAACACAATATTCTACATGTAGTCTCACCAACGTCTTGTACAACTACAACATAACATCCCAACTTCTATACTCAGTGCCCTGACTGATGAAGGCCAGTGTGCCAAAAGCCTTCTTCACCACCCTGTCTACCTGTGACACCACTTTCAGGGAACCACTTACTTGTACTCCTAGGTCCTTCTGTTTTACAATTCTCTCCAGAACCCTACCACTCACTGTGAATATCCTACCCTCTTTTGTCTGCCCAAAATGCAACACCTTGCATTTATCCAAATTAAATTCCATTTGCTATACCTCGGCTCAATTACCCAAGTGATCAAGATCCCTCTGTAATTCCTGATAACCATCTTCACTGCCTACTACACAAGCCATTTTAGTATTATCTGCAAAATATTCTTATGTTCTTGATGGAATGAAGGTCACCTGAGACAGCCGTCAGCTCAGCATCTAGGAACTTTTCCCAGGAGTTGATGTCGAGACTTTTCAGGCCAAAGAGTGAAGGCTCCCGTTGTCTTTAGGCAGATCCAACATCAGATGTACCTGCATGTCGCAGGAGTGGGACCACTTGGCATGCAGAGGCCTGGAATTTTTTCCAAATTCTCAGGCAATTCGACTGCATTCATAAATTACCAAAGCCTCTTGGTCAAATCCAAAGGTGCCCAATTCCAATTGCAAACAACCTAACCCATATAAAGTCTTCTATATTTTCAATACTTCTTAAATTTCCATCTGGGAAATCTGCCCAGCACCAACAACCAACTGCAAGTGACAGGCCATCTGGAGCTGGCACCTGAAGACCAAGGCTCAAAGCTCTCTTGAAACTGAGCCTCAGGCCTCATCAGCATAATGGGCTGGATTGTGCTTCCCTCTGGCCACCAGTTCCTTAGGGATTGCTGGCACTCTCCCCTTCGTAACTCGACTTGTCTCTGCCTGCTGTGCCTACGCATTGAAGTGCAGAAGCTAGAGACAAGCCGGAGGACAGATGTCAACACTGCAGCCTCTGAGCTCACCACTGAGTATACTGATGAGCTGAGCCGAGATGCTGAATGGCTTCATGCCAACAACGCTGTATTAAAGAGGGGAGCGCAGGTATGGATTAATTTCTCTTAATGGTTTTAATTTATGTGCAGAATTTAAAGATTAGATTTTTGTTAGTAATTGTTTAAAATTATTGAGTTCTATTTGAGCTGTCTCTGATTATTGGTCACTTAAAAGTGGTTGAAAGGCCATCAGGGTGGTCTGGGAGCAGGGCTTTAACATCCAATGCCCAAGTTGTTCTCTTAACTGTTTTGCATTTGGTGTTCACAATGTTGTCTTTTTCTACAATGGAGAAATCGAGTGTAAATAGGTCATTGCTTTGATAAACACCACTGCCACTTATGAATGTATGAATTCAGGAGTAGGCTGCTCCATCCCTCAAGGCTGCCCTGCCATTCAAAAAGATCACAACTGACCTGACTGTAACCACAGTTTGCAATTGCACCTTCCCCTAGCAACCTTTCACCCTTTAACTAATCAATAATTTATTTACCTCTGCCTTAAAAATATTCAAAGACACTGCTTCTACTGACCTGTGTTAAGAGACGTCCAAAAACTCACCACCCTCTGAGAGAAAACAACATTGTCTCATTCCTATCTTATTTTCAAACTGTGACCCCCTAGTTCCCACAAGAGGGAAAAACCCTCCTGATTGTATGTTTTACTCAAGTCACCTTTCACTCTTCTGAATTCCATGAGGTACAAGCCTTTCCTCATGTGACAACTGCTCATTTCAGGTAACAGTCCAATAAAGCTTCTCTGAATTGCTTCCAACCTATTTGCATCTTTCATTAAATAAGGAGATTGCTATTATATACAGTATTCCAGTGTCTCACCAATGCCCCATAACTGAAGCATAACCTCCCTACTTTTGTATTCATTTCCCCTTCTGATGAATAATAACATTCCATTAGCTTTTCAGATTACTTGCTGTCATCTTGCAAATCACTCAGATTTTTCTGCATCTCGGTAATCTTTCACCGTTTAGATAAGATAAGAGATAAGATTTCTTTACTAGTCACATGTACATCGAAACACAAAGTGAAATGTGTCTTTTTGAGTTAAGAACGTGCTGGGGGCAGCACTTCAGTTTTATTTTTCCTGCCAAAATGCATAATTCCACATTTTCCCATATTGTACTCCATTTGCCAGATCTTTGTCCATTCATTTGACCTACCACTATCCCTTTGGAGCTCTCTTGTGTCCTCTTCACGACTTACTTTCCTATCTATCTTTGTGCCATTGGCAAAGGTGACCTTGACCTGCCATTTACCTGCTACTTCAATTCTCTCTCCCACTCCTAGTCTGACATGTCAATAGCCTCCCATACTTCCAATGAATGCTAATACAAACTGAAGGAAGAACACCACATCTACACAACAGCCTTCACACATAAGATAAGATCTTTATTAGTCATGTGTACATCAAAACGCACAATGAAATGCATCTTTTGCGTAGAGTGTTCTGGGGGCAGTCCGCAAGTGTCACCATGCTTCCGGTGACAACATAGCATGCCCACAACTTAACTAACCGGTATGTCTTTGGAATGTGGGAAGGAAACTGGAGCGCTTGGAGGAAACCCACGCAGACATGGGGAAAATGTACAAGCTCCTTACAGACAGCAGCCGGAATTGAAACCGGGTCGCTGGCGCTGTAATAGTATCCCGCTAACCGCTGCACTAACGTGCCTGCCCACAGTAGTGAAATATTGAACTTAATAAGTTCAGATAACTTGTTCTTCCTGTTTGTGTCAGAACTGACCAGTTCTGATGTCAGGTTATCCATCTGTAACATTAAGTCCCTTTTGCTCTCTCTAAGAATGCTACCTGATTAACTGAATGTTTCCAACATTCTCTCTTATTTCAGATTGCCAGCATTTGCAGTGTTCCGTATCTCACAGTTACAGTGTGGCATTTTCCCCCTCTCCACTGATCTCCTTCATCTGTCTCTATTTACATCCCTCCATATAGATCAGTTATAGTTAACGAGCATTCATCCTGCTCTTAGATAGCACCTGAAGCATTTCCGTCACCTGGATAGTCTCGACCTCCGCCCCATTGCAAACATTCCCTCTGTTCTGAATGAAAAACACGATGATGCTGGAGGAACTCAGCAGGCCAGGCAGCATCCGCGGAGAAAAACAGGCGGTCAACGTTTTGGGTCAGGACCCTTCTTCAGGACTGAAAATAGGAAAAAGGGAAGCTCAATATATAGGAGGGAAAGGCAGAACAGCGATAGGTGGATAAAAGAGGGGAGGCGGGATGGGCACAAGGTGGTGATAGGTAGATGCAGGTAAGAGACAGTGATAGGCAGGTGCGGGGGAGGAGGGGAGAGCAGATCCACTGGGGGATGGGTCAAAGGTAAGGAGAAAAAAATGGGGGGTGGAAAAAAGAGAGATAGGCTAGGAAAGGGAAGAAAAGAAGAGGCATGGTGGTGGGGGGAGGTGTTGGGGGGGGTGGGGTGTATGGATTACTTAAAGTGCGAGAATTCAATGTTCGTACCATTAGGCTGCAAGGTTCCTAGTTCAATCCCTAGTTCACTCCTTCACCGCCCTCCACCCATTCCACTCCCACCCCGGGAACTTTCCACTGCCCCTGCCATAAGTGCAACACCTCCCCCTACACCACCACCATTACCTCCATCCAAGGACCCAAACTGTCCTTTCAGGTGAGACAGAGATTCACCTGCACGTCCCTTAATATCATCAATTGCATTCGGTGCTCCAAGTGTGGCCTCCTCTACATTGGTGAGACAAAACGCAGACTAGGTGACTGTTTCTCAGAACATCTGTGTTCCGTCCGTAACCGCGATCTGCATCTCCCTGTTGCCTGTCACTTCAACTCCCCCTCCCACTCCATCACTGACATGTCAGTCCTCGACCTTCTCCATTGCCAGGAGAATTCCAAGCGCAAACTGGAGGAACAGCACCTCATTTTCCGTCTTGGAACCTTGCAGCCTAACGGCATGAACCTTGAATTCTCCCACTTTAAGTTATCTCCACACCCCTTTCCCCCCCCCCCAACCCTGCCTCTTCTTTTCTTCCCTTTCCTAGACCATCCCCCAGTGATCTGCTCTCCCCTCCTCCCCCGCACCTACCTAGCCCAAAAAGTCGACTGCTTATTTCTGTCCATGGATGCTGCCTGACCTGCCGAGTTCCTCCAGCACTTTTTGTGTATTGGTCCAGTTTCCAGCACCTGCAGAATTTTTTGTATCACTATCTCTTACCTGCACCTACCTCTCAACATCTTGTGCCCACCCCGCCTCTCCTCTTTTGTCCACCTATCACTGCTCTGCTTTCCCCTCCTATGTATTGGGCTTCCCCTTTTCCTGTCTTCAGTCCTGAAGAAGGGTCCTGACCTGAAATGTTGACCGCCTGCTTTTCTCCACAGATACTGCCTGGCCTGCTGAGTTCCTCCAGCATCATTGTGTTTTTCATCTAGATTCCAGCATCTGCAGTCCTTTATTTCTCTATTCCCTCTGTTCTCTCCTCCCTCTCCTCATCTGCAATTTAAACACTCCCACTTTCTCACTTTTCCAGTACTGATGAAAGGTTATCAACCTGAAGCTGTTGTTACTGTGACTAAGCCACACAGAGAATGTAGCTGAGAGATATAAAAGGTCTTTTTTCAACACAGCAGATCTTCTAGAGAATCTATTTCTCCCTTCTCCGTGCTCAGCAGTAGAGTGATGTTTTATGCTGTTTAACCACAAAACAACAATAAACTATTAACTACAGTTTTAATGGCTATAATTACCTATTTAACTTTAACATTTTGAGTGCAGACAGGTAACCTTTGCAAAATAACATATCTACAATGGGAGTACATCCCAACCAGCAGAGCCCCTTTGAATATTTAAACACCAGTGGCTGGTCCAAGGAGTTCTGAGCACAAAACACCAGACATCCAAGTATACCTCTTTTATTACAGTGTTGTTGGATGGCTCCCTGAATATACAAATAGAATATTAAGTGACAAAACAGACCTGTCCTGAACTATGTATTAAGTGGCAGGGAAATGTCTTTAATGACGTGTTAATACAGGAGATAGCCACTCACTACACTTCCCACTGCCTCGGAAAACAGCCAACACAATCAAAGGTTCCTCCCACCCCGAACATTCTCTCTTCTCCCCCCTTCCATTGGGCAGAAGATACAGAAGCTTGAAAACATACACCACCAGCAAAAGGACAACTTCTATCCCACTGTTATAAGGGTCTTGAATAGACCTCATGTACGATAAAGATGAACTCTTGACCTCATAATCTACACCATCACTGCCCTTGCACCTTGTTGTTTGAAAATGCACTATACTTTCCCTGTAACTCTAACTGAAGCACAAGATTCTGCATTCAGTTATTGCTTTCCCCATTGTACTACCTCGATGTATGTATGTTTTGAAATGATCCATATGGACTGCCAATTAACATGAACATTCATCTATTGTCTTCCCCTGCATAATTACATTGGTACAGAATCAGAATGTCCCACACCTGATGATTGGTTTCAATGGCCTTAAAGTATCAGCAGAAGTTAAGTTATAAACAGGTCTTTTTTTTATTTTGAAGGCTGGTTCCCCTTTAATTAATGCCTGCTATATTTACATAATTCCGTAACTCCTGAATCCCTGATAAAAACGTTGGCTCTGTTTCCTTCTCCACAGACGCTGCCTGACCTACTGAGTATCACCAGCACTTTTTGACTTTATTGCTTCCTAGTGTACTCAGTACACACTCACTGTGGACTGCTCCTTCTCACTATTGGGTCATCTTGGCTGGTCCTACTCTGTCCATCAAAGATTGGTGAGGGCAGGTGGGCAGTGTAGGCAGCAAGTTTGGGTAGTGAGCTAGATCCAGTATGATCTGGCTTAATGTCTGTGACCATCGATTGGCATTGTCTGGCTGGTCTTTAGGTAGTTGGCCAGTCTGGTTGACTGGCTGGACCCTAGGTCAGCCCTAAATGGAGGGGCAAGTGTGGGTAGGGCTGGGATGAATGTGCTGAAGTGTTACATTCCGAAAAGCTATGATAAAATGACTACGTTTCCTTCAGTGACTTTAATGACCAACTGTATACTAGGTGGAACCATTCCAAGTATGCAAGGAGGGCATTCCATTTGGTTTCTGGCAAATGTAGCAACAGGGTTCTAGTTCATACTTTACATCCTTGCTTAATGTAAAATTATCACCTGTTTTAGGCAGGTACCTGAGGACTTCAGAAGGATTGTGCATTTAAAGATTAACTCATCATCTAGCAAATTGAAGAATGAGATTGGGGGAAGGGGATGGGGTTGGGTCAGTGGGATGGTGGATGGTAGTGATCTCCCGTCTTCTCCCTCCCATCCAGCAACTATTCACCTCAACGTTCCCTCCTCACAGGGTCTGTTTGTGATTATGAGAGCAGCTATTTCCCACCCCCCAGCTCCATCCATCACCACTCATTTCTTTATTATATTAAAGTTGATATTTAATTGATTAATTTATTTCATGTAAATGGAATTATTATTTTATGTTGCAGACAACCCTTCCAATTATGTATCTTGTGCCATGCAATAAGAATGAGAACATACAACTGAATAAGGGAAATATTCCCTTAGACTGTACAACAATAACTGCATTCATCTGGTCTGTTCAAAATACCTTAATAATACAGCACATGCAAAATTATAGTTAAACAATTGTTATTCCTAAAACTCCACAATACAAATCAATTTTATCCCTTCTGAAGTAAATATTCACTTTTATTTTTCGAAAGAGAGCTACTCAGTGTCTGACAATGTTAGATATTCCAACTCATCTACAACTCTGTGATCTTTTATAACCTCTACATTAGAGTGCTTTAACACAATCCCTGCATGCCCAATAAAACTTTTATGACCCCTTCTTTCTTTTGCAGGTTGCTTGTTATTAAGTATTTTCTTTCTTCATTGATTCAGGCTGTAAAATAAGAGCAGTGGGCAGCATGATGGTATAGCTTCCCTCAGCACTTAAGCACTTAAGAAACAGCAGGTTCAAGCCCATTGTATGCTGTATTCATAGCCTCAGATATCCTGCTCCCTTGGTTAATCAGAGAAGATGCTAGCTGAAGACACTGTGGTATGCTTTTCAGAATCTGGTGGAGTTGGAGGGAGATCTTTCACCTCCACAACTTCAACAGGCACAGGAACCCATTACAATTCCCAAGTGTAAGCATTTCAAACAAAGCAACATGCAATCAATCAACTTTAATGGTTGGGGTGAGCAGGCTGATTGACATGTGCTAATCAATTAAAATGGCTGATATATGTCAAATGGGAATCTTCAATGTTATGCAGTTAAAAAGACAGAGTGCATACAATTGCGCCATAAAGTAACACTACTCAATAAATGAAATGAGTCTGGGAACCCTTTAGCATTGAATCATTCTAATCTCAATCAAATATGATCTGTACAAGTATTAAAGTAAACACTACAAAAACAGCAATCCATTGTGAAGATGTGTTAACCACATTCAGAAAGGTACCTTAAGTTTCATTCCATCAGAGACTCAGGGGTTTGACCTGATTACATTATCCTCTATTGTCTTCCCAAATTTCTCCTTCCTCTTGCTTTGTGCTGAGGTACTGCTCTAACCTGCAGACCAGAGCTCATCCAAATGTTTCCAATTATGTAAATTATTGAAACATCAGGAGCATTTTAACTGTGCCAAGCACTGTTCTCTGATTTACTGTTCACTGTTCTCTCACACTTGCAGACTTTCCAGTTGGAGCAGTTATTTCTTCCCCCACTCTCATGCTCCACTTACAAATAGGATCTACATTGACTCTTCATTTGTAGACATGTTCCCAGTTTGTTCCATTAACATTTCTACAAAAAGATTCCTGAGAAAATACAAGTGATCTACTCCCTCTTCTACAGAAACATCAGATTATTCTACAGCTAATTGGAGTCACTAGAATTGTTGAAATATATGTTGTTGAAGAAATCCATTTATTTGAAGCCGTACATCTGAATTCTGAATAAACAAGCGGCAGATGGCATCATGTTTTGCATATGTAATTTTGACTAATGAGGCTTGTTACAGTTTAAATGTGTTAACAGCTGTTTTGAGCTCAAATAAAAGGTGTGAACTCTTGCTGTTCAATTGATTTGAAGATTAATACTCATTCTCATTGTTAGCAGATTGTGGTGGCTATCTTTCTTTCATTGCATGAAGACTAAGAAAAATAGATCCAATTGTAGTGCTGTCACTAGCTATGATTGTAGTTCATTTGAAAAGATTGTACATTTTGTTTTAAATTCATAGGGCGGAGACTAAGAATGAATTCCCTCAAACAACTGAATGTCAGGGATATGTGGGTGGTAATTATGCGCTGACATACCTGCTGTGAAACCACCAAAATTTGGTGCAATGAAGTATTATTGTCTAGAGTGCAAAACTGGTGTTTCAGCCGATCTCATAGGTTTTTGTCTGGTAATTTCAGATTATAATTGGTCCATGATTTCCTACAACAATTATCATAAAACTCAATGTAATGACAATTTTCAAAAATTGACCTTGCTGATATATAATTGGATAAATCATGCTCTGCAATTAAGACCTGGTAGACCTCATGTGTCATTTCTAAAAGAAATGTTGCAATGAGTTCTATCAGTGTGGATAGAGGTATGGGATTATCAGGTTTGAAGTTCATGAAACTCCATCCAGTGGCAAATGTGTGCAGCTGCAGTGATGGCTTCAAGTTACCGAAAGGTGATTCCCAACAGAAGAGTATGCACATATATAACAAACTATTACCTTACTAATCAAACGTGATGTTGTGCAAAAGCAGTCAGGGCCAAGTGAAATGGCAATCAGAGATGAAGTATTGGACTGCATGTATGGATGTGATTCATTCCCCTTCTTAATACCATATGCTTTGTTTATATCCCAGTTATAAGTTCCAAGGTCCATCTCTACAATAGAAACTGGCTCTGGAAGTTGGTTATGTTGCATTTAGTGTCCCACAAATGCAGGCACTAAATGCAACCTAACCAATAGCAAGGCAACTTCCAATAATAAAGGTTTTGAAACTGGAACTCACAATGGATAAAGTTGACAGCAAGTGTATGAAGATGTAAGATTTTTAAGACACTTCTAGCCCATCTTTAAGGTTTAAAGTATAAAGGATAATGGGGATTTAAGGAAAGTTGTTCTGAATGAGAGGGTGGGGGAAGGGGACAGGCAGTTTTATGGGCTCATTGTATGAAAGGCTGCTGGATGCAGAAACTCATATTGCACTTAAGAGGTACTTGGATGAATGCTTGATACATTGTAACCTATAAAGCTAAAGACCAAGTGTTGGGAAGCAGGATATGGCTTGTTTCACTGTTTCACTGGCATGGATACAATCAGCTAATGACCATTGTCTGTGACATAACAACAGAAGGACATAAGACATAGGAGCTGGAGTGGGCCAGTCAACCTTTTGTGTCTGCTCTGCTATTCAATAGGATAGTAACTTGTATCTCAGTTAGCACTTTCCTGTATGAACCTCATAACACTTGATTTCCTTAATATATAAAAATCCCTGATCTTTGTCTTGAATTTACCCGGTCCCCTTAGATGGAAAATTTGAAAGGTTCGCTGCCCGCTGGGTGTAGAATTTTTTTTCCTGTCTCTCTCTCCTGAACAGCCAATTCCCAATTTTCAGCCCTGATTCCTCCCGTGCGCAAAGCTATGTTGACCAAGTCCGCGCATTTACAGATGTGAGTAGATCCTATTCTTCAGAACCTTCTCCAGTAATTTCCCTTTTTAAACAAAGGAACAATATTGGCTATTCTCCAGTGCCCTGGGACCTTGCCTGTGGCTAAAGAGGATACAAAGATCTTTTTCAATGCCCCAGCAATCTCCTCTCACCTCTCTCAATAACCTGGAATGGATCCCATCCTATTCCTAAAAATCTTCTCTGTAAATGAGCCCTGGGGACTTATCCACCTTAATGTTCTTCAAGAGACACAATACCTCCTCCTGCTTGATATCAACATGCTCTAGAATATCAGCACCACCATCCCTGATCTCACTATCCACCATGTCCTTCTCCTTGGGGATATCGATGCAAAATTCTCATTTAGGTACCTCGTCCACTTCCTCTGGATGCAGGCATGAATTTCCTCCTTTGTCCTTGAGTGCTCCTACCCTGGCCCTGGTTAACCTCTTGTTTTTAATGTACATAAAAAATGCCTTGGGATTTTCCTTAATCCTATTTGCCAAGGACACTTCATTTCTTTGAGCCCTTCTGATTCCTTCTATAAGTTCCTTCCTGCTTCCTTTATATTCATCAAGGACCCTGTCTGATTTCACCTTCCGAAACAATATTCGAGATGCAGTCTCATCAAGGCCCTATATTATTGGAGCAGAGGTCTCTATTCTTATACTTAAATCTTTTTGCAATATAAGCCAATGAACCATTTGCCTTCCTAATTGCTTGCTATGCCCATATGTTAACTTTCAGTGACATTCAGGTCCTCTGAACACCAGTACCTTTCAATCTATTGCCTTTTGAAAATATTTGGTATTTCCAATTTGTTTTCTACCAAAGTGGATGAATTTACATTTTCTACGTTATATTCCATCTGATTTAACCTTTTCCATTCACTTACCTGTCTGAATTGCCCAGAAGCCTTTCTGCATGCTCCTCACATTGTTAAAGTGTTGCTCTAAAACAATTAAGCAAGAATGCAATATAGTTAGTGAAGGGAAAGTATAGTAAGGGTTAGGAGGTGGGTAGGGCAAATATGAAGCAAGGTTAGAAGCTGGTAAGAAAAAATAGAGTAGAAAATAAAACCAGAGTGTTTGGGGACTAGAATGAATAAATGGAGAGAAACTCCATTTAACTATCAAATTCTTGTCCTGTTTAAGCACAAAGGAAAAAAAAAAGCAAGATGGTGGTTAACCTAGCAGGTAACTTGGAAAGAGTTTCATAATTGTTTGCTTCACTGATTTGTCCAATACTTCACACTGAGGACAATGCAGTTTAATGCAATGTGGGTCCAGTGGGCAAGCTTCCTAGGCTGCAGCAGATTGTGCGGCTCCCATTGGGCTCCATGTGAAGTTCACTGGAGTAGCACAGGACCAGGGTCTTAACAGAAGATTCCATCACTGGCTTAGGCTGACACTTATACTGAACACAAGAGCCTCTGTGAGGATAAATCCTGAATGAGTGCTGGCAACAGAGCCATTTTGTTTCATATTATTGACTGATGGACTCCTCCCTACTCAGGTCTGGATCCATAAAAATGGTTGGCCATCTATCCTGTAATACACCACAATAATATATCTATTCTATGATTTTCATTTACTGGTATCTGTGTCAGCTGTTTGATTTAATTTTAATATGCTGCAAAGTCATAATTTTGAATTACATTCCAGGTGGACAGTATTTCAATATTTACAATAAGGTTACATTTACAGTGGGGTTGCATAACAGGTGGATGGCAGTTTCCATAAAATGGAGTTGCATTTCAGATGGGAAAATACAAACCTTAAGACTTCCGCATCCACCTATTTTCCTTTGTTGAAATGAGCTAGCTGTATATTGACATGAAATGCTTAATGGAAACAAAATAATCCTTGATGCCCAGTTAGGTTTTCATTTGTGGCTGTGATCTATTTGTTGGATGGCTTCTAATAGTTTTTTACTCAAAGGCTTTAACCATCAGCACTTCCAAAGACTTTGGGATGAAAAGGAGAAATTTAGAGTCTTTCAAGGTTTGTGATTGGTAAGGGGGTTAAGGATTATGGGGAGAAGGCGGGGGAATGAGGTTGAGAAAAAAGTCAGCCATGATTGAATGGTGGAACAGACTCAATGGGCTGAATGGACTAATTCTGCTCCTATATCTTATGATCTCATGGTCTTTCTGATTACTGCATCGTAAATATGATAGACTTGAGGGCTCTCTCTCTCTCTCCCTCCCTCCCTCTCCCTCTCCCTCCCTCTCCCTCTCCCTCTCCCTCTCCCTCCCCCAGTAGGCCACTTCAACAGGTTGACAAGACCACACTTTACATTGTGATTAGAAATATCATAAATCTTTAGTAATTGTTCGATATATCTGGCAACACAATATTAGCATAATGTCCTTCAGTTCTTTTCAAAGCCAACATCTGCCATTTGGAGATAATACTTCTTCGTGTTTTACTTCATCAGTTTTTAAACTCAACTTGTTTCCAATAAATAAATTTATCCATAAAAATTTGTTCTGCCCAACGTCTGAAATAATGTAGTGCAGGTGAGGTTTAAAAAAGCCGTATTTATTGAATATGATGTTTATGAACATTTCCATTGCAGCATCCATTCATTTGTAAAGTAATTTCAATCACATTACTGTGTATTCTTTGAATGATGCACTTCATGCTGAGTCAAGGGATTAATACTGTTATCTTTTTGTCTGTGAAAGAAACTCAGCAGAGCAAGAGGTAAAAATAACATAGCCTGCAAATTTGTCAGAACGAAAAGCACTGAGGGAAGATGGCTTTGAACCATCAGACACTCTCTGAAAAGGAAGGAAATAAAGGTGGTGTTTCGACCTTGTATTTGTTTTTGTTTGTGGACATGATTCTCCTTTTCACACGTTTAATTTTATTTCTAAGTTGCTGAACTAAGTGGCATTGGTTGTTGTTTTGTAGCCAGAGACAAGATGCCAAATATCCCATCAAGCAGATGGTTCTGGCTCAGAGTCAAGGACATGGACAGTGGACATGCAATCACTGAATCATCAAGATTGTATAAGTGGTTGTGTGACCAGATGCTATGTAAAGGGAACAGATAGTGCCTGTTTCTCCAGTAGTTTCATGACAGCATGACCAGTGGACTGATGGTATATGAAAGAAGTGAAAAACAATCCATAAATGGACCTGTGGAGGAATGTGCAGCAATGGGACTGGACAGGAAGAACAAAGAAGCATTTCCACTCTTCCCCCTCCCTCATCTGCCTATCACCTCCCCTCACCTGGATCCACCTATCACCCATCAGCTCTTGCTCCACCCCTTCCCTACACCATTTTATACTGGCTATCTCCCCTCTTTCATTCCAGTCCAGGTGAAGGTCTCAACCCGAAACGTTGACTGTCCATTTTCCTCCATAGATGCTGCCCGGTCCGCTGCATCCCTCCAACACTTCTTGTGTTGCTCAAGATTCCGGCATCTGCAGTCTCTTGTGTCGACATTCATGTTTACGATGCCCACACTATTCCAACGAAGCCCAACACAAGCTGAAGAAATAATCCTTCATCTTCATCAAGGAATGTTGCAGCTCAATATTGAATTCATCAGTATCAGGTAACCAACTCTTCCTGTAAAATGTGGCCAGTTCTTAACTCAGTTGTTTTCTCCCCCTAGATGCTGCCTGATCTTCCAGGTATTTACAACTTTCTCTTTTGTTTCAGGTTTCCAGTAACTGCTGTGTTTGGCTTCTCACAGTTCCAGTACGCTCTTCTGTTTTTTTTTCCTGTCTCTGTTATTCATCTATAACTAAATGGCCCCAAAAGCATTGTGTTGTCTGGACAACCTTGGTCTCGACCCTTTAACAGACATTCCATTCGTTCTCTCCACTCCGCTCCCTCTCTGCAAATTAAAATGGACCTGTTTTCTCACATCTTCAGTTCTCGTGAAGGTTCACGGATTTAAAACATCAGTTCTGTTTCTTTCTCCACAGGTGTTGCCTGGCCTGCTGAATACTTCCAGCAATTCCATTTTTTTTTGTTTGGATTTATTCCTGTTGTGCTGCCAATTCAACAAAGAAGCAGAACGCTGGAAGATCTCAGTGGGGCAAGCAGCATCTGTGGGGGCAAAAGGTGTAAGTCAATGTTTTGGGTCAAGAGCCTGCATCAGGACTGAGAGGGAAGAAGAAAGATTGCCAGTATATGGCAGTACAAGGGAAGAATGGGACAGAGGCTGGTAGGTGATAGGTGAATTGCCAGTCCAGGCTTTGTATTTAAGTCTCTAGAGTAGGATATGATCCAACTCAGAGGATCAACTGCCTGAGACAGGAGTAGGAGGAAAGGCAGGGAGGGGGTGGGATGGAGGAGGGGCAGTGCGGGTTGGTGAGGTGGAGGAGCACGAGGCAGAATCTGGAGAGGTGAAAGAAGGGGGAGAAGGGCGGAGGTGGAGAGGTGGTGGAGGAAAAGGAAAGGGAAGAGGAGGAGCTAGAAGCCAAGAGTAGTAGATGGAAGGGAGGGAAAAGGGGGAGCGAGGAGTGGGGGAGGAATAGGAGAAGGAGGAAGTGTGGTAGAAGAACCACAAGAGGAAGGGAGGAGGAAAAGAAGGAGGAGGGGAAGAGGGGAGGGGGACGTGGAGGAATTTGAGAGGAGGAAAGGAAGGGGAGTAAGGAAAGAGGATGAGATGACCAAGTGGATAACTCTACGGACAGAACAAATTTTCCTCACCTGCTCAGTGCTGTGTGGAATGTCCTGGAAACCATTACTTTGTAGATCAGCATGACTTCAACAAGTTCCATCACCTGCAGCGATTAGAGTGCATCTCCTGTTTAAGAGGCACGGGGTGGTTTTAACTGCTGCTGGCAGGCTGGCACTGTGGTGCCTCTAACAATTCTGAGTCCCTTACTGGGGGCTTGCTCTCACTCAGCAGAGGTTTAACACAGGCTGCATACAATCGCGTCAATTAGCAGCCAACATTGGTTTTGGCATGGTGCCTGCATCCAAAGTAATGGGCATGGGTTAATTGTGCATTGCGACTTCTGTGCCTGTTTTAGAGCGCTATTCAATTTAGCACCGTGGTTCTTTATAAGTCAGACAGTTAACGTCACCATGTTCTGAGACACTCTCCATAATAAATAATGGTCCCAGAAAGCTTTAATTTATGTGCAGCTAATACGTAGTGGATTCCAGCTGATTCAATACCCGCAAGAGAGTCAGAGATCAATGCATGAAAGACATCAATGCCATTAGTGCATTCCTGAGGGAAAACAGGCATGTGTGGAGTACACATGACTGCAATCCTGAAATCTTAAAGACAAGCTGCTTTTGTAGAACAATCTTAATCACCAGTTCAGTTCTTCTCTTCTTCTCCAGATGATAGTAGCCCAGCTAACAGAGTTGTCTTCGACAATGTGTTTTTTTTCACAAAGGCAGCATTTATTCTCCTTTCCTCTTCCAATTAAACTGAGTGCTGTGCTTTACTATAATGATTCACATACATTAAATGTGATTTTAAATGTTTATGCTCATCTTTATTAATTGTTTTAAACTATCGAATGAATTGTCAGAAGGGCATGGCCTTTGCTTGCTGAACAGAACCGTTAAGGTGGTGAGGCTGGCTATACTTTCGGAGCCATGTGGACGTATAAGGTAAATGTGACCATAGTTAGTGCAAGGTGAGAGTGGGTTGAGTGTATTCTTCTCCTTCCTTCACCTGATCCATATTAATTCCCCATCCTGGCTTTCCACCAACTTCAATCAGTGTTGTCCTTTTCTTCCAATTCTCTGTTTATGTCTCCTTCCTCCATATCACTCCCCTGGTCTTCCTCCTCTCTTTCTCCCTGGTAGTTTCTTTTTTCATGTATTCTCCTGATTTCCTTTCAATGTACCCATAAAGTTCAAATCTTCCACAGTCACAGAGTCAAATAGCATGGACTCTTCGACCAACTGTGTCCATGCCTAGCCTTAAGTACCTATCCAGAGTAATTGTATTTTCCAGCACTTAGGCTATGCCAAGGTGTTTCAGGAGCTCATTTAAATACTTCTTAATAGTACTTGCCTACACCTAGCTTTAGGCAGTGATTTGCAGACTTCAACCATCTTTTGTGTGAAAACAATTCTACCTCAAATGCCTCTAAATTTCCTACCCCTTAGCTTAAATCTTCGGATATAGATACCTCTGCTAAAGGGAAGAGTTTCTCACTATTTACCATATCTATGCTCAGCACTGCTGGTAACAGCACGCCCTGCACACTCCCAGGAAAAAGCAATCATTGCCTTTTTGTTCCTATGCTCCACTCAAATGGCCTCATTTGAAGAACCTACCAGGATATCCTCTGCCCTAACTGAAATATGAATATTTTGACTATTACAATGCCACCTCCTCCTCTTCTACATCCCTATTGTCTCATGCCTGAAGACGCTACACCATGAGGTGTTGATTTGCCAGTTCTGCTCATCTTTCAACCACAGTTCTGTGATAGCAACAGTTTTGGATTTCTCTGTTTTAATCAATGCTGTTACTTCATCTGCTTTGTTTGTCAGACTCCTAACATAAAAGACTTACATTCCTCTAATGTGCCTTGTCAAGTCTGCATATTCTCTGCCTACAACGTCAACACAGGAGACTGCAGATGCTGGAACTTAGAGCAACAATCTGCCGGAGGAACTCAGCGGGTTGAGTTCCTTTCCTTTCCTCCCACAGATGCTGCTCAACCCGCTGAGTTCCTCCAGCACATTCTTTGTTGCTCTGCCTACAAGACTGACTTAGTTTTCTTTCTGTAACTTGCTGTTCCTCACCTCTTCCATGCTCCCAGTGTGTGTCCCATTTCCCACCTAATGGACTGACTTAGTTTTCTTCCTATATTTGTCTATTATTTATTTCCGGCTGTACTACTTTCTGTCCCAATCCACTGCCAGATTAACTTTAAACCTCCTCAAATGTTCTGGTAACCCCTTCCCTCAGTCCCCACAATGATGTTGGAAGTGTTCCGGTTCAGATGTTACCTGTCTGGTTTGTACAGGCTCCACCTTCCCCAGAATGTGTCCCAGTGATCCTGAAAGTCTTCCCTCCTGCACCATCCATTCAGCCACATATTCATGTGATCTATCCTCCTACTCCTATAGTCTTGGGCTTTTCTGAGGTCACTACTTAAAGGCACAGTTATACAGCAGTTAGTGCTGTGGCCTTGCGTCTCCAGTAAACTGTGTTTGATCCTGTTTGTATAGAGTTTGCATGATGTCCCTGTAACCACGCGGGCTTCCCCTGGGTCCTCTAGTTTCATCCCACATCCTAAAGGCATGCTAGTTGGTAGGTTAATTTGCTACTGTAAATTAACCCTAATGTAAGTGGGTGGAAGGTGTACAGAGGGAATTAATGGGCATCTGAGAGGGAATAGGTTACAGGAATGGAATTGTGGTGTGGCAGTTAGCATAACGTTATTACAGCGCCAGCGACCCGGGTTCAATTTCGGCCGTTGTCTGTAAGGAGTTTGTACATTCTCCCTGTGTCTGCGTGCGTTTCCTCCAGGTGCTCCGGTTTCCTCCCACATTCCAAAGACGTATGGGTTAGGAAGTTGTGGGCATGCTTTGTTGGCGCCAGAAACATGGCGACACTTGCGGGCTGCCCCAGAACACTCGATGCAAAAGATGCATTTCACTGTGTGTTTCGATGTATATATGACTAATAAAGAAATCTTATCTTATCTTAACTGTTTTGACAACTGGCATTGACTTGATGGACCAAATGGTCTCCTTCAGTGTTGTAAGGAAATCTGAGTAATGAGTGGTCTCCTAACAGACGCGGAGCACAGTGACACAGCCAGAAGGGCTGCTGCCTCGCAGCGACAGAGACATGGGTTCAATCCTGATCTCAGGTGCTGCCTATGTGGAGCTTACACATTCTCCCTGTGACCAAGTGGGTTTCCTCTGGGTGTTGTGGTTCTCTCCCACAGCCCAAAGACGTGTGGGTCAGTCGGTTAATTGGCCACTATAAATAGCTCCAAGTGTGGAGGTTTGTGGGAGGATCTGGGGGCAGTTGATGAGAATGTGGGGAGAATAACAAATGGGATTAGTGTTAATGGGTGGTTGATGGTTGACACAGATTCATTGGACCAAAGGGTCTGTTTCCATGTTGAATCTCTATATGACTTCCTTATTGTAGTTCTTTGTCACTCCATATTTCTACTGGATTATTGTCATCACTATCAATCCACTCTCCTCTGAGTTTTCTTCAAGGGCCTGTTCTAAATGCGCATGGGCCCTGTCGACTTTTCCTTCAGTTTCACTGATACTCTCTTACTGCATAACATTCCCTTTGCCAATTCTGAGTTTGTTCTCCTGTGCTGCTGTTGGTACAATAAGGATGTTTCAAATACTTTTACTCAGGAGCTAAAATAATCCCTTATTTCACTTGCATGTTGCAATAAATTAATATAGGAAGCAATGTACAACCACCGGCAGCTGAGATATTACATTCCGTGTTGGGAAGTACAAACACTGTGAGTCATAGCCCTTAGCAGTATGGAAATGTAATGACAAACAGCTATTCATTCCTTTCACTGTTATTTGTGTGTTTTGCTTGTTTGGACAGCAGTAGAATAATACTTCCCCTGCAAAAACAAAATCATGAACATTTTACCATTTTCTACTGTTTTTTTGGTTGAAAGAAGTTATTAAGGAAACTATGTTTACAATCAATCACCATTGGCTTTAGACGGTTACTTTATACTGTGCTGCTTTTTAAATAAAAATCCAAATACACAGAGTGCAACATTATTTCACATTTAGGTCCAATTTAGCAAATATCTCTTCTCGCGTATACCTGGCAATAACCTAAAGCTAGTCTCGATGCATTCACACATTGAGCACTTAAAAAAGCTGGTCATCCTTTCCAGCTGTTGAGGCTGAGAGGCAATCACTTTTAGTGTCAGCACGTTGGAAGTGATGACAGAAGACATTTCCTTGACCATCATAAGAAGTGGCTTTTACTCTCCCCTAATGGACAGTTATTTTATTATACTTCAGAACATGCTTGCCTTAGGTCTCGTGCTACCAGTTGAGAAATAAACCATTCAAAGACTCCGGAACTTTGAATGCAGAACTATCAATAGCATTTGGTGTTGTTATGATGCTTGATGTAGCCCCTTGCATCAGTGAAGATTATTCCATTAGTTGACGGGAAGGAGATCATATAATGGCCTATTCCAACCATGTAAAATTACATTGATGGCTTAGTGCAGGGGTGGCTAAACCTTCTGTCTTTGTGAAATACATGAAGGCTTGTCATGATGTTTGTGAGCCAGAAGTACAGAGGAATCCACGCTCAAGCTGTAATATTCGGCTTTGCCAGGATACCGTGACCTTCAGGATCTCACATTATCAGTCGCATCAGCTTCACAGAATGAAACGTTGCCACATGCTTTCACAACTCTTCATATCACATTATCATCGGAAGTATCATAAAAATGCTGCTGATGTTTCCTGGCTGGAGTCACATGCACGATAGCGGCAATGGGGATCATGTGAATGTTTAAACACATCAGATTGTAATGGTGCAATTCTGAACATGAATCGCTCAAAGGATTTTTAATTATTTTTCTCAATAATTCTAACACTTACCTATTTAACAGTTAAAAATAAATGTCTGATGATTTCATAAGGACACTTGTCTAACATGTAAGGCTAAAATGACCATGACTGCTAATAAAACTACTGCATTATTGGAAGGCTATAGAACAATAATTTCAAGATTCTATTGAGCAGATTCCTTCCACCCCTATTTCTCTCATATTCCTAAAATAAAAAAAAGCACCATCTGTTTGATACCATAATGCATTTGTGTGCTGAGGTCATCCCTTGCTGTATCACATGTTGAAAGAAAATATGTCCTCCTGTTATGCTACTCACGTCATATATTGCAGGCTCTCACCTGACTCTGTACTGATAGACAAATTGAATTATTCAGCTTTAACCTACCATTTGTGAATGCTTCTCCTAAGTGCTGGGAAGTGGAAGTGGGGCACATCTCCTGGGAAAAATAAATATGGAGTTACGTTTGTGGGGTAACTCTCCAAGGAATGTAAAATTAAGTTAATACTTTTTCATCATTCTGAGCCAATCTCAGAAAACTCTATCTAGATTGTCATTAATACACTTGTCAAGAAGAGAAAATGTGGCTTTAAAATTTAAATGAAATGTCTTAAATTTGCCACAACACTGCTAGAAATATCCTCCGAAAAGTACACTGAAATTAAAGATAATGTGAAGCTGTATATGAGGACAAGAGGCTGACCTCACATTTAAATTTAAACGTGTTGACAGCACCCCGGCGTTAAGTACGTGACCAACTGGAGAGCGTCATGGGTCACTCATCAGTTTCTGCAAATCTTAACAGACTGCTGGTCACTGATAAAGTCATGGCTGAGTCCTCATCAGGGGAAAGCAATGGCCTTTAAGTAGAATTGCCCTTTACGTAGATTGTGCCTGCAGTTAAAAGTGGGCCTTTATGCAGCAAATGGTCACCCACTGACAGAGTGTCATTTTATAGTAGACCAAATGGCTGATGAACTGGGAAGAAATCCAACCCAGCTCCCGACCTGCAGTGCAGTCCCAGACAAGCACTAGGGACCTAGACTGTGATAGAGGAGTGGGCTGGGGTGGAGGAGATCATCCTTCTCGAGCAGATTTTTTAAGTGCTTCATAACTTTGTGGGTGAGAAGGAATGTGTGTCCTACATAAGGGTGGAAGAGCTGGGCCTGTGGCAACAGATAAGATAAGATATCTTTATTAGTCACATGTACATCGAAACATACAGTGAAATGCAGCTTCTGCGTAGAGTGTTCTCGGGGCAGCCCGCAAGTGTCGCCACGTTTCCAGCGCCAACATAGCATGCCCACAACTTCATAACTCATACATCTTTGGAATGTGGGAGGAAACCCACGCAGTCACAGGGAGACAGTAGCTGGAATTGAACCCGGGTCGCTGGTGCTGTAATAGCTTTACACTAACTGCTACATTACCATGTAGAACTGCAACAGCATTGGGACTGGAGGACCAGTTTGTTAGCATCATTGAACAAGAACATTATTGGACCCCATCCCCCTGTCATCATACCACCTCCCTCCACCAGACCAGTGTGCTGTTGGATCCCAGAAAACAGAGGGTAGAAGAAAAAGAGGGAGATGTGGTTGGGGAGAGGTTAGGGAGACAGGAACAGGCCCTTCAGCCTATGATATTGTGCCAAGCTAATTAAGTTAATGACAATTAATCTCTTCTGTTTGCACATGGTCCATATCCCTCCATTGCTGCATATTCATGTGCCTATCTAAAAGCCTCTTAAATGCCTCTGTTGTATCTGCTTCAATCACCATCCCTGGTAGCACATTCCAGGCACCCACCACACTCTCTGTAAAAAACTTGCCCCGCACATCTCCTTTGAACTTTCCCCCTCTCTCCTTAAATACACTCCCTCTAGTATTAGACATTTCGACCCCGGGAAATCAATGATTAAAGTTCTGTACTTCTACTTTCATGCAATTTTAATGCCATTATCTTGTGTTATTATATTTCAATCTTTGCCTTTTAATAATAACTAGATTTCATTAAGTCCCCAGGGCCGGACGGGATATATCCCAGGAGACTATGGGAAATGAGGGAAGAGATTTCTAAGCCATTGGCAATGATCTTTGTGTCCTCACTGGCCATAGGAGTAGTAGCAGATGACTGGAGGGTGGCAAATGTTATTCCTCTGCTCAAGAAAAGGAGCAGGGCTAACCCTGGATGTTCTAGACCAGTGAGTCCTACTTCAGTGATGGGCAAATTATTAGAAAAGATTCTTAGGGACAGGACTTATGAGCATGGCTTTGTGAGGGGCAGGTCATGCCTCCCGAGCCTGACTGAATTCTTTGACGATGTGACAAAACACATTGATGAGGATAGAGCAATGGGTGTGGTGTATATGGATGTTAGTAAGGCATTTGAAAAAGTTCCCCATGAGAGACTCATTCAGAAGGTTTGGGAGGCATGGGATCCAGGGAAACTTGGCTGTGTGGATTTGGAATTGGCTTGCCCATAGAAGGCAGAGGGTGGTTGTAGATGGAGCGTATTCTGTCTGGAGGTTGGTGACCAGTGGTGTTATGCAAGGATCTGTTCTGGGACCCCTGCTCTTTGTCAGTTTTATAAATTACTTGGATGAGGATGTGGAAGGGTAGGTTAGTAAGTTTGCAGATGACATGAAGGTTGGTGGTGCTGTGGATAGTGTAGAAGGTTGTCGAGGGTTTGATAGGATGCAAAGCTGGGCTGAGAAGTGGCAGATGGAGTTCAACTCAGAAAAGTGTGAAGTGATTCACTTTGGAAGGTCAAATTTGAAGGCAGAATACAGTATGGAGGAACAGAGGGATCTTGGGGTCCAAGTCCATAGCTCCCTCAAAGTTGCCGCACAAGTTGATAGGGTTGTTAAGATGGCGTTTGGTGTGTTGGCCTTCATTAGTCGGGGGATAGAGTTCAAGAGCTGCGAGCTAATGTTGCAGCTCTATAAAACCCTGGTTAGACCACACTTAGAGTACTGTGTTCAGTTCTGGTCGCCTCACTATAGGAAGGATGTGGAAGCATTAAAAGGGGTGCAGAGGACATTTACCAGAATGCCATCTGGATTGGAAAGCATGTCTTATGAGGATCGGTTGAGCGAGCTGGGGCTTTTCTCTTTGGAGTGAAGGAGGATGAGAGGTGACCTGATAAAAGCCGTAGATCGAGTGGACAGTCAGAGACTTTTTCCCAGGGCGGAAATGGCTAACATGAGGGGGCATAATTTTAAGGTGATTGGAGGAAAGTACAGGGGGGATATCAGAGGTAAGTTTTTTACACAGAGTGGTGGATGCGTGGAACACGCTGCCAGGGGTGCTGGTAGAAGCAGATACGTGAGGGACATTTAAGATACTCTTAGATAGGCACATGAATGATAGAAAAAATGGAGGGGTATGTGGGAGGGAATGGTTAGATTGATCTTAGAGCAGGTTAAAAGGTTGGCACAACATTGTGGGCTGAAGGGCCTGTACTGTGCTGTAATGTTCTATGTTCTTTGAAACATTCCTTCAGGGTTTGAAAGCTGTGTATGCAAGTTGGACTCAAAAAGTGTGGATCAGTATGAGAGCTTTGAGTAGAAGGCAGGGGGAGAGATAAAGACAGTAATGTTATTGTTGGATCCAAGGGTCTGAAAGCATTACAGTTTGATTGTGAAACTTTGCAAAGCAAATCCTCTTGACCCTGCCTACAAGGAACGGCATGCCAATGGGATGTGACACCATGGACAAGAACTATGGGCTATCTTGCTATCTCCACGCATGGTCACCTAGCAACAGGCTTGGAGATAGCGAGTATCAGGGGAGGGGGTTTGGTTGCAGAGGGTAAGGGAGTGCATTCACTGCATCATTTCCCGGAGCAGAGAGACTTGCAGGTCGGCACCCACGAATGAGGTCTCTGCAGCTGGTGGAAGCTGGTACTGCTGCTATAGAGGTATGTGGGGCCATCCCGCAGAGAAACATTGAGAAGGGACCCTCACTGTCTTCATCAGGGCAAGTCAGTCTGGCTTTTCACCAAACGCTACCCTTAAGGAGAATAAGCCTGTTTATTCTTGTGGAGTAAACTGAATAGGTGGTATTCATTTGGTTTGTGGATTTGCAAGGAGAATTTCTGAGAGTTTGGCAAACATTGAAACAAAACACCTTCTAAATGATGCTTTGAACAGCTGGATGATGCAGCCTGCCAGTTGTCCTGATACTCACTGGGCAATGCATATTTTGTTTTGCTGGGTTGAGTGACACAGCTGCTTATGCCTCATATTTCTGCTCCATTACCCATCCTTGCATATAAAGAGCAGAGAGCATTTATTGCCCTTTTACTCTTTACAGCAGTAACTTTTCTGATTAATAGCTTAGGTTGAACATCATCTGTCCCATTGAATAAGATTATTGGCAGAGTGCTGCAGAGCACAGCCCCTCATGGAGTCTGAGGGTTAGGTGGCATTTCATTGCACACAGCCATTTCTGCTTTACAGTCAGTGCAAGGGAAAATAGCCTGCAACTCAATCTTCACTGATCCATGAATTTACAGGCTTTGCTATCCTCAGGAATAGTTCCGTTCAGTTATGTTGCCTACAGAGTAACAACAGAGACAAGAAAAAGCCCCAAGCATTAAACACTTGCTGTGGACATTAACCACATAATCTAGAGACCTGTAATGCTGTAGAAAAGATTATAGCAACCTGCAGAGCTGTATTTAAACTATGGAGAGAAGCCAAAAATACAAATTTCTTTAAATTGAAAAAATACAACTCAAATGTATTAGTTAATTTAAATACAGTATATTAAATTATAGCTGAATCCTGGTAAGCAGTTTAACAATATACTGAATATTAATTATTAAATTAATCAGGTGACCTATAGATTTTTTTCCCAGGTTTTGGCGCATTACTTATTTCCTGTCAACTAAAATTTCTTGCTTTTTTTCTTGACAATGTCAATATTTGTAAATGGTTATGTCAAAGTGTTTCATTCAGTTTTGTTATCAACAGCCACAATGTAATTGAATGCTCTGTAGTCTGGGTGGTTTCGTAATGTGAATTTCTGAATTCTTCCTTTGAACTAAGTCATCATCTTGTATTTAATAAGACTTAAAATGATCAACTGATAATGGTAGACATATCAATCCATTAACGGCTCTCCATTTGATGAGAACTTGCCATCCATTTGATGAGATCTGACTTTCATTGTTATGGTTTATGAGTCAAATGCTTTCTCATGTCAAGGTATATAATGGAAACCTCATGTCAGGGTTCAACTGCTCTACATTAAGGCTGCCTTTGATGGTGTCTGGGTTATAGGAATGCTTCCATTCTCCAGTCTTCTCTCTATACCCACTGTTACATATTCATCATGTAAGCCTCTATGTTGCTTTGACAATTTTAAAATAGACTCTCCCCCGAACCATTCATGGCTCTGTGAGATTGAAATGAATTTCTCAGAAAAACACGTCACTCCCTGTTTCTTAAAGAGCTGGTGCAAAGATTGGGAGAGCCTTTTCAATTTCAATATTGACTTGGGAGAGGCCTTTCTATCTCAAAGTTTAGTGTAGTTGTCTCAAGCTAGCGCATTGTTTAAACTACAAAAAAAAAGGAAGTGAGATGATGGGGCTAGAGTTTTGTGTAATAATATTAGGTCAATTAATATTATATTTAATAGAAACAATATTTAAAACAATTGAATACAGTCAGGGTACTTAAGAAGTCTGATCTGCTTAAACAGGAGTCTTAAATAAAGTGGTGAATGATCAATTGGTTTTAATTTTCTGAAATTCCTAGATTTGGGGAAGATTCCATTAGATTGGAAAATAGCCACCATAACCCTATTTAACGGGGGACGGAGAGAAAAATCAGGTAATTACATGCCAGTTAGCTTAACATCTGTCATCGAGAATATGTTAGAAGATATTCAAGACCTTATAGTAGGGCACTTAGAATAATTCAAGCTAATCAGGCCAAGTCATTGTAACTTCATGAAAGAAAAATCATGTTTGACCAATTTATTGGATTTTCTTGAACTGGTAACATGTGCAAAGGATAAAGGGGAACTGATGGTTGTGCAATAATTAGATTTCCAGAAGAAAAGGCATTTGATAAGATGCCACATCAAAGGTTATTGCAGAAAGTAAAAGCTCATGATGTAGACGGTAACGTGTTGATGTGTCTGGTTAACAGAAAATTGGGTAGTAAGGTGTAATGAGTGGTAGATTAATATGCAGGGGGCTCAGCCTGTTACACTTTACATAAATGACTTGGATGAAAGCACCAAAGTTATGGTTGCTGACTTGCCAATGAGAGGTAGGAAATTGAATAGTAAAGAAGACATACAGAGACTTCAAAGGGATATAAATAGGTCGTGACTGAGCAAAGAACTGGGAAATGGAGTATAATATGGGAAAATGTGGCATTATCCATTTCGACAGGAAATGCATTTCATCTAAATGGTGAGAGATTGCAGAGCTCTGAGATACAGAGGGATCGGGTAACTCCAGTGAATCGTTTGCAAAAGGCAAGAGTACAGTGTAGCGTATTGGAATCTTTATTGAAGGGAGGATGTTAATACATTAGAAGCAGGTACAAGACCAATACCTGGAATGGGTAGGTTGTCTTACAAGGAAAAATTGGAGGCCAGGCTTGTAGCTGCTAAAGAGTGAGGGACAAGTTGATTGAAACATATAAGATCTGACCAAAAAACAGAATGCTGGAAGGACTCAACGGCCCAAGCAACATTTGTGGAGGCAAAAGGTGTATGTCAGGGCTGAGATTGAACAGGAGCGGGGGGAGGGGGAGAGGGAGGCAGTGGGGGAAATGGGAAAGGTGAACAAAGGGAGAAGAAAACTAGGCAGACAGGAGATAGGTGTGTGGGGAGGAGAACATCAACATTGGAGAAGTGCCACATAGCCTACTTCTGTTCCTACTCTGTATGTTCATATGTTCATCTTCGCAACTCTCTCCAGTGCTAACTTCCAGTAATTTGCTCCTTTAGGCCACATTTCATCTCTATAGTCAAGCAGTACAAACCACATCATAGTACATTTAGAACAATAACTTCAAAGTGATCTCTTTATAACTACATTATCAATTTTTTGGTATTCATGATATAAAAAATTAAAAATCAATGGGATTAAATTTATCCTAAGAAGTAAGTTAGCAGTTTATATATTTACGTTGCTTAAACTGAGAGATCTGGCAACATTGCATTCAATCATTGGGTTATGCATAATGAATACTGCAGATCTGAAGTATTATTACATTATGCAATGCATTTGCTTTCAATAATCACAGGCTGTGCTGTGCAGTTCAGCTTACAGCTGAAATTCGACTTTCCAATCCAATTCCTACTTATTATAAAGCATTTTAACTCTAACAATGATCAGATGTGAAGTTAAATTTTCAAGTTATTAGCACATCATAAGGAATTGTAAAAACATTCAACGAATAGGAGAATAGGATTTTGCTTTGGGTTCAATCAGCACTTCACCGAATTGTGCTCAAAATTGTTTTTCCTTTAGAAAGTAATTTTTTTTCAATTTTTGTTTAAATCTGACTTGGACCAATGTTATCTGAGAGAGTTTTAAAATGTAATTTTTCAAAAATGAATTGTCAGTTAAATTCTATCAGACTTCAGATGTTAGAATTGATCTATATGATGATATTCATACAAACTGTTTCTTTTCTTTATGAGAAAAGCCTTGGTGAGTTCAGTATTTATTGATTGAGTTTAATATTTTTCCAGTGAAGCTCCCACTATATTGGATTGTTCTTTAAAAAAGAATTGGCTCTTTAAAATAATGAAGGCTGCAAACTACACCAGAGACAAGCAACTAAATATTGAGCACCTTCTCCATAGCCATGTAGTTTGAACCTCAGATATTCAAATAAGACCAATGACAATGACTTACTATTTTTACAGACATTACACTGCAGATGTAGATCAGGTCCAATTTTCACAAGTTTCAGGGCATGTTGAGGGAGTTGTTAGTGAGGCATATGGGATTGTGTGAGTGTGAAATACAGGCAGAGCAGACAAAAGCAATGAGGTTATAGTCAATCTTTATAAAAATTCTGGATAGGCCACACATGGGATATGTTATCCAATTTTGTCACCTCAATTAAGAAAGGATGGGAAGGTCTGGAGAGGGCACATTAAAGATTTACAGTGCTAGGTTGGTTCCAGAGATTAGGGATTTCACCCAATGATTAAACTGCAGAAGTTTGCTTGTTCTCTTAGGAGCAAAGAAGCTAGAGTGAAGATTCAGTTGAGGTGGACAAAATCACGATGGGTTTAGATAGCATAACTAGATGGAAGTTGGCCTATTAGCAGATGGTTCAAGGACCGAGATTTAAAGTCTTTGTGAGAATTACAAAATGGATGTGAGAAAAATCATTTTTTTTCTGACACAATGCTAGAATTTACTACCTTTAGTCATAATGTAAACAGTCAGTCAGCTTCCAAAAGGTATTTGTATTGGCACTGGAGAAAGAATCAGTTACAGAGCTGTGGGGAATGTGTCTGACAGGAATCCTCTGTGAGAAGCCAACACAGACTTAATGGGCCAAATGGTCTCCTTTGGTGCTCTGATGATTCTATATTCCAGATTGGAAGATTATCTGCAGTAAAGAGTGAAGTAATATAAACAGTGGTAACTACGCTTTATTTATCTGGCAAGTGGGAATATATTAGTGGGGAAATTGACATTGTGGATCAACTGACTGTGAAATTGCCCCATTTTACATTCTACTGATAAATGTCAATGAGGTAATTTGAAAACATTCTTTTAGCTTGTTCCCCAGGTGTGGACATGGCTGGTAGCACCAGCATTTATTGTTCATCCCCAATTGACCCCGACTGGAAGAGCAGTAAAGAGCTGATCACATTGCATCACTTTATAACTCTGAGCAAACTCTTCACCAAGCTGCGAGTCAGAGATGGATATTGAAAGAGGAAACGTGGCTATAAATGTAGGTCTTAGCAAATGCAACATGACAGCAGGGAGAAATGAAGGGGAACAAGAGCATCATGGGCTCCTGGAGCACCTTTAATTTAAAGCATGCTGAGCTGCCTCACAGCTGTATTATAAAACAAAATTTGGCACTGAGCTGTAAGTTCCACTCAATTTTCTGGCTGTATTGACACTGAGATTTCACCAAAGCTACATGGTGAAATTGTTTGCAGTTTTTGGAGCACACCCATGCACTACTAGATGTACAAATCGAATGATTGTTTTCAATAGTTTTCTGCTCTGCCATAGCTAATGCTGTTTTGAAGACTTCTTCAGTGCGATCATCAATGATTGCTACCTGTTATTCTTAGAATCATGAAAGCATAGAAAATTCTGACAAATGAGAAGGCTATTCAGCCCATTGAGAATGTGGAGGCTGGTTGAGAGTTCCCAGTCTAATGTCACCTACAGCACCAGGGTAGATAGTGGCTCTACTGGGTAAATGTTCTGAATGATGTTGCATTTTGTTACGTGGAAAGCATAAGAGTTGTTAATGGTGTATTGAGCCACAATCAATGTTTAGGAAGCTCTTTATTCCTTAATCGAAGCGATTTTTTATATGTGGATTATAAATCCCCCATAAATATTCCAAACTAAAATGAAATACCAATATGATAACAATTATTTACTTCTAAAAGAAGTTTATGATTGTTGAACTACATCCTTAATCTTGGGTGTAAATTCCAAACTCTGTTTCACATCTAGCAAAATGTTGGTTAACATTCATTTTCGTTGCTTCCAGGTTTGTCTGTCAGAATTCTGCAATGTGATTGGTTGTTCAACCAATTTAATTATATTACTCTTAATGGACAGCAGAGGTTGAACAAATACTTGACAGCAAATAATGCTGGAAGAGGGATATCACTAGGTTTAAGTGGGTACTTTCTTTGAGTTCACAGGTGAGTGTAGTAACTTCACTATTGACTGCAAATTCCAAATTGAACTAAAGCTTTGCCACAGACGTGGGTTTTAAGATGTAATAAAGGAGGAGTGGAGAGTTTAGAGAAGGATCTCTGGAAATTAGGGCCTGGGCTACTGAAGAATTGTCTGCCATTGTTGAAAGGAATGAAACTGGAGATGTGTAACAGGTTAGTGTTGGAAAGTTGCAGAGATCCTGGGAGACTGATGAGGTGCAACAGGTTACAGAAACCTTGCCTAGGGAGAGGCAAGACTAACCAGGGAACTGAGCACAAGAATGACACTTAAGATGGCAGTTTTGCTGGACCAGGAGCTGCTGTACGTCAACAAGCATGGAGGTGGTATGTGAGGAGAAACTTGTCCAAGTGAGGATATAAAATACCAAATTTTGGAAGAGTGTAAGTTTGTAGTTCATGGCAGCTGGAAGTCCATCTTGGTGAACACTTGGATAGCTCATTCAAGACATAATAACTGCATGAGTGAGGGTTTCAGATGCAAAATGGAATGAAACAGGGATGGAAATTTATGACATCAAATCAGGATATCCAGCCTGGATGACAGCAAGGCCAAGGAAGCTCACATTGGATACCGAGGTTATGAAAAGTGCACAGAGTGAGTGATAGTGCTGAGGTGGGGGAACAGCCTTTGTGATGAAGGCAGAAGACAATGGGGTTTAAATTGGATAACCCCAAAATGGGCACAGGGATAGTATTCTGAGATTAACACAAGCCCATTGGCTAAAACTGCTTTGTACTGGTTAGGTAATATTGTGATTTCTGTATGTCGGCAGTGTTTTGCACATTGATCTGTGACTTCACATTGTCAATAATATCATCTCCTCCTAGCACCACGTCAAGGAGCTGAAATTGCTCATAGAATGAGCAACCAAGTGTGTAACCTGGTGGTGGTGTCCCCTTGTGCTTGAAGTCCTAGCCTTTCCTTATAGTGGAGATAGTGAGTTTGGGTGTCACTGTTGAAGAAGCCTGAAGCTACAACTGCTGTCCATTTTCACTTCAAGAGAACTTCATTGAATTTAAACAATTCAGGACATCATGAAAGAGATGTGACAGGTGCTAAAGAAATGCAACTCTTCCTTTCTCGTGCACCCAGCTTCTCAAAGTTACTGTTATGAGAGCTTGCATTTCACTCAGTTAGCATAATCAAGCTTTCCAGAAGTAATGGTAGAGCACAGCTTTGGGAAGTTCATTTGTCAAACTTATCAAAATGCTGTCAGACTTCACAAGCACTAATAATGACACAATTTCCAAGTTGCAGGTCTGTCTTTCACTTTGAGTTAATTAGCACATATATAACATAAGCACAGGTCAACTACAAGTGCAAATGATTGCATTTTTCTGAGGTTGCATGTGAACACAGTGGCAGGTGGTGGTAATGTGGGTGAGGAGGACAGCAAGGGCTTGAAACAGGGCACATGAAATCACTCCACAAGACAAAAAAAATCACTAATAACGAGCTTTCAGTGTAGAGGGTGTTACTGATTGCAAGCAGAACGAGAAGATTTCACTGCTGTTTTGTTCTTCATTGGTTTAATTTTCAATTGCAGCTTTCAGGTGAGTTGAGTAAGCAAGTAACATTGGAAGGCCAACACCCTCCCCCATTGTAATTGGCAGCCTATTATTTTGGAGTACCCATCAATTGAAATCAAGTAATGTCAGGAATTTTGGAGAATGCTCTCTAGGTGTTTATAAAGTGAAGATCAGAAAATACACTGTGTTTGGACACAGTGGTCTTTGGAATTTTGTTTTGTTAAAGGGGGTGAGTGTATATTATTTTAAATTTTATTCTGAATGTTTTTGTTCAATCTAGTTGCTTTCAAGGTCATATCATTGTATCTTATAAATTTCAGTTGTAATGAATAAACAAGTAATATTGGTAGCCCTATTTCCCCCCCACTGTAATTGGGAAGTCTTCTACTAAAATGCATGGTGGTCCCTGGAGTGTGCTTTGGTAAGAAAAAGGACTTCATTGAGACAAGGGTGATTGGTGAGTGGGATCAATAGCAGCAACGGGCTTGAGAAGAGCAGTGAGACGGTAGTACCAATGTGGCACCTATAGAATTCTTTTTGAAATGGTGATGTCAGAAGTCAAAAAATGTCCTTGACACAAGGGGGAGGGACTATTATTAGTGAGCAGCTGGTAAGTGTATGTACCTGGTTTTCTTAAAAGCAAATGGAGGTATGGGTGGGTAGCTCACAGCTGTGGATTGCACCTCATGTGCCATGTGGGAACTACCAGCACACCACCTATGGGAAGTGTTTAACTGCAGCAGCTCAAGACTTGGATTACACGGTTTGATTGATGGCTATTGATACTACTGTGCATCTTGCAGGGCTGAAAGATGGTGTTTCAGGAAATGGGCACTCTGCAGCAGGTGGAATAGGTGAACCTGAGGTGAAACGTCCATCATGTAGAAGCCCCACCTCCACCCCAAAACGGTCCCAATTCCTCAGAAGCCTAAAGCACCACCAACCCCTTCCTCCTATCTCTAGATGGGAGGACCAGGCATGTAGTGCAGGAGTCCCTGAACCCATCTTGTTCATCCACCAGTATGGTGTTGAGTACAAGTTAGGGCAATGTTTCCTCTGGGGAATGCAATCAGAGCAAAGGCTCAGCCTCGGGGAGTGAGGGGGAGAGAAGGTACACAGCAGTGGTAGAGATGCAATACTGGGGACAGCTGAATGTTTCTGTGGCCACAGATGTAACTCTAGGATGGTATGTTGCCTCCCTGCTTCTGGGGTCAACAATGCCGGTAGAGCTGTTGCCTCAGTGCCAGAGATCTGGGTTCAAACTATCTGTGAGGTATTTGCATGTTCTCCGTGTGATGGTGTGGGTTTCTTGATGCTTGGGTTTCTTATCAAAGATATGTGGGTTGGTAGGTTAATTGACCTCTGTAAATTACCCCAAATGTAGGTGAGTGGTGGAATCTGGTCACAGTTGATGGGAAGGTGGGGAGAATAAAAAAAAGAGGGATTAATGTTAATGGATGGTGATGGTGGACAAACAACAGAAGTAGAAAGAAGAACAAGGTCTTGCAGGCAGTTTAAGGAGCTAGGAAAGCGGTTATAAAGTAGGTAACAGCATAAATGGCAGTGATGCCTCACTCCCTGATGAGCACAATGCCTTTTATGTACTCTTTGGAAGGGAGAATAAAACTACGCCTGTGAGAATCCACAGCATCTGGTGACCCTGTAATCTCTGTCTTGGAGGCTGACGTCAGGACATCCTTCAAGAGGGTGAACCCTCGCAAGGCATCAGGTCCCAATGGTGTACCTGGTAGGGTGCTGTGCTGACCAAATGGCTGGAGTGTTCAAGGACATCTTCAACTTCTCATTGCTGCAGTCAGAGGTTCCCACCTGCTTCAAAAGGGCATCAATCATACCAGTGCCCAAGAAGAGCAGGGTGAGCTGCCTCAATGACTATCACCCGGTAGCACTCACATCTGTGATGAAGTGCTTTGAGAGGTTGGTCATGTCTAGAATTAACACCTGCCTGAGCAAGGACCTGGACCCACTGCAATTTGCCTACAGCCACAACAGGTCTACAGTGGACGCAATCTCACTGGCTCTCCACTCAGCTTTGAAGCACCTAGACGACAGTAAAACATATGTCAGGCTGCTGTTTATTGATTACAGCTTAGCATTCAACACCATCATCCCCTCAGTACTAATCAATGCTTCAAAACCTGGACCTCTGTACCTCCCTCTGCAACTGGATCCTCTACTTCCTTATCAGGAGACTAGTCAGTGTGGATCGGTAATAACATCTCCTCCTCGCTGAAAATCAACTCAGCGCACCTCAAGGATGTGTGCTTAGCCCACTGCTCTACTCTCTCTACACTCACGACTGCGTGGCTGGGCACAGCTCAAACGACTTCTATAAATTCACCTATGACACCACTGCTGTTGGCAGAATCACAGACGGCGATGCGGAGGTGTACAAAAGTGAGAGATTGGCTGGTTGAGTGGTGTCGCAACAACAGCCTCACTCAACGTCAGCAAGACCAAGGAATTGATTGTGGACTTCAGGAAGGGGAAAGTTGGGAGAACACACACCAGTCCTCATTGAGGGGTCTGTGGAGGAAAGGGTGAACAGCTTCAAATTCCTGGGAGTCACCATCTCAGAGGATCTATCCTGGGCCCAACACCTTGATGCAATCACAAAGGAGGCACACCAGTGACTCTACTTCATTAGGAGTTTGAGGAGATTTGGTATGTCACCAAGGACTCTTACAAATTTCTACAGATGTACGATGGAGAGCATTCTGACTGGTTGCATCACCACCTGGTATGGAGGCTCCAATGTGCAGGATCGAAAGAGGCTGCAGAAGGTTCTAGACTCGGCCAGCTCCATCACAGGCACAACCCTCCTTGCCATCGAGGACATCTTCAAGAGGCGATGCCTCAAGAAGACACCATCCATCGTCAAGGGCCCTCACTACCCAGGACATGCCTCTTCACATTACTACCATTGGGGTGGTGGTACAGGAGCCTGAAGATGCACACTCAATATTTCAGGAACAGCTTCTTCCCCTCTGCCATCAGATTTCTGAACGTTCCATGAACACTACCTCCTTATTCTTCTGTGCTATTTATTTATTTTTGTAACTTAAAGTAATTTTTTTTTTGTTTCTTTGCCTTGCACTGTATGCTTGCCATAAAACAACAAATTTCACAACATATGTCAGTGATAACAAACCTGATTCTAATTGCTGGATTACTAACAGTGCCATATGCTAATGAGTACAGAAATAAGCCAGAGCAAATTGTGGTGTGGCCATCGATGGGATAGGAAGGAGGCCTTTAGGTTTCTGAGGAACTGAACTGTTTTGGCGTGGGGTGGGGTGGAGGGGTGTGGCAATGGGACTTCTAGATGGATGAGTTGCTGGAATCTCAACAGGAACAATATCCTCATGGGTTATTTTGCTGGTCTGTTGGGGAGGGTTTAAACTAGCTCAGTGGGGGATGGGACCTGGAGGGTAGAAGCAGAAGGGTGAACATCAAAGCTGAAAATGGAAGATAGGAGTTTGGGTGAAGGGGTACTTAGGAAGGTAAGGAGAAAGCAACAACAGAAGGAACAATAATCAGATACAACAGGAAGGGGTAGAGTGCACCTGCAAACAGTCTGAGTAAAGAAGAACGATAAGAATAAAATTTAAAGGGTGCATTTGTAACTGAGTGAATAGATGGCACAAATAGAAGTGAGTGAGATCTGATGTCCAAGGGAGACAGACTGGGAACTGAATATGTAGGGCTCTTTGACATTTTGGAAGGATAGTCAGAAAGGAAAAGGTGGTTGTAAAGGATGAGATCCATGCAATGGTGAGGAAGGATATTGGCTCAGGAGGTGGGAATGGTTTTGGTAGAGGTAAGAAATAATAAGGGTAAGAAGTCAACTGGTGGGAGTAGTACATGGGGGCCCTAACAGTAGCTACACTGTAGGATGGAGTAGAAATGAATAATGAGCACATGTAAGGAAGTTACTGCAATAGCCATGGGTGAATTTTAATCATAGATTGGACAAATCAGATTGGCAAAGGCAGCCTTGAGGACAAGTTCAAAGAGTATATTTGATGGTTTTGTAGAGTAATAAGAAACCAACCAGTGAACAGGCTATTTTAAAATTTGGTGTCATATAAGGACTTGGGATTAATTAATGATATGGTAAAGGATTCCTTGGGGAAAGAGTCTATATAGCATGGAAGAACTTCACATTTGATTTTTCAGTGAGAAGTCTGGATTTGAAACTAGTGTCCTAAACTTAAATAAGGTAATTACTTGAGTTTAAATGGACTAGAAAAATGGATTAAAGGGTAATAAACTAGGACAGTAGTGGCAGACATTCGAGTAACTTCACCAAAGCTACATTCCAGTGAGAGACTTCATCTCTGGCTAACTAAGGAAGCTAAGGGTGGAATCAAATTGAAAGAAAAGGCAAACAATGATGCAAAGTTTAGTGGCAAATCAGGGGATTGGGAAAGGTTTAGAAATTAGCAAAGGCTAATGTAAAGCATAAAGAAGATTCTTTAAGAGTAAAGTAAGAAATAATATAACAAGTAGAGCTTCTACAGGTATAACAAGATGTAGCAAAAGTAAACATTGGTCCCTTAGAACAAGAGACCAAGGTATTAATAATAGGAAATGGTGGAGATTCTGAACAATATGCAGAAGATACTACTTTTATATATTTAAAAATTGGAATAACAGTAGATAATCAAGGGGCTATAGGGAGGAACTTGAAACAGCCTATCACTAGACAAAGTGCTTGGTAAACTAATAGGACTAAAGGTCAGCATGCCTCCTGGACCTGAAGTCCTGCACTCTGGTGTCTTGAGGCAGTACAGCTACTAGAGCTGCCTCAGTTCATTCCTAACCTTGGGTACTATCTGTGGAGTTAGCACATTCTCTGTGACCATGTGGATTTCTGAGTGCTCTGGTTTCCTCCCACATCGCAAAGACTTGCAGGTTGGTAGGTTAATTGGCCACTGTAAACTGCTGTTTGCGTGGGTGAATGGTAGAATCTAGTGGGAGTTGAGGAGAATGTGGGAGATTAAAATGGGATTAGTGTAAATGAGTGCTTGATGGTCAGTACAGACTTGGTGGGCTGAAGGGCCCATTTCTGTTGTATAACCAGGTGGTGCTTTTGTCTATGAAGTGGCTGCGTTAGATATAATCTACCAAAATTCCCTAGATTCTGGAGTGGTCTCAGTGTATTGGATAAATGCATCTATTTAGCACAGAGGAGGAAGATTTCTTCTGTCAGAGGGTTCCAGGATAGAGAGCTATAGAAGTGGAATCATTGAATATGTTGAAGATGGAGATTGACATTTCTTTGAATTACAAGTTGAAAGGTTTGGAGAGAAATTAGGAAAGTGGTGTTTGGACCAAGACTGAATCAGTCATGATGTTATTGAACGGTGGAGTACACTCGAGCGGCTGTTTAGCTGGCTCCTGCTCCTTTTTCTTTCCTTAAGTAGAAGGACAAGGCCAAAGGTTTGGTGCTCTCTGGCAGAGGAAGGGCAGAAGACAGTACCACCAACTGTTCTTGTGAAACCTCCTTGCCTTTTCTCGGTAGTATGATGGTAACTTCCACCATCACTGCTTGGACAATCTTGGTGAGCAACTATTTATGTCAAACAAGTAAAATAGATCTCCAATTGTACAGGGCCCAGGTGAGACCACATCTGGAAATTCTGTCTGATCTCTAAATATTGCTTCAGGAGTGGAACAAATATTCATCAGATTTATTTCTGAAGTGGGGAGGTTGGTCATTTTAAAGTAGAAATTAGATAGACTGATCCTATACTCTTGGCTTAGAGTGTGGTACAAAAATTTATTGATGGGGTAGATGCAGTGTTGATGTCCTTTTTCCCCTGCTGGGTTGTCTAGAACCAGAGCTCGGTCTCAAAATAAGGGCTTGACCATTCGGGGCAGATGAGGGAAATTTACACATGTTGAGGTGTGAGAGTATTTGGGACTCAAAAGGGCTGAGGAGGCAGAGTTGCTGAGTATGTTCAAGACTGAGTGATAGATTTGTTGATAAGGACAGTGCGGGAAAGTGGCACTGAGGTACAAGACCAGTGGCAGCACAGGCATGAAGGACTAAATGCTGTAGTCCTATTTCTTTGTTCTCTCCAGTCTTGTAATGAGCAGGTGATTTGCTCCAATGGATTATCAGCTAGGTGGTGTTGATTGTAACCCATGTCTGAAATTTAGCTGAATATTAACCCATAGCATTCACAGCATCTTGCTCATCAGTGCCAGGAAGAATAGCCATTAGTTATCCCCTCAGGATGAAGGGGTCAGCAGCCAGCCTTTGCTTCCTTGGAGCGAGGAGGAAAACTCCTGCACCACTAAGCACCATAAAGAGAATTCTGTTCCCATTCAGGTTGTCTTGCTATTTTCTGATCAGAATAGCTTCCATGGGCTGAAAACTTGTATCTCCAAGTTTGGCAATTAACAGTCACAAATGTCCTAACTTAGAATATTGTGCTTTGAGAAAAGACCAAACTGTTTCAGGTTGGTATTTGTCTGCCCAGTGCTCTGCAGTGTGTTGATCATTAAAGTTGATGTTATCAGGGTACAAGGTTGGTACATCTATTTTTCAGCTTGTCCTAGCCCACTTAACAATTGGAGATTGGTCCCTTCTCAATTTCAATTGTGGATTCAAGCAATATGCTGCAAAATGTCAACTGCAATGTATGGTTTTTTTTCTATCTCTCTGTAAATGCTGCCTGACCTGCTCAGTAATTACAGAGAAACAAAAGACTCTAGATGCTGGAATCTAGATGAAAAACACTGATGCTGGAGGAACTCAGCAGGCCAGGCAGCATCTGTGGAGAAAAGTAGACAGTCAATGTTTTGGGTCAGGACCCTTCTTCAGGACTGAAGATAGGAAAAGGGGAAGCCCCATATATAGGGGGGAAAAGCAGAGCAGTGATAGGTGGACCAAAAAGGGGAGGCAGGGTGGTGATAGGCAGGTGTGGGGGAGGAGGGGAGACCAGATCCACTGGGGGATGGGTCAAAGCTAAGAAAATAAAGGGAGGTAGAGAAGAGGTTAGGAAAGGGGAGAAGAGGTGGGAAAGGGGGGTGGCGATTACTTAAAGTGGGAGAATTCAATGTTCATGGCGTTAGGCTGCAAGGTTCCAAGATGGAAAATGAGGTGCTGTTCCTCCAATTTGTGCTTTGAATTCTCCTGGCAGTGGAGGAGGCCAAGGACTGACATGTCAGTGATAGTACAGGAGGGGGAGTTGAAGTGACTGGCCATGGGAAGAAGCAGATTGCAGTTACGGACAGAGCGCAGATGTTCTGAAACTGACACCCAGTCTGCGTTTGGCCTCACCAATGTAGAGGAGGCCACACTTGGAGAATTGAATGCAGTAATTCCAGTGCTGATGTACAGTGAGATAATGGAGATGCTAAGCCAGCCTGTAATATGGTCAATAACAGTCTCCTTTCCCAGGACTGAAGCTAATCCAAGATATAAAAAGAAAAGATTGACATCTATGCAGGAGCCACATTCTAAGCATACTTTGTGCTGTGTGCTGCAATTTCAATAAGATAATTCTTTCTTTGAATCCAGAAACAAAGGACTGCTTAATAACTTATTCTCTTTGGCCAATATTCAAGGATTTTTGGTTTGGCATAGTTCCTCAACAAGCTATTTTCTTTAGTGTTTCAATAGTTTGCATATAATTACTTAGTGAATCAATTTATTTTGAAGGGTTAACATGTCTGACGTGCTTCAATCTGTCACTCATTTGTTTATTGAAATATTTACACTGAGGCTGTGAAAGGAAGATAAAAATTTGTTTAAAGAATTTTCAAACCTTCTGCAATACAATGCCTGTGGTGACACATGGATGGGAAATGGACTTCATTACTGTAGGGTACTGTGAACCCACCCAAATTAATCATTGGGATCAAAAATGCTGATTCAGAGTATAGAATCCTCAGCCAGTGTGAGGTACTAATGTACCAGCAAAGTCTGTCAAGATTAATGCTATAGACTGAATGAAATTAATTCTTTTTGACCACATCTATGTATTCTGAGAGCAATAGGATTTTACTAAATTAGTTTTTTTAATTTTATTTACAGCGTAGTAACAGGCCCTTCCGGCCCAACGAATCCACGCCGCCCACTTTAAACACAAATTGACCTACCTGCACATCTTTTAGAATGTGGGAGGAACCCGGAGGAAACCCATGTAGACACGGGAGAACATACAAACTCCTTACAGACAGCAGGAATCGAACCCTGATCGCTGGTGTTGTAATAGCGTCGCGCTAACCACTACGCTACCGTGCTGCCCTTGTTATACAATGTTTATAAATATAAATGTTATACAATGACAATTATATTCATTCAGAAAGATTGTACAATTTGTCTGTTAGGAAAAATATGAAACAGAATGTAAACAGATCTGAATGAGTTAATTTTGGATCCAGTTGTTTTTTTTTTCACTAATAGCCCCTCAACCAAAATAGTTATCACTACCTGTAGTTTGCCTCCAGTGTTATGGGAGGTAAAATAACACTGTTATGTCAATAGCATGGAAATGGGCCCTTCAGCCCAACTGGTCCATGCTGACCAAGATTCCCATCTAAGCTAATCCCATTTCCCATTTGTTGTCTCATAGTAAAGTATGCAGAGAGAAATGTCTAGTATTGGATGTTGCCTACATGGACTTCAGTAAAGTGTTTGACAGGGTCCCCCATGGTAGGCTGATCCAGAAGATTGAGTCATGTGGGATCCACAGTGAGTAAGTTGGATACAAAATTGGCTGTGTCATTGAAGAGAAGGTAGTAGTGGATGGGTGTTTGACTAGAGGTGGGAACCAATTGTTCCACAATGATTAGTGCCTAGATTTTGATTTGATAATTAATTTGGATGAACATGTACATGGTCTGGTTAGTAAATCTGCAGATGACAAGAAAATTGGCAAAGTTGTGGATAGTGAGGAAGTCTGTTAAAGGATACAGCAGGATATAGATCAGTTGGAAATTTGAGTGGAGAAATGGCATCTGGAATTTAATCCAGGCAAGTGTGGGCTGTTGCACTTAGTTCAAATGGAAGTGGAAAATGTACAGTAAATGGAAGGACCCTTGGGAGCATTGATCTTGGGGTGAAAATCCATAGCTATCTGAAAATAGCAACACAACAGTATAGGGCAGTAAAGAAGGTGAATGGCACACTTGCCATCACTGGTTGTGGCATTGAATATAAAAGTCAAAGTCATGTGGCTGCTGTATAAATCTTTAGTCAAGCTACATTTGGAGTATTGTGTGCCATTCTGGTTTCACATTACAGGAAGGATGTGGGGGCTTTGGAGAAGGTGCAGAAGAGGTTCACCAGGAGTATTAGCTATAAGGAGAGGTTGGACAAACTTGGATTGTTTTCTCTGGTGTGTGGGAGGCTGAGAGGTAACCTGATAGAAGTGAGTAAAATTATGAGACATGGAGTAGATGGTCTTTTTCTCAGTGAGGAAATGTCACATACTAAAGGGCATGGGTTCAAGGTGAGAGGGGGAAAGTTGCATATCTTTTAAAGGCAAGTTTTCATACACAATAGTGGTAGGTGCCTAGAACTGGCTGCCAGGGAAGGCAGTAGAAGCAGATACAACAGTAACATTTTAAGAGACATTTAGACAGATACATGAACATTAAGGGAATGGAAGGATACAGACCATGTGCAGGCAGCTGGGATTGCTTAGACTAGCATCCTGGTCAGTGCAGACATCATGGGCTGAAGGGTCTGTTCCTGTGCTGTACTGTTCTACGTTCATTCAAACCACATGGACAACTACACCCGATTAGTTTCTGCAAAATGGTGTATCTTTTCATTTAATGGTAAGCGATGTGATGCTGTAATGAAAACACTTGCAGTCAGATGGGTACATGGTTGTGGAAACTTTTTTTTAATAAATTGCATGATTTCCATTGTGATGCAAGAACATAGTTGCCACACAAAGCAATTAAGTCCATAATTGTCTAAAATCAAATATTATGAAGAACTTTTGTTGTATATTTTCCTATTAATGAGAAAAAGGTAGACATTTAGCACTTGGAATGCATTCACAGGAATGAGTGCTAATTGGCTCTAATAGTGGTCATTATGAACAGTGTTTCCATTGGTGGAGTGCAAATGATGTGATGAACTCTCACTGGCCAAGTGAGTGTGAACAACGAGGACAGATTGGGCAAACTGGTAACTTTTGATTTTGTTTTTAGTTTAAAAATACTAGAAAATAACTTAGCCCCTGGGTCAGCACTTTGTAATGGATTACCAGTGTGTTATGAAATGTGGCTTTTTAAGTATGAATGTTTAATTCATTTTGTGGATTTATTTGCATTCTCTCCAAAGCAGGCTATTGTGTGATCTATTATATTGCTTACCAAACAGAAGCTTGCACCACCTCCCACTTGATCTGGTTAATCAGAATCATTGTCTCCTGTTTGGCTTTCAGCATTATTGAGTTCTATCATATGCAGCAGTTTATCTATGAGATGAATTACTTTATTCCATCCCTGCTGCCCTTGCCATTTGTGAAACCTGAAATACTACTTAGAAGATTAGTTATTTTTTAAAAAACTTATTGGACAATGACAACCAGAATGTGTGGAAACTGAATTCAGTCATATTTTGATACTTGCATGAGTAAATGGAGAAAGAAATCTGCAGCTTGCACAATTGGAAGATAATTTTTTTAAAGAACTATAAAAAGCTTAACATTTTCAAACTAATTGTATAATATTAACAAGTTTGGTCATGTGATTGAAAGATACAAGTATAATATCTGTATTCCTTAAACAAGATTTGAGATTGAAAACCATTCTCTTGTCTCAGAATCGTAAATAGTTGGGGGAGATGCTTGTCAGAATTGGGTAATATTATTTTAATTCAGTATTTTGTAACATAGGTGAATGAGTAAACTAGCAAAAACTATTGATAATGAAGTAATAGCTACAACCCTATTTGGTAAGAGTATTAATTGCAGTATGTAGCTATCTAAAATCTCACAATATAGGTTGTAAAGTCAGATTCAGTCTGGGAATTAATTTCCTCTGAGGCATCAGTTGAGACTATCTGCAAATATTTCTGTGTTATTTTGTTTTTGATTTGTGTGGTATGAAAGGCACTGTAACATTTAATGTTGGAATTTACTTTGTTCACCCCCAAATTCATCATCTCTTCACTGCTTAAACCAATGTTTCTCACAATATTTTGGGATTTGTATGGTTCCTATGCCTTCACATGTCCAAACTAGTAAGGTTACAGGGCTGAATTAGGCTTGCTTCAACCTGCCCTGACAGGCTTGCTTTGTTTGCCCTACATCTACACGAATGTGTTGCAGAAGGGTGGGTCCAAATGTCCTTGGCCTCTCCATCTGAGTCATTGGTGGTAACTGGGCCACAACTGGTGTTCCAATGAGCTTGGGCCTCCTATGCTGCATCACTGAGGTCCACGAGTTTGTCAATTGTCAAAGGATTATGAGTGTTTTTAAAATCTCACTGATAAAGACAAATTCAGTTGGATTTAAGATTTTTATTTTTTAAAAGCAAGGAAAACAATGAATACAATATTTCAGATAAGGTCTCACTAATACCCTATATAAGTGAAGCACATCTTCCTTACTTTTCAATTTACCTAGCAACAAACAATATTCTGTTAGTTTTCCTAATTACTTGCTGTACTCATAATACAAATCATGCACTGGGGCACTCTAATCCCTCTGCATCTGTGTTCTACATCTCACCATTTATTTAATATACTTTCACTTTTCCTGATGGTGTGTGCACCTTTTAAAAGGGGTGCTAGCAGGGACAAAATGGCAGGACAGACATCAAATTAACAATGCAGAATGACTGCCACGATCAGCCTGCTCTACAATGCTGGCAGATAATCAGTGCCTGATCATGTGGTCTGTCACATGGTGTCTGGTGTGATTTGACCTACCAACATGCACATGTGCAATGGAGGCTATTTTGGTTCTTGCGACCCATTGTATCTGGAAAGGCAGGCCCTGCTGATTTAAATTTCTATTAGATTCACCTTAAACAGTATCAAAAATATAATTACCAGCTGCATCTCACTGCAAACAATAAAAAAAAACTGTATGGATGGTACCTGCACTGCATTTAAATATGATAACAGAATGTTGCTGTAACATCAGTTTTAATGATAACCAGATTGTGGGGTGGGTGGGAGAGGAAGAGGCTTTTTCACTTGCAGTTGACTACTGGATGTTAATGCTGTTTGACTTTCAGCTCATATCTACCACATTGCTTTCCTGCTGTAATTGTAATACCTGTCAATTTAAACAAGCTCTGAAAAGCAGCATGCCTCATTGACTGATGCAGTGAGTTCTCCCAATCACACCAAACTGTAACTCAATTCACTGTTCTTTTCTCCCATTTTTCATCTGCCACCACTATTTCCGCAAGTGCCTAGCTTCTTTTGGTGATTTCTGAAGTGATGGCCCTGACTTTCTTTTGAAGCTACTGCCAAGGAAACAGTGTGGATTCTGCTGACACTCAAAGCCACAATTTTTCTTGTCACCTAAAGAGTGACAGATAAATGGAAAGCAAAATCATAGGCAAATTAAAGCACAACTGCTTCTGCTGCCATTGTACAGTATTGTGGTTGGAATTTACTTATGTTTTGCTGGAGGTAAATTTTTGCAACATTACTACATTGAGATTATGCCATGCATTATTGCTAATAGGTATTATGACCTTTGTCAAAATAGTATAAACAAGGAACGCACCATGAACTGTGCAAAGCACACCACAATTTCACGGTATCACTAAAATTTTGGTCCTGTACCCAAGGCTAGGTAGGTACAGGACAATCAAGAATGTCCTCTGACTGACCCTATGAACATTTCTAGAGACACCATTATCCCCAGGAGGCTAAAATGCCTCAACACATATAATAGGCAATTTGCAGTGGTGCTACAGCATTTTAAACCCTGCAGCAATTTAGGTTGGATTCCTCTGAACACTTGAGGTCTACAAGAGGCTTGTTCAGATTAGAGCAAACACTTCTGCTGAGGGAAGTGGGTGAAAATGGGTAGCCAGTTCAACCTGAATTAATACAGAGGTGCATCCTTTTTCATGAAGTTCGAGGACCTTGCCATATCAGACAAGGCACTATAACCTTCAACAGTACAGTGCACAGATTTGCCTTTGTTCTTTCCTTTCCCCTACTGTCTTTTCCATCAGAATACCTGCTTGGAAATTATTACAGTTAAACTTTTCTCCATTGAATCCACCTCTCTCCAGGTATACTGAGTATCTTTAACACTTTCTATTTTGTATTTCTAGTATCTGGGGCATTTTGCTGTTGCAGTAAGCTTGTGTAATTATAGCATTGAGAGGCTGGCCCAAGCAATTAAGAAATATACCTGGAAATATCTTGGCCCACTTGCTATTCTCAAACATCATTACTTGGATAAAGATTATATAGCACTTTGACTTTTAACTATTTCCACAGACTGAAGACAGATCACCTGGGAATGTTCAGATAAATAACCAGCCAATAGAAAACTATTTGTACTTCCATGAAATGTTTGCCATTGATTACAATGGTCAGACATCCTTCAATGTGATGACATTTAAAACCTTCCATTGAGCACAGGAAGACTCATCCATTCAATTCAACACCACAGAATCAATACTGCAGACGGTAACTAAACAATGACGTCTTCTAGTGATATCTTATTGGATACAAAATCCAGATGATTGATTAAAGGAATGCCTCAATCTGCCATGAAAGATTCAACATGACCATTTTTGATTATGCATAGAACAGGCAAAAGAGAACCACAGAATAAAGTTAATTGCTGCAGCTGTATCATTAATTAGCGTGCTTAGTTCCTGCCAACACAACCATTACATACATGGGCATACAAGCCATGGTTCTTGTGTGCAAACCTTCTGTTTACACAGACTGATTTCCTCTTTAGAGGAACAGACTACATGCCTGCTAATGTAATATTGCTACATTGGAGCTAATCAGTTCAGGGTAAATACAACCATTTTGCAAATTTATGGCAAAGTTTCTACTGGATAATGGATGAGAAATTGTCCAAAAGCAGATGGGCAACATGCACAACAATGAACTTGAACTTGAACCTGATCTGACCTGTGTGAGCCTTTGTCTGGCAGCTAGCTATTCCTTCAACCTGACTAGGAAACAAACTTTAACTAACCCTGCACTCTAGTTGTCTCTAGCTGGTTTATAGGATTTACTAGCAACCACCTGCCCTTCCCTCTCCACTGCATCCTCTCAAAACTCCTTCATATTTCAAGGGTGATTTCAATAAAGAACCTCTACGTTGTCAAAATGTAATAAGGTCCATATATAACCACTACATTGGAGATGTGTATATATAATATGTATATCAATCACTGTGTGTACTACACTATATAGAATCATTATCTGTGTGGAACGCTACAGCGGAGTACAGGCCCTTCAGCCCACAATGTTATGCCAACATTTCATCCTGCTCTAAGATCTATCTAACCCTTCCCTCCAACATAGCCCCCTATTTTTCTATCATTCATGTGTCTATCTAAGAGTGTCTTAAATGTCCATAATGTGTCTGCCCCCACAACCTTTGCAGGCAGTGCGTTCCATGCACCCACCACTCTCTGCTTTTTTTTTAAAAAACTTAATCTTGTACACCTCTATCAAGTCATATTTCATCCTCCTCCTCTCCAAAGAGAAGAGCCCTAGCTCGCTCAACCTATCCTCATAAGACATACTCTCCAATCCAGGCAATAACCTGGTAAATCTCCTCTTCACCCTCTCTAAAGCTTCCACATCCTTCCTATAATAAGGTGACCAGAACTGAACACAATACTCCAAGTGTGGTCTGACCAGAGTTCTATAGAGCTGCAACATCACTTCATGGCTCTTGAACTCAATACCCTGACTAATGAAAGCCAACACACCAGCAGTCTTCTCTGTTACTGTTGTCCAGCAGTGAGATTTCATCCTGTGGATCTATTATTTGAATCTGTATTACATGCCAATTACCAAAAACATGCATATTCTAGTTTGCTGCATGTCCAAGTATCCAAGGGCACTTTGGTTATGCTGCTTAGTGAGTTTTAAATCAGCAGATGACAATAGAAAACAGCCAAAAGCACAAATCCAAGTAATATCACTGACAGCTCAAATTGCATTTTCAGAGATTTGGTTTATTTTAATTAAATAATTCAAATACTGAAATGGTCAATGCACAAATCACACTGCAAAGACATCTTTGTGCAAATGGTAAGCAAATTAGTCATGTATTCAGTGTCTTTAAGGGTCACACCCATTCACATTTTCTTGTAATCCATCACTCAGCCACATTCCTGTTCTGCTTGACTCACTGAGTTTTTCCAATAGTTTGTTGCTCCAGATTCCAGCATCTGGGGTCTCTTGTGTCTTCCTGTTACATACTGGTTAAGAAGACACTGCTCATTTATCAACAACTAGAAGTGGTGGCCAGCTATTATCCTGCTGCATTTATTGTCTTTTCAATTTTTTTCCAGTATCAGATTATATCCTTATAATGTGCATAGTCTGGCTTGGATCAAACACCACCACACCAGTTCCATGACTATCACCTAACCCTGGTCTAAAAGCAAAATGTGCCATAAATATATTGGAGGATATAAATTGCAGTTGGCATGAACGGAGCATGTGGAGCTGACAGACAACTCTTTTCTGTGCAGAGTTTTATAACATTTGGATAATTGACCCATTTTTGCTTTTATCATCTTCCCTTATTGAGATTCTTATTACGACAGCAGATGTTCACTTATCTTGTTGCTGTGGGCATGACAAGATTTTAAAACTCATCTTGCACATAGCATCCCATTGAAGAGCAGAGTATTCAAGCAGCATTGACATCCCTTAAGTGAGGTGCCCTCTGATTCTTTAGCCCCCAAAAGTAGGTAATTGTCTATGCACTGAATGTAAATGTTTGGAAAATTTGATGTAGAATCCAACTCATCACTGGTATTGATTTTACAGGTTTTTAGCAAAGTATTTTGTACTTCTGAGTTACTGGAGTTTCAGATGGCAACTTGCTGCTCCAACCCAAGATCTGGGAATAAAGCATTTCCTGTAATAAGTTAAAACAAAAAGAAAAACTAGTCTAGAAACAAGTGCAATAATTACTCATGTACCCAATCACACATGAGATGCATACTAAGTTAAGCTGGTGCTTGTGCTGCGTTTGAATAAAATTGGCACTGCTCACCCTATTCTTTGGTAGTACACCTAAATGGGTGTGTGGGAAATCCATTGTCACTCACACCATTTAATGGGAACTGTACAACATAATAATTTTCCACTTTGGTTGTATTTAACTGAAATCTAATTGGACAATAAAAATAGTTGGTAGAGATGTTGGTCCATTGGTGATGGATGTTTTCTAGAAGGGAGGATTGTCCACCTTCAACTCGACACCAGAGAGGACTCCAGGCAGGTTTCAAAGAAATTTGGCATGTTCCTGATGATTCTCACAATTTTCATAGATGCACCATAGAAAGCATCCGATCCGGATGCATCACAGCTTGGTATGGAAGCTGCTCTGCCCAAGACAGCAAGAAATTGCAGAGAGTTGTGAACACAGCACAGTCCATCACACAGACCAGCCTCCCCTCCATTTGACTCTGTCTACACCTCCTGCTGCATCGGAAAAGTAGCTGACATAATAAAAGACCCCTCCTCCCACCCCAGTCATTCTCTCCTCTCTTCCCTGCCACCACCAACCACCCCCCACCCCCCACCCCCCCACCCCCAAATCGGGCAGAAGGTACAAAAGCTTGATAACATGTACTACCAGGCTCAAGAATAGACCTCTTGTACGCTAAAGATGAACTCTTGATCTTTCTATCTACCTTGTCGAGGGCCTTCCACTTGTCCCCCTGTACTCCACTTTCTCTGTAACTGTAACACTATATTCTGCATTCTGTTTTCCTTTTGTACTACCTCTATATACTTGTGTATGGAATAATCTGTCTAGAAGGTACACAAAAGCTTTTCATTGTACCTTGGTTCACGTAATAATAATAAACCAATTGCAGAGGTGGCAGAGTGGATGTAATATAGAAAGACCCAGTTGTAATGTATTTGCACCTTGCAAAACTCTGCTCTTCATGTACCATCTGAAGCCCTGTTACTTTGTTACATGGACTAGATAATTTAAGGAAGCCAGGCTTCTTTGATGATGGAATGGAGGCTGATGACTATTGGTGTGCCATAGGGGTTGGTGTTGGGACTGTTGTTATTCATTATTTATATAAATTACTTTTGACAAGAATGCACAAGGCTTGATCAGTAAGTTTGCAGATGACACGAAATTAGGAGGTGGTGTTGATAGTGAAGAAGGTTATCATAGATTACAGAGGGATCTTGAAGTGGGCTGAGGAGTGGCAAATGGATTTTAATACAGAAAGTGTAAGGTAAAACCAGCATAGGACTTGTATTATGAATGGTAGGGCACAAGGGAGTGTAATGGAACAGAGGGACCTAGGAATATAAGTGAATAACTCATCGAAAGCACCGTCACAGGTAGATAGTGGTGGAAAAAAGCATTTAGCACGCTGGCCTTCAGTCAGGGCACTGAGTATAGCTATTGGGACCTCATGTTGCAGTTGTATAAGTCATTGGTGAGGCTGCACTTGGAGTACTGTTTACAGTTTTGGTCACCCTGTTTATTGAAAAGATGCGGTTATACTGGAAAGAGTGCAGAGAAGAGTTAAGAGGATGTTGCCAGGACGAGAAGGCTTGAGTAATAGGGAGAGGTTGGCCAGGCTAGGTCTTTATTCCTTGGGGCATAGGTGAATGAGGGGGTGACCTTAGAAGTACTTAAAATGATGAGAGGCATAGATAAGGTGGACGGTAATGGTCTTTTCCCCAGGGTAGGGGAGTCTAAAACTAGGGGGCATAGGTTCAGGGTGGGGGGGGGGGGGAGATTTAAAAGGGATCTGAGGGGCAACATTTTCATGAAGAGGGTGGCGAGTATATGGAATGAGCTGTCAGAGGAAGTGGTTGAGGCAGGTGCCATAGTATCATTTAAGAAGCACCTGGATAGGTACATGGAGGGATGGGGCTTGGAGACATATGGGCCAAATGCAGGAAATTGGGACCAGCTGGGTGGGCACCATTGTCGGCATGGACTCATTGGGCCAAAAGACCTGGATCTGTGCTCTATGACTAGGGGAACTAGTTAAGAATTTTTCAACAATATAGTACGTTTTATTGGTACAATAATAGCACTAAATCTTCCAGCTGCCATAGTCGTACTGAAGCCTGTGTTAACTGAATTGATGGTCATATGTCATAAATATTAGTCCACTAATGCAACCAGTATGATTCTGTATCCCAATTAGGTGTACTATTAATTATTCTCTGATGTAAATTTCTTGAATTGTGATTTTTAAGAAAATGATTTATGACAATTGGAAGTAAAAGGTGATGTTTTCCTGATCCAAGCTTATTTCTTATGTATAGACTTTAATATGTGAAGGCTTGTGGTTAAGATGGATATGATTGTAGTAAATGGGAGACCAGTTTCTCTTGCACTTCTCAGGTGTCTGTTACTTTTTCCAGTGAGTTTTCATTGCACGCTCAATGTTTTAGTGGAGCTTGTGCCTGTACAGATGGTACTTCAGTATTTCATTATTTTTGTATAAACTGAAAAGAACCTCAGTAAATGAACTTGTACCTGAATTTAATTTGCTATGAGAAACATTGAAACACAGCCTCCTGAATTCTAAGACTGTCATTGTAATGTAAAAGTAAAACCAAACTTGGTCAAGCCAAAGAACCTAGTGTAGGAGTGTCCTTGCAGTCCAACACCTAACAGTTTCACACAGCTAATGTTGTAGTTGTATCTTAATCAGCTTACCCCTTTGCATGCTGCTTTTAACAAAGACCTGCTGAGCAATTCTGCATGGTTCCTTAACAGTCTAATTGCACCTGCACTATTTTGCAGTTAAATTGATTTAAATGTGGATTATGTGACCTATTCAGCAATTTTACGCTTCACTTCTGAGGAACTTTTGATGACTTTGTTCCGATTTTTAATGCATCTTGTAGCCCTCCAGGCCTCTACAATGGAGTAAAGCACAATTATGCACAGATGAAAAATGTTTCCTTGCTTCAAAGGCTTTGTGATTTTCATGGCTGTTAAAAAAAAATAATGGAATTGAGAAATTAGCTTGCAGTTACAGTTAAGATATTTGTAGTAGGACAATACATTAACTATTTGATGACTGAAATACTCCAACCACTTTGGTAAAACCAGCACATCACCAGCCAAGGTCACATTCATATCACCATGCCAGCCCAGTCTTGAACTATTATATTGGTTCTGATTCCATCCCATTTAACATAGTTGAAATGCCACTGTATATTTTAGTGTTTCCAGAACTGAATGCAAGACCACAGCACTACCAAGACTTTCATGATAAACTGATGTTAGTGTCCTCTCTTGGGCCAACTTCTCCATCACTGAGTTACAAATTGCCCTCAATCAGCTATATCGAGCAGATCGTTGTTCACACGCCCATCATCAGACACCTAAAACGAACACTCCCTCAAACTCTATTGAGGGAGAAGATTCAGATGATCAGAAAAGATTAAAGTGTGTGTGCACACAGCTTTCTTAAAGTTCAACATCCCTACAGACTCCTGGAAACTACTGGCTCATGACCACTCAAAGTGAAGGTGAAGCATTTTAGGATGGTATTGAATCTCGAAGCCATGCATCATGCCTATAGAAGCCCTGCATGAGCAACAGAAGGAGTGCAGCATTTGACAAACTACTCACCATTGCCTCACCTGTGGAAGATTCTGTTTTCCACATTGGCCTCTTTAGTCATCTTTGGAATTCAGAAAACCAAAGTGAAATCAGGATCCAGTTTATTATCACTGACACATGCTGTGAAATTTGTTGTTTTGTGGCAGCAGTACAGTGCAAAGACAAAATCTATAAATCACAAAAATAAATAGTGCAAAAGAGGAATAATGAGGTCGTGTTCATGGACCATTCAGAAAATTGATGGTGGAGGGGAAGAAGCTGTTTGTAAAACATTGAATGTGGGTCTTCACTACTCCGATGGTAGTAACAAGAAGAGGGCATGTCCTGGGTGGTGAGGGTCCTTGATGGATGCTACTATCTTGTGGCACCACCTCTTGAAGATGTTCTTGATGATGGGGAGGGTTGTGCCCGTGATGGAGCTGGCTGAGTCTACAACCCTCTGCAGCCTCTTTCAATCCTACACCTTGGGAGCCTTCATACCAGGTGGTGATGCAGCCAGTCAGAATGCTCTCCATCATACATCTGTAGAAATTTGCAAGAATCTTTGACATACCAAAGCTTCTCAAATGCCTAATGAAGTAAAGCTGCTTGTGTGCCACCTTCATGATTGCATCAATGTGTTGGGCCCAAGATAGATCCTCTGAGGTGTTGATGCTCAGGAACTTGAAGCTACTCACCCTTTCCACCACTGACCCCTCAATGAGGACTGGTGTGTGTTCTCCTGACTTCCCCTGAAGTCCACAATCAATTCCTTGGTCTTACTGACTATGAGCAAGGTTGTTGTTGTGACATAGTTCAACCAGCTGATCTATCTCACTCCTGTACACTACCTCATTGCCATCTGAGATTCTGTCAACAGCAGTGGTGTCATCGGCAAATTTATAGATGGTGTTTGAACTGTGCTTAGCCACACAGTCATGAGCATCGAGAGAGTAGAGCAGTGGGCTAAGCACACATCCTTGAGGTGTGCCCATGTTGATTGTCAGCGAGGAGATGTTATTACCGATCCACACTGACTGGTTTCCTGATAAGGAAGTTGAGGATCCAGTTGCAGAGGGAGGTACAGAAGCTCAGGTTTTGAAGCTTGATTAATACTGAGGGGATGATGGTGTTGAATGCTGAGCTGTAATCAATAAACAGCAGCCTGATTTGCTGTTGTCTTGGTGCTCCAAAGCAGAGTGGAGAGCCAGTGAGACTGTGTCCGCTGTAGACCTGTTGTGGCAGTAGGCAAATTGCAATGGGTCCACGTCCTTGCTCAGGCAGGAGTTAATTCTAGCCATGACCAACCTCTCAAAGCACTTCATCACAGTAGCTGTGAGTGCTACTTGGTGGTAATTATTGAGGCAGCTCACCCTGCTCTTGTTGGGCACTGGTGTGATGCCCTTTTGATGTCATTGGGATCCTCCAACTGCAGCAGTGAGAGGTTGAAGATGGCCATGAATACTCCAGCTAGTTCAACACAGTTTGTCAGTATCCTGCCAGGTACACAGTCAGGGCCTGACGTCTAGCAAGGGTTCACCCTCTTGAAGGATGTTCTGACATCGGTCTCTGAGACAGATGCTGTGGGGATTCACACAGGTGTAGTATTCTCCCTTTTCAAAGCCTGCATAAAAGACGTTGAGCTCATTAGGGAGTGAAGAATCACTGTCATTTATGCTGTTAAGTTTTGCCTTCTAGGAAGTAATGGCATGCAAACCCTGCCAGAGCTGTTGTGCATCCGATTGTGTCTCCAACTTCACCCGGAACTGCCTTTTCATTTTCATGATAGCCTTCCATAGGTCGTACCTAGTCTTCTTGTAGGGTTCTGGATCACCACGATCTAGCCTCAGCAGACTGAGTTTCCTGGTTCATCCAGTGCTTCTGGTTTAGGAAGACTCTGTATGTTCTTGAAGGCACACACTTGTCCACGCAGGCCTTGATGAAGTTGGTGACAGCTGAGGCATATTCATTCAGATCTGAAGATGAATCACTGAATATGGTCCAGTCAATGGATTCAAAGCAGTCCAGTAAATGCTCCTCTGCTTCCCTTGACCATATCTTCACGGTCCTCATCACTGGTGCTGCGGTCTTCAGTCTCTGCCCATATGCTGGGAGTAGAAATACAACCAGGTGATTGGACTTGCCAAAGTGCGGGCGCCGGATGGCATGGTAAGCGTTCTTGATGGTGGTGTAACAGTGATCGAGTGTGTTGGTTCCGCAGGTGACATGTTGGTGGTAGTTTGTCAGAGACTTCAATCTGGCCTAGTTGAAGTCCTTTGCGATGATCAGGAAGGCATCAGGGTGCGCTACCTTGTGACTGTTGATCACTGTGCTCAGCTCCTCCAGTGCCAGCTTGATGTTTCCCAGGGGTGCAATGTACACCGCTACCAGGATGATGGCAGAGAACTCCCTCAGTAGATAGAATGGATTGACCTCCAGATGTTTTGGGTTAGGGGAGCAGGACTGTGACAGAACTGCCATGTCTGTGCACCACAATGAGTTAATCATGAAGCAAACGCTGCCGCCTCTGCCTTTACCTGATGCCACTGTCCGGCCTGTGCGGTGGGTGGTGAAGCCCTCGGGCTGGAGCGCTGTGTCCAGAGTGCTGGGGGTGAGCCAGGTCTCTGTGAAGCAGAGTACACAACAGTCCCTGATGTCCCTCTGGTACTGCAGCCTTGCTCTGAGATCTTCAATTTTATTTTCCAGGGACTGTACATTAGCCAGGAGGATGGTCGGGAGGGGGCAACTTGGGGCCCTGCCTTTCAGTTTTACCTGCAGCCCTCCCCTGCAGCCACGTTTCCTGAGACAATGGAGACACTCCCCAAGCTTCCAGCTGTTGCACACACTCCCAGGGTGGTCTGGAGTCCCGACTCTGTCGCTTCTGAAGATCGCTAGTTTTAAATAACTCAACAATGTTACTTACTGCACTCTCTGTGGCTGCAGACTTCAGCTGTAGTAGTTGTAGACAGCAGTATTTGATAATTCCTTCAGGAGCTGTACACACAGTCGCCCCTCTCGGGAGACGGCAGATGATGGGTGATGAAGCAAGTTGTACTTCATCCTGAGGGGAGGGGTTGGAAGGGAATAGAAACAATATTAAGAGATGCATCTGCAAAAGTAGGTTGCCGATGAGATTGCCAATTTTAATCTGTTCATTTATCACCTGAGGGGGCTGGTCTGGCAGCTGCATTGTTCTGAGCATCACTGTGTCAGGGTTGTGTTGGGTCAGGTATATGCTCCAATAAACACTTTTTGGGTGTCAGGTTAAGCTTCCTTGTGCCAGCCCAGCTCACAGTTTGCTTAGTATTGCTGCGTGCACCCTCTGCCTGATCAATAGCAGTGTGCACAGCATAGCTAATCTTTGTGACACTTTTCTAGAAATGCCTCTCAGTCATATACAGAAGAAATTATAACTACCCTAGCTTCAGTCAAGGTTGGGTTTTAATTTAATAGCTGAGCAGTAATTTGGTGCATTTTCTAATGTTGACCACATGTTATTTGATGCATTGCATCTGGGTTCTTGAAGATGGACTGTGACCACCGACCCACAGGGTTATCTCCTTCCCGTCTTTTCTGTCCCTGTGTCTGGAAGACCTCCTAATGCCTGCAGGTACAGAACATCTCACCAGTCTTGTTTCCTCAAACGCTTCCAGTGCTGTGATGGCAAAATCTGAGTCCTGCTCTCCCTCTCTGTGCTATTTCCCCTTCCAAATGCAAGATTTGATTTGCCTGCTGCACCACTGCTAACATCTGCTTCTGCCTTAAAGCGCCTCCCCTTTAAGAATTGTGACCTAGCTTCAAACTACACCAGCAGCATTCACAATTGACTGCACCAGGTTAATGAACACTGGCTGTTGGCTGTCTGCAGCCACTGCTATCATGTAAGTGAGCAGGCAGCAAGAAGTTCGGTGGGAATAAAAATAGTCCTTAAATAATAAACCAATACCAAATTGACCTGCTGCCTGTCTTGCAATTAACACATGCAGGTTCCTCAAGTGGCACCATCCTGCATCTACTTTCTTGGGGTATTCCACTTATCTTGAGTGTTTTCTGCAAACTTGGATTTGGTGCTTGAATTGCTTCAATATGTTTTCAATAAAGATAAACACTGACTATAAATCATTGCAGGCTCTACTAGCCACTGTTAATAGAAGAATGGATTCATTACTCCTTGCCTTTGTCTCCTTCCTTGTATTTGTCCCTCCCATGTTCGTGGGTTGCTTTCAACATACTGTACTCTCAACAATTGGAAAATATTGTTGGAAAATTTAGATGATCTTCTGCAGGAACAAAATATTTGAATGTGCAGGGAGTTGAAGGGGTAACTCCTTCTCATACCAATTAGAATGATTGACAGATGCCCATTAGTACCTTTTTAAGATTTGCTGGGACTAGACGGCTACTCTACTCTCCCGAAATGTCTGCCTACATGGAGCATCGGGAAGTGAAAGTTGAAGCAGAACTGGGGGAAGGTTTGGCTGTGAACGATAAAAATTGGGGGGGGGGGGGGGTGAGCAGGGAGGGGTGGTGGTGGAGAAACTGGAAACCAAATGCCTGAAGAGGAAAGCACACTTAGAAATGAACAATCTGAAATATGAGCAAGGCAGTGATAGAAAAGTGACAAATGCACTGCACTTCCTGTGAAGGACAGTGTGCAGGTATTGGTGTACTTGGTTGAGTGTACTTGATGTATATTGGGGGGGGGGGGAAGGGTGTTCGACTTGATTGTTTAAAATTAATTAACTTGAAACAAAATTTTAATGCCTTGTGTCAAATAGTCAAGCTTAACTCATAAATCAAGGGTGAGAGAACTGTCTGTTTCCTCTGCGCAGATTTTTAAGTTCCAGTTTCGTGCGAGTCCTGTGAGCTAATCAGAGGAAGACTGGTATTGACTGACTGTTGGGAGAGCTGATTGATCAGGCAGCCCTAGGCCATCCGTAGTGAACAGGGTGCTGACAGGAAGTTACCCCCATTTGGGGGGTGGGGGGTGGTGATTGCAGGCAAAGTGGGGGAGCCAAGAGCAGCCGGGGCGCAGATTTTTGTGATGGGCTTGGAGGACTGGTCAGCCTAATGTGCTTGTACTTGATTCATGAGTTTATTAACTAGTAGGATCCAGTTAAAATTACATCGGCTACCATCTGCTTTTATCACTGAGGCTTCTACTGAAGACCAGCAGGTCAAGAAAAACAAAGGGAAGTAGATCCAATCGCACCCACTTTGCTCTATCCTTAAGCAATGGGAGTGAAAATAGTCCTTAAATTCTAAGACTGGAAGGCACAATTGCTTGGTTGGATCTGTTGGCTGTTCTATAATGGCTGGGTTGGTATAAGCTCAGTCTGGTGTAAATTGGAAGAAGTACATGTGTATCATTGCTTCACCTGGAAGGACTGTTTGGATCTATGGATGTTAAGAAAGGATGAGGTAAAAGATTGGATGATGTATTTCCTGCAGCTGCATTGGAAAGTGCTGCAAGAAGCTGTATTTCACAGCCTTATCATGTCCCATTGTTTATTCTTTCTCTCTCTCTCCAACTGCCCTCATTGTTTAGCTAGATGGTTTAGTAAACATCTGGATAAGCTGAGCAACCCTGACTTCTGTCCACCAGAAATTTCTCTTTGTCCTTTTGATTATCTTCCCCCCCCCACCTCCTCTGCAAGTTAAAGCTTAATTTCTCACTTTCCCAGTTCGGATGAAAAGTCTTCAACCTGGAATGTTAACTATTTCTCTTTCCATAGAAACTGCCTTCCCTGCTGAGTATTTCCAGCATTTTCTGTTTTTATTTCAATTTCCAGCATTGCAGTTTTTTGACTTATAGCTTTTGACCAATGTCTGGAGGATGATGATCCATGCAACCAATATTGGTTTTAAAGAACAGGAAGGATGGTAATTTGATCACCCCTCCATGGATCGATTTTTTTTCCCTGGTCTCTTCAATATCTCCCACTTGCTTCGCAATGCCATGCCCACTTTGCACTGTCTGATCATTTGATTGAAATCCTATTGTCTGTGTTCATGAAAAATGCTGAGTGTGTGATGTCTGCACATAAACAGCCCTCTGATTTGAAAAGTTTATAGGAGATGTCGACTTCTTTCCAAGCTTATTGTAGTAAATCTAGACATCCTAAAATTTTTCAGAAAAGGTTCCCCTTTACTTAATAAATTTACAAAGGTGTGCTGTTTATTTGGCACCTTTCCTGTGCTCTGCCTTTAAAATGGTGGGCATGGCTTTTACTATTGAGGTAATATGGTTAAAATTTGAGTGGAAGAGGAGGGTTATCAAAGGACAGATGACCAGCCAGTAAATTGTTGCACTGTGTATTCCTCAGAAATCCTCAGACTTTTGCATCTGAATATATGGAAGATTTGAACAGAACGTTTGAGCAGAGTGTGCTATCTGTTTGTTTGCAGCCACATTTTAGGCCATTTCCAGCCATGGTTGAACCTCGTTTCATCTGCTGCCCACAGTGAATATCGGGTCAGGGATGAACTACCCAGAAGGCAGCCAATGAATCCTGATGCCTATCCCATTGGACAGCAAGACTTGGCATTCAGTTCTGATCCATTATCGAAGGCGAAGCCAATATCAAATTTGAACAGGTAAAAAATTTTAGTGCCACCAATTATTTATGAGCTCCAAGTGATTTATCTATACTGCTTTTCATCATTCTACTTCCAACCAACCCCCTACCCCACCTTCAAGTTTCCTAGCCTTCAGTGGTTACGGTTAGTGAGATGACTGCTTGCAGAATTGAATTGAGCTAAATTTGTTAACTGCAGAATCCAGGCTGATATTTTCAGGAACAGGAACAAAATACTTTGAAGATAAGCTGCTGTGAAAGTTGCACTACATCCTTTTGTCATTTAAACAGCAGTGCAGACTCCAAAGATGTTTGTGGGAAAACTCAAGGAACAAGAGTTTTATTTGCCAAGTTCACAGAACAGGGTTGTTGTGATTTACTTCTGCAGTGCTCTACTGACATTGACATTGATTTCTGTGCAATGTTCCCTTTTGTGATGGAAGTTCTCAACATACGACTGATCGGGTGTGATCTTTGCAGCTATCTCTTAAAGGGACATTCCACAATAAAAATAATATCCATCCAACTAAAGGGAAGTGTTCCTACTGAGTAAATGAGTGTTGCAATGATGGGAGAGGATCCAAAGTGTACTCCAGTGGGTCGGGTAGCGACAGGATGGTGAAGAGTAGTGCAGCAGGACATGTTCTGTATGAAGGGGGGCAATGGAAACTCTCCAGGGCTACAGCCAGATGTCAAGTGATTGCCAGGGATATCTAAGGCATGAATACAATGGCCGAATGGTTGTAATTTGGAAGTCTGCAATACAAGCAAGTGTCTGGGCACAGTTCAGTGTGCTCCTGTGGGCTGAAGGAAAAGTAGATTAAGCCTCCTTTCCTTAAGAGTGTGGCTGATCTCCCTACGTGAGCTGTGGCAGAGATCAGCAATGGCTTGGAATAATCCCAAGGCTAAGAACATATAACCAGGACGTATCATTACAAGTAAAAAGACACAGTGTGAGTTTGTATTAGAGGTTTTAGGAAATTGGATATCACTACAGTTTGAGAGTTGGCTCTTTAAATAGCATGCTTTCAGCAAAATGTTAACAAAAACTAATTGTTTTGAGTAAATAAAAACTAAGTTTTCAGAACAATTAAGGTTGAAAATCCCATGAGAGATTAATTTTGGATGTTGCACTATTGTGGTGTCATCTGGGGCAGTTTTTACACTAGGGTGGGGGCGGCTGCGTAGAACAAAATTCCTGTCATAAAATGAGAAGATTTGCTCCCCAATGGGCACTGAGGCACACAGACATGTGCAAAGTAGCTCCAAACTGAGGTGAGTCAATTTTCAACAGCATGGCACTTGTTATGTGGAATTGCATGAATGAATTTCTAGTCCATGTTTTCACCTGTATTAATAGATTTTTTTTCTGACAAAGGAATCTACAACTGAATGTTTTTTCTTAAAACGTAAATGCAGAAGATAAGGTGCCTTTGAAAATGTTTATTTCATAATCATGTTTTCCTCAAGTCATCAAACACTAATGGCTGAGTGAAAATAATTTGTCTACCTACATTGATTCATCATGTTCTCTGCATTCATTTATTTAGAAGATAGAACAGTACAGGACAGGAACAGGCCCTTCAGCCCATGCTGTTGTGCTGAACTAATTAAATTGTTAATCAAATGCCCAACAACACTAATTCCTTCTGCCTACACAATGAACATATCCCTCTATTTCCTGCACATTCATGTGCCTATCTAAGAGCCTCTTGAATCCTCTATTGTACTTGCTTCCACTCCCACCCCTGGCTGTGCATTCCAGGCACCCACCATTCTGTTTAAATTTTTGTGTGTGTATATATTTAAAACAAAACCAATTGCAGCAGTAGTATTGCATGTTTTACCAGTTGACCTAATGTAACTATTATAGTTACATTAGGTCAACTATAATAGATATTTCATTAATGAAAAGAAAAAGCTGGCAATTTGTGAAGAATTGGAAAGTAAATTACATCTTCCCTTGCCTTTCACCTCCCATGAAATAAGCTTGTTTATAGACTATCTTTCCACTTGGGCTATATCCAATATTTAATTTTCTTTCTGCATTGATTTCTAAATGTTTAGCACAGCAAAACCTAGGTGGCCATGTAAGCAGCATAACTTGCAAAATGCCATTTAAGTCCTACAGTACTTTTCTCATTAGGAGAAATTTAGAGTTGTTTCTCTATTCACAGCCTAGACACCTTGTTAGCAGGAATTTAAGCTATCGGCATTTCTCAATGTCTTGAATGGTTTGAAAAGATGCAATTAGAAGAAGTATTAATCCTTTTCCACTTTGTGAAATATTCACTCTTATGTATTGTGGAGAATCAATGCAGACTTGACTGCTCAATTATGAAAAGAAGAGTATTGAAAAGAAACATAATGTTATTGAATTATTCTAAAGAGGACATGCTGGCTCCATTTATTTAAGCAGTCCATCCAAGTATATTAAATAGCACTCAGTTTCAGTTGAGAGAGTGTTCATTAATGGATCATTGGTGAGATGTAATGTTTTCCTCTATTAATACAATTTTACTTACTCTCATGGGAACTTTTGTAATCCACTGTCATTTTAAGCATGAAAAGATTCAAGTCATAAATAATTTGAACTGCTTTTAAAAATAACTTAAGGCATTCTCTGGTTAATAGAATAATCACTTTCAAACTCTGGTGCTTTGGATAATTTTACATGGTCTGAGTGAGATTATCCAATGGATTTGTAGATCAATACTGCACAGCCAACATTGAGAAGCAAAATCAGCTTCCTACTGGAGATTTTAGAAATTTGGTTTTCCTGAAAGAAGTGTATGTATTACAGTTCAAATTCCAGTTCCAAAAATAGTTTGCAGCTCCTTTTTATGAAACCAAAGATGCTTAATGGTCTAGAAATTCAAATGAATAGTGCTTACTTTTTAATGGTTGTATTGCAGTTCAAAATCATTTGTAAAACAAGATCAGGATCTTGTACCTTACATTGTGCAAGATGTGACATTTACACAAATTTGTGCACATACACATACAAAGCAATTACAGCATACAGAGTGACACCAAACTTTGTCCAAAGTATAATTGATAACTTCCCTGTGAAAGTGAAGTTGCACAGATCCTAAACAACAGGGGCAAAAGTCTTCGCTTCTGCTCTCTTGAAGGAATCAGGTGCTTGCAGGTTTGTTGAGCTCATTGTGCTGAAATGGGCTGAAAGGTAGCTGGAAGTCTTGAGCAGCTTTAGCCAAATTCTGAGGTTCAAGTTGTCCGCTGCAAATTGAAATATAAGAGCCTCAGTACAGGTCCCACTGGACTTCAGCACAATCAAGAGCTAAAGGCAATCTCACCCTGGTCAGGAGGCAGCTTCCTATGTCCGGTTGAGGGAAAAGATACCTGGAGCCTAAAGGGCAGTTATCACTTTCTGTCGGCAGTGCTGCAGACACTCAAATGCCCTGAGCCATTTTGTGGATGGGGTTCACTATCAGCCTGAACTTCTCAATCACAGCATTGTTCCAGGTGGAAACTCGCAAGATAATGCTCAATCTTCATTTGTTCTTCCCATATTTGAGACACCATGCTATTCGTAGGGCTCCTGGAGCAGGTACAGTCTGTTTGTCTGCTACCTCCTCTGTCCTGCAGGAGTGCTAGGGGGTGTTGCAGTAAGTGTATGCTATACCAACCATCAAATACTGGAAATGTGGGCACGTTACATGTGAGAAATGCACAAACATTGAGTTGGCAGTAAATGTCTGCAATATGTTGATTTTTAATGGGATTTGATGCTGCATCCACTGAGCCTGAGCAGGTGAAGAACAAGTTGTTGGGGCAGCAAGCTGAGTATTTATCTTGCTGACCATCTCCTTCCACAGCCACTTGATGTTGGCCTTTTTGGTTTCCTGTGTCCTCTAGCATGGAGCACCTCTATCCAGGTAGCCACTCTGATTAGGATGTCGAGGTCTGCATCAATATAAACCGCATCTGCCCTCTGCACTGCTGTCCTTGTACTCAGCAAGCTGTGCATAGAGTCCAACCATTGGTGGATGTTGGTGCTCACCTCCTTTAGCAAGTATAGATCTAAATTCAATTAGCATGGGGTAGCTTCAGCTGATTTGTGGGAGCCCTGCTATTTATACTTGGCAGGCATCAAATAGGAAAAGGTGGCCCATATCTCTTGGGGTACTCAGTTCCCTGCACATGGTGTGTGCACAAAATTCTTGCACTAACAGTATTGAGGAAACTTGCTGTGGATTTTAGTATGTTATTTCTGCACAAGTGAATTCCTAGATCATTGCCTTTTACAAAGAAATAGAATTATGGAAATTCATGTCACAGAAGGAGGTCACTTAGTCAACCAAGTCTAGCAGATACTAAATCATCCCTGGTTGGTAACGTTACCCCACATAGTAGCAGCTGTGCACGCTATGGTTTCCAAATCTGGGTGCATTGACTTCAATGCCATCAATTTCAGAAGTCTAACAGGAACCAGTTGCTTCTATATAGGGTGACTGGCTCTACCAAATGACCATGAATTTCTTCTCTAGGTTGAAACACTATTGTTCTTTTCAGTCTTGAATCTTTCACAAACCTTGAGCTAGTTACGTTCCATTTTGTCAGTAAACTCATGGTTACTGATATGCTAAGTGGTATTGAGAACAACGTACGATAAAATAGTTCTTTTTTTTAAAAAAAGAACTGCAGACTAATTGAATAGGGATAAGTTCCATCAAACCATGACATTCAGAATCAGAGCCTGTGAGTTTTAAACACTTATGATATTTCCCTTTACATTTTGTGACTTGTGTTTTTTAAGTTTGTTAATACTATACCTGTGGTATTAACCCCCTGCTAATGGCTTCTTTCTTGGTATCACACACAACTTCAATGAACAAGCTTGTAGGATCTACTTAGCAAATTGACCAAAAGAGAAAGACAGTGTGTTAGAAGCTTGAAATTCTTTCTTTTTAAACTATGCTTATGTTTGTAAGAAGAAAAGCATCCAATGTTGGAAAAAAAATAATTGACAGCCATCCAAATTGGTTTCTTAAATCTTTTTAACAATATTGGTTAAAGTTTGTGTTGGAGGAACTTTGGTTGCCTGCCTTTACATGGGACCCAGTCATCCTCATACAGCTCTGGCCGAGATGGCACACTGAAGAAAACTTGTACAGCTGTGGTGAGGATTTTGAATGAGCAAGTTCAGGCGTAGCTTAGTGTACATTGGGAAGCACTGCAAGTGAGAGCTCAAAAATGCTTTTCTGACCCAACAAACTTCTATTACTTATTTGTGTTATAATAGTTTCATAATAAATCATCTAAAGTCATTTTTTTCTCTGGATTGAATATTAGTTATTGATTTATGCTGGAATGGACTGACAGCAGTTTCCTTATGGATGACGATAATTCTCCTGTCCATATATGTACAGGATATTTGATAACCTTGTATTCTGTCCTTATCACATCCTGTTATCTTGCTTTTTCTGTGCATGATTCTATATTCTAACTCTCCTACATGACTATCTTTGCTGCAATTAAATCTGCCTTGCAGTCTGTGCACTTCTCTAATTATTTTACTAATGTAACCTTCAAACTACTGACACTGGCTTGGCTTGATTTCCCTTAATCCTTTTCCAGTAAGGAAGGTGCTTAAATTGACCATTTTACAAACTTTCCACATTTCCTCCTGATTCCTGGAGATTCCTTTTTCAGTATGTAGCAGAATTTTATGGTATGAAGCACCTTGATTTAAAAAGTTTGAGGTGGAACTAATTATTCAATTGCTTGAGTAAATTTGGCATCCCAAAACAATAAGATTTCATTAGGGTAACAGCATTTTGAGTAAAGATTAAAGGGCAAAACCCAAGTTTTAAAGTAAGAGCCAGATACACCCATGTACCTGTAGCTCACTTTGTTCATGTAGAACAAGATTATGATGTTTTCATAGAACTTAAACAACATTACAGTAATTTTCAGTACTGCTTTAACATGAGTATGTTTGGGCATTTTCCAAGCTTGAGCTATCCTCTAGATTATGCAATGCTGGTATCTGAGTTGGTGGCTGAGTGTAAAATAATTGAATGCTATATGCCTTCATTATCACTGATGCTGTTCCTTCATTTCCTAGCTTCTTTCCTCTTCTTTAGTACTTAAAGGAGAAATGCACAGGGGCAAATTTGAGATAAGGGTAAATTTAAGCTGTATATGTTCACACTATGTGCAACTTGCTGACCAAGAATTACTTGTCCTTTCATATCCAGTTTTGTGGAGAACTGGCAGTCCTGGTGAAATCCTTCCACGTTTCAAGACACTCCAAGCTAGACCTGTTATCTCTGTAGAAATCCTGCACCTTTTCATTACTTTGCTTTTCATATTCTACTCTCAGCACTTTTTTCAATGTAAGCAATGAGCGTAAAGATGGAGTTATAACTCTCCTTTCTACTTGACACTTCTCAGAAACCTTCAGCTATGCTTGACAAATTTTGATAGGTATCACAAGGACAGCTTGTGTTGGATCTCTTATTTTGATTTGCTGTTTGACTTTTTGTCTATAACAGACTGCAATACTGGAGAATGCCGTCCTCTTTTATGTTAAGTATCAGCATCAAGCATAATCAGCTTGCATATAAATGTTCCATTGGTCTGTCTCAGCAATGTACATAACCAGAAGATCACCTTGTATTGCTCAAGTGAATTTATTCTTATCTTTCATATCTTTATAATTAGCAAATTATTTGAAGGATTCACTTAAAGCTAAGCTGAGTGATTTGCATTATGCTACTATATTACAGCTATCCTTTGTCTTCAGATTTTTGTGGTGTGATTTGAAAGTGGCTATCTCATGTCATGAGTGGAGAGTTTACAGAAGCCTGAGCTACATTTGATCCACTCTCTAACTTTGTACATAAGTGTTGGTCGTGGTTGACATGTATCATGGGGCATGTTCCATGATGCTAATATATTTTATTTTGGCAGTTACCTTAACCTGCACAGCAGTGTCTAAAATGGGTAATCTTACAATACTCCTACTGATAAACAGGGTGAAGATTTTCAACAGTGTTGCTCTGAAATGTGACTCTATTCAAATGCTACATTTTCAACATTATTACTCATCAACTTTTCTTCCATTTTGTTAATAGTATAACTTTAAGATGCTCAAATTTCTTCTTGTAGCATATTTAAAACTTCTGTTTGAAAGAAAGCTTTAACTATGAACACATCTTTGATTTTCCATTATCCTAGAATGATCTATAATTTCTCGGGTTTTTTTCAAGACTATTTTTTGCATAAGTATTGTTGAGCTTCCTTTAGACTGAGGAAATGGTTTGTAATAGCATGGCTTTAACATTTATCCTTAAATGTAATTATTTTGTTATAAAACTTGATCAGATTTATTATCACTGACATGACATGTTGTTTTGCAGCAGCAGTACAGTGCAAAGACAATCTACAAATTACAAAAACAAATAGTGCAAAAAAGGAATAATGAGGAAGTGTTCATGGATCATTCAGAAATCTGATGTTGGACGGGAAGAAGCTGTTCCTGAATCGTTGAGTTTGGGTCTTCAGGCTTCTGTACCACCTCCCTGATGGGTTCTTAGTTCTCGGTCAGCACCAGATCAAAAATTCTATGCTCGCCAGTTTAAGTTTCAAAATGGAAAGAAAGATTGTTAGTGAAATATAAAGACAAAGGTACCTGTAAAATGGTAACAAAATTCCACGTGGTTGGATTGGATATGGGTGAATCCTTCAATGAGATTTCCCAGTGCTAGCTTAGTGGAAGTGAAATTGGATGAAGCGATATCCTGAACTATCCATAACACTGGGCTACTTTCTTGTACTAGATGGCCACTCATTCTGCAAATTCTCCTGTCATTTTGTTCAGTTTCCACTATTTTTCCACCAAAAATTTTCCATTCATCACCAAACAATCACAAACTTTCTATGTCAAGTGTGCTTTTGCCTGCTTTCCGTTGCTTTTGTACCCTCAGTGCCCACTATGCCCCATTCCTCCAATGTAAGCCATTTTGAATGTCTTTCTATATAAAGTAATGTTATAGGAATGCAAGTTGTTACTCATCTATCTATATTGCTATTTGATTTTAATAATTGGGAATCACAGAGCAATGTGTGGTCTTTTCACATCTTTTATAAACTCTGCATCATGGCAGTTGAGGAAAATGTCTGAGGGGCAACAGTGTATAGGTGTGCAGGCAGGGGAATGGTGTCAGGACAGGGCAACACAGGTGTCCATGCCTCCTGTTAATATTGTCTCTACTTTGGGGGTGGGTGGGTGGGTAAGGAATGCATCAGTTCAGCCACAATCCTGCTGCTACTTGCAAGTGAACTGAAAGTGTAGCCCACCACTTAAAACGTGATTAATACACTGGCTGCCACATCAAATGATACTGGGTGCAAGAGATATCTATGTAATCAGCTTAAGTATAACTGATAGAAGATTGAAGTACAACAAGCTGGGCTACAATCACCAATGGATGAACTTGAATCTTTTAGTCTTTGTTCCATTTGCAGTCAAAGGAAAAATTCCATTGATAGGATATGTCTCATTTTAATAGGAACATCACTTTATTCATATCCTCATTATGATAACAAAGAATTGACAGGACATGTAGTGCTTGTGTGATAAGATGGCAGAAAAGTAATTTTCCACAGCTCAATAGATGTACTGTGAATGGGAAGTGAACAGTTGTGACAAATATAAAGAGCACTACAAACTATTAAAGGGAGGGACAGTAATATCCAGATGGAAGAAACCTGATATTCCGCTTCAATCTTTAACAAGCTCTTTTTAAAGAATGCAAGGAATGGTTTTTAACAGCATAAATTGTAATTTATATAAAAGTTAATATCTTAAGATCAGACTACATTTCACAGATAATGCCATTGAAAAGACATGGTAGGTGATTGGCATTTTTCTGGTCTGAAAACACACATTCCTGACTACAGCATTCTTCAAAAACAAATTAAATATCTGAGGGTCAGAGCAAGTCTATCAAATGAGAATGTTGGAAGCAAAGCAGAATGAATACATAAGAAATCATATAATAAAAGCACAAACTTTAAAATGGAAATCAAATAGATTCCCATGTTTTATGCATGGTGCATCCTTTGTTGCTGATGGACTTTGTTACAGATATAATGCAATGATTTCCTTGTGGCTTAGAGGTTTTATCCAAATGTCTGCATAACATGGAATGGAGAAAACAAATCGTTTTCAGTTCCAGTAATCTGCTTTCCATTTATGTAGAAGTTCTACCTAAATTTCATGACTTGCTCACTGATCATAGTAACAGGAATATAGCCAAAATTTTCAGTGGCTCCAATTGACCTGAAGGGCAAATGCACTACAGGGACCACTGTGGGTGAGCTACTGCCTTCTCATAGTCATACAGCATGGAAACAGGCTCTTTGGCCCAACTGGTCCATAATGACAAAGATGCCCAACCAAGCTAGTCCCATTGCCTGCATTTAGCCCATATCCTTCTAAACCTTTGCTATCCATGTACCTGTCCAAGTGTCTTTTAAATGTTGTTATTGTACCTGCCTCAACCACTTCCTCTGGCAGCTTGTTCCATATACAGACCACCCTATGTTTTTTAAAGAAGTGTTGCTCCTTTGGTTCCTATTAAATCTGTCCCAAGTTTCTTGTTTCTGTTATTCCTCTTCCATTAATATCCAGGATAAGGTATATCCATTAGGAAGGACATTCCAGCCACACAACCTTTCTGGATACTTGGGTTTGAAAATTTCCTGATGCACAGAGACAGACTACTTTGGTAGGTGTGGTGTAGATTTCAGCCACAAAACTCATCAATGTGAAGATAATCACTACCCAAACTCCCAATTTCTCAGTTATACAGATATAATTGTGGCTGCACTTAACCTTTTCAGTACAGATCTACACTGAAGAATTATTCATATAAATCCTAGAAACTTGCATGCAATAGTTTCATCCCCATTGGAGAAGAAATTATCAGGGGCTTCCAATGGATCCATTATCAAATGTGGTGAAATTAAGCAAATTTATGTGCAGTTATGTTTGACTTTAAGTGGTGGCAGATGACCTTTTTGACTTCTTAGTCAGCAGTTATAGCCATGCTGATACATAAAGGCTGCTAAGGAATGTAGTTGAGAATAAAGGATGGCATCCCTGCTGAAGTTCTAATCCTTGGTGGTGAAGAACAGACATAAGAGACTACAGATGCTGGAAGATGGATCAAAAACAAACTGCTGGAAGAATTCAGCTGGTCAAACAGTATCTGTGGAGGCAAAGGAATGGTTGACACTTTGGGTTGAGACCCTGTATCAGGATCGGTGAGGGACTTTGGATGTAGCAGGATGTATCTTATGTCTACATTGGGTGGGAAATGAACTATTGCTGGGTGTATAGAAGTCCACCATGGGCTTAATAAATAACAGCAAATTAAAATTTCTTTATTATGTTTATGATCTTCCTTTTACTTGAGTTTTGTAATCTCTCAATTTGATGGTTAACATTACTGAGAGAGGAATGTTTGGGAAGTTGTAATGAGGTTAATCCTGTGCATTCACAGTGAATTAGCTGATCATCTGCTGCTTGATCAGATCATCCCTTGCCAAATGAAGTGATTTAGAACTGAGCAACCATTCCTTTAAAGGCCAAACTTTGCTGTTGTCTTCCCAACCTCCCTTCTGTTCGCCAATTAAAGTTTAGATGATCTCTCCTATTGACCAGCTTGTCATACGAATTGGGAGCAGGTGTAGGCCACTTGCTCTCCTGAGCCTGTTCTGCCATTTTAATAAAGTCATGGTTAATCTAAACATTAACTCCACATTCCTGTCTACTCCAGCAACCTTTCTCAAGAACACTCAAGTTTTGGCATGTACTGTTACCTTGTTTATAATGTGTCAACTTCACATGTCCCTTAGTAAAATTTCAATAGATTGTAAGATACAAGACCAGATCTGCAGTTAAGTTGCACCATGTTATAAAACTGTGTGCAGAACAAAAAGAATCTCTCAATTTTGTTATTCCATGTGCATACCTGCTCCCCATTGATTGTTCCATTTGTATGCTGTTTGCTGGTGGTCAATAAATTGATCAGTTTTGCAAATCGTCCATTGGCCTTAAGGAAATAAAAACAGAAAATGCTGGAAACACTCAGTGGGTCAGGCATCCTCTGTGAATGGGAAATGGAGTTAACTTTTTAGGTCTGAGACCACCCACCTTATCAGAATACGGAAAGAGAAATGGGGAGACAGACTTCAGATCCTGGAACGTGGAGCAAAAATCAAGTTGCTGGAGGAACTTGGCAGGTCAGGCAGCATCTGTGGAAGCAAAGGAATAGTCGATGTTTCGGGTTGATACCCTATATCAGGACTGAATGTAAAGGGAAGTATAAAGAGGGGGAGGGGCGAGGCAGGAGCTGGCAAGCTATCGGTGGATCCTGGTGCAGAGGGGTTGATAGGCAGATGGAGCCAGCGAGAGGTAGAGATAGTGACAGAAGCTGGGAAGTAATAAGTGGAGATGATAAAGTGCTGAATGTTAAATAGAATCTGATATGAAAGGAAGGTGAATAGTGGAACCATATAAGGGAGGGATGGTGGGCAGATAGGGGGAGCGAATAGGGGGCCCAGTAGGTTGAGTGTGTGGATGACAGGGTGATGGAATCAGGTGGGGAAGGGGAAAGAAGCTGGGTAACAAAGGGCTGGGACGGTTGTTATTGGAACGAAGGGGGTATGTGAGGACCTGGGTGAATCAGAAGAAGAGAGAAAGGAACAGAGGGGGTTGCAGTTTCCCTGAAGTTGGAGAATTCAATGGGAAAGAGAAAGCAAGTTAGTCTTAAGTAGGTAGAATAAAACACCAAGTTAATATGCAGTTAGAACTACATGCTTCATTGTCTGTGTTGTGTATTGTTAATAATATAAGATATCTTTATTAGTCACATGTACATCAAAACACAGTGAAATGCACCTTTGTGTAGAGTGCTCTGGGGGCAGCCCGCAAGTGTCACCACGCTTCCGGCACCAACTTGCCCACAAGTTCCTAACCCATATGTTTTTGGAATGTGGGAGGAAACCGGAGAATCTGGAGGAAACCCACACAGACACGGGGAGAACGTACAAACTCCTTACAGGCAGTGGCTGGAATTGAACCCGGGACGCTTGCACCACAATAGTGTTACACTAACCGCTACACTACCGTGTCATATTGTGTAATGTGACATGCCCAGCAGGCCAGACTATACTAATTGAGAGAGGGGGAAAAAACTCAGCCAAAATCACAGATGAATGACTGGCAGAATGGCAAGTTCTGATACAACCAGAAGTTACCTAATACTGGAGAATTTGATATTGAGTCTAGAAGTCTGCAACATGCTCAGATGGAAGATGAAATGTTGTTCCTCAAACTAGCAATGGAAATGTCATTCTGTCTGATCTTTTCCCATTTAAATTTAAATTTTAAATCTTTAAATTTTATTTACAGCGTGGTAACAGGACCTTCCGGCCCAACGAGTCCGCGCCGCCCACTTTTAACCCAAATTAACCTACCCGTACGTCTTTGGAATGTTGGGGGGAAACCGGAGCACCCTGAGGAAACCCACACAGACACGGGAGAACGTATAAGCTCCTTACAGACAGCGATAGGAATTGAACCCCGATCGCTGGCGCTGTAATAGTGTCGGACTAACCGCTATGCTACTGTGCCACCCACAAGAAAAAAATGCCTATACCTGAGAAAAGGTTAAAGTATCAGCATTTTTGAACATGTTTCATTCCGTCTAACAATCTGAAAATTAACATTTCCAAAGGCCTTTGGGCATGAATTACCATTTGTGGAGATAGGGTTGCTATTTTTCACTTCCTTCAGCATTACCTTCAGCTCGGTCTCCTTTTAAAAGTTCATTGTTGTGCCCTTTTTCCTCATAGCACACTGGTACATTTAATGTGGACAATTATTATGTCTGAAAGTTATAAAGCTTCCTTCACAGCATTGCTGCCTGACCCTTTAACATAAGTTTAGTTGAAATGCATTGTTGCTGCAGATTTGGTTACGTTTTCCAAAAACTTTATTTATACAGCACAGTAACAGGCCCTTCTGGCCCAGCGAGTCTGTGACTCCCTACTTAAACCCATGTTAACCTACCTGTACACCTTTGGAACGTGGGAGGAAACCGGAACACCCAGAGGAAACCCACGCAGACACACGGAGAATGTACAAACTTCTTACAGACAGTGCGGGAATTGAGTGCCGATCACTGGTGCTGTAATAGCATCACACTGACCGCTACGCTGCCGTGCAAAGCTATTATTGAAAGCAGAAACCATGCTTCTAAAGTCTCTTTATGATTCAGAGTCCAAAATATTAGTTCTAGCCCACCACCACCACACCACATTTTAATAAATTCACATCTGCAATGTGCATTAAGTTGTACCATTCCATGTAAAATTAACTAAGAATCCATTTATTATTTTAATTATTCATACAAATGATGTGGCATCACTGACAGGGCCAGGATAAATTGACTATCATTAGATGTTACTGCGGATGAGATGATATTTCTGTGGGATGTTTCACATAAAGTATGTTTTATATCTTCAATGACCTGACCAATTCGTAACAAAGGATTTTTTTAATGTGTGGTCTTGCTTGAAATGTAGTGAAACCAGCAACAACATTGTAAATAACAAGATTCCACAGCAAAGAAATAATTAACCTGGTAACTTGTTTTAATGGAAGGTGAAGCGATGAATGTTTCAGGTCTGGAATCCTTCATTAGAACTTTAGGTAGCTGAGAAAGTGGGGGAAGGGAATGGGTGAAATTGGGAAATGGTAAGAATTTGAAACAAAGAATTTTATTAAATAAATAACTTGTTGTCAGGAAAAGATTTCTTGCAGTAGCCTTCTCCACGGAGAGAGGACAGACTTGGGAGCTCTCCAGACTAAATGTTTTTGCAACAACAAAGAGGGTAAGAACAAAGTGTCTTAAAATAGCAATGATTGTTCCCAGTAATATGATAAATGGCACTCATGTTGTAGTGATACTGGCTGTAGGATAAACATCAGAGACTTCTGTTCTTTTCCAAATCTTCAATATGAACCTTATGGAAGCTTTATCTAACCAAATACAAATGAAATGAAGGAGAAAGAGAGGCAGATGCAAGAGGATATGATTTGAACACTGCCTACTATCAGAAAGGACACATTTTGTTCTGCCAGAAGCCCGTTTGTATGTATCTGTGGGATTGTCTATCCTACAGACATTAAAGTAGATGGCAGGTGCAGCTAGTCCTACATCTGTTATAGAAGTGGTGCACGTTTGCAGTGCTGTTTGAAAGTTATGTTGATGTCTGGCAGCTGGTTATTAAATTGATATCACTGCTAGTAGTTTTCATTAATACTGCATTACAAAGCAAGCACGGTGTATTGTTTTCACTCCAGGGTTCAAACTACCTTTATTAAAACATATCACAGAAGAGTAAATTCACTTGTCTATTTGCCAAGTGATGTTTTCTTGAACCTTCGATGGCTGTAGATACACAATTTAAAAGAAAAGTCTTTTGAATTAACAATGTTGATTTTGCTTCTAGTGTCCTCTGGAAGACAATTACCAGCTCTGGTTTTAAAATGAAAATATTACTACGTGTTTATGGATGTGCTATTGTGTAAAGTGTACTTTTACATCTGTGCCCCATTGTGATTAATTATACAGCTTGTCAGTACACCGAAAGGTAACAGCTGACAAGTTGAAAATTACTCGGTCGCTAAAATAACTGTGAGGTGAGTGCTCCAAATAACTGAATTGACCAGGAGAGACAAGAGACTGGAGATGTTGGAATCTGGAGCAAAAAGAATAAACTGCTGGAAGAACTCAGTGGGCCAAGCACCATCTGTGGAGGTAAAAGGGATGTATTGATGTTTTGCTTCCACAGATGCTTCTTGACCCATTGAGATCTTTCAGCTGTGTTTTTCTTCACAGCTAAATTGATCATGTCACTATTTGAACAGCGGGAGACATTAAACATGGCATTTACTTGCAATATAAAAAAATAAATTCCTGAATTTGTTTTCCACTTTCCTGGAAGGAAGCATCTAATTTTTTTGTTAATTTCCTTTTTCCCAGAATACTTGGTTTGTTAAATATGCTAATTTTCTCAAATGAACACCTCAGAGTAAATGCAAATCTTTTTCTCCAGGTGTTAACTGCAAATTTGAGTTGCTACTTTACATCCAATTGTGTGAAATCATCTGGGGCGAATGTGCTTAAAATATTTCCCCTTTTTGCCCTTGCCAGACAGGAACAAATAAATCAAGCCTTAGATGATTCATTTGCCATGGAGCTTAGGGCAAAAGCAGTTCAAAGTTTCAGGGCTTGTGTCAATATGCTCGCATTTATTCTGGCCTACAACTTGCCATGAGACTGCATAGGAATGACCAACTGCTCCCTGTGGATGCCATGGTTACTAAAAAAAATTCAAGTTTACTGAAAATCCATTTATAAGTCTTTGCATGTTCAGTTCACTCATCACTCTGGGGTGGAGGCAAGGTTTATTAGTTCAATGGAATGGAGATTCCTACTTATCTGTGGCATGAGACGGTTATAGGGCAGGATTTGAAATATGCTGAGAACTCCTGTGGAGAAATAAATACCTAAGCATGTTGTTTGCATTTGTCAGAACCAACCAACTGAATAAACGTTGCACCACTTCTCCATTTGCCTTCAGGTGAGCAAATCCTCACCAACCTGTTGCAACTGAATTCGTGCCAGGATGTTTGTTTTTTCTCATATTGTGTAAAGTAACCAGATTGTTAAAGTAACAAATGCACTTGTAAACTTCTCAAATCCAAAGTGTCATCAGAGGGTTGAAAAATCAGGATATGCCAACGGGAATGTTACGGAATAACTTTAAATCCAGGATGACTCGTTCTGCCATTGATTACAACCTATCATGATGCCACGCGTAGATCATGGTTAGCATGGATGAGATGGGCCAAAGGGCCTGTTTCAGTGCTGGTTAACTCTACGTGATTACAATACCCTTCACTTTGGGTGGATAATGTTGGAACTTGTACTTCTGAATGTGATCTCACTATGGGGACACAGAGCAAAAAGTGATTGTTTCATAATTTTAACAGTTGCTGGAATAAAGGACAGGGATCAGCGAAATGAGCTTCATTCAGGGTATTTGGAATTTGGAAGAATGGAAAAATGGGCAAGTGTTATGGTGTGGGGTTGAGGCATCCTTGCATCAGCTGAGGCTGCCCTCAAGCTACACAAGGCAGGCTTCTCATTTACCTTAAAAGCAAAACACGGCGGAGATAGAATAGATTAGGCAGTATCTGTGGGAAGAGAGAAGCAGAATAAATGTTTCAGGTCACATGACCCCTTCCTCCTTATTCATATGTTGGTACATGGTCAGTGATGTGCATGGGAAAGGCAAACCTCAATGTATTGATGTTTTCCATGAAAATCACATTATTTGGATTGAAGATACTCAAAGATAGCAATGGATTTCTCTGCTTGCCGCATGCCAAGCCAACAAATACAAATCTAAAAGATAATGGAAAGAACTAAAGTTACATGGTTAAATTAGTAGATTCTGTATAATACATTCCAATTCAATATTAACCATTGTACTTTAATGATTGTTGAGTACCACTGAAAAACCAAACGTTATAACTAGGTGCTTGAAGAATTACCTTTCCTTTCCAGTTTATGCATTTTGTGACTCTATAGTGGAACTTGCACAGTTGTGCACTAGGTGCTGCAGTACACGTTCTGTGCACAATCTGCTCGGTGGGTTAATTTGACTGTGCAACCTATCATACGCGTGAGCACACACACAAATAACATGCTGTTTGTTGAAGCATCAGTGTTCTGTGTGAATCTGGCTAATGCCACAAAAGTGCTTGATGGATGCTGAGAAGATGTGAACTGTGAAAATACTTTTGCAGGAGCTGTCTATCAGCATCGCTGCAGAGTTGCAGTTCATTACTTACGGACGACAAGCGGAACATCATTAGGAAGCGCATTTAAGCTCAACTAATTCCCAAGTGTCCATGCTGCAGCTTCTTGTTAAAGCTGACAAAAGGGCAGGTATTAGACTGGCAGATGTTTTGTTCAGCAATTGCCAGGTACCAAAGTGATTTTGATGGTGGCACTTCAGCCCACAGTGCTGCTTGCAATGTTCTTGGAGATTATCTGGTATTTTGTTGGCTGTCAACAGAATTTGATTTGTCTGGTAAAACACTGCCTTATTCACAATGTAAATATGTGAGCAAATAAAAGAGAATAACTAGCATATGTGTAAGCTATTAACATCCATCATTTCGTAATGTAAAAAACCACAGGTGCTTGGAGAGTCATTATGCCTTTGTACTTCTGCTAAATCCTTCAGGACTGCTCCCCTCTTCTGTTACCACACATGCCACAGATTCATGAATTTAAATAGATTTCCAAATTTCCTCTTAAAAGCAGAACAAATATCTTATACACTTTGCAAATTCGATAACTCTGGAGTATGTCTTGTAGAAAAATATTGTCTTTACTGAATAAGGATTTAACATTATCTTCCATTTACATATTTATGGTCACTGCAGTTAAATGCATAGTATTAACATGCATGTTGCAGTTTTGTGAACATTGTTTTGCCCAATTGCACTTGCCAAATGGATGTTCACAATTGAAAGCATAAAATATATTCTGCAGCAGTAAGAGATGTTACACTTAGTGCCAATAAACTGAGGATCTGCTTGGATCTATATTGTTTGAACAAGGTGATAAAGAAGAACCATTGTTCAATGAAAGTCATCAATGTCATGCCAGATCAGAGCAGAGCAAAGATCTCTGGAGCATTGAACATCAAGGATGGATTTTAGCATGCACAGCTTGTCAGTGGGAGTTTGATTCTAATAGAGAAACAAAGGACTGCAGATGCTGGAATCTAGATGAAAAACACAATGATGCTGGAGGAACTCAGCAGGCCAGGCAGCAACTGTGGAGAAAAGCAGGCGGTCAACGTTTCAGGTCAGGATTGAAGGTAGGAAAAGGGGAAGCCCAATATATAGGAAAAGCAGAGCAGAGCAGTGATAGGTGGACAAAAGAGGGGAGGCAGGGTGGGCACAGGGTGGTGATAGGGAGATGCAGGTAAGAGATAGTGATAGGCAGGCGCAGGGGAGGAGGGGAGAGCAGATCCACTGGGGGATGGGTCAAAGGTAAGGAGAGAAAAAAGGGGGTAGAAAAAAGAGAGAGGATAGGAAAGGGAAGAAAAGAAGAAGCATGGTTGGGGGGGGGGTGCGGGTGGTGGTGTGGGGATTATTTATAGTGTTCATGACATTAGGCCGCAAGGTTCCAAGATGGAAAATGAGGTGCTGTTCCTCCAGTTTGTGCTTGGAATTCTCCTGGCAGTGGAGGAGGCCGAGGACTGACATGTGTGTGATAGCGTGGGAGGGGGAGTTGAAGTGACTGGCAATGGGGAGATGCAGATCGCGGCTACGGAAGGAGCGCAGGTGTTCTGCGAAATGGTCTACTATCATCTACTGCATTCGGTGCTCCAAGTGTACCCTCTTCTACATTGGTGAGACCAAATGCAGTCTAGGTGACCATTTTGCATTTAATTGAAGCAACAGATATTGGAGACAGTGTGACGCAAGTGTCTCGAATATGGTAATCCGATTTACTGGGCACATGTGGTTAGTGAAATTCATAAATTTCATAAGTTTATACCTTGCAATATAAATTATGAATTGTATTTAGTTCTTAGTTATGCACATCCAAAGGTAACTTCAGTGATTGTCCTTACCAGGTCTTGAACTGGCTCATTTTGTAATCTGGATCAGTTGGTTTTTAAAATGGTGACACAGTGATACCAGAGTCTGGAATGTAAATTGATGTCAGCCTATTGACAATTGTATGACAGGTCTGTTAACTGATCTTCATGTTGGTCAGCAATAAGGTACATTAAAAGTGTATTTAAATTCAAGAAAGATCCTGCATCACTCCATATCTATTCAGACTTTGGGCAGTGAAAGCCCTACTGTAGTGACTTGACCTGACTCCAACCGTAATAGTCCTTGAAATTTCATCCTTTTCTGTTTATTATTGTAGGTTTTCATGCAGCCTCATTATCTTCCCTTTTATTTCTGGTGACTAACTGATAGAACTATGTCTCCCATACCTCATGAAATGTCTGCAAGGTCAGGAAACTGACATTGCTCTGCCATCTGGCAATCTCCACTAGGAATATTGGATGTTCTGTGAATCTTTTATATCTACACAAGTATCTCAGTTCCAAAAGAAATGGAATCCTCTAAGTATTACCCTTAACCATTCCAGTATCACATGGTGTCATTTCATACAGAGCCAACCCTTTTCTTGTTTGTCAGTTTCTTCTGGATGTTCCAGCTATATTTTTTCTGGTATATGTTACTGCCTTCCAACTTGGAAAGTTTCTCATTGAACAATTTTATTTTTCTTTCCAGTTTGCTTTTGGTATCTTTTATCAAGCGTTGTATTGCGGGCAGTTTCTGATAGTTTTCTGACAGTTCAAGTCTCTCATTCACACATACATTACTGGTGCACCAAAGTATTTATTGGTCTCATTGAAATGAGAGTTGACTCTTCATTCCCCAAACTATTCCACAGTCTGCACACAGACATGGTAAGGAAAAGAAAATGACTTTCTCCTTTTTCTCTTCCTACTTAGCTATTTTTTTTACTGGCATTGTACTACATCAATCGTTTTGCATTCCAGCCTCTGTCCCAGATGATCAGTATTATCAGCATGTCTCAGGGCTATTAATGTACCTCCCATGGAGATGAATACCTACGTTAGTTTCATAGAGAGTCTCCATTATATGCCTCAGGCCATGGTTGTTGATTTTCATTGGGATGCAGTCTACTAGAGCACGTTAAACAAGCCACAACGCTAACTGTTGTCAAATACCTTCTCAAAGCCAATGAAGATGTTATGAGACTTTGTTGGAAATGCACTACAGCAGAAAAGTGTATTCTGCATGACTACCTCTCAGCCTGAAGCACAGCCCGTTCTTATCTACTGAGTTTCCACACCACTTGTTACCTGGCTAATATGGTCCTCACTTTTCACTCTACCACCCTTGCATCCATTTCCGACAGCTGCAACAGGATCTCACTGCCAGTCACATCTTCTCCTCCCCAACCCTTTCTGCTTTCTGTAGGATCCAATCTCTCTCTGTCTCCCCGATTCACTCATCCTTTACCACCCATTCCTCCCTGTCCCCTGGCACTTGCCCCTATAATCATAGGAGGTGCAACACTTATCCATCCACCATCTCCCTCACAACCAGCCAGGGACCTAAACAGCCCTTTCAGGTAAGACAAAGCACCACCTCCAACCTTGTCTACTCTATTCTGTGCTCCTGATGTGGCCTCGTCTGCATCAGCTAGTTCCAGACGACCATTTCACGGAACACCTGCTCTCTGTTCACAGTCGCCATCCTGAGCTCCTGGTTGCATGCCTTTTCATCTCCCCTTCCCATTCCCACACTGACCGGTCAGTTCTCGGCTTTCTCCACTGCCAGGATGAGGCCAAGTGCAAATTAGAAGATCAACACCTCATATTCCACTTGGGTAGTCTATAACCCAGTGGTATAAACATTGAATTTTCCAGCTACAGGTAACCCACAGTCTCTGTGCTGCTTTCACTCTCCTCCTGATCCACCCAGGTTCTCTCCTCCCCCACCTGGTCCTGTCTGCCTCTCTCCCACACACTTTACCCACTGTGTTTCCTATCTGCCCGTCGTCCCTCCCTTATCTGGTTCCACATATCACCTTCCTTATTTATCAGATTCCAGCATTGGCAGTCTCTTGGGTCTCCACATCACTTCCAGCCTCTGTCTTTACCTCCACCCTCCCCACCTGGCAGCATCTGCACCATTTTTTCTTTCTCCATATCTTTCTCTGACTATCACTCACCAGCTGCTGTCTCTCAAAATGATTCCAGAAACCAGAGATTTTAATTACGTGGATACACTGGAGAAGCTGCAGTTCTTCATTGATTCCACTGGCCATTCTGTGATTCTGCACCGAGCAGACAATATTTTATTGGTGGGTTTGGGAAGAAACAAACTTTGCAAAAGCAAATCAAAAATCGTGATATTTTATTTCCAGACTTTTGGAATTAGCATATCAATATTAATTTTACAATTTTCACAACTACCTTTTGGTCATTTATTGGACTAGAAATTTATTATGGTGTTTTATTGGTGGCTAACTTGCTGTGTGCTCAGAGTGCAGTACCTGAACCATGAGAGCCCAAGCTTGGTAGAAATGGGACTTTATAATAATTTCCTATTTATCTACAGTTCAGATTGAATCTGCCTTGGAGCAAAAAACAAACTGTTGCAGGAACTCAGCAGGTCAGATGGCATCAGTGGAGGCATCATGCAGGGTCTATCCCATTGACTATCCCTCTACCTCAGATGTGGAATACTACCCTCTGTCAAAGTGCTGCTGCTTCAAAAGCCCATGGAGTCTAAGCTGGCACTTGGCAGAGAAATCCCTTCAGTCTTGTTGCCCTGCTCTTTCCCGAGAGCTCCACCCGTTTCCCATCCTACGTCCTCCCAGTTCTACTTTTTTTGCCGTGGTAAATTTAAACACTTTAGCAGAAGTTATATAAATTGCCTTTTCAGACAATTACAATTAAAAAAAAATTAAAGGGGCTTGCTTGGTAAGATTGATCATATTGATATTGTCTCCAAATGACACATCCCATTTGATTTATTTAACCACATTTTATTGTGTAATTGATTGGAATTTGCCAAAACACAGTGGATACTTTAAACACCTATGGACAAGGCATCACTTCCCTTTCCAAGCACATGTTCTTTGAAGTTTACTGCTGTGTCATGCCCTTCAACCAACGCTGGTGAAGTAGGTTGATCTGTTGTTTTCAGTCCTGGAATTGGCTACCAGAAGATGCCCATTGAACAGTGTAATTTTCAGTGACTTTCCCTTGTGCTGATGAGAAAATAAAATCCACAATCAGTTCTTAGATGAGATCTGCTAGGTCCAAAACAAACCTTTGACTGTGAAAGGAGCAAATAATTTGACTTTTTAATGCCGCATTCTGTTGGGTATAAAGAAGTGAATTCTTTTTGTGGCCCTGTTCGCCATTATACTCCACTTTGGGTAAATATATGCCAAGCAATTTTAGTGCACCGTGTGGCCTGTGAAGTTGAGGAGGTGGTGGTTGGGGCTGAAGTAATGGGAAAGCTTTGGGGCAGAGGATGTGAGTGGATGTAGGAGTAGTCATTCAAGAACAACAGGAAGAATGGGAGACCACCGTCGGGGGTCAGGGCACATCAGTGGTTCAACTGTTTTAGTGTAATTGGGAAGGGGTTGGGGGTGAGGGTGCCAAGGTGAGGGGCAAGTAATTGACCTCCCAGAGATCCCAGGTCAGGGATACTGAAATGTTCGGTGAGGGGTACCTCCAGGATGATGTGGTCCAAATTCCCCTGTAATGTCCCAGGAGCATCACGCAGGGAAAAATATCATCCCACACACTCTCGGCATGGAATTTGATTTAGAGCGTCCAGGATATCTCATGAAATATGTCCTTGGTCAAAGTTTGCAAGCAATGTGGTTCAACATTCAAGTGGTTGCATATGTGATAAACTTTAGGTTAAATTTATTTTCAATTGCACAATATTGAACATACCAGCACTTTGCTTCAAGAAATCTTGCATCTAATACAACCTAACGGCAGTAAAACAATTGTAACCATTCAAACATTTTCAGGTCAGAGGGTCTTTCTAAGATGGAGGATGATCATGTTACAAGCTTGAATTGCTCAGAAATAGTTGTAAAACAAAACAACCAAGGAACTGCATGTTTTTTTAAAATGCTACAGGAGAGAACATTATGAAACATGGTCTCAGAGCAATTTGAGAATTTTATTTCAATCAGGATTTTGCACTGGATTGGAGATACAGGAATGAGAGAACAAATGTTGAGAAAACTAGATTTGGACCTGGCAAATTCTGATGGATCCTGTAAGTCCCTGAGCTGTCCAAAGCCAGAGTTGATGAGTTGGACGGCAGACAACACATTCTGTCCATGCACTCAAGCAGAAGCACAAGAGGTAAAGAACAGTAACAGTTTAAAGTATGCAAATATAGTGGCAAACAACTTGAATACAGGGAAAATGCCAGCCTATGGGAAGGAATAACATAAATGTAAAGAAAAATGAATTACTTTTCATCCCGTGCAGAGGGATGAGGACTAATAGCAAGCAAATTAATGCCAGTAAAGGGACAAGGCCAGTTCTCCTTCTGAAACAAATTGACAACAGCTATGTGAGATGTGTGAGGAGGAAAAAAAGATTAGATCAAAGTCAGAGGAACATTTGAACAGAGCAGAGGAGGACAAGTTCTCAATACAGATCTTTACTAATATAGGGATAGAAGGGAGAGGCAGTTATATGTGGACTGTGGTGCAACATGTAATGTCATTCCTAAAAAGCTTGCAAAAAGACTTGGAGGTGAAGTGCTAAGCATGTGCCACCATTGTAAGTGTACAGTCACTGGGCAAATTCAAACTGAATATGATGAAGTATGGAAAGCAGAGCTTGCTCTGTGTGAATGAACTGTGTGTCAATCCTTAAGCCATGCAGCCCAGCAAGTGGATCCAAGTATAAACAGAGAACCTCATGAGAGTACCAGCTCCTGTGGGTGCATGCTCTGCACACAACAGGAGGCAACGACTGGATGATTTTGCAGATGTGTTTGAAGGAAGTGGAAAGGAGGGAGAGAATACCATTTTGAACTGGGTGAGAATAGCCTGTATATCCTCCAAGACTTGTTCCATTTGCTGTCAAAGAGAAATGGAAAGACTGGGATAATTGCATCAGGTGACACTCCCACCCCTTGAGTATCAAACTTGGTGTATGTTGATCAGCTGGATAAGCCCAGGATCTGTTTGGATTCTGATGATCTGAATGTGCCACTGAAGAGGAACTCTCATGAAGACTAATGAAAACAATTGTCTTCATGAGTTAATGATTCCTTTCCAGTTCCAGATCTGAACAGAGCAAAAATCTTCACTGCACAGGATGCCAAGTACATAGTTTGGCAGGTAGAGCCCAACTAAAGGAGTTAGTTTCTAATGATCTTCAACAAGCCTTTTGGGAGATATTGGCAGCTGGAGATCTCTTTTGAGATCAGTACCACAGAATGTACATCAAAGACACAGCCACGTGTATCTTCCTACAGAGAAGATAGATCACTGACACAAAATTGGCTCAAGTGAATACATAGAAGAATCTATAGCACAGCAATTGATGAAGAAGCTACAGAAAAGCACATCATTTGATACAGCACTGCATGAACTACATGCAGTTGTAATGAGGGAATGGTTAGAGAAGCAAAGTAGTTCCAATTCCACCTTGCTTTGACCTTGAAGCTGATAAGTCAATGGAAGGTACACCACATGCACTGCTGCTAAACAAAGCAGATTGTGACAAACAGTATGTTATTTAAGGTGCAGCTACTCGAGACAGCAGAACACACCACATGTGATACAATTTCTGGGTAATATATTTCCACAAACTCAATTGCTAATTAATAATCATACATTGAGAACATTGATGTGCTAACTCAGTGCCTGAAAGAATATTCTCTGGAAGTCATTAGTTTGAAATGGACACACCCAGTCAGGATTAGAATATCTGCACTTTCCTTATTACTTCAGTACCAGTTTGCTTGCCCAGTATGGAAGCACTCTGCCCATGTGTACATTTAAAATAAAAATGACCCAGTGCTAAATATCAGTTGTAGAGCCATCAGTGGCTGCCTGTGTGCAGGAATGCAGGCAGCGTTACATCCTCGCTGGAATATCACCACTGAACATCCAGGGTGCTGTGACCAGCCAAGGAGAAAGGAAAAGATAGACCCCCTCAACAGGCCCACACCTTTGCAGAGGATTGCACAAGAGTTTCATCATAACAACACAGGTGGACAACACTTCACCTGGGACCACCTACAAGGAGTGATAGTGGGCATGACTTATCTTCATGGGGGGAAATGGGGTGTCTGAACACTTTCCTGGAAATGCAGAGGAGAAATGGACCAACCAGAAGGCTGTAAGCTCCCTTTGTACTAATGTCAGCTAGTACAGAGTGAAATAGGACCATGTGAGACCTGCAACTGCAGTGCAAGAGGCCACGTAACACTGATTGTCTGCCCACTGCTTGAGGACAGGCTATGCATGGTTTGGGATCTTGCCAAGGCCAAATCACCATTATAGCCACCAATGGAAAGATATGACATTGGTGGATAGATGGTGGAAGAATTAAGAGCCAAACACAAATTTCTGCATTTCAGATTGATCCATTTACAAACAACCATCTTGTGGGTGAATGGCTTGTCCTAATTGGACACAAGTACTTTTGACTAATTCCCAGCTACATGTGCTCTGTTTTCCCATACTTTAGCAGCCTTGTCTGTCCCCTGCTCACAGTTTATCCTGCCTGATCTGCAGCATTTTAAAAAGAAGTTCTCTGTGCTTTTGAGTAGCTTTTCAGCTTCTTATATACATAGAAAAGGTAGTACAGAGGTGCAAATCATGCCCGTGAAACTAGCATACTGAGAAGCAGTAGTTGAAAGCAATGAGTCTCTTTCCTCTGGCAAGTGTAGAGCCCAGCCTATAACATTGAGTATAATAGTCATAAAGCATTAGAAATTGGTGCAGGATTTGGCATAGACCTCCTTTAGCTTGCTCTACAACTTGGTTAAGTGACCTATTAATTAGACCTCAACTTCTCTCTCCTGCCTGATCCCCAGAAGCTTTGCTTCCCCTTTGGTACCTGTATCACCAGGAATAATAGAAATCCATTATTGATAAAATTACAGCCTTCTCAGTTTTAAATGCCTCACTTTAATTCTACACAGGCAATGCAATTCCAACAGATATTTGCCAGGGCCTTCATTTACTATGAGAGCACATTGCGATGAGCATTGTTTCAGAGATCAGCACATCAGAGTAAAGGAGAATGCACTAAGTTGCGAGCAAATTGGAATTGACCATCATCCCCTCGGTATTAATCGCCAAGCCACAAAACCTGGACCCCTGTACCTCCCTCTGCAACTGGATCCTCGACTTCCTTATTGGAAGACCACAGTCAGTGTGGATCAGCAATAATATCTCCTCACTGACAATCAACACAGGTGCACCTCAAGGATGCATGCTTAGCCCACTGCTCTACTCTCTCTACACTCATGATTGCGTGGTTAAGCACATCTCAAACCCCTTTTATAAATTCGCCGAAGAACCACTGTTGTTGGTAGAATCTTGGATGGCAATGAGGAGGTGCACAGGAGTGAGATAGATTGGCTGGTTGAGTGGTGTTGCAACAACAACCTCGCACTGAATGTTAGCAAGGCCAAGGAATTGATTGTGGACTTCAGGAAGGTGAAGTCGGGAGAACACACACCAGTCCTCATTGAGGTGTCAGCAGTGGAAAGGGTGAGCAGCTTCAAGTTCCTGGTTGTCAACATCTCAGAGGATCTATCCTGGGCCCAACACATTGATGCAATCATGAAGGAGGCACGCCAGTGGCTCTACTTCATTAGGAGTTTGAGGAGATTTGGCATGTCACCAAAGATTCTTTCAAATTTCTACAGATATATGTTGGAGAGCATTCTGACTGGCTGCATCACCACCTGGTATGGAGGCTCCAATGCACAGGATCCCAAGAGGTTGCAGAGAGTTGTAGACTCAGCCAGCTCCTTCACTGGCACAAGCCACCACCCCCCCCCACTACCCCACTATTGAGGACATCTTCAAGAGGCGGTACCTCAAGATGGCAGCATCCATCACCAAGGACCCTTGCCATCTGGGTCATGCCCTCTTCTCGTTACTACCATCGGGGAGGAGGTACAGGAGCCTGAAGAATCTCACTCAATGATTCAGAAGCAGCTTCTTTCTTTCCGTCATTGGATTTCTGAATGGTCCATGAACACTACCCCATTGTTTCTTAAGTTTTGCACTATTTATTTATTTTTGTAATTTATAGATGTTGTGACTTGAACTGTACTGCAGCTGCAAAACAACAAATTTCACATCATCTAAGTCAGTGATAATAAATCTGATTCTGAATTAACTGTTCAGAATTCTTGTTATTAGTAAATAACTGTTGACTATTTAGTTCTTAATGCAGAGTCTGTAAGTACTGTGAATGCTATAAGAATTCACCGTACATTGTGTTGAAGGGGCATTTACCAGCTGGAACCCTGCAGGGTTGCCACCGATTCATTACTGCTTGTAGCAAAGTTGTAATTCTTGCATGGTCCACACTAAGTGTAATCTTCTGTGAACTCTTACAGAGATAATCTTCCATTCCTTGAGTTCTTTATATAACTATTGCTTTAGAATAGAATGACTTAAATTGCCTCCGTTTTGCATTGATAAGAAATTATATTGCTGCCTTTTTAGCACCTTTTCAGGACACTTTATAGACCGTGAGTCAACACTGATATAAGATTATGATTTTCTTTGACAAACGTGGTAAACTTGGCTTTGAGAATGTTTTAAAATGTGAAAGATGATTTCAGTCAAACCAGATAGCAAGCAAATACTAAAATCAAGAATAATTTAAATTTGATGTTTACATATTCAGACTATGATACTTGGAACTAGGTAGGAAAAGATTTCATCCCGGTCATAAGACAGCCTTCTAGTAAAGGGAAAGATGTGCACAATTGCTAACAGCAAAAATTTAGTACTTATTTGAAGGATATCCCAAGTGAGTACATGGGAGCTACACTGTATAGCATTTCATTAGTTATATATGAAAGCAGGATTTCTTAAAAAAAAAGTAGCAACATAATTTCTTACTGATAGAAAATTGTGTTACTTTAATAAGATCTGCAATGAGTTATTTGTTACATATATATATGGAAAAGAAGCATGGGCATATACTTGCCTGGTTCCAATCTCATCTATCTAGTTAACTTATGCAGAACCATGGGATCAAGGATGACTTCTTCCACTCCACGTCTGTGGGCTCTGAGGTAGCTAATACAGCCAATGTGGGAATTGCAGGCTTTCCACAGGTGGAGCAGGAGATGCCTGATGGGGCAATTGAGTGGATAGTTTGTGAGGTGGTGCACTCCTGCCATTTACACAGGGCTATGTGCTCCTTGAGGTTCTCGATACCACCCCAAATGCTCTCTCTTTTGAAATGTCATGCGACAGAGATTTCCAAGAGTCGGTGAGGAAGTTGCACTTGAAGGAGGCTTTGAGCACATCCTTGAATCTTTTCCTCTGTCCACTTGGTAATTTCTTCCTGCGAGGGGGTTTGGAATAGTGTCAGTTTCAGGAGGCTGGTGTCAGGTATGCAAACAATGTGGCCTGTCCAAAGGAGTGGATTGAAAGTAATTCAGGCCACAGTGATAGGAATATTGAGCTGGGAAAGGATGGTGACATATTACCTTCATCTTTCCAGTGGATTTGGAGGAGTAGGGATTACTGCTGTCGTGTAGACCAGGAGTTTGGTGGCAGTGTAAGGTATTGATTTTCAAACCCACTTTTCCTCATTTGACCAGAGGATCTAATGGTGCATTGAAGGTATTGGTGAATTTCATTATTGAGTGCCTTCACTGAGAGGTGGCTCCTGAAATACAAGAAGTGGTCCACGTTTTGCAGCATTTTCCCATGAGCACTTGTTGTTGGAGAGAAATGCACTTTGTCTACCCGCATTGCACTTTCTCTGTAACTGCAAAAACATATTCTGCATTCTGTTTTCTTTTTACTACCTTGATGTAGTTGTGGCATAACCTGTCTGGATGGCATGCAAAACAAAGCTTTTCACTGTATCTTGGTACATGTGGCAATAATATAGCAATGTTGTACAGAGAGGGTAAGTTGGTTACAGGTACTTTTGTTTTGCTGATGTTGATCATATAGCCTATCCTATCATCTGATTCAGTGAACAAGTTAACAATGTCATGAAGACACAAGAGGCTAAAGATGATGGAACCTGGAGCAAAAAAAAAATTGCTGGAGGAACTCACTGGTTCAAGGAGCATCTGTGAAAGCAATGGGATGGTCTGCATTTCAGATTAAGAACCTTTGTCAGGACTGAGATTATAAAGGGAAGATGGCCAGCGATGGACAATGTTTATGTGCACACAGACAATGTCATGGAGCTCAATTTCTATGGACACATAAACACAAGTATCATCTGCATATGGCATCTAGACTATTGAGGTCAGGGGAACTTGCTCCTGGAGTGCAGGTACCGTAAGTTGAATTGTTTCCCAATTGTTCAGAAGATTCAGCTCCACTCCAACAAGGAAGATCATCAAAGATGAAGTTCGGCGTTGTAGTGAGAAAGATTGGATAAAGTGTTGGTGCATTGATGCAGCCTTGTCTGACACTGGTCTTCACTGAGCTTGACTCTGTTATAAACCAGTTGGTTAGGATCATGGATTGCATGCCATCATGAAGCAAACACGATGAATGAGACCCAGGAGTGTGTGGGTGACGGGCAGATGGAGTTGGTGGAGGAGGGGAAAGAAACGGTGATGGGGGCTGGGGTGAGCGTAGGAAGAACTGGGTAGATCAGGAGGAAAGGGAAAAGGGACAGAGGGGGAGCAGGTTACCAGAAGCCAGGGAATTCAACGTTCATGCCGTCAGGTTGTATACTACCCAGGTGGAATATGAGGTGCTGTTCCTCTAGTTTGACTTTAGCCTTGCCCTGGCAATGGAGGAGGACGAGGGTGTGGGAATGAGGAGGGGAATTAAAATGGCTGGCAACCAAAGATCCGGACAGCCATGTGATCCCATGCTCTACCTTCCTCTCCAATGAGATTCCACCAACTTCAAATCTTTGTCACTTCCACCTATCACCTCCCAGCGTCTGGTGTTATTTCCATTCTCCCCTCCCCCATTTGCCCATCACCCCACCTGGATCCACCTATCACCTGCCAGCTCTTTCCCCACCCCTTGCCTTCACCTTTTTTTATACTGGCTGCCTCCCCTCTGTCTTTCAGTCCAGATGAAGGGTCTTGACCTAAAACGTGACTGTCCATTTTCCTCCATAGGTGCTGCTTGACCCATTGAGTTCCTCCAGCATTATGTGTGTTGTACCAAAACCTCCTCGCTCTTAAACTCCAAGTCCCTTGTAATAAAGGCCAACATACTGTTTGCGGTCTTAACTACTTCTAGGACCTACCTGCTAGCTTTTGTGATTCACAGACTGGAACACCTAGATCTCCCTGAACTTCACTCATTTACCAGTCTTTCTCTACTTAGATAATCAACTTTTTGATTTCCCCCTTATAAAAATGCATGACTCTGCACTTCCCCACATTAAGCTCCATTTGCCAGGTGTTTTCCCAATCACTCAATCTATTCATATTATGTTGCAGAATCACAATGTCCTCATCACAACATGCCCTTGCACCATTTTTTTTGTATCATTGGCAAATTTGGAAACCTTATATTTGAGAGGTTGCATTTTGGAAGCCTGTAGAATACTCCCACCTGGGTATTTTTTTCTCTTGCTATTCATGATTTAAACCGAAACCAATACTACATTACTATCCACTGCCTCTATATCCCGACTCAACACCACTCTGATACCTTCCTTGATGAACAAAGCTACTCTGCTTCCTCTCACTTCTGGCTTGTTCTTTTCGACATCGTTCAGGCATAGCTGCTAATGTGTACACCACAGAAGTGCCAAGCAATGGCCATCTCCAACAAGAGAGAGTCTAACCACCTATCTCTTATGTTCAATGGTATTACCACTGACAAGACCTATCATCAATATCCTGGGACTCATCATTGACCAGAAATTCAACTGGACCAGCCACATAAATATTGTAGCTAAAAGAACAGTTCAGAAGCTGGGTATCCTGCAACGAGTGATTCACCTGTTGGCACTCTAAGGCTTTTCCAACATTTTCAAGGCAAAGTAAGCAGCATGACTGAATACTCTACAATTCTCTGGATGAGTCTAGGACCAGCAATTCTCAGGTGGCTCCACACTATCTGGAATAAAGTAGTTGCCTGATTGGCACCTTACCAACAACCCTAAACATTAGTTCCCTCCACAACCAGTGCACGGTGGCTGCAGTGTGTGTCATCTACAATATGTACTGAGGTTACTAACTAGGCTACCTTGACTTGTAGCCTCTACCACCAAGATGAACAGTACTATTTATAGGTTCATCTCTAAGCAGCACACCTTCATCGTTACTGAGTCCAAATCCTGGATCTCCATTGAAAGCTCACCCTACAGACTATAGCAGTTCAAGAGGTAGCTCACATCATAATCGTGAGGGCAATTAAGGATGAGCAATAAATGCTGGCTCCCAAATCCTAAAAATAAATTCTAAAAAATTCGGATCAGGCAGTATCTGAGGAGAGAGACAACTTAACATTTTGGGTCAACAGATGAAATAGCATCTAATTTAAACATTAATTGTGTTTCTCTCTCCACAGATGCTGCCCAACCTGCTTATAATTTCCAGCATTTTCTGTTCTTGTACCACATGCTACCTCTCTGTGTTGGATGGGCAAAACTTTCATCCTACTAAATCCTGACACCAGCTTGATCCTCCTTCCTGTCATTTGTTTAAAACTAAAGAAAATTATTCCCAATATGAAAATAGTGCCAATAATCAAAAATATTGACTGAAAGTATTAACACTTTCTTTCGCTATGGATGTGGCCTGTCCTGCTGAGTTTTTTCAGTATGTTTTGTTTTAATTTAATGCTTTCAGTCACCTGTTCTGCATTGTTTTTACATGGTTCTGTCAAATTAATTATTCACAACCCTGATATGAACTCCATCCACACATCTGCATCATAGAGTCACCTATTTCTGTCTCTGTAATATTGCCCAACTTTGGCAATTAAAACATCTGCTGCTGAAATCCTCATCTGTGTCATTGTTACCTTTTGGTGTTGGCTATTCCAATACACTCCCAGCCAGCCTCCCTCAATATACCTGCTGTAGGCTTGAGGGTATTGCAATATCTGTCACCTACTTGCAACAAGATCCATTCCCATATCGTGCTTGTACATTAGCGCCTAGATAAGCATCAGGTTGATTTTAATATTTTCACACTTGTTTTGAAAAATCTCCATGGTCTTGGCCTTTGTATGTCTGTAACAAACCTCTGAAGCATTTGTGCTACTCCAATTCTGGCATCTTGCTCACAAGTAATTTTAATTGTCCATCATTAGTAAACCTAAGCTTTGGAACTCCTTCCCAAAATCTACACATCCTTTCTTCTTTAAGACGATTCTTATCAGCTACCTCTGAGGAAGCTTTCAGTCACCTGCTCTGCATTGTTTTTACATGGCTCTGTCAAATTATTTTGATAATGCACTTGTGAGCTGCCTTGGGACATTTTACTGTGTTAAAGCTTCTATGTAAAAATAAATTGCTGCTGTTGTTCTTGATTGTCTTGGCAAGAGCTTATGGAAGATTACAACTGCTATGGAGCCTTTGGGAAAGCTGAATCCTTCTCAGACCCAGTGAATGGAAAGAATCTGTAATAACCTTAACAATTGCAAGCTTCATTAAAAAAGGGCACAAATATAGCACTTTTAATTGTGAAATAAGCTCTTGTGATCTACCAGGTAGCAGAGATCCCTAACCTCCTGTATGCTTCTGAGACTTTAAACTACAGAATGCACTTGAAAGATATCACTGAAGCTGTCTCTGCAAAAATCTTGCAAATTCACTGAAAGGATTAAAGAACCAATGTCAGTGTTGTCTCCCAGATCAACAACCCCAGCTTTAAGCCCTTTATTGCACTTAGTTGCCTCTGTTGGGGAGGCCATGTCACGCACCTGACACAAGACTCCTGAAACATCCTATTCCGAGTTCTGTCACAGGGAGAGATTGACAGGAAGATAAAGGAAAAGATCCAAAGATGTGCTCAAAGCATCCCCTGGAAGAAAATGCTATATCCCCACTGACATTTGGGATTCCCTGACCCATGGCTGCTCAAAGTGGAAAAAGAAGCATTAGGGATAGTATTGAGGGCCTTGAGCCCGTGCATCAGCAGCATATAGAAGACCTGAGCAGAAGGAGTACACCACTTCACCACTACCAACCTGACTGCCCCACCTGGAACCTTCCGCTCTATTTGTGGAAAGGTTTGAAGTTCCCGCATTAGGTCCATCAGTCACCTAATAAGCCACAGAACTGGAATGGAAGCAAGTCATCCTCGATCTCAAGGGACTGCCTTAGAGGAGAAGGTGGGTACAAGCTTTAGGATCAATAATAGGATAAAAACTGGTTTAAAGTTTAAAGGAATATTTGAAGAATTAATATGATCTTTTGTGGATATCAGTATTTGCTAGAATTAGGCCTAAAGCTTAGATTTCTTTATAGTTTGAAATTAGATTATAATGAAATAATTAGTTAGACATATTATGAGTGAAATTACATTCACATTCAGATAACTTTCAGCAACCAGATTCCAATTCCTCAGAGTGGCCAAAGGGTCTCTGGCCTGAAACACTAACTCTGTTTCTCTTCCCATGGATGCTGCCTGGCCTATTGAGTATTTCCAGTATCTTCTGTTTCTAATACTCAAACAACTTGTTCTTAAAAATTGCAAGAGGACGTTTGTTAATGCACACACACAGATTTTTACTGATATAAAGGAAACACCTACAATTTATCATACTTGAACTGAGACAATGACATGGGGTTTTTAAGGGAACATCTCAGCAGTCTATCAAGCAGAAGTAATGAGAAATAGCTTTGAATGGTCCATCAAGAGGACAATGTGTATCAATTTTTCACTGGAAAATCATAAAGTGTATTTTTAGTTGTTTGCTAGAGCAGTTTCCTATATGGTCTATGTACAAGATGGTTACCCATTACTTCAGCTGTGTTATAAGAGTTTGTTGTAAATGTAATGTAAATGAATGCATTGGCTGCATCTGCTTTGATTTCTGTTCCCAAAGGTTCTGCAGACATTTTTTCCTAAAAGAGATGTAACAACTATTTGGAAAGCCATTTACTTTTTACTTTAAAATGGATAAGAAGGAATAAAGATATAGCCTTAAACCACTGAAAGCACATTTACACCCAAGGAAACCTTATAAACTGGAATAGAGTATATTTGGTTGATTGAATGTCATTGCCTGTGTATTATCATAGCTACAGGGCATATTTGCATGGAGTCATGGAATAGAAAGAAGACATTTAGCCCAGGGTACCTAAAAAGACCTATCCACATCCAATTCCATGTTGCGGCTCTTGATCTATAGCTTCATAGGGTGCAGGCACATCAAGTGCTCACCTGGGTACTTTTTGAATGTGTTGACTGTTTCTGCATCCACCAAGCTTTTAGGCTGAGAGCATGAGATCTCCCTCACACAATTGAATAAAAATTAATTCCCCAACTTCCCTTTCCCAAAGACCTTCTTACGCTCCCAGTTATTGATCTTCACTGGAAGCATAAAGATTTTTTTCCAGATGGCTACAGCAGAATGTTCTGACTTCTGAAATTGATCAACTTCAACTGCCTTTAAACAGGAAAATATTTCAGTCTATCCACCAACAAAGTTTGAAAGTAGACAGGCAGAGATCACTAAGAATTGGAATGTATCTTACATTTTGGCCATCCACTGTGACATAACCTCAACCACGGAGAGATGAAATTTCAAATCAAAATCTTCGAAAAGTTATCCTTTCTTACAATTGCATTGCCTCCCATCAAACTATAAACACAAGTGAATTAGAATGTCCCACAGCTTTTATACAATTATCATCATGGCAATGCCCCCTTAGAAATAAGTCTGCATGGAAATAAATTTTGCTGATGCCTTTCCATTGATGCACTTAGTGAATAAAATATGCTTTATTGAACCTGTGGCCTTTATAATTAATTCAAAGTTATAAATGGAATTTGGCCACAAAAACTTGCTTAAAGCTAATTGTTAAATTTATATTTGTATTGGCAAATATACCTGCTTGGAAATCAAATTCGCTTTTACATTATTACCTTACTCAATTATGGTATTTACACAGTTCAGAGTAAATTCTATTCCTTTACCACCTTATTAATCAATGTAACAACCCTCCAGTTGGGAAAGGATGGGCAATGGAGAGGTTTGCTTAGCAGACCCTGCACTATCATTTTGCTGTGGTATCTTTCCTCATATGATTATTAACAATCGATTTTTTTTTCCAATGCATGGTCAATCTACCTCATTCTTGGTGGGGTTTGGTAAGACAATAATTATCTTATGACAACTAACCCATTAATCCAGTAGTTGTACACTTAAGAGTAAAAGTTATGTCCTCAAATACCATGGTACCTGGAGCATTTAAGTTCTGTTAATTAAATAACAAGTTTTCTATTTCAGTTTTATCAGTAACAGAGACCATCGAATTACTGGATTGTTGTAGTAATACAGCTTTTACTGCAGGCAATCAGCTTACTTTACCCCTGGTGGGTCCTATATGTATCTCCAGAGGCACAGAAATGTTACTGATTCTCACAATGAAACCACGAGCTCACTATACCGTGGAAAAGGCTCACAGTATTCTTTGGCATACTGCTGTGACTATTTTTTTCGTGTAAGAGCACTTGCAGAATCCTGATCATGGAAACAGTATTTTTTTTGTCAGTAATGCGCATGTACGAGAGGCACTGTTTCATTTTAAATCCCTTTATCCAACAAACATTGATGTATTTGATGTGTCATGTCTCAGAAAACAGAATTTATTTTATTTTAAAGCTATTTTGAGTTGAGCCAACACAGGGAAACTAAAATAGATTCTGGGATTGATTGATATTCCAGACATTTGTGGGACCACATCCGTAGACTTTTGCCCATTCACTACGACAGGGAAGTATAATTGATGATTTGCTAATGTCACTCTACAAATGACTGACCTGCTAATATATTTGCAGAAACTCCAGCCACTGCTACAGGGAACAATCATGTCATTTTGTAGGACTTGCTTTCATAATCCACATGACAAAGGAGGTTAAGTTTGCTTGCCAGACATGCCATTTACAAATGTGATGAAAATTAGACCAGGGAGACTGCAAGAAGACAAGTGTTCTCCTGTTGTACTCTTTCCATCAATCAATATCTTTACTAAGCCCCCATTGAAAGGAGCAGTATCAGTTCTTTTAATCTTAACAACATAACACATCTGCCAATTAAAAACAGCCCATGTATTTGAATCCAATCTTAATTTCACAGAATACCACAACTATTCTATCCTACATTATCACTGTACTGCTGATTAAAACAAATATTAATTTTGGAGCTCTGATTCTGAATAACTAATTGAAGTCTGAAAGCTATTGCGGTTGCCTTTAATCATATCCTTTCTTTGACAGTACTGATTCATGCTGGGGTATGACTGGTTCCAGTGACACCTCAAACGGCCTACCTTCAACTACGGTTTCTTGGTGAGAGTCAGTGGACTGTTTCATGTGCTTAATTTCTGTTGTGCAGGAGATGGGTAGGAACCAGATGGGAGTCAGCAGCAGGAGCCCTTACTTTCCATTATTTCCCAGATTTTCCTTTATCTTTAGACATTGGAGGTACTTCAAGCACTAGCACTCCTATTTGGTCTGTCTTCAGCCACATCACATTAAGACTCCTTCACTGTGTTCAACTCACTCACACAGCATTACTGAGTGACTCATCATGCACAATACTTTTCTAAGTAATTAAGGCATTCCATGAATCCTACTTCAGTTACTCAAAGAACAGCCTTTATCAGGTTTGGTGAGAACAAAATGAAGAAAGTATTTGTACATTAAAAAAAAGTATGAACAGCTAGCCTGACATCCAATAAATCCACTATGATTGCTTTATGAAGTTGTATTGATTTTGTGATATTTAAATCTAGTGCACATTACATTTCTTCAATGCACTCTAGGTCTGCATCATTCTGTGCACGTAAAAACTTCCATGAAAATCAAAGACTTTTTTCATGCACTTCTTAATCATACTTTAACCCACAGTAGTGCAACACAGGGTGAAAGAACTGAGTGAAGCTTGTAATAAATGTATGGCGGTAGTAATACATTTATTACCTCTACGCAGGTATATCACCCAGCATAAAGAAACACAGGATTAGACTCATGCCCGGGATGCCCTAGTGAAAATAGAAAGAATTTGCATTTATATTGTGCCTTTTAATTTCTCATGCAACTCAAAATGCTTTACGAGTTGTTCAAATGTATCAATGTAATGGCAAATTTGAGCACAACAAGATCCCACAACCAGCAATGTCACAATGACCAGGTAACCTTTTCTTTAGTAACATTGAGTAAGGGAGCAATATTGACCACAACAACAGGGAGAACCTGGCCCTTTGAAATAGTGCCATGGAATCTTTTACATTCACTTGTGAGAACTGATGGTGTTTTAATTTGCTAGTCATAGAGTGGTGCAGCACATAATCAGGCCCTTTGGCCCACCATGTCCATGTCAACCATTATACTTGTTCCACTGAAAAACATTTGGTTCCTAGACTTCTATGCTTGGTGATTCAAATGCTTGTCTAAATGATTCTTAAATGTTATGCGAGGATCTCCTTCGTCAGCTCCTCGGGCAGTGCATTCCAGGTTCCAAACACCCTCTGTGTGAAAATGATGCTCCCCCTCAGATTACCCCTAATTTTCCAATCTCTCTCCTTAAATTTGTGCCCTCTTGTCTTAGATACCTCCACTAAGGGAAAAAGATTTTACTATCTACCCTATCTATCCCCTTCATAATTTTGTATACCTCTATCAAGTTGGCCCTCAGCCTCCTCATCTCCAGGGAAAGCAAACCCAGCCAATCCAGACTCTCCTTATCACTGAAATGTTCCAAACCAGGCAACATCCTGGTGAATCTCCTCTGCACCCCCTCCGATGCAATCACATCCTTCCTATAATATGGTGACCAATGTTTTATAAAGTTGTAACATTACGATCCTGCTCTTACATTCTGTGCTACAGCATCCGATATGCTTTCTTCTCCACCCTGTCTACCTGTGCTGTCACTGTCAGGCACCTATGTTTATACCCCAAGGCCCCTCTGTTCAACAAACACTCCCTGGGGCCCATCCATTAACTATGTATGCCCTACGCTTAATCGATATCCAGAATGCATTATATCATGCTGTAGCCCAACATAATATTCCATAATACTACAAATTTTCATGTCTGCAAACTTAGTTATCGTACATTCATATCCAGGTTTTTCAATGTACATCATAAATGTCAAGGATCCCAACATCAATCTTTGTATAACACCAATCAGAAGAGCAACCCTCCACATCCTACTACCTAACCAATTTTGGATCCAATTTGCGAGCTTGCCTTGGATCCTAAGGGTTCTAACCTTTCAGACCAGCCTAGCATGAGAGACCTTGTCAGAGGTTTTACGAAAGTTCACACAGACAACATTACTGCACTGCCCTCATCAATATACATAGCTCCCTCTTCAAAAAAATTCCGATCAAGTTAATGAGTCAGGATTTCCCACGAACAAAGCCACACTGACTAATCCTAATCAGTCCCTGCCTTTCCAAGTGGAAATAAATCCTGTTCCTTTAGAATTTTTTTCAATAATTTCCTGACCACTGATATAAGACTCACTGGCCTGTAGTTACCTGACTTATCCTTGCTGCCCTTCTAGTTGTTATCTTGTCCAAAGGGTGGTGCCCCTGAAAGTGCAGTTCTACCCCCAGTACTGCAAAGGATTTACAACAGAGATTTTGTGCCAGGCCTTGGTAAGCAACGGGCTACAACTCATGTTGTGCTAGGGCAGCAGTTAAAAGAGGTGAAAAGTTATATGGAAAATGCACATGTTATGTCCTCCCACCAAGGTCAAACACTTGGGAAACAAACATTAGAGATCCGTCAATGAGACAGTGAAAAGTAAATAAATTGATAGCACTTTCCCATTAATGTTGTGTAGGTAATTATCATCATAAACAATGATTAATGTTGTAGGTTGTGGGGGGGGCGCGGGTGGGAGGGTATGCATTTGGTTGGAGACACAAGTACAACATGTCCAACGAGTCAGTTGCCTAGGGCAAATTTACAGAGTTAAGAAACCAGTCAATCAATAATTAAAGCACCAATCTCCCTTGATGGCATTTTGTCTTAAACCAATTACCCTTCGTCCTGCTCCAACATCAACAAGGCCACCTTTGGTGTACGTACAAGTGGTTGGAAATGTCTGGATTAACTAATTATACAATGTATAGAGTACACTGATAAGGCTGACATGGAAATAGATCTGCCAGTGGAAACTGTGGATCATGGCCACTGCCTATTGTTCCTGATGCAGGCAACAGACCAGCTTCATGCTGGCTGCTCATTCAGATGACTGCAGCTTGCAGTGTGTGCTCACTGTACTGATGGTTCAGCAAGGAGATGAGGTAGTGAGAGTTCATGCTGCCTAAAGCATCTCTTAAAGGATAGACATTGCATCTGGAGAGACCCATAAAAAGTCACAGCCATGGTCACATTGGCAGCCAGTGGCAATGCATTCCCTGCATTTGTGGCTGCAGCAGGAGACTGATTTCAGCAATGATATCCTATCCAGGCCACAGACATGTTATGCTGAGGCTCAGGGAGGTGAACTGGCCTCGGACCTTCCTGGATGGACAAGGCCTTTCATTACCCTCCATATTCCTGCAGCCTACCTTGCTCTGCTAGTTCTGCGTCACAAGGGGAATGCCTTCTAGTGCACCCTTGTCAGGGAACACTAAATAAAACAAAAAATACTGGAAATACTCAGCAGTTCAGTCAGCACCTGCTGAGAAAGGAATAGAGTTAATGTTTCAAACTGATGAACTTGCACCTGGTACATGTCTGGGAAGAAGTAATGTGGGTAAAAACCTTGCCTGCAGGACAAATTCCTTCCATGCCTCCCATAGATCTCTCTGCAGATTTTAGTAACTTTAAACAGCTCTAGAAAGCATCAAACCCTACACAATCACATCAATGGCCAGCAGAAATCAAACCATCACTGAACCACATGTAGCTGCTGGACACTTTAAATAGTGGCTCTGACATCCACCATCATGAAGTGCTTCGAGAGGTTGGTCATGGCACGCATCAACTCCCAGACAACCTGGACCCACTGCAATTCGCCTATCGCTGAAACAGGTCTACAGCGGATGCCATCTCCCTGGCCCTACACTCAGCTCTGGAGCATCTGGACAGTAAAGACACCTACGTTAGACTTTTGCTTATTGACTACAGCTCTGCCTTCAATATAATAATCCCAAGCAAGCTTGTTACCAAACTCTGAGACCTAGGACTCAACACCTCCCTCTGTAACTGGATCCTTGACTTTCTAACAAACAGACTGCAATCAGTGAGGATAGGCAGAAATACCTCCGACACGATTATTCTCAACACTGGTGCCCCACAAGGCTGCGTCCTCAGCCCTCTACTCTACTCCCTATATACTCATGACTGTGTGGCCAGATCCTGCTCTAACTCCATCTACAAGTTTGCAGATGATACCACCGTTGTAGGTCGTATCTCAAACAGCGATAGGGAGGACTACAGGAAGGAGATAGAGAGCTTAGTGGAATGGTGTCATGACAACAATCTTGCCCTCAATGTTAACAAAACAAAAGAGCTGGTAATTGACTTCAGGAAAGGTTGGGGGGGTGTACATGCACCTGTCTACATCAATGGTGCTGAGGTCGAGAGGGTTGAGAGCTTCAAGTTCCTGGGAGTGAACATCACCAACAGCCTGTCCTGGTCAAATCACAGCCAAGAAAGCTCACCAGTGCCTCTACTTCCTCAGGAAGCTAAAGAAATTTGGTTTGTCTCCTTTGACTCTCACCAACTTTTACTGATGCACCATAGAAAGCATCCTATCTGGATGTATCATGGCTTGGTATGGCAACTGCCCTGACCAGGACTGCAAGAAAGTGCAGAGAGTTGTGGACACAGCCCAGCGCATCATGGACATCAGCCTCCCCTCCCTGGACTCTGTCTTTACCTCTCATTGTCTTGGCAAAGCAGCCAGCATAATCAAAGACCCCACCCACCCAGGACAATCTCCCTTCTCTCCTCTTCCATCGGGTAGAAGATACAGGCGCCTGAGGGCACCTACCACCAGACTTAAGGACAGCTTCTACCCCACTGTGATAAGACTATTGAATAGTTCCCTTGTACAATGAGATGGACTATGACTTCACGATCTACCTTGCTGTGACCTTGCACCCCATTGCATTGCGCTTTCTCTGTAGCTGTGACACTTTACTCTGTACTGTTATTGTTTTTACCTGTACTACATCAATGTACTCTGTACTAACTCAATGTAACTGTACTGTGTAATGAATTGATCTGTACGATTGGTATGCAAGACAAGTTTTTCACTGTACATCAGTACAAGTGAAAATAGTGTACCAATACCAATAGCATTTATGAGCATGTTCATGCTATGCATGCTTAGCTATGCACAACTAGATTTGAGTTACAAAATGACATTGCTGGGCTCAAACTAATGTTGAAAGCTGATTGGCTTACTCCGTGTAATTCTGTAGGAGTTTGTGGCACCCAGACAGATACACAAAGCCCCTCCCTATATGGCTCCCAATGCAACTCGTCCCATGGGATGTGTTTGTGCATCAAGTGGTGACATAGAAGCAGAAGAAAGAGGCCATTTGGCTCTTCAAGTCTGTTTCGCTATTCAATATAGTCATGGCCAATCCTTTATCTCAACACCTTCTTCCTGCCCTGTCCCCACACCCTTGATGCCTTTTATGTCTACCTACTTCTTAAATACATTCAATGATTTGGCTTCCGATGCTGCAATTTTCAATCCATGCTGGTAAATTATCCCCAATCCCAAGTCCTTTAATTCTGCACACTAATGTCTTAGGTGTGACTTTTATAAGGTCTACTGAAAATCCAAATACAGTACACCATATCCACTAGTTCTCTATTATCTATTCTACCTGTTACATCCCCAAAAAGCTACAGTAGGTCTGTCAAACACAATTTTACTTCTATAAATCCATGTTGACTTTGTCTAATCCTGCTGATATTTTCTAAGTATCCTGTTATCTCATTCTTTCTAATAGACCTTAGAACTTTCCCTGTACACTGTCTGCAGTTTCCCATTTTCTCTTTTTCCTTCTTTGAAACTTTGAAACTGAAACAGCTCAGGCAGTGAACAAAAATACAAGTGCTGATGATTGGAGTTTTATGCCCAGAATCTCAACCAAAGCATGCCAATTCTTTTTTCTACCAGCAGTGAGTTGTAAATGTACTGTATACTTATTCCCAGTGAGGCCGTTGACTATGGTATTGTTTAAATTAGTGATCTATCCAGTTTGCCTGTGGCACCATTAGTCATGGCAAATTAGACAGTATAGAATGATGGCACAGTAGCTTTGCCAGTGCATAACACTTTTGTTCACCTAACTTTGTTCCTGTAGTCTGCTATCACTAATATATTTATGAAATTCCTCCTATTTGTATTCACCCTGGAGCTGTAGCTAAAATCATAGATGATTACACATATGTCATTTATGAAAGCTTGCAATCTGGTAAAATTGCTGCACCCTCTCATACAATTGCCTCCTTTTCCAATGAAGATCGGACAGAAAATATTTCTCAGTCCCAGTTCCAAATATCGCCAGTTGTGGCGGACCTTGATTTTAGCTTAACGATGACATGTCTCCTCTACATCCATGGGTTACAGGTTTGAAGCCTCTCTCTAGTCAGTCAAAGTGAAAGGGAATTGGAGCACTGATTGATGTCCAGTGGGTTCAGCGGTATGGCTGAACCACTGAACCACTGAACCACTGCACCATGCCTTCTTTACATAAATTGTGGCAGCCTATATTCAGCCCCCCACTACATTGAACTAATGTGATAATCTCTATGGAACAAGCAAGCATGATGCAGACTGCTGATCAGCCCTTAAATCTTTTCATTTCATTACAATACTCCCCAGGGAAACGGTGTGCAGGAATGATTGCAGCTATGTTAATGGTGGCTAAGAAAAATCCAGCCATATTAACAATCTGTACTGAAGAAATATCACAACCCAGACAAGATAGTCACTTGTATGGGATAATCTGTATATAAATTGGCATCATGGCAGCACATCTCCAACCTCAAAAAGCATGGGGAGGGAGGGCAGTTTTCTCAATGCATTCAGAAACAGTTGTCATTATTCCCCAAAGACTGCACAGCAGCACATACTTTTGCAAATTTTATGCATTAGTAATAAAGCTTTTGTGGCTTTGGTCCGACGATTCAGCCTTTGGGATGAATTTATTCAACAACAGATTCTCTTGCAGAAGTCCACTGCATGAACTCCCAATGAACAAATCAACAAAGGTCATGAGCTACAAGCATTTTTTTAAGTGAGCCACCAGTATATCTGAGATTCCCCAGCAGCGAACTTACACTACTAATCTGTGATTGGACACTGAGTGAATTTTATGGCCAGAACATTGGTGATAAAGAGTAGGAATGGAAATTTTCCTTTGTTTAATTGCTTAAGGTGGGCTTGTAAGTAAAACCCAGTATCTGGAAGGGATTACAATGGATGGCCAATGCTATAGCAACAAGTGTAGCTTCAGTGATGAAACATGATTCCCAAAAGACTGCACAGCTGTACACACTTTCGTGGACTTTATGCATTAGTTATAAGGCTCTTGTGGAAATCACGAGCCCGGAAATGATTTCCTGCACAAATTTGAGTTGGCAACTTCATGAAGAAACGACTGATCCATCATGAATGAACTGAATGGAAGAACAGAATCAAAGGGCTGAACAGCCTATTCCTGTTCCCATGCTCCTCCATTGGGGCTGCATGTGTCAATCCAGGAAGTAATTTTATTCTTGACTTAAAGATGCCTTTTTAGCTGCTGCTGACACATCTTAATATCAATCTCCTGTTGTGCCTCCTCTTAATATCAAGCTGTTGGCTCATTTTGCTTGTAATGTATGAATGCAACACTCAACAATATTAGTGACTTGTTTGGTAACTTCAGACCTTCCAGATGGAGAAACGTTTGGGAATTAAACTGATAGACAGCACTTTCATAAATAGATAAAGAAAAATCCCTTAATCAATCTGCCAAACCAATCTGAAAATTGTCTAATTCTCCCTCTCTGCCTGTGACTTTCTCATCTATTTTGCTGTCAGAGGAACATATTTACCCGTGTTTTACACTGCAAAAAGTCAGGAAAAGCTCCATTAAAATTAGTACACACAGTTATTTATTTAATTGTGTATATAGCTGTCACATTAATCATATTTCTCTTTCTGTCTTTTCTGTGGTAAAGGCCAGTTGATAGCTGCTGGGCGGTAATGTTACAGATTTGATCTCATGGTGATTGACACATCACAACCTTTCACCAGTAACCTCTTTAATATCTTTACACCCAATCAGAATTTCAATTGAACCTTTTCTACAGAAGCTTCTGCAATAAAAATACTTTTGGAAAAATAAAGCACAGGGAGTGTTGCAATTTGGATTTTAGTTTTTAATCATTCTGTTTGATGAAGTCACTTTACAAAGATGAAGGGGTTGAGATTTACTTTTGTGCAAAATGAGGGGTTTCAAGTCAGCCACCCAAAATACACTGGCCATGGAAGGAAATTTAGGCAGGGTGCATGAGATCCTGCATTGCTCTTGTTCCGATGCTGTCATGGTTGAGTATCACATCAAAGCTCCTATCTGCTTAATTCAGACTGTGTCCACCAGACACCATGAATTAATATGCCTAACTCTAATAGTTAACCTCGATTGGTGTGTGTTGCTCAGCAGAGGAAGCCTAGGCTATGTCTTCCCAGCAGATCAGAAGCCAGGAAGAAGTATGATCCATGCTAACATAAAACAAGCTAATGCTATTTGGTCAGATTTATTTATTGGCTAAAACAGACAAGAATACCTGAAAGATCTTCAAATTGCATGCTCCAAAGTACAGTTTCTCCTCTTGGATAACTTGATGAGAACAGTTGTAGAGTCACATCCATAAGCAGATTTGGTATCTTGCATTGCTGCTGCTCAATATATAAATATACAGTAGCCTAATTAAATGGTACAACTATTGTAACTATCTCCTTATATTCTGAAGTGGATATCCAAGTATTTTCTACATGTGCTCTCTTAGTCTCAATAGAACAGTAAATCATTAGGAGAATTGTGGCCAAATGCAAATCATGCTCTATATCATAGCAAGTGAATGTAAACAGTGACAGTTACAATCAGGATCATCTTGTTCAATCAATATAACCTAAATTCCCACTGCAATACAAAATAATGAAAATGACACATTTGTGTGCCTCACTGGATCAACATGACCCAGTCGCTCACCAAATGTGCCACTGTCAAATTCCTTACAAATTGTAGAAACCCTTTAATGGATTTAAATAATTACAAAATATAATTACTAAAAAAACAAATTTACCAAGGAACACTGTGCACTAAAATGGTCTTTTTTTGTTCTAATTGTGTTCTTTCTTGTCAAAATTGAGTATAATTTATGTTTAATTTATATTTATCTTGTAAATGTTGCTTGTATGATGCTATGTACCTGATGCTGCTGCTTCATTGCACCTGTGCATACATGTAGTTGTACATATGATAATAAACTCGACTTTGACTTTGAACACAGTTCAGCAATAGATATTAATTAAAATATTAAGTGAAATATAAAAAAAAATATCTGTACTTTTAAGCCAAGGTTGGTGAAGACACATTGTGCATAGTGCCTTCTCTGGCTTGTAGCTGAGGGGGCCAGATGCAAAGTGCATAGGATACTTCAGTTTGGGATGTTTGAGTTTTGTCCTGCGTACATATTGCTGAGTCCAGCAAAAGATATTGTACTCATGTGTGAGGTCATCCTTTAGGGAACCAGACTGATATCTAAATGGTGAAATGCTGGAAATACTGGAGACTTGAAACTCTGCAAATGGATTGATAAAATGGCATAAAAACAACTAATGGAATACTAGCCGATATCTCTCAGGCACTGCAGTACAATGGGTTAGAACTTCTTCTAGCCTCGGCCTTGGAAGAACAAAATTAGTTCAAGTTTGCAACTAAAACAAACCATTTCTATTCTCCAACTAATTTTTAAATAATATTATGTACTTTCTTGGACTGTAGGTTAGGTTTATCTAAAATTTTCCATGCAAACCTAAAGTGATTCCCTCAAAGTGATCAATTCTTCCTTTGGGACTTTTAACCACAATCATTAATTTAAACAGAATACTCCTTCTTACATTCCAGAAAAGCATTACAGGGATTTTTGGATTTTTATAGTAATCCACTACTCAAACTTAGTAAAAGAGAACTGTCAGTCATATGCAAACTCAACTACTCACACTGTATTGTTTATCTTTAATTTATTCTTCTCAGAATTTTGTAACAAAAATACTTGCAGTTTTGTATTAACATTGCTTTGGTTTAAAATAACGATCTGACTGGCAGTAAAAAGAACTCCTCAGATATTACGACCATATTTAAGGACGGAAATAAAGCCAAAAAAAAACTTCTATTTTTAAAAGTGGCAATGAGACTTTAGATTGCTCTTGGAAGTATTCCTTCCAGATAAGATGTTGGATCAGAGTAAAGTGAGATCCTGTTCATTTTTAGCTAGAGTTGCAAATTAGCAATCCAATCCGTGCTTTACATTATGGGATCCTGTTCTTGTTACAGCAATTTCATTTCAAGTTAATAGACAAATGAAGCATAACAAATATTATTCCCCATAGATTGTATAGTGGTTTAAGTGGTGATCCAGAGACAGCCAAGCTGAGAACAAGTTATTATCAAATAATATCAATTTTCTCAAGGCTTAATGTTGTAAAAATGTTAAATCTGTCATTCCTTACAATTCTTAGTCAGGCTTTTCCAGTATCTAAATGGGGTCCCTCTGAGAGCTACATTCAGCCTCAAATCTGAACATTTCCAGGTGTGAGGAGACAAAATAAAACTCTTGATTTTTTTATGAGGTTGAAAACACCTTGTGAAATTTGCCTCCTGACAGCTAACCTATTCTCTGATTATGTAATCGCACCCCATCTATCTCAACCAGCTCAAACCTTTGATTATTTTTAAGACCTAAATGTTCTTAAGGTTTCTGGTTCTGTAGAACAACAAACAAATTTTGCTAAACTTACTGTGGTATGGTCACAACGTTATGCATCTCAGTTTATTTGCAAAGGGTCAGGCCAGTTACTTATGCTAAGAATTCAGTGCAAATCTGAGGGATTCAGGACCTTCAGCACTGCGGTTTGAGACATTAACCCAAGTCCTTGTTTTCTGCTTCAGACACATGTAGAGATCATACGGCTCCATCTGAAGAAGTGTGTATTCCTCGACTGACATCATTAAAAAAAGATTATTTACCTCATTGCTATTTGCAGAATATGTCATGTGAAAGTTGGTTCCTATATTTGTCTACACTGCAAGAATTCAGGAGTATATAAAATAGTTTATTTAGATGCAAACCCTCTCAGCTAGCATTAGAAATTGAATTGGATTCCCTCGTTAACAATGAATATTAGCACTATAAACCATTTTAAGCTCTAAGGTGTTAACATTCTGAAAATTAATGTTTTATAAAACATTGCAATTTTCAAGAAGTAATCTCATTGCATATTTTGGCTACCCTTTTGTACACCTTGCAATGTTTGTAGAAATTAATTTGGCAGAGAGGCCAGAATTCTCATCACAAGCAAGATCTTCTACTGGATACTCACTATGATCCAAAAGAACTTGTGTCAAAATCTTGCACATGGCATCCTGAAAAATTTTCAGTGTGGCCTGAAATAAGTGATGAACAATACTTCACATTGTTGCTTGGCATTTATTTAAGGATGAGGGAGTGCTGAGCTGTGTAACAAAAACTGCAATGTTATGCATCAAATGACCCTTGGTTCAACTCAGCACTGGCTGATTATCAAATCCATTCATTCCACTGTGCAGCACAGCGATTTGGAAATGGTTCCTTTAAATGCTTATTATTTGCCTTAATCCTCTCTGAATAAAATAAGTCATCTGTGGAACTGCCTGCATATTAACATTCAGGAAGTGAACAACTCCAGTTCTTGTATAATATCGAAATCCAACATAGCACTGGATTGAAAGAACTCATGGCTCATGGGAAAAGGGTGATAGAATTGTGTTGTTGGGAAAATAGAGAAACTATTGGGAGTTCAACAAAATGTGAGACAGAAAATGGCTCCCAGGGAAAAGGTGTGCGGTTGTTGATTAAGATGCAGACCCTTGAACAATTGCAAAACAAAAGTGAGCTTCCATTGCTGAATTGGTTTGTGCATTTCCCAGAAATGGCAAGAACTCGGGATAATCCTTAATTCATCACCGTCAAATAATGAAGCATGCATTGGAGGTATGAAATGAAAGACATCTGCCCAAATTTTAAAGAATATTTCCCTTGAACATCTTAATAAAAAAGCAAGATATGGTCAGAAATTTTATTTTGTTTTGCTTAGTGATTAGAATTGGATCATGTGATTTTAACAAGCTCAATTCCCACTGTTTGAGACCATGGGAATTTCTGTACATTTTTGACTCTATATCATATTTGAAACATTTTTAAGACCTTAAAGAAAGGGCCAGAGGGTGGAATTAACAAGATGCTCACTATGGACCAAATGGGATCCTTCTATGCTGAAACCATCCTTTGATTCTGTAATATTGCCACGTTCTAGATTCTCAACTTAATGGTCCTTGGAGTAAAAAATCCATGTTCCTATGACCCACTTTATAGTGGACTTTGACAGATGAAGGGCAATCAAACCGAGATAAATCCTTCTTCACAAAATGACTGGATACAAAATATTTCTAGTCTACCCTCCTGTAAAAGAAAAAGTTGGTGAAAACCCTTCTACCTCTATCATTACTGATAATTTTCAGCATTCCTACATTGAATTGCATTGCTGCTGCACCAAGTAAACTGCTCTATGAGACCATCCAATGTAAGAATATAGTATGAATAAAATTATTGAATTTTAATTGTACTAAGCATGATGTTTCAAATGTGCAGATACTTTGACTTAGGCACCAGCTGAATATGAGATGATACTCAGTTTGCTCTTATTTGGGCTCCCTGGATTCTGCACCAGGCATCAAATTCAAGGAAAATGCAGGGAACAGCATCGATTATTGTACATGGAATTTTTTTTGTCACCTCTCCAAAGACTTTGACTCTGTCAACTGAGAAATTGAGACAGATTATGGAGAATGTTTTTCAAATCTGGTGGCCTTCAGAATTTGTTCACATCCTTAGTGTGTGCTTCATGATGACAAACAAGCTGTGATACCCTCAGATCAACCACAGGCCTAAACCCAGCGCATGCTGGGTCAAGCGAGGTTATGCTAGCCAATCACTCTCATCTTAATCTTCCTTACTGCAATACTTGTCCTCACCTCCAACAATTTGGAGTGTTGATCTTTGGGATAGTTGAAAAAATGTTCAAATATCATTGCTTTTACTTCTGATCCATCCTTGGTCAAGTTACAGCCTGAAGGAAATAACCTGTCCACATCCACCTTAAAAGACTGAGCTCCAATCCATTGTTGATTCCTTTACGAAAACATGCAACGGGATGGGTCTAACACTGGACATCTGGAAGGCAAAGGTCCTTTATCAACTTGACCTTGTCATTAAAAAAATCATCAATTAGACTGAGAAATATGACAAGGCCCTGGTTAAGGTGGATCATTTCCCCAACCTCAGCAGCCAGCTCTTACGTGAGGGCAGACATCAATGACTAACCTGACCACTGTCTTCAGCGCACAGGCACAGTCTTCAGCTGTCTGAGGAAAGGAATGTTTGAAGTCCAAGACCTCAGATCTGACACCAAGCTCGTGGTTTACTGGGCAGCATCCATTCTCATTCTCCTTGTATGCATTACCAACCTGAACAACTCATGGCAGGCATCTCAAAGTACTGAGGAGTACCACTACAGCTATGTCCGCAAAATCCTCTGTATCCACTGACAGGATAGGCAAACCAATATCTGCACCCGCTCTCAGGTTAACACACCCGACATGGAGGCCCAGATCACACTCAACCAACCATCATGGGCAGGCCACATCATTTGCATACCTGATATCAGACACCCAAAACCAGCACTCTACCCTGAACTCCAGGTCAACAAGTGACTCCCAGAAGGAGAAGGAAAATGTTTCAAGGACATCCTTCAACCTCCTAGAGAAAAGTACAGCATCCTCACAGACCCCCAGGATCCCTGAGCCAAAATCACTCAAACTAGCAGCAAGGCATCGAATACCAAATCTGTCTGATGGGAGAACATGGACGTCATGCACAAACAGTAGAAGGAAAGCACAACATTCCACTACCCTATCAATCACCAGCTATCCCACCCAGGGCAGAATCTGCAGATATCACACTAGACTCATTAGTTACCTCAGAATCCACATGCCCCATGGGACTGCCTCAGAAGAGATGAAGGCCCTGTTTCTGAAAAAAACATCCTTTCACAGTAAAGACCTTGGCTAGTTTGTAGTCAGGACAGATGAGGGTGAAGCTCATTACCTTTTGTGAGTAGTCACAGATTCCAAATGAATTCTGTCTGGGGGAAATCTTTCTCATAGCACTGTCTTCCATTTGACACTAATTGGCAGTAAGAACATAGGAGGGGTTCATGGTTTGGAACGATTTTAGCAGCCATGGTTCAAAGGCTGAGAAATGGTGTTCATCCATGCCTTAGTAAAATGGCACTCTATACAAAGTTATCATTGATTCTTCGACCTCAATAACTCATTAAATGTGAACACTGTGCAAAATGAACCTCCAACACTGAGAACTTGAGTCATATTTAGAAGTTCAGGTCAGATCTATTTTAATATGTAAGAAGTAAAAGATATTATTTAGAAAGTGCATTTGAGTTGTAAAAGACATTTTTAATTAAATTTGCCATGGTAATGAGATGGTCTTCATGCTGTTGTGGTTACTGGTCCTACCAGTTAATTAACTGATAATAAAGGACATGCAAGACATACCAATTAAAGCTTTAAAACACTTGAATATTCTGTTTGGGCTTGCACTGGGTGCAATGCTGGTGGATCTTTCACACAGTCTGTGGGGAGTGACTGTAAAGAATCTGATGAATTAAAATGGGCATCATTTCTGACAAAGATGGATTGAAAATTTAGACCATATCCCAAGAACAAATGGCTGATTTGTGTGTCTTACATCTCTGACGAAGTTAATAAGATCTTCATTTACGGGCCATTACTGAGACATTTAGGTGTACAGATATAGAGGATCAAGAAAGAACAGATGTTTCATTGAAAAAAATGGCACTGTTATTTTTTGAAGCCCAAAATTAAAGTTATTCAGAAACCATCCACATGAAGAGAATGTATTTGATGCCTGCTAGAGCTTATTAGTGCTGTGTTTGAATATTTGCAAAAAAATTACATATGCTATCTGGCTCATTGGAATGCTACCATATTGTTCGAAAATTTCTGTTAAGGAAATGGCTTTCAGCTCTGTAACAGTGTGCAAGTTTAGGATTCCCTCAGAAATGTACGTGAGCGTGGAAATCCCAAGTTTCTGCATAGTTGATTTCACTGTCATGACCAGACTCTGAAGCTGGACTCCGAGTAGTGGGGGGTGAACTTTTGCAGCTTCCCAATATTTATATTGGTGGCCAATAGATTTCTGCCACCAATGTACAGTAAGTTCTCCTCCATTGTTACTTTCTTTTCTAAAGGGAGAGATTATTCCCTAAAGTTCATCCCCAGTCAATAGTGTCAATCTTGCTCTTGCAGTTATGAAATTTTGGAAACCGTATCACTTTTTTCTGCTGCCACATAGCACGTTTAGTGCTGCAAACTGAAAATAAACTGGATGAATTACATGAAAAGGAAGTATGTTATCTAAGTGAGCTCTAAGATGTGGAAAGGTCTGGTGTATGATTTGTAGAGGGCTAATATGCAGGTATAGGATGTAATTAGGAAAAGTAACAGAATGTTATTTATTGTTGGGGAAATTGAACACAAAAAAGCAGAGGTTATACTTCAATTATATATGGCATTAGTGAGGCCATAATTACCTGAAATATAGTGTTGGTTTTCTTATTTAAGGAAGGATGTAAATGTGTTGGGAGCAGTTATGTCTTCACCAGGTCATGCTAATAATAAGCTTCAGGTGAAATTCCATCCATCACAAAATTGGATCGGGCACTTCTGTGCACAATCCATGCCAACAAATTTGACACTTTCCCAGCATCAGACGCACGCATGAAGACACCAGTATTTGTGTGCAATGCCAGCTTCCACCTTTACCGACATAAATTGGAGCTTAAAGTTTCAGCCCACAACAGTTGTGAAACAGTCTCAGTACAAAACCCAAGTTTATGCATTTCCAAAGTAAAAACAGAAAATGCTGGAAATACTCAGCAGGTCAGGCTGCATTTGTGGAAGAGAAAGAGCCTTAATGTTGCGGGTCAAAGGATCCTGATGAAGGTTCTTCAATCTGAAAAATTAATTCTGTTTTAATTCCCACAAATGCAGCAGGACCTGCTGAGTATTTCCAGCAGTTTCTGTTTTTATTCTAGGTTTCCAACTTCTGCAGTGTTTTGATTTTCATTGTGCACTTCTCACTATTTAAAAGGACACTCTGCTAATATCTCACACCCTACCAGCATGGCATGGGAACCTTGGTGCAAGAGGCAATGGCATACCTGTGGGTGAAAAGCCTCTCCCAAAAAGTCTTCACACACACCACATCTGATGTAGGCATCTGTGAAGAACAATGTATTTGTAGTCTGAGCTTTTCCAATTCTCTTTCTACTGAGACATGTGCAATGTTGTTGGGTGACCTAAGGCCATATTCTCCTGTCTGGGCTGATCTTTCTGTGGACCTTAAGGTCACATTAACTCTCAATTTCCTCATCAAAGGATCTTACCAAGTAGCTGTGTGTTTAGCATTTCTCCCAATTAGCTGTTCAGTGCTCCGTCAGAGAGATCAACCTGGCATTGTACTCACATAGAAGTGATTTTTCCAGTCTGGTTTTTAGTGTGGGTTTCTACTAGTGCTTCAGTTTCCTTCCACATCCCAAAGATAAGAGATAGGAACAGAGAAGGCTATCCGGCCTCTTGAACTTGCTCTGCCATCCATCAGGATCATGGCTGATCTTTTACACCAGAGACATTTCCCAGCCGTATCCTCATAATCCTTGATTCCCTTAATGTGTAGAAATCTATTGATTTGTACTTTGATTGAACGAAACGACTGAATCCCCACAGATGTGCTGGAAGGTTAATTAGTTCCTGTAAATTATCCCTTACTAACTAAAGAATCAAAGGATAGTTGATGTGCAAGTGAGAGAATATGAGTTGCAGGGGAATATGTAGCTGAATGAGACTGCTGGGAGCTGGCATGGTCACTATGGGCTGAATGGCCTCCTCCTGCATTGTAATAAGTCTGTCGGTAAAAGAATGCTGTTTGCCTTTCCAGGTCTTCATGCACTTTGAATTCAGTGCTTCGCCCTGGTGCCTCTCCCTGCCATGTGATTAGGAGAATTTCCCACGGTAGTGTAGCAGTTAGCGTAACGTTTTACAGCACCAACGACCCGGGTTCAATTCTGGCCACTGTCTGTAAGGAGTTTGTATGTTCTCCCCGTGTCTGCATGGGTTTCGTCCGGGTGCTCTGGTCTCCTCCCACATTCCAAAAGACATACAGGTTAGGAAGTTGTGGGCATGCTATGGTGCCGGAAACGTGGCGACGCTTGTGGGCTGCCCCCAGAACACTCTATGCAAAATGATGCATTTCACTGTGTGTTTCGAGGTACATGTGACTAATAAAGATATCTAATCTTTAAGCAGCAAGTTGCAATGATGTGGAATGCACTGGCTGATGGAACAGTGGAACAGATTCAGTAACAGCTTTCAATAGGCATCTGAGTAAATATTTGCAGAGGTATGGGGAAAATCAAGGGAAGTAAAGCTAACTGGAAAAGCTTTCCATGGCCAACACACATACAATGGGCAGAATGGCCTCTGAATGTGCTGGTAGAATTTAATTCTATGGACACACACAAGTAAGTGCTTTTAGATTTAGATTGCTCTCCTTTTGCATTATCCAGTTGATCAGTGCAGTTAAGTCTTCCAATTGGTAAACAAGCACGATAAAATGCATCGCTTGGAACTGATGGATGTGAATCTTTGGCATTGCTTATGAATGGAATATTAACTCTGATGATTGACTGTTTGTGTGACTGCCTTCATAGCAATTTTTTCTTATAAAAACATACATTTTCCATGTGGCTTGTTTTGTGATGCCTTGTATAAATAACCTACATGTCAATCTTAATATGATTTATATTTTGGAACATCAAGCAGCCAGTAATTTCAGTGTGTTTGCATTGATTTTGTGGCAATGGATTGCTGCAATGGAACCTCCATAATACTCAGCAAAAACAAATGAGATTGCAAGCTGAGTGCCAACAGCTGAATGGAAAAATGGCCAGCGTGAAATAATTATGAAAATCACAGCTTCAAAAGCCCTCTAAAAGTTTAGGAGGCTCAACTAAACTTTACAAAAGGATCATAATTTTCCTCATGATTGAAAATAAGCAGCCAGATTACAGAGATCAATCTCTGAACTGGGGCTCTCAGTGTGGAAAGTAACACTCTCAGCTGGTACAGTGGACTTGGGTGAGCACCTTAATTCCTGATGTGTTTCCGACACCAGCATTGCTACTTTGTTTGAGTTAATCTTGGCCTAGGCTTTATGCTTGAGTTACCAATGCCAACGCACTCTTCTTGTGTTGCTTCTGACAGAGGATGCACGATGGCTCCAGCCTTATTTGAGTGGGCAGATAGCAAAGCTGTTCAAATCGTGGAATCATGCTATTGGTGCTACCCATCATCCGCATCAGAGCAATGTGATTGCCTTTTCATCCCTGCTGTTCACCATTGCTATAGGTAACTTGAGAAGGAATTTAAAAAATATATAAAGGGCAGGCACGGTCATGTGGCGGCTAGTGTAAAGTTATTATAGCACCAGCGACCTGGGTTCAATTCCAGCCACTGCCTGAAAGGAGTTTGTACGTTCTCCCCATGTCTGCGTGGGTTTCCTCTGGGTGCTCCGGTTTCCTCCCACATTCCAAAGGCATACGGGTTAGGAAGTTATGGGCATGCTATGTTGGCGCCGGAAGCGTGGCGACACTTGCGGGCTACCCCCAGAACACTCTATACAAAAGATGCATTTCACTGTGTGTTTCGATGTACATGTGACTAATAAAGATATCTTATCTAATTGTACAGGATTTTGGTGACATTTAGAAAGAATTATCAACAAATCCAACTTTACAAAGTAGTATTAACGGTCTGGCTTTACTTGAAGCCTACCATTTGACTGTCTCTGCCTCCCCCTAGTAGATTCCTAGCTGAGATAATGAATGGCTGCCTGAACAGAAAACACAGTAACATTAAAAAATTACTGTGGTCGGGGTTCTTTCTCACTCTGAACTCATCCTGCCCAATTGAAAGCACCCAAGGTAATTTCTGGTCCCTGTTTACTTGCAACTTGCTGACAATCAAACCTGCATCATGTTTTTCACCTTTCTCAAATTAGTCATACAGCCCTGCACCACACACATCCCCAGTGTTTGCTCTGCTCATATGATAGCTCGCCATATCTTGAAGCCAGGTGAAATGCCCCGCTCCTCCTCAATTCTACAGTCTGTGCAATGTCTCTTCAGCAGGGGTTTGCATTGTGTCCAACCTCTGTTCAGCAGCAGTCAGGACTCCGTGCAGCAGTATTTGCATTCTGTACAACTTCTGTACAGAAGAAATCTGTTGTCTGTACAATCTCTACATTCCTTTTCAGACTTGCTCTGTCCTTCTTCCTTTCTCACCTATCTCTGTATCATCAGCAACTTTGACTACAATTCATTTGGTCCATATCTCTAAGTCATTACTACAGACAGTAAATAGCTGAGGTCCCTGCACAGATTCCTGTGGGACCCCATCTGTTACTGCTTGCCATCCTGAAAATGGCCCATTTATCCTGACTGTGTATCTTGAAGTTAGCCAGTCCTGTAACTATGCTAATATATTACCCCAATGCTCTTACCTTGTGCAGCAGCCTCTTATGTGACACCTTAACAAATGCCTTTTTGAAATCCAGATACACAACACTTACAGGGTCTTTTTTATCTATTCTGCTCATTACACCTCAAAGAATCAAATAAATTTATCAGACTTAATTTCCTTCCATAAAACTATGTTGACTCTGCTTGATTGTATTATGATTTCTGAAGTATTCTGCATGCGTTTAACTTGGAAGGTATGTTCTTAGGAGCTACATCTTCCATACTCATGAAATTTGTAAAACAGCTGCCTCTGCAATTCAAAACCAATAGACTCTGTCATCATCTGTCAATGTATAGCCTTTGAAGCTGAATTAGCTCAGTGTGATTATGTGAAGGAAGTGATGGTCAGTTGTTAGTTTCTGGTCTAACACTGAGTTCTCCGGTTTACCTCAGTACATGAGAGGAGGAAGATCAAGAAATTGTATATAACAGTGATAATTTGTACTTCTTACAAGCTTATATTATCTGCCTTTCATTTCACCCCATTTTGGTTAATTCCTCTTCTTGGGAAGTACTGCTTGATCCTTCAGAGTTAAGCTTTGCCGTAGTTATTCACTGTACAGACTTTGCCAGCTGCATCATTCCCTTCCACCCATCAAGCCCAGCAGTGTATCAGTCACCTTCAAGTATTTGGTCATCGCAATCTATTAAACTCCCAGTTCTTTCTCTAACTGTTCAGCATGTTCTGACCATTTTTCAATAAGAGGCTTTGAAAACGGGAGTTTCTTTCATTTTTTTTTAAAGCAAATTTAAGAAAAAAGCATATTTGCTTTAAAAAGTAAAAGAAACTCATATATTTTCACAATTTAAAACAATTGTAAAAAGTAAGCATTAAGGAAATTGATGATTAATAAATGAAATGAAAATTATTTTCTACATGGACAAAATAATTAATTATTACCATTGAAAAAATATTAAAAACTCACCTCACATTATATTAGCAAACCATTTGATCTCTGTCCCCGAAGAGAGGAATTTTAAAAAGGGAAAGATACAGGCTCCAGAAACAGCCGACTCAGAGAGAACTTTTTCTCCGGGCAATTGGCCAGAACATGGTTGTTATTCGAGGTGACTCTCTATTGTTTGCATCATCTTTCTGTGGATTCCCATGGTTCTTCTGCCAAAGTTACTGTGGGCCAGAAGGATAACCCCCCCAAGGAGGATTGCCCTCATTTGGTTTAAGTAAGGCAACTCACTGATGTGGAACATTATTGGATGCTGACTGTTTTAGAGAACTCTGTGGAAATGAGTTGTATTGAATGAAACAAATGATCATGAACTGTTTGTCTGGATATTCCTCAGTTGCATAGAGTTTAATGACTCTTGCCAACAACTAGTTTACCATACGTTTGCCTAATCCTCCTGTGAAGTGGTTGAAGAAGTATACATTTAAAAGCTTCAGACAGCTAGGTCAGGACACAAAGGAAGATTATAAATAAATGTTGGGCCATATGAGGCAAATCCCATAAAAGAGTAAGATGTTTCAGTCATTGCAATGGAGGGATTAATGCCAGTGAGGCTGAGGGTGTATTTATGAGACTGAAATTTGCAACAGCCTCCAATCCTATCCTCAGTCATTAATCTGCCTTGCCACTACATTAATTGCTTTTGCTTTTCTGCTACTTTGTGAGAAAAGCATTTCTTCTGATGAGCAGTTTGTTAAAATTGACCATTTTTTGGTTCTGTGTTCTCAATCCAAGAAAAATTACAAGCTTGCATCTAAATCATCTACATCTCTCAACGTCTTAAAGCCTTTGATCAGGTAACCGTGCCAAACTTCTGTAGTCCAAGAAAAACAAATTTGCCTCTACAAATTCCTCTTCATAATATAAAGCTTTAAAATCTATGAATCATGCTTATTATTATTCCCCAAACCATATTAAACACATTAAAGTGCTTCTGAAGGTAACATGGCATTATGCATAATAGGAAGCATTATTACTGAAGAGCATCAAGCAGGGCCAATGGGTAACAGGAAAAAGCAGAGCTGTAGCAGTGAAGTTAGATGTGGACTGGCTGAGTAAGGGTTCTTACAGTAGCTGAGAACATCAAGTGTGGCCAGTGATTGATGGAATAACTTATTTTATTGATCTTTACTCAAACGTCCTTGAAATGTCTCCTGACATTTTGTTAATAACTGCTTAGATGATGAAACATTTCAGTAAGTAATCAATGATCATATCGAGGTCCATTTCTACCTTTGCTAATGGACATTCATCACATATCAGGAGGATTCATTGGATTGCTTGTCAGGGTTCATAGGTACCGGCATGTGGGGCAAGAAGTTAGCATCATACGTGTCTATTTTTTGGATGCTAATGTTGCCTTTAGAGTACTAAAATAGCGACTATAACTTGCGAGGAGGTTTATGGAGTGATTCATTTGAAATGCCACTGAGCTGGGGGTGCTAGTACACACAAAGTGAACCTCTACAGAGGACATGAGCAATGCTTTGATGCTAGTGCCAGCTTTCTGAGTTCAAAACTCTAGTCAGCACCCATTCTTTTAAACTCACATGGTGGAACAGGCAGCCAACAGTCAGAGGGACCCTGCAAGCACTACATAAAGGGGTCATAATCTAATTGCCAGTTAGTTGATGTTTTCTGGTAGTTTATATTTTATTTGTTCATGGTATGTGGACAGTTATTGGAACTGAGACCATTAAGAGTCAATCGCATTGGTGGATCTGGAGTTACATATAGGCAAGAGTGGCTAAGGATGGTAGATTTCCTTTCCTAAAGGATAATAGTGAATCAGGTTCTACAGATTCTACAGGTCTTTGGTGCTTTCTATAATTGCAAAGTCCACAGAGAGTGGGGAAGCTTGTGCTGAAAGACCTTTTGCTGACTTCAAGCTATTGCTGAAAACAGTTACTCTCAGGTGAACAACATTAATATGTTTGGAATTGAAAATGAGAGGATGAAAGAGCAGGAGGCATGAAGCCAAGCAAACTGCTGGAAGAAAGAGGAGGAGAGGAAGGGCTTTCAGAAGGAGGACATATCGATCCAGAGTGCTGAGAGACCAACTGTGCAAATCAATCTCAGCACGAGTATCAGGTAGGAATCCTAATTTATAGAGATTGTTGATAGGTCAGTGCTAAGGGTATGGTCCATTGAGTATTTGGTGAGATTTGGCATTTGTTAGTACATTCACTATTTTGAGCACATGTATGAGGTAGGAGATTCACACAGCACTAACTCCAGGTCCTCCGGGCTGACTTCTGGCATTGCCAAAAACAATTCACTCATCCCAATGTATTTGGAAGAACCTCTGGAAACAAGCCACCTCTCCAGCTCCTGCACCAAAACCTCCTGCGCAAAGTCAGAAATCCTCGGAAATTGCATTCTCCTCAATGGTGCCATTTTTGAATGTCATGTCCATCAGCTTCAGCTTCTGGCAGCACCCAGTCTAGCTGGGAGCACCTGCCGTTTAAGATGTGAAGGCTAGTCTTACTTAGGGAAAGTTAGCTTTACGTAAAGCTTCCAACATCAGCTGCTGCTGAGCTGATAAACTAATAAACAGTACTGTGAACAGTGGCTGGCACTGAAATCATTATAGTTAATAGGCAAACATGAGGTAGGCATCTTGTCTCCATTGTAGTCCTCAGCATGGATCAACTGTTCATTGCCATCCCTATGCCCTTTCTTGAGGGCCTGTACAATCAAGCCCTTGTGGTGCATACCAGTCCCATAGAAGCCTTCTACATTTGATGGATATTGCCTGCACTTCATAAGTACGTAAATTGTGGGTGCAGGTGACCAGATGATGGCCAATCAGTCTCCCTGTCCTGATCTGCCATTCAAGAAGATCATGGCTGATCTAATCTTGCCCTCAGCAACACCTTCCTGCTTTCTCCTCACACCCTTTGACTCCTTCTAAGCTGTCAATCTCTGCTTTGAAAATATTTAATTACTCTGCCTGCACAGCTTTCTAGGGTATAGAATTCCAAATCTTAATGAACTCTAAGAGAAGAAATTTCTCATCTCTGTCCTAAATAGGCAAACCTTTATTCTGAAACAATGTCCTCCAACCCTAGATATCCTCATTTGGTGAATCATCCCCTCAGCATCCATCATGTCGATCTCTCTCAGAATCTTATGTGTTTCAATGACATCACCATTCATTCTCCTAAACTCCGATAAGTAAACCCAAGCTGCTCAACCTCTCTTCATACATCGACCCCTTCATCCCCGGAATCAACCTGCTAAACTTCTCTGCATTGCCTCCGATCTAAGTCTAACTTCCTTTAAAAATGGAGAGCAAAACAGAATACTTCAGGTGCAGTCTCACCACTGTCCTGTAAAGTTGCCTTAAAGCTTTTTGAATTTCAAATGTATCTCATTTTAAATTTTTTTTTGCCCCAGTTTCCATTTTTAACCTTTTGATGTTTTGCTTGATGTATGTCAGTGTGGCCTCCAGTAATGAAGAATCTCCATGGGCTTGAATTTTGCTCAGTCCCATATTCAACAGGCTTGTTTCAAAAATTGGTGTCTCATTTTACATGAGAATGCTGATTGTTGTTTTATCATCATATTCACTGCATATTATTAATACTAAATACACTTTCTGATTCTTTTTTCCTCCCATTTCCCTTAAATTTGTCACATGGAAGGAAAGATTAATGACATCAGCAAATCTTATCATGCCACAGTAAAGGAAAATCAAAAACAAGAACTACAGGTGACGGAAATCTGAAATAAAAACAGAAAATACTCAAATACTCAGTATGTCAGGTAGCAGCGGTGGAAGAGAGACAAAGTTAATGTTTCAGATTGAATGATCTGCTGTTGCTGCCTGACCTGTTGGATATTTCCAACATTTTGTGTTTTTCCCTATATACCACTTTAAATTATCCAGGGTAGTGTGGAAAACAGAGAACACACAACATCTCCCCATGGAATTCTGTGAGTTGGACCATTTTCTGAAGATCAAATCTTCTTTATCTTATGGAATTGCCTGTTTAGTAAACCAGATGCAGGTCCTCCCCAGGTAACGGTAAGGTTCCATTCCTGTGAACTGTTTGTAACCCTGACAATTCACAAGTTGGAAATGTGGTCACAAACCGAGTTCCCGGGCAGCAGAAGATACCTGCAGCCGCTGGTGACTCTATCCTACTGGTCTCCCGAATGCTCGTTTGTATGTACTAGCTGCAAATTAAGTCGAGCATTCATAACCTGGGGAGGAATTTTCCACTCAAAATTTCAATCATGGAATCTCATCCAAATTCTGAAAATCCGAGTAAGTTATATCCCTTGGATAGTCCTGAGTTACTAGTGTTGCTATTTTCTCAAAAGTCAATAAAGCATGTTAAATTGTTTCTGACTCCACCTTCAGTGCGCGGCATAGTCTTTGCACTCTGGAAGACTATTGACAGTATTCAGTACGGTATCTGGTAGATGGAGCTGCTATTAAAAACATAATTTGCAATGAAGAAATTATAGCAGTTCTTAGATATGAATGTTTTGAGAAGTGGAAAGTTCAAGATTAATTCTTCATTTCATGATTATGTGTTCTATTACGAATACCTTGTTTTGATGTTCCAGTCAATATTACAATTGCAAGGGAGGATTTTTTGTTACATTTAGTCCCATGAAACCATTTGTTAAACTATAGATTGTGTCCTGTGATAATATAAACACACAAAATAAAGACAGTGGAAGAACCTACCAGCGTTATTACCCTGGATTCCACTTGCATGTCACCTGCTCAGTATTTCCAGCTTCCTCAGTTTTCATGTCAGATCACTACATTGGCTCAGTCTGAAGGTAACAGGACCATGTATGGAAGGTTCAGTAGTAGATGGGCAGAGACAGGGGTTGGAATGGGTATCACTAGAGAATCAAAATCAGCAGTCATGTTGATGGAGAGAATAGGGCATTGGAAGGTGAACTCGGGGTCAAATAGAGCACTGATATTATGAATCAGCCTGGGACAGTGAGCAGGGATGTGGGAGGAATTGATGGCTGAAAAATGGAATTTTATGTTTGTGGCCAAACATAATGTCCTTGAATCTTGATGGAGACGTCAGGCAATGGCCTGTGTAACTATTGACAATGTCTGCGTGATTGTCTGCTAGTTTGGAATTTCCATACGAGAACCTAGGAATTATTGTCACGCCATCATGGTAGTTTTCCAAATTGTGTTTCCATGGTGGACTCCACATGGACTGCAAAGGTCTAAGGTAAAAGCTTTAGAAGGTTTCTGAATGGCAGAAACATACAAAGCTACTTGCAGTTTTGACAACCAGTTAAGGTAAGAGGTATGGCTCATCTGGCTTTCTAAGGTTTATACAGCTGACTCGTGAACATGGTCTACTGTTCACCCTTCTCACCTCCACCACCAGGGCTCTACGTCGTTGAGGTTCCTGTTGCTGTACAACCACTCTCCGTGAGCGATCAGGCTGCACTTTCACTTCAGGTGTTCAAGCCTGAGGTAAGCTTGAATGTCAGTGACAACCTGGGTGCCCTCCTGATAAGCAGCTTGTTTAGAACTTGCATTCCTTATGTGAATGAACACTTGTTCTGGCTAATCTTTCACACAGAGTAGTCCCTTCATGAATATAAAACATACAGTCAAATCTCACCACAGAGGTTATTTTACGGTGTGTTCAGACCCAGCTCTCAATTCTGATCATGATAAATAAGGGCCTTTAAACCTGACAGCATTTTAATGGCTCACCTTTGAATCTATTCCAGAGCCCCTATAACTGACAAAATATGATGAGGCCATGTATGAGTCAGGAGATGAGCAAAGACATTTTTTACATTGCACGTCATTATATAATGATATTAAATATTCCCCGGACATTTACTATATTATACTCTTTCCTGTTTCCAAAACATATTTAATTGACCAATGGCTTTCAGCTGACAGCTGAAATCTCCAAGGACATTTTGAGATATGACAATGTCAAAGAATTGCTGTATTTCCTTGTAGTCACAGTGGAGTCAGAGGGAAAAAAATCTGAAATGTTTGGACACAACACACTGGTGATGACTACAGCCACAAAAACATATTGCTAGCAATGTCTATTTCCATTGCCAATAGTTATATTGTGCATCAGGACATAATGGACCAGGGGCAGGCTCCATAGCACCCCGAGCTTACTCCTACATTAAGTAAGATCTTTCACTTCAACTCACCTTCTATCACCATCCCCTTATCTCTTAATATCCAAAAATATTTCTGCCTTGAAAACTAGCCTTGAAAAGCTCTGTGAGAAAGAGAATTCTTAAGATTCACAATCCTTTGATGAATTTAATTTCACATCATTCCTAAATGACTGACTTATTAAATGAGACCTAATTCCAAACTTTCCTACCAGGAGATAGATGCTCTTAAGGTTCATCTTAATAATATTATGTGGTTCAATGAGATTATCTCTCATCCATCTAACTGTGCTTTACACCAGGAGGTGATCACACCCCATTCTTCTGATCTGATCAAAGCTCAGAAACAGGCGAATGTGACTGCACGTGAAGGAAGTAAGAGGATTACAGCCTCAGCCGTTGTAATTATCCAATGGGTTTGAGGTTATTTCAGCCCGTTTGGATGAGAGTATAGGCTGTGGAGTGGATGAGCTAACTGACCATGACACTATGCAACAGGAAGCCAGTTAAGTAGGAAGAGCAAACAAGAACGTAATGATAGCAGGAGACCGTGTAGTGAGGAGGAATGACACTGTTCCCTGTAGCAAATAGCAAGAGCCATGAAGGCTGTGCTGCCTGTGTTTGTGATATGTGCACGGAGTCAGAAATGGTATATAGTGGGATGGGGAGGATCCAGTCATTGTCCATATATGAAACAATGCTACAGGCTGGACAAAGTAAGAGGTTCTGCAACAGGTTGAGAAGCAGAACTTCAAATATAATAATCTCCAGGTTATTCCTGAGCCGTGTGCAAATTGACATATGATAGACAAAATCAGATCAATCGTCTGTGTGGCTCAAGGGCCATGTACTAGAGGTGGGTTCTGGTTCATGAGGTACTGGGGAAAGTGGGAACTGTACTGTTGGGAAGGTCAGTACCTGAACCATGGCTGTGAGCAGTGTTCTAGGCAAGTACAGAAATCTAGGAAAGTAGAGAGAATTTTAAAACTAAATATTGAGCCAAGGGATCAAGATGGCAAAGGTGTGATAAATCAGAGTGGAGGCAAGGGCAGAAAGAAAGGTATTAATAGGGGGAATAATAAACAGACTGTGTGTTATGAGACAAGTTTGAGATCTCGAAAATAATGGACTCTGAACACAGTCTGGCAAGGAAGGATCTTATTTACAAAAACAAACGTGGGAAAAGGTAATGAGGGTAACACACACACATGCACCGGTGATAGCACACGTGGGAAAATCACAACAGGGGTAAAATACACACACACGCACACACACACACACACACACACACACACACACACACACACACACAACGAACTGGGTACAAACAATCAAGGAAAAGCACTATGCTACCCGCCACCCCTTGACTCAGTGCAAGCATGGCTCCATGCCCCCAGGAATCCTAGCTTAAGATGCTTCTAAGCTTGTCGAGGTGCACAGCTTACCGGTGGTCTCTCCAGCATTGTTGCACGATTCCTCCAGGGCAACAAAGAGACAGAACCAACACATGGAGCACTCTTTATAGTGCTGGAGGGCTGGGAGTGCTCCAGCCCAGGTAGTTCGAACAGGCCAATGGCCTGGGGCCAGGTACAAAGGTGTTTACCAAAGCCAATCATCAGGTGTGCCCTGATGGGTGGGTGTAAAACCAGGCCTTGATTGACAGTGGTGTGGCTTTCGACCAGGTGCTGGGCCATACTATCACGTGACAGCCTTGGCCCTCCACAACACACTGTGATAGGTAGGGAAAGAGTGTAAAAATCTAGGAGTTAATCAATACATAACGGCCAGAGAGTACAAAGCTGATTAAAGGCATGCAACTTTCTTGCACAGGGATCCAAAACTGTATTGAGTACTGCTGGTGTGCTCTCTCAGATGCCCTGTGTATATGCAGTTGGACTTCTTTATTCTTATACTCTAATCTCTTTTGAATAATGTCTAACAAATGACTTGTTTTCCAAATTGCTTGGTTTCTTAACTTTGTATGTTTTGTTCACAAGGATATACATTTGCTTCTGAATGACAGTGGTTGCCAATTTCATAGAATCATAGAAACGTACAGCAAAGAAACGGGCCCCTCCAGCCAACAGCATCCATGCCATTTATAACACCTATCTACACTAATCCCATTTGCCCACTTTGGGCCCATATCCAATTTTGCTCTTTCTATCCAAGTACTTGCCTGAATGCCTTATAAACATTGTAACTGTATCTGCCTCTATCACCTCCTCTGGCAGCTCGTTCCAGATAATCACCAACCTCTGTGTGGAAAAACTTCCCCATCAGATCTCCTTTAAATATCTCCTCTCTCACTTTAAATCTATGACCTCTGGTTCTAGACTGCCCCATCCTAGGAGACTATCGGTCTATGTCCCTCCTAATATTATAAGCCTCTGTATGGCCACCCCTCAGCCTCCTACATTCCAGTGAGAATGAACCCAGCCCATCCAATCTCTCCTTATAATGACAGACCTCGATTCCAGGCAACATCCTGCTGAGTCTCACTTATACTCTCTCTATCACAACCACATTCTTCCTGTAGTGTGGCGATCAGAACTGTACATTATAATCTAAGCCTGGTCTAACCATGACATTCCAACTCTTATACTCAATGCTTTGGCCTATGAAGGCAAGCATTCCAATTGCCCTTTTCACTACCTTATCCATCTGTGTCCCCACTTTCAGAAAGCTCTGAACTTGCACCCCAAGTTCTTTTGGATCATCAACGTTCCTAACGTTCCTAACATTTATTCTAAATTTCTAACAGAATTTGACCTCCCAAAGTGCATTACTTCACACTTATTTGGATTAAATTCCATCTGCCACCTCTCCGCCCAATTTTCCAGTAGTGGAAAAGCACGAAGAATCCACCGAAGGTATGGACACTGTGCAGAAAAATCTATGTTTTCTGTTGATTAATTTTCCTCATCTGTGCATTTCTTGCAAAAATTGCAGCTTAGGAACATCAAATACTGGAGCTGATTTGGATAATGGTGTTTGGAGATACAGGTAGCAGTGAATGATGGGGTAACTCAGATGTGGTGGAGGTAATGCATGGCATGTTACAAGAAACTTCTTGAACTGGGGAGACACAAGTGTAGAGAAGAATGGGCAGGAAATACAGGCTCAACTTTAACTACAGACTCAACTATCACTCTAACTTTCCCTGACTTCTTTCTGTAATGAATATGCCAAGGTACAAAGAACAGTATGACTATTACGAGAATGACTCATGGCTCTTGGTGGGTGCAGGGCTGGGCAGCTGATCACGTTGTTGTTGTTGTTGTTGGTGCAGAAGTCTGTGTGGTTGGTGGAGATGAAGTGGTGCTTTTGCAGGGTGTTATGTCCTTTACAATTCCACAGTTCTTGGAACATAACACAAAATAACACCAGCCAGCTTTATCCTAGGAATGGTATAGCTGCTGCTGGATTTGTTAAACTTTTAAAAAATACTTAATTTTTCCATTTTTCCTATCAATTACAACTTGCCTTCCTAAAGATAAACTATTTTCTGCTTTCTGCCAATCAACCAATCCTCTTGTCATGTCAATGTATTATCTCCAATCCCATCAGACTATTCCTTCCTTATCTATTCTGCCAGATCCAACCCTCCCAAAAATACTTTAATAGATTTATCAAATCCAGTTTCTGCTTCATAAATCTGTGATCTCTTGACTCAATCATGATTTGCTAAATGTTTTGGGACCATATCTTTAATAATGGAATCTCATATAGTCTATTGTCTATGCCATTGATTTCAGACAAATTGGCCAATAGATCACTGTTTTCTGCTTCCCTCATTTCTTTATTCAGTTATATTTGTTGTCTGCCTATCTACAGTGACCTTTCTAAAATTCATGCAGTTCTGAAGCAACCAAATCGATATATTTACTTTTGCTACAGCCACGTCTTTTAAAATTCCAGGATATTGGCATGAAGGTCAATGGATTTGTTGAAGTTTAGTCTTGCACTTCCCTTGCACTATTTCTTTAATGATACTAATTTCCCATTCTTACCAGATACTCTCATTCTCACTAGGTTCTTGCTTTCTTCGCAATTAGCAGAGTACTTTTAGTATCTTTTATATAAGACCAAAGTATTTGTTTAATGGGATTTCATTATCCTCAGTTATATTTTTTCTAATTATTTTCTGATGGGACCCTAAACAAAATCCCTTCACTGTATCTCGGTACATGTGACAATAATAAATCAATACCAATACCAATACCCCATGTCTTTAATCTCTTCTTCTTTCAACTTATCTAAAGAAATGTTTATCAGCAGTTTTTTGATCCAAGCTGGTTTCACTTCATTTTCTATTTTATTCCTCTGATCAATTTCTTGGATACCCTTTGCCAAATCCTAAAGTTCTCCCAGGCCCTGGCCCTTTGGCAACACTGTAAGCATCTTACCTTAATTGAAAGCTATCTTTGTTCACTTGTTAGTCATGGTTGAGCCAATTTCAGAATCAGAATCAGGTTTATTATCACTGACATATGTCATGAAATCTGTTGTTTTGTGGCAGCAGTACAGCGCAAGGCATAAAAATCACTATAAGTTTCCAAAAAGTAAATAAATAAATAGTGCAAAAGAGGAATAACAGGGTAGTATTCATGGGTTTATGGACTGTTCAGAAATCTGATGGCGGAGGGGAAGAAGCTGTTCCTAAAACATGGGTCTTCAGGCTCCTGTACCTCCTTCCTGATGGTAGTACTGTGAAGAGGGCATGTCCTGGATGGTGAGGGTCCTTAACAATTGATGCTGCCTTCTTGAGGCACCACCTCTTGAAGACGTCCTCGATGGTGGGGAGGGTTGTGCCTGTGATGGAGGTGACTGAGTCTACAACCCTCTGCAGCCTCTTTCGATCCTGCATATTGAAGCCTCCGTACCAGGCGGTGATGCAACCAGTCAGAATGCTCTCCACTGTACACCTGTAGAAATTTGCAAGAGTCTTTGGTGACGTACCAAATCTCCCAATAGATTTCTTATTATTGAAGGGAATCTGACAGAGATGGTAATTCTTCATTTATTTTTTTGAATAGATCTGATCTCCTTGAATTCTTGACATTGGGGTGAGGTTTCAGTTTCCTCCCACATCCCAAAGACATGCTGTCTTGTAGGTTAATGTGTTACTGTAAATATTCCATAATGGGCTGTAGGTGAATCGGGGGGGGGGGGGGGGGGGGGGGGGGGGGGGGGGGGGAACGGCTGTCAATGGGTACATGAAAGAAAATAGGTTACATGGAAGTAAGTGGATGAAATGGGACTGATAGAAATGCTCTGAGTGTCGGAAGGGACTTGATGGGTTGAATGGTCTTCTCTGTTGGAGGAAAATACTAGAAAAATGAGAAATTTGCTTTAAGCAGAACTTTCATCAAAAAATAAGATTAATTCTGGTCCAAGTACTTGGGTCTGTAGTTGCATTTAAGTATTGCCTTCAGAATCTTTCAGTGACACTGCTAGTAACATTGTTTATAGATCATATTCCAACAGATGGTGTAGTTTAGACATTGTCCCTTCTGGTGGAGAGCTTCCCAGATGTCTGTTGTCTAAAGGCTTAGTGAGCTACAAGATTAAATTTAAGAAAAATGAACAAGAATGGATTTGCGGTTTTTGAAACTATGGATTCAAAAGGATAAAACTATGCAGGGAGACTCTTATATATACCATGTGGAAATATTCTTAATCCACAGATTCCTCACATTCACAGAGGTTTCCACTCTTTAAACTTTGAATTCACTTGTTATTGGGTTTAAAGATTTACAGAGATAGAAATGTGGTTCAAAAAAAGATTATTTTATAACATATGATTTTACAGAGGAAAGATGTGTTCTAATCCAGTCGGGTTGGTAACTCATCTAACAGATCTTGCTTTTGACAGTGACCTAGTCTCATTTTTTAATTGTACAACCTCACAATAGAATAGATCTTGAGCATGTAGTATCACAAAATGGGTAAATGCAACTCAGAAGCCTGTTTTACATCCTCCTGATTTTTACTTCTATTTACTCAGTTATTAACCTGCATTCACCCACTTTACACTACCACATGCATGCACATTGCATTTTAAAAATGTTTTCTAAATTCATTTCCCATTTTTTGTATGAAAGATTCTTATCTCTTGAATGTTGTGTAAGACTGATGCCCTTTCTTAGCTTTAAATACGGTTAGTTACAGTATTGTTTTTCATTATATAATGTTTGATAGTTTACGGTATCATGTTGTAAAGGCACAGAGGAAGGCATTCAGCCCATTGCCAGCTGCCAGCACAGCAATCCATTAGTCCCATTCCCTGTTTATCACTCTGCTCCCTTGACAACTCATTCTTCCTCATAAGTTTCCATCAGCTCCCCTTTGATTCTTTTTGCCATTAACCTTTACTAAAGACTAACTTACAGTAACCAATTAATCCAGCATTATTTGGGACAGGTGAGGGGACCTGAGTATGGAAAGAATGTGGAATCTTCATATAGAAAGCATTTGAGGGCAGAGTCGAACCTGGATCCCTGAAGGTATGAGGCAGCAGCACTAACCTCAGCACAACTATGCAGCAATAAATAAAAGGTATTTATGGCTATTTTGTACAATTTGCTTGATTGCAGAAAGTAGCTCTTTGAGATTATGACGTTGCCCAGGCTAAAGTCAGCATTTATGCAGAAGTGTCTCCCAGGCAGAGTAAGGCTGGGTATGGGGGAAAATAAAATCCACCACCTCATGTTCTCTTCCATTTTACCTGCCCATTGAGGTTATATTTTACCAAAGCTTAAACTGTTTTATCAATAATCCCATCCTGACATTTTGTTTCTTCATGAACTCCATATTAGTCATTAACTTAGTACGGATTCATTTCTCAGCAAATTGCTGGTAGTTATAATTTTTCAACCAAAGCAGCCTTGAGGGGCAGAGTTCGTATCTCTGTCAACATCATTGACTCATGCAGAATTAAAATGTCTTCAGTCATTGTTCAGTCCTCAAATAATCAGTAGCCTTTATTCCACAAATCTTTCAACTACTTTAATTGTTCTTTGATCCAGAAACACAATTATTAAGCAGTAGAAATGTAGGAGGAGATTAGTATCCCAGTTGTTTTATCGCTGGTGATCTCTCTCCAGCTCCTTGTCAAATAATTGAAATCAATGTTTTTTTTAATATAGTGAATCTTTCACACTGGGCCATTGGCAGAGCAATTAGAAACTAAAAACCATGAAAAAGCAGCATTGGTATTGATATTTTCTAACTCCAGCAGGAATCTCCTGAAACTCCAGCTGTAATATAAACGATCCCAAATAAAACTCTTATTGGTTTTTTATTGGCTGATAATATTATCCAAGACTAACAAATCTGGAAACATGACTCACATTCTGTTGCTATGCTTAAATACTCTACAAGAATGAATGAACACGTGGTGGAATACTGCAGAATTTAAGAACAGCGGGGGTGGTGCTGATCTGACAAGAAAACTGTATAGAATTCTACTAATACAAGAAAGATAGACAAAGAACCAGGAATGGTTCTGCAAAGATTACAGTGCAGTTCTTCTGTTATTTGTATCTGAGGTAATATTGTGACATTGCACCACAAGGGTCTGACACATGGAAACGTGTAGTGCAGGACATGACTGCAGTTCCAATGTCTAGATATCCCTCTGGAATCACAGGCAAGAAATTTGATTGTTTCCTTTCTTGCAGCCACATATGGGGTTGGGGTTGGGGTGGGGGCAGGTTGGTCAAAGTTCATCTTTGTGCCTCCTCTGCTAGCCCCTTCACAGGAAGAGCTGCTAGCCCCTTCACAGGCAGCCAGCCTTATATGGAAGGTCAACTTGTGTCAGGCTGGTCTCAGGGATATTGGGGGTTAGAGGGGTTTCTGGGATGTGAGGATGGAGAATTGAAATTCCTATAGTTTTAGGGAAATAACCCTCTTCTTCACAGAAAGCTCATCAAGAGAAGAACTGTAATGAAAACACATGCTTCCATCAGAATATTAACAAAGCTTCCTGATTAGGGGAATTTTGCAGTCACTGTCACTGTGAGAAAGGAGAGAAGATTTGTACTCCATGGAGCCACTGCCATTGCCCTGGGTCAGCACCTCAGCATTCCTAGCAATCTATGGGGGGTTGTAATTAACACTGATTGACCAACTGTACCATACTAGTAGTTCCAAACCAAGTTAATTAACGTGACGGACAAGACCAAAGAGGGAGACCTTTAATTAGCCTACTGCCCTCATTTGCCTACCACAGCAAACTTTCTTTTACTATTCAGCCTTGCTTTTTCATTGTAAAAACATTTTGATAGAACTGGTGAATTACTTCTGTTCTTTATGCACCATTTTTCTAATATTTCATAGATTATGTGTAAATATCATAATCCATGTATCATTTATGGCCTTGCAAAGAGGGTTCATTTATTATGATTTATAAAACAACTAGTAATGAAGTAAGGTGGAGGTTTTTATTCTTGGAATGTGAAATTACCAAATGCATGAGGAAACATGGTGAAGAAGACTTGAGGAGCCACGTTACCTACTCCCCCCCCCCCCTTATTTCTTTTCTCCTTATGTTCATTTTCACTCTTCTTTATGTCAGAGAGAGATATAACATGGGAACAGGACCTTCAGCCCTCTATAGTTTTACACTAATCCTACCCTAACCCATTTTTATTCTCCCTACATTTCCATCAACTCCCCTCCAGATTCTACCGCTCATCTAGTGGTAATTTACAGCAGCCAATTGAACTACCAACCTGCACATTTGTGGCATGTGGGAGGTAAGCTACGTAAAAACTCCACACAGACAGCACCAGAGGTCAGAATTGAACATGGCTCTCTGGAGCTGTGAGGCAGCAGCTTCAACAGTTGCGTCACTGTGCCACGCTTAAGGTCTAGAAGTTCAAATTGAAACAAGGCCAGATAGTTTTCACACACATGCTTGAGGGAAACTAAGGCAAGAGCAAATCAAGAACATTACCTGGTAGGGCAGTTCGCAACTCCAGTGGCAAATAGATTAGATGTCTGGGCCTCATCCTGCTGAGAGTTCCAAGTAATGCAGATAGAGAAGGACAATGCCTAATTTAAGAATGAATTTTAAGAGAGGACAAGGCTGAGGTTCTTACCAGAATGGCCTTGGATACTCGGCAGGAAGAACATTACCTGAAGGAAAGTTTATCTGATATCTCTCTTGGCAGCAAGTATCTTTAGATTCTGTATGAAAATGTACAATTTTTTGCACAGGCAAATAAGCTTTGAGGAGTAACAATCATTCAGAATGTATGTATCTTGTGGGTCAAATTTAAAGTTACTGCTTGAGGCCAGAATTGATTATTTGTTCAAAAAGTCCTTGGAAGAAAGTATAATCAGAATCAGAATCAGGGTTATTATCACTGACATATGTCTTGAAATTTGTTGTTTTGCAGCAGCAGTACAGTGCAAGACATAAAGACATAAAAATTACTATGTTACAAAAATAGATAAGTAGTGCAAAAGAGGAATAACGACGTAGTGTTCATGGGTCCATGGACCATTCAGAAATCTGATGGCAGAGGGGAAGAAGCTGTTCCTGAAATGTTGAGTGTGGGTCTTCAGGCTCCTGTACCTCCTCTCTGATAGTGCTAATGTGAAGAGGGCATGTCCCGGATGGTGACGGTCCTTAATGATGGATGACGCCTTCTTGAGACACTGCCTCTTGAAGATGTCCTCGATGGTGGGGAGGGATGTGCCCTTGATGCAGCTGGCTGAGTCTACAACCCTCTGCAGCCTCTTTCGATCCTGCGTATTGGAGCCTCCATACCAGACAGTGATGCAACCTGTCATAATGCTCTATACCATACATCTGCAGAAAATTGCAAGAGAGTTTGTTGACATACCAAATCTCCTCAAACTCCGAATGAAGTAGAGCTGCTGGCGTGCCATCTTTGTGATTGCATCAATGTGTTGGGCCCAAGTTAGATCCTCTGAGATGTTGATGCCCAGGAACCTGAAGCTGCTCACCCTTTCCACTGCTGATCCCTCAATGAGGACTGCTGTGTGTTCTCCTGACTCCTCCTTCCTGAAATCCACAATTAATTCCTTGGTCCTGCTGATGCTGAGTGCGAGGTTGTTGTTGAGAAACCACTCAACCAGCCGATCTGTCTCATTCCTGTATACCTCCTCATCTGAACCGGCAGACTCGGGACTCCAGACCATCCTCAGAAACTTCCAGTTTAGAATTAAAATCTCAATCAGGATCATCAGTAGATAATAAACCATCCTTGCCTTGCATAATTTCTTTTCATTCGGGGCTCTTATACTCACTTTATACCTCTCCAAAAACAGCAACATATCAAGCCCAAAGTTCTGCAATCATCTCCTTAACTAGTTGCTCATCATCTCCAGAATCAAGAACTTCAACACCTAATGCAAATGAATTTCTGGATCAATATGGTTTGTGTTTTGAAGCCCAATCTGAAGTGAAGTTGAAGTGACTTCACTTGTATCCATTCCACTTTGTACACATTGTCTTTCCACTTTACTCTGCTTTCAGATTCAGACAATACCAAACAAAGCCAGTCAGCACCAGTTCTGTTACTGAAAGCACCTTTTTCTTTAGTCCTGTAACTTATGTCCTGGTAGCATTATCTAGTTCCCCAATCACTCTCTGAAGCTCAGATATGACATTAATTTTGTCCATAATCATTATCTTCTCAGTAATAATAACACCTTTTTCCATTGAACAAAATTATATTTCAGTAGTAAAAAGAGAGTAAGTATTGAAGAATTGAATTCCAGAAACATTGGATTTGTGAATAACGAACAAGCCCCATGAGAGGTTTTGTAATCTAGTCACTCATTTTATTTTGTTACTGTTCATGAACTACATATTCCATGTCTGCTGTTATATATTTTATAGTATTAACCTTATAATGTTGATAATAACAGCAGGCAAGTGCTTGGCATTTGATGTGACATTCCTAAATCTGCTTTCTGTATGCATGTGTTAACTTCCTTTAACCAGGCTAATGTGTATATCACAATCACAAACAGAGCAATATCCAAGATTATTTCTGTGAAGCTGAGTACAGATGCCCAATTCTTCTCAACTTGCTTCTGTTCTGATGCAAAACTATATCCTTACGCATTTTTCAAGATGATTTTGCTTAGCTTGTCATCATAGCATCAGGAGACCTGAATGTTGACACTTACTGAGTATGATACCTGACTGGTAAAATTTAAATATAAATGGTTAACATGCATGATCTATCTGCATTGACAAATAAATATTTTATGAATGTTTTGACTATTAATTTTATCAAGTTGAAAATTCACCAGCCTGGAAAATCTTCCTCATTGAAAACACACATTATGGTGGGGTTATGGCAGTTTCACTTGGGGAGAGTCCTTTTCAACCAGAGTTCAACCAGTGGTGCATCACGTGCACAAATCCTTGTGCAAAACCCAAGTGCAGAAACCATCCATGATGCACAAAGTGGGGATATCCCTCCACGGTGAGAGCTGGTAACAGGAGCCTCCACGTCATGCTGTGGGGCTAATTTGGGCATGTTTACCATTGAGTAGTTGGTAGACAATGAGAACAGACATGCTGCATCTGTGACGGCTGGTGGGAGATTGTACCATTGCAGGTGGGTGCTCAGATGATTAACCTTGTTGCTTCTAACTTGGAGGTTCTCTCTATGGAAAAGACACCTGAAAACCTGCCATCCCATGGTGGGAAAGCTGTGGTGATCTCTCTGTTCAGCCCCACGTAAAGGTGCAATCTGAGTTCTATTGGATTTCAATGTATGAGGCCTCTACTATGGACTGGTGGAATTTTCAGCCCAATCAGCAGTTAGCAGGTAGCCAATGAAGTTGGTATCAATCTGAGTGAGTGCTCAGTTTTAAAGCAAACTCCACCCCTCCTCTATCTCACTTCCATTTGACAGGATGTTAGAATTTGCCCCCCCAAAAAAAAACAGATCAACCAGGCCACCAGACATTGATCTTCATGTTCATCACTCTCTACTAAAGATCTTGCCTTTCAGATGGAATGGATCAGGACCATTCCAAGACTACTCCATGGCTCCTGTCACTTGTGGTCTCCCCAGTAGCTGCTCAGGTAAGATTGCCCCTCTTACTTCATCTCTGGTAAAGGCCTACTCCAGAATTCGAGACTTACACCATTTCTGAATCACACATTTACACTATGTTGGTTACATGGCTGGAAGTGCCAAGCGCTTCTACTGATCAGTCTTCAATGCTAAAACTGCTGTGTAGTGAACAAAAATGATACACTTCCTGATAGAAATTCTAGCACACTTTTTCAACAAATCTCTGTGATTGCTTCAGAACTAATGACCAGTTTTCATTTTAAAGTACCCTGAGAGATAAATGATAGCTATGGGGTCCATTCATCACTGGAGGGTTACTACACTGTTTTCATGTTATTAAGTGAAGCATTCCAATTGATAAGATAAAGTCTTTAAGCATTAAGCAACACAATGACTTATTAAAGCTAAATGGTAATGGAGGTCCTATTTTCTTAAGAAGTTATTTTTCCAAGAAACTAAATTTAATGAAGTAAAAGAAGCAAATAAAATGCTTCTCTCAGAGCGTTGTGAGTGTTTGGAACTTTCTTCTTCAAAACGTGGTAGAAGCAGAGACTTTAAACTGAATATTTTTAAGGCAGAGGTAGATACGTCCTTGGTAAGAAAGGGCGTGCAAGATTACCCAGAGTAGGTGAGAATGTGGAGTTGAATCAGATCAGCAGTGACCTTATCAAATGGCAGAAAAAGCTTGAGGGGGTGAGTGGCTCACTCCTACACCTCATCCATATATTTGTATGAACTGTTTTCATGTACATAGCACCTCATTTACATTGCTTAGAAGCATCTCCAAGAACATCACATATGGTGAATCAGATAGGCAAGGCAACAGTTCTGAGGGAAAGCCCATAAACACATTTAAATGAATAAATCATTAATTTATTTTTATTGATGTTGACTTTATCTGAACAGGCAATCTGGGTCTCAATCTAGCATCCACTTTAGAATGAAGTTTCCCTTTAATACTAGACTGGAATATGCACCTGGATAGTTAAGCCTTCACTGATTCAGTAGTCTTTAAAATAAGAAGGGAATTTTGCAGGATTGTCCTTGAATTAGTGGAGAAAAGACTGAGAAGGATATGACTTGCGCAATGGAATGGTGTCTACAAACCATCCGAAATAAATAAGAACAAAATACTGACAAGTCCACATCATAAAGGAATCACATTATCTGAATGTGAGCCTGGGAAACATGGAGAGGTTGATTTTAATACCCAGTGGGCGTTGATGGAAGAAGCCAATGCAAGTCATATTTACAAGTTGGGTCTGTTTGATCTGCTGGCCCTAAATAAGCAAAAGCTGCACCAGAACTGCGAAAATGGAAATTTGGGAAGCATCAATGGAAGGCTTGCCCGTACTAAGAAAAAAATGGGGAAAGCATTTCTGGGAGGTTGCCAGTAGATTGTTATTTGGCAAAGCCATGATTTTTCTCTGGGAGTTTAGGCAGTGTTTTTCCTACTTCAGACCCCACAGAGGAAACTTTTGGCAATTGTTTTAGAAATAAAGGCCGGCTTGCAATGTAGGAACATTAAGAACTCCCTGACACTGCTGAACTAACAGTGCCTGTTTATCATTAGAGAGTTAGTTCATCATTTTTATGTCATTAAGTTACATCATCCAATTGATAATATAAGGCCTAAATGTACAAAATAACATAACACCATATTAAACCTAAACTGGTTAAAGTTAGTGGAAACCTTACTGATTTGCAAGTCAGTTCTTCAAGAAACTAAATTTAATGAAATAGAAAAAGCAATTCTAAAAACTGTGTATGATTTTGCATCTATAATATCTTATTTACATTGATTAAATCATCTCCAAGCACTTCAGGTTTGTGTAGTAGACAAACTTGGAGATTCAATGATTTTATTTTCAGTGGTTTAGTTGATGTTGGTTCTAAACTGAATACCTACAAACCTGCCTTCACATGGTGATAAATCTGTGGTGGCCTCTCTAACCAGCTCCAGGGAACAGTACAATCTGAATTCCATTGCTTGTTGTTGGCCATTGTATGAGGCTCCTTCTGAGTACTGCTGGGCTCCTCAATGAGCAGTTAACAAGTGGCAGTGAGAATGGAATTGATCAGAGTGTTTCATGTTAAAGTTACCCCTACCCACCAACCGCCCCCCCCCCCCATTTCCATCTGACAAGATGCTAAATTTTGCTTCAAAAGGACATATTAACCAAAGTAGTCAGGCATTGTCCTTTAAGCTTATTTGTCCTGGAACTGGATGTTGCTGTAACAGAAGTGTACAATTGTTCAAATACATGCACCAGTGTGTCAGTACTTGATGTGTTTATTATTCAAGGCATCCAAGGACTGGTTAAATTCTACAGTTTTTGTGTGCATTGGATTTGGAAATGTGTTTAATGCATGTAGAAGCTGTCAGTAGGGGATTAAATTTGGCCTGCATTTCATCTCTGACACCTTATTACATGTACCTTGATGGTAAGGAAAGAAAGCATAAGATGATTTTAAAGGTGTGAATACACAACTTTTCTTCTATTACGTAATCAGCCACATTGCCTTTGATTTTGATTCAAAGCCAAAAAGGCTTTTGGTCTGCATATCCAACCAAAAAGATATCCAAAGCACATGAACAGTTCTCTCCACCAGTTCAGGTATCGGAAATGTAAAGAGTTAACTTTGTAGAATTATATTTTATTATTCTAATACTGTGCAACTTTGAACACTGTTATTCCTACTATTTTGATACTGTGCATAGGGTTTTGCCCTGCTTATTAGCAGGTTTACTTTGTCACACTCCATGTCTGATGTTAAATGAATTTGTTCTGTGCAGCTATGCCAAGTTTGCTTTGTCAACACTCTTGATGTCCTTTAAGTAAGGAGGTGTTAAGTACAATATCTGCAGTACACAGGACTGCAATGTGCTTTTGAGCGTTGGCTGTGATCTTCCACTTTCAGAGTAATTTCTATTTAGAGGCAATTCAGAGACCAAATTAGGTGCACCAGTAAATAGTCAATTAACTCAATGTATGAATTTCCATTCAATCTTTTCTGCAATATTTTTTGCACATCATTAAAAGGAGAGTTGAATGGGTGGTTGTCTTTCCTGTCAGTCTATTCATGACAGCAGTTAACCTCCACTGCACAGCTGAGGGATGGTACCAATCATGCCCTTCATTGCTTCCTCTGGCAAATTTAACAAGAAGGATGGTGGGCACTTTGTGCCCGTTGTATTGGTCCTTCCCAGGACTGATCCCTGTGAACCTTGTATTCTTCAAAGCTCAGAAATCTGCCTTTTCTCTTTGCATTTAGAAAAATTAACTGGCAAATGCATAAATTACAAAAAAAGAACCACACAGAGAGACATCACATTGTTAACCAAATCTCTGGACGAGAGAGTCTTCCTTTTGTTCCTGGTTAATTAATTCTGAAGGAGGTTCTGTGCGGAAGCTCATGTTTGAAAACATTGCCCAAACATTTCATTTCCCATTTCCTCGGGTGTACTTTGAACCAGACAACTTAGTTAAAAAGCCACTCATGTATCTCTGGCCATTACAATTATTTACATTCTCTTTAGAGGTGCTGTCCAAAAACCTTAATATTTGAAACCCATGAAGAAATATATATACATTTCTTCCTAAACTCTTTTTTTTTGTTATGTCACTGGTGATGAATTCCAGTGCTTCTGTGACCATCACAGGTTGTTAAATGAAGTGTGTTTGGCGGAATCCAATGTGTATGTAAACCCCCTGACCCACGAGTACTAATTTAATTGTTGATGTTCTACTTTAAGGTATCTTTATTAGTCAGATGTACATTGAAACACACAGTGAAATGCATCTTTCGCATAGAGTGTTCTGGGGTCAGCCCACAAGTGTCACCATGCTTCTGGCGCCAGCATAGCATGCCCACAACTTCCTAACCCGTATGTCTTTGGAATGTGGGAGGAAACTGGAGCACCCGGAGGAAACCCACGCAGACACAGGGAGAACATACAAACTCATTACAGACAGTGGCTGGAATTGAACCCAGGTCGCTGGCGCTGTAATAATGTTACACTAACCGCAACACTACCATGTCTGCCCTAGTTAGTTAGTGATAATGTTTAATGTTTAAAATGACTTAGGGGTAAAAGCTCCACCCAGAGAGTGTGAAACTTGCACGGAATGGTACAGATGAATTGAAACAATACATTTTTAAAGGAAGCTTGATAGGTAAATAGGGGAGAGAAAGGAACAGAGGGATGTTGAGAAAATATTGAGCTTCTGTCAGTCATAAACATTAGTTGTGCAGCACATTCTATGTAATATAACTTCAGTGTATGTAACCCCAACAGAGAAATTTTTCCTTGAAGTAAGATACTGCAGAACAATACCACAGATAGACCAATCTGTCTTACAGTTCTTGCTAAGCTTACATTAGTAATTGTTTGGGGAAAAACCATTGTAAAAATGTCTAAATATTGGATTGTATATTATTTTAAGTGCAATTTCCTCCCAGCTGTGAATAAGAATAATTTGTGAGGGAAACTAATTAATACCTGCAACTATTTATTTCACTGGTAAGAAACTTCTAGCCTAGAAACTAGACTTTACTGTTCTTTACTAGAATAAATCACAATTATGTTTAGTGTTAATGTCTATTCAGGTCCCAAACAAAAGAAAGATCATGAAATCAGCTAAAAAGATGTTTGAAGTGGTGTCAGGGTGTTAACACCCAAAATATAAGATAAAGTGGGACCTGCGTGGTTGCTGACTGGACTACCATCAATTTGGCTCTACCTCACACACGTTGCTGCACAACAGTCTATGTAGGAAGACTGCAAAGGCACACTTCTGATGGTAGCCAGCTGGCAGCAGCGGCGGCTGTCATGGAGAAGGGAAACGATGCAGGAGAGAAGGGAGAAGCATTTCAAGTTTGGTGGATCCTCTTCATTCTCATCAGTAAGATAATTGCCAGGAAGGAGATCACATGCTCCTGGTGGGCCAAGAGACCCATCAGGGTGGATATAGGAAAATGCCAACAGAAGGGAACACCAGCCATCTCCTCCAGAATTCCTTCTCAATCAAACAAGACAGAACTAACTTTCTTGTCTTCACAAAAAACTTTCAGGGTCAGCTGCAGACCATTGAAGACAGTTGTGACAAGCCATTTCAGTTCTCAGATCAGGGCTTCATTTATTGATGCCCTATAATCACAGTAGGTGAACCTGCAAAGCAGCATGTGATGGATTATTAAGTGTCATCTAAGCCTCTCTGCCTGATTATTGGTTTAGAGTCGCTGAGTAATACAGCACAGAAGCTGGCTCTTCACCCCACTAAGTCCATGCAGAATAGCAAGCATCCCATTGTACAAATCCCATTTTATTCTCCCCACATTTCTCTTAACACCCCCCAGATTTTCCCACCCATCTTCACACTAGGGGAAATTTACAGTGGACAATTGACCTACTAATTGTCATGTCTTTGGGACGTGGGATGAAACACAGGTTCACAGGAAGAATGTGCATACTCCACACAAATGATGCCGCAGGTCAGGATTGAATCCTGGATCTGTGAGGCAGCAGTGTCTACTGGCTGTGTCACTCTGTTGTTTGATATGTTGCTGGTAACTACTCGAGCTTGTTCGCGTGGCTTCCACAGACTCAGTGCAAGTCACAAACATGAGGGCCTTCATCGGTCTTAGAGTCAAAGAGAATGTTACCTTTACTCTCAAGAAATTTTCCTTATGATCTTTGCAGACTGATGACAAGTGCCACAAATGATGCTTTGCTGCTCACTGCTGCATTGCAGTTAACGAAGTTAATTTCAGTTAACATTGTAGGGAAGCTTTGATTTTTGGTCAGTGATTTTTGCATTCACATATGGCTGCACTGATAGACACCCCAAAGTGCAGGCATTCATAAAGGATGTCATGCCCTTACAGACACTGTGCTGGTAACTTTCTGCTATAAATGCCCATTGTACAAAGTAACAGCCTCCTGCACACAGTTTTTCTTGCCAAACCTTTGCAAATTCTGCCTCCACCACTAGGATGACTCTTCCACCTACATATTATCAGTGTAGCATGAATTCTTTCCTTGTCAATGTCGGATTCGACTGTTTTAAGTAGTTTTTTAACATGTATAGTGTTTAATACACCTCAAGTGGCTGTCCAAGGAATGGCCACTTCTCAGCTTATTGGTTTGTCCATCAGGTGAATATGTGTTTTCTCACTGGTTGGTTTTGCCACAGGTATTTAATAGGTTTTCTGATTGGACTATTGTTAGCTAAGGAGTACCTCTTATCTCAGGTATAAAAGGTGTCATTTTTTGTGAATCACTATCTTGCTTATCTCACTCCCTTGCCTCAATCTCTCTCTTGCACCCTTTCCCCTCCACCTAGCTCATTTTAGTTCCTTTGTCTCTGCTCATCTCCTGGTAGTAAAGCCAGTGCCATGTGGTCTGTGACTGTTGCTTTGTTTTAAACATTTCCAGTAAAACTTTGTGAAGCACCAAGTTGTTTTCAACTCATCCTGAAAGAACCTGCGGACTTGAAAATAACTGGATCCGACGTCAATAATTCCCAGTCCTCAAAAAAGTGCTGTCTAAATACTGATGTAGTCCTGATGCAGGTTTTTGACCCAAAATGTAGACAATTCCTTTCCTCCCACAGATGCTGCTTGACCCATTGAGTTCTTCTAGCAGATTGTTTGTTGCTCCAGATTCCAGCACCTGCAGTCTCTTGTGCCTCCTGTGAAAATATTGGTGTGAATTTTTAAGGGATGCATCCTGAGGCCAAAGCTGTTCTCCAGATGTGGAAAATTGGCTCCCTAGAGCCTGTTCTTTTTGAGAACAGAGTTACACAGGGGAACCTGCTCGTGCTGTTTTAGAACTGCATTAATGAATCTTACAATCAGTACTCTGATGACAGGTTTTACTGACAACATCAACTAGTTACCTGTAAGCAATAGACCAGATAACACCTTTCTCTTAATTCCACTGGAGCCAAGGTTTGAAGTGTGCACCTACTTAGTAAAAAATATCAAAGGGGAAAATGTATTGCCTGCAAGATAAAGATATCATTCTTTAAAACATCAAAATAAAATGGAGGAAGACAGGACATCTAGAGGAGGTCTCCTTCTACAAAAGGCAACTGACAACAAAGGTTGCATTTATAAGCTGTGTTTACCATAGACAAAAATCCTAAGGTACTTCAAAGAAAATGCATGTAATAGTGATCAAAATGAATAGAAGATAGACAACAAGAGAAATGACAAAACCTGAATTTAAAAAGTGGGTTTTCCAAATGGTTATAGAAGGTGAAGAGCGAGGGTTTGAGAGCGGGGGATTTCAGGGACTGAAGGAAGGGCAGGGATGATATAAAAAGTCTGGATCTGGTGTACTCAAGGGTGAAGGATGGAGGGATGGGGAGATGGGGCTGAAGGTTGTGGGAAGGAGTCGGGTGCTGTGAGCAGGGATTTAAATCTGAGGACAAAGATGTATTAGAAAATGAGAAATCAAGGGCACCAATGATAAATACGCAGAGAAGGATTACTGTGATCATAAATAAACAATGAGAAGTTATTTTTTCATCTTAAAAATTTATAAAGGTACAATTCAGCAGAGCATTTATTCTTGATCATGGTACTTTTGAAATTTTATTTTGATTTATTGCTCCCAGTGCTCTCATATGAAGTCAGTATAATAAAATACTAAAGGAAAATTGTAGGGAGTAATGTGTAATGAAACTTCCAACTTTTATAATGAATTATTATGCTGCCCCTTTTTAAAGCAGTATTTGAGGACTCCCAAAGAAAATTAATTAAAATGTCACTACATAATATAATTCCACATATGACTGGAAGAACAAAAGAGCAATAAGATGATCATAGAATAACTATGATGGAAGAACCAGATCCATTTTCATCCACACTCATTTTGTTGCTATATTGTAAATGCTGAAATGATGTTATTTTCATATATAAGGGTGGTGAAGCTGAGCTAGATAATGCCCATTTTTAAGTGCTGTAACTTTCAATAATGGGACCCAGTGCAGAAACCATGATGGTAAAGTGGTTGGTATGTGTGCAACTAATGTCAACCCATAACACCAGATCACAACGTTGATCAGTCTGCAACAGTTATTTAATGGCAGAGCTGCCATTTGTGAGCTCAGGACTTCAGCCTCTGCCCTATGTTACCCTCCCTCAAATGGACATGCACTCCAAAAATTTAAAAGCCCACAACTACCAATCTCCCACAAACACTAGCACTATTTAAAGGGGTCATCATCTCACTGTGGATTAATTACTAAACTACTTCTCCTGCTTGTCACTGTGATCAAATGTTTTTCCATGCTTATTAAAAGTGTCAGTAGTCTTTAAGGAGCGGTTAGGCTGATGGTCATACTTCTTTGATGACTTAGGGGTTGCACAAAAAACCAGTTGCTTCCAGCCATGGGTGGTCTGGTAGGGCCTTCCCATGGCATTGAGAGAAACAACAGAGGTCACACAGAGTAGGACAAGCTACTTGAAGACCATAAGGTCATAAGACCATAAAATTTAGGAGAAGATTTAGGCTATTCAACCCATCGAGTCTGCTCCGCCATTCAATCATGGCCGATTTTTTTCAACCTCATTCTCCTACCTCTACCCCGTAACCCTTAACCCCCTTACCAATCAAGAACCCATCAATCTCTGCCTTAATACACCCAATGACTTGGCCTCCACAACCCTCTGTGACAACGAGTTCCACAGATTCACCACCCTCTGGCTGAAGAAATTCCTCAAATCAGTCTTAAAGGGACATCCCTTTATTCTGAGGTTGTGCCCTCAGATCCTAGGCTCTAGAAACTGGAGGAGGAGGAGGGCAGGAAGTAGAAGTCACAGACAGAGAGTCAGAGGGCATAACTTTAAGGCGCTTCCAGGCCTGTTGCGTGTAGTGTGAGTGACCATGAGCAAGCTGAGGTTGTATGACTGAAGTCTCAGTTTCGCAGTCATGCTGCAAATGGGTGCACCGTGTGCAAAACCCTGTTCAAAGGTTGTGCTGCACTCTTCCATGCCCCTCAACGCTCCACACAACCTTCTGGCTGGCTTTCCAGCGTATCAAGTACTTGAGTGTGTGTATCTAATAACTTTTTTCTGATGAAAGGTCATTGGCCCAAAATGTTAATTATCTTTCTCTCTCCACAGATGCTGCCTGACTGCTGGGTATTTTCAGAATCTTCTATTTTTATTTTAGATTTCCAATGTTTGCAAGTTTTTGTCCACATCAATTCTTTCTGGTAGCCCGTCCCATTAAATCAACATCTGCACCTCCCTCATCCTCTGTCGAACAGGCACCTATACCACGCTTTTCCATGCGTGTGTCAGGCGTCCCACCTTGTGCTAGTCCTGCCTCTGTAGGATTCCATCTCTGTTCTATTCTCCAAGTTATGTGCAGTGTTGGGATCTAAGTTAGTGGCTATTTCCGAGAAACTGAGTGATACTGTGTCTTCAGTTTTCTGGTGTTCCCGTTGCCCTCCATTGTCTGGGTGGGTTGCAGTTCATGAGCAGCTGAAAGGAAGAAAGTACCAGGATAAAGTTGAGTGAAGAGGAGAAGGTTCAAAAGTCACATTTACACCATCGGCAGTCTATGGTTAAAAAGTACTGTGGGAGAAGGTAAAGGTGGAAGATTGGGTTACTCTGTACCCTCATCTCTGGCACATGAGTAACCATAGCTGTGCCCATAGTGGCTAATTCCAGCTTTTCCATAGAGATTAGACTCTACAGATACACTTAGAACCATAGGGACGTACGGCATGGAAACAGGCCCTTCGACCCATCAAGTCTGTGCCGACTATAAACCACCCATTTACACTAATCCTACATTCTCATCAACTGTCCCAGACTCTACCATTCACCTACACACTAGGGGCAAGTCCCAGTGCCCAATTAACTTAATAACTCGCATATGTCTGTGATGTGGGAGAAAATTGCAGCACACGGAGGAAACCCATGTGGTCACAGGGGGAACATGCAAACTCTACATCATCAGCACTCAAGGCAGGATAGTGAGGCCATGGCTCTACTATCTGCACCACAGTGCTGCCTAGTTCTTTCTCTCAGCATCCATTTGTGTGCTGCATTCTTCTGCAAGACAGAGGGAACTATGTTGATGGGTGACACAGCAGTCGTCCTGAATAGCTGCCAGTGTGTGCTTGCGCAGGGTTTAAACCATCAGTGCTCAATGTGTGAGGGTAAGGTGGAGCAAATAAATGTTGGGCATAAGTCCTGACTGAAGCACACTACTGTTAGGTGCCTGATGGCAGTGTGACACATTGAGCTGTATCCTGAGGGTAGTATCCTGTATCCTGTGGAATGTGGTATTCACTGAATACAGTGAGATCATTGAGCTTCTTACGTTACACCATCCAACTTCTTGGGGCTTGAGTCCAGGCATTGGAATGTGCTGGGATGTCCTCTCCCTCCTCCCCCCCCGACCACCACCACCACCCTCCCCACCCCATAGCTGGTTCTGAAGCTGCTGATGCACCCAGTTATTTTGAGGAGCCAGGGATGTGTTTCACTGCTGTGGTTCACAGCCCTGAAGGACTTATTCACTAGAAGGTGATATCACATTGGCTCCCAAACTGCACTGTAGAATAGGGCACTATATCTACTATGAAAAGACTGGTGCCCACACACACAATGGTCTGGTGTCCCTTTCTAATAACCTCTCCCCCTACAACCACTTCCCAACATTCCTTCTCAAGCATACCAGCGAAATAATTGTCTCAGTATCACTCATTTGTTCACTCACAGACTGATGAATAGTTGGTTATTTGAACAAACAAACAAATAAAACTTCTGTATGGAAGAACTTATATTGTGCAGAGCAACATTTCCTTACCATGTGGGCAGGCAGCTTCTCCCCAGAGGACAACAGAAGAGCTTCCTGCATATGTATTGGAACAAAACAGTGTTGTAATGTGTATGCAGAGAGCAGCTGGTCAACTTGAAGTGGTACCAGTCCAGTATTATATAAGCCAGATACGTTACATTAACACCAAGGCTGCTGTCATCATAAAGTACCAATGAGAATTCTCTGCAAGATTTACTTTCACTCCTGTTATTTCCAGCCAGTCATTAACAGGTAGTAAAAGGTGAAACCTCATTAATGGCAGCATCAAGTGGAGATCATTCAGAAGTGAACTTGGGGTTTGAATAAGGGACTGGGTGATTATTACTAAAGAACCAATAGGACACTGTGAAAACAACATCAGTGGAGCTGTCCGCAAAATGTTTTCCAGATCCAATGCAGTGAGCATTTCCATCTCTTAATGCAAATCTTTATTCTTCTATAATGACACAAGCATTTCAGAAGACAGAAGATGAAATCATTTGTTGTTAATATTAAACCTTGTTTACACTTTCTTGGTCAATTGTCTCTCAAGAGAACTGCAACTGTGATAAGAGGGACACCATGCTACACTGATTGGTCCAAATGGAGGCTCTCGACCCAACATGTTGACTGTCCATTTCTTTCCATCAATACTGCCTGACCCACTGAGTTCCACCAGCTCTTTGTGCGTCGCTACTGATTGGTTTGCCCACCGCTCGAGGACAGGCTGTGCATGGTTTGGGATCTTGCTGAGGCAAATTCCCACCCATGGACAGATATGTGACTTTGGTGGCCAGACTGGAGGAGAAGAATGCAGCATCTTTGGGAAAGGGAGTTCTAGATCTCCAATACCCCTTGTTTGGGGAAGTGTTAAATGCAGAACACCAAATGCACCCAAACCGAGAAAAAATGAATGAGTGCATTTAGACCCTATTATTGGGCAGAAAGATGAGTCCCCATGTCTGTGCAACTTCCTGATAGATAGTCCCAGTAGGCAGGACCTACCTGGAGCAGGAGGGGTAGCCATAGATGTACCATTGTTCATATTGTCTGAGCAATTATTCATTTGTATTTTATTATTGGCATTTGGCATTTGGAGCCCTGAACTCATGCAGGAAGGACTAACTCTAATGAACAGTGTACCAGTGAATTGAATCTTAGCTGTCCCTGGTAGGTACACATCGACAGTGAAGAAAAGAAAGACCATTAATTTGGAAGCATTAGCCTTTAAGCATGCTGCTCCATGCATGTAGAGGAAGGTAATGTTGCCTTGTTTGAAAATAATTAAAGCTGTTGCTTGGTAGGTGGCATGCACAGATTAAAATGTTAGGGCCGCTTATAAATAATAGGAGCAGAAGGAAAATTAAGTGAAGAAGGTTAATTTGACATATTGCTGCGTTGTGCCAAACTGTTGCCTCTACACTTTGCAAACGCAGTGGGTAATTTAAAAATTATTTTACCTGTTAATTTATCAATGTGAGAATTTAATAAAAGTTAGGTTAGGTAATGGATCAGTGAACAAAAATGTGCCATTAAAAGAGTTCACCTAATTTATCCTAACAAGTCAATCTCCTAAAAAGAAATGATATATTGTTGGAAGCATGCTTCATCAATTCATTAACCACAGCATGATTAATGAGATGTCTTTTGGAAACATTTAAGTATTTTGTCTTCATTTAATAGAAAATATAGATCAGTTCATTTGCTATGCTTGGATGGTGACACTAAAATGTACAGTACAATGGTAGCAGAGAACATGCTTTGAAAGCCTATGCTTGAAATAAGTACACGGTATTGTTTAGAATTTCTAATGAATAATTGTGGGTTAAAGTATCAAAGATTCATTTAATACGTGCCACAAAAATATGGTCTGTGTTTGAGACCAATACATGCAACTTCAGAAATAAAAACAGCATAATTCTGTAAGATAACAACAGAGAATTCTGGAAATAATCAGAAAGTCAGGCAGCATATTGTGATGAAAGGAACAAAGTTAACACTTCAGTTCAATGAACTTCTGCCTCATCCTCCTTGCCCATCCCTCCCCTCTCTTTGTGATAATGTATTCAAAGGGAAACTAGTTAAACAAATGAGGGATAAAGGAATGGAAAATATATATTAGGTTAAAATAAGAGAGAGGGAGAAGGTTTATGTGAATGTACAACGTCAGGATATGGCTATTGGATTGAGTGGCCTATTTCTGTGCTGTAAATACTTAGTAAATATTAGCTGTCATAAGGGAAAACAAAACATCAAATCCAATGCAGTCAGATGGTGCAGGTCATAATGTGATCGATGTAGGTGGGCTTGGGGCTTTACAAATTTGAGATTGCATGCTGTCAATCTCAACAGGTTATTTGCACTGGAAATAACCTGTTCATTCCAAGAAAGATGATGTACAGCAAAAACCACCAAGAAATCACACAATCACTGGAATGGTAGGAGCTTGAGGAGATTTGGTATATCACCAAAGACTTTTGCAAATTTCTCCAGATGCACAGTGGAGAGCATTCTGACTGTTTGCATCACAGCCTGGTACACAGGTTCCAATGTGCAGGATCGAAAGAGGCTGCAGAGGATTGTAGACTCAGCCAGCTCCATCACGGGCACAACCCTCCCCACCATCAAGGACATCTTCAAGAGGTGGTGCCTCAAGAAGGAAGCATCCATCATCAAGGACCCTCACTACTCCGGACCCTCACTACCCCTCACTACCTCACTACCTCTTCACGTTACTGCCATCAGGGAGGAGGTGTGGAGCCTGAAGACCCACACTCAGCAATTTAGGAACAGCTTCTTCCCCTTCGCCATCAGATTTCTGAGCGGTCCACGAACCCATGAACACTACCTCATTATTCCTTTGTATTTGCACAATTTATTTATTTTGTAATTTATAGTAATTTTATGTCTTTGTATGTACTGCTACTGCAAAACAACTTAGTTCATGACATATAAGTCAGTGATAATAAACCTGATTCTGATTTTGATTTTGAGTGGCTTTAACATTATGCTCCATCTGTCCTTGAAGCATGATATGTTAATACCTTGAACTAGATGCATTTTCCTTGCTGGTGGAAATGTATCTGAGCTTATCCATGCTACCTCTCTAGCTCTTTAACTCTACACACTCTCTACGCCTTAAACTATTCATTGCATCAAGTTGGAGCCCAACATGTGATGGTAAAGGAGCCTACACATGTCTGTAAAAGCAAAAAAAAATACTGGAATACTCTGCAGCACCTATGGATTGGGAAGCAGAGTTAACATCAGATTACTAATGGCATTTCACTTGACTTTCTAGTAGTTTTAATGAAAGGTCATTGACCTGAAACCTTAACTCTGTTTCTCTGTCTCCACAGATGCTGTCCGACCGGCTGAGTATTTCTAGCATTTTAGTTTTTACTTACAATTTCCAGTATCAACAGCGTTATGTTTACGTATAATTTTGGCATACTCCTGTGTGTTATCCGTTCTGTTCCAGAACACCACATAAATTGGGAGCAGTCCACAGTGATATTATGAGGCTCATTGGGCCTCATTTTAGCATTGGAGCTGGAATAAGGAGAATTATGCAGGCATGTCCTGTTCACCAAAAACGGGACTGATTACTAACCAATCAGACTACTCTCAACAGCAAAATAATGTAAAGTGTCAGCAGCAGCATTATTAAGTTTACCAGTAATCTGTCCATCAATGCCTAGTTTGGGTTTCACCTGACTACAGACCTCATTACAACCTTAGTCTAAGCATTGACCAAAAAGCTGAATTCCAAAGTTGAGGTGGGAATGACTGCCCATTTCACCAAGAGTAGCATCAAGGAGCCCTGATAAAACTGAAGTCAATGGGCATCAAGTCATGCATCACCCAAAGATAGATAGTTTCGTTGGTGGAGATCAATCATGCCAGGTTCAAAACATCGTTGAGGGAGATCCTCAGAGAAGAGCCACCTTCAGCTGCTTCATCAATGACCTTCTTTTCATTATAAGGTCAGAAGTAGAAACATTCATTGATGATTTACACTTTAAATGTAACTTGTTAGGATGACCGAAAAAGGATATTGAAGATGCAATAGAAATTAAAATCTTTTTTTTCCAACAGCTAGAAAAACGCCCGATGATTGCAATAGATAGTTAGTCTAGACTTGTTCAGTTCATTATCCAATAAATTGGTGCTGCCTGCTCTTTTAAATGGTCACATTCAAGGAAAGAAAGCAGCAAGTTTACCCCCTCACTTCACCCTTGCATATGGCTACGAGTAGCAAGTTGAAGTACATGGATCCGCAGACTTGTTTCAGCTGGGTCCTTATGCTATGTCTCTGCTAAATGATGGTTTAGCACAAGAACTCATGACTTATCATCAACCATGATTTCCACTGGAAACTACACATGCACAGGTTATTGATGATGACTGGAGTAAATTTAGATATAATGCCTGCACTATTGAATGAGCTATTGAGCATAATATCTAGCACTTAGAACAAACTCTCAGAAGGCGTTGCTGCCCCTGAACAGATACCCCGGTACCTATTACTATATTGAGGAAAGAATGGTTTTGTTGATATAGTTGTACATAAACTGAATACACATTTCTGTTCATTATATTTTAAGATATATTTGGATGTTGACATTGTTGGCAACAACAGCATCCCCAGTAGTTGCTGAATTGAGCAGACAATTAAGGTCATCACGTTGATTAGTGTGGACTCTCACACATTCTCACTGGCTAAGAATAGTAGTTTTGCTTCCATATGACAATCCAGAAGTCTCCTAATCACTATGACTAATATTAGCATTTAATTTGAGACTTCCTTAGTTGCTTGAACTTAAATTCCCCAGTTGCTCCAGAACAATGGTCCAAGTGTTGAATACTGGTCCAGTAAATTAATGCTGCACTACTTACTGTGCCTGTTTATTGATAACATTGTATTGGGAGAAATAAAAAGGAACCTTGCTATCAATGTGTGCTTCATGCTTTGTACTTAAGGGCAGACTTCAGAGACAATATTTATCTGGGTCCTTTAATTTCAGTACATTAAAAATTTTGTTCTACCAAATCCCAATATATAGTTCAAGCATGGAAACAAGTTTAGCATCTTATGTTTGTTTAAAACTAATTGTTTTTTTTTACCCACTAAAGAAAATATTCATAGACTTTCAAAGTTTCTAACTTCCATATTATTTTATGATGAAACTGGTGACTTTTAAGTCAAAGAACAAAAGACCAACTAATTTAAATAAAGCCAAAAGGAGTGAAACAAAAACTTTATTGAGGGGTTATTTAGGAAAATTGATGTTGGTGTGAAGTGGCTTTGGTATAGATTTCTACATTTATTTTTCTTTAGCTTGAAATACGTGGGTTGCCAAAAATTTATTGCCACTTCTCGCTGATTTATTGATGATCACCAAAGCATATTGGCATTTGAGCTATCCTTTAGAAGCTGACATAATAATCTTAAGTGATGTATATCCAGGTAGAAGTATGGAAAAAGTCACCCAAGGGACTGTCTGTTCTCAGACTGCCCAATTGAGCTCAAAATAATAGTAAAGAACAAAAAAAATCATAAAACATGTCAAACATATCCCCATAAGCATTTGGTTTGCAGATCCCCTGTCAGAGAGTATTAACTAAGTGCACCAGACAGAAACAAAGAAGAGGAATCTGACTTATGAAGAGTTTGAACTAAACTGCAGCAAAAATAGATAAGGAGCGATATTTCTGTATACAGCAAGCAGATCAATAGAATTTACCTCACAGCTCCAGTGAAATCAGTTCAATTCTGAACTCTGGTGCTGTTTGTGAGCAGTCTGCATGTTCCTTCTGTGACCATATGGGTTTCATCCAGATGCTCAGGTTTCCTCCCATATCCTAAAGATGTGCCGGTTGGTATGTTAATTGGTACGTAAGTCACCTCTAGTGCCGAGGTGAGAGGTTGAATCTGGGGAGAGGAGTAGTTGGGAATGTGGGGGGAATAAAGTGGGTTAGGGTAGGGTGAGTGTCAAAGTAGTTGCTTGATGGTTGACACCACTCAGTGGGCTCAAGGGCCAGTTTCTGTGTGTGTCACTTTATGAGTCTTTGAGCCTTGTCCTTAATTTGCTATTTTCTCCTCTTCATCTCAGGCAGTGGCTGGAGTTGAAGATGACTTGCTTCCACTCCAGCTCTGTAAGTTCTGAGTTGCCTAGTGAAGCCAATGTAGGATCCACAGACTTTGTCACAGGTGGGGCAGAAAGTGTTTAATGCCGCAGGTTGGTGAGTAGTACAGGGGTTGATGCTCTCCTTCCCCTGCCCAAAAACTGTGTGGAAGTTTAGTGGCTGTGGAACTAGACTAATAAAAGTGGACTAGGAACTGGACTAATAAAAAAATAAAATCTAGATGTGTTCAGATGAACACTTGAATTGCTTAGGATAGAGGATTATGGACTAAGTGCTGGGCAATGAGGTTAATATGGAAGGGTGCCCACTGGTCAGTATAGATAAGTTGGGCTGAATGGCCCACTTCCATGCTGTACAATTCTGTGATTCTATGAATAGTGACATAGAATCATATTTGATCAGGTTCTCCAGAATAGTAGAAGATAGCTGGAAAATTTGACTATTACCATTACTCTAGTTTTTACTGATCTTCTGTTGCAGTTACACTTGACACCTGGGAGAACCCTACTCCCAGCAAAGGAAATTCTTAACAGACAAATCAAAAGGCAAGATGTGAATTAAGTTGGATAAGTCTGCCAACGTTAGAATAATAAGGGAAATTGCCCAGCAGAGATGCAAAACCCAAAGGCATTTTCAATGTATAACAAAGAAAGAAATCATCTACCTCAACTCTGCCAGTCTGCACCCATCTCCAGTCCTAGAGGAAACTGTGGTTGATACTTTAATCAGACTACAAGATTTGTTTATCCTACAATTGGGGCAGCATGTTCAGTCCAGCCAAATTAAAATATTCTCTCCCAGGAGCATCATTCTTGTTACCATCTGCCTGTGAGATATGCTTTAGATTTGTTCTTTAAGGACTTTGCTTCCTGATTATCAATCAAAACAGGTGAACTCGCTGAGTGCAGGATCACATGTCTGATCCCTCACAAGTGTCATCGCTGGGGGCTTCTCCTGCTGTTTTGCTGAAACATAACCAGTCTCTTCCATACTCCAGCTTCTGCCATGCCTGGATCTCCCAGATCAAATCCTGACATGGGAGTTTTAGTGAAAATTCCTATGTGAGCTATTCGAGCTCTTCATCATCGGTGGAGATCAATACATTCCAATCCAATACTCCTTCTTGCTTTCCATTATGAACAGACTACAACATCTTAGTGTTCCTTCTTCCCCTGTGACTAGTGGTGAGTGGCAGTTTAAAGGAAAGGGCTTGACTAAAAATAGCTGCTGAAGGTGTTTCAGCATCTCAAGTGAGTCACCCCTTCCATACCCATGAGCTTCTCCAATGTGTCGTTCTGTATTATCTCTGGTAACCTCAGGCCATTATCGTGAGTTAGATCAGTTGGAACTGCTCTATCCAAATTATACCTCTTTTCCCATTTTCATCAAAATCTTTTATGACAGTTTTTTTTTTCAAACACAAAAGGCAACCTTTTATATCTCTTCCCTATATGAGGGTCCCCAAATTCAGACTGGAACTTAGAGAATTCATTTATACTGATGACCCTTCAGCCCAGATGAAGGTTCTCGATCTGAAACATTGGCAGTCCATTTCCCTCCATAGATGCTCTCAGACCTGCTGAGTTTCTCCAGCACTTTGTGTGTTGTTGCAGTAAAATCTGGTTGTTCTGTGAGTAGATAAAAACCGTGAGATTGAAAATCTCAGTGTAAGTGAATTCTAAACATTTCAGTCCAAGTGAAGGGTCTCAACCTGAAACATCGCCTGTCCATTTCCCTTCACAAATGCGCTTGACCTGAGTTCCTCCAGCAACTTGTTTATTGCTCCAGATTCCAGCATCTGCAGTCTCTTGTGTCCCTAAGGTTGTGCCACTGTTGACGTCATGTGTGGGAATTTTACACTGCAAGTAAGAACTAAAATCCTGACCCAAAGAAGGTGAATTTCCTGATGAACACCGTCTCCCAGAAATAAGCACGGCATTGCTCCATATCACGTTAACTTGGTTTTTTGCTGCACAGCACTGCTTTATTTGGAATTATCTGAATGAATATCCAGCTCTTTCGATCAACACATTTATCACCTTTTCAACACAAACCTCATCGCTAACTGTTTTTTTGTTACTTCCAGGATTCTGAACAATAATGGGGGTGAGTTTAGTGTGTTTCTCAAATTTACATGCACACTCACCCACCTCCCCATAAAAGCTGCAGAACTTCCTGCAGAATGACTGTAGTGTGCACTTGGTCTCAAGAGCCAGTTAATCAGCAGGATCTATTTTGTTGTTTTTGTACCCATTTCAGTTAATCCTTATTACTTTTTTATATATGGATATATAAAAGGGCACACAAACTTCTATTCACTATTATTGAATACAGGACTAGGTTGAAGGAAAAATCAGCATGTCTAAAAAGAATCTGCATTGGTTCCAATCCAAAGCTCTCTCTTTCGCACATTGAGCACAGACTATTAAAAAAACAAAGTATTCCTTCTGTCATTTGATCAACACTGTACAACAAGAGCATTCATAAGGAAAAATCACACAACCATGTAGCTAGAATAAAATTTAATTCCTTTGGGGTAAAATAAAAAATCTTAAATAATAGGAAATGCTACAAAAATGCAGAAAAAACAATCAGCATTTGTTGGTACAGTCATTCCTTGAATTTTATTTGTATTTATGTAATATCTTCTCAAGTTCATTAAAGCAAAGTTTATATAGATCAAAAGAGGTGGCAAGGCTAAACACTTGACATATAATGTTCAGTCTTCAAGCTCCTGCTACAGACTGGGTCTTCCATTTATTGTTGCATTTTAACAAAGCAGGTACACCACACAACTTTCCGATCAACAGGAACACAGTAGATGCACACACAAGGATACACTATAGTTTTGGCTCTAGTATATTACACTAGTGAGAAGTAAGAACACAAGTTATTATCGCAACTGATTAAAATACTCATTCGTTGCTGAAGTATGTGGATATCATCTTGCTCACTGGCTCCCTTACACACAATAATCTGCTCCATAGAAGAATTAACAGAGTGGAAAACAGAGAAATCTGGGAGCACAGAGAAACACAAATTTTCAAATAAAGGGAACAGGTAACAGAACATTACAAAGTAAATCTGGTAGTCTTCCATCCCACAGAATGGATGGATTGTGCCTTGGTGAACAACTTTGTTGTCTGGTATGGCTCTGGAGCCCCACTCTGTCTTTGCTGCACTATAATGAAGGCAGTGGACTGAGAAGGTGCAACATTCTTCAGCCCCTGCTTTCTCTGGGTTCTTTCCTCAGCCAGCTGAGGTCTCCAGTTCTCCTCACCTCTTCCGATGCCTTACTAAACATATGGGTTCCAGTGGTGCTGTCTGTCAGCAGTTATTTCTCAGTTGCCTTTGCTAAGACCCACCATCTTATTGTGATGCTTGCAGTTGTCCTTGTAGCAGAGACAGGAACATCCAACAGGTCATGACCAAGAAGTTTGTTCACTCGATAAAGGGTTCTTGCCGATATGGCAGTCATCCATCTGAAGAACATGGATAATCCACTTTAAATGTTGTTGGCTTCGTAATAAATGCATACTGTTGGAATTTGCACCTTCCAGGACTCCTGTTAGTGATCTTGTCCAGTCTGATGTCTGAGGCAGCAATGGCAGAAACTGTTAAGTTTTGTTTTCTTCTGTGCCTTACATATATCGTTTAGACTTCACTACAGTAGAGGAGTGTACTCAGGACACAGGCTTGATAGGCTCACTGTTTGGTGTTCCCTGTCAAGTTGCTGCTGATCCAGATTCTTGCTCAGTTTGGACATAACAACTGCAGTGTTTCCAGGGTCCATGTTGATTTCAGCATCAGATTTACATTGCTGGTGACTGGTGGAACCAGGATATGTAAAGTTGTTACATCCCAAAATGCAACACAGCCTGTGAAATACTGGGGCAAACGTTCTGCCATGTTCTCTGTTATTCCCCACAATCTACCTCATCTTTTTGTGCACCTCAAAGCTCAATCTCCTTGGTTTCTGCAGCCTGGGCAGATGGAGTTTACTTTGGACCATTCCATCAGACTGCATCTCAACCAGTCTGCGACATGCTTGGAAAACACGGCAATGAGGGAGTGGCCCAACAAAATGCAAGATTGTACCCTGCCAGGTCGATGATTTAATGTGTTTGCCATTTACTGTGCTCTTTTCCCACAATACTTGTGTGGTTTGACTTAACGTTCATAATAGCAAGATTATGCAGACACATGCAGGATCTCAAGATATCTGAAGCTTCACTTCAATTTCTGCATTTACTGTCACGCTCATCTGTGTCCATTCTGGAAGAAGCGGCTGGGGACAGCGCTGTGGCTGTGGAGGCTCCTGGAAACCACCGTGGAGGCAGCTGAATGTTGTGGAGGAGGGTGCAGTGATTGAGAGCGAGGGCAAAGCTTTCCTGAGTGCACAATCCCAGTCGCACTGGCTCATCAGTGCATCCTATCAGAGAGTCACAGGGCACCAAAATACTTAGTGAATCTTTAAGCCATATCAAATCCAGCTTCCAGCAGGCATCAGAAGTATGGCAGGTATCCAAAACAGAAGGAGGTGTGGAATGGTGACAGAGCTCTCAGCATGTGGATTGTATGAGCATAGGGAAGGGATCACAGCAAGATGTAGGAGGTGGTTTTCATCAGGCAATCCAAATGTGATTTCATCTGGCTGATGAAATGGCCCAGTTCATTGTCGACCAGAATGAGACCCATCCTACTGAGAAGGCTGAGCATGGGCAGATGGTCTGTGGCTTAGTGTGTGTGCTGTGCCAGACAGTACATGGAGTCATTGAAGTGATTTGCGACTTGTAATTCCATCAAACAAAACTTTAATGTAGAGGAATCTAGAAGTTTGTACACTTTTTATGTTAATAAAAGTTTGGTTCTTCATCATGAGAAAAAGACCTTTGAATTTTCCAGCACCAGCAGTTCACATTATTGCTGCCACAGTGTCTTGATTTCCCTGTTCATTAGCTGCCAGAGACATCTGTCACTACCTGCTGCCTTGCTACCCTGACCCTTGCTGCTGTTTCAGCATCCAGTGTTGTGCATCAACCAATCAACAGCAGATTCCCCATTTTGATCATCAGCACTTTCCATTGTCATGCTGATATCACCAGCAGTGTTAAAGATGAGCCCCTCATTCACTTCACTTACGCAGCAGATAACTATAATCCATGAACCCTGTGCATGGCGATGTTTGCCCGGCCTGTTCAGGCAATGGAAATGTGACATTAACACTCCCACTGTCCTCTCTACCACTTGCTGTCTGCAAGTGGTTTTCTTGCTATTGGTCCTGTGATGCATTCATGTCTTTAGGGACTTGTCCTTGTTTCCAAAAATCCACCCAGGCCATGAATGCAATGGTGCAAAGACACCATGCAGCTCTAAATCTTGTTAAATGGAGACATCATGGATGTGTTCAGCCTGGTGTTTAGCATTCATTCTGAGTATAAACAGCCATGCCTCATACAAGATTATCTCACTGAGTGAGTGATACCTTTTCTCATATTTCATATATTTACTTCTGACAGGAATGGGGACCATTCAACCCATCGAGCTTATGCCAGCTTTCGGAGAGTTCCCATCAATCCCTTCCCACCACTATTTTCCTATAACCTATTCCCTCTCACATGTTTGTCAACTGCACCCTAATTCTCCTATCACCCACCTTCACAGTAATCAATAAATCCACCAACCAGCATGTCTTCAGGATGCGGGAGGAAACCAGAATACCTTCTCTTGTTTATGGAAGTGACAATTGAACCATCGGGTTATATGTATTTTATCCATAGTACTGATCAGTTTGGGAAAGTAGGTACCTATTGTAAAGCTAATAATGCCTTGTAACTGGAGGCTGATGAACTCTGATGTATGTCTGAATATCCATTATCTGGTGAATACAGGCCTTCATTCTACTCCATTAGGTGAGAAAGATCCTGATGCAGATATTTAGTGGCCAAGTCACCCTCGTGGACATGCTCAATGCACTCTGTGCAATTGAATATGCCTGGAGGTCATCCTTAATCCATTATTCCAGTGTTGGCCTTCAGAGTCTTCTCACATATCTCCTTTCATTGTTAAACCTGCAGAAATATACACACAATCCTCCACAGAGACTTTGGCATTGATGCCCGACTCAGATTTTCCTCTGTCTGGTCTTTAGCACAGTGAAAAAATGCAGCAGATCATTCTTCCCTCCAAAAGACATTTTGCTTTAGAAAAGACAGGTTAGAGTGTGAACTAGAGGTGGCAGATTAATTGCCTGATAGTGTTTATGCAAGAAAATAACCCAGAACACAAAGTGGTCTCATCGGAAATGTATCTATACCTATGCCTAATGCTGAGCCAGAGAGACTAAGATTGCCTTTTGATACAGTGAAATGGTACAAAGCAGTAAAAAAATGATTCACCACCACTTTAAGGTCTGAGTGTTTCATACAGCTTCAAGATGAATGGCAGCTCTATAAACAAAGCTGGATTCCATGTTTATTCACTACTGCATGTCACCTTACCAACCTCACAGAACTACAGAATCTTCTTCTATCATTACACAAAATCTGAGTGTCTCACACAGCTTAAAACTGAACCACCTCTTTGTTGTCAGAAACAGGATGTTTATTATTGTGTTTTAAATTCTAGGTAGTTTTAGTCTCACAGATTTCAACAGCAGAATAGTTTAGTACAGCACTCATAATTTATGACGTGGCTGTGTTTTTTTATCAGTGCAAAAAATTTTGGTCACCAAAATAAAAGGGAATATATGGCTTTTGGTGAACTTCAGTTTAAAAATCAAATTCCTGGGTCTGTTAGCTTTTCAGCACCCTGGACAGCACATAGCTCCAGTAGCAATGTTTTAATGAAGCTTTTCATCTCTCCTGCACAGTGTTACAGGGCCAAATTGCTCACTTGCAGAGACTCACAGATTGCCTGCTAGTTCTTATTCAAGCAGATAACACAGAAGGCAACATGATCGAATTGCAAGCAAAATGGCCCCATCTTCGATTACTGTTAAGGTTTCTGTGTGTCATAAAAGGACAAGTCCTGTGATCCCTTGCTGGACTCAGTGGGTTGTCTGGTTTCATGGCATGCAGAAGGGAGGCACAATGGTGCAGAAAGCAGAGCCACAGCTTCACTTTGCCAGAAACCCAGGTTCAGTCCTGACCTCCAGTTCTTTCTGTGTGGAGTTTGCATGTTCTCCCTCTGACCGTGTGGGTTTACTCTGGGTGCTCTGGTTTTCTCCCGCATTCCAAAGATGTGCAAGCTGGTTGGTTAATTGGCCACTGTAAAGTGCTCCTAGTGTGTAGCTGAGTGAGAGAATATGGGGGAGTTGATGAGGATGTGGGGAAAATAAAAAGTGGATTAATGTAAGATTAGTATAAGTCACTGGTTAATGTTAGTGCTGACTTGGTGGGCTAAAGGGCCTGTTCCTATGCTGTATCTCTCTATGATTCTAGGACTCCGAGGTGGGCAGATGCCGTCAACCTATGTCATCAACACCAGCGTTAATGACAACATCCACTCTGGTGTTCATGTAAATAGTGACTGTGGCACCCATTAAAAAGCAGAAGATTCACACCACTGTTTTCAGTAGGTCATAAGCTGTCGCCTTCTTTGGTCCTCTCTCTTTCACACTTCAGGAGTCTTGAATCAATCCAATTTCTAAGTATCTTTTAATGCACATCATGCTACACAGCCTTTGGCTTCATACTTAACTCTTCAATACTCTCCTGAATGGTCTCCCCCTTACACGTACTTCTGAAAACCTTCATTTGATGCAACTTTACCATTCGTGTTGGCACCTATATCTCAAGGCATTCTGACAATCTTTTTGCGGCACGATTACCCTCTAAAACTTTACTAGCCTCCATTTCTACCTACTGCACTGATGTAAAATTATAGCATTCACTGTTGTTGATAGAATGAAAGATCCAGCATGGTGATCTGCCAGCACCCAATTTCATCTTGGTGGTGAAAATTAAAATCTCTCCCAGTGACTTCAAAGTCTATATCTGATTTACAAATACCTACCCTGTTACAGAGCAGACAATGTCTAGAGAGTCCTTTATCTTCAATAGCTCCTCTGGGCTTCTGGAATCTCCCCCTCTCCCTTTTCTACTTTTGGTGGCAATGCTTTTAGCCATCATTGACCAGAACTCTGGTATCATATTTTTGGATTGTTAGCTTCAACATTCATTCTTTATGTTCAAAACTCTCCTCAGACATTTGCCCTTTGACCAAATCTCCCACTTATTCTAATACATCTCTCCTTTTTTAAGAGCACTGGGGAACGCTTTGAGGTGTTGTAGATACTGGGCTGCTTTGCACAATGGCTGGCTGGCAATTCCATGGAGAATTGTCAGCGAGCTCCAGTGTTCACGTTAACATGCTTCTTTCTTCTGTGTCTCTGCATGACAGTCTAGAGGCATAGAAGGTGCGGTCAGATATGGCTGTAAGTGCATCTAACCTCTCGATGCACTGTTGGACAAGTCTGGAGACAATTCCTAATCCTGGTGAATTGAAAGGCTGGGTACACTTCATATCTGGCCCCTCAGCTTTATACCAACCATGGTTCGTGTATCCAGCACAACCATATTCATTTGAATGTGATCAGTCACTGACCTGCATGAAGCTGAGTATTGTGTTTTGTTACTCACAGAAATCTTAATCATTTAATGGAGCTGCATAAGTTGAGCAAGTTTTAAATAAATTTACTAATGTTTTGTTTTAATTGTTGAAAGTAACTTTTAGTAGTTTGAATTATTTAAATGTATAAATGTATTTCAGCCATTTCTAAATGTATCTGTTCATCAGGGACACTTAGAGATAGTGGAAAAAAGGCATTTGACAACATGAGCTGTCAGAAGCCCATTAGGGTGGTCTTGAGTGTAGGTCCTCAGTTTGCACTGCTTAAGCCCTCATCAGTGAGGGCTCAATGACAATGAGGGCCATAATGCTGCAAGAGGATAATTTGACTGCAGAGAGCCAGCGGGAAACAAAGAAGGGTGGACAAGTGAAGCCCATTTTACAAGTTTGTGTTGCTCTGACATCTTTGAGATGATAGATCTGACCTTGTTTCACATTATTTTAAAATGATCTAACTTGGTTTCACTATGTTTAATGCTATTTATTTGTTCAATGTGGATCTTCAAGTTCACGAACATTATAGAGACACAAGAGACTGCAGATGCTGGAATCTGGAGAAACACACAAAATGCTGGAAGAACTCAATGGGTCAGGCAGCATCTATGGAGGCAAATGGACAATTGACATCTCAGATTGGCAGTCCAGATGAAGGGTCTTTACCCAAAATGTCAACTGTCCATTTCCCTCCACAGATGCTGCCTGACCTGCTGAGTTCCTCCAGCATTCTGTGCATTGCTCATACTTAACAGTGTATTTGTACAGCACGTAAATCATAACTTCTACAAGGTTCCTGACACTAACCATTGCCTTTAAGAAATAAATCTCCAGGGAAACATAGGGGAAATATTAAGTGAATATCAAGGCTCAGTTTTCAGTCAATGACTTATTTTTTTAATCTTCTGGTTATCTGGAACTGAGGAAATTGAACAAAATTTATTAAAGTTTGTTTGGTGATTTCATCCTTTACTAACTGGAGATAAAGAGAACAAAGAACAACATAATTATCCAGACACAAGAGACTGCAGATGCTCAAATCTGCAGAAAAAAAACAAAATGCTGAAGGAACTCAGTGGGTCAGGCAGCATCTATGGAGGGAAAGGAATGGTTGACATTTTTGGGCTGCGACCCTGCATCAGGACTGGTCAGAATCTTCCAACCTTTGCTACAGGATAACCAACATAAATGCCAATTTTCACATTACTTTTGAACAATTCTTCTTGAGAATAAAACTGTCTCTTCTTGGCTGTGATTGGGGTTTGTTCAGATTTCTATTTCTTGACACATTTACCCTTTCCACTGTCACCATGTTATGTAAGTAGCACTCAATATCCAAAGGACTTGGATTCAGTCTGAGGGACGCTGGTTCTACTTGTTGAAGTTAAATTCTGCTTTACCCTTTGGATGGGTGATCAATTAGTCCAGGGTAGATTTACTACCTGACAATTATCACCAAATGGGATAGTGTTCCACCCTCTGCCGTCTTATTTTGGTTACGATTGGGTTTAGCTGTAGGGAACTGTTGGTTATCTGCAGTCAGCTGTTCATGTGTCTCGGACTGCAGTGTCTGCACCTTATCAAAAGTCAGACATGGAATACAAGATGGGACAAAAGGTCGGATGCCTGTCACCTCCCACACTTCTCATTGACATTATGCCAGGGTCTTTGACCTGAAACATTATCTCAGTTTCTTTCTGCACAGATGTTGCCTGGCATGCTTTGTGTTTCCAGCATTATCTGTTTTTATTTCAAATTTCCAGCATTTGCAACTTTTTAATTTTCAGCCAGTGCTTGGTGTTCAAACTGTTGTCCCATTCGCTTGAATGAGGGTCACAGATTCTGTGAATAAAGATAAGTGAAGGCAAGTGGTTTATTTATTTTACTTTATTTTTAATTATTTATGATTTATGGTTTTTAATTAGGTTTAATTTTTAAATGTGTTTATTCAGTGTTTAATTATTTAAATCTATCTGAACAGTTTTTAAATGTTTCTGACATTTGTATCAGAGGCATTTAAAAATAGTTCCAAAGGCCTTTGCCAGTGGCAAGTTGTCAAACGCTATTAAAATGTTCTGAGGACCAGACCTCAGGATCCAATATGGAGCAAACTCCCCTCTCAGGAGCAGAGGGTCACTTGGTTGGCTCTCTATGACTTGTACAGGTTAGTGCAGGTGGGCACTATGGCCAGTAAGTTCAGACAGCAGGACAAATTGGCCTGATATCACAATCATGTTCCATGTCGCTGTATATGGAAATTAACTACAATCTTTGACTCTAGAACAACATTAGGCGGAAGAGTAAGGCAGCAGACAGTGCACAGTTTCAGTAACAGGGGTTCGATTCTGACCTTGGGTGCTGTCAGTGTGAAGCTTGCACATTCTCCCTGTGACTGCATGGGTTTCTTCCCACATCCCAGAAATGTTAATTGACTGCTGTAAGTTGTCCTTAGTGTAGGGGGCTGGGGGCTGCAGAAGAATTAGGGTAAGTTGATGGGCATGTGAGAAGAATAGGTTAAAAAGAAATAAATGGGGGAATGGGAATGATGGGAATCTTCTGAGAACTAGCATAGACTCGATGGGCCAAATGTTGTAAGAAAATTGAGGAGAGAAAATTCTAAGCTTTAACTTTGGCGGTACGGTAGTGTAGCTGTTAGCATAACACTATTACAGCACCAACGACCCGAATTCAATTCCGGCCGCTGTCTGTAAGGAGTTTGTACATTCTCCCCGTGTCTGTGTGGGTTTCTTTCAGGTGCTCCAGTTTCCTCCCACATTCCAAAGACGTACGGTTTAGGAGCTGTGGGTGTGCTATGTTGGCGCCGGAAGAGTGGCGACACTTGCGGGCTGCCCCCCAGCACATTCTCAGTAACACAAAAAGATGCATTTCACTGTGTGTTTTGATGTACATGTGACGAATAAATAAATATCTTAAATATCTATATATCAGTTAAAACATACTAATCCACTAGTTTTACATCAATGCCAGTATGTGGTGTTGGTATGACTGTTTGCTCTGAGTTAGGAGGTTCTGGTTTCCAATTTACTGCCTTGGGTTAAGCATCCTGGTCAATATTTCCACAGGTGCACAGATGGAGTGGTCCCTTGTCAGCTAAGATATTGAGTTGGTGTCTTCTGCCTCTTTGGGTGATCATAAAATGAAAGTTGTCAATATTTAAAGAGCAACAAAGTGCCAACATAATGCCAACATAAGTGCCAACATAATGCCAACATAAGTGCCAACATAATGCCAACAAAGAAACGACATAATGTTTGTGCCCAGCATTATCTCATTATAGAGTTGTTGTTTGTGGAAAGAGTAAAATGGGTTTGGTGTAGGATTAGTGCAAATGTGTATTTGATGGTTGTTATTGACTCAGAGGGCTGAAGAGCTGGTTTCTGTGCTGTATTACTCACTGGTGCTGTATGACAACGTAAGAGCCCCGTCAACCAGATTCAAAAACAGCTTCTTCCCTACAGCTATCAGACTTCTGAACCAATCACCTCTTTCACATCCCCTTCCCGGTGGTGCTGCCACATTCTCGAACCCTTAATTCTACTTCTTTCATTATTGTCACTTCAGCATTTCCTTTTGCACTGCTATACTTTGCACCATTGTGTTGTTTTGCGCTTGTTGTATTTATTATTACCATGTCTATTGTCCACTCTGTAAGCTTCACAAAAGCAAGGAAGTTCATTGCACCCTGATGTATATGACAATAAACTAATCTGAATCATATGATTTGCTGTTTGCGGGATGTTAATCTACACAGCTGGTCGGTTGTATTTGCCTATACAATTTTGTATTTGTATTTGTCAGCCTATATAGCAACAGTCACCACACTTGTGGTGTAATTCTGGTTGTGAAATATCCTGACTGAAAATAAATAGAATTATAATCTTTAAAATCACCTGTAATTCAGAACATGATTGTGTCTGACATTGGAAAAACTTCTTTTTGAAGAGAAATCAGCTGGAAAATTCTTGCCCAATGATGTGTCCCTCGCTTCAAGCAGTAGGAAGTGAATTTCTAGCTGGTTGCTGAAAATGGAAAGAAATTGTGAAAACACATGATAAAATTCTTCACAAAAAGAAATAAATGAAACTGATCAGATATATTTTCAGAGCAGGATATGGCAGTGACACCACCTGTGATAATTAGCCATTGTATCTTCTTAAATGTTGGGACTTTTTAACCTTGACTTCCTTGCTTCCTTTCCGTGATGAATTATCCTGGTCAGCATTGTACAATTTCTGTGTTTTCAGAGTGAAGTCCTTGCAGTATTTAAAACGTAGTTCAGCCTATAATGAGGAGTGAATTTTCCTCTACTGTCATTTGGTCTTGTGGTTCATGTCAGCCTTAGAAATTCAGCCCATACTTCAGTGTTGTGAATTTTTCTACTTCCACCGTCAATCTTTATTTTGGTCTCTCTCAGTGAAGATTAGCCATTAATGTCAGATGGAGGGTCTTTTAAGCTGGGGGCTCAGATATAGTTACCCACAGCCTGTGACTTCCAGATATGCTTCACATACATCCTAGACACCAGCAGAAAGAGATGGCTTTCATTCCAATTTGCAGAGATAAATTCAAAGCTGTGCCCTTGTCATAATAAGGTGATTCTGTTGTAATGCACTCAGGTGCTCTGCCTTCTCTATCATTGCACAGATTACAAGTAAGAAGAGTGTGATTGCAGTGCTAGTAATGCAAAGTAATAAAAAAAAACAAAAGCTTATAATGCAAGTGGAATTCTATCACCATTTATTTCTGCAATGTTTCTTTTGCAGACCAAGAATTATGCAGAGAACAAAGCAAAAAATATGGTGAATTACAAACAAACTCAGAACTTACACTGCAGGCCTGACAAGAGGAAAGGGCAGGACCCTTGGTTTAAATTGGCAGACATTTCGTCAGATCATTTAAAAAAAAATTATTCATCTTTCAGGATCTGTAAGGTCAGCATTTATTGTTCATCCCTAATTGCCCTTGAGAAGGTGATCGTGAGCCAACTTTTTGAACCATCACAGTCCTGCTTGTGAAGGAACTCCCACAGTGCTGTTGAGTAGGGAGTTCCAGGATTTAGACCCAGTGGTGGTCGCGACTCAGAAGGGAACCTGCAGGTGATGATGTTACCTGTTGCCCTTGTCCTTCTCAGCAGCAAAGGTTGTGGGTTTGGAAGGTGCTGTCAGAGTTGTCTTGGCAAGTATCCATGGTGCGTTTGTAAATAGACTTCAGCAAGGTACAGAGGAAATTCCATTCCTGGCTCAGTAAGAAGGAATGAAGGTAGTTATGTGTAAAAAGGACAACTATGTATCTTTTTAATTAACATAGTTACAGGGAAATTTTATGTGAGTCAAGGAAAGCAACACTTGCATTTCTGTAATACCTTTTACATCTTTGTAATGTTTCCAATGTGATTTATAGCCAATAAATTACTTTAAAATAGAATTGTTTCAATCCCTGCACACCTGCACACTGCAAAGTCCCACAAGCAGTGATAAAATGTATAACCAGATATATCTACAAATCATAAGGAATGTTAAATCAATTGCAAATGCAAAGTCAGCTTGATGGTCTTTTCTGAGATGACTACAAGGTAGTACAGTGAATAAAATAGAGCAGGATATAACTTCTATGGGAAAGACAAGGGAAATAGCAGATGGGGAGGAGGTCGCACTGGCATTAGTGATTAAAATGAAAATATATCATTGATGAAAAAGAATATAATGAGATAAGCAGGCAATAGAGCTTTGATCGGTATCATTAAGAAACAGCAAAGGATTTAAGATTCCATTTGGAACTGTGCAGTGGCGTTCTGGTAGCAGCTGGAGAGTGGCAGAATGCAGAAATGCAGAAATTAAGCAACCAGTTAACAAAGTAAATGTGGTTTTGATGGGGGAATTGTAACTTTCTTAGAAATTGGGATAAGTAGCCAAGCTCACGTCAGAGATGTAATGAATTCCTGGAGCACAGATTAGTTGTCTGAAATAATATGTACTGGAGCCTGTAAAGGGACTGGTCATATCTGAGGTATTAATGCGCAGTGAGCCAGATTTCGGTAATAGCCTGAAGAACCTTTATCTAGTAGCAATAATTGTACAATGTGATCAAGTTTTATTCAATGCAAAAAGCTACTAAGGTTCCGGATTTGAGTGAGACTGGTTTGCATGTGGTGAGATAGAGATTAAACCTGAACTAGAAGAGATTACCCATGGTGAACAGCAATTCTGTTAATGGGTAAAAACAACAGATTAACAGTGCAAGGTGTACAAAGAAAGATCTTAAGATAAAGCAAAGTTGTTCACACCCCTGAGGGAACAAAAGTATGATTTCAGAAAAAAGCAGCCACAAGTGACAGAAGGATCAATAAGACTAATAGTAAATCATGTAATAAAAGCAAAAATTAGCACAGATCCTTATACCAGCGTGGGATAAAAAAGAGAAGTGACAAAATATATTAAGCATAAAAGTAAACACAAGGATATCAAAATTAACAAAGGATATTTTTTGACAGTGGCTGAGGCAACAAAGATATCACAGGCGAATATCTTCTCAATCTTTTTAAAAAATACGCTGCTGTAGCGATGGGCTACGCACTGAGCTAGAAATAATGGCACGCAGTTGGTAGGTTGCACTCAAGACTGGTTTATTGCGAACCTCGCCGTGCTGGCTTTTAAACAGTTAAGTTCCCGCCCTCTCCGGGCGGCTATGACGTCAGAGGAGCGCCACCAGAACCTCTTCCCACGCGTGGGCTTTCTCCCCTCGCTGGTGGAGAAGAAGGCCCAGCGCCACTTTGTGGCTGGCCTCTCTGTCGATGCACGCACCGTTTTTGGAGCCGGTTCGCCTGCATGGAAGGTGGGTCGCCACACTGCCTTCCTATTTTTTCTACCAAAGTAGAAAACCTCATACATTTCCACATTATGTTCAATCGATTCTACCTCATTCACTTACTCAGTTTATACCACCTTGAAGCCTCTGTGCATTCTCCTCACAATTCACCCTGCCACCAAGCTTTGTTTCATCAGAAATCTTGGACAAATCACCACTTGGCCCCCTCATCCAAATTGTTGATATAGATTGTGAACAGCTAGATCCCCAGCGTTGATCACCCTATTAGTTACAGACTTCCATCTGGAAATAGCCTGGTTTTCCTAGTCGCTACTGTCTGCCCATTAACAAATCCTCAATCCACGCCAATGCATTACCTACAATCCAATGTGCTCCAAACGTGTTTAATAACCTTTTGTATCGCACATATTAAAAGGCTTTTTTGAAAGTCCATATGCACCAAAACTACTGCTTCCCCCTTATTTATTCTGCTGGATACAAGCTCAAAAAGTCTAACAGATTTGTCAAACATGATTTTCCTATCACAGTTCTATGTTGACTCTGTGCATTCCTATTAATATCTTGCAAAAACCCTGCTACCACTTTCTTAATATTAAATTCTAGCATTTCCCTATTCCTGGTGTTAGGCTAATTGACCTGTAATTCCTCCTTTTCTCACTTCTCTCCCTTTGTAAACTGTGGGGTTACAATTGCGGTCTTCGTCACTGAGAAGCATCCTAGAATCCTTGGAATTTTAGAAGATAGCAACCAGTATCTCCTTTACCACCCCATCAAAAGCCATGGAGTAGAAGTCATTCGGTCCTGGAGATTTCAGTCCCATTCATTTCTCCAGTACTTTTTTTTAAATTAGTAATGCTGATTTCTTTTGGCTTCCTGACTCTACCTATAGCCTGGCTAATCATTCAATGTTCTCCTTATTTTCTGAACTGTTCTTTTGAATGAAAATGGTTAAGCTTGTCATTCTACCGCTTTAAATAGGTGAAACCAAGGAATTATAGATGAGTCAACCCAGCATCCATCATCGAGAATTTACGAGAATCTATAATTAACGAGAGTGTGATTGAATCCCCTGAGATGATCAGAGAGAAGCAGCATAGTTCTGTAAAGGAGAGTTTAAGCCTGACCAACATAATGGGACTTTTTAAAGAGGTGTCTAAAGTGGTGGATATGGGAGAACATCTGTATTAATTCTGCAATGTTGCAATTATTATGTTTTACATATTATGATACATATTATGACAAAAGGTCTCCTCCACACTCTACTTAGATATTTATAGACTAAACGTGAACATCTCTTTAAATTAAAAAGGGAACAGAAATGGACAGATGGAAAAAGTAGGGGAGGCAAAAAGAGGTCAGAGGGAGTAGAGGTAAACAGGAAAGAGGTTTAGAGAGAAAGGGAGTTAAGAAAACAAGGGACGTTGAAAGAGAGAGGGAGAGAGAGAATGGGAAAGAGGAGAAAGGAAAGAGCAAGTGAGAAAGAGAGTGAAAAGGTGCATGGGGGGAAAGAGGGATGAGAAAGAAATGGAGAGAGAAAAAGAAAGGAAGAGTGAATGAGAGAATAAAAGAGAGAGAGAGAAAAATGAGCGAGAAGGACAAGATAGTTGGAAAGATTGGGAAAGAGAAAAATAGAGGGAGAGTGAAGGAAAAGGAGAGAAGGAGGAAGAAAAAAGGAGGATTTGCAAGTATATGCAAATTACTAAGTAACTAGGTGCAAGCTGACCTTATTCATTTTGTGATACCAAATAAATTATATATTTTATGGTGCGGTAATATTGGATGGCTTACATTGCTAGCTTCAGCAACAAAATTATTAGCAGATTAGAATTCAGTTTAATATGTTTTTATAAACAGCCCATGGCCACTTCACTTCTACTCCTGGTATACGTCAGGATATGACTGGATATCTTACTGCAATTCACAGAGATTGCAGTCTGAAATATGGGAAAAGCTTAATGTTTATAAGCACTTTTCACTGGTGATGATGTATGCCTTCTGAATGTGAATAATTTATAGCACTATATGTCGTAGTTAATGTAGTGATCTCACCACTTCACCACTCATGGCATTGAGCACTTGTCTATTTATTAAGGCAGCAAGTTGCACTACACGTTACTTTGCTAGGAGACAATAATATTTAAAATGGAAATGGATTGCGGCATTCCCTGTAGCCTGAAGATAAATCACTTCATGGAGAAAATTGATTGCTTTCTTTTGGAATAATCTCCATTTCAAACAAGGATCTGGGATCTAACAGGGGATTAGAGCTGATAGTTTGAATGCAGAACTAGGAATGGTGTACAGGCAGAGGGATGGAAAATTTTATTCTGAAATTTCCATTATTCACTGAATTACCAAACAAGGGAAAATATAATGGAACAAAAAAACTCACCACCAATGGGATGGCACAGTAGTGTAGCGGTTAGCGTAACACTATTATAGCACCAGTAACCCGGGTTAAATTCCCACTGCTGTCTGTAAGGGGTTTGTACATTCTCCCTGTGTCTGTGTGGATTTCCTTCGGGTGCTCTGGTTTCCTCCCACATTCCAAAGACATACAGGTTAGTAAGTTAACATGGGTGTAATTGGGTGGCGCAGGCTCGCTGGGCCGGAAAGGCCTGTTACCGTGCTGTATAAATAAAGTTTAAAAAAAACCTCAGGTTGCTTTCAATGCATCATGACTATCATTGTCAGAAAGGATCATACTGGGCAGCTTTCGGTGTAAGTTTGAAGCAGTTTCTTAAGGAAATAACAACAACCTTTCATAGCTTGATCATCAATAGTAATAACAAAAACACAAAGAGGGCACCAAATATTTAAGCTAAATGACAATACACAATTATTTATACTTATCAGGAACATTACATTTATTTATATCACCACCAGACACAATGACTTATTTTAAATCTGAAAGTTAAACCTTGAAGATAAATTACTTGATTACTTCTGGGAGTTCCTAGGAAGAGGTAGAAGAAGAATTGAAGCTTCCAGCCCTTGTTTGGGGCAAAATTAGGATTCCACTGAGGGTTCGTACAGAGTGACTGAGCGCATCCAATAGTGTGACTGATACAACTTTGCTGACCTTCCTTGGTCCTGCATACTTTTTGTAGGATTGGTGCCAGGGTGCATCTATTGGTTCAATCTCTGTGTAAATACTGAGATCTTGTCCATAGAAATTTGGAGTCCCTTATCTATATTATATTGGTTCCAGTGTATTCATGGTGCACATAAGGATTCAGTAGACACTGTCATGAAATAATACCTGAGCTGTTGATTGATTCATCATCTAAAATCTCCAGGGTATTATTAGACCTGTATATAACTCAGTCCTTTGCTGTTCTTGACTCAGGAATGAGAGATAAAGCAAGCAACGGTATAAAGAATCTACACCTGTTAACAGGAGTTAATGGGGGTCTGTTCCCCTTATAAACATTCACCCTGCACATCCCATGTTTCTTTTCCTGCCAAAAGGAAGGCCACAGATACCCATGCAGTGCACCAGTCAATGTTGGAAATTAACACCATAGTCTTGAATGTGCAATGCTGGATCTATATTCATGGAAACAAATGGAAAAATTCAATGGAGGGGTGTTCTGACATTCAAGGTGATGGCATACCAACTTTTAATTCGCTAACTAAAATTTACCTGGCGATTTCCTGCGGAAACTGACAATACTATGACCTTTGAACTAACTTTTGGAGGGAAATGCAGCTATTCCATCATATAAATGCCATTGTTTTGGGATTCCTGGGCATGCACGTGTCCATGCTGAAGTCTCAAACTTGCTGACAGTTCTTTTCCAACTATTCCATGTCAGATCTCTGAGGCTGGGGCTTTCTATATAGAGCACAGCAATCCCCCAGAACCAATGCTGGAGAATCTGCTTAACCTGTGTCAGGTGCGGGTGGGTTCTCCTTCATTGATTTCTGCCGACAAGCTCAACTGTGAGAGATTAACTAAGGTTAGAATGGAAGATTTTTTACTTTTTAAAAATATTTTCAAATTTTGTTTGTATTTTTAAATTTGTTTTAATGCTTTTCGATAATGGTGGAATGTTTTTCAATGTTCCAATGTCAGAACCATTCAGAAACATTCAAAGTTTTTTGACAAATTTGACATCCCACTGGGTCAGGGGGTGTTTCTTTCTAGTGTTTTGTGGTTGGGCTTCTTCTGATACCTGCCCTTCCTCTTCTCCTGATTGATGGAATTTACACAAGGAAAGCTGCACTGCTAGTTTGCTTCTCACTGCTGAAGATCTTTCTACCTTCATGCAGCAAGTTCCCGGTAGCATAAGTTACATAAGTTCAACGTTGTTCCGGAGTTTGACCACAAGCATAGTTGGTTCACAATCTGACAGTAAGATCCGAGGCACTGGCCTGATATTCCACAAAGTCCCTCGTAGTTAGCATTCACCACTGGCCTACTGTTAAACACCCTCTAACTCCAGGATGAACTTCCACAAAGAAGGTGGCTCCAACCTGATCAGCTAAGCTTTGAGCAGGACAAAATGTTCCAATTATAAATCCCCCTGGAAAGAAGGTATGTTCCAGCACTTACCCCAATCCATTATAGAGGTTGTAATTCCACCATCAATCGAGCTAAGTGACTGTGTTGTTTAAGTGATTCAAGATGAACTGAAGCACATAAATCATATTTTACTGTCCCCCACTCACTGCGCTTTCCCGGATGACTCTGTTTAGGCAGGGACTTTCTTTCGAATCTTCAACTTACTCTGCTGATTAAATATGTTTTCTGAGTAACCTGACATTTTTGAGTTCATAATCAATATTTTTTGAGAACTTGGACAAATGCTTTGCCCTACATTCAGTTCATTGACACGGAATTGTAAATAAAGATATTTATTTATTAGTCACATATACATCAAAATGCACAGTGAAATGCGTCTTTTTGCATTACTGAGAATGTGCTGGGGCAGCCTGCAAGTGTCGCCACTCTTCCGGCGCCAACATAGCATGCCCACAGCTCCTAACCCGTACATCTTTGGAATGTGGGAGGAAACCAGAGCACCTGGAGGAAACCTACACAAACATGGGGAAAACGTACAAACTCCTTGCAGAGAGTGGCGGAATTGAAGCCGGGTCGCTGGTGCTGTAATAACGTTACGCTAACTGCTACACTACCATGCCGCAGAAGACTCCGCTAGCCTAAAATCGTGCCTGTCATAACTCTCCTTTGTGGTGCTCAGCGTCAAATTTCATAATCCTGTCAAACGTTCTGGGATGGTTTACTCTACTAAAGCTGCTATACAAATGCTAGCCATTGTTACTAGTCAACAGGAATATCCCTGCCCTCTCAAATGGAGAATTTCCATTGTCCTATAAAATAGCTTGCTTTAAAATAATATTCATACAAGTTCCAGTTTAGTCACAGTGGAGACAACGCAAAGCTATTGTTTGTGATTAGTTATGGGCATAACAACATTTTAGTCCCCCTTAATGTTCTGTAACAAAGTTTTTTTTTGGAGTATTAACACACAGATCACACTAAAATGAAGAGGGAGTAAAGCTTGTTGAAACTCATTAGTGAATGATTCGCTTTAGATTCTCTTCAGTTTTAGCTAAAAGCATTGAAGAGTCATATAATTTTGCTGCAAGATGAACTATATTCAGATTTTAACTTAAATGATTTATAATGCAGTTTTTCAGTATTTATGAGATTAAGAAAGAACATTTCATAAAACTGGGAAAAATGCAGAAAAAATGGTTATTTTACCACCCATAGAATAAAGAACAGTGACAAATGTTTCCCTCAATCTGTACATTGAGTTTATATTGAGTATGATTCACAGCAACAATTTGTTTCACTGTCCGGTATTGTCATTACTGCAACTAAAACCAAAGACTGATGGTGGGAGTGAAAGTATAGAACAAATAACGAGAAGCAGAAAAGGGGAATCCATGAACCCCAAAACAAAACAAGAAAATGGTTACAGCAACAAAATTAAAAATCTACAAAGCTTACACTGGAGTTCTTTTGGATGGTATCAGTGCTTCTAATGGCAACAATATGAACAAGCAAATGAAAGCAAACTACTGCAGATACTGGAAATGTAAGGATAACAGAAATAATGGAAGTAACATTTCAGATAGAGTCACAGAGTCATAGTGTCATACAGCATGGAAACAGGCCCTTTGGCCCATCTGGTCCCTGCCGACCAAGATTCCCATCTAAGCTAGTCCCATTTCCCTGTTTGCCCATATCCCTCCAAACCTTTCCTATCCACGTACCTGTCCAAGTCCCTTGTAAATGTGTTAACGTACCTGCCTCAACCACATCCTCTGGCAGCTCATTCCATGCACTGACACTCTCTGGGTGAAAAGTTGTCCCTCATGTTCCTATTAAGCCTTTCCCTTCAATGACCTTGCATCAGAAAAGGTCATTCCAGAAACATTAACCTCATTTCTCCCTCCAAAGACGTTGCCTGATCTGCTGAATATTTCCAGAATTGTCTATGCTTATTATGATCAAATGTTTGCTTTGGACCCAAATGGTCCACGATAGATTCTCCGGCAGAGGCATGTGTCTCGATGCTTTGCTTCTCCCCTGTTGACTGGGTCATTCTTAATGAGGTCATTATTCACATGGTTAGAGGCAAGCCCATGTCACCCTGAAAACAGACATTGATTTGATTTCTTCCTTGGAGGACAGAAAGGGTCAAATTCTGAAGGGGGAATTCATTGTGACCACTTCCAGAAGTCTTGCATTGACATCTAGGATTCATTTGCTCATCATCTCACCCAGTCTGCATGTGAAGGAGTGGGAAGTCCTTTTTACTACTGAAGTCTGACTGCAGGAGTTCACAAAGTAATAAGTGGACCAATTTATCCAACAGCATGAGAACACCCCAGAAAATTGGATGGATGCCAGATTGGAAGTTCTCCAGCTCTCCTGAAATGTGCATTTGTTACCTCAATATAACATGACTATATTGTGCTTTAGCTGATCATACAGTTACCCACCTTGGCAGCCTGAAATCACCAGGTGCTATAGAGAGCTGAGTGCAGCTGTCACCTTCATTGGCATAGACAAACTGTGACGGCAAATTATCCTAGCTGTTGATCCTCAGACAATGCAAGTGGAGTCCTCCTATAATTGGTGATGCATGCATTCCTGAAGCATGCATTCCTAATATACTTTTCCTCATTAAGGGCACATGTTATATGGAGATACAGCGTGGAATCAGGCCCTTTGGCCCATCGAGTCCATGCTGACAATTAACCATTCACACTAATCATACATTAATCCCATTTTTTGTTTATCCCATATTCTCATCAACTCCCCCCAGATTCTACCACTCACCTACACACTAGGGGAAATTTACACTGGCCAATTAACCTATCAACCTGATTGTCTTTGGAATGTGAGAGAAAATTGGAGCACCTGGAGAAACCCATACAGTCACAGGGAGAACATGCAAACTCCACACAGACAGCACCCAAGGTCAGGATTGAACCTGGGTCTCTGGTGCTGTGCAGAGGTTACATGGGCCACATCCTCTTTAAAAGCTGCCTCTGTCAGCTTCTACTATGGTACTCCTTCTCCTATGTGATAACATATAAGGATTTATCCAATGTTAATGTCAATCTACTCATGCAAAGTCCTCATTGTGGGCAAGTGAGATGACAAATTTCCCAGTGGCTCCCATTCTCTCAGGCACATATGAACAACCCTCAGGCTGAATAGCTCAAGTCAAGTCAGGTTTATTGTCACATGCACAAGTATATGTATGTACAGGTGCAATGAAAAACTTACGTGCAGCAGCATTACAGGAAAATAGCATTAGAGGCACAACGTTTAGAAGAAAAGCATAAATTACAGATAACTTGCACATAACTTGTACAAGAATTGTACAAGAAAGAACACAATTAGAACCAAAAAAAAACAAGGTTCATTGTAGTGCAAAGTGGTCACAGTGTTGCTACACTGAGGTAGTGATGAGGGCCATACAGGTCGGTTCAAGAACTGAATGGTTGAAGAGAAATGGCTGTTCTTGAACCTGGTGGTGTGGGACTTCAGCCTTCTTTACCTCCTGGCCGAGGGTAACTGCGAGAAGATGGTATGGCTGAAAGGAAAGGTCATAATCACTCAAAGAAGTGATCCTCTATTGAATTGGTCAGAGCTTAAAGTAACAGCAATCTCAGATCCTGTTACTCCTCATTTCTGCTGCTCTCCATTCATCTCAGTTCTAATTTACACCGAGTGTGTTGCAAATGTAAAACAAGGAAACTCAGTGCTCCAATGCCACTGGCCTGCATTCACATATGTTATAATTAAGTGGCTGGGGACCAGTAGGCAGATGGTAAGGAGCAGTAAACCTTGTTGGGAAACTTGTTTAGGTGAACTGTAGGCTGAAAAATAACAAGAATGGCTTTTGTCCCAGGCTTTTGAACTCATGGAAAATACTTGACCCACTAAGAAATATACCAAAAGCAGTACAAGGCTTATGATCCATACCTTAGAATGGATCTCCTGTGAATTTTCACCATTTTCTATTTTTATTCCCTCTTTTCAATCTGAAAATCTATGAGTAGGATTTAAGTCACATGGGACACCCCTGGATCTATTCCTTTAATTTCCCTGGCAAATATTTGGGAACTACAGCAGGCATATTGAACAGTGTTTGTACCCACTAAAATTAAATGGCAAATTTCATTATGTGAGAGTATAGGATAACACTACTAGTCTAAAAGTGATTATTTACCAAATAAGTACATTCTTGTGACACTTCTTTAATCTGTTTTTAAGGGGGTATTAGCCAATTAAAATAAATAGTTTAAGACCTTAATTAAAGGTCATTATTGGTAGGGCCTGGTATGGTTTAGATTATGGTAATATAGTGGTTATGTTACTGGCATAATAATCCAGAGGCTGAGGCTAATGATTCAGAGCCATGAGTTCAAATCCCATTGTTTCATCCAAGGAATTTAAATCCAATTAACTAAATAATCTAGGATAAAAGACCAAGTAAAATAAATGGTAACCATGAAACTGTTAGATTGTCGCAATAATTATTTTAGTTCAATAGTGCTCTTCAGGGAAGAAATTCTGCAGTCCTCATCTAGCCTAGTGCATTGCACAAAACTGCCATCCATTTGATCCATCTCTGTACAGAGGGCTGGGCGAGCTGACCCTCTTTTCACCTCTTGGAGCAGGTTCCAAGAGGTGAGAAGCCTTCAGGCATTGTATCCTGAGGTCCTTCCCCAACACCCCAATAGCCTTGGACAACTTGTCAGCTGTCAAAGGCTTTTAACAATTTTTACGTGTCCCTGGAGATGTCAGGAGGAGATGAAGATTGATAATGGCATTGAGAAGGTGAGGATTGGGGTGAAAGGTCAAAGGTGAAGATATGGGATGAGAGGAAAGGTAGGTAAGGATTGGGGATGAGAAAGAAGAGGTGAGAATGGGGAGAGACAAGGGAGAACCTGAGGACTGGGTGTGATATAAAGAGGTTTGGAACAGGGGTGATGGGGAGAAGGTGTGGATCGAGAGTGATGGGGGGAAGGAGTGGATCAGGAGTGACAGGGAGGAAATGAGGATTGGGTGTGTGTGATGAAGAACAGGGAGTGAGATGGTTGAGAATTGAAAAGAAATGGTGAATGTGTCCTTGTCGCATCACAGCAAGCACATTTACATCTCGAGGAAACTTCTTGCTTCCCTTTCATCTCCTTACTTCCCAAATGCCAATCTTCAGCCTTTCTAACTCCTGGTATATTATCAGGAACATCATGGCTGTGGCTGATTTCCAAATTTGTAACTTTAGTAACATTGGTTGGGATCACTTCAGGAATTATTGAAATATTGTTTCAGTGTGGAGACTGTCCATAGACAAAGGCACAGTTAAGAAATGCTGTTTTGCTCAATACATGTTTTTTTCCATAAATTAACTACCTTTGTTCACTAAAATCACCAGCTTCTTCATAGTGGGTGAATGAGAGAAGATATTGAGAAAGATTAAAAGGAACCTGTTCCTTAAAGGAATATTCCAGCATCACTCTTAGCAGTCCTGATCCATCAATCACAGCAGGCAGCTTTATTATTTTACATTTGATGGATGAAACTCCTATTGACTATTCACTAGATTCACTGAGGCTCTGGAAACAATGAATAACCAAGTGACTAAGTGTTTCCTGAAGGTGCAAGTTTGAGCTAGGTGATAAATGGATCTTTGCTATTTAAAGTTAGTGAAGTTTAAAAGAAAATCACACCAGATACAATTTCTGTAGCTAAATGTTTTTCCTCTAATAAATGAAATACAAACTATGCTTGAAAACATAAGGATTTTACAGAATTTAAAGAATATTTCCAACAAAATATTGGATCTACACTTGATTAACTGGAATATGACCTTAGTCTGCCAGCCAGTTGGGAATTTAAGCATTGATGCATAGAGGCACTGACAGATTAATACCAACATTGTTTGTGACAATGATGGATGGCGAGTTTAGAACTTACATCCAGATAAATTACTTATAAAATCTGATCCATGGACTCTTTCAAGTGTGATTAAGCAAATAAGATCTTCATTTAGGTACAATTACATTCTCATCTAGCTATAATTAAGAAGTGAGCGCTATTAGTGCTGGATCTAAGAGTTTTAATTTGTAAATTGTGCAAAACTGTGTGTTGCTGTGCCCTTCTGTTTGTTGATTTGTGCCATACATGTCAGAACCTGTCATGAAATGAACTGCGACAGAGTTATGTTAACACTGTCTGCTTTAACATTGGTAAGGTTACATTTACTTTCAGCACGTGTTAAAATGATGCCCTGGGATAGACAAGCTCTATTTGCCTCATGAAGATTAATTCGACTTGAAAGCCCAGATCTTAAGTTGATCTTTAAAAGCATTGTCTAAACCATGTAAGATTAGGTCTTACTGAAAAGGGAATCTTTGAAAAGACAATCAGAATTATAGCTGAGTGCTGGCAGATAAACATGATCAACTTGCTGTGCCAGCTTCACCTGCCAGCTTCATCAGTCTGTGAGAGAGAAACGGAATTACCACTCCAGGTCAGTGACCTTTCTGTTTTCTGATGAAAGGCCATAGATCTGAAATGTTATCACTTTTCTATCTCCACAGATGCTGCCTGGCTTGCTGAGTGTTTCCAGCATTTTCTGTTTTATTTCAAGCATCTCCAGTACTTTAAGCCTGAAATCAATCTCATCATTTCTAACAATCTCAAAGTTAAGCAGTTCCCTCTCTTACAAGCACTTCCTCCAACGTAACACTTGGCCTTAGATAATTAAGTAATCAGGAGTTCTTTTTCAATTTTACCTTGCACTTTGAAATATATTTATTTACCATCATATATCAATGTAGATATATAGGTAATCATTTGAATCCAATACAAATATAAACAGCTTCATGTTACTGATTCTCGTCAGACTATTCCTCTCTTGGTCTGCCATGTGGCACCATGGAAATTGTTTCATGATTGGTAACAACTGAACAGGTATTCCCACCTGAGTTAGTGTGGGTGAAGATGCACAGACACCTGCTAAGGCTAAAAGCAAGACCTATCAATGGGGAAATGTGATTCCCATGATTCAACAAGCTGAGGAAAAAAGTTGGGATGTCATGTTGCAGCTGTACAAAACATGGTCAGACCACACTTGGAGTATTATGTACAGTTCTGGTTGTCACGCCATAGAAAGGATGTGGTAGGAATAGAGAGAATGCAGAAGACCATCACCAGGATTTTACCTAGAATGAAGGGATAGGCTGGGTTTATACTCATTCAAATGTAGGAGGCTGAGGTGTGACCATACAGAGGTTTACAAAATTATGAGGGGCATAGCTAGAATAGATAGTCAGAATCTACTTTTCCTAGGGCAGGGGAGTCTAGAATAAGAGGGCACAGGCTTAAAGGTGAAAAAGGAAAAATTAAAGGAGATCTGAGGGGCAAGTCTTACACACAGAGGGTGGTGAATATTTAGAACCAGCTTCCAGAGGAGATGGTAGAGGCAGGTACAATCACAACGTTTAAAGGCATTTGGACAGGAGCTTGGATAGGAAAGGTGTAGAATAACACTGCCCTAATGCAGATAAATGGGATCAGGGTAATATGTATCACAGTCATCACGATAGGAGGAGATAAAATTATGACAGGGAGGTAGTCAGAGTCCTTTTACCCCAGATGGAAATATCAAATACTTGAGGGCATAGGTGAGAGGGGGAATGTTTAAAGGACATAAATAAGGCAAGTTTTTTTTATATACAGAGAGTGGTGGGTGCCTGTAATGACTGCCAGGAGAGGTGGTGGAAGCAGATACAATAGCAATGTTTAAGAGGCAATGAGACAGGCACATGAATAGGCAGAGAATTAAGGGATATGGATCATTTGCAGGAGGAGGGGATTAGTTAGATTGACATCATGGTCGGTGCGGTTATGATGGAATGAAGGGCCTGTTCCGATGCTGTACTGTTTTATGCTCTATAAGTTGGGCTGAAGGGGCCTGTTTCTGTGTTGTGTAATTCTATGATCCTATAATAGATATCCAAGACTGTGAAGGAGATGGCCACTACAGGGTCAAACAGCTCGATAGAGGAAGTTAGACCTTCATTTGGCTACAACTCATTGAAGGGTTGTTGCAGCACCTAAGATACACAGTGGTCACATAAGCTTTGAGGCTGTTTGGCCAGCTGCTTTTACTAGCAAGTGTACCTATTTCACACAATAAATGGAACAGAGGGACTTGGGTGCAAAGGCACCTAAATCTTTGAAAATGGCAGGGCATCTTGATAGAATCGTCAGTGCAATACATAGGATTCTGTGATATGGAAAAGTACAAAAGCAGCAAGATACTTCGGACCTGCACAAAGCACAGACTGGGGCACTGAGGGCACAGCTGTAGTTTCAACAGCTTTCAGGTCATCTCACTTTGAGAAAGGATGAGGAGGTTCTCGCATGGCTGAGGAGCTGAGTTCCTGGAATATTTGCATGGAAGAAGGGTTTCACCTAAAAGGTTGAAGTGGAGAATATGGATAGTTCTCTTTGAAGCAAAGAAGTTTGAAAGAAGATTTCATGAAGGTGTACATGATAATGGCTGGTTTAGATAGGGTTAGCGTAGTGTTATGGTAAATGAAGGGTAGTTAACAGAAGGCATTTACCACTGTTACAAGAAATGTCTTTGTGATCATGGATGAGGTTTAAAGATTTCAGAAGGTAACTTGTAGGGATCACACTTCCTCAGAAATGCCCAATGAAAATAGCAAGGCCAATCTTTGGTTGTCTCCCAAGGTGTGGCTGTGTTCAGCCAGACAAACACAGATGCAGGTGGATGTTATTTTCATTCCTAATGGCCTCCTCCACCATGTCCACTCTCCACAAGATGAGGAACAATGATCCCACCACTTTCTGGCTGTTGGAAAGATAGATTCTTTAGAATGACAGTGTGAAAAATACTGAAACAATAATTCATAAAAATGAAGGTAGAATTGGAACACAAACCAATGTTGCTTTTTGAATGGAATAAACTAAACCAAAATAGCAAACCTTATATAGCTGCTAAGCCCTAACCAAAATAAGTCAACGCCAGTTGAGGTAGGAGTCAGGATGAACAAGCTCCTTATTTCATCATAAAGGTTGGTCTGAAATCTTGGCCCTGTTCACCATTGGTGTGGCAGGGAGGCTTGTGGAAAGGTGCAAAAACGTGGACCCAAGTTTGAGCTCATGGAGAGATACAGCAAGGAAACAGGCCCTTTGGCCCATTGATCTGTGCTCAACCATCAAGCACCCATTTTTACATTAATCCTGCCCTAACCATTGTATTCTCCCCACATTCCCATTAACTCCAAACCCACCCCACACCCCTGATCTTACCACTCAGCTATATGCTGGGGGCAATTCATAGTGGATGATTAACCTACCAACCCAAACATCTTTGGGATGTGCAAGGAAACCATAGCATCCGAAGAACACTCACGCAGTCACAGGGAGAATGTGCAAACTCCACACAGGCAGCACCAGGGGTCAGATTTGAACCTGGCTCACTGGAGCTGTGAGGCAGCAGTTCTGCTGATTGTGTTACTATAGGTTCTCCTTTATACTATTTCTCAAAGTTTGGCAAGCTGGTGTAAAAATAGTCAAGACTCACAGAGCAACACAAGTCAGAACCAGTTCAAATGTAATAAACTAAGTAAACACTATAAATTATATAATAGCAAACTCTCTGCATAATGTAATATCAAATATTACAAGAAACTGCAAAATAATCATGTGATATAAAAACGTTACAAAGTGCAATGCACCGACATATTCTATGTTCTCTTATAACCTTACACAGCTTTAACTCACATGGATTTCTCTTCAGTTCAGGCTCTGAACTCAACTTATCCTAATGATTGCTCAAATGAATGCGTTCCACTCTCTGCAGGTGACCTACAGTCTCTTTCAAGTTGCCCCAAGGACATCCCACCAACACCTCTTTTCACAAAACAAAAATCATGCCTGTGGCAATTGATTGGTGCATAATTCTTCTTGATAGAATCATTTGTGTACAAATAAACACACGCATGTTCATGAATTGCTTTACTTAATTAGTCCTTGTTGTCAATTCTTACACATGAGTAATTTTGAGGGGGCAGAAACCTGAGCTTATCAATACCTTGAGAAGCTCTTACTCCAGTGAGCTCCTATCAACTGATGTGGAAATTCAGTAGAAATTCTCCACAGAGAAAAACAGATGAATGAGTTGTGTCCTTGGGTAAGTTTCATTTGTGTCTTTGGAAGAGCAATTCCTTCAACAGATTCTTTACTCCCTAGTCAGTTTTAAAGGTTTCTTAAAAAAAAGGAACTGTGGATCATTGTGGTTTGCTGGGAAGAAAACTGTGGTCAGTATGTGGTCAATATCAGTTTGGTATTAATTCACCAGGAGTTAAATGCCTTCTTGGCTACAGTCCTATGCCAAAAGTGACTTGTGCCACTGTGTTGTGAGCTTCATTTGTGCATAAACCAAGCAGGTGCTCGGGATTCCACAAGCAAAATAGTGCGGATACTAGAAATCTGAACAAAAAAGGCCCCGGAAACGCTGTGGAAACTCAGCAGGTCAGACAGTGACTGCAAAGAGAAGCAGATTTAATGTTTCATGTATTACTATCTCCTGCCATAGATTTTGCCTGACCTGCTGGGTATTTCAGCATTCTCTATTTTTGTTCTAGCTGCTGCAAGACTGTGATACATTGTGCGATTGGCATGAGATCAGTGCTGTGTTCTTCTAATAATTAGGTATGTATATTCACAGCTGGAGTACTGGGCAATAGGGAACTAAGTAATAGACTCTCAGGCAGTACAGTAGCATATCTAACCACCAGAACATTTTTTGTAGAATACGAAGCTACTTTGAACAATTTGCTATTGAGCCCATTCCCTCTGTAGGCTCAAATTTACATTTTGGCCTAGTTGTCCAAGAGCGAGAGATTTTGTTTAGGCTTTGAATGACTATTTTGTGTCAGTTTTCACAGTGGAGGACACGTCCAACATGCCAAAGAGGAATGCTATGGATGCGATGGGAGGTGAGGACCTCAATACAATCGCTATCACTAAAGAGATAGTGCTGAGCAAACTAGTGGGCCTAAAGGTAGACAAGTCCCCTGGTCCTGATGGGATGTATCCCAGGGTACTGAAAGAAATGGCAGAATTTATAGTAGTGGCATTTATGATAATTTACCAAAATTCTCTGGACTCTGGGCAGGTCCTGGTGGACTGGAAGACAGTGAATGTCATGCCACTGTTTAAAAACGGATGTAGGCAAAAGGTGGGTAACTATAGGGCAATTAGCTTAATGTCTGTAGTTGGAAAATGCTTGAAGGTAACATTAAAGAAGAAATAGCGATATATCCAGATAGAAGTGGTTCCATCAGGCAGACACAGCATAGATTCAGGAAGGACAGGTCCTGTTTGATAAACTTACCGGAGTTCTTTGAGGATATAACGAGCATAGTAGATAGAGGGGAACAGGTGAATGTTGTGTACTTGGATTTCCAGAACGCATTTGATAAGGTGCCATATAAAATCTTATCCATAAGATTAGGTAAATTATACTTGGTAGACAATTGTTCAAACGAAGAAAGTTTTCCTCCAACAAACAGATCTTGAAAACAAGTAATACCTAATCTGTCCCACTCTTTAAAAACTACATCAGTCACAGAAGGTTTAAAAAAGTAATTAAAGAAAATGGGACTGGACAAAGAAAAACTCAATAACCAAAATATTTTCTAAATTGTAACCAAATCCTCAAAACATGTTTAACTACTAAATTATGTGTTAGTTTATTTAATGATATTGGAAGTGAAGAACCAAGCAAAGAGATAATAGAAAATTTTTTAACAGAATTAATTTCCGAAGAGACCCATACTGGACGTGCCTCTTGATTAATGTAATGTAACCAAAACGTAAGATTTTGTATATTGACTGCCCAGTAATAAAATCTAAAATTAGGTAAGGCTAAACCTCCTTTCTTTTTAACCTTCTGAAGGTGAATTTTATTTAGTCTAGGATGTTTATTATTCCATATATAGGAAGAAATAATTGACTCAAGAGAGTCAAAGAAAGATTTAGGAACAAAAACAGGTAAAGCCTGAAATAGATATATAAATTTAGGTAAAATATTCATTTTAATAACATTAATTCGGCCAATCAATGATATAGAAAGGGAAACCAACTTGATAAAACCTTTCTCACATAGTGCAGTAAGGTGAAAAAATTTTCTTTAAATAAATGCTTATAATTTTTAGTAATTGACACCCCCAGATATGTAAAATGATTTCTTACAATTTTAAAAGGAATGTTAATATCAACTGGTACCAAGTTATTCAGAGGAAAAAGTTCACTCTTGTATAAGTTTAACTTGTAGCCTGAAAAATGATTAAAACAAGAAAGTAAAGAAAGCATAGGAGGTAAGGAGCCTTCAACATTAGGTATAAAGAGTAATAAATCATCAGCATATAAAGAAACTTTATGGTTAATATCTCTTCTGGAGATACCAAGGATATCTCTAGATTCTTGGAGAGAAATAGCTAAAGGTTCTAAGGCCAAATCAAAGAGCAAAGGGCTCAAAGGACATCCCTGTCTGGTTCCACGTTGAAGTTTAAAAGATTTAGAATTTTGAAAATTAGTAAGAACTCAAGCAGAAGGGGATAAATAAAGTAATTTAATCCATTGGATAAAATCGGGCCCAAAATTAAATTTCTCTAAAGTTTTAAATAAGTAATTCCATTCAATCCGATCAAAGGCCTTCTCAGCATCTAGAGATATCACACATTCCGATATTTCCTTAGAGGGAGCATAGATAATATTCAATAAACGATGAATATTAAAATGAGAATACTGATTTTTAATAAAACCGTCTGATCATCGGATATAATTGAAGGTAAAATATTTTCCGATCTATGAACTAGAACTTTAGATAAAATTTTAACATCCACATTCAGCAGCGAAATTGGTCTGTATGAAGCACATTCTGTTGGGTTCTTATTTTTCTTTAGAATAAGTGAAATAGAGGCTTCATAAAAAGATTGTGGTAATCTACCCGATTTAAAAGAATCCAAAAAGACAGCACATAAATGAGGCATAAGCAAAGAGGAAAAGGCCTTATAGAATTCTCCAGGAAATCTGTCAGGACCCAGAGTCTTTCCAGAATGTAAAGATCGCACAACCTCGGCAATTTCCTCGTATGTAATAGATTGATCCGACTGTTTTCGATTTTCAGTTGAAAGTATAGGAACGTTTAATTGGTCAAAGAAATTATCCATTACTGTATTATCTTTAGGAAAATTAGAACTGTAAAGATTAGAATGGAATTCTCTAAAAGTATCATTTATTTCTAAAAGATCAGTTGTCCTCTTGCTATTGGCTTTTGAAATTTCTTTAATTTGTCGTCTAGCTCTGGAGATTTTTAATTGGCTAGCTAGTAATTTACCTGTTTTATCTCCATGAATATAAAATTGACTTTTATCTTTTAAAAGTTGACTTTCAATTGGATATGTTAAAAGAAGATCATATTTAGTTTTAATTTCAACTCGCCTTTTATATAAAGCCAGATCTGGATCCAAAGCATATTTTTGATCTAATAGTTTCAATTGATCAACTAGATCAGCTCTTTCTCTGTTAGCTTTTTTCCTGATGCTTGCCATATAAGAAATAATTTGACCTTTATTAAAGACTTTGGAAGTATCCCAAACGATAAGACTAGAAATCTCTTCTGACGAATTCCCTTTAAAAAAAAGAGTAATTTGTTTCTCCATAAATTTGAAAAATTTTTTATCAGATAACAAGGTTAGGTTAAGATGCCAAAATCTATTTATCTGAGGGAGCCCAGGGAAATTTAAAGATAGAAACACAGGAGCATGATCTGAAAGAGCAATCTCTTTATAGTCACAGGATCGAACTGATGAAGTCATTTGATTATCAATAAAAAAGTAATCAATCCTGGAATATAAATGGTGAACATGAGAGAAAAAGGAATATTCCTTATCCTCTGGATGCGAAAAACGCCAGGCGTCAATGACCCCAGTTTTCATTAAAAAACGATTGAAGAAATAAAGCTGATTTATTAGGAGCAGCTAATTTAGTGGATGACCTATCTAATTTGGGATCTAACCAGAGATTAAAATCTCCTCCCAACACCAAAGAGTAAAAGTTCAAATCTGGTAGGATTGATGAAAATCGTTCAAAAAATCCTGGGTCATCCGTATTTGGAGCATAAATATTAGCCAATACCATTGGTCTATTATTTATTTTCCCTGATATTATAACCATAGAACCATAGAACCATAGAACCATACAGCACAAAACAGGCCCTTCAGCCCACCATGTTGTGCCGTCCATCAAATCACCCTCACATTACCTAACCCCTTCCTCCCGCATATCCCCCCATCCCACACTCCTCCATATGCCTATCCAACAAGCTCTTGAACCTGTTCAATGTATCTGCCTCCACCACCACCCCAGGCAGTGCATTCCATGCACCAACCACTCTCTGGGTGAAAAACCTCCCCCTGACATCTCCCCTGAACCTCCCACCCATAACCTTAAAGCCATGCCCTCTCGTCTTGAGCATTGGTGCCCTGGGAAGGAGGCGCTGACTGTCTACTCTATCTATTCCTCTCAGTATTTTATATACATCTATCATGTCTCCTCTCATCCTCCTCCTTTCCAGTGAATAAAGCCCTAGCACCTTAAGCCTCTCCTCATTTTCAAAACTCTCTAATCCAGGCATCATCCTGGTAAATCTCCTCAGCACCCTCTCCAACGCCTCCACATCCTTCCTATAATGAGGCGACCAGAACTGAACACAGTACTCTAAGTGTGGCCTAACTAGAGTTTTGTAAAGCTGCATCATCACCTCGCGGCTCTTAAACTCAGTCCCGCGACTTATGAAAGCCAACATCCCATTGGCCTTCTTAACTGCTCTTTCCACCTGTGAGGCAATTTTCAATGAACTGTGAATATGAACCCCCAGATCCCTCTGATCCTCCACACTGCCAAGTACCTTGCCATTCACCCGGTACTCTGCCCTGGAGTTTGTCCTTCCAAAGTGTACCACCTCACACTTCTCCGGATTGAACTCCATCTGCCACTTGTCAGCCCAGCTCTGCATCCTATCAATATCCCTCTGTAAGCTCCGACAGCCCTCCACACTATCCACAACACCGCCTATCTTAGTGTCGTCCGCAACCTTACTAACAAAGTGACAGTCATGATCTTATTGAATAGTGGAGCAGGCTCAGCGGGCCAGATGGCCGACTCCTGCTCCTATTTCTTATGTTCTGCTTGGACAAGAATTGAATCAAGTATGGTTGTAGAATATGAACATCAATCAAGGTAAAGTCACATAGCCCCAATGGTGGAAGGACCAGTTTTACTCCATCTACAATGATGATTCAACCTGCTTTGCTGTCTTGTAAAATCCAGCACAAAATCCTTGATTTCCTGGTGATCTTGTTTCTAGTCATCCCCGCCTGGAGTCGTCTGCTCAAAGATCTTTCAAATTAACTTCTAAGCAAATCTACCCACCTGACTACTTCAGCCTGAAATTGTATTTGGTTTATTTAAATTCTAGCTCTGAATCAAAGTTATTAATGCTGTAAGTTGTGGTTGAGAATGTAAAACATGAAAGTTAATTTTCTTAGGGATTGATGACATATTTGAACTCCTTGCTGAAAGAAGTCTGTTCCAAATTAATGTAACTTCAACAACAAATACTTCTGTAGTCATTGGACAACTAAAACCCACACTAGAATATATCTGCACATTAACTTCTTTGTGTCGGCAACCTAATTTAAATGTAATTTCCTATTTAGAAAGCTTTAATCAGTCCAGTAGATTAATGAGGAAAATACTAATGCATATTTTAAATGAGACCTGCTTTCTCCACAATCAAAAGAAAATTGAATGTAAAAAAAATGGTGCTTGGCATTCTTAACATTTCAGACAAGTAGGATTTCTACTATTGAAGTGCCCTTAAAATCATGGGCACTTTATGCCTTTAAAATCATGCCTTTAAAATCATTTTCTCAGATTCCCTCTCACCCTCTGTGCTCTCCATCAAATTGCAGTTTTTTTTGGAGCTCAAAGGCTTAAAGGACTCTAAAGCTTCAACATAAGGGTTTTTATACTGAGTTTGAAAAGCAGCAGTTTGCACCCCAATACCTGGGCAAGGATATATCACATTTGTTCTGGAAAAATAAAATCAACACACCACACCAGTTATAGGAGAGGAAGACCCTGGTGTCAATATCTTTACATAGATACGACAGCAGGGCCACTTAAGGTGGTATCATCAGAGTGGGCTTATCTGAAGGAATTGTCTAAACACAGCATAATATTACTTGAGTAAAGCCCGCTGTGAGGAAGGATCACAGCTACGTAACCTAATCAAGGAGGAGTTGTTTGGGATACCGATGCTTGATTGTGATTGGTTCATCAGTGGGCCCAGAAAATTAACTAATTAGGATAGATATGGACAGGAAGTGTTTACCAACCCCTTAAAACAGAGTTCGTAAGTTTATATACCAAGGATGAATAGCAAGCAGCTAAAAGAGTGCTCGTGAAGATGGATGCCATATTGGCCACATTGGTTTGCCTTTGAGTAACACTTTGACCAGATAGAAGAATGAAAAGGAGAATGCTGGAGAAATTTGTTTGTTTAAACTGCACCCTGAATCTGGCTTTCAAATGAGGCTCAGTCGCCCTCTTAATTACAGCTCAGATCGGGGCAGCACACAAAGAAAATCTCTTGTATAGCAGTGGCGAGTTTCTCGAACAAGTCGGTTTATTCAGGCCCTGTTACAGTGTACACTGAGGAGCACTTCGATTGAGAGCTCAAAGATACTCCACTGATCCAAAAGTCTTCCAGCAATTTATAGTATTCGTGTTACAATGGTAAGATTCTGATTTCATAATTTCATCAACAACCCACTTCTCATTGTAGTATTTGGTCTTTGTTTTAGCTCTGCAGGGGTTGCCGCTAACTGCCTGACAAATGGGACTTTGCTTCCTTTGCCAGACAGCAGTTTTGCCCATTCTCCCTGCGATAAGGTGCTCTGGTTTATGGTCTTGTCCTTCTGTCCTGACTCAGCTTATCTCATGATCAGTTGTCCTGCACTTAAGCTGTATTCTAACCTCCATTTATCTCTGCTCCAGCCAGCTATGTCCTGTAATCTAAAACACTTCCCCGCTCTTTGTAGTACCCTGTTTCTTCGATGTGACATTTAAGCCATCTCCACTATTGGCCTATTTTCCCATCACCCCTTTCTAATTTTTGTGACACTTAAGTTGACTGTATCACGAACTGTCCCAATTTTCTTATAATTCCTAAGATTCCTTCTTCAGAGCAGAAAACTAAGGAGAAGTCTGATTGCTGAGACACTTCACTGTTATTGCTATGTAAATTATCCTCTTGCACTTACACCTACAACCTTCCAAATACCCTCAAAATTATAAAGCAACTTTAAAAGAGAAAAAAAAACAAATTGTACAAGATCATTGAGTAAGTATTCATTCTTAACAGACGTGAGGGGTACGTTTTTTACTGAGAGAGTGGTGGATACCTGGAATGTGTGCCTGATAAGAGTGGTGGAGGCAAATTCACTGGGGGTTTGGATGGGCACATGAATGAGAGGAAAATGGAGGAATATGGGGTTTCTGTAGGTAGGAGGGAATAGCTATGTTGGCACAACATTGTGGGCTGAAGGGCCTGTTCTGTGCTGTACTGTTCTATATTATTTGCTAATTAAACCATACCCTTTTTCAGTGAGGTCTATGAGCACTAAATGCTTCAGTTAGCTCTCCAAGACATTCCTTAATCGATCCTTGAGTATGAGAGTAATAGAAGTCATTTCATATTATTAAAATGAACAGAAGAAAATCATAGGATTTTTCATAGGAAAATCATAGGCTTGAGATTTGCTGACCTCTACTATTTGTAAGTGGCAATTTTTGTGGCTGATCACAAAATTAACCCTATTATTTTGTGAGATAACTTAAATTAGAAAATTGGTTGGATAATTACATGCTGCACTGCTTCCTGTAGCTATCAATGAAGAATAAAGAAAGATAGGCACTTTTTATAAACGTAAGGCTAGAGTACATCCCAGAGAAACCTTACTTTGCAAATACGCTGGTTATTATATTTGGCAGTGCAAATAGATACCACATTGGAAAAGGGCATGGAATCCTTAATTTTGTTACCTGATCACTGTGTGCAAACTCTGAAAAAGGAAGAATCCATCATAATTCGGTACTCAGTTCTTTTCACTGTTGAATGAAAATCAAAAAAATCTGCAGATGCTGGATATCTAAAACAAAAACAAAAAATATGGATCAGGCCACATCTGTGGGAAGAGAAACAGAGTCTGAACTGAAAATTTAACTTCATTCACCATTCCTTTGCTAAGGTAGCAATTTTTGCCTACTTGTAATAAGGGATGGACAATATGCAAGCTTACCCTGGTCATAGATGGGTAGTCCTTGGGCCAAGAAAGTGCCAGGTTACGGCCATCTCCACAACCATCTTAAATTGACACTCAGTGCTATTACCATTGTCAAATTTTCCATTATCAGCATCAGAGAGTTTATTAATGGCAAGAACTTAATTTGACACAAAACATAAATAACATAGCTACCAGAGCAAGTCAGTGGCTCGGTGTGGTGTGATGACTGAGGTACCTTTTGATTCTCCAAAGTCTTTCACCATTTACAAGACAAAAACTTGTTACAACTCACCAAAGCTTCTTTGATATATCTCTCAAACTTTCAACCTCTGCCATCTAGAAAGACAAGGTCAACAGGTACGTGGAATACCGCCACTTCCAAGATTGCCTCCAAGTCAAGAGAGTAATCAATTTATTCTTCACTGCTCCTTCATTTGTGTTGGGTCACAATCAAGGAACTCCCTACTCAGCAGCACTATGGATAACCAAAAAACGGACAGTTTCTCCAATCCATGTATCTTTCCTGAACCTTGTGTAACAAGCTCTGCTATTTTATGAGTTAATTACAAAGTTTGTAGCAAATTGGACCCATTGTTGCTGGTACTTTGTGCTATTTGCACATTGTGGATTTGGTTCATGCTAGTGATCAGTTCCATGCAGATGAGCAACCACTGAGAAAACAGTCCAGGTGCTTCCATGTGTAATTCACCACAGCACAGCTGAAGTTTGCTCAGCATCTACTGTTACCCAATGACATGATATGGTCATCTAGAGTACATTTCAACCACTGCTGGTGAAAATTGTAGCTTTTCAATGTAAGCTTTAAACTTTTGCTATTAACTCATAAACAAAGCAGAGCCTGTCACACAAGGTCCAGGAAAGAGACATTAATTGAAGGATTTGCACTGCCTCTTTAATGTTCTGTATACTGCATCCTGTAGCCTCAGATATCGATGACCACCATTAAGGTCCATTGTTCCCTGGAGCTCTCTGCACTGATCTCAGCCTTTTTAAATAATCATCTGTCGCCTACATCCTGCAGTGACTTAGGGCCACTTGCTGCATTGGAGTCAATCAGAATAGTTCATTGCATGGGGAGGGAGTGGGAATCCAGACTTGCTGGAGAGCACCGTGTTCTCCGATGTCCAAGCTCCCATTTTTCCCTTTCCTGTTGCTGTGCTGTGGCTGCCATGAATGGTGCACTTTAAGAACTAGCTAGCTTCGCAGCAGGCAATGACGTGGAAGCTCTCAGTTCTGCAGGTAGGTTGGGAACTCAACAGGTAAAATGGTTGCGCTTGAACCATGGTAGAAACCTCCCAACAATTTTTATTGGACTTTTTAATAAAATTTGAGGTTTTTGTGTATCTTCTGATCAGTCAGTATATACAGCACCTGTTTTTGTGCCAGAAAAGAGTGAACTCCAGTTTCTTTTCAGATGGCAAAGGATTTAGATTCAGAGCAACAGGGACTGAGGTAGATGTAAATGCAAGCAAGGTTACCGGTGTTGCAGCTAGCATCAGACCAGGCAGCATTTTACAGCCCACAGGCCATTCACTCTTTGAACCACAAGCATCAATCCATGCAAGGGGATTTAAACAGTCATCAAGTCATACAGCACAGAAACAGGCCCTTCTGCCCACCAAGTCCACACTGACCATCAAGCATCCATTTACTCCAATCTAATTTTATTCTCCCTGTTTGCATATCAACTCACCTACACATTAGGGGCAATTTACAATGGCCAGTTAACCTATCAACCTTGCACGTCTTTGGGAGTTGGGAGGAAACTCACATGGTCATAGGAAAAACATGCAAACTCCACAAAGGCAGCACCCAAGGTTGGGATTGAACCCTAGTTGCTGGAGCTATGAGGCAGTAGATCTACTAGTTGCAGCTCCTTAGTCTGAGGAGAGACCACTGGCCATGTGTACATTTGCATGCAAACACAAGCACTCACACTTACCTAAACACATACTCACATGCCCATTCACAGACACACAGATGCATTCACATTTACACACTCACACACACACACACACACACACACACACACACACACACACACACACACACACAATTAATAGGAGATAAAATACAGTCATGAGTGACAATCTGGGCTCAGAAGACATTGAATCTAGTTGGGTGTAGATTAATAATGGTGAGAAAAGAAAGCACCGGATGGAGTGCTGTATAGACCCCAAGCAGTAGCCACACTGAAGGAAAATGTATAAGTCAACTAATAATGGTGGTTGTAAAACAGAGCAGTGCTATAATTATAGCAAACTTTAATATTTATGTAGATTGGGTTAATTAATTTGGAAAAGGGTAGCCCAGAGAATGAATTTGTAGGGTGTATTTTGGATATTTTCCTCGAGCAAAATTTTATGGAGACAATCAGGGAAGAGGCTGTGGTGGATTTGATGATGGGTAAATGCCCTCGAGCATAAAATCCCCCAAGAGATAGTAATCATAGTATAACATAATTTTATATTCCATTTGAAAGGGAGAAACTTAGGTCAGAAACAACAGTGTAATATAAGTGAAGGGAAATACAAAGAGTGTGGATAAAGATGGATAAAGTGGACTGGGCCAATAGATTAGCAGGAATGACAGGAGGGAAGTATTGGTCACAGCTACAGAGAAAGTATAGTGCAATAAGGTGCAAGGTCACAACAAGGTAGATCATGAGGTCATAGTCCATCTCATTGTATAAGGGAACCGTTCAATAGTCTTATCACAGTGGGGTAGAAGCTGTCCTTCAGTCTGGTGGTACGTGCCTTCAGGCTCCTATATCTTCTACCCGAAGAGGAGAGAAGGGGGAATGGCCTGGGTGGGTGGGGTCTTTGATTATGCTGGCTGCTTCACCAAGACAGCGAGAGGTAAAGACAGAGTCCAAGGAGAGGAGGCTGGTGTCCGTAATGCACTAGGCTGTGTCCACAACTCTCTGCAGTTTCTTGCAGTCCTGGGCAGAGCAGTTGCTGTACCAAGCCGTGATACATCCAGATAGGATGCTTTCTATGGTGCATCGGTAAGAGTTGGTGAGAGTCAAAGGGGACAAACCAAACTTCTTTTGCCTCCTGAGGAACTAGAGGCACTGGTGAGCTTTCTTGGCCGTGGCTTCTACGTGATTTGACCAGGACAGGCTGTTGGTGATGTTCACTCCCAGGAACTTGAAGCTCTCAACCGTCTTGACCTTGGCACCATTGATGTAGACAGGTGCATGTACACCGCCTCCTTTCCTGAAGTCAATGACCAGCTCTTTTGTTTTGTTGACATTGAGGGAAAGGTTGTTGTCATGACACCATTCCACTAAGCTCTCTATCTCCTTCCTGTACTCCGACTCATTGCTGTTTGAGATACGGCCTACAACGGTGGTATCATCTGCAAACTTGTAGATGGAGTTAGAGCAGAATCTGGCCACACAGTCACGAGTGTATAAGGAGTAGAGTAGAGGGCTAAGGACGAAGCCTTAGTTAAGGAGAGGATTCATTTCACTCAACAAAAATGTATCCTGATAAGGAGGAAAAATTCTAAGGGAGGACTGAACCAACTAAAGAAGTTAAAGAGGATATTAAGTTGAAAGAGAAAATGTACAAGGGAACAAAAGTTAGAGGTAAACCAAAAGACAGGGATAAATTCACAAGCCAGAAAATGAGATAAAAAAAGAGAGAAATTGAGCTCTGAGGGAAATCTAGTAAAGAATATAAAAATGCACAATAAGAGAATCTCTAAATATTTGAAATGGAAGAGAAAGGTCCTAGTGTACATTGGGCCCTAGAAAATGAAACGGGTAAATAGTTAAACACAAATTTTGCAACAAGTCTTTACAGTAGAAGATCCTATGAACATCCCATCAATTCTGAATAATACTAGTGAGGAATTAAACACCATCACCATCTGTAGAGAATTAATATAAGGCAAACTAATGACGATATTGGCTGTTAAGTCCCCTGGCTCAGAAAACTTGTGTCCAAGGATCTTAACAGAAGTGGCTATCGAGATAGTGAATGCATTGGTTATATGCTTTCAAAAATCTTCATATTGTGGAGAGGTGCCAGAGAGTTGAAAAACTGCCAATGTGACACCCTTATTCAAAAAAGGGAGGGTGATAAAAAGTGAGTAACTATTGGCCAATTAGTCCAACGTCTATTGTTGGAAAGATGTTGGAATCAATTATTACGGAAGTAATAGGAGTACGTTTGGGAAATCATAATCTAATCATGTCAGCATGGTTTCATGAAGGGGAAATTCACTAGCGGTTTGGAGGAAGTTTTGACCAGAGTGGATAATGGGAACCAATAAATGTTTTGTATTTGAACTTCTAGAAGGCATTCAACTAAGTGCCTCACAAAAAGTTGTCATAAGATAAGAGCCCATGGTGTTGAAGGTAACATATTGGCATGGATAGGGGATTGGATAACAGGCAAGAAACTGTGTAGGGGTACGGGGACCATTTTCAGGTTGGCAGCTTATGACCAGTGGCGTACCACAGCGCTGGGAACCCATCTACTTACAATATATATCAGTGACATGGAGGAAGATAACCAGATTTGCAGATGGCACAAAAATAGTGGAGAAGGCCAAGTTGCAATGAGGATACCAACAGTTTACGGAGAGATATTAATAGGTTAGGTGAGTGGGCAAATAGTTAACAAATGTGGGAAAATGTGAAGTTGTTCATGTTGGAAGGAAGAACATAAAAACAGTGTTGTTTTAATGGAGAAAAGCTGCAGAAAGCAACAGCACAAGGGAATTTCAGTGTCCCTGTTCATGAACCCCCGAATGTTAGCACACAAGTTCAGTGGGCAAGAAGGAAGGCTAATGGAATGTTGGTCCTTATTTCAAGGAGGTTGGGAAAGAAAGGTAGGGAAGTCTGACTGCAACTGTCCAAGGCACTAGTGAGGCCATGCCTGAAGAACTGAGAACAATTTTGGTCCCCCTATTTCAGGAAGGATATGATTTCAGTAGAGATGGTTCAGAGAAGGTTCACTCGGATGATTCTAGGTATAAAGGGGTTGCCCTATCAGGTAAGGTTAAACAGATTGGGATTCTACTCATTGGATTTTAGAAGAGTGAGATATGATCTCACTGAAGCATATAGTTCTTAGAGGGCTACACAGGGGGTAAATGCTGAGAGAATCTTTCTTCTCAAAGGAAGGTGCAGACCAGAGAGCATAGTCTCAGAATAAGGAGGCACCCATTAGGATTGAGATGAGGAAGAATTTCATCTTTGAGAGGACTGTTAGTCTTTGGAACTCCTTGTCACTGAGGACCATGAGGGCAGAATCCATAGGTGTGTTTAAAGCTGATTTAGATACATTTTGTATCTGTAAGGGAATTAAGGGATATGAAAAAAAGGCAGGAAAGTGGGTGAGGAATATTGGATCAGCCATGATCCAACTGAATTACAGAACAGTTTCAATGACCTATTGCTGTTCCTATTTACTATGACCTTTTGATTTTAATCATGTAAAAGGCTCCATTGAAGAAGTTGTGCAGGTACCAAGGAATTGAGGATTGGCAGCACAACACAAAGAACAATACATTAGGACACCTCCCTCTTGCAGTCATTTCTAACTCCTTGATTATTTGAGCTTGAGTAACCCACATCACTGCTTTGGTGAGCTCATGGAGCTCTGAACAGCTCTCCCTTGCCTTTGATGTGCTCTGTTACTTCACAGTGATTTCCTCACGGACTGACTTTTGATCCTATTTGTGGTCACACTGTGAGACACAACTGCTGCATAGAACCTCACTGGTAGGCAGGGAGCTGCGCAGAAATTTAAATTTGACTGTATTTGGAAGGGCATATAAATGCACACATAGTTATATACATTCACGCGTGTGTGTGCATCCTCAATGTATGGGCAGGGAGGTGCACAAGAATTTAATTTCATCTGCATTTGGAAGGCCATGTTAAATGCATGAATATTTATGAACATTTGCACATGCATAGCCATCCTTACCATTTTTAATGATTACTGAGAGGGCACCTGGTCCCTCATTTGGCCCCACACCCAGCCTGCCGGTAGAGCGTGTAGACTGGATAATCTGGAGCCTTGTATATTTATGTGTACATCTCTCAGACCAGGGTTTGCAAAGGCCATCTGAAATTGCCAGTATGACCTTCAGCAAATCAGATCACATTTTTATCTGCAAAATAATTTGATTCCTGACATCTTCAAAACTTTTCAACTCTTTCATGTGCCCTTGTACCTGTGTAGACACACAGAAAGAGTAGGAACGCTGTAAGCCAGGAATCATGCTAGGTCCAAAACTGAATCCAAATTCATCCAAATGCATTAAGAGCAGACTATTTTTGGATATTCTCCTACAATATATTCTAGCCTGTTATTTGCCAGTTTAGCCTTATGAAGCACTGTTGTCCATTCAAATCCCTCATGTGTAATAGATTTCACCATTGCTGCTAAAACTTGAAATGAGTTATAGCAAATTCCAGAAATTTTCTCTTATTGAAAGACACTGTTGTAACTTGGTGATCAAAGGCTGCATAACCAGTATCACAAATGCCAAAAGCCTATTTGATTAACTATTGCTTATTGTGTTACTCTGCCCGAGAATTAGCAATAGGTCATTCAAAATTATTCAATGAAAATCAATCTGGTTGAACGCACATTTAAAACTGAAATACAGAATGTAATTCTTTAAACTCAAGTCAAATCATTCCTGAAGTTGTGTGAAAATGACAGGCCTAAATGGAACGATGGTAACCACAGAAACAGACTTACAGTAACTACAGCTTAGTTTTCAATGACATTGCAAATGACTCTGAAGTGTTAACAAGCAGAAAAAAATTAATTAATGTGAGTTTTACTTTATATTTCCAATGCTATATGTCGCTGACATTATTTCAGAGTGATACATCAGTAATTAATTTACTGTTTGTGTATTCATGTCTTCAGAACAGGAGTATGTGGGACTGGGAATTCATCACCAATGTCATCTTAACTGTCTTCCACTGCCTTCCCAGACCGTAATTCTTGGATGAGAAAAGAGACGAGGAACCAAGAGGTGCATGCTTTCATAATTCATAAAATCAAACAAAATTGTGGGTGTATTGGCATGAGGATATTGATTATAGGGCAGCATGTCAGTGCAGCGGTTAGCACTGCGGCTTCAGAGCTCCGCAGATCTGGATTCAATCCTGACCTCAGGTGTTGTCTGTGTGCAGTTTGCATGTTCTCTCTGTGACTCTGAGAATGTGTTCCACTTACCTCCTGCATCGCAAGGACTTGCTGGTAGCTTAATTGGCTACTGTAAGCTGCCTCTCAGTGCAGTCATGTGATAGAAGAATCAGAGGGGATGTTGGTGGGTGTATGGGAAAGCATAAATTGGAGGGATAAGGGAGAAATAAAACAGGTGGGAACTGGGCTAATGGGATTTCTCTGCTGGGATTACAATAAGTATGTTAGATATCTTCTTCATTATATTCTTCAGTGCCACCCCCTCCATGGGCTTAGAACATGCATCTCCCCCTTCAATGAGCATTTTCTGTCTCTGATTGTCCCAGAAAGAAGGTAGCATGTCAGGAACTGTTACGCAATGTGCTTGAGTGAAGTGTCTGCCATGATTTAATGGCTGGGAGTGTAACCTCTGAGATGTGGATAATGTGGGTGTGGCAGAAACAATTGTGTGACTGTGAGATGACACACATGGAAGTTTAATATGGTGCTGGCCGACAGATTATTGATAGCTGACTTCAGTGGAATGAATTGAGACAGAATACAATGCACTGATACTGCTATAGTGCAATAGACCACGAATGAATTTCCAGACAGGGAATCTAACCAGCCCTCGAGTGCTAAACCTGCAGGATTTAGCACCTCCAGGCAAAAGCAGATTATGGTGCTCGGTAATTAGAAGGGAACTTGTTTGCTAAAACTAGTCTTTCAGACAGATGAGTCTTAGGAGCACAGGGCCTGTTTACTGCTCGCTATCATCCTTTCCCCAAAATAACTGCCAACTTTTTCTTTTAATTAAATTCTGAAAACATCTTCAGTGAAGTTAGGAGGAGTGTTCTCCTGAGTCCCCAGTCATCACAATCGGTCACCACTAATTCAAACTAGTAGAGGAAAGGTGTGGAATTGTAAATTAATGAAAGATTAGCTTGAGATGGAATTTCAAGGAACATGGCACATCCACCTCTGCCTAGAGACTCAGGGCTCAAGCTGATTGGATATTTAATGTACTGGATTGAAATAAATTGAAACCTGGAAATATTATATTAGGAAACATTGGTTCACTAATTAGTAAGGCAATTGCATGGCTAAATTAGATGAACATTTACTTAATTGGGTTTTGCTTACAGTAAATCAATTATGCAAATATAAATCACACTTCCACAGTGTAATTATAATTTATATTATTTGATAGTTCGGAAACCTAAATACATGCAGGACTTGGTAATGGAAGCTTATCTTATTCGTTTATGTTGGAGGCTTAGTTTCACATTTAATGTCAAATGCTCTCTACTCAACAATATTTAACCCTCTAAATCCCAATGTAAATGCAATTTTTAAATATTGTTCCAATATTCAAAAAACCTCAGTATACTCTGGATATTATACAAGGAATAACATGATTTGGTAGATGACCCAGCCCATAATTACTGAACTCCCTCTCTCAACTCATTCCATTTTTGGATATTGAAACTATGTAACTTATAACTTTCTTCTGTTACTATTTTCAGACAACTTAAATGATGTTGTATCCTGCTTATCATCACATTGTTACTCTTTCATTCGTCTCATTTATTTTATTCTGGTTTTCCCAGTAAAAAGTGCATCTCATGTTGATGGTCTGAGAAAGTTCTTGCTGATGTCCAGTCATGGTTGAATGTATTGGAAGATTACCCAATACATCACTACATCACAGGGAAATTAAATTAACAATCATAAATGACATTCATTTTATTCATTTGCGGATTGATGACCGCTGGCATGCATCTACTGGTTTTACCAGTATTACTTAGAAATTCTGTGTAAATATATAGTCATCCTGCAGGAAAAAAATGAAAAAAAAAGCCTCTGCTAATTGAAAATAATAGGTTTCTGCTGTATTTAAAAGGTAATTAATTTGAAGGGACAATAAACATTGAGATATTCAGGGTTAGTTTTGTGGCTTGAAGGCACTGAATATTTTTACAATTTTCATGGAATAAAACACAAATGTATTCACTAGAGTGATAATGAAGTATGTCATACTGAATTTTCAGTGGTTCAAAATTTTAGCAAAGCAATGAAGGTTGACCTAACTGTACTGCAGGAATGCCTTCACCATATGGACTGCAGCATTTTAGGAAGGCAGCTTGCCACCGTCTTCTCAAGGACAATTAGTGATGGGTAATAAATGCTGGCCTTGCCAGGGATGCCTACGTCCAATGAATTGATATAACAACAGAAGAGGAATGAATTTAATTAACTGACCAATCTGCTACAAACAAGTAATTTTGCCTCTAATTCTGCATCTATGGAATTCCATTGATTCTGATTACATTCCAAGCGGAAAACACAGGAATTCACAATAGGTCACTTGGGATATGAAATTTATGGTGTGACCATTCATTAAGTTGAGGACAGGGTGAAGAACTACTGTATAACAAAGAGCACTATTTTCTAAAGGAGACAACTCCACCTTTCACTATTTTTACCAATACAAGTGATGAGTAGAAATGATTTATTGAGTGGAAGTTAGCAAATGGAGATGAAACAACCCCAGAATAAGTTACAGAATAAGATGGTAAATTGAAATGAACCACAATAGAGCACTTCACAGGGAAATTAAACTAACAATCATAAGTGACATTCATTTTATTCATTCGCGGATTAATGACCAGTGGCATGTATCTACTGGTTTTACCAGTATTACTTAGAAATTCTGCATAAATATAGGAAAAAAAATGAGAAAAATCCTCTGCTAATTGAAAATAATATCAGAAAAGAATGTCAGCAAAACAAAAGAGCTGGTCATTGACTTCAGGAAGAGGGGTGTTGCACATACATCAATGGTGCTGAGGTTGAGAGGGTTGAGAACTTCACATTTCTAGGAGTGAACATCACCAATAGCCTGTCCTGGTCAAACCACATAAATGCCATGGCCAAGAGAGCTCACCAGCACATCTACTTCCTCGGAAGGCTAAAGAAATTTGGCATGTCCCCCTTGACACTCACCATCTTTTATCGTTACACCATAGAAAGCACCCTATCCGAATGCATCACAGTTTGGTATGGCAATTGCTCTGCCCAGGTCCGCAAGAAACTGCAGAGAGTCGTGGACACAGTTCAGCACATCATGGAAACCAGCTTCCCCTCCATGGACTCTATCTAAACTTCTCGCTGCCTCGGTAAAGCAGCCAGCATACCTCGGACATTCTCTCTTTTCCTCTTTCCCATCAGGCAGAGGATACAAAAGCCTGAAAGCATGTACCACCAGGCTCAAGGACAGCTTCTGTTCCACTGTTATAAGACTATTGAATGGTTCCCTAGTACAATAAGATGGACTCATGTCCTCACAATCTACCTCGTTATGACTTGCACCTTATTGTCCACCTCCACTACACTTTCTCTGTAGCTGTGACACTTTACTCTGCATTCTGTATTGTTTTACCTTGTACCACCTCAATGCACAGTGTAATGAATTGATCTGTACAAATGGTAGGCAAGACAAGTTTTTCACTGTACCATTCTCACCACATGAGAGAGTAAACTTACTTCAGAGCATGCAAGATAGAGTATGCATAAAGGCAAAAGTGACAATAATAAACCGACTCTAATAATAAACCAATTCCAATTCAGTTAACTTGTATTTTCCTATCAAGCACTGACTGCGGTCACAAACATGCAGTCCTTTCAACTTCAAGAAGAAATATTCACAATCTAATACGTAAAGTTTTTTCTATATAACACATTTTGCCTTGTATAATTCCTATGATAAATTCTAAATCGATAACAACTCTTACCAAAGTAACTAATGGCATCCTATGTGACTGAAACAAAGATAAATTACTCCTGTTTATCTTTATTAACTGGACTGCAGATTTGGCATGGATGACAGGAACAGTCTCCTCCAATGCCTCTCAAACATTGTTCAACTCAATGGACACACTTGCCTGGTTCCATTCTTATCTACGCTAACATAGGTGGAGAGTCACTTGCATTGGATTTTGCCTACACTGTAACCACATCTATCACCGGCCTCTCCAATTTCTCATCTATATGCCGCCATTTAGCAACTTCATCTAAAATCAGATCATCAGTCTGTGTACCGAGGCTAAGGGCATTCAGTAATTTGTCACCACCACATTTCTTAGCCCCTCCATTGTCTCCAAATTTTAGGCCTAGCTGTCTGACACTCAATATTTATTGAGCAGAAATTTCCTCCAACAAATGTAGCAGCACATTGGCGCAGCTGGTAGAGCTCCAGTGACCAATGCTGTTCTGCAATGCTGCCCGCGTTGAGTTCTCCTTGTGATGGTATTTTCTCCAAATGCTCCCATTTCTTCCCATAAAATTGGCTCTTAAATGCATCTGCTCTGTTTGCCACTTTTCTGCTCGCACCATTTTCCTCCCATCCAGAGCAAGGATAGGGTTCACCTTCCACCCCAGCAGCCTCTTCTTGTCTCCTCCCCTTTCAGAATTCCAAAGGGGCCATTTCTTCCACTACTCCCTGGTTTGAACTTCCATCTCCACAACCATGCCCATTCTCACAGTGCTTTCCCGTACAAACCACAGGAGTTGCAACATCTTCCCTTTTACCTCTTCCTTTCCCACCATCCAGAGACCCAGACTGTTCTTCCAGGTGAAGTACTTGTATTTCTTCTATTGCATCCAATGCTCACAATGTGGTTTCCTCTGCATTAGGGAAGTTAAAGGGCTCGACATTGGATGACCACTTTGGTGGATGAAATAGAAGGGAAAACACCCTCTATACCTGGTCTTCATGAAACCACCTTAGTCAAAAATGAGTTGTTAGTGTGGCAGGAATGAAGCTCCCAAGGGATGAATACAGTGCCAGAAAAAATTTAGTAATCTGACACATGTGATCAAGATTAGTGCAGACATCAAAAACGGAACACTGGAATAAATCAGTGGGCAAAGCAGAATCTGTGGAAGCAAAAGGTGTAAGTTTATGTTTTGGGTCAAGTTTTGCATCAGGACTGAGAGAAAAGTGGAAAGATTGCCATATGTAGCAATGGGGAGTGGAAGGGTGTGACAGAGGCTGAGAAGTGACAGGTGGGACTAGATGGGGAGGGGATGATGGGCAGATAGAACCAGGTGGGAGAGAGGGAGGGGATGAAAAAAGTGAACATTAAGTCTCATCTCCCAATAACTGCAACATTGGACTTTCACACAGTCCTTTCAATACATCTCTATTTAATGCCAATTTATTCATCACTCTACACCTGTCAGGGGATTGAAATTGATGGTGAGATACTAAAACTCTTTGAAAAGAATTGGGTGAGCCAGTTAACCTCTAGGTTTGTTGAATACTACATAAAAATTTATGATTGTACTGTTTAAGATTTGTGAGCTATTTACTATCTTTGACCATATGAGCACAGAGTAAAGTTTTAATAATTCCTGTAAAAATTTATTTTTACAGTTGTGTCCTTCTTTCACCATTTCTATAAATTAGCCCACGAGGTGTAGGATTGGTCTAAAAAAGGAATATTGCTCTATTCCTTCTGAAGGCAAAGAGAATTTGGTGGAAACATAAGGTGCAGCCTTTATCTGAAATAATTTAACAAAATGGTGCATGGAAATTATATCTATTGCCTTATACGGTTTCTTCTTTTTCATCATAGCTCTTTAGAAGAGAAGGATCCCAGGTCCTTCTCTTCTGAAGAGAAGAGTTCTCCTTGGAGATCCGATCTCTGGATATCCCTGCGAAAGACAGCTGTTTCTTCACACAGCCAATCCCCACAGATGGTTCAAAGAATTAGGTGCATTCATTTCTGTGATTCTTTAGTTGAATTGGGTTTATATTCATAACAACAGTTACCAGCTCATATGCTTAATATAGGTAATATTGGGCTTGATTAACTGATTACCAATCCAGAGGAAAATGATTTTAGAGTCATGAGTTCAATGACTGTTAGTGAAGCTAAATATTTAAATTCAATATTTCAAAAAGATATCTGGAAATTAAAAAAAGTGTCAGTAAAAGTCATCCTGAAGTTGTTGCTAATATCCTTAAGGGAAGATAAATGGCTGTTCTTACCCAGACTGACCTATACTTAACTCCTGTCTCACATGGATGTGGTTGATGCTCAACTGTCCTCCAGAGTTTCTTAGTAAGATGGTCAATGTAACTAAATCACCACAAAGAATTCAAGGCAACTGAAGATGAATAGTCAACTCCAGCTGTCAGGTGCACCTCTTGATCCTGTATTTGAATAGGAATTCTTACAGCCCTGATTGAATCAGGGATTTATCTGAAAGTTATCCCAAATAGTCATTATTTTCCATGTAATTTATTGATATGTCAAGACCAACATTAATGAAATTGTGCAATATCGTGGCTAGTTCAAAGATATCCTATTAAAATATGCATGGATATGGATTAGGAAACTGAAAAATTCAAATTGTAGAATGCAATGGAATAGGTAAGGTCAACAGTTCACAACTTTTCAAAAGGATCCTACCCAACCCCATCTTCTTCCCTCATCTCTCCTGAGAATACTGCATCAAGCTCAGCCATGATCAAAGCAGCACCACACTGACAGCAATCCTGTACACAGAACATTACACACATAATTCTAAAAAAAAAGTAGATGCTAGAAATCTGAAATAAGAACAAAATTATGGGAAACATTCAGCGGATCAGGTAGAATCAGTAGAAAGAGGGACAGAGTTAATATTTCAGGTCAACGTCTCTTTATCAGAACTCCATGCAACACAAGGTACTCAATATGAATCCAAATTGACACCATTGTGAATTAATGTCAAATGTATAAAACTAGCAGTCAAATATCCACAAACACACACTCCAAGATTAATAGTTTTTATCTTACAGATTGCCAGCTGAATATTTGATCTTCAACTATTCTATTATTAAAATTGTTCAGCAATATTAAAGCATACTAAATGTAGTTTTAGAAAGAAGCATATACAAGTACTTTGTGATCACCAGATCATTCGTTATTTAATGTCTTGAGAAAAGGCATCATGAATCCATCAGTCTTGAAAATTGCTTTACAATGTCTTAGTCAGGCATTTGGCAGGGCAAACAAAGGAGCTGAAGATCACTCCTTTCAGTCTTTGGTCAAATGTACATTCAGTCCAACATCTTCAGCTCATTGTGCAGAATGTTGACTACATATTCAACCATGAAATGATTGCCCCCTCAACATCTTCAAAGCATAAATCAGTGGCCTTCAGAGGAATAGTGTTCAGGCGGTCACATTTATTACATCCAAAAAATAGAACTGTAAAAAGAATCCATTTATATACAGCATTTGTATCATCCCAAAGCAGTGTATTGCCAACGAACCCCAGTCCCTGTTCTAATGCAGGAAAGGCAGCAGACAATTTGCACACAGCAAACTCCTACAAACAGCAATGTGACAATGACAGTATAATCTATCTTCTGGTGATGTTGATTGAGGGATGACTATCAGCAAGTAGACCAGAGATAATGCCATTGCTCTTGTTCAAAATAGTGCCACAGGGTCTTTTGCAGCTACTTTAGGGAGCAGATAGGGTCTGGATTTAATGTTTCATCTAAGAGACAGCTTCTCCAATAACTCAATATGCCCCCAGCATTGTAACAGATTGTCAGTCTAGATTTTTGTGTTCATATCTCCAGAATGGGAATTCTGATGCAGAGGCAAGAGTTGTTTAGCACAAATTTCTTGTGCCGTGCTTTGGGACACTAACCCACAACTATTCCCACTAACTACTCTCTGTTCATAGCATTCTGTCAACTGACTTGTCTTTTTAATAATACAATGCCTCAACTAAACCCTGTTGCAAAGCATTCCACATTCTAACAATTCTAAGTAACAAAATTTCTCCCCTGCCTTTTCCGTTGACTTCATAGTTACAATTTTTATTAGAAGAACACTTCACTTACTAACCAGGTGAATTAGTATTTCACCACTCACTCTGCCAACACCCTTCATTATATTAATAACTCTGATAAAACCTCTGCATAACATTCTCCTAAAGAAAGATACCCAATGCCTTATATCTGCCTTTACTACAGCATTTTTTAAAATTTCTGGTACCACATGGCTGTAGTTACACTGTTTGCTATTCTTTATTTTATTGTCAAATCAGAGCTCCAAAACCACACAATACTCTCTCTATGGTTCTTCTGTTGCGTTTTATAAATTTATTATTATTTCTGAGCTTTTGCTTTCTATGGCTGCCTATTCAAGATATGAAATACAAAAGGAAACTCTTGTAAAACAATGCCCATGACTGAGGAGGCACAAGTTAGAGGAGAGACACAATCTGCTCGCTCGAGGGTTCAGGAAAAGCTCTTTCAAATACTAAAATCCAGAAACATGCACCTTAAAAGCCCCAAGTACAAACGTTTAGTTAGTTTAGGATTAATGGCTCATGTCATCCTTTGAGAATGTGGTCTTGCAACATTCAGCCACTCATGGAGCAGTCAGCAACTTCTGTTTACACCAATATGGCTATCTGGCCAATCTGTTTACTCCCATTATACCCAAGCCATTTTAAGTCCCTTCAGCCTAGATTTCCAAGCCTTGGTATAGATTCCAGTATAAGTACTGGGCACCTTGAACATCCATTCACTCAGCAAGAATCACCATCCTGTAGGATCAGGCAGAAGCAGTCATAACCTACTCTGCCAACCCATAACCTTGTTGCTCTCACAGAATGGTTGCACTCAGATCTCTGGCCATTCTGAGGAAGAGCTCAGCAGCCAGGTAGTAACAGGATCTTGCATGGATAATAGACATAACTCTTTGATGATGGAACATTTATAACTTTCACTCATTTGACTCAAATGATTGTAAATGTTTGTCAGGATTGCAGGCAAAACTAGCAACATTTATCATCATCAAGCAAATTACATTGTACTAGTCTGTACAATGAGGGACTATCCATAAAGTCTGAAGTTAATGGTTGTATGTAATCCCCCAAAGTAAAGGTGAAATGAAATAAACCTGTAAAAAAAAGAAACAGGAACTGCCTGCTTCTGGCTTTAATTGAAGTGGGACTAATGACATCCAACCAATCTACTCACAGGAAGTGGGTTAGTTATTTAAATATTATAATAGTGCTGACTATCCTCACTTTAACAGTCATTCTATTTTTAATCACAGAGGTCACACAAAACCCTGCAGTTGAAAGCAGGCAAGAATGGCTTAAACCATACAGTTAAGAGACTTACAGCACTGCCTGCAAGCCTTGAAGTCAATGCAGTGTAGATTCACTGGAATCACAAGACTGAATATTGGGATGAGGGGTTTGTCCTGTGAGGAGAGATTAAAATTGGCTTATACTTAATTAACTTTAAAAGAATGAGATGTAATTATATGGAAATATAAAAGGGTCTGAGAAAGATTGATACAGAGTAGGTGCAGAGAGGCTTGCTCTGGCTGCAAGATTAGAACGAGGCATGAAGGACTCAGGATAACAGTTTGGCCATTTAGAATTGAGATAAGGAGAAATTTCTTTACACAGGGTTGTAAACCTTTGGAAATTTCAACCTTGGGATGTTCTGTCTTTGAATATATTTAAGGCTGACATCAATAGATTTTTTGGATGCTGAGTGAATCAGACGACATGGGTTCAATCAGTAAACAGCTATTCAACTAAAAGTCACAGTGACAGCAACTGACTATAATGAAGTAACAATAAATGACTATAATGACTATAATATAATCCCAATGAAGTGCAGTGAAGTCTAAGAGAGCCATAGTCACTCCCACTAAAAAGAAACTTTAAAATGGACAGCAAACAGAGCAGCAACTGGTCAGTCCCCCTTATGACAAAGCTCACCAATATATCAGAAGAGATTTCTGATAGAATGCCAATGCATGCAAATTCGCAGACCATTTCTGGCTCTACAAGGACAGGTAAGGGACCCTGTTAATTTAAGTCTAACCAAAGGCTTGAAAGAACCAAGCATTTGATGAGCAAGTAGAGTCTCAAAGCCACAAATATACCAACAACAACAACTTGCACCCCTGTAGCAGCACCTTAATATAGAAGAAAAAACATGCAAGACACCACGGACAGAGTACCAGATCCAAGTTTATTATTGTGCATTCTGCATCTTGAGCACGGAACAAAACTCAGCACCCTGCAATGTACGTCCTGGGTTCCATGCATTGCATCATTATCCTGTGACATATGAATAAACATCAGTGAAATGGTAATTCAGATGAGAGCAGTACGTTTTAAAATTCAGAAATGTCTGGTTGAACTGACAATTAGAGACAGACTATTGATCTATAACAGTTATGTATCAACAGTTGAACTAGCAAAGGTGATTTAGATAGTGACATCTTTACCAACATTACACAAACAATGCTGCTACCTATTAGCTCCGTAGTAGTCTTCACTCTGCACCATTGATAGAATAGGTCTTCTTTCATTTTGGAGTATTTAGTTAGAGTTCATTTCTGAGGGCTGGATTGTGAAGCCGTAATTATTTGAGGAGTGACTTTGTATGTAGTAAGTACCAAGTCTATCCTTATCAACCCAATGAATTTTTGACAACTTATATATGCATATTATCAAGATAATGAATATATACAATTCACTTCGATTAAAAACAAGACATTGTTGATCTTGTGTCTGTAAATACAGTTTATTACAGATATTCGTGAGACTTCTCAAGATGCCACACAATAAAAAGAATAATAGAATAATGTAAATTTATGATATTGAAGAAAAGGCAATGTCGACTGATAGAGTGTGATAGTTGTTACACAAAACCAGGGTAGACACAAAGTTGCTGAACTAATATTGGACACTTCAGATCAAAACAGAAGGCAATAATTGCTCAGTATATTTGTATTGCATATTACTCTGTAACACTATACTGTATATAAAAGCAGAAGTCTTTCTAGTGTACATAGGATACACAGCATATGAATAGAGAAGCTTAGTTACTTTTTCATTCTGTCAAAAGTAAGCAAGCATTTCTAATGAGATGTAGAATTCCTAAAATCCTATGGGATATAAGGTAGGATGGAGTGCTTGTTTGTGGGTTGAATGCCAAAGATAATTTAAACACACCAGTTGGGGCACCTAGCCAAAAAAGTAATTATTTTTTGACAGCAGCTGTGATATGCCTCTTCTACATAAACTCTAAATAAGAAAGCTAAACCATTAACTCCAGACGATGCTAATGCTTTAGAATAATTATCTGAGTAAAATTCTATATTCCACCTCCACAGCATCACATAAACTAATTCTACTCATTACAATGACTTCTGTGCAAATAAGATGCACTTCTGGTCTCCATCCAACTTAAAGAAATAAAGTTTTCAAGGAATTTCATGAGTTTTTATTCTAATTGGCATTTATGGAAGTTTAATAATGTAAATTACTCTGCTGCCCTTGCAAGTGACTCCTAACTTCCTGAAACTTTCCTGGGAACGAGATAGAAGCATGCCCACTAATGTTTATGTGTGCTGTGAAATGTTCACCGCATATCTGTGAATTGCTGCTTTAAATGAGAGAGACTGTAAAGTGCTGGAAAAACATACCAATACTGCTGGTTTATTTCTTGCATCCATTTCCTTAAACCCACAGCAACATTTGAGTCTTCATCTTCTGAGGGAATACTTGGTTTTATAACTTAAATTAAAAAGTTATCTGGACAGATTATCTTCCTAATTTCTTGGTCAGTTTGTTGATGTCTAACCATAAATAAGGGACATGGTAGTTGTCAAGAATAAGAATGCAGCTTGAAAGTTTCCAGTAAAATCAGTTGATCTTGTCCTTCACTTTCTGTGAGCTCTCTGGATATTAGTTCATACTGAATGAAGATAACATTTATTCGTATTCACCTTATGTCCCTCGCAGACCTCGTCAACGAATCTGCAATTGACATTTGACTGATCTTCGGAATACTGTCAAAAGTCACATACTTCCTAATATAAATTTAAAACAAAGCAATCACTTTTAATAAGTAGCCAGTATCTGGAAAACATATAGAAGATGCTCAGAAAGTAGAACTTGTATATTAAAGTCACGATTTAAATGAAGGTTATTTCTGTAACTACAATGAGAAAATTTCAAGATATCTCAGTATGCTGCTCATGATTGGCCTATATGGAATAGAATGCTCCCAGCAGCTAATGTTTTACACTCCAGGGACACATCCATAAAGTTTACCCTTAAATCCATTAATATTGCCTTTACAAAAGGTATGGCTGCTGGGGATGTATGTCAGTTAAATTGTGTTTTTAATGCGGAGGATCTTAAACTGGCCTGAAGAAAACTTATGTGTTTGATTCCCTGACCATTCCAATTACATCAATAAGGCTTTTACCCTAAACGCATTTCAATTCAGTGGAATCAAGCCTTCTTGCTTCATGTTTCTGGCAATTTATTAGAATAATTTTCACAATGACCCATATATAAAATGCCTTTTTAGTGGCTCATATGTTTGGAACTAATAGAGTTATAAATTTCAGGCAGTGCCCAATTTTATTTATCAGTCCCAGATCAATTCTTAATCAGCCTCAGATCAATGGCTGATGCAAGAGCAATGTCTTGCATCTTTATTGTGCTTTAGGAAACAGTTTGTGAGATGAAACTCACGTAGGCAGACATTTGGGCATGTGTCTAATGCTTTGGTCGAGGTTTCAAGAAACAAATTAAAAAGGATGAGCGAGAAATAGAGAATGTGGAGAGGTTTAGGGAAAGCTGGGGCTTTAGGGAAACATTGCACCAATGTTGAACCCATGAAAATCACAGATATAGTAAGATAGGTCAGAATGACACAGGGGCCTTTGCTGGTACAAGAGTTGAATCAGGAACACCATAATATAGGGTATAGAATCTCCAAATAAACTCTATAGTCCTTTCCTGAAATGTTCTAGCAGGTGGACAGCAATAAATGGATTTTAATCTTGCTCTCTACTTGGGCAAAATCTTGCTGGCTGAAGTTGGTGGTTCTGAATCGAGCTGTTGGTGTGTGCAACTTGCTAGACCTTTGCACATGCCGAGAACAGAATTCTGAGACTTGGTCGAATCCATTGGCGGATCCATGTTTCTGTGATCTCCCATTTACAAGGGATTAGGACAGATCTGGCTACGTAAACTGGAATCAGGCTAAACTGTAATAAACAATGGGGACCTCTCAGGAGGAGACACATTGGCTTGTAATCTAAGTACATTCCAATGAAGTAAGAGGGTAGGGATGTCCAACAAGAGTAAAATAAAGCAGAATAAAGAGTATATTGCAGGATGTCAGGTTCTTAACGCAAGTGAGAACCCATGTGATTAAAAAAAATCAAAAGGGAATTAAGAAGGGAACTAAGAGAAGGAAAGAGAGGGCATAAAGAACAAAACTGGCAAGCAAAATATAAAAGTAAATTCAAAAATATTCTCTAGGTATGTGAATAGGAAAGAGGGTTGTAAAAGAAGAGCTGGGGGTAATCTGTAAATGAGTACTTTACATCAAGTTTTGTCAAGGAAGAAGAAGCTACAGGAGTCTTGGCAAAGGAAGATGTAGCTGAGGTTCCAGATGGACTAAAAATTGTTTAAGAGGAGGATACTAGAAAGGCTAGTTGCAATTAAAGTGGATAAATACCCTGGTCCAGATGGAGGCAGCTTTGGTTGCTTGGTGAAAATATGGGACAAAATTGACAATAATCTTCCAAAACATCTATGAATTCAGGTGTAGTGGTGCTTTAAAAATCATCAAATTCTGCAATTCTTATTGAAAATAGATAAACTTAGTCACTATAGAACAGTTGGTTGAACATCAGTGGTGATGGAAACAATGTTCAAGTAACATAATTAGTCGCCATTTGAACATGTGTAATTGATCCAAGAGAGCCAGCATGATTTGTTTCAAGACAAACCATATCTAACTAACCTGTGTAGAGCTTTCTGATGAAATTACAGAGAGGGTTGATCAGAAGAATGTAGTTGATGTAATAAATATGGATTGCAATAGGGATGTGATAAAGTGCCACATAATATGCCTGTCTCAAAAACTTCTCAGAATAAAAGAATAATAGCAGCATGGGACAGGATCTTGGCTGAATACAGGGAAATGGAGAGTAGCAGTGAAAGGTTATTCTTTTGAAGCAGAGGAAAAGTGTACAGTGGAGAACCTTCATGGGTCAGTACTAGGACCACAGTTTTACTTTATATGTATTATTGACTTAGACCTGGGTGAACAGGATGTATGTTCCAAACTTGCAGATTAAACAAAAATTGTACGTATAGAGAACTATGAGGAGGATAGTCATGGACTTCAAACACATGGTGACAGGTCAGTAGAATGGGCAGACAGGCAGAAGTAAAGTCTAGTGTTGGGAAATGCAAAGTGTTACATTTTGGTAGGATGAATGAAAATGTAAACTGGAGGGGCAATTTTAAAGGAGGTACAACAGCAGAAAGCATAGTTTGTGAAATGTAATAGAGCAGCTTGTAAAATTGATTAAAAACGTATGTGATCCTGGAATTTATAAACAATAGAGACATAAAGCAGAAGAGCAGGGAAGTCATGGCGAATCATAAAACATTGTTTTCAGCCATAACTGTTGTGTGTGTTCAAATTCTTGGCACTAAGTCTTGGGAAAGATGTAAAGGCTTTAGAGATGATCCAGAAGAGATTTTTTAAAATGATTCCAGGGATGAGGGATTTTAGTTATGTGGATGGACTGGAGAAACTGGGATTGATTTCCTTGGAACATAAGAGGTCACAAGGGGATCTGATAGAGATATTTATAATCATGGTTATAGACAGAATAGATAAAGAAAACCTGTTCCTATTGATGAATGAGTCAAGAACAATGGGGCACAGATGAAGATGATGGGCAAAAGAACCAAAGAGGGAAAAAAAATCTTTTAATGCAGCAGGTAGTTAGGGGCTAGAATGCACTGCCAAGCGTAGTAATGGAAGCAGAACACAGAGAATTTGCAGAGCTATGGGGTGAGGGATGAGTGGATTTTGCTTATATAGAGCCAGAACAGATTTGACAGACTGAATAGCCTAGTTACATGGTGTAACCATTCTGCAATTCTATAAACCACACTGGGGGTTCACCAATCAGGTCAGAAAAATGAAATCATTGTACAGCACACAAAACTCTGCATCACTGTGTGGATTGCAATCCAATGCCAGCAGAATGCAGATGTCTGTAGACCCATTTACATCATCCTCACTTCTCTTCTCATATTTGCCATCATATTTTAACTGCAGCACCGGCACCTGTGCTTTTTTGTTAATCGGCTTAAAATAAAACAGCAGCATGCAGGATCTCCAGAGAGAAGCAATGAATGAATCAAAGGCATGGAAAGTGGCTAGGAAACTGGAACTGAGACATTTCTCAGAACCAATGGAGACAACAGAAAAGATCAGTCCAGGGAACCAACTGTGGCAAATTCAATTTTGTCTGGGTAGTCTGCATTATATTCTTGAGCATTAGATATTTCTGTGGTATGGAATTTCCTGCTCAACCACCAGAAGGCTAAACAATATTACCATGATGTTCCTCAGCTATTTAAAATGAGTATAATCACAATAGTCTAGTCAGTTATGACAGGGTGATTCCTTGTGAATTTAGAGGATCCAAAGATGGTTCCATTCTTACAGAGAGAGGCTAACATTGAGGACATAAAAGAGTGAGGTTAATCCAGGTTAGGAACTATGATTAATGCCTTCCAAGACCAGGCCCTATTTTATAGAACATAGAACAGCACAGCACAGGAAGAGACCCTTCAGTTTACGATGTTGTGCCAAACTAAATAAGCTAATGATGTCTGATTAAACTAATCCCTTGTACCTGCACGTTGTCCATATTCTTCCGTTCTCTGCATATTCATGTGCCTATCTAAGAGCCTCTATCATACTTGCCTCCAGCACCACCCCTGCAGCACATTCCAGGCACCCACCACTCTGTGTAAGAAAACTTGCCCCACACATCTCCTTTAAACTTTCCCCTTCTCATCTTAAATGCATGCCTTCTAGTATTAGATTTTGACCCTGGGAAAAAGATACCGGCTGTTTACTCTATCTATGCCCCTTATAATTTTACAAACTTCTATCAGGTCTCCCCTTATGGATGTACAATTCTCAGGCAGTGCCTTAACTCTCTCCCCATGACTCCACTGTCTGGGTTTTTACAGCAGTTGGCTAGGTTTTAATGCCTGACCTAGGTCTTAGCTTTGGGAGTTGAGCCACAGAAGCTTAGTGCATTGGTAAGTCATGCCTTTATTGCTTTTCACAATCAGGGTCTGTAGGTAAGGTGATTGTTCTCAGTAAGAAAATTGTGTACTGTTTATTGTAAATGAAGCAGGTAACACCCTCCCAGTAAACTGTTGCTTTTGTCTACCCTACAGAATGAGAAGGAGACACTAGGACCGACAGCCGCACAATTAGGAAACTTGGGTATTTAGAAACATGAACACCACATCAGAAATCTCACTGATGCACAAAATATGTTGACGGATTTCATATAATGTTGCTCACAGTTAATAAATAGCTTTTTTGTCTGGGAAATGCAGCACCAGTAGCCAAAGATTGATGGGTCCAGCGTGACAATTGGTTTTGCAAAATTGAATGACAACCACTGACATGGCGATGGCAATTCGATATGTCATAGCAACAGCAAGTCCATTGCATTCTCTGAGCCTTCAGAGAATCTTTGATCATAATTCTGTTCCTTACCTTCCCAATGAGGAGATCATCTACAATAACTTCCACTCCTTCACTGTCATTGAGCATCTGTTACATCATCTATTGGGAAATTACTGCAACTACCCAGATCTCTGTACAATTTTTTTCTCATTGTATAAAAATCTGCTGAAGATATTACTAAAATATGCACAATTTTCATGAGATGCCTTCTAGTTGTTTATGGCAGTGACCAAACATTTTTAAATATGCTAATTTATCATGAAGCGTGATTTAAAAAAAAACTAATATACAATATCATCCCTGAATAATACGGGATATCAATTTTTTGTTATCTGATTTGTTAGGCTCAATGCACATTCTTATCTGAAATGGAAACAGAAAATGCTGGAAACGCTCATCAGGTCAGGTGGTATCAGTAAAGAGAGAAACAGAATTAATGTTCTGAGACCCCTAACCGACTGAACCTTTTCTGTCTTTATTTCGGATTTCCGGCATCCGCAGTGTTTTGGATTTTGATTATATTCCTATCCAGTCAGGTTGACATGATGACTGCTGACTCAGTCTGGTTCTTTCACTTCTTTTATTGTACCAAGATTTCCCATTCTGTTCAGCTTTGTAACAGTGTGTAACAGCCACTCTGCTGGTGGACTAGCATGAGTCAGAGTTCCAGCCTTTTAGTTTATGCCCCAAGTTTCTAAATATGTCAGCATACTTCTCTGTCTTTTCTATCTACCTATTGACATTGGCAGTTGTCAGGAAGTGAAACGTTTTTGTCTGTAACTAGCAGGTCTTTGGCCATCAAATGTCACTGCTAAGTGAATTTCCTGCAGTGTGCTTTTATGCTGTTGTATGTATAGATGTAGAGGTCAGAGAGATTATGATGCTTCATTTACTAGTGGGAAATGTATCACTGAGTCATTGAAAGCCAGGCTAAAAAATGACAATAATTGATACATATTATGGATATATCATGGTACTGCTATTTTCCTTTTCTCTAAATCTCAAGCAAATTAATTGATTCTCAAAAAATGGACCAGAGGCTGCATTCAGTCAGGTGTTCAAAGACAGGCACGGTAGTGTAGCGGTTAGCGTGTCGACACTTGCAGGCACCGGAAGTGTGTCAACACTTGCGGGCTGCCCCCAGAACACTACGCAAAATGATGCATTTCACTGTGTGTTTTGATGTACACATGATGAATAAAGAAATCTTATCTTAAAGGAGAGATGGTGACTCAATATAATGAAGTGGCCTTTGGATTTTATGTAAATAATAGTTGGCTGGCATCTCCTTCCAAGTTTAACAAGACAATGTTTTAAAATAAACTGAAGTAAGGATCTCCCACCTTATCCTAAATTCCAGTTGTCCTGAAAGGATTTTACAATTATTTCTCTGAAGCCAACAGACAAATAGATGATCAGAGACACTTTGCCATGTGGGGTTAATATCCAGGAACTCTGTGTTCACTCAAGTTAACACTACAGTTTAACGTAGCAAGCACAACAGTTTGTTATTCCTCTATCCTCTGGTGAGTTTTGTTAAGCTGTAAACTACTCAAAATCTGCATTGTGCCCTTACTTGTATCTCTAATGTATTAATAGTTTAATAAATCTTTTTGGCAGCTTTTAGCCTAAGTCATGCTCCAGCGGTGTGCTTATCCTACCACTTTCCGAAGTCAAGCAACGTTGCTGGAGGGCGTATAATATAGACTGCAACCATATTGCAGCAGTGAGAATTTTCTGTTCAATCTACTGACTTGTAATAGATTACTCTTATTTCAGGCAGTTAAAGGGCATCCTGGGTCATAAGGACTGAAGACTTACACAAAAGAATTCTCTGAGATACGGAATCCAAAATAAATTGTTGTGCCACAGCCAGGGTTGGAGGGGTAGAGCAAGTTCCTAGAGAGCACATCATGGGAAATTGCAGATGAACAGGAATACAGACAGTGCCTGCGTTATGGAGGGGCTCTATTTCTGAGAACTGTCAGTTGTTATGTTTGATCTTCATCAAGAGACACACTTCGTGTGGGTTTAACATCTGAACATTTTATTTAACCAACACCAGACAGGCTTGCTTTCCCTCTCTTTTTATAGCCACTTCCTGATCCCCCCCGTGACCCCTTGCATTGCCTACTGGGAACTGTAGTTCTTTATTATAACTACATAATAACACATCTTCCCCCTTTAAAGAAAAACAAACACAATACTTTGTCCTTGTAAACCTGCCAGGAACACTCGTCCACTCAGCAGCTTTCAATCAGTCTCTGAGGTGGTTTAATGGTCCTTTTTGGTCTGTTACTTGTTTTCGCAGGTGTGTTGCTTTCATTTGCTGCATTACTATTGGTGTTTTTCTGGGAACTCTTGTCCACATGTTCATTTTCTCCATATGCTGGCCCCTTCCGTGTACTGACACGGGATGGATCACAGCCATGGGTTGGAGCTTGTGGTTGTAGATCCACGCGGTTCCTCCTCAGAGGTGTCCCTCACTCCGTCTGGATCTGGTATGAATGTGGATTTACTTCCTCTTGCACAACTCCTTGCATGGACCATGTGCCAGAATCATGATCTCAGATTCGCACTTGATCACCAGGGTTCAGGACTGGTAGGCTTTTCGTTGTCTTATTGTGATTCTGTTTCTGTTTTTCTTTCCCTTCCTCTTTAGCTTGTTTGACCTTGTGTGCTCCTTCAGGTGTCAACAGGTTTTCATGTATTGGAAGGTTAGTCCGTATGTGTCGATCCATCAGCAGTTGGGCTGGTGAAAGGCTGTTCTGCAGTGGCGCACTTCTGTAAGTCATTAGATTTCTGTGGAAATCCTCTCGTCCATCTTACGCTTTCTTCATGAGGTTCTTCACCACCTTCACTGAACTCTCTGCTAGGCCATTAGATTTTGGGTGATGTGGGCTTGAGGTTATACGTCGAAACCCCCAAACATTGACAAAGGATTCAAATTCACAGCTCGAAAATTGTGTACCATTGTCTGATATAACTTCACATGGAACTCCATGCCTCACAAACACAGCTTTCAGGAATGTGATAACTGCTTTGCTGGACGTTGATTGCAGTGCCGCAACCTCTGGGTAATTGGAAAAGTAGTCTGTTACAACAATATGGCTCTTCCCATTACATTCAAACAAATCCACTCCAACTTTGAAATACGGCCTGTCTGGTACAGGGTGTGGTGTAAGTGGTTCTGCTTGCTGCTTTGGTCTGTAGGTAAGGCATATTCCAGATGAAGCAGTGGTCCGGCTGATGTCTTGGTTCATTCTTGGCCAGTACATCACTTCACATGCTCTACGTTTACATTTTAACTCCCCAAGATACCCTTCGTGTGTCTTCTGGAGCATCTCCTTGTGTAGTGACACTGGAATCACAAATCTGTTTCCTTTGAAGACCATATCTTTCACTACTGACAGTTCAGCTCTGCACGCCCAATAATCCCGAATACACATTGGACAGTCATCCTTTGCTGTTGGCCATCCTTTCCGTATTGTATCATTGAGTACTTACATTGTTTCATCTGCCTCTGCTGCTTTCCTAATCTGCTCTGTTCTATCCGGAGATACTGGAAGAGAGCTGACAATCTTGTCAACATAGGCCTGTATATCTGCATTAACCTGTTGGTCATTTTTTTCTGTCTTGTCGACTGCTCGAGACAGCGCATCAGCAGCAAACATATATTTTCCCAGTGTGTAGATCATCTTCACATCATATTTCTGCAGCCTTATCAACATGTGCTGTATCCTCATGTCATTCAGTGGTTTGGACATAATTGAGACCAATGGCTTATGGTCTTTCTCCACTTCAATAGCTTGCCCATAGATGTACTGATGGAACCTTTCACATGCATATGTAATGGCGAGAAGCTCTTTCTCTATCGGTGCATAGTTGGCTTCCGCACTTGTTAAAGCCCTTGATGCATTGGCCACAGGTTGCCATGTGCCATCATGCTGCTGCAGTAGTACTGATCCAAGGCTGTGCCGGGACGCATCAGCTGATATCCTGATACACCTTTCTGGATCATAAAACTTCAGCACGGGCTCTTCAGTTAGGACCCTTTTCAACATCTGGAAACACTCTTCTTGCTCATGAGACCAAATCCATTCATTTTGTTGCTCAAGGAGTGACCTAAGTGGTGCTGACACTTTTGACAGTCGAGGGATGAACTTAGCCAGGTAAGTCACCATCCCTAAGAAATGTCTCACCTCCTCTTTATTTTGGGGCCTCTCCATGTTTTCAATGGCTGATGTCTTTCTTGGGTCAGGCTTCACTCCCTCTTCAGATATGACATCTCCAATGAAGATCAGTGTCTTAACACCAAACTCACATTTCCCCTTATTTAATTTCAAATTGACATTCCTTGTCATGTCAAGCACTTGTCTCAGTCGAGTATCATGTTCCTCCATGGTGGACCCCCAGATGATGATGTCATCCATCATGGTCTCGACACCAGGAATGCCCTCAAAAATCATGTAGATGGTTTTATGGTAGACTTCTGGTGCAGACAGGATCCCATAAGGCAGCTGAAGATAGCAATATCTTCCCTGTGGTATGTTAAAAGTACACAGTCTCGAAGTTGCCTCATCAAGCTTCATCTGCCAAAACCCAGATGATACATCGAGCTTGCTAAACCATTTGGCACCTGAAAACCGGGACATGATCTCCTCCCACGTTAGCAATTTAAAATGCTCTCTCTTGATGGCTTTATTGAGATCTCTTGGGTCTAGACATATCCGCAATGCTCCATTTTTCTTTTGCACAATGACCAGTGAACTCACCCAATCTGTTGGTTCTTTAATTTTCTGTATGACATTCATCCGTTCCATGCGTGCTAGTTCTTGTTTAAGTTTATCCCTAAGTTGAAACGGAACTTTCCTGCATGCATGGACAACAGGAGCCACTGCCTCATCTATGTGAATTTTGTGTACACCAGTTAAGCATCCGAGCCCCTCAAAGACATCTGCATACTCTTCCATGAGTGTTGCGTGGTCATCTTTTGTATGTGAAGCTACTATGAAAACTCTTTTCACTAGGTTGAGCTTTCCACATGCACTCAGACCTAATATTGACTGTACTCTCTTTTCTACAATCAGTAGCTGTGATTTTAAGTGCTGCCCCTTGTGCTTAAAGGTTGCCATACAGCCCCCTTTTACTGGAACTTTCTCTCCAGTGTAGCCTGTCACTTTTAACTTCACAGGGTAAATCTTACTCTTTACTGTGAGAGCCTTATAATCATCCATGAATAACAGATTCAGCTGAGCTCCGGTGTGAAGGTTGGATGGAATTACTGCCTCATTCACAGTTATTGGAACAATCCATTCTGTTTTACAAGCAGCCACAGTCTGTACAGAATCCACAAAGAATTCCTCCATTTCCTCATCAACTGTGTGCACCTTTCTCTTGTTAGCCCCAGCTTTGCAGCACCTTGCAAAGTGATTCTTCTTCCCACAGCTATTGCAGGACTTCCCATAAGCAGGACACATCTTTGGCATGTGTCTACCTCCACATCTGCTGCATTTGCTGTTTGAGCCTTCCTCTTTGCTTTGGTGAAGCTTTCAGAAATGCCTTGTGTGCTGCTTCTCTGTTTTCACAGCATGCCCTGCACAGCTCCTTAGCTTGTGCTCATGTGGTTTCTGCTGACCTACACATATTCACCGCCTTTTCCAGGGTCAAATCTTTTTCACACAACAGTCTTTCTCTGAGTCCATTATCTGGAATTCCACAAACTATTCTGTCTTTAACTAGTGAGTTTCTCAAATCTCCAAATTCACAAGATTCACTCAGTGTGTGAAGCTCAGCTAAGTGTTGGTCGAAGCTGACACCTTGTTTCTGGTCACAGGGAAAAAATATTATGTCTCTCAAATGTGATGTATTTACTTGTGATAAAATACTCTTCAAATTTTTTCATCAATTGTGCCAAACTCAAAAGCTGTCTCATCAATTTGAATGCTGTTATAGATGTCCAAAGCATCTTCGCCAATCACGTGCAGAAAAATAGACGCTTTCAATTTTTCATTGTTCCTTCCCATTCCACTAGCATCTAAATATATGATGAATTGCTGTTTGAAGCGTTTCCAATTATCAGTTAGATTGCCAGTAAACTGCATAGGCATGGGAGAACTTAGCTTATCCATAACGGGAACTCTCAGCCTCTCACCTGAATCTCTCTTTGCAAATCTGGTGACTGCTGAACTTCAGGAACAATGTGCTCCCTCGCCACACCAGCCAGCTTTTTCTCCATCTTATTACAGCTTTTCTTCCGTAGTCACTGAGTCTCTTTCTCAATTGCACACAGTGTTCATCTACTCTCCCTGTTGAGACCTCACACCAACTTCTGACACCATGTTATGTTTGTTCTTCATCAAGAGGCAAACTTCGCATCTGAACATTTTACTTAACCAACACTAGACAGGCTTGCTTTCCTTCTCTTTTTACAGCCACTTTCTGTTCCCCCATGTGACCCCCTTGCATTGCCTACTGGGAACTGTAGTTCTTTATTATAACTACATAATAACACATAATAACACATCAATAGACCAATTTTTCTGTAAGTCAGAAACAAACAATTTCAATGAGTGTCAACTAAGATAAACATTTATTTATTGTCTTCCCCTGTGTAGTTACACTGGTACAGAGCCAGAATGTCCCACATCCAATGACTTAATTCGATGGCCTTAAAGTATCAATGGATGTTATGTTGTTTGATAAAGTATTTTACACATGTCAATAGAAGCGATTTGCCTTGTCTGTTTCCAAAGCAAGCCTCTTAAGTTGTCTCCCGCTTTGAATAGGAAGTTGTGTCCTTAAAGACAATGTATCTGTTTGATTACTGTGGGGAGGTTATATGTTAACAGTTTTGTTTTGAAGACTGGTTGTCTTTTGAGTTAACTAGCTGCTACCTTGCTTCCATAACTCCTGAAGATGTTTGAATTTCTGTAACTAACTTTCCTGAGATGAAAAATGCTTTAAAAATGTATGGGAGAATTTGCACAAAATTGGATTTCTATAAGTCAGGTCTTCTGTAAACCGGGGATCCCCTGTATTTCTCCACCAATTAAAATGAAAGGATGGAAAGTCACAAACAAGCTCCTATTTCCCATGACCCTTCCCTGCAAGTGCTGCTACTTCTCATTAGTGTAGAACGGGAATTGACTCTCTAGCGTTAAAGCTCTTTATCAATCCTAATTGTTAGAGTCCTTGAAGTTGAGACAGGCTGCTTGCTCTCTTCCATAACATGAATTCCCCAACTTTGGTATTTGTCTTCATATCCAAGAATCATATTAAATTCTGAGTGACGATGCATCAGTCAGAATATATTAGGTTTGCTGGGTTTTTTTATAGTTTTTTGTAAACTGATACATTGAGTGCTCTCCAAAGCTTAACTGAACAGTTCTGCCATTTATCTTGAGATTGTCTGTCTGTTCGATATCATCTCCCTGAATTGCATTATTAAAACAAAATCCCTCCTGCTTTTAAACTCTCTGAATATTTTTTTAAATTCCTCCTTTGATTAGTGAGAATTGTTTTACTTTGACACTGTAATTTAGCAAAATGATTTAACTTCTTTCAAATAGAAAAGTAATAATTTACTGTGGTTGTAAATAATTAGCAAAATTCTCAAAACTAATTGTTGCTTCATGTGTGACTAGGTATGGGACAATTTGCCCACATTTTTCAACAATGTGAAAACTCCATGTTAGATTAATTTGATTTTTACTGCATGAATTAATTAACATCTGAATGCCACTTGCAAAACTTAGCATTGATGTGTTCGTGTATGTTCATTCCAGTCTGCTGTCCTGCTCTTAAGTACCTAATGCTCCCTATAAGCTTAATGGAGGAATACAAGCCCACTGTTTTAAATTTGTTAGAGTATCAATTATGCCCATAAGATAGGGTTCTGCCATATCTTTAGCAAAGCAACAGTGAGAGAGGATCTTGGAGAACTCTAAGGAAATTGCCATTTCTTTTCCCAGTAATTTGACTTGCGCATTCTATGAATCGGCTTGTCTTTAATGAACCTGTGTTGATGTACAAAGGGATCCAGATGTCTTTGTACACCAGTCACTGAAAAGGAACATGTAGGTGTAGTAAGCAGCTGAGAAGGCAGACAGTATGTTAGTCTTCATTGCAAGAGGTTTTGAGTATAGGAGCAAGATGTCTCACTACAATTATATAGTACCTTGGTGAGACTACATCTGGAGTATTATCTGCAATTTTGGTTTCTTTAACTAAAAAGGGATGTATTTGTCATATAGGAGATGTAATGGTTCATCAGACTGATTCCTTGGATGGTGGAACTGTTATAAGAGGAGAAATTGGGTCAGCAGGGCCTATATTCACGAGAGTTTAGAAGAATGAGAGGAAGTCTCATTGAAATGTACAAAATTCTGACAGGTCCTGAGAGGCTGGATGTAAGGAGGATGGTTCCCCTAGCTGGGGGTCTAGAACTAGGGATGTCACAGTCTCAGTATAGGGGGAGTGATGCTTAAGACTGAGATTAAAAGAAACTTCTTCCTTCAGAGACTGGTGAACCTTCAGGATTCAACTGAAGGTGGCAGAAGACCAAATGCCTAATATACTTAAGATGGAAGTGATATGTTTCTAGACAGAAAATGCATCCAGATGTGTGGGGGGAGAGCAGGAATGTATTGTTGAGGTAGAGGATCAACCAAGATCACACTGAATGGTAATGCAAGCTCAAATAGCCTTCTCCTGCTCCTATTTTTCCGTATTGCTCTGAACAAAAAATCAAGCAATTCTGGAAACTCAGCAGGTCAGGCAGTAACTGTGGAAAGAGAAACAGTTAATGTTCCAGGTCCAGAAGCTTTCACCAGAACTGGGAAAGAGAGAAAACAAGTTAATTTTTAATTCGGAGGAAGTGGGGGAGGGATGGGGGGAACCGGAGGGAATATCTCTGATATGGTGAGACTAAATGGGTTAATGGGGATAGTAAAAGGCACATTAAAGCTCTTTTTGTATTAAAAGTGAGTCCATGGGACATGCCCAGCAGGACAAACTATTCGGCCCCTGGCCTGCTCTGTGTTGCTTTCAGAGCCTTAATGTGCAGTTGGGAATTCCTAATTTTGTGACAATTATGTGGAGCAGTTTAATGTAGTAAGTCATGACCCAATATTAAACACATGCTTTACTCTGACTAGTAAACTCTTAAAACAAGTGGAATCCGTATTTCCATATTGAAATAAGGCACCTGCATCACTTCAGACTGGAACACCTAACTAATCCTTGCATTGAACAAGCCCTCAACCAGTATTTCTGGAGTAAATGAAATCCCCATTTAGCTGTCCCCGACAACTGTAGTTTGATTCTTGTCCCATTAACGTCCACTTTTGCCAAGTGCCATTGTCTCTTTTGCACATTTCTCCCTCTCACCAGCCTTCCCTTTTGTTCTTCCATCTCCTGCATGCTTTGTCTGCATCTTAAAAACTTGTTTAGACAGAAGTCTGCCCCATGCATTTGTACCCTGTGCTTTAATTTCAATGTAAAATAGAAGATAATGGAAACCCAGGACTTACACTAAATTACACTAAGCTCACAGGTCCCCCTTCCTGTTCTTCATGCGTCTGATATGCTAATACATGGAGATGCTCCGACAGATCTGGATGTCATGGCTGTGATTTGCATACATGTGTGCACATCTGCTCATACAGAAACAGGTGTTCCCAGCACTTGTGAGGGCTGCTGCAGTGCTACTTAATGGGAGATCTGCCTGAATATATCACAGTCCAGTGCTGGGATAATGCCTCAAGAAGTCCCCTTTGAGTAATGTACTTGCCCGCCTCTCATTCAGCACCCCCACCCAACAGAGCTGGAAATCTCAAGTTCCTGCCCTTTGCTTGAACTACCCATCCCCTGATACGATGACTCCATCTGTGACCAATGGCCTCCCCCCAACTACGGACCCTTCTTCCTTCCTAACCACAGATCCTTCCCCACACCAACATATACCGTCTCCTTTGCAATCTCCCACACTGTTGACGCTCAGCTCTGACCCTTTTCCAATCCCCGATCCTTTCCCCCATGTGCAGCCACTCTCCCGTGACCGCAGACCCACCCTTCCACTCCAACCGTCCCAACTTTGGACCCACACCCAACTGATCTCCTTTGAGTAAAGGAATGGCTTTGGATTACACAAATCCCTTGCAGTCATGCACAACACCTTGGGCCTCACACGCTCCTGAATTTCCCACTGTGGAGCCCTTGACCCAATGTACATTGGTTGACTACATATCAACTGTTCAATGAGCCTTACTGGTTGCCTTCAATTTCAAGGCAGTTCTTATGTCTTAGCTTTTTCCAGTTCTGATCCATCAACTCTGCTTCTATCTCCTCAAGTGGTTTGTGCCTGCAAACATTCTCAATGTTTTCAGGTTTATTTCAGGTCTCCAGCATCCAGAATTTTCTAGAGTCACATTGTCATTATTGCAGATCAAACAAATACCATGTAGGCTTGGCTTACAAAGGCATTCATGTATTGTTAGTTCTTTATTGTTCTGAATGTAAATAAACTACATTCCACATCCTTGGTAACCTTGGGCCAATTTCTTTGGCAGTAATGTTCAATTCATCTCATTTATAGGATAAGTTCATTATCTTTCTGTCGAGCCCTGTAATGTTATTAAATCTACAATCAACTTGCAGTTGGTATGAAACTGTCAGAAATAATATTGTTTTCATGGTTTTATTGTAATGGGAGTCTCAATAATGTAAAATAATTGTGCGAACATAAAACTATCAGAAAATTAATTATTTTTGAGAACAATTTGGAATGTTCATTTGACCTTGTTAAGTTTTTGTAAGTGGTCATTTCTATCCAGCCTTGTCATGGAAGGTTAGTTTCAGCAAGGTTTCTATCAACTACTTGCACTCTATTATTATAAAACCAATGGTATTAATGCATACTAGTTCATGAAATTAAACCATGCATTAGTTGGTTTTACAGGATCATTCTAGGTTTAAGGCCCAGATTTTGAGGTGGTAATGACAGCAAATCAATTGGCTTTTGCTGATATTCTGGCAACTTTAGAGTTTCCATGCAATTGTGGCTTTACAAAATTTCATTGACCTCCTTCTCCTCCTCAGACTGCACTGGCTGTAACTTCCCCACTGCAATCAAGGGAAATCGCTAAAATCGATGTGAATTTAACCTTTTTGTCACAATTAGTCCTGCCAAAAAATATCCAGATGCATATAATGAGTTACAGCACAACATCATCTCCAGCTGGCCCTGCAGTCAGAGAAACTGGAGCTCTCCTGATGGATGTTCCTGTGCACAGTTTTCCATTCAGTAGCATCAAGATGTTAACACTAACAAAGAGTTAGAACTATGTTTTAGGAAGGTTGAATATTATATTTATAAAGTTCAAATTGTACTAATCCTACCTCAATTGAAGCTGGCATGAAGTCCAACAAATATCTGAGGTTCTTCAGTAACATCACTGTCAGGCCTTAATACCAATTTTAGTTCAATGTTTAGGAATTAGTGCTCCTGGTACAGAGTTGTACATTGGGAGTTCATGTATGGAATTTGGAAAAGGTGGACAGAAAACTCAGCAATATGTTCCTTGGGGCTCCCTGACCACCTAAAATCTTTCCTCTTGTGTTGATACAAAACTCTTTTAAGATTTCTTTATTAGTCTCATGTACATCGTAACACACAGTGGAATGCATCTTTTGCGTAGCGTGTTCTGGGGGCAGCCCAGATACAAAACTCTTATCCCTTCTTGTTAACACACAAAATGCCAGACTACAGAAAACGTCCCCGATCATCTTCTGAACAGGAAAACTGTTCTTTTTTAAGTACAGGACACTCCAAAGACATGTGAGGGTTCAATTCCTTAGAACTGTTCCTAACGCTGTTTCAGTAAGTCGGAAACACTGTCAGCCGAAATTGCTAAAGTTGCACTGGTAGGTTAATTAGGTACAGAGTAGTACAGATCTTAGTTAATTTTAGATGTTAATTAGATACTAATTAGAATTAGTTAATTAGTATAAATCTGTACTACAAATCCAAATCATGCCAGACCAGGGGAGTTGCTGAACCACAGAATGGTGGTCCAGAGAGTTTCAACCTGTAGTGTACCAGGCACAGTTCCAGGCACAGTAGTGTAGCAGTTAGCATAACACTTTACTAGCACCAGCCACCCAGGTTCAATTCTGGCCACTGTCTGTAAGGAGTTTGTACGTTCTCCCTGTGTCTGTGTGGATTTCCTCTGGGTGCTCTGGTTTCCTCCCGCATTCAAGAGACGTATGGGTTAGGAAGTTGTGGGCGTGCTATGTTGGCACCGGAGGCGTGGTGACACTTGCGGGCTGCCCTCAGAACACTATGCAAAGATGCATCTCACTGTGTGTTTCGATGTACATGTGACTAATAAAAATATCTCTTATATTTGTCTCTATGACTACAATATCAGAGAGTTAGAGTAATACAGCACGGTAACAGGCCCTTCGGTCCAACTCGTTCATGCCGACCAAGTTCCCCACATTTGGCCCACATCCCTCTATCCTCATACCTCTCTGAATCTCTTTTAAACATTGTAATTGTACCCACCTCTACCACTTCCTTTGGCCGCTCATTCCACATGCTCACTGTCCTCCATGTGAAAAATTTGCCCCTCAGATCCCTTTTAAATCTTTCATCTCTCACTTTCAGCTTGTGCTATAAACTGCAAAACAATTTGCCTGCTCGATTTGATGAATATATGTAATTTTATAATATTTTCAGATGAATTCAATTCATTAGCTGCAATTTCTCCATCACTTTCCTCTGTCATGCCAGCTTGGCTCACAGGTAGCACTTCTACAGGCTAGGAGGTTGCAAGGTTCACGCCCCCTACAGGTTGACAGTCCAATGACGTCCTGAGAACTGCACTGTTGGAGTTGCTTGCTTTTGGATGATGCAAGGTCCAGTCTCTGTTCCGATGGATTGAAAGGATCTTAAAAAGAGTAAGGAATTTGTACATTCTAGCCAATATGTAGAACTATGTATAAAAACATAAAAGTGAGACTAATAGTGCCCAGCCAACTCTTTCCAAGGTTATCGTTTGCCATGAGCCAATCCAAAAAGTCAAGAGAATCTTTAAAAAAAATGGTGATAGCCTGATCCTGTTTACTGTTGCCAGCACGTTTATGCTGCTCTGTACCCCTCTGCCATTACTTACCTCACAGACTTTTCCTCCTCAGAGACACGTCTGCTTCAGTTATATTTTCCATCAGCTTTATGAAGATGAATGAACGTAGACCGTGAAAGTAATTAAAATATTTAATTTTAAGCAAATTGCAGGATTTGAAGCATAAAGCATGAAAACATCTAGTCGGACTGAAATTATTTTGGTTTTCTGATTCTATACACCCGGCTTCATCTGTTAATATATTTTCTGAATAATATTATTTACACCCATTCTAAGCCTATTAATCATTGTGTTCTCAATCATCCATTTTAAACTACAGGGCTAAGGCTGAAATAACAGATGTCAATTTGTCCAGATGGTTATAAATGATTATTCCAATTTGTTAAAAAATATATTTTAATCTTTACAAGAAAGAGGAATTTTAATTCCTATAACCTTTTATCAAGCAAATAACATGGGAACATAAGCACAGATAGGGAGGCCATTCAGCCCTCAGATCAATTCTGTCATTCAATTAGTTCATACTTAATTTGGATCTCAGATCCCATTTATCTTCTTTTGTTCCCTGTCCCTTGATACTTTTGCCCAACCAAAGTCTATCAATCTTGGTCTTGAAAATCTAAATTGATCCAGCAACCACAGTCTTCTGGGAGTGCAAGTCCTAGATTTCCACCAGGCTTTATGTGAATAATTGCTTCCTAATTTCACTCATAAGTGACTCAGATCCATCTTTAAGATAGTGACCCGCTTCAATGGATTTGTCCAGTGGAAGAAATTTCTCCATATCCACCCCATTCAGTCACCTCATCAGTTTAAATTCCTTTTCTCATTCACTCTTCAACGTACTAAACTCCAAGGAATGCATGCCATTTTTCTGTAACCAATCGGCACACATTAACCCTTTAAATCCCAGTAGCATTCTGCTGAATCTGTGCTGTTTAATTTCACAGCCAACATATCCTCTATTGAGAAGATGTTTAAAAAGCTGCAGATGCTGGAAATGAAGTGAAGGAATGAGAATGATGGAAGCACTCAGCAGGTCAGGCAACATCTGTGGAAAGAGAAACAGTCTGGGACCACTCATCAGAACTGGGGAAGAGAGAAAACAAGTCAGTTTTCAGTGGTGGAGAAGATGGGGAAGGGATGGATAGCACAAAGGGATTATCACTGATAGGGTGAGACCAAATAACTAAATGTTTCAGTTAGAAGTCCATTACATTTCTTTGAAGGCAAATCTTCCCATTATTGGAAATTGAACTCCTAGCACCTCCATCAACGAGCTACCTTCTCCCCCTCTTGTCCTCTGCACCCTTCCTTACACCACCCATTCAGCAAGTTATTCATGCTTCTATCCCCAAAACCACGCTCTGCTTTCACCGACTTTCTACTATTGTCTACTCTTTTCAAGTGAGCACCAATTATTAAACCACAACATGGTCTCTTGGGTAGGTGGCTTGCTTGCTCCTTCCACTGTACTCCTGATGAATGGGGCCATGTAGAGATGTGTAAAGTAACTGCTTAAGCACATTTGAGAACAGGTGTACAAATGGGATCAGGACAAACTACCATGTGAAGTATAAGTGCCAAACCTGATCAGATGGTCTAAACAGCCTGTTGTAATATCTTAATTTCTCTGCATATCTTTGAGTTGTTTGGCTTTTGTTGCAGTGGGGATTAAGCATAAAGTAAGGGAAGTCTTACTGTAACTTTATTAGCATGTTGGTGAGCCCACTCCTGGAGTATTGCATACAGTTTTCTCTCCTTATTTAGGGAGCCATACGTTGGTATTGAAGGCAGTTCAGAGAACTTTCATTTGGTTGATTCCTGGAATGAAGGGGCTGTTTTATGAGGAAAGATTAAGCAGACAGGGCCTATTCTCATTGGTGTTTAGAATAATGGAAGTATAAGAGCAGGTTTGACAAAAGTAGCTGCTGAAAGGATGTTTCCTCTTAAGGATGTATCCTGAACTAGTGAGCATGGCTTCAGATTAAGAGGTCATCCATTTAAGATGGAGTCAAAGGATAAGGGCATTTAAGATGAGATGAGGAGAAATCCCTGCCCTCAGAAAGTGGTGAACTATTGCAGCTAAATCATTAAGTGTATTCATGATGGGATTGGATATTTTTCTAAGGATTAGAGGGATCAATGGATATGGGGAGAATGCTGGAACAGGGTAATGAATTTGGATGAATGGTAGAGCAGGCTTGAATGGGCAAACAGCCCACTCCTGCTCCTATTTGCCTATGATTCTATATTGCTAGGACTTCCTCCAACAAGGGGTTATGAACCATTGGAATTCTCTACCCTAACCATCTGCCAGGCCTGAATTATTGAATAAATTAAAATCAAGATGGACTTTTGTTCTACAATGAAGTTAAGAATCGGAGGGAAAAGAAAAGAAATTGAAGCAGAGGTCTGGAGCTATGATCTTACTGAATTGCAGAGCAGGCTTGAGGGGCTGAATGGCCTACTCTTCCTCCTATTTATTATATTTCTTATGTTCTTAAGAAAATATGCAAAGATGTGTCCATAGTTTCCTGCAACTCTAATTCAATATGGTATCACATTACAGAGCCGGTCACTTTAAAAAGTCATCAAATTTCATTCAGCAATTTTATTAGAAAATGATTTCTCTCAAGTGCTTCTCTGAAAAGGAAAACCAAATGAGACTGAAGTGATCCCACACTGTTAGTTCTCGTTGACGTGTTTGAACAGCAATTTAATCGTGGCGAGGGAAGAAATCCTCCAAAGCACATAATTACTTTCCTCTGATAATATTTTTTATGTCATTCAATCCTTTGAGAATTAGGTAGTATATTTTATTTTAGATTCTGAGAAGTGGGTATATTTAATACAATTTATCCTTTTTAGTATGGTAAGTTTCAAATAATTTCAGAAACACTTTGGCTAGATTGAAATACAGAAATAAACATTCTGAGGACAGTTTGGTTTATGTTGCAGCCTTAGAAAAAGCCATTGGTTCTAATATAGGACTCTGTGTATGAATGACTGGCTGGTCGAATGTGCTTGAACGCTGCATTTCACCTGAATCTAACCCTGAATGATGTCCCCACTCTTTGATGCCTCTAAGAGTCCACTGTGGAATAATGTTGTACAGCATCAGCACAGAGCTTGACTGGGAATAGGTCCAAGAAAAAAATGTATGCAGGATTTGGCACAAGCTGGAAATCTTATTCTGAGAATCCATTAGGGTTACTGATGTAGAAAATGGGAATGTCACCCTGGCATAGCAACAGCTACTTCATTAAACTTGTTACACAGGTACATTGTGGAGCAGAGTGTGTGTATTCTGATTTTTTTTATGTTTTGGCAATATTCTGAGACTAGAATGTCAGCCTTGGCAGGGATTGCAGGTGACAGAGGATAGGCTGTCCTTATGCATCCTATCTAGTATTCTTACCATTAACTTCAAGATTAGGGAAGTGTTTAATGATTGGCCAATCTTCTAACAAAACTGATTTCACTCCCTATTTCATGAATACCGGTCTTGGGGGAGCCACTGTGCAGAAAACTTTGATGGTTTTAAAATGTAATTGGTATTGAATTTTTCACTTTTTATTTTGCCTCTGTTTAGAGGTGAGATTTTTTGCCTTTGGTAGTCTTCATCAAAATCCGATGCTTTCATTTAATGTAAAAATAAGTCAAGAATATACCAACACCCAATCTTTGTAAAGTGCAAGTAAATTGAAATCCATAATAATAATGACAGATGCACATTCATTGTCATATTAAGTTATTAACATCTGCTGGAGTTTACCAAATCTTCACTTACGGTTTTTGAAATGGCCCACCCTACAAACTAATGAGATGGGTCGGTAAGCCTCTCGCAGCATTCCTACAGTGAAATGAATGTAAGTATAAATTTTGCGTGGTTGACATTTGTTGCCAGGATGGACTTGTATTAGTACAGGAAGGAGAGCAGATGTAGTTAAGAGCCCTGTCGTCTATGGTGGAGGAGAAAGCTATGGTTTAAAAACAGAGAAGGTATCTCAGAAGCACTGGTATAGAAAGGATTATCAACAGAACTGATATAGTGGAATGTGTGAATGGAATGGAATGGTTTAAAGCCGGGTGGAAGGTGTTTAAAATAGCTGTGAGGAGTTTGTGGGTGTACCATTTATTTCATATCCTCGTATTTCATATGTCTTTATTCATAGAAGTAGGCCATTTGGCCCACTGAGTTTATGCTGGCTTTCAGAACAATCCCATTCCCTTGTTTATTTTCCTGTAACCTATTCACTCACAACATACGCATTAACATGCCCTGATTCTTCCACCAGCCACCTATGCTAGGGCGATCTTCAGTAGCCAACTAACCTTACAACCAGCACATCTTTGGATGTGGGAGGAAACTGGAGTACCTTGGCAAAAAAAAACACATGGGGATGGTGAGAACATGCAAACTCCACAACGTAATGGATAATCAGTTGGCTAATCTATCCACTAAGGAGATAACTAATGTCAAGAAAAGGAAGGGAAGGGAAGAGTCAGAGATGGACAATGTGAAAGTGAGAGCAGGATGGAAATTGGCAGCATTGGACCATGGTTTTTGGAGTTTTGTTTCAGTTTATATTGGTTAAAACCAATAAAAAGCCTTAAATGTAAAAAAAATGCAATTGTGCTCTGGCTTAAAATAAAATATATTCAACTGCTCTGAAAATGGCCCTCTCCCCTACAAGGTTTATGGCCATTTTTGCTGTTTCTTTTCCAATGAAGCCTAACCATAGTTTGGACTGCCAGCATGTTTCATGAGAAAAGTTGTTGGAGGACATCTAACTTGTGATGCATCTCCTTGTAAACAAGTTTTAAACACTAGGCACTAAAGGCACCCCCATATTAACACCTTTCAACACATGTTTGACCCTGAGATGGGAATGCTAACTTAATGTTTAAAAAGGTTTATGTTGTTTTCACTTCTATAAATACTGCCAGCTACTCAATGGGGAAGCCAATGGAATTCACTACCCAGATGGCTGTAGATGCTCCAGTTATTGTATTCACAATTGAGTTCATAGTTGTTTTAAACCAGGGGAATTGATGGTATGGGCATTGGCAGCAAACAGCTGGAGACCCCTCAGCGTGTTGATTGGCAGAGAAAAGCTCATCAAACTTATATAGCTCAAGTGATATTTGGCACTGACTATGTTAATGGATGCTAGAGTTGTAAAGCTGCTTGAGAGTTAAGAGCCAACAATGGTCAGCCAAGATTGGGCTGAAAATAATTGACTATATAAAGACCATGATGCAGGCAAGTTCGTGAAACAAATTCTGTGGCTGATCTTATTACATAATGATTAGTGGGGCTGTTATACTTTTATTGGCTGAAATTGCAATGTGTAGTGCTACTAGTTCCTGTATGGTAGTATTGTCTTCTCAAGTGAATGTAAGAGAATTTAAAATCCATTAATTAAATGTTGCAAAGATTTGCTTCCATCACAAGTGAATAATAAACTCTTAAAACATGAGAAACCTTTACTGGGAAATCTAGCTTAAGCAAATTTCATGTGTCTTGTGAAGATGCTGACAGCTCTGAGGCTCATGCTATAATGAAAATAAACATTTATTTGTTTTATAGGTATTCTTAATCACATGATGGGGGAATCGAGGTCTTATTTTATTCATGTTATTTTCACAATCAATAGACTTTTCCATTTATACCACTGCAACATGAATAATGACAATTGTGACATCTGCTCCGTTCACACTGATCTAATACTTGCCATTTGTTTTCAGGTAGGTAATGCGAACACTGGCTGGAATCAATGCCAGCACCATCCTCACACACAAATTTACTAGATCCTAATGTAGGGGCCAATCCTGTTGGCCTTAAGCAGCCAGGAGCCATCCAGTTAGAGAAAGGGAGGTCTTAGTATGGCATAGGTCCCAGTGATGAGAAGGAAGTATACATGGTGGGGTAATCAGGACTGGGCTCCGGCCATGCAGAGGCAACAGTAAGGTGAAGACACAACCCCAAAACCAGTCTGACCAATTGAACTATGGTTAGAAAGGGAATTGTTAAGAGTCCTCTGCACCCTCTAAAAACAGAAAAAATTTAAAATAAATACTTTTTAAATAGAGTCATAAATTTTTGCAAACATAAAACTTTAAATAACAATATAAAGTTTGTGAATTTTTTGGTGAGCTTTACTAGCTTGAATCCTTATTGAAAGTTAATTCTATGCAAAGTTTTTAAAAGTTTACCAATATCCAGGAAATGGGTTCATGGGTCAAATTAAGGTCATGTGATGGTAAGACTCAGTTGCCATTCAGGATTGGGGAATCACCTGTTATTTGCAAAGATTGCACTGGATGGACGCCAGTATCTGTAAGTAAAACTAGTGTTTTGTTTCATTTCTCCAATATGTTTTAGTCCTGTCTCTAACCTCATACATAGGTTAAACATCTGTGTCTGCCTGGAGTAAGATGCATGGAAGTATTTGAGGATAGGTGATGGTGTGGAGATATTGATTCCCTCTATTTCCTTACTAGTCAGTCTCTTAAACAATTCCCCCCAGTTGTGCTTGATGAGGTTTACTCTCTGAAATTCAGAATATTAAATGAGTGCTGACCCTTAAGTAACATCCAGAAAACACTTCAACTTCCTCCTGTTGACAATCCTACTCTTACCCACTCAAATGTTGCCAGGCTTCCAAATTTCTCCTTATTAAGCTCGGGACCATCTTGCTTGCTCTGCTTCATTCCTTTTAGCCCACCAGAGTGCATTGATGTCCAGTGATTAAAATTACTCCGATTATAATGTGAATTCCCAGGGAAATGGCCAAGTAATTTTGACTATTCTGGGATGATAGATTTGCCCATTTGTTGGGATTAACTTCTTTATATAATGGAAATCGTTTTCAATGGTAGAACTGGCATCAAACCAGTGTTATACAGTGACTTGCATCATGAGACGTGTCTACATTGTATACTTTTGGTGGATGTTAAGTGTGCAAGTGCTAACTACTGTTCCAATATTGGATCCACGAGTTTCTGTATGGCAAGATAAAATGCAATATTGTCTTCTAAGATGTGTGCATGAACATCCAGATGGGCACTTTGAAATCTGAGGAACATTGTGGGTAAAAAAGTTGGCACCATTGAGCTCAATCTCTTACTTTATACAAAAGTGTGGCACTCCCTCAAGGCCTTTATCCACTTAGGGTCCAGGGAAGAAGACTCAAGGGTGAATTTGAACCTACAGCCTGCTGATTACAGCTGGCATGCCTTTCATTGTTCTTTCTCATTTGCTTTCGTATCTAAGTCTAAAATTTGTGGCTTTAGTACTGTGACGCTGTTAGTGTTTAACATCATTAGTTTGTGAAACTGACTCCTACTTCTGTAGTTTGCATGCTCACAGTTGAAAGAACAAGTAACATTCCCTTATCACTGCTTTAAGATATTCAGGCTGGACTTTTGGCTGTGTTCTGGCCTTTCTGCAAATCACCGTGGGTAATGGCCATTCCATCATGGCCTGAATGATAGCTCCTTTTTAAAAGATGAAATCCTGAAGCTGTTGGTGATGATCTGCTCCTTCACCTGGTGCACTGTTATTGTCTTCAAGGAAGCAACTAAATGGAATCAGCAATTTGAAGCAAGCTTCAGCTTTTTACATCTAGGTTTTGCTCTGAAAACCATGCAAGTATTATATCTTATTGAATGGGGTAGAGAGAGTCTGAGGGTAGATAGTCAAGAGTCATGTTTTCCTCACGGTGGAAAATGGCAATAATAGTGGGCATAGATTTAAAGAGAGAGGGGGAAAGTTTTAAAAGGAGATTAATGAGGCACGTTTTCTTACACAGAGATGGTAATGTGCCTGGAATGTACTACCGAGGGAACTTGAAAGTAGATACAATAGCAGTGCTTAAGAGTCATTTAGACAGGCAGGGAACAGAGGGATATAGACCATGTGCAGGCAGATGAGATTAATCTAAATTGGCATCCTGGTCAGCACAGACATCGTGGGCTGAAGGACCAGTTCCTGTGCTGTACTGTTCAATGTTCTGTGAACGACGTCCTTACTAGTTAACAGCTTCTCTTGTCGTGAAGATTTTATGTGTGCAGTAACTGAAAGTCCAAAAAATCTTCCACTGCTGGGAATCAAAAATTAAAAGTGCATGAAGTACTCAGCAGGTCGGGCAGAGCCTGCGCAGGTGGAAAAAGAGTCAATGTTTCAGGTTTCAGGTCTCTTTCTCTCTCTCTCTCATAATGATGTCTGACCTGCTGAGTACTTCTAGCACTTCCTGTTTTTATTTTATACGTATCATGTCCAATTCCCTCAAGATAACTAATTTGAAAGTGCACAAACTTCAAAATAACAAGATGTATTTGAATTAATTTTATTTAAACTTGTGATATTTTAGCTTCAACCTTGGTTTGAACACCAAGCTTAATCTTTTCTCTTTACTCTGCAAAATGTTGAAAATTACGTAGAAGTTAGAACTTTTTAAGTCCCTGATTTGCCCCCTGCAGTAACGTATCAATGTGATTGGCTACTTTCCAAGCTTGCTAACATCACTGTTGTTGGAGCCACAGAACCTAAGGAAAGAGCCAGATGTCAATTGGCTTCAAGAAAGGGAATATTTTCATCACAAAAGCCTGCTGAAGCTTTGTGGACTGCCTTCTTCAAGGTTAGCTGCTGACTGGAAAATCCAGGCCTATAACTGCTAGCTACCTGTTCAAAGCAATTCAGAAAGAGTGTAAATTCTCATTGTAACTACTTTGAAGTGACGAGAGTTTGGACAATGATTTTAGTGGCACAGTGATTTGGTGCTGGAGTAGGAAAAGAATATTGGATGCATTGTCTGTTTCTTGGTTATCCTGTTCCTAATTCAGGCAGTGATTCATTCACAGTTGTCATGGTAAACACATTTCCCAGCTGGAACTTGCTGTACATGCAGAACTTTGACTGTAAATCCGCCATAGGCAACAAAACTGCCAGGCGTCAGACACAAAGATAAGGCCTTGGAACTGCTGTTGAGGATTAACTTTGAGTTTGTTTTGAGATTTTATGCGTTACAATTGCAATTTTAAGCACAACTTTGCTACTTTCTGCCTGTCACTGATAACCCCAGCTGTCAGGGAAACATCAGGAGGAAAGATCACGACTCCTCCTAATCAGCAGTGAATTCCAGTTATGAGCTGCTTGCATAACTGGGCTAGCAACAGAAGGCCAGTAACTATAGGGTAGAATTGGTGTAAATGTCACTTGCGTATCTTGGTCAGAAGGTTCTAAATTCAAGTCTCACTCCAGAGGCGTGGTCACAAAAATCTAGGCTGATGTTTTTGTGTAGTCAACAAGCAAACAAAAAATGCAGATACTGGGAAAAATAAAATAGAAAATGCTGGAAGCATTCAGCAGGTCAGTTGGCATCTGTGGAAAAAGAAACAGAATTAACATTTCGGGTCAATGACTTTTCAATAGATTTGGCTCTGATGAAAACAAGACAAAAGAGACTGCAAATTCTGAAATCTAGAACATGAAAAACAGAATGCTGGAAGAAATCTGCAAGTCAGGTAGCATCTGTGGAGGCAGAAGTTGTATATTGACGTTTCATGTCGAGACCATGAATCTCGACCTAAAACATTGACTTGCACCTTTTTGCCTCCACAGATGCTGCTTGACTGGCTGAGTTCATCCAGCTTTCTGTTTCTGGGCTTTAATGAAAAATCATTGACTTGAAGAGTTAACTCAGTTTCTCCACAGATAACGATTGATCAGCTGAGTATTTTGAGCACTTTGTTTTTATTTTTGTGCTGTAACATGGGAATGCTGCACCATCAGAGGTTTAATCTCTCAGATGAGCTATTAACCAAGGCTGTCTCAGAATTATTTACACCTGCCTGTCATGTCACTTCTGAACAAGAGTAGGGAAGCTATCCCTGATGTAACAGATGATAATGCTGGAAACACTTAGCAGATCAGGCAGTATCTTTGGAAAGAAAAACGGTTAATGTTTTGGGTTCAGGATCTTTCATCAGAAAGGGAGGAAACAGAAGTCTCAATGGCTGCTGATGGGTCTCTATCTTTGCTCAGGACTCTCCTCATTCATGCTTCTTTCTCCTAAAAGACCTCCATTCTATTTATATGATGAGATGTCAGCCAGTGCAGTTATTGCAGACAACACTTTCCTCCCAACTGGTTAATGAGTTTTATGACAATTGAACATCTATAAAGGTGTCCATTCCTTCCTGGAGTGGAGCAAACAATGTCCTCTCAACACACCACATTTACAATTCCATATTGTTTTTCTTTAAATATATGGAGATCAAAATTCTTTAGGGATATTGCTGATTGACAGTACAACTGCAGGAATTAGAAGAATCACTCAAAGAAGTCTGAGAAGCGATTCTGGCAGTTTCTAAGGTTTTTGTAAAGAGTGAAATCTTATAAGGCAAATACCAGCAAGAGTTTGGAACCGGTAATGGGGTCTCCTTAGTTAGGTGTCCCAACTCTGTAAAGCTGGGCTGATGTTCAGGAAGAAGTTGATACAGGAGTAAGACAAGAATTGCTGAGGAAATTGGCCCTTCCCACCTACAATCCAGGTCAACCGCCTAGACCCCAGAATAAGTGGTTAGCTGCACATCCCTTCTTTTGAGCTCGCTTCCCTCTTTCATGATTATATTACATTAATTTAAAGAAGAGCAAGTAATATTATCTTACTGCCAGCACCCTCATCAATATGCATCATTCAATCGACAGAGCAGTTGGTTGTTTGTTGTCACACTGGACTTTGAGAGCGTATTGTGCACAAATTAGTTGTCAAACCCCTTTAACAGCAACCGCCCTTCAAAAAGTACTTCATTCGGCATAAAACACTTTGGAAAGTTCTAAAAATGATGTGAATGATGCTAGGTAAATGCATGTCATTCTTTTAATTGACTACAGGAGCACTGAAGAAATGTTAGTTGAATAGCTGATGGTATCAATTGAATTGATGATTAATACAATATTCAGCCCTACAAGAACCTGAGATATACAAGGTGCTCAGAGTTATACACCTGAACGATACATATGAACTACTTTAAATATTTCAGCACCAATTCTAGTTCCATCAAACATGATGTTGCCGTTGTAATAAGCTAAACATATTTGTCCGTGTGCCATTAACTTTTTGAGGGATTCTTTTGCTTTTAAGAATATTTGCCACATCCCCTATCTCAAGCTCACTCATCTCCTATTAACTTAAGGCCAATGTTGTCCAATATATGTTGACCAATGACTGACAAATTATGGCCTATTTAAACTGATGGAGAAATAAAGTGATCAACTAATCAGCCTGTCACGGAGCCAGCTGGTAAGTTAAACCATGACTGGCAGGAGTTTCTCAGTTCCTACTGATTACAGGGAGGTAGCCTCCAGCTACACTAATTAACCTAACAACAAAATGAACAAATAATGACAAGCTAGAAAGGATCATACTTGGTGTGAATGGGGGAAGATATGACAAATTAAGAAAAACACTGGGCTCAGTTTTAAATCTCCAACTTCTTAAATCTCTATTTTAAATCTCCAACTATTCTCTGTGCTACTATGTAGCAGCAAGGTTGAATGTTGGCAAATGCATTAGGCAATCATGAAAAAATGGAGAATATAAACTCAATGAGAATTGGTTCAATGAATCATGGATTCTTCCAACTGAATACTGGGTGAACTTGTAATGTAAATATGTGAGAGTATAAAGTACACTTGCCTCTTTATATTTTCACATATAATCTTGAAGTAATGCTTAATACTTCAAGATTAACCTCAAGATTAACCTATCTCAACTCTATCATGATCACTCATCCATTAATTTCCTTGATGGGGTGTGCACCACTAAACATTTAACCTGTGATCTGCGGCAAATAACAGAAGAGAAATCAATGTGAAATCAGTGAAGCAAGCAGGGTGGGTGCTTTTTCCCATCTTAAGAATGAGCAAAGACCTGGCACACTGCATAGAACGAGGCTTGAAGTTAAAGGGAGAACACTACTTAAAGTGTTAGTAATACCTCACTTAAGATGACTTTCAACCAAAGCAGCTAATCGTAGGATTGACAAATTAAGATTAAAATAATCAATGAAGCAAAACTTTTTGGTGTCCTGCCAATGCAGATGGATGTCCATCATCTCGGGCCCAATCTGCTTTTCTTGGTATCCATCTGTTATTCTTCCCATTGCTCCTTCATTAAGCAGAACTTCCAAGTGGGAAAGTCATTCTGGCTGCACAGTGGCAAGAGTAGATAAAATGCAGTAATAACCATAAATAAGTTCAAATGTACTGTGACAACCATGAAAAACATAGGAAATACTTGAGTCTTAGTCCAGCAAGGATGGACTCTCAGTCATGTTTTCAGAACAACATGATTTCCATGTATTGCTCAAAAGTCTTTTAACTTGGCAAATAAAGGGAACAGCTCGAGATGGCTGAAGATTACATAATAGCGCATGCAGTATTGTTGTGCTTGTATATGTTAATTTACATTTGTCCATAAAGTGTAGTTGTTCGCTAAAGCATGACAAAACATTATTGAAGAATGGAGATGGGGCTAAAATGGGGGAAACCTGGCATTAGAGACTGCAATCCAATTTTCCATGTAAGGATATTCATTTCATGGTTCCAACTCAATGTTTATGATCAAATGGGGTTACCAGGTGAGAACTACAACAGGAGTCGAAGGGACTCTGCCTGGTGGAGATACAGAATGGATTTGCCAATTAGACCGTAGAATTTGACTAACCCCAACCCCACTAAGAAAATTCAAATGATTCCCTTTAAGGGATAAAGTCAATAGAAGGTCTGGTCCTGACTTTTCATTAGTTTCTATTTTAGGTGCTTCTCTCCCTTTTGCACTTACCAAGTTAAGTAAACATACGACTAACCCAATTGTTAAACATAAAATACGAATATGGTTTCAATTTTGTAAATTTTTTGGATTGAATAAATTTAATTTGTCAAGTCCCATTCAATCTAATTTTTTCTTTCATCCTTCTAGAGCTGACTCAGCTTTTTCCATATGGAAAAGCAAGGGAATAGTATGTTTTCAGGATCTATTCATTGATAACTGTTTTTCGTCTTTTGAACAATTGTCTAATAAATATAATTTGCCTAGATCACACTTTTTTCGATATTTGCAGATTAGAAATTTCTTAAAAACTAGTATACCCTCTTTTCCGACACCTTACAAAATTGAAACTACGGAAAAAATTTTAGGTCTTAATTCTTATCAGAAGGGCTTGATAGCGATAATTTATGATTTAATTATGAAAATATGTCTAGAATCATTAGACAAAATTAAGAATGAATGGGCAAGTGAACTCCAGACATCTATACCTATAGAGACTTGGAAGAAAATTCTTCATTTAGTCAATACATCTTCAATGTGTGCCAGACACTCGTTGATACAGTTTAAGGTAGTCCACAGGACCCATATGTCCAAAGATAAGTTAGCTCGTTTCTATAACCATATAAATCCTAGATGTGATAGATGTAAATCAAATGTGGCTTCTTTGACACATATTGGAAAGACATTTTTAACATTATTTCAAACGTATTGAAGATTGATTTACAACCTCACCCTATCACTGCAATTTTTGGCTTACCAAGGATAGAGTCTGGCCATTTATCTCCTTCCGCTAACCGTATGATTGCTTTTGTTACATTAATGGCCAAACGATCCATTTTGCTTAAATGGAGGGATCCAATACCCCCTACTACTTTTCAATGGTTTTCTCAAACTATATCATGCTTAAACTTGGAAAAAATTAGGAGTGGTACTGTTGATCCTTCGCTTAAATTTGAAGATATTTGGAGTCCATTTATTCAATATTTTCACGTGATGTAGATCTCCTTTCAATAACTTTCCAACTTGGAGGAACGGACTTGACGACATAATATTGCTCTATTTCTACTGAGAAATTTTAGCCCAGTTTTTTTTTTCTTTTTTTTTGTTGTTTGTTTTTCTTTTAAAAAGTTTTTTTTTGTTTAGTTTATATTGTTTATAATTTTTTTATTGATTGGGTTTTTTAAAAATTTATATAATAAATCTTTTTTTCCCTTTCTTTTATATTATATTCATTTACTAAGAGATCGTTGGATCTACAGATTTTTTTATATTTTATTGTTCTTTATGAGTATATATGCTATGATTGTTATCCTGATCTCTTTGTATTACATGTATAAATATTGATGCTATATATCAATCTGTATTAATTTGAAAACTAAAAAAGATTGAAAAAGACAAAGAAGGTCTGGAAGGAGGAACCCAATGAATTTAAATTCAATTTCCAAAGATTGAAAGGGTGTGCCACAGGGATTGGTGTTGGGACCTTTTGTTTGTGATCTATGTCAACAACTTGGATGTGAATGTAGGAGGTATGATTAGTGAGTTTGTGGATAACAATAAAGTTGTTGGTGGTGGTGTGGATTTCAAGGAAGGTTGTCTAAGTCTGCAGCAAGATGTAGGTCAGTGAGAAAGTTGGGTGGAGAATTGGTAGATGGCATTTAATGCCAACAAGTGCAAGCTGGTACATTTTGGGAAATCGGATAGGAGTAGGACATGTACAGTAAATGGTCGAGCGCTTGTGGTGAACAGAGGGATGTTCAAATCTGTAGTTCCCTGAAAATGGCAATACAGGGAGATATGGCAGTGAAGAAGGCATATGACATGCTTGCCTCCATGGGTTGGGGCATAGAATATAAAAGCTGGAATATTATGATGTAACCTTATAAAACACTGGCTAGACTGCACTTGAAGTACTCTGTGTGGTACAGAGAGAGATATATAAAATTATGAGAGGCCCAGATAGGGTATATAATCACAATACTTTTCCCATAGTAGGGGTATCGAAAATGAGGATGTCGAGTTAAGGTGAGAGGAAGGAGATTTGAGGGGAAGGTTTTTTTTACACAGGGAGTGGTTGATAACTGAAACTCGCTGCCAGAGGATGCAGTGGAATCAGATACAATCACTATGCTTAAGAAACGTTTAGATAGGCATTTAGATAGGTAAAGTATAGAAGGACTCAGACCTGGTACAGACAAATGGGATTAGTGTAGACGGGCAAAAAGGTTGGCAAGGACATGGTGGACCAGAGGCCTGTTTCTGTGCTGTATAACTCCAGAGAAATATAAAATACTCTGTGGTACTAATTGATTAAGAAAAGGTATTCAAGAAACTGATAAAATTGTCAAATATTGGATAAATAATTCAAGAAGCATTTGATGAGTACCCATAGTGTTCTGATCTAAAGAATGTAAGAAGTAGGAGCAGGAATAGGCCATTTGGCCCTTTGAACCTGCTCATTTAAGGTCATGGCTGATCTACGTCGGTGCCATTTTCCTATATTATCCTTGTATCCTTTGATTCCTCTGGTATGCAGAAATCTATCAACTTCTGCTTTGAATGAAATCAAGGACTGAGCCAACTGGCAAGGAGTTAAAAGAAAGATAGTGTTAGTCAAGTCTTCGCCCATCAGGTATTATTATGGTCTTTTCAAAGTGACATCAGCAACAAAAGGAAATGGACACAGATATCTGAAATAAAAAGAGAAAATGCTGGTAACACTTGGTTGAGCAATACCTACAGAAACATCTAACATTTCAAGTCAGAGACCCTTGTCAAAGTGTCCAAAACCAAAAAGAAATTGCTTCACCTTGAAGTGCTAACTCTGTTTCCCTTTCTACAGATGCTGCCTGATCCAGTAAGTGTGTCTAGCACATCTTGTTTTTCTTTTTCAGATTTCCAGCATCTGCAGTTTATTTGACATCTATTGAGACATATATCAGTCACTGAAAATAAAACTGTTATTTGAAATAAAGCAATGTGGGTTTAGTATTCAATAAAGCAATGCGGGTTTAGCATTTACAGCTGTAAATGTCCCCTGCCCTTCTGCCAATCTACACTGTAATTTAGTCTGAAGTGCCCCAGTATATAAACTTAAAACAAATCCCAGGAGGTTTCTGCTACACGATCATCAAAGTTATCAGCAAGCAAACTAAAAGGAAGTTCTCAGCCTATGGCTTGTTGATCAGATGACATTAGAAACAATTTTAACTTCTACTTTTAGAAAGAGATTGAAGAGCGATCAGGAGACCCAGTGCTATAAGTTATGAAAACGCTCCAAATTAAGCTTTTTTTAATGGGAGGAAATGAGATTAGGAGAAACGTTAGCAATTTAATGTGTTGAAGGATGTTATTTAAGTTCACTAGGGATCATAGAAATACAGTGCAAAAGTAAAATTAACAAGCCTCAAGAGAAACTAGAGATTACAAGATTTCTTTTCCCACTTAACAGTAGATAGGTGGATTTCACGTTTGTAGAAGCATTTAAGGCTATGTTAATGAATTCCCTGGACTGAAATGAACTGAATAATGAATAGAGGAATTAGACGGATGGCTAGCTGTGAGTGGGATTGAAATTTATAATAATCATTTGTAGACAGATCATAAAATATTTAGAAGCTTTGGACGTTCAATGGACAGAAATATTCCTCATAAAGATTAAGTGAATTGACTGATGTGAGAATTATTATTGGAAAAAATAAATTGTATGTCTAAAAAGTATTTTCACACTCTTCCCTCGTATCCAGGCAATGGGCATTTGAGAAGGCGTGTGTGATAATTGTATAGCTCTATAGAAAGAGGTGACATGTCCATGATTGTTAGTTGGCCTCTTTTGCTGTTGCAAATGCCTGTGGCACAGGACTTCCTTATATTTATGTCTCGACCCGCGATTTCCCACTGATGCAACGTTAGACCCTAAAGGCATCAAGGGGTGTGGGGAGATAGAGGATCAGCCATGACTGTATTGAATGTCAGAGCAGGCTTGAGGGGCTGAGTGGCCTACTCCTGGTCCTGTTTTCTATGTTTCTGAGATATCTTTCAGGAATGTGAAAACAGCAGAGAATGGCATCTCAAGGAAACCCCTTGTGTCAACTTGTGTAAACATGAACTTAATAAAATAGCAAGAAATGAGTGGTTTTAATTCTTGTAACACTTGAAGTCTCAAAAAATGTAAATAGTTTTAGTCAGGGTTACAATGTAGGGGAATCTAATAGACAGGCTATACACAGTAAGGTTACGTAAACTTCACAGATAAATTATCGGACAATTGGTTTAATGGGCAGGTTTTGTCCTGACACCAAGAGAACCTGCTCTGTTTCAAATAATGTCATGGTAGAGGGTAAATGGGCCTTGCCTTTCCAGCAATAACGCAGCACAGTAATTAGGTTAGAATCCTTGTCTTGTGGCCTTTATATCTGCCACTGTGGCTTCACAATGGATGGAACTCTTTTTCTTAGTGCAGACCCCAGCAGCCAGTGCTTCTCTATCTGCCATTACCTCTCAGTGTTCAATGCAGCTCGCTCTCTCCTTTCATCCCTCCTTTTAAGTGACCTGTGGAGCTTCTGGCCAATTCAGCCTTGCCTACACCAATCCCAGCAGCAGAAATTCAGCTTGGAGTCTGATTCTGTCAGAGGTCTTGAGAGGTAGGGGTGGCATAGTAGTACAGCTAATGGAGCCTCTGCCTCAAAGCTCCAGTGACCCGTGTTCAATCGCAACCTCGGGTGCTGTCCGTGTGAAGTTTGCAAGCTCACCCTGTGACTGCGTGGGTTTCCTCCCCTAGCCCAAAGGCATGTGAATTGGAGCATTAATTAGACACCATAAATTGCCTTTTGTTTGCAGGTGAATGGTGGAATCTAGTGGGGAGAATGGGAAAAAAAGGGACTAGTATAAATGGGCGCTTGATGGTTGGCACGGGCTCAGTGGGCTGAAGGACCTCGTTCTGTGCTGTATGATGCTATGACCCTGTCCCCAATTTTACCTTTGCCGATATTTAAGTTGGTTACAGTTGCCATTTATAAATAGGCAGGGGCCTAAAGGCAGTGTGCAAGTTATAGGGCAGTATTATCATTGTTTTTTTATATATACTGAAGCCTGAAGCAACGGTGGGAAAGCCAGCAGAGAAATTCTGTTGTATGTAGTGCAGTGACCAGATTAGAGTTCATGGTCAGTTTCTTTTCTCAAGAACGAATGCTTGGCCTTCCCTCTGCTCTGCTCTGAATCCAGCACCATTCTCCCAATCCCAGCACCAAACTTTAACCTAAGTGTCTTGCTCCTTTGATTTCCGTGAGTCAATTTCATTTTCTGGTTGCAAAAACTAGAAAATGCTTTATTCCAAGCACATGGCAACATCTGTCTCCTTGACACAGAGACTGTAGCAGAGGGAGGTGAATCCATCTGGCTTGAAACCAAACCCAAGGTCAAAAGATTAAGCTGAATCAATAGGATCTTGGGATATTTAAAGTGATCTATAATAATGGTTGCAAGGCTGCAGTTGCATTTTATTCCCAGTTGCCCTGTTCCATCACATATTAGTTTGTGAAACATCTTTAAACCATTGTTATCTTGAGGGAAATTACTTTTTTATGGCAACTGTTTTTAACCAGTAATTAAAACTATTGAGAAATAAATTGGTGAAATTACTGCACATTGACATTTTAAAAAATATTTGTTTATAATGGTAGCATCTTTAAAGGAGGTGATGGGCTAGAAATTCTAGTATGTATGGCATATCTTTCTGCACTGCAAGATAGATTATGACACCAAAATTGGTTGCTAAAAGTGATTGGCACCTCAATTCACACAGAGCACACTTTGTAAACTGTACCAAGTTCTCTATGCAAATGAATTTAAGAGCTTCCACTGTGGCAGGAGACTTCACAGTAAAGTTTGTGCAGCTAACACTCGGTCTCTGTGCACAAACAGTCAAAAGGTCCAGGATTCATGATTCCAAAAAGCATGATGTATCTCATGTTGTGCACAATCAAAATCATTCCTATGCTGCTCTGTGTGGAATCAGTGTGTGTACTGTGCACCCTCATGTTGGAGCAGGGAAATTTTTCAGCTTGCAGTTCAAAGGAATATCGTCTCATCTCGTTGGATCTTGCTTCATCTCTTCATAAATTGACAGATAAAATGTCAGTTTCCAGGCGGGCCTGTAAAATGGTTGAAAATTGTATTGGCAAACTGTGTTTATGGAAAATTGTGCCTTTTGATTGGGTACGTAGAACATAACTCTTGAAAAAATGATGTGGAGAATAATTTTATGAAGAGGTCCACTGGCATCATATTGCAAACCACAGGTACTTAACAGTCATCTGAATCCTACAATAAGATTGATTTCATGGTACATTAACTCTCTCCCATTATCAATCTACATATCTTATTCTATATGTCTTAATAAGGGGAGGTTGGATAAACATATGAGGGAGAAGGGAATAGAGAGTTATGCTACTGCAGTTAGATTAAGGAGGATGAGATGAACCTCGAATGGAGCATTAATGCAAAAGGTCTCCATGTGTTTTCATATAATTTTATCCCTTTTTTTTATTTGTGGTTGCATCCCATGCACACCTGCAATATCTTAGATATCACGTAGTGTCAAAGGAAGTTATGAGATCCTGTCATTTCCTATTGTTTTTATTTACAGCTCTTACTAACATTTCCCTAAGAGCAGGATTTACAAAGGACTATCAATCTACAGGAATGACTCCCGGAGATTAGCCAGAGCTAGTCATGAGACACATCTATTCATTCAGTTTTATGCAGCAATGCATCAAAGCCCTCTGTGCCAAAGGACCTGATTAACTTCTTGATAGTCAAACAATACCAAGTCTAGGAAAGCTCCATAGAGTGACTAAAGTTTGCAATAATTTTTTTTTAACTGCAGGGATGTGAACATCTCTAGCAAGATGTTCATGTAATACCCACCCTTAATTACCTCAAATGGCTTCTGGTGAATCCAGTATAAGTTTAAAATTACTCAAAACTATGGAAATGTATTCAAGAAAATGACATGGTGCAATTACACAACAGCAGTTCAAGCATAGTTATCAGTGATACTTTGGATTATGGCCATACATTCTCTGCAAGATACAATTATTTGACATCCTTGCATAAGATTTAAATAAGAAACATTTATTAATCTTTCATGAACACATTATTAGAAGTCATCATGATATAATTGTTTTGGTGACTTGGAAAAGTGGCAATCAGACTCAAATCCTTGCGGTGAAAATGTATAATTGAAGACATTAACAGGCTGTTAAAACCAATGTTTCTACTTAAAAGGTCGAGGATTGCTAAATCTTTTGTGAAAATATCAGTGCTTATATATAGTAACTGATTTTCTTTATATTTATATTTATATTCAGGTGGCATTCACAAGGTGTAAGTGTGGCTGACACAGCCTACATTTATTACCCATCCTTGATTGCCCTTGACAAGGTCTTCTTGAGCCACTGCACTGCACCGTTACAACTATGGGAGTACCTGCACTAGTGACAGTACTTCCACAGTGCTGAACTGTAACTGCCAACATGTCAACTAAGCAATAATACTTCTGCAATGATAATGTCCCTGCTTAATTTCTCCCCCATTGCATTAACTGTTCTATTTTTCTTAGCTAATATTGTCTTTTCAAAACTGGCCTGCATTTTTACTATATTTCAGATTGCTTGTTTCAGGACATGAGGAAAGTTAATCTAAGACCCCAGTTCTGTTCAGAAGTTTAAACCAAACCTTCTAGCTGCTGATGTATATAAAACTCCTCTAGTAAACTTGCAAATTCAAAACAATTACAGACTCTCCCATGAAATCACAGACAAAATATATTAATTTTGTTTCAAAGAGTCTGGATCAATTTTACATTAAAGATCTGAAATAAATGCATTTGAACCCATTACTGGGTTACTTTTGTAACCTTTGTAAATGACCATGGCTGACAGGTAATCTTTACATTAATTAATATCTGCAGCTTTTAGTATTGTGGAAGTTGTCTAGGCTTCCCTTGGTGAATTGCTTATCGCAGACATAATCAGTAGCATTGATTAGGGTGTTAAATCCAATTACCACAGGAAGCATTTGTTAACATGCTGATGCTTCATGATTTTGCTCCCACGCATCCGATTGCCACTGGCACAAGTCAATATGTTGTAACAAAATATTTAAAGCATGATGGTCTAAAACCAAATTGCTGCAGATACTAGAAATCTGAAGTAAAGCAGAAAAGACTAGAAATAGTCAACGAGTTGGATAGCCTCTTCCACTCGCCTCTGTACTCACAAGTCAGGTAACAAGGTCTAGAGAAGAAATCAGGCCTTGGGCAGCTTAGTGCTGAGGCCTCATGCCTGGAACACTGTGACAGACTCTGACAATTGTAACGTTGGCTTATGTCAAATCTATGCAGCTTTTCAACGATTTTTAAATTCTATGGCTTCTGATGAAAAGTCTGGAATGCTAGCTCTGACTCTCTCTTCACGTGAACTGTAGAGCTGTTGAGTATTTCCAGCACTTTGACTTTTACTGAAGCATGATTGTGGTTTCTAATAAAATGTTCAGATTACAAGAATTAGATAATGAACATGTATTATATAATAATGACAAATAATTATACCTTGGGATGATTTGCCGTAATCTAAGCAAAAAAGGTAAATGATGGCATAAACAAAGATAGCAAAGTACAAGAAATATTATGACGTGCAGTCATGATAACTGTTATGCTTGTTTTATCACAATTTAAATGTATTTTCTTCTTGTAATTAAGAACACAAGAGGAGTACAAGCAGAAAATGTGGCCCGTCGAGCCTTGACCATCATTCATCAAGGTCATACATGGTCTTCTACCTTGGTGCCATTTTCCTGTACTATTGCCATATCCCACGGTAAAAGACACTTGGACAGGTACTTGGACAGGAAAGATTTAGAGGGATAGGGGCCAAATGCGAGCAAATGGGACTAGTTTGGATGGACATCTTAGTTGGCATGGATGAGTTGAGCCGAAGGGCCTGTTTCTGTGCTGTATGACTCAATGTCTCTGTGATTGCCTTAATATCCAGAAATGTATTGATTTCTGTTTTGAATGAATTTGGTGAGTAAGCTACCTCAGCCCTATGGGGTAGACAATCCCAAAGGTTTACCACCCTATTTATGCTTATGATGTTTTTTGTGGTGGTAGGTTCACATCTTTGGGGAGTGAACATGCCTTTATATATATATATCTGAAATGATTGATGAAAAAATTAATTGAATTCTATTGCCAGTATTTGTTTCCAGCATGGCTACTAATCATTTCTCAGATGTTATGTTATGCAGCTCTGTGGGAACAATGGTTTAATTTACGAAGGCAAGGGAATCGCATTAACACAGTGCAAGTTATGAGCAAACTAGACAATGCTTCTGTTAGAACGTACTTTGGATATTGTGCCTTGTGCCAGTTGCTCAGACATAAGGATGACTTCCAAGTGTTGGAAGCAGAACCAGAGGTCGATCCTTGGTTTCAGTGATCTGTGTTGTGGTTAAACACTAGCTACAGCTGTGCATTTCAACCTAGCGAGAAAGCCTCTGAATTGTGAGCTCATAAATGTTAATGCTGCATTTGGGAGGAGGGAACTGCTTATGGGAGATTAACTAATATGGGTTGAATACTTTATAATTCTCCTGTGATTTATTTTTTGAAGTTGGGGTAACTCAAGGGTCAGGCCCTATTTGTCACTTTTAATGATTAACAAGTATCTATTCCACCTGGACTTAATTGCAGGGGTCCAAACCCCACCCATCATCCCCACTGAGCTGTCCACTGCTTCTTCTGCCTTTAGGACTTTCCAACAATGATGCATGCAGAAGGAAATCAAATTACTGTCTCAGTGATACTAAACTTAATTCACATGAGACTTATTTGTTCACAGGGTGCAGATGTTACTCGGAAGATCAGTACTTATTGGTCATCCCTAATCCACCACAGCTAAATGGCTTGTTAGACCATTTCAGAAAGCCCCTGAACTCCTAGAGACCTGATTGGATGAAGATGGAAGATTTTCTTCCCAGAAGAGAATCCAGATTTTTGTATGATTACTTATATTTAAATTCCATGGTTGCTATGGTGGGATTTGACTTCATACCTCTGGATTCCAGTCTAGTAAAATAATCAAAATGTCACAATTGATTAAGGAGTAGACATCACCAGCCTTGAGATAACTTTGTGAGATGGGGAATTTGCAGGAGGAAAGAGAATGTGCCATGTGATAAGGGGAGGCAAAAAAAGAACAAGTAACATACAATGTGAAAGGGAAGGATAACTGTACAGAGAGAATGTGGGGAACAAAAGGGAGAGCTGGGGTACATATCTATGGCTGTGATATCGAAGGAGGAATGCAGTGAATGAGAGGGGTGGATGGGGTTTGTGTGTGTGTGCGTGCACACATGTGCTTGCAATCTAGAGTGAGGAATGGGGTACGACCTGAGAGTGAAGTAGAGGGAAATGTAAGGTAGAATATAAGTGTGAGCTGGGGAGAGGAGTGATAGAGTGTGGGTGTATGTTAGAGTGGGGGGGGGGTATAGTGTGGTGTGAACTAGAGGGGGTGTTGGAGCAGAATGTTATTGCAAACATTCGGGAGAGTCACACGTGAGAGCAAACCTGAGGGCAGGATTATAGTCGTTTGTGAGTGTGATCTAAAGAGAATAAGGGAACCTGTGTCTTTCCAATCCAGTGCCCATTTCAGAATTTTGGTTTACAATCTACTGGGATCTTTAACAAAATAGATTTATTGAGATAGCATTTGCAGAAGGTATAACATGCAATCAGTCCTCTTACCACCATTACAAATCAAATAAATTACTTTCAATCACTTAAGCTATTTTGCTCAGAGATCGGCAACTCAGCTAATAGTTGCTGCAGCCATGATTGTTGAAACCTCCTGCACTTCATCCTCATTGCCCACTGATGGGGTGCACCATCTGGTAACTGGCTATCAAAGTCCTGTTGTTCTGCTTTGATTACGAGGCATTATCTGCACCTTGTTGTTGTTATCTCATCAAGGAACCAGCCAGGACTTGATGCAGTGAACAGATTTGTCTTTGATAAATCTGAGGGCCAAGTTTATCAGTGTAGACAATGCTTCACAAAATGGGAGCTGCCTCTTCATACAACAAACCCACACAACTTAAGATCTTATGCTTTGTATCTTTCCTCTGAGAATTTTCATTTCCATTTAATCATTTATATCATGGAGGATAATTCTACAGCCCCCTCTCAAATATTCATCAAATGTGTTGTCAGAGTAAACCCATCACACAACCCCTACTTGACAAGACTGGATCTGTACCATTTTACTTAATTTGTATTAAGCTACGATATAAATCAAGCTATTCGTGGATTAGTAGAAAAACCTGATTACTAACATAAATTATTTCTCAAAAATTCATGTATTCCAACACATGTAGAGGATTTGTGATTTAAATGCAGTAAAACTTGGATATTTTGCTGTTGGACTGTTTGGAAAACCCAACGGTTCAGAACCTGGCTCACCAGGTGATGTTCGTCCCTCCCTTCCAACTCATCGGGTCCTGGTTCCTGCACTCCCTCTAAACTTACCAGCTTCACAGGAATGTTACTGTGTAATATCTTTATCTTTAAAAGAAGTGAATATAAAAGTGTGTTGAAGTATTAATAAGATTCGACAGTCTAGAAAATCTGCCATTTCAGTACCACCAAGGTCATGAGTGTACCAGATTAACAGTTTTACTGTGGCATAAATAACTTATTAGTGTCATAAGAATGAAAACAACAAATGCATTGTAGTGCAGAAATCCCATCAATGACATTGACGTCCATTGATGTTGACTAATATTATTTACTATCTTATACCACTCCCTCTGCATCACAATGTAACCTAGCTGTCCCTCTTCATACTCTCTCTGTACACTCAGCCTTCCCTCTCCTAACCTATGAACTCCTTGTTCCAGTTTATTATTTTGTTGGATTATTCTCACGATGTTTTCCAGAGGATTTCAGAGGGGAGGAGCAGGGGTGAGGGAATGGGGTGGCCAAGTTGAGCAATGGCTTTGATAGTAATGAAAATTCAAATTTGTGGTGTGGTGGGTCAGGAAGGGAAGCAACATGTGGCTTCCTATCTTGATTATTTTTGTGCATTTTAGAGCAGTAAGCGACACTGTGAATGGGACAATTCTTGCTCCCGTGTTTCATTATCTAAACATTAATAGTGACAAAGTACTTGCCCTTCCATAAACAGTGTGCAATATCCCATCTGAGTATCTGTACACCTCAAGCTGGTGAATGGGAATCCAGGCAAATCCAGGATTCATAAAATCACTGCCATGTATATTCCTCCATAGCCAGAACAGCATTCCACAATTGTGCTGTCCCAAGTTTGCCCTGATTAGGATGGAAGATGTGGAGACTTCATATTCTGTGCACGCGTCCTGTTCCGTTGTTCCTATTGACTCTAACTTAAATAGAAATGACATTCTTTTCTGGAGGCAGATGATATAACCATATTACCTCCCCTTGAATTCCATTCCCTTTGATTAGGTATGATCACCTTTGTTGTCTCATTTCTCAACCCCTCTCCCATCTTGTATTCTAATACTTTACAATCCACCTCCCACTCATCCTGTCATCCTTGACAGTATGGAGATTTTGATTTAGTTCTTGAATCATTTCTCTCCCAGCTCTGTTCAGTCTTGAAAATATCCTCCCTACTGATTTCTCATCAACTCATTGTGTTCGATGTTCTTTCCACACACATTGGCTTCCAGACAACTGGCCCTGCTGCTGTTCCTACACTGATCCAATCCTTGTATTCACCTTAACTCTTCCCTAGTCATAGTCACGTTATTCCCTTCTATTGCTTTTGCTCCTCCTAACACACGATGGCTAACTTCTGGCGAGAAAATTCCTTATCATCTTCCCCACCAGCTGACCATAGTGTATTCACTTTAACACCATTCCTAAAACAATGACATGTCAACTTTAAACCCTCTCCCTACTATATCACTTCCATCTGTCTTCCATCATCAAAGATCACAGTGAACAATAGTATCACATCCACCATCAATCTTCTTGTTTAGTCTGGGGTCCTCACTGAGTATTATTGGATCCTTGCACTGAATCCTCAACTCCTCCCCTGACTGAACACACATTGAACTCTTGCTTCACAGCCACTGTTGATCGGATGAGGTTATTGAGTTCTGTCAATCCAATGATGGTTCTTGGTTGAGTTATTTCCACGTTCTGTCCTGAAACATTGCATCTTATTTACTCTTGTGTAATTTTAATTGATTAACAGAATATTCTTGTTTTCAGTTTCCCTAATTGTTGGAGGGGAGGGACTTGGTGAGTTGTAAACTGTTCCAACAGATGTATGTACTTGGGTTTAGTGTTATGCCCCTATTGTTTGTCTGTCTGTATGTACGACTCTCACTCCACCTCATTCAACTTGCAACAAACAATCCGTTGAAGGAACTCAGCCGTTCGAGCAGCAGCTGTGGGAGGAAAGGAATTGCTGGCGTTTTGGGTCGAAACCTTGTATCAGGATATTTTCTTAAATGGCCCCCCCCCCCCCACACACACACACACACACACACACACACAAAAATGCTGCTCGACCTGCTGAGTTCCTCCAGCAGATTTGTTTATTGTTCCATATTCCAGCATTTGCAGACTCTTATGTCTCTTTGAGTAGCCTCCATTGTTTTAAGAAACGATGTATCTCAAGGGCAAAGTATATTGCAAATGGAACAGGAGGCGATAGGCATTCCACAGATGACGTTACAGAGCCCCATTTGTATGTTAGTTCAAATATTCCTGTTCAAATTCTGAATTATTATCTGTTCTCCATTCTCCCCAGTCCCAAGTCCTATTGGGCTGTATAAACATGAACCCAGGTGCGATGAGGGTTCTCCTTCTCTATCCCTCCATTAATACCCTGGAATGAGGATGAACCTTCTCTTCCCCTCTTTGCAACCACCCAATAATTGCACCCCTTCCCTCTCCACACGCATCTGAATGCCAAGCCCATGGGGCCCTGAATTGGTCAATCCGAAGCCCACTGATGGTCAGAGTGGAGAGGGAAGGGAGAAATCCAAATTCCATTACATCAACAACCTCACCTAGTACAATTGTAGAAATGTAACAAAATCAACCTGCCTGTGCACTCAAGCTGCGCCACAGTGCCACCCCCACTGTCAGGTGCTTTGTTTCTGCAATTGTACTGTACTACACTTTTCCTTCTGAAAGGTTATCCCTCCATTTAACCATTTACATCCTGGAGAATAATGCTACAGGAGGGATGTGGTAGAGTGTGGGTGTGAACTCGGAGGACGAATGGATTAGAATACCTGTGTGAACTGAAGGAAGAGATGGGGTAGGACCCAGCATAAGAATGAAAAAACAGAAGCAGGGGTAGGCCATTGCATTTCTCGTGTTTTCTTTCATTCAGTATGATCATGGTCGATGCTTTACTTCAGCATCACTTTCTTGCTCTAACCCTATATCTCATGCTTCCCTTGGTGACTAACAATCTGACAGTCTCTGTCCTGCATATACCCAACTTCTATTGCCTCTTGAGTGGAGAATTGTAGAGTTTTACAAATCACTGGGTGAAGAAATTTCCCCACATCTCAGTTCTGAATGACAGACCCCTTATTTTGCACTTGTGACCCCTGGTTCTAGCCTCACCAGCCCAGAGAAACAACAACCTTGCACCTGTAGAGAGAGGAACAGAGTTAACATTCTAAGTCAATGGAAAAACGAGAACACAAGTATGTTTTAAATTGCAGAGGGGGTGGATGTGCAAAGGACAAGGGGAATGTCAGTGATAGGGTGGAGATCAAGGCTGCGCAAGCAACACAATGCTTTTGAAGATGTCTAGTTAATGGATGAACGAGAGCTAAGGGGAGGATAAAAAACAAAAACAAAATGTGCTGGAACTGTGAGATGCAGAGTGTAGTAGTGGCTGGAAATTTGAAATAGAAAAGAATGATAGAAATGCCCAATAGATCAGGCAGCATCAGTGGAGAGAGAAAACTTGAGTTAAGATGGATGACCTTGGAGAAAAGGTTGGTTATCTGAAATTAAAACTTGGTGCTCAGCAGGGCAGGCAGCATCTACAGAGAGAGAAACAGAGTTATCATTTCCAGACAATTACTCCTTAGGACTACATATTGAATTCAACATTAGTTGCTACTCCACACAGATGCTGCCTGGCCTGCTAAGTATTTCAAGCACATTTTATTTTCATCTTAGATTTCCAGCACCTACAATTTTTTTTCTCTGATTTTCAACTTGTTATCTATCCTATCAAGTCCCTTTATAATGGAGGAGAAAGATTTAAAAAAAAATAGAGTTGGGGATGGGATGGACTGTGAGAGTGAACTCGGAGGCTCGGGGATAGAACCCGGATGTGAATTACAGAGATGGTGTGAGAATGGACTGCACGGAGAGATTGGGTAGAGCTTGAATGTATATTCTGAGAGATGGATGTGGTAGAGTTAACTGAAGTGAGGCACAGGGTAGAAAGTGTGGAAGGAGGCAGGAATAGTTTAGTGTGTGGTTTTGAACTAGAGGGAGAGAAAAAGTAGAGTATGTATAAACTGGAGGCAGGGTAGATGTGAATGTAAACCAAAGGGAGAGAGATGGTCAAGTGTGAGTGTGAATTAAAGGGAGGGATGTTGACAGAGAATGTTTGTGAAATAAGGAGGTTCTGGCTAATTCCTATTGTGAAGTGAAATGAAATGGAAGAATTCAGCAATTTTGAGCTGCCAATTTATTTTCAATTTATTTTAATAGCTCTTTGGTTGGCATATGGATTTTTAAAGCTACTTGGTGTCCATTCCAACATATGATCATAGAATCACCCTTCTTGAAAACTATCTAATCAGTATTTACGTAAAGGTTTTCCATGTCGGTATCCAGTTACACAAGAAAATGCCCTTTAACAATCATGTAAGTGGCATGAATACTTTTATTCATTCTCAGTACAGTCAGAGAACCGGATATTTTTGAAAGGCAGATCAAAATGGTCTGATTGGAATCCTTACACTCGTCAATCATTTTAGCTTTTTCCTAGAAATATTGTAATAAAAACTCCAAGTTGGTAACCAGTAAATATATCTTACTACATTGACAAGCATAAATGTATGGAACAGATGTCTGAATATACCCAGAGGTATAACCAGTCACATAATTCATCATGTAGAACTGCCTTCACTGATTTCATAATCATTTTGTTCATGTAAATCCATAGAGAACCTGCAAAATGTTGCCCAATTCAGCAGATCTTATTTCAGCGATCACAGTGGGAAGGTTTAATTACCATAAAATTGGATTAACAGTCATATTGATCTATAAGTTGCAGCTCCCCTTTGGCACATCTACGTAATAAAACACTTGTGTTTAAGATGGGTTTAGGTTTACCTCTATGAACTTTACATCAATAATGAAAGCCTATTTATTTCATCAGTAATGTAATGTGTTCTATCTTTCAATTTCATTGCTCTGTGTACAGTAAAATATAAGTATGAAAATACATGCATCAACATGTATTTTGAAAAATAATAACCAAATTCTACCAAGATTAATTTTATTAAATAAACACAACAGTGTGCAAGACGTCATCTACCCTATCCTCAACTTTTTCAGCCCCTCCAAATATATCCAGAAAGTAGATTGATATAGCAGTTTTAAAGTAACTTCTTAACTAATTGTTCCACATTTTGCTCCAGCAATAACCCACTAATGTCTTGAAAATGATCTGATTTATAATGGCAAGTATACCTTAATATACATCCTGTCACTTGCTTCAGTAACCAATCTATTATATGTGGTACAGTTGATTCTGTCAATATTTTTATGAAAGCTGCCACAATTTTATTTTGCCAATGCAACATCACATCCTGACTTACAACAGCAGGCTTTTCTTCACCATAGCATGGGCAGACATTTGATTGAAATGGCCATTTTGCAAGGTCCGAGCTAATATACTTATAAAAATTTGTTCACTTGTGGTATGAGAATGTCACAGGTAATTCCCTGTCAAAGGATGAGCATACTTGTGACAGAGGATAGATGGAATTCAACAAAGGTTCATCAGATTTATTCCTGGATTGAAGGGATTATTCTGTGAGATGAAATTAAACAGGGCCTATACTCTCAAGAGGTTAGAAGAATGAGAGGTGATTTCATCGAAAGGTTCAAAATACTTAAGATGGTAGTCACACTCTTAGAATGAAGGGCTGGCCATTCAGGACAGAGATAAGAACTACCTTCTACAAGAGTGGAGTGAATCTTTGGAATTCTCTAAGCATGAGGATGGTGCAAATTCAGTCGTTGAATTTTTTCAAGACAGGAACTGACAGATTTTTGGACATTAAGGGAATTGAAGGAAAGTGCAGGAATGTGATACTGAGGTAAAGGATCATTCATCATTGAGTGGTGGAACAGGTAGAAGGAGCTGAATGACCTACCCCTGTTTTTAGTTCCCATGTTCTTGCACTAAATTATCTTCTCCCTCTTGGAACTGAAATCTCCCTCTGCATCCTAATATTCATTTTGGATGAAGATTTCCAAGAAGTATTATGCTATAAGGGAAACATTCTCAGGATGCAATTTGATTTACATTATAGATAAGAAATTCTGATTCAGTGGACTCCTTTGGAAAATATTTTTTCTCGTAGGACATTCTCTGAGATTATGTGGAGCATTCAAATGTAGTTCTCTTTGCTAAGAAAGAAATGCATGATTTAAAAAAAAATCAAGGGCTTGTAACCAAGCTGTTGCTGCTTCTGGGCCAGAGAGAAGCATCTGGCTATGCCAGATTAAGGGACAATTTGTGAATTGTGTACACAGGACAAGTTCCCACATTTGGCATGTGTAACAACAGAAAAGTGGCAGGTTGCATTTCCCGCTGTACTGTACTGCAACTAAATCTGTCAGGAGATTTGGGACTTTAAATTGGATCATGCTTGCAGTGCAGATGATTCACAGATTGTTGTTATTTTTGTTGCTAATCTCAGATTATGGAAAATATCAAGGAAATTGCTATCCAGTGCTTTGACGCATTTGGGACCTACACAGGATCTCAGTGCTATCATACTTGGTCTGGATAACTCCTTTACCAAATAGATTAAAATTACTTGTCTAACTTGTGCCAAGTCCCGTTTACCCTTCACCTCAATGCTCGCTAACTGATGTTGGCTCCCAATTAATAAATGCTTTGATTTGAAAATGTTCACCCGTTGTCCCTACATCTGCTGACTCTCCTGACCCTGTAATCTCTCTCAGATTTGCAACATTCTGTAATATTATTATTTCTCCAGTTCCATTCTGTTGAATGTTCTCTATTTTAATTGCCCCATCACTGACAACCATGCCTCCAGTTGCCAATGCCTGAAGCTAAGAAATACCTCTGCATGCCCACCTGTCTCTCTTTACTCCTTTAAGATGTTCCTTAAAACTTCCCCCTTTGACCAAGTTTTGATGACCTGCCTTGATATATCTTTGCCTGGCTTGGCACCAATTTTTGTTCGATATAATTCCTGTAAAGCACTATTCTACTGCCTTAAATTCATTCTACAAATGCAAGTTGTTGAAATCAAATCAACCACCATCATGGTCTTTCTCTAACATTGTTCGCTTCTCCATAATGCTGGAATCTCCTCCATACTCTTTGGAAGGGCTTTGCCTGGGGTCTCCACAGTGCAGGATCAGTGTATCCTGTGGTCCACATACACTTCAGCTCAGTGGTGGTCACTCTGAGACAAAGTTATGTGAGAAATCCAGGGACTCTTCTTCAAGTGAAAAGTAATATGAGAAGATTAATAGCTGCTGCGCGAAATGCAAGAGTGTCTTAAGTACAATTTAAATTGTTGGAATACACATACATTTCTCAATATAGAACCCAGCAGAAATGCCCTACTTCAGATGAGATTAAAAAAAGAAGCAAGAACCCATCCTTGAGATGATGCATGTTTCTCAGCAGCTAAATAAAGGACCGATTAATGATTCTGATAGAGGATCTCCATGGCAAAACCAAAATCTAATTGTCTTTTCTCTTTTCAACTGTGGAGAGATTTGCTACAGTAAAGCTTTGATAATCTGCTATCTGACTATTCAGAAATCCTGTTGGTTTGGCATCTGGCTCATTGCCTGATGTTTGCTACACTCCCTTAAAACTCAAATGTCCGATTTCCTCTCCTCCCTTTCAACTCACCACGACCTCATTTCCCTCGGTCCCTTTCAAATCCTAGACCCTGGTTCCTGTGCTCTCTTTCCATTGCAGAGGCCTTCGTTCCCACACTCCCTTTGAACTTACTGGTTTGATAGGAAATTTTATTTTGTCCCGTGTAGCATATTTTTAAAACAAAAAAAGTGAATTCAAAGTGTGTTTGTTATTAATAGGGAAACATTCACTAGTCCAGAAAATCAGCCAATCCGAAATCACCAAACTTCTGAGCTTGTTGGATCGTTGTGTTTTTATTGTACAGATTTTTGAATTTTATTCTGATGCTTTATTACAGTTTAGCAAAATATTGCTGTTTATCTGGATAGATAATTATCAATATTCATATGTAAAAAAAACTAATAACACATTTAAGAAAATAATAAGCCTTAATAAAAAGTATACTCCACATCAGAATCTAACAATAAAACATGATTATTTACAGCTCTGGCAGTTGTGACTTTTTACTAATTATTACAAATGCAGTAAAGAAGTTGGTGTTACCATGGTTGCAGGTTCCATTCACAAGCTATTCAGAAAGTACAGTTCCACAGTGATTCAAAGCGAGTATTTTTTTTTACAAATGTCCATGTACTCTCTCAATAGACTGAAGTACGGGTTTGTTTGTGATATCACAAACAAACATCGATAGCAGGAGTTCATAGGCAATGTTTCACTGAAACTAGGCTGTCAAACTGCAAGGAAGCTTATATGTATGCTAGTTCCATCACTTCCTCACGATTGCTGTGATGTATGTAACCCTAGCCACCCACGCAGGGCAATTTTCTGCAACACAACCATGGATACGCATTAGCCAGTGAATTAAAGCTTTAAATAATAGGCACTGCCCACTGAGAGACTGGGTCTGTACAGTAGCTGCAGAAAGTGCTTGGATTTTATCCAGGCAGTAAGTACAAAGTTTTTAGTTAGATATTCAATCTGAATTACTTAGATTCTTCTCCATTTGAATATGTCTTCTTGTGTTTATTTGTCCCGCCTTCAATGTAACCAAAGAGCTGAAGCAAACTGTTCCCATCAAACAAAATTGAAGATTAAAGAAAAAACACAGATGCAGAAAATGCTGGAAATCCTCAGCAAATCAGGCAAAATCTGTGGAGAGAGAAACAGAGTTAACTCCTCTTCCTCAACACACACAAATGCTGGAGGAACTCGGGTCAGGAAGCATCTATGGAGACAAGTAAACAGTTGACATTCAGGTCGAGTCCCTTCATCCTCATGAAGGGTCATGACACGAAAAGTCAAAACTGTTTATTTCCCCCCATAGATGCTGCCTGACCTGCTGAGTTCCTCCAGCATTTTGTGTTGTGTTGCTCCAGATTCCAGCATCTGCAGAATCTCTTGTAACTCCTCTTCCTTTTTATCCCCACCCTTCTCCTCCTCCTCATTGAGAATGACCTACTTCTGCTCCGGTCATGTGGATCCTGAGGTGGATGGTGAGGTCCAATGTGGGTAGTCTCTTCCGGTGACAGTGCTCCTTCAAGATTCAGTATTGAATTCAACAGTCTCAGATAACCAGCCTATATTGTTCACATCAGAATGGGACGGTTCTGTTGTAATGTTATCCACCTTAATATTGTGTCTCTCCTCACAGATGCTGCCTGATCTGATGGGTATTTTCAGCATTTCTCGCAACTGCTGTGTGTGCATTTCACAGTTCCTGCATATTCTTTTGTATTTATCCTCTCTCCAACTGCCCTTCTTCATCCATTAACTGAACAGCTCCAAAACATTGTTTCACACCAAATCACAGACATTCCCTTTGTTCTCTCCACCCCTCGCACCTTCTGCAACCTAAAACGAACCTTGCTTTCTCATTTCTCCAGTTCTGATGATGGGTCGTTGACCTGACATGCTAATCCTGCTTCTCTCTCTGCAGATGCTCTCTGACTGGCTGAGTATCTCCAACATTTTGTGTTTTTATTTTCCATCAAACTCAGGTCACCGCTATTTACTTAAAAACATAGAGTTACAGCACAGGAACAGGTCCTTCAGTCTACCACGTCTGCACCAACCATGGTGTCATCTATGACATTGTTGGAAGTAAAATGCGTTGAAATCTTCTGCATGTGAGGTGGGCACTTCGAAGTGATGCTGTGCGGGGACTCTACAGCAGTTTCACTCAAGGTTGTGGAGAGTGATATTCTAATATAAACAATATGCAGTGGTTTATGTGTGTTGGAATTGCCAGTTGTGTGTACTCCCTGTGTAATTAACCAGCCAGTGAGCATTACTTCCGAAGGCGCACAAGAAGGGCGGATTGAGCCATATCATTTCCTGCCTTGACATTGGCTCTTGAAGCAACCATTCCCGTTCTGGCAGTGGGGCAGATTAGTCCCTCAGTTGGTGGGTAGGGTGATGGGGACAGGTACAGTATGTCTCCAATGGCAATTAAACTTCATAGCATCAGAGGTGAGGACCCAGGGCAGGGGATTGTTGGAGATCCACATTAACTGGACTGAATTGGGAAATGAGCAACCAAGGTAGTCTTTGAAGCTTACAAAGTGCTGTTCCACTGCCCAGTTTCCTGAATATGAGCAGTTTAACATTTGCCGGTGGTGGCCTTCACCCTCTGATAAAGACCAGCTTCTGTAGTTGCAGCTCATGCTGTTTGCAAAGCCTATTCTTGTATAAGAATATCATCACAGCAACATCTTGTTGATTGATGTCATTGGTGAACCCCCTGCACCCTCTGTGCATTGGAGAAGCATACAGCAAATACTATGTAGAGTGGAAATGTATTGCCCCACGCAATGATGAGTTTTCCTGGTGCCCTAGCTAAATTATGTATCTCAACCAACAATACCACTGTATTATCAAAATAACTGTGATGGCTGGAGATCTGAAATAAAAATAAAGTGCTGGAAACGCTCAGCGGGACAGGCAGAATCTGTGGAAAGAGAAGCAGAGTTAATGTTTTGGGTTGACAAAGGATCCACGACCTGAAATCTCTATTCTACGATTTCTCTTTCCATGGATGCTGCCTGACCTGCTGAGTGTTTCCAGCTTTTACTGCTTGACCACAGTGGTTGTTCAGTGTCCTCAGCAGCTAACTTCACCACAAACAGTGCAATGTTTGTCGGGGGCTACATTTCAAAACTACTACTTTGGCTGTGAAGGACTTGTTGCATCCTGAGGGTAGGGCAGTAGCTGTATAAGTTGGGGGTTGCTGTACTACAGTATCAGACTTGGCACCTGGAGAAAAGAGGGAAACTACTTGTTCTATGGTTTGTTTTTGACAAAAGGCTGCTTGATTCCCTGGTGCTACACAAGCTGGTAATTCCAGCTGCCACTGAATGTCCTCTTGAAAATCGAGCCCTTCGCTTTCAGAAGCGAGCTGATAAAGTTTCCCCTTCCATCCTGTTCCTTCACTGATCCATAAATGCAGATCATCTACAAAAACTACGTCCTGTCTGTGATGGCAAATAAGCTGGACTTTCAGACTGTACCTTGTCTAGATTGAGAGAACAGTGGAGCTGGTGATGTGGAAAATATGAGCCAATGAGAGTGCAGTCTCTGGCAGTTTAAGTTCTGGGGAAATCTGAAATGTGAGCACAGCCTGGTGCTATCGCATCCTGCTGTCCAAAGGGATGTGGGCTGGCCATTCCATAATAAACTAGACCTGAGGTATGCCATTGGACAAACTTGCTTCAGCCGTGGAAGTTGAGGTCCACATGACCTTGACAGACACAGGCAATGTTGTCGGTACCCTGCTTTCAACCTTTCAGCGGGTGACATCGATCAGTGATGAGGTGTCCTTGGTAAAGCTCGGGGATGTGGAACGTTGCTTCTCAACCTTACTTGGCTCTGTCATGAAAATTGCTTCCCTGTAGATCCCTCTGGATATGGTCTCCTGCACAGTGTCCCCTCTACGCAACCCTAACCCTAATCATAAGCCTAACCCTCCACACAACTCCTCTCCCTCTCATCTTCCAGCCCAATAAAACTGTTGAAGCATCCAAAGAGCAGACACTTGGAGCACTATCACAAAGTTGTCTCCTGAACAAACCATGGAATGAATTTCCATGTTAGTTATGTGTGCCTCTGATGGAAAGTTTGTAGGTGTTTAAACAGTTGAAGCTTTTATTTTTTAAGGCTTCCATCATGATGGTTATCTAGTGGATTTCTTCTTGATTGTGTATGTTTTGTTGATAATATTTTCCTACAAGCTGTGAATGATTATAACCTGGTACACTAAGGGCATTGACACAGTTTATTGTATTCCCATGGCCATTAAAGATTAATTGATCCTTAACTGTGAGGTGGCCATTGCCCTTGGATGGATTCCAGCTCCAAGATTACAAGGTGTCTGGAATGGTGGGTTTCAAAATAGAAGTTAATCTATTCTGTTCATTTACAAGCATCTTGTGGGTGTGTTGACAGTGTTGGTATTATTTTGGCAGCTGTGTTTGTGTGGGCAAATGCAGTTTTTAATCCTGTGAACATTTACCTAAATACATTTCTAAATAATACCATATTTAGTTTTCTTTGTTCTAAAGTTGTTAGAAACTGCATCAGTCTTGCTCCAATTATACAGAGGCCTAGTGAGACAGCTCCTGGAATATTGTGCACTGGTCTGTTCTCTCTACCCAAGGAAGGATTTATTTGCAACAGAGTGCAACTAAAGGTTCACCAGATTGATTCTTGAGGCAGTGGGTTTGCAGTATGAGGAGAGATTTAAGCAGGAATTGCCTTTACTCTAAAGTTTAGAAGAATGAGAGGTGATCTCATTGAAACATACAAAATATGTAACAGGCTTGAGTGTAGATGTTTCCCCTTGCTGGGTTGTCTAGAACCAGGGCTCACAGCCTCAAAATAAGGGGTCAGCAATTCAAGGTAGGGTTAAGGAGAAATATTTTCACCCAGATGCTTGCAAATCTTTGGAACTTTCAGCCCTGGGAATCTGCGAAAGTTCAGTTGCTAAGTATATTCAGAAAAGAGATGTGCTTAATGTCTGAGAATCTAAGGGATATGAGGCTAGTCCAGGAAAGTGGTGCTGAGGTAAAAGATCAGGCATGGTCTTACTGAATGGCAAACAGGTGCAAGGGGCCAAAAGTCCCATCCTGCTTCTATTTCTACTTATCTTCATTGCTAGTACTCACCCAGAATGGAATCATTCTGAAGTAATCTGAGATTCTGTTTCCACAGCTTCAAAGAGACTCAATTGTTCCTTTCCAAAAAAAAAGCTGTGGGATCTTTTTCCTCCCTTGAGAGGGCAGGTGATAGCACCATAACACTGTGGCATTCCCTCAGTACTCCAGTTCCTTGAGTGCCCAAGTCTCAGGAGTGGTACTCAATGTGACAAGGATCAAACAATAAGTATATTTATTCTGTTTCTTGGAAATCTTCAGCATGATAGTTTCATACTGATTGCATCACTTTTAATTCTATTATCAGTTCCCTTTCATTTCAAGTTTTTTTTTAATAGAGGAGTTGAGTTTTGGCAAAGACTAACTGTTTGGTTTTTCTCATTGGTATTGTTAAACATCACGAAAAGAAAGCCCAAGATGAACTTATGAGATTTAACTAGCTTAACACCTCTTTTTAAAGTAATGTAAACTGGGACACTCCTTATGAAATGTTAATATACATTTTTTTCTGCCCATTGCAATTTAAAATTTGAGGAATAGAAAGCTAAAAATGTTTCAGAAAGCTCGGGTAATTTTCTGACTTGTCTGAGTTTAATTTCTGTATGTTCTTCAGTACACAAGATTCTACCAAATAGCATAAAGTCAGAAAATTAGCTCTAGTAACACATCCTTTCCTCTTCTGCTTCCACTTTTCTCATCTAGTCTTGCTGGGTTTTGACTCCCTGTTGTTCTATTGCCGATGTGGTATTCATGACTGGGCTGGCTGCCCACAGAATAACAGTGGGCAGCTGCTGCTTTCACCAACTTAACTGCTCAGATGCATAACAAGGATGTGTCACTGGCTGCCAGCCACAGGAACATTGATTGTAGCTTGGTAGTCGTGGAGATTTTGTAGGCATTTTTGACTGCTCACTGGGCACGGTATCTACCAAAGCCAAATCTTATTGGACATTTGGAAATATCAGTACCCCATCTTCCTCCTCTGTCCCTGCCAGTCAACATCCTTTTGTGCCTCCCTGCTCTTTACCTCCAGTTATTTTGTTTGTATAATTGTTTCTTCTATCTTGCAATCTACTGCCAATGAAGCAGCTGATCCAAATGCCAACCCTGCCAGTATTGATCCAAGGAACACTCTCCGGAGATCCTTGAGGCATCCTGTGTGTGAATTGTGTACCCATACTGCTTACCACATCCTCTGGATGAAAGTTAACAAGGCACTGACTGCCTGCACAGAAAAGGAGAGAGTGAGTTCCCTTTGTATCAGGATCAATATTTCTTCCTCAAAAAACCTCACACCATCATCATTACAGCATTTCGTCTGCCTCTTAATTCATTTACTTCTTGAGGGATATTGCTGAACACAATCGGGTTATGTTTGTTTATGTAACAATTGTAACTGCACTTTAAAGCAGTAAATATATTTAGGACTCCCTAAGAAAGTGGAAAGGATTTGGATGAGTCCAGGTTTCTGATCAAAATATATTTTTCATAGATATTGTAGTTTGTAGCTCCCAGTTTTTTTAACTACTATTTCAATGCCAAAAAGCTGTTTATTTCATTTCTACTTCACAACAATCCATACAAATTCTGAGCAATGCAAGTTGAAAAAGAGATCACGGTCTTGAATTTTACCTTATCATGGAAGTCTGTACTTTGATTCAGCCACTGCAAAACCAGAGAAGCATTGGAAAAAGTGGTGTGGCTCAAAAAGGTGAGCTGAGTTAAAAACATGAAAACATCTTGAAAAATTAATATCCATGTAGGAAATGTCATATTGAAATATTAAATTTTCATGGCCCTCCTATGTAAATGTTACAGCAATGGCTTAACCTACTAAAATCTTCATATGCATTCTTCCGTTGCATCATCCAAGTGTTACAATTTCTAGATTCACACCAAATATAATCATAAATGATTGCCATAATTGTTAAAAATAAAAATGTGGCTATGAAATGAATTATTTTTAAAAATAGTGCTATTGTAAATTCACATTGAATTCTGATATATTTGGGTATAACGTTTGGTTAGGAAATTATTTAAATCTGTTTATACTCACTCCCACTTTAACACCTACAACATTAAAACGTGCCTTTGATTAGCTAAATCATGTTAATGATTATTAGTATTTTCAGAATCATATTTGACAGTGAACTAACTGCATGCACCCAGCTTCTCCTATGATCACACTAATTACAAAGTACCTTTCTTCCCTAAGAGATTCTGCTAGATTTTTCACCTACTGACTAGGTTGGCATATAATTTATTGTGCTACATTCATTTCTCATGTCTAGATGAATATACATCTTGTGAATTATCCATTTCAATTGCATTTTGGAAAGTTTTAATAACTAATTATAACAAATTTGGAGGAAAGCAAAAATGGGTGGACAGTGGTACTGATCTCTCGATCCAGAGGTGACATTGGAAACGCCCTAAGGATGTTGTCCTGATTAAATGATGAAGAGATGGGGCCTTCCCTTTCTTATTTTAAGGTTTTAATTACAAGGAATATGTTGAATTTCGAGTAAAGTTCTGCAAATATATAACAAAACCTTTGTAATAAATAGCTGATCTTTATCCGGTATTTCCTCTGATTTCCTTTACTTGATGACATCTGAAAGCTCTTGCAAAAAAACAATGAAACTTAAAAGTTAAGCAAAATGCAATTTTTTTAACCTTGTTTTAAATTGTGTTAAAATGAGATTTGGTGCAATGCACATTTTGGGCTAATCGCTTTACAAAGTTTTAAACATCCTATTCAGAGAAAGAGAATGTAAAGGTTGTTCGTCTGGAGAGCAAGAATCAAATCTGAAGGGGTTTGGGAGTCTAATCTGATTCTGCATGAAGCCGGTAGTTGTACAAGTGGCTACTTTTCAGTAGCCGATAGCACCAATTCACTGCAGATAGGGAGAATTGATAGTACAGGGAAGAGAGAACTAAAATATATAAGGATTAATTCAAGTTCCTTTTAAGTGTTTGAATGAAGTAGGGAGTTACTGTAGCTGGTGTCAGTTTTTTCCTGTCAGTCAATGCACAGTTATTCTTAATACTAAGCTTAACTCATGGCTTCCTTACTCTATAAATCATGCCCACTGGGGTTTCTATAATTGTTTTGGCATGAATATCCAATTGATTGGTTCTTTTCATAATTCTAAAAGTTGGAAACATATATCCCCTTTAATCTTCTTTGTTTCCTATTGAGCATAAATTTGCTTTCTCAGCTTCTCTTCATGATTAATAATGACAGAAAGCAGAAATAATTGCTTTTATGCAGACATGTACAGCCACTTACAAGAAAGTAAATGGATGAAAATGAAATATTTGAACTGTCTATTTATCAGAGTGCACATAAGAATGGCTCAAAAACTAATTTATCCAAGAGCTGAAATGTTGTGTTGCTTATGCCAACTGAAGTTTCCAGGATATGACATGTAAGAAAATTAGCACAGGGCAGACCTTTTGCCCCAACCACACTTGAGCTTCGACTCTTACAGTGTGACCATCCTGTTCCTTCTTGCCTATATACTGTAAAATTCTTAAATGCATTCATCTCTATTCACCTCGACCACTTCCTGTGGTAACAAGTTCCACATTCTCATCACCTATATGGATAATTCAGTTTCTTCACAAATCCCAATTTGTTGCCTTTGGTGGCAATCTTGCACTGATGGCCTCTGGTTAAATGCAAGTGGTCAGGTCACTGGAGAATTGTGCTCATTTATAATCACCACAGTTTAGGAAGTAGGAGGTCCAAGAAAGGGTGTAGAAGAGAATTACCAGAGAAGGGATTTCAAGTAGTTGAAGCAGTGCACAACTTGTGATCTAGATTGAAGAAGGTGAGGTTGTTCTGCTGGAGCAAATAAAGTTGAGAGGGACATGATCCTGATATGTATACTTGGGTAACTAGGGAGAAGTATTTCCATTAGGTTGAAGACCAAGTGGCATAATTTCAAAGTGATACAGGAGGAATGTAGCGATTAAACACTTTGTGGAATGTGGCCATTATTTAGATCTCATTGCCTTAAAAAGGTGGAACAGATAGAATCTATCAGACTTTCAAAAGGTAATTGAATAGGCAATCGAGAGAAAATAAATTGCAGGACCATGAGGAAAGAGCGGGAAATGGGATTGAATAAATTGGGCTGCAAGAAGCAGGCAGGGAGTTGATAGTCTGAGTAGCCTCCTTCTACATTGTTACAATTTTAAGACTCTGATTCGCGTTTTGCTAATCTCCACAAGTAGAAATAATTGTTCCTGGAATAGACAGCCAGCCTAAACTTAGCTCTGGTTCCTAGAATGGATCATGAAGCTAATTCAGAAGAGAGAGCCACAGCTCAATGTGCACATCTGCTGGTACGTCACCAAAAGTGAGCAAACATCCAATCCCGTGGAAGTTTCAGAGACCTTATTGAGTGGGGGCTTAATCGTAATTCTGAAGCCACCAAAACTCAGAATTGAACAATCCAGAAAGCACAGCAGAAGTGCACTCATTGGGTTAAAAAGAATAAATGAAGAGGTTCTCTTATTGGATAACATTTCGGATATGTTGTTTGATGAAATTAGGGATCCAGAATTTAAGCATTCCATCATTGATAGTCTTGTATTCGGTTGTCATGGCCCTATTCTCTGAAATTCCCTTTCAATACCTTTCTGACAGTTTTCCTCTGTTTCACCCCTATTTTGCCAAACCTTTGGCCCTCTGCCTAATGGCTCAATGTGGCTGGTGTAATTTTTTCCTTCCATGAGTAAACATTCCTGTCAAGCACTTTGGAATATTTCTGTTTTATTCGAGAAGCTGTATGAATGGAAGCAATTGTCAGTATTAATGATTTTCATTTGATAATTTTATAACGAGACCATCTACAAATTAATACACATGTAATTAATATTATGGTATCTAAATATAGATTATAACTTATTGCATCTGCAGTCATAGCACTTACATCTGAGGTGTATAATTTCCCCTTTATTCTAATCCAATCAATAGGCCGCAGCAGATAAACAAAGATTCAAAACACTTGAGCAAGAAAACACAACTGAAAATGAAATTAAATTTAAAAACAGGCTTTCTTCCTATGGCTGAAGCATTAGCTGTTAAAAATAGAAAGAACTTGTTTAAATTGAAGCAATAAATATAAAAAAAATTGTTGTGAAATGCTTCACTTGGTACAGATATAAAAACTCAACCAAATTGATTTTGTCCTTGCCTTGAAATCACACAAATAATAGTAGCAGAGCTAGGCTATCATTGCAGTAAATGAAATTGTAACTATTAATTTAACTGATTTGATTCCTATAAAATAAGGTGGCTTTAAGGGATTCTTTCCTGTAGTGGAATTAACCTGATGTCAAGGTCAGAGGTGTCTTAAGAGAAGCACACCTCACACAACCACAGAGTTCCAGCTCTGGTGAAACCAGACTTTCAAGTGAAGCTCAATCTACTGTTCTGAACATTTGCTGAATTCAAACGAGTTTTTTTTGTAACAAAATTTAGAATGATTGGGAGATACAGCAATTACTTTACTCGGTGAAATTTATAGCTTAATTTCACCACTTTAAAGAAGTGTTGCTATATTCATAATGTTGAAATGCTGAATCAATAGATATGGGAGGCAATTTGGCCCATCATGTCTGTGTGGCCTCTTTCAAAGAACTATGCAATTAGCCCTACCCCTCGACCCCACCACATTCCTCTCGCACATCGGGGTTTGAAATATTAAAGGCTATAATTGACCTCTGAAACCTTCCTGACCTATTGGTGATTAATAACACATTACAGTCCTCACCCCAGAAATGTTAAACATGCCTGAACTTGCCAGTTATCCAAAAAAGCTGTGGTGTGTCCTTCTGCACATCTCTGTACTTGTCACTAGATTTCAAATGATTATGACACCCTGTGCTAAAGTATTCCTTGGTATGAGCTGCTAATTTTGTCTAATAAATTCACTGATCCAGATCTTGCTCATGCACCACCTCAGGTCAACCCCACATCTGTATGTAATTGATCTGGATGGGAGCATCAACCTACCGGAACATTCTAAGTCCAACATCAATGTCTCTGGAGGCCCTGCTCCAAAAACACCACTGAAAGCCTTGAACAGCTTGCAAAACAGCACTGCCATCTTTATCAGCTGTCAGCGATATATATGAATTTTAATAGTTTTGGAAAGCCCTGCCATTCAGACATTTTAAAAACTATTAAAATGTAAATAATTTAATGTGCCTTTTAGCTATCAAAAAAAAACACCTGAAAGCACTTTAAAATAGCAAATAACGTAAGTGGAATATAACATTAAGAAGTCTTACACTTCTCTCCTGATCCTTTGCCCCGTAATCTCCACTGAGGGGGATAAAAAAGGGTTCTTGAATCCTGCATCAGGTTTAACCTAACACAGGATCCGAGGGACGCTTACCCAGTGTAACGCTGCAGAATCCCAACAGCAGTGATTTGACATTCTAAATCTGTCAGTACATTCACAGCTCATGCATGGACTTGCAAGAATTACTGCCGTAGATTCCATTCAGAACTGCAGATGTTCATCAGTTAATAGCCAGCTAAAACTGGCCCACTAATGCACCCATTTCATGCTATGTTCTTCGCATCTTTATTCAGTGTTGCCGCTTGCCCGCATCCCACTGTGTATGCACAAGGGATTAGTTTAGTTTGGTTACCTGGAGTGCAGGTCTCTGTCCTTGGGAAACAATGTCCATATCCCTCCATTTTCTGCACATTCATGTGCCTATCTAAGTGCCTCTTGAATGCTTCAATCATATTTGCCTCCTCCACCACCACCACTGGCAGCGCATTCCAGGCACCCACTGCTCTATGTGTGTTTAAAAAAAAAAAATTCTCCCATCATTTCCCTTGGCTTCCCCCAGATTTTAGCACTCACTTCCACATTAAGCTCAATTTATAGTGACCAATTAACCTAACAGCACAGGTGTCTTTGGGATGTGGGAAGAAACTAGAGCACTCGGAGGAAACCCATATGGTCACGGGGAGAATGTGCAAAAATTCCTCACAGACAGCACTGAAGGTCAGGATTGTATGGGGGTCACTGGATCAGCTCTACTAGCTGCACCACCCGCTACCCTTTGCCTCTTTGGAAGAATCCCCACTTTTAGTTTGTAATCAGGTAGCCTGTTGTCTAGTAGTTGCCAATTTACCACTGAAATTAATTACAGAATGAGCCACATCCACTTTTTCAGGTAGAATTTCAGATCCCATCAACCCTCCATTAAATAATCATCTGCATCTCCTCTCCAGATTTTTTGCCAATAATTTTAAACCTGTGGTCTCAGATGACCACCAGTGCAAGAGTCTACGATTGCATATGAGCTGCAAATACAATGGGATTGCAAGAGGTAATTCATTGAACATTGAGTGACTAGCACTCTTTACTTTCCTATGTTTATTCTCTTCGTACAATGTCCACTTTTGTGTCAGTATTAAATTACAGCTTAATGAAGGGAATTAAGAGCAGGAGTATGCTGTATAGCTCCTTGAACTTAGAACATAGAACAGTACAGCACAGGAACAGGCCCTTTGGCCCACGATGTTGTGCCAAACTAAACTTGTAAATGCTTAACCAAACTAATCCCTTCTGCCTACACAATGTCCATATTCCTTCATTTTATGCATATTCACGTGCCTACCTAAGAGCGTCTTAAACACCTATTGTGTTTACCTGCACTACCACCCCTGGCAGCATAATCCAGGTACCCACCACTCTGTGTTTATATTTTTAAAAAAACAGCTGGCCCCGCACATCTCCTTTGAACTTACCCCCTCTCACCTTAAATGCATGCCCTCTAGTATTAGACATTTCGACCCTGGGAAAAAGGTACCAGCTGTCTACTCTATCTATGCCTCTCACGATCTTATAAACCTCTATCAGATCTCTCCTCAGCCTCCGCCTCACCAGAGAAACAACCCAAGTTTGTCCAACCTCTCCTTATAGCACATGCCCTCTAATCCAAGCAGCATCCTGGTTAACCTCTTCTGCACCCTGTTCAAAGCCTCCACATCCTTCCCTATAAAGGGGTGACCAGAGTTGAATGCAATATTCCAGATGCTGCCTCAACCAGAGTTTTATAACACATAATAAACTTGATCTGCTATTTAATAAAATCATGGCTTATCAAATCTTTAGCCACCTCCATTCTGTTGTCCAATACCCCTTTACCCTTATTTCTTTTATAAACCAAAAGGTCACAGCCATTTCTTCTAAATCATAGGTTTTAGTTTAACTAACATTCTGGATGCATAAGGGATTGATACAACCATAACAATCCAGTATATCAACCTGCATTTATTTAACTAGTAAACCAAGGAATTTACAAGGATATTATTAAATAATAATTAACGCAGAATCTCTTACGGAGATATCAGGACCAGTGACTAAAGGCTTGGTTCAGAGGATAGGTTTTAGGCAGCATTGTAATAGACAGTAGCGAGGACAAGAGTTTTGGGTAAGAAACTCAAAAGCTTAATCTTCAGGTAGCTGAAGTCAAGAATGGGGCATTTTAAATCAGGATGTGTACAAGGCCAGATATTCCAAGAGTAGGGATCTTAGTGGGTGTAGATAGGAAAATGAGATCTCCATATGGGCACGTCAGTCGAATTTTAACATTAGCAATGCTGTCAGCATTCTGCCAGCCGTAACGAGATTAAAAATTTGATTTAAAAAGTCCCCAAGCCATTTAGGGAGCATTTTAAACTGTGTTGCACATTACCTGTAGTTATGAAGCCAAAGGTGGCATGAGAACACCTCCTGGAATTACTTTGTACAGGAATCCCACTGCATAGGTTGCAGCAGTGGCAAGTCGAAAACCTGCAATAAGAGGGCTTATTATTAACCTTTAGCTAAATATTTCTCTCAGACAGCAGCCTTTCAAAGACAAAAGTCGTGAGGAGAAAATACAGACAATAAATTGACAGTTTTAAGCTTTGAAAATATTATAGAATATTTAGTGAGTTATTACAATTACCTCTGAGAATATTACAAAATCTAGGTAAAGTAATCTTTTTTTTTTATTAGGCTTACCGGGGATAAAAGACTATTTAATGGAGCTGATCTCGTGACAAATTGAGGTCTCCAAGCAATTCAACTCAGCATAATTTTGTTTTTATTATTTACACCAGACTGAAGGTAATGATGCTTCTGTTCAAAGTGAACCTTTGTAATCCTGTTGTCTATAAAGTCCATTACTAAACCATCTTTATATGGCAAAGGTCTATATAACAGTGAAAAATGAGTTTTAAAACATTAATAATTTGCTTTGGAAGCACAATTTTTATTTCTTCTTGTGGACCTTAAATTCATTTCCCCCATGCACACCATGTACCTCTTTGGCTGGTTGCTTGTGCATTTGGTGTCCTCTGATATCTCATTTAAGTGGTCAATATTCATGTACAACTGCTTTAAGGAACAAGGAGTTCCCTTCACTATATAGGACCTTGCACAATCTCAGATGGTGCTCGTTAGAGTGTGGGGATGGTAGATTAAGTAGTCATTGTAAAATCCCCTTAGAGTGTAGGGTAGAATCTGAGGGGAATTGATGGGAATGTAGGGAGAATAAAATGGGATTATTTTAAGATTAGTGTAAATGGATGTTTGATGGTTGGCACAGGGCTAATGGACCTGTTTCCAAGCAGTATGACTCCATGACTATAAATTCTAAGGTGGTTTGGTAAAGTAGATGCTGAGGGTTATGTTCTCTCATAGGGGAATCAAGAACTAGGGAGAACTGTTTCAGAATAAGGGGTTGCCCACTTAATACTGAGATGAGGAGGATTTATTTGCTCAGATGGTGTTGAATCTTTGGAATTCTCTACCCTGGAAGAGTTGTATATATTCCCAAACCAAAAACAAATCGTTTGTCCACAGGGGAGTTGGGGATTATAAGGAACAGTCAGGAAAGTGGATTTCAGGCCAGGATCAGATCAACCATGATCTTATTCAATTTCAGATATGATATGCATAGGCATCTCCCACAAAAGACATACGGGTAGGTTAATTTGGGTTTAAAATGGGCGCAGGAACTCGTTGGGCCGGAAGGGCCTGTTACCATGCTGTAAATAAAATTTAAAATGTAAAAATTTAAAACAGCAATGGCCAATATAAATCATGCCTTTGGGTGCTGGTTAAAGGATAGATGGTGTTTCGTCTCCCTAGGACACCAGATTAAATGCTATAGTCTGGGAGTGAGATTTGACCCACTGTCTTCTGACTTGGATGAACATGTTAACATTTTAGGCTGGATAATATGTTGAGAGTCTGGAAAGCATGCATACTATGACAGAAAACAGAAGCCAAGGAAATGGAACTAATTCATGTATTTATTCTACAAAGATATTTTTATCAATTAATTGATTTTTTTAAATTCCAAGATTTCAAGTATTGACAGAACTGTACTGACCATTGAAATGGAGGTGGGACAGGGCATCAAATAGCAAAACAACGTAAATTTATCAAGAAAAACCGGAAACACAAACTACAGCACCTTCTATAATAAAAGCAGGGTTATTTCTCCAAACAAAAAGGCAGCAAGTGTAAGATATTACTAAATTATGTTCATAAAAATCATAGTCACTTACAGCAATGTAGTCACCAGGCTTGATTGAAAGGGAAATCGTCCAAGCACCTCCACTGTGGCTGGATATAGTGTTGTTACTAATCCAACCCTTCTGTACGGTTAAGGAATTTATGATTTTCTCTAATTAATTACAGAATTTTACTTAGTGGGGAATTATTTTACAATCCCTTTTAGTGGTTGTTTTACACATATTTCTCACAGGAAAGAATAAGAGTTCAGCGGTAATTATCTACACTGATTGTATTTTGCTTTCTAACTAAGAAAAATAAACAATTATCTCTGCTAATATTAAAACTTTGTGGAAGTAATTTAAGGCCCATTGGAATTTTTTGAACTTTGTGTGATGGTAGTTATTGTGTTGGAGTTGGTAAGAAGCCATATTGCTCTGAATCCACAGCTGCAAGGCCAGTTTCCAATTTTTGGGATAAATTTGCAGTAGTATATATTATGCAAAGCAATTTTGCATCAATACAAAATGTGTCGCATAATTGATGTATTGTCTCATAGAACAAGGATCACCCTGTATTAATACAAATGCAAAAGATTATAAAAGTCAGAGATATTGGTTTTTGCAAAATGTTTATTTCTACATTGGTCATACATGATTCAAAGCTGCTATACAAAAGTGCTTTGTACAAAAATAAATTCTGTTGATACAAAAGGATAAATGCAATGTTCATCATCTTACAGGAACTGTAACCTTCAGCACATTAAACTATTAAAATACCAATGTTAGAACCATTTTACATTCAGATAGATCTTCATTTCATATAATCAATTAGCCATTTCTAACCATTTTTTTCACAAAAATATACAATAACAATCCAAAATATCTCTGACTTACCAGATCAAAACAGTTGATTTTCCATTTACCTAAATCACTGAAAGCACAGACCTCAATGTGATGTTTTCTTTCATGTTGAATTATACATTTAATATCATAAATTAACTTAGTGACCCAACCTGATTACTCCATTACCCTCTTCGTGACGGTGTTCTTGTGGTGCCCACGTCTCTGGACCCAGTAAGCCTTAGTACCTCACTGAAGTCCCACAACCCACATGTGAAACTACCAACTAATGTAGGGTATCAGTACCGAGACCAATTTTATTCTTGTCCTGTAAGACATATGCATATACGTCATGGCTCATCCAATAGAAATTAAAAGGGAGAAGCATGGTCTTTGACCACCCCCACATGCACTGAGTTTAATTATAACTCATCTCCTTCCCTCCTGACTGAGATCAAGTAACTTAGCCCAGAACAGGATGTTTTATTTAAATCAGAGCATTGGGATAAATCATGACTTTGTGCAATTATGTAAACCTGTATTTTCATTGACAAATTGGGAGTGATGTAATACAGACTGTTGACTTAGCATCACAAGGCTAAATGTTAGCTTGTGTGAATTTTTTAAAACTTCAATGAATGATATAAGTCAGTCCGTGACACTGATAGGATTTCTGTAAAACAAAGGAAAAATATTGCGTACTGACATAAAATCAGGAAACACTGAACACACAAGGTCAGACAGGATCTATGATCATACAAACAATGAGGGCAAAATAGTATGGTAATCTGAAATATAGACTGAAAATGCTGCAGAATCTCAGTGAATCAGACTCCATCTGTACAGGGAGAACAGATTTAATGTTTTAAGTTTATGATTGAAACCTCTTTACAAATTTTGCTTGAGAGTTCCAATGTTTTTGCTTCAATTTAAATGCTTCTATCCTTTTTTCCAAACCAATATTTTGTTTATATGTTTAAAATAGGGATGGCAGTACGTCAGATACATTATAATTTAAGGTGAGTTGTTCATCCCTGAAACAGTGGACAAAGATGACATACCTGCACTAAAATACTAACTGGATTGGACAATGAATCACAACATATTGTGAATCAAAAAGCATGATGTTGCCAATTTACATGTGACATAGAGGGATGCCCCTCAGTCCATCGAGCTATATTGGTTCTCAGAGCAATGTCATCAATCCCACTTGTCCACTCATTTCCCTGTAACCTATTCTGTCACATGCCCTCACTTCCCTGATTCCCTTAACAACCATCTACACCAGGGACAATTTGCAGTAGCCGATTCATTTGACAACCAGCATGTCTTTGAACTGTTTGAAACCACACGGTTATTGGAAGAACATGCAAACTCCACACAGCACCAGAGGTCAGAATCGAACCTGGGTCACTGCAGCTGCAGCAATACCACTGTGCTAGTTCCTCGTAGGTTTGATCTTTCACCATTGTACCAATCATTGTTTTCAGTGACAGGTCAAGGCAACAATATAGATGAAGATCTGGTATGATCAAGATCACATGATAACTTCCTCTACATCCTTCCATTTTACTGACAGAGGTGGATTGTTAGTGATTGTGGAAACTTTGATCATGCCCTTATGATCATACTCAGAGTTCAATCATTTGTAATATGGCAGGACATCACATTTGGTTAGATTAAAGTGTAATGCTATGTCAAAGTAAATTTGAAATTTTCTAACAGTGTTAACTGAACAGACTATGTATACTTTCTGAAAGAGAGAGCCCAAACGGCTCTGTTTTGCATCTGGATCTTCAATTTTTCACTTTACTTACATTTAAAAAGTATCTGGAAGAGCACTTGAACCACCAAGGCATAGATGGCTATGGAACAAGTGCTGGTAAATGGGATTAGTATAGATAAGTACTTGATGGTCGCCACGAACATGCTGGGCCAGAGGTCCTGTTTCTGTGTTGTATGACTCTAATGCAACATATTATTTTAAGCCCCTAGTATGACTATTGCAAAGCTAATGCAAGCATGTTGTATTATTGCTGGGTATATTCGCATCAACACTAACGGATGAGGATGACAATTCCTGATAGATCTCAGCATTGATTGTATCTGACCTAATTGGTGATGGCTAGCCCAGGAGGAAATGGATCTAATTGGTAAGTGAAGTAGTTGTGTTTACAACTTGCTGCTATCTTGCTTCCAGTGGGTGGAGGCAGTGAGTTTAGTGTTGGTACAAAGTAAAACCATTTTACAACTGAACTATAGGTTAGATGCTGAAGCCTGAAGTGGAGAGAAGCTTCCTCTCCTGTGAATCTTGCGCTGAGTTCATATTGCAACGTCAAGCCAAACTGTTCCTAGATGTGCTAGGAATATTCCATTGGGGTGCATTGGTGAATCTATGAAACATCTCTTTCAATTAATCAATTTTACTATAAAGAATAAATTGTGTTGGAAATTGTCTATGCCACAGATCAGTGGAGTACTATGCCTAATTATAATAATGCTCTCATTGCTGAGTTAAGAGCAAGAAATGCAGGAAATTCTCCAGAGAGATAAATGTTAACATTTCAGGTCATCAGAACTAATAATAATTGGAGATGCACAGTTTTAAGAACCTCTGGTATTAATGAATCAATTGAACTGAAATATTAGCTCTCTTTGTCATTGCACAGATGCTGCCTGGAATGTTGAATATTTCCAGCATTTTCTAGTTTTTATTTCAAATTTCCAGCATTTCACAGTATTTTCCCCTTAAAGTGATTTGTTGCTTATGGGTTATGAATGGGATTCTGTCTATTCATCTGATGGCCAGTGTTTTGATTTACTAAGCACAAGGATGCTTGGGTTTAAACGTAAATAACTGACCCTGTAAACATTTATTAAAAGGAAAACGGAACAGCAAGGTGTTGGTAACTCGCCCTTCTTGTGCAGCATTTTATTACCATCAAGATTTAAGGAATTAGTAATAATTAACATTGAATAAATTTACACAGTCATAATGTATGATTTATGGATTTCAAATAGTTTGTCATACATTTTCAACTAAAAGCCCTTAAAAAATTTAAGCATGTTTATTTTGTTCTTAAGTAAATCCAAGTTTGAGTTTACCATAGTGAAAGAAAAACTTAATTGATTAAAAAAAAAATTTAAGGGAATTTCTCTCTCCTTCCACCATTTTCCTTCCTTACGAAACTCATAAGAGAGACCTATGCTGGATACACCTACAGGATCCACTGGACCTCTGCTACTTTGGCTGAATCGGCCAGTCTTCACTTGTAATTCTCATGGAAAATGTTTCTACATTGGGTTTCTCCACTGGCATTCTACCACTGAAATGCTAAAGACAAGAAACTGTGTTCACTATCTTTAATCTCCTCTACGTATTCCAAGAGTTTAGAATTAATTGTACAGTCAAGTGAAATAGTTCGATTTTCCTGGATCAATGAGAACAGCATGCCAACTTTTCAAACAATACATACATTTTCCTAAGTATTAGACTGCAGAAATGGTGAGTCAGCTGCCAATGAACATGGACACGCTATAGCCAGAGCTCTGGGAAAGTTATCTTCAAAATATTAATCAGGATCGCTAGACCTAATAAAGGATGAAATGCCAGATTAAGGAATTAAGAGTTGCCTGATAGATGTAAACCAATGGTTTTAAGGAATGTTTTAACAGATGGATTTTGATTGAGAATGTGAAGCATAGTATTGATAAAAGTGTGACAAATAAGGATCGTTGATTATGAAACCTTTTTACCAATGCCTAATTTAGGTCTTCTCTGGAGGATCATGTACAGTGTTGAGCCCAACACATCAGGATGCATGTCAAGACCACAGAACATGAACAGAGGAGGTTGCCTACAAAAAAAATCTAGAGCTGAGTGACTGGTTCTGTGGAGTGATGGGTGAAGATGGCATTATTCTCTTTGGGGCAAAGAAGGTCAAAAGAAAATAGAACCATGGTCAAAATGATGAGAGGTAAAAAGTAGGAAGAAATGCTTCCTTTGTCTAGTGGGTTGGCAACTAGAAATAATAGATTTAAAATAACCTATCTGGTGATATGGGCTAAATTGTGCTGGGCCTGCTCTGTACTTGCATTTGCTTCTCCTGAAATGCCCATGGTTGTACTTTCCTATAGTGACTGGGGGACTCCCAATGTCCTGTCGGCCTAGTTGCTGTGGTCTTTTCACAAAGCAGAACAGTCAATGAGCAGTGATTAGGCAGCAGAAGCTATGGCTTTATCCACCAACCACCCTGTTTGCTTATAAGTGCACATGTTATCAAAGGCCTGCTCCACTGTCCCCAAATGTCTCCAATGATTACTGACAAATACAGTTTTAAAAAAATACTTAAATAACTAAGTTTAAAATGAATTATTTTAAGATTATATTCAACTTGTGCATATTAAAATATTAATTTAAATAAATTAAAAAGCACTCTTCTATTAAGTGAATCTCAGTGATCCTATTCCAATGAATGTGGCTATGCTAGATGCAACAGCTGTGGATTAGGGTAAAGTGGAGGGGCCAGATGCACACTGTGCCCAGCCCCTCACCTCATTATGATCTGGATGTGTGCAGGTGTGGGAGCTCAGAACATGCCCCCATGCTCAATGTAGCCAGCTGCCATTTGTCCATGTGCGATACAACTGGATTTTCTTCTGCACAACAGGTGTAGAGCAAGTGGTCTCAACAAGTGGAATCAGATTTCAAGGAAACTTGGCAAATTTGCAGGGATACAAGAAATTCAACTGGTCAGCTCTTTCAAACGGCATATGTAGTTACTGAACATCAGACATTCTGTGCTTACAAGATTTTTGATTGTATAATTCTAGACTATTATGAATTTAAAATGTGAGTAACAGGCTTAAAAATAACAAGAAACTAGGTCTCAGTATGCACCCCAATGGAGTGCAGTAAAGATTTACCATCACAGTTCCAGCAACAAGGTTAGATTGGAGAAGTTGGATTTCTCATTGGAGCAAGCATGGTTGAGAAGAAATTTGACAGGTGTACAAGATTATGGTGGGCAAAATGGATGGAAACTCTTCCCATTAGCAGGTGGTTCAAGCAATATGGGATTACATACATCAGGGCTTTCCAGAGGGAACTGGGCATGCACTGAGGGAAAATAATTTGCAGGGCTGGTTGGGAAATGGGTTTGATTAGATTGTTGTATAAAAGTAGGGCTTGATGGGCTGAATGGTCTTTTCTGCCAGAGCAAATTTATGAACCTAGATTAATTCATAATTATTTTTCTGTGGCTGAGGTTTGGGTTTGAAGTATAAATGGGGGGGGGGGGCAGAATTATTTATACTAAATTTAAGTGATGGCTTCCGTCATTGAACGTTTTTTATAAAAATTGGAACTGCAATCAAGAAAACTTCAGGACAGCAAAACAGTGCATACTTTGTCACTAAATAATGAAACACTATGCTGTCCCTTTAATAGATGAAACAAGAGAGAAAAAATGACCTGATTCAAACAGCCACCATACAATTATCTCTACCAGACAAGCAATGGCACTAACAATGTGTTACTGGGAACAAACTACAAAATACGTTAGCTCCCATGCCCTGAAGAGAAGACAAAATTGTGCTAGTTCCTCCACAAAATAACATTGAAAACAACCACTTAAACCTCGCATTCACTTTGTGTAATGTGTCCACGCTTAATGTGTTTCAGTGAAATTACTTTGTCTATTATTTTTAAGAAGGCATCAGCTAATTTATTTGGATTCAATAAGGCCCCTGTTAAAATAGTGGACACGGAAATCAGTACATACATAACACACACACATACCAGTCAAGCGTATATCAGGGTTTACGATTAATTAGATTGTTCTGCCCTTCCAGGCTGAATTGATCTTATTCCCTGAGAATCGTACCCAGGCAACACAGAAGATCTTTCAGCTTCTTGGTAATATAAGCAATGAAGGAAACAGTGGGTGTTCACTACTTCAATCTATAACAAATGAAATTTTTTTTTCTTTTAGGCCTGTTGTTCAGAAGACAAAAGATGTCCAGGTGTACTAATACATTTTATATTTAGGGCTATATGGAGTTCTATTGAGCATTAACTCACAGCGCACATTATTTAATTAACTGAGTTCGTATGGGAGGGAAAGGGAAATGAATTTGCAAATAATCAATGGAACCAGTGGGATGAAAATCATGCTGCTGCAATGATGCGCAAGCACAATGATAGGCAAGGTGTTGAAGGGAACAATTACCCCCTTTCCAATGGTGAGATGAGATAGTAACATTACATTGATTCTCTGCTGTATACTGACACCAGTTGACAGATACTGACTGCTTCCCCGTTGGATACAGTTCTGATTAATGACTGCTACCTACCAATCCCGTGCGCATCTTGCATCTGTCTTTGAGACCTGGCTGACTGGAGCTTTTCAAAGCACTTGAAGGTATGTGCACTTAAATTAAGAAAAATAAGTTTATACCAGGCTAGACAAAAAATATCAGGTTCTTCCTGCAATATCTTGGACTGCAGTAAGTTATGGATATACAAGTAATCTAAAATGGGTTAAAAATGTTACATAACTTAATTCAGCATGGGGAAATCATTGTGGTATTTATTATATCTAGATCAATACAATTTCAATTACTACAGCCTTGTTTATTAGCTGTGGTGAGGGGACTCTTTTGATGAGTTAGCTTTGGTGTTTTCTCTTTGTAGTTATTTTTAAATTCATGTCTTGCTGTTACTCCCCTACAATGGGTAACATTCTCACAGACCAGGTGCTGGGAGACGTACCATTAACTTGGCAACTAACCTGCTCCTATAATTGTTTTTCCTGTTGAAATCACTTTGATAATTGCTTTTAACAGCCACCCATTTTATTTTAGATAATGTTAATTTTCACCTGTGTTTAGTCTCTGCAGTTTTGTCAATGTTTTCTGCTAATGGTTCACCAGTTAATTCTGTAATAATAACAGCTGAACAAATGCAACAATTACAACTAAAGATAGTAGCATTGCTTTATAGCTCCTGAGATCTAAGTACATCAGATTTTACACACATATAATTTTGCAGCATGCATGGTGTTAGCTATAGTATGAACTGGATTTGTTAGGCAGATGTAGACCATGTAATCTTGCCATATAAATTATTGCATCAAGTAGGCATTAAAGAAGAAATGTCTAGGAATGAAAGTCATTGATTGCAAAGAGGAATAATTTAAATAATCATTCTTAAACTCTTAAAGAACTAGAGGGCATCGGTTTAAGGTGTGAGGGGAAAGGTTTAATAGGAACTTGAGGGGCAATTTTATTTTCACACAGAGGGTGGTATATATGTGGAATGAACTGCCAGTGGAAGTGGTTGAGGCAGGTAAAATAACAACTTTTAAAAGACAATTAGACAGGTGCATGGAAAGGAAAGGTTTGGAAAGACATGGGCCAAATGCTGGCAAATGGGACTAGCTTGAATGGGTAACTTGGTCAGCATGGACCAGTTGGGCCAAAGGGCCTGTTTCCATGCTGTATGACTCTAAACTGTGATACGAATGTAGCATCACTATACCAAAGTCAATGGAATTGCTACTACACTGCAAAGTACAACATGCTTTTATAACTACACAGCACATTCAGCACTACCAACTATCGATGAATTTATAAGCAAATGTTTTTTTTTTAAATTAGAGGCAGGATAAAACAAAGTCTTGGTGTCAAAGCTGGGAAACCCAGGCCCATAGTCACATGGGTGTTAGGTACTCAATGTGAGATGAGACAAGCCTGCAGTGTTTTGGATGACCTCAAGTTTACAAAGAGGAGAATTTGAGATGAGTGTTGAAATGATGAAGTTGAGATGTTACAAAAGCTTGGATTGAGGGTTTAGCAGCAGGTGGGGAGAGGCAGAGCAGGGTCAGTGCTGTAAGGGAGGTGGAAACAGGTGGCCTCAGAAATAGTTTAGGTATGTGGTAGGCAGATAAGGTTGGGATGAAATTATGACAGAGGCTGAGAAGGGTCTGGTGCAGTCACTCTTTAACCCAAGAAAAGAGATGGAACTGATAGCCAGAGAATGGCTGGAGTCTGAAAATCAATGCCTGCATTTAGCTTGCTGATGAAATTGGTGCAGCAGGACTGCTGTGGGGTTAGGAAACCAACTACAATAGGTCTTTCAGTCTTCTGTAAACTCTCACAATGGGGCCTCTCTAAGTGGGGATTCGGCATTGACAGGATGAGGGCCTTGCTGTAGAGAAACCACTCTGAAGCTGAGGCATTTGAGTGCATGGAAATGAGGGAAACCACTAGGGAGGATTGCCATCCAGACTGCAAGGTTGGGAGGTCTGGAACCAAAGCCAGGGTCTGCATTGCTGGGCGAGTCCTGATGAGCGTGAGAGGACAGAGTTCTGGGTACAGGGGAATGGAGAGGATGATCATCAGGCATTTGTGTTGTGTGTGGGTAGTGGTGGTTAGTAAAGGCAGACGGTGGTCAGAGGGAGGTATGTCTGTGAGGAGGTATGAGTGGAGTTGTGCATACTGATTGCATGAGGGAGTTACCACTAAGCTTCATGCTCCTCTTGTCCCACAAGCAGTGCAATAAAGTCCCTTACCTAATGGGTTCAACTGTTTGAGTCTGCTTATATTTCAGGCTCTTAGCCTTATTATGTCAGAAAATGACCAGCCTGCCCTTTTCAACCCCCATATTTCCTGTGAGCAGATTAGTTGCTTGGTCTCCATCCCTATTAAGCTAGATGTCAGCAGTATTGAAGCAATTTGGGACCTCCTTCCTCCCCCACAAAGGCCTTTGCCATATATCCCACACCTCATATAAACCATAGTTTTGGTGGCCTAGGATTCAGCACGGAGATTTTCCCAAGATTTGATTCTGTATTTGAAAGCAACTATTCCATGTGTTACTGAAATTAACAAATTACTGTGTGCTTAAATCCATTAAACATAGTGAAAAATAAGAGGAAGCAGCAGGTGACTGATTTGGTTGGTCCTGAGATTCTGCGGGGGTTGTTGGCTGGGGGGGGGTAGAGAGGTAGTGTGTTCTGGGGTCCCTCACAGTATGCCACTTATGGCCAATTTGCCACCAAGGCTTCATTATATTTCTCTATTAATTTGGTTCCTCGTGCCCCGGTCCTGTAACTAGAGGTGGATAGGGACTGTGAGTGGCCTTTTTGATTCAGCACCATCTGACCCAAGAAACAGAGGCAGACACTTGTCTCTTCAACACCACAACTATCTATTACAGGAACATAGAGTACTACACAGGAATAAGCCCACAGTGTCTCTGCTGACCATAATGCCAATCGAGAATAATTCCACCCATCTGCTCATGGTCTGTATCACTCCATTCCCTGCTTATTCATGTGCCTTTCTAAATGCCTCTTAAACATTGCTATTGTAAGGAAGAGTAAGAAAATAACAAGATTCCAAATCTACAAGCCTAATTTCACTGTTTTGCTTAAAGAAAATTATAACTTTTATCCCCCAAGGATTTCTTACCTTAAAGTGATGCTAAGTGTTTGTGATTTTCACATCTAAGCTGAGTTTAGGTAACCACCTTATTTTACTTCGGGGATTGTTTTTTTTGTGTTCCAGTAATCACCATCAGAGTGATGAGCCTCCAATGGGAAACCAAAGTGAAAATCTTAATTTTGATGGACAGGTTTTTAAATCTGCTGATTTGCCATGATACTCTATGACCTCAAGTGATGTTTATGTGCCAGTTTGTATTTTAATATGCAGTGATTTCATTATTAATCTAGCAAGAATTAAACATTTGTCGGGTATAAACATAAGATGACAAAAACACCAGAACATGTTATAGATGAGCAGGACATCAAGAATTGAACTTTTCCCTTATTTTGAATTCTCCAATTTCTTACAGGACAACCTAGTCTTAGTTTGTTCCTCTGAACCACCTACAGCCAAGGCTGTGGTCAATACGTTTCCAGACACTTGGCCAAGGCTGTGTTAAGAGGGAGAGCAGAACTACATTAGCATAGGTCTCTGCCTCTCCTTCACCTTTTGGCTAATGCCTGGTGCACTCTGAAACCAAAAATCAACCCAGTCCAGCTGGCTCTATCACTCTCTTTTTGAAGCAGCCAGTCTAATGTGGAAGTAGGTCTTTCCTCCTGCCTAAAGGAATTTTATTTTGACATAGAGGGAAAAGAAACGTATTTACTAATGGAGACACAAGAGACTGCAGATACTGGAATCTGGATAAAAAAAACCAAATTGCTCGAGGGACTCATTGGGAGGAAAGGGATTGTTGATGTTTCGGGTGAAGACCCTGTGATAAGGACTGAGAGGGAAGATAGCCAGTAAAAAGAGGAGGGGTGAGACAGGAGCCCATAGGTGATTGGTGGACCAAGGAGGGCTGAAAGATGGTGGGCAGAAGGAGCCAGGTTGGGGAGGGGGAAGGGTGGCTTGGGTGAAATTGGGAGACAGAGGCAGGTGGGTGATAGGAGACAGGAAGAGGGCAGATGGAGTATACAAGGTGGAGACAGCTGCTGGAGGGTGATACATAGGAACACAAAGGCTACCAGTGCTGGAATCTGTTGTAAGACAGGTGATAATGGGAACCATCAGGGCAGATGGAACCAGATGGGGAGGGGCTCCAGTGGGCAAAGTGTGTGGGTAGTAAGTGGATGGAGGGAGATGCAAATGCATCATGCAGGGGGCGGGGGGGGGGGGTTGCTGGAGGGAAAGGGGAACAAAGATGGGAGGACCAGAGATAGATCAGGAGGAGAGAGAGGGGAACACAGGAGGAAGGGGTTACCTGGAATTGGAAATTTCAAGGTTCAGCTATATGTGCTGTTGTGTCATACACACTCCAGCTGATCTTCCGTGGCACTGCTCAGAAAGGATACCAAGACACGGAACGTGTTGCATTATTATGTAACGTTTACCTTAAAGGAACAGGAAGGTCAAAAGCCCTTCTGTCACTTCAGCCTCTTCAATTAGATTATGGCTAAGCTGCAATCAAACTCCATCTAGTTACCTTGTTTTCAGGGTGACATGAGGCAAGGTAGGCTGATGTGGTGGGGTTGTGGCTGTGGGGAAATCAAAAATGGAGGGAAATTCAAGAAGGGGGAAGTGTGACCTCTGGCTGGGGAATGGACCGTGGCAGGAGGAAATCAACCCACAGCAGCTGGGCATTCCAAAGGAAGGTGCTACTCAAGAGCTAATAGATTAACAAAGCTGGTAGTGGGATAGTATGGCTTAATCAGAAAAGGGGAATCCAAATAATGGGGCAAAATTGTCAAGGGCTGCAAATGAAGAGGGTGGGATTTATATTAGGAGGAGGCACGTGTAACAATGAGGGGAATTCACAATGGGAGGATGCTATTAATCATCATATTGTTGCAGGCACGGTAGCATAGTGGTTAGCATAATGCTTTACAGCGCCAGAGACCCGGGTTCAAATCCGGCCACTGTCTGTAAGGAGTTCATACGTTCTCCCCATGTGTCTGCATGGGTTTCCTCTGGGTGCTCCAGTTTCCTCCCACATTCCAAAGACGTACGGGTTAGGACGTTATGGGTATGCTATGTTGGCGCCGGAAGCGTGGCGACACTTGTGGGCTGCCCCCCAAAATCACTATGCAAAAGATGTACTTCACTGTGTGTTACGATGTACATGTGACTAATAAAGATCTTATCTTATTCCCACCTACTAATGTCAAGTAATTAATGTAAAATACATTATAATATTGTAGTTCCTTGTAGGAAGGTGTACCCTGTTCAAGCAAACTTTCATTCTGCAGCCTTACCTGGCATCTCTGTTCTATTATTTCAGATGAATGTGTTAAATGTCTTTGAACCTGTATGATAGGATATAACTTCAGGACACTGATGTGGAAAATGCACCCTGATCTCAAAAATATAATCTTTCAAGTTCCGGCTATCTGTTGCTTCTGCATGGTGTTTACTCCACAAGAAGGATAGGACTCCCTGGAACAGAGAGCTTTACAATTGTTTTTTTTTTGGCAACACAACTCCACAGTTGGACGATAGCAGAGTTTTCTCTTCTCACAATGAGTAGCTCAGCCAAGAATTCATAAGCCATGGAAAGTATACAGGGTTCAGGGAATAGCCATTATTTTGTTGAGACATTGGCACATTTAAGACTTAGCGGTAGCTTCCTCCTTTGGTTGGAAATGGTCTCATTTTGCTGAAAACTGAACTTTAGTGAACAGCAATAATCGGATGTTACATTGATGATCTTAATCATATCAAAAATTATTGGTATTACAAGCAAATTTGCAGACACTGACCACTCAATGGGCCTTAACTTTACACTTGATAATCCTTCATCTACTGGATAGCAAGTGATAATGTGTTCAACTCTTGTATTGACATTCTGTTAATTCAAAGATTTGCTTCTATGTTCTTATCTAAATCCTGAATAGGACAGTGGTTGCCAGCATTTAAGGATGAAACACTTTATTATTGGTATTTAATAGTTAAGCAGTAGACCAGAAGAGGCTTAATTAGAACTTGCAATCATTGGTGGTACTTTCATTCCAGTCACAAGGATATACATAAATAATTTTGTGCAAAGGCTGTGACAGAACAAGAAGGTTCCGTTTATAAATGATAATGTGCAACTAATCCACAGTGGATGGAAAGACAGTGAGGCTTTTCAGCAGGTAAAACTACAGGATGTTATTGCAGTCCGTGGCCTTGCATTGACCTCATTCTATGGCCCTTAATATTTATACAAAATGTGGCTTAGGACAGTTCGTTCAAGTAATATGGTGCATTATTAATTTAGGAGTTTTTCCTAAAAATATTTGCTTGTGTGAAAAGAAATAAAGCTCATGGAGATAATGACATACATTAGTATGGCATGTTTCCATAACAACTTGTTTAATTCCTATATTTCAATGCAAATGTGATTTTTCTTTCATTATTAACAGGGGAGTCTAATGTCCAGATATTATTTCATTAAAAGTTGCCATGGTAGCCCATGGCAACTTTGCAATTTTTAAAAATTCTCCTTGTCAGTTTTCTGGCATTATTTATTTGATAGAAAATTAAGTGGAATCAAATACAATATTTATTTATATAACTGTGCAATATGTTTCACGATACAGGTACGTCAAGGGTGAAATTCAATCTCAGCAGTGGCAGTGGACGGTAAGGAGCAAAATTGAAGGTTGCTTCACAGTTTGTCTGTCAACAGCAGATTCACCAGTCAGATTTCATACCTCTCCTATATAATTTGAACAACCAGGTAATGTCAACTCTGTACTAAAGATGTGCCATGATCTTATCGAGTGGCAGAGCAGGCTCGATGGGCCAGATGGCCTACTGCTGCTCCTACTTCTTATGATGTTCATTAGGAACTTGAACGCATTGTCTTTTTAGACTTTGATATTGAATTAGGTGTTTATAGTAGAAACAGTGATGGGGTTTGGAGTGGGAGGTTGAAGAAGTGCGTGGGTTTCCAGAAAATAACCTTATACCTGGAATACAAGGGGTTAGAGTTATTTTGCAATTGTATAAAGTCCTGGTTAGATCACATCTGAAGTATCACAAATTAGATGGTACAACAGCACAGCCATTGGCTCACACTCCAGCAACCCAGGTTCAATCTTGACCTGTGCTGCAGTCTGTGTGGAAGTTTGCATTGTAAAAGCTGATGGATTAATTGCCCCGAGTGTTAGGTGAATGCTGGAATCTGGGGGGAGTTGATGGGAATGTGGGAAGAAAAGAAAAATGGGATTCGGGTAAAATGGATGTTTGATGTTCAGCATAGACTTAGTGGGCCCAAGGGCCTGTTTTGGTACTGTATATCTTTGAAAGATGTCATAACCCATGGAGGATAAATTATTACTGGAGGGAAAGCAGTGCAGGTTTGCCAGAATCTTATATGAACTTCAAGGGTTAACTTAAGATCATAGAAAGCACAAGTAACCCTTGAAATTTAAAATATTAAATGGGAGATTTGATTGACCTTTTCAAGACATTAAAGGAAACCAGTAGGCTGGATACAGAGAAACTAGCACCACAAGGCATAATTTTTAAAATCAGAGCCAGGCCTTGCAGGAGAGGAGCTGGAAACACTTCTGCAGACAAAAGGGATCAATGTTTAGTAATCTCTTCTGCAAACGGCAACTGATATTCAATTAATTGTTGATTTTAAATGTGAGATCTTTATGTAAAGATAGACCTGCCTGTAACCAATATCCTTTACTAAGAAGGTGCATCAAAGATCAATAATAATCATCTCATTGAGCATCAGAGGGATCTAAACTGCCTTCTATTGCTATTCCATATATTGTTATCCAATTTTATGATGTGGCTTCACTAACAAAGTCAGCTGCCCTTGAGAAGGTAGCAGTAAACTAATGCAGTCTACGTGGGGACTGTACTTCACATAGTACTGGAGGTAGGGAGTTCCCTGATTGTGAAGGAAGAACAGCAATTAACGTGCACTACAGAGTAATGTGGAGCTCTGAGACAACCTGAAGGTGATGTTCCCATTGCAGAGGATGTAGGTTTGGGTGGTGCTGTCGATGAGTTGTTGCAGAGAATCATTTAAGAAGTGCACAAAGTGAGCTGATGGGGGGTGGGGTGTGAATGTTTGACGTCATCTAGTCCATCCATCAACATCAACACAAATTATTCAAGTACTACTGCTAGTGCTCAATTTTTGTAGTCAGAAAATAGTCATTATCTCGGACACAAATGCGTGAATTGTACTCAGTGACCTAAATGCCATTGTTTGTTCTCACAAAAAAAACCATGAACTTTCAGAAAAGTCTGGAAAACCTTGGAAATACTGTATGTAGCTGGAGGGAAAGAATCTTGAAAATAGCTCTGAGCCAAATGGAAAATACTCTTAAAACTTATTTAATCCTTTCATATAATCCATTGGCAAAGCTAAGATCTATTGGCCCTTGAACAGAATGGTTTAGAGGGATCTTTAAGGCAGTAAGCAACCCCATTACTGTGGGTCTGGCATCATGTAGAAGCAAGACCATTTAAGGATGCCACACTTCCTTCTCTCCACAGCCCAGATGTTTTCTACAATAATCAATTAGTTTCTTTTTAACGTGCCAATTCTAGCTTTCTATTATAGATTTATGAATTTTAAATTCTCCCGCAACCACAATAGTATCTGAACTTGGTGTCTCCAGGTGACTACTGTCAGCCTCCAAGCTTTTTAAATTGGGGTTGTAATTTGGCTTTACAGCCAATTTGAGTTGCCATTTGTACACTCCTGGAGTCATTTGTTTTAAATAATCTTAAAACCAAAATTACAATATAAACTTGACTTTTAAGAAACAAAACATTTAATACTACATCACTAGATTCTGTTTGGATGACAAACTAAAAGTTTACTCCAAAATTCATCTTGTCCTCAAAAATTACTAGGATAACATTTTCTATATCACCTATGGAACTGCAGTAAAATAAGCTTGCATTGCAATTCATACCTCCAGAGTAGTGCCATGGGTTAACTAGAATAAATAAATGTGAGGATAAATGCTGTTTCTAATCCTAAAATTCTATGAGCATCAGTATAGAGAGACCCAAGCATAAATTGGAATTTGCAAATGCAGTGATCTACATTAAAATTTCTGGAACTCAACCGGTGGAGTGGGTTGAGGCAGGTACACTCACAACATTTAAGTAAACAGATGAGCGCTTGAAAGTAAATAGGATTAGTATAAATAGGTACTTTATGGGTCAACATGTACAAGATGGGCTGAAGGGCTTGACTGTGCTGCATGACTCAGAGAGAGAGAGAGAATGAATAAAGGCCCTTCGATCCATCAACCACCCATTTTCTGACATTCTACATTCTCCACACATTTTCCACCCTGATTCTACCACTCAGCTACACACAAGGACAATTTACAGTGACCATTTAACCTACCACTCCTTGGTGAGTGGGAGGAAACTGGAACACTGAAGAAAACCCACACAGTCATAGGGAAAACATCCCTACTCCACACAGACATCGCCCAAGGTCAGGATCGATCCCAGCTCATTGGCGTTGTCAGGCAGTGGCTCTACTAGCTGTACCACTGTGCTGCTCCTAGGATTCTGATTGTAAAATGTCATGTATTGCATCGTATTAATAGTGCCATCCAGCAGAAAGAGAATCTAAACAATGCCCAAGACAAGAAATTGGTCATACTCATTCAATTAGCACATGACAAGTTAGTGAGCAAAGTGTCCCAGCATTAGAGTGCACTGTTGCCCTTATGTGATGGTAAGAATTTTGAAGTATGTTCCCTGATGGCTTACTGAATTATTAACTGAACTATACTGGTCCAGGGGAAGGCCCCAGACTGTACATTAATCTCTGTAAGGTTTAAAGCAATCATGTTCTTTTTATGCTGGAAGGGTGCTGACAACCCCAACTATACCAAATTAAATTTATTGATATCCTTCAACTAGGTAATAGCTAACTTTAGAATAACTACACAACCCATCCATCTTTCCAACTTAACAAAATATGTAAAAGCGTTTCATAACTCAAGCAGGCAAAGGGGGATGATCATAAGGGGTGGGCAAGGGGTTTAAGGTGGTTTGTAGAGGGAAGGCGTGCAGCAAAGCAGGAAGAGTTAAAGAGACACAGCTCCAGAGTGTGGCCAGAGAGCGTTGAAGGTTCTGCCACTGATGACAATGAAGATCTGATGAGGAACATTCACTGGTAGTAAAGACCATAGAGGACAGAAATAGAGTTGCCCAAAGATAGATGGGTTCGAAGAGAAGGTCAAAAACTAGGTGAATGCTCCAAAAGATGGGAAGCCAAGACAGAATTGCAAAAGGAGAGGAGAATTGGATCTTCTATGGAATTCTGGGTGAATGTTGAAATCAATGAGGATAGAACAGGAGAGATCAGCAAGAATGATTTTGGACAATCCAGTCAACATTCAACTAACTTTCTAATTTAACTGGACTCTGTTGACCTTAACAGAACATACACAGAACTGCCATTTGCTAAATTAAATTGGCAGCACATTTGAGAAAGTTGTAAAGGTTGGAACTGGGATCAATCTGCAACTGCAATTTTAAGACAGAATTAGAGCATCATTTACAAAGAAAAAAGTTACAGAAGAATGGTGCTATTGCTGCAGTTTATATTAACTGACCAACTAGAATTGTAGAGTAATTGGGAGTATCGAGCAGGGGTCACTGCAAATGTAGCCACTTTAAGTCAACTACTGTCAGAAATGCCTACTTGATGCAACTGTGATGATAGCACTAATCAATAACTGCAGTGCAAGCTGATCTTCAAAACTAGTTGTCACTTGTCTAAATTATTCACCGCAACTAAGCGGGGAATTGTTTTACACCGAACTGCTAAAATTACTTTTTCTACTAGGAAGGCGAACATTTTCGAAAGGTGATATACATTTTCATTTTAAGGCAAAATGGTTGCATTGGAGATATGCCTGTTGATGCAGTTTAGAAAATGAAGGAGAAAGTGGAAGGAAAAAGTGTGCTTAATGCTAAAATAAATTTGAATTTTTTCAGATATTACAGTTTTGAAATTGTGTGTCCATATGCTTAACGAAATTACTGTGTACTGCTTTGAAACATACAAGTTTAATGCTAACTTTCAGATGGTTAAAAGAACATTGTACATGTGATGGTGATTCCTAGGCTTGTGGGTTCCATGTACTGCTTCTGCAGTGAATTGTGGTTCATTGAGATCTGTGAGCAATCTCACAGTAAAAGATTTTTCAAGAAAACATCTAATGCTAACAGTCCTCAAAACTCTCACAGTAAAACATCTAATGCTAACAGTCCTCAAAACAACAGCTCTCTTCTCATTGATAAATTTGATTTAACATATTTGCTATGCAAGGCTCACTGTTGGTAGAACCATCTTGTGGGGATGTCTAAATGAGTTGTCAGAAAAGATTTCCACGTTCCTTAGAAAAGTGACAGGTATGGTAGTGTAAACAGGCTGCAAATTCTTTCTGATTTAGTCTAACTGCATGAGAAAACATCCAGGAAAGAGTTAAATCAAATCTACCTGAACCTTGTAAAAATTCCAGAGTTGCATGATGACAAGACTCAGGTCAGAGTATTTTGTGTCATTGTCAACTGAGACATTTTTTCTTGACACAAGTCCTCTGCAGCATGAGGTTATTGATCTGTTCTTGTGATTAGGCCCCACTCTTTCCCCTTCTTTCTGATCTTTAAATGCAGTTGCCACTCTTGCACTATCTTATAAACACAGGCTTGAAGTGGTGATACATTGTTTTACCTCATTGGCTCCATCATCCAGGAACATACTCCTCCGGTAGTCCTGTGAGGTTTTTCTTTTTGAGAGCTTCATCCACCATCCTGATGTAACTGTTGATGATACTTTTCATCTCTATTGTGAACGGATCAAAATCTCTCTGGCGCAGGCCGGATCTTTTGAAGTTTCCATCTTTCTGAGTTTCAACACACAACAGTCTGTCATCTGACACCGTGACGTTCAGGAACTCAACCATGCGCTTCAGCTGTGGCAAGAGGTTTCTCTTCAAGTCTTCGTAGTGAACCACTAGCACCCGACTGCAGTACTTCAGCCAATCCAATGTATGGGAGGCCCACCAGGAGGCATAGGTGTTTACAAATTCTGGCCATTCTGCAGAGGAAGAGTTTGAACTATGCTCAGTAATAATGCACATCTGAATGAAGCTGCAGAGTTGGTCATATAGTGGTTTTACTACCGGCTTAGTGATTCAGAGGTCCAGGCTAATGATATAGAGACACGAGTTTAAAGTCCATCATGAAGTCTGAAGAGGTCACCTCACTAATGGTGACCATAAAGCTATTGGATTGTTGTAAAATCCCATCTGGCTCACTGTTATCCATTAGAGAAGGGGATATACTGTCCTTACTCAGTTTGGCCAAAGTTTCATTCTAGACCCACAGAATTCTGGAGTACTGTCACTGTTTTAACTAACCAATCACTTGATCTCCAACTTCCATAAACTACCGGCTTGTTTTAAACTTGCACCTTGCCTCTACTGTAGCTGACTGTTCTGTGTGTCAGTGGGAGAAATTAGTATCTATTCAAGAGCACTAAACTCATCAGCGTCAACCACTTGTACTCACTGCTGTACATTTGATTCAATTCATTTCAGCTGTTTTACACTGATGACGGTTTTCTCTCTTCTCAGTCCATCCGTACATCTCTATATCCTGCTCGCCCCAAACTACTTCAGGTTCATACCCTTCTGATTCTCTGGTCACTTAAAGCCTGGCCTTCCACCTATCTTCCATTCCTTTTTCCCATACAAAAATATGCACTGAAAACAAACTGGTGCAGGAACTCTCAGGCAGTATCTGTGGAGGAACGGTTGACGTCTCGGGTTGAGACCCTGCATCAGGATGTGATACAGAATATTGATGTGAAACGTCAGCTATCCCTTTTGCATCCACAGATGCTGCTCAACCCATTGAGTTTCTCCAGCAGTTTGTTGTTTTCTCCAGATTCCAGCATCTGCAGTCCCTTGTGTCTTCAAAAGTACAGACCAGCTGATGTAGCTCTTGATCTCTTATCCCATACCAATCCGGGACTTGTTTTCTCGCTGTATCTTAAAAAAAAGCCTGAAAATTAGTTTCTCGGACCAATCCATAGTCAGCTCTCTTAGCTCCAGCAGGAGAGCATCATATCTATGGAGCATTTTTGCACTGAAGGCACTGTACAATCCCAAGATGCTGCTGCTGCAAGTTTGGGTCAAAGTGGCTCTCCCCTGAGGTTCCCCTTTTACTCATTTCAGACAGATCTTAGACTTCACTTGACACTTGGGAGGTCATCATGTAGCCAGGCACAAGCAGCAACTGGACTCCATTTCAGACCCAACCTGCCAACACACTATCACACTACCCAAAACTCCCATCAAATCACTGACATGAAAGGTAGCAATCCTCAAAGGTTTACTGTGTTGCATATTACCTGGCAGGTTGATTTATTTAAAGAAACTCAACTGTTAGAGCTTTGCAGGATGTACTAATTTACCTTTGCTTTTCCAGTGGCGTTCCGATGCATACCCCAAATGACCAGCACGCTTTCTATTGAACTCTGCCATTAAAGCCTTGTAGGGGTTTCTGATCAATAAGATGGCAGCATCAAACGTTTCTATTTCTCTTTTCCCACTCTCATGAGTTTTTATACAAATGGTTCGGCCGCTTTTCCAGTAGTCCTTTTCCCCTTTGAAACCTAACAGAAAAAAAATAATCAGCACTACCAACTGAGTATTGAACAGGCTGCAAGAAATGAAGAGCTTAAGTAATTATACCAAAGTTAGCTAGAAGCAATACCTTGAAAGAACATAGGTACTACCTAGCCTGACAAATATGGACACACAGTTTGTTAGGTAAATTCAAAATAAAGATGGAAAATGTTGCCGGGACTCAGTAGGTCACTGAGCATTTCTGGAAAGAGAAACAGCGTTAACATTTCAGGTCAAAGATCATTTGTCAGAATCAGAAAGCAAATGATGTTGCAGAGGCAGTAGGGGAAGGATGGATAGAATATCTCCAACAAAGAGATGGCAGGGTTATCATGGCTATATACTATTGATAAAGTCATCTGCTTGATAAGTTAAAGAAGGTAAATCAAGAGAACACAAACAAAGCTGTGAAAGCAGGAAAAGACCAGGGGTCAGGCCACGTTAGTGAAGAGAGAAAAACTGAGACAGCATTACATATGGATGACCCATAGCAGAACTGGTTAGTTCTGACAGAGAGAAAGCGAGTTATCAGAAATTGCAGAATTCTATTTTGACGTTGAAAGGCTTCAACGTGCCCAGGTGGAAAATGAGGTGTTGGGTCTCAAACTTACATTGGGCCTCACTACAAGTGCAGAAGGCCACACCAAGATAGGTCAGAGTTGGAATAGAACAGATAATTAAGGAGCAAGCAAATGAAAGCTCAGGGATGTCCCTGCGGACAAAAAGTAGGTGCTCCACAAAGCAGTCAATCAATTTGCATTTGGTTTCTCCAATGAGAGGAAATCATATTGCGAGCACCAAATGCACTATACTAGATTGGAAGAGGTTCAAGTAACTTGCCACTACATAAAGTCGCCTTATTTTATTGGAGAAAGCATCAGAGTTTCAAATCATATAGTTCCCTGACTGTAGGCTTTTTCTACACATTACTAACCAGACAGGAGGCTAAATGCATATCATTCAATTAGGATTGCCTGAAATCTATATAATTGGATGCAATGATGAAGAGAACTCTTACATTTGTAGTGCTTTGGCTTCTGTCATTTATACTCATGAAGGTCTCTCAGAGCACAAATGCAAGTGCACCCAAAAACTATTTGCACATGGTAAATCTGGATTTGGCTTTAAGTAAGTAAAAAAATGTTTTCTAAGCAGCGTAAAATACATGCAAAACATTATACTGTACAAATACACGTTTAAATCTGAACTGCTTATTCCACTAGTTTTATATTGAGTGGCAGATTTCATATCAATTTACAATTAAAATTCACGTCAACCATATGCCATTGAATAGCTGGATTTGGTTTTATTTCTCTAGATTGCTAATCAAATAAAAGCTATTACTGCCTCTACAAAGCTAAGCAGGTTTCTCATAAATGTAACTAATTGAGATTTCTGAAACTGGTGAACAATTAAAAGCTGTAAACATAATTTATAACGAGGTTACTTTACCCATGAGGTTTAGGTCACTAAAGCAGATGGCTCTCTAAAGCTACAACTTTACCATTCAGTTGTTGGGAAATAGTAAGGTAAAGAATAGCACATACCTTTGTTATAAAGGGTCCCGTCAAAATAATAGCTTCCAGTGTAGAAGCCAGTACTGTGCTCTATCAAATGCCGGGCCCATGTATTCCCAGCACCTGGGAAGCTGGAGAGAGCAATCATTACCTTCGTTTTCATTGGCAGAAATTTCCTGTCCGTACATCTGGTGTCTGGAAAAGAAATGGGTGTCCGTAAAATCTCAAAGTTCTTGATTTTTTTTTCTTTTGCCTGATATAGTTTCATTGCAGATTGGATAATAAATTAACTGGAAAGAAAGAAAAAACTGCACGTGCTAGAAATCCAAAATAAAAATACAAAATGCTAGAAATACTCTTCATGATGGGCAGCATCTGTGGGGAAAGAGAGTTAATGTTTCAGGCGAATACCCTTTCATGACAATTATATTAGACACTTCAAGTTCATGTTGAGAAAAAAAAATCACTCTTGAAATCATCTAAAATGATTTGAATGAAGATAGGCTTTCTAGTGTGTGCAGTGGTGTGTTCAGTCTTGTTGATTTACCTCTGAAAGTATGTTGTCCTACAAGTACATATTATGCCATTTTTTAATTTCTTGGGAGAAAAATGATCAAATTATTGCATTTTATTAGGCTAAAGATTTTCATTGAATTGTCCCAATGTTTGGAGTAGTCCCTCTGGTGGACTCAAACGCTATTCCACTGTGTTAAACAATAAGTGTGAATCAATCTGTGCAAGCCTTTTCCATTCCAATCCGGTGAAGGGTTCTCTCATGAATCTTCTTGGAATGGATTTTGGATTCTTCTGTTTTGTTCCCGCCCTGCAGCCCACCACCCCCAGAATCCATTTCAAAATTTAGATTTTCGATTTAGATAATTGTGACTTTTCAATGTAAGGTCCCAAGTTAGAAATAAATCAACTTCCTAGCATTTTAACTTTAGATAAAGTAGCCTCAATAAAAATAGATAAATCAGTCAGCTCATTAATAAAATAAGTGATGCAAATTAGCTTTGTCCACTGGTTGCAATTCTGTAAGCATTCCAATTGACTCTAAGCAGTGTCAGCAAAACGTAAATAATGTTCATGAGACTATTTCAGTCGGTCAGTTAGCTGCCAACAAGTCAGCATTGACTTGGTGACCGGCTACACTAGTTGTCTCCAAGGTAATACACCTATATTTACAGCCATTGGACTTGTGTAGCATTCAGAGGGCAAACACGTAAACTGAAAGATAAACATTTTAATCTTGATCAGACCTAACATTACCAGATTTGGTTGAAAAAGCATTCAAATATATAATGCGTAACTTAATGGAATTATATTTATACTAATTAAGTGAATGGAGGAGGATGAGGTTGTCAGCCCATGGCCTTCAATCAAAATGTTGGTCCTCCGTTTCCTGCTACACTACATCGAATGGTCTGTTATTGTTATCTTATCAGCCTTCAGATTTTGATGGAAATTCTTGTTCCCCTTTTGGATTCTCAGCTGCTTAGTTTCCATCATTGCTTCCATCTGTCAGCGGCATCAGGGACTATACACTCACTCACTGCTGCAGTAGGCGCTTGTCATGCAAGAATACCCACAACTGTGCCAACATATCTTCTTATCACGTTTGAAACTGCAGTGCTCAGATGATCAGAACTGTGCACTCGGCCAGGGATTGATGGAGCATGCAATATGTTCATTCAAGAATGGAAAATTCAATAGATCGGATTAAAAGGAAGTCTGAATTAATTCCTGCTAAATAGATTTTTTGAGAGATTTTTTTTCCTCTCCATATAAATCTTGCTCTGTAAATAACAAAAATCACAGAATGGATCATCAACAAAATATTCCAGGTCAGAATCAACACTCAAAGTGGGTTGCCTTGGAGACAACTAGTACAGCAGGTTACCAGGTTAGTGCTGACATGAATCAGCCCAATAGTGACCAGTGCAGATTAATGTGTCGGGTTTAGTGACACATTAATCTGATTTCACATTCTGATCTGTGTCCTTCTCACAAATTGTGCAGGTTTCCATGTGTTCTTAAGACAAAGTTTTTATCTTGTTACAACATGTGCAGGCAGCTGTCTATTTTTCAACAACCAAAATACAGATAGTGAATACTACCCAGCATACACTGGATCTTGGCCAGCACAGAAGAATAACAATTACATACCATGGACAACAGGAACAAAATGTGAAATAATTATTCATACTTTCTTAAAGACTGCTATAGTGTTAAACACTCACGGGAAGTCTGTACCCTATTCAAGAACCACCCCTCAAAGAATTTCAGAAATTAATTTATGTCACAAAGGAGATCTAATGATGATCCTACTCTAACACACAAGCACTTGCCAAACAGCAATCAAGCAAAAGTCATTTCTATCATGTTCCTTGATCCACAAATGGTGATGCAAACAGGCCTCTTTGCCATATCCACAGGACAAGGCCCTTGGGATTCTTGCTTGTGTTAGAAGTAGATCTCACCTCAAGGCTGATATTTAGTAGATTTACTAACTCAGCACAGACCAGAGTTAAAACCTTATCCTTTCCTCACCAAAAACATTGATTCAAGTTTTTAAAACAATCCAGAGTGGGGGAATGACAGTCTCAGTCCATGACTAGCATTATCAATTCATTTTCAACTCTGCTTTTACTGTTGGAGACACGAGACTGCAAATGCCGACGCCGGTTCTCAACCCAAGACATCAACCATCCCTTTGCCTCCATAGATGCTGCTTGATCTGCTGAGTTCCTCCAGCAGTTTGCTTTATGCTCCTGCGTTGACTGGATTTTCTTTAAACTGTTGTGACCTACAACAAATTAATACAACCCACTATGGATTTTTCTTTTAATATTTTATTTCATTTATTCTAAACCTAATTTAATAATTAGACACATATAAACCATTACCGAGGGGGGTGGTTAGTATTTGTAGATTTCCTTATGGTTCTGACTAGTTAGGTGCACGGCTCTTCATTCTTTTGCTTATGAGAATATTTAAATTAATCCATGAGATTATGTTTATGTGAATTCTTAAGCGTTTAATGCTAGGGAATGGAAGCTTTCCAACTAGAGTATTCAACTATAGAAAATGAGTAGTGCCAATCTTAAATTTAGTGAGTAAAGTGCACAATGTAAATATGTCCCTAATTTGGCACTGCATGGTCAGTCTTACTCGGGGAATCTGCTGTGGGAGATGGTGTCGTCAGTGACCACTTTGAGGTTGGCTTTGAAAAGCATTAATGGCCTGAAACTTCCCTTAAAATGCTGGGAGCTCCACACGAAACTGCCAGCTGTCAGCTCCACAATGGAAGTAGTGAATTTCTTCACCGCTGATCGCTGGTGTTTTTTTTCCCCAATTGCACCTTGACATTGACACTGAAGATTTCCCAGTTTTTACATGAAGGGAGAAGGGCAGGTACAAGGCAATTTGCTTTATTTTTAGTTAAGTGAACTAATTTAATGTTTAATAATTTGTAATGTTTTGTGTCTGAATGCTTTATCTTTTAACAATTATTTGTAAAATGGGTTTAATTTTGGTATTGGTATTGCTTAAAAATGCTTAAAAATTTTAATAGCCCTTTGAATTTTTTGAATGTAACTGATGAAGCACTTTGAAAGTTGGTTCAGGCCTAGGGGTGTGGCTTCAGTGAAATTGCTGATTGGCAAAATTCTGTCTAGTGGAGGACATTGCAGATCAGATCAGCTCAGGACAGGTTTCTTTGTAGAAACTTCAGCCAGGGACCCACACCAGGTAAGAACCAGTTCAATGGGAAAGCGATTGTACACTGGGCACACTGTGGACATCCCACTCCGTTATTGCAGGCCCTTTCATCGACGCAGAAATACTTAACCTTAGTGCTTAATTGCAATACTTACTGCTTGTGCTATAAAGGGTTTCAGTTTTCAACATTGACAATGCTTAAAAATGTGCATGCACAATTAACAAACCAAAGCAAATAAAACATTAAAGAAAGAATCACTGGATTAATTTGAGTAACCTGATGATGTCCAGGGTACATTTAGCTGTATGTTATGAACCTATTGGAAGTCATTTCTATTGCCTTTCAGGTTTCAAAAATCAACATGTCACTTTTATGCCACAGAATGTGATGTTCCAGTTTACCTTGAACAGGAGTCTGGTAGATAACACAATAATTCTCATCTCCTAAGAACTCTGTTGTCGTGTCACTTGACAGCCTCCCACAGAGCTGGTCGTTCACAATGTCATGAAGCGTGAAGTGAGTTGTGGCAAATCCACAGTAACATTCTGTCCTTCTGATGACAACGAGGGGAAACTCCTGTCAAGGAAAATTACATGAAATTGTAACATGGGCTCCTGAATCTCTTTTTAAGCTGGTACCCTGCATGTTGCTGTATCTGTGCTGTCAAGTGAGGAAGAGAGTTCTTTTTTCTTGCTGACTGCACACTAAAAAAAGGCCAATTATGTTGCACTACACAAAATAAAAAAAATACATTGTGTATTTGAGACCCTGGCTTTCACCTTTCTTTCTTTTTCAGTCTTTTTATTAGAGACCCTGGCTTTCACCTTGGTAAGATTGTTCACACATAGTAATTCCATGCATATTTTGCTGAGTGTTAAAGTGTTTACATACAATGCTAAATTAATTTAAAAGCCAAAAGTACTTTGCCAAAATTTGTGAAGAAAACTTTGTCTGGAAATTCATCTTTTGTTAGTGACACTAAACACGTGTTGTACTATTCCTTTGGAATTTAAATCTATTCACTAAATAGCATGTTTAGCACTACTGACAGGGAGTACATTTTCAGGCAATTTTATTTTGCAAAGATAATATTTTGTGACACATTTATCGTTAAGTTCAATATCATCTTTTGTACTTTAATGGCTTGGTTCATTGCATTAAGATTCCATTAAAGATGATAGCTTCCAAAATTGATTGCTTAATGTTCTTTTATGATTTTCACTCTATAGAATTCACAGTATATTTTGTTAAAAAAATAACCTCAATGCCAACCTGTCCTGACTCCACTGCCACACTTCCAATCAGGGTTTCCACATCCTTGCTGGATTTATTTGCATCTCTCTTTTATTCTGCAAAATACCGTCATTCTTATTTGCTACTCCTGTGAAATCTGCAGTTGGGCCCATCTCAAGCTGCCAAAGATTTCACTTAATGTATGATGACTGTCAGAAAGTTAGTTTGTTATCAATTCCAGCAGCGGCCAGTAATAGATTCATAAAAATAAGCAAGTTTGCCATTCAGCCTGAGCTGTCTGTCTGAAAAAAGGTACCAATTAGTCCTTTCTTTTTTCCATTCCTGTGCAAATTTTCCTTTTAAGTGTATATCCAATTCTCCTTTGAAAGCAAGTATTGGGTCCATTTCCACTGGCACTTCAGGTGATGCATTCCAGCCCATAACAGTCCTCTCTCCAACAGAACACTTACCATAGCCACATTAAGCATTTTGAATTTTTAATCTTTAAGAAACTAACATTACTTCGACTATTAAAATGTATGCAGACTGACTACAGTAATGTGGGGTACAAGCATTCTGGGGTGGCTTCTCAGTTTAACATGTAAATAATGTTGAATGATTCTCACAGAATCAAAATATGAAAAATAACATAAGAAATTGCCCCCATGTTTAATACAAAAATATCTATATAATTCGAATGGAGACACAAGAGAGACTGCAGATGCTGCATATCTGGAGCAACGAACACAAAATGCTGGAGGAACTCAGCAGGTCAGGCAGCATCTATGGAGGAAAATGAACGGTTGACGTTTTGGGTTGAGACCCTGAGTCTTGATGAAAGGTCTCGGCCCGAAACATCGACTGTTCATTTCCCTCTATTGATGCTGCCCGACCTGCTGAGTTCCTCCAGTAGTTTGTGTTCGTTGTTATGCAATTCTTATGTTGCAATAAAGAAATTGGGGAAATAATCCCAAACACAGAGCATCTAAGTTCATTATAATATCCTCCTGGTTAAAATTAATTCGAATCAAAGCCAGTTAAGGAACATCTCTGAAGCATCAAAGAAATACCTCCCTCTGTGCTGTAAACTTATGATTTTTGCAACTCAAGATTCAAGGAACAAAAAAGGCTTGCTTTTACCTTTCACGACTTTAGGGCACTCTACAATAAATGAATTACTTTCAGTATAGTCACTGTCAACATGTAGGAAGCATGGCAGACAATATGCACACAATAAACTCTCAATAAGAAATGTGGTACTAAAGTAATGAATACTGAATAAATATTAACCAAGACACTGCATACAATTCCCTGCTCGTCTGCAAAAATAGTGCCACCTGGAATATTTTACATCCTTATGAGCAAATAGACAAGGTCTCAGTTTAACATCTAAGCTGAAGGAATACATTTCCGACAGGACAACATAACCCTGGGCACTTCATTAGATTCTCAGTCTAGGTATTTGTGAACATGCGTATACAGCACAACTTGAATGTATCCAGAGCCAGGAAGCTGTACAGCAGGAATGAGAGTCCACTGGAAGATATTGGTGGCCAAGGTGGATGTTATTCACACTTCTATACAGCAACAAGCAGAAAAAAAGCTTACGTGAAATAAAAACAATGTGCTGAAGGTTACTTAGCAGGCCAGGTAGCATCTGCAGAAGAAGAAACAGTGTTAACATTTCAGGTTGAAGACCTTTCGTCAAAACCAGAAAAGGTGCAGGAGAACCATGATTTCAACAAGTCAGTGGGGATATTACGGTTTTCCCAAGGTGGCTTTTGAAAACAGTCTCAAACTCTTCTGGAATTGGAAAAATGAGATAACAAATGTTTAAGATGGCTTTTCAAGACATTGAGTGATTTCTCTTGGCCAATCTCAGTCATGTTGAAACCAAATTTAATCCATCCCACTTCCAACCCAGCTGAAATAAAAGACAGAAAGACTTGCATTTACACATGATCTTAGAACATCCCAAATTGCTTGACAACCAATTGGGTAATTTTTAAGTATTGTCACTTGTGTAGGAAATGTGACAAATTTGTATTAATGAGCATTTTTTATTTTAGTGATGTTAGTTGAAGGAGAAATATTCGCTAGGAAGCTGGGAAGAATTCAACTGTCCTCTTTTGAAACAATGCTGAGCAATCTTTAAGAGAGCTGTCAGTGCCTTTGTTTCATGTCTCAATCAAAAGAAAGCACTTCTGGTTGCGTGCTGCCACTTTTTTTGTCTTGTACAGTCCCTTAGGATCGAGGATATCTCGCTTCCATTTCCAGTTCTGTCGGTTCCAACGTGCTTGTTAAGGCTAATGTGGGACCCACCGACTCCGCCACAAGTGGGGCAGGTGGTGCATCTTTTCTGCCATTTTTGCTGGGCTTCTGTGTGCACCTGACACATGAACATAAAGTTCTCAGTGCCAACCAGGATGCTCCTCCTCCATTTTGAGAGCTGATGAGCTAGGTCAGTGGGGATGTCACGTTTTGTTTTTCCAAGGAGGCTTTGAACTTTTTACTCAGTCTGGCTGGTCACCTCTTGCCACGATGGAGCTTCTAAACAGAGTGTCTGTTTTGCGAGCCTGGTGTCAAGTGTGAGAACTATGTGAACTCCCCATTGGAGAGATGGAATATAATTAAGGCCTCTGTGCCAGGGATATGGACTGGCAGAGGATGTTGACATTAGTACATTTAAACTGCCAGTGGATTTGGAGGATTTTGAAGATTTTACAGGCTGCATTGATGATGTCTCTCCACTGTTTTGCTTGCTGTGGGTAATCCAGGTCTCAGAACACACAGGAGGGCAGGGATCTCTGCTACCCAGCAGACTATGTGCTTTGTGCCATGTTTGAGGTCTTGATCTTTAAATACTATTTTGCTTAGACTGTCAAAGATTGTGCTAGTGCACTGAAGGTGATAGTAAATTCCATCAGGGTTTCTGCCTTCACTGATAGGTAGCTCTCGAGATTTGGAAAGAGAGACACATTTTTCAAGACCTTTATTGTTCTGGTGGTGTTCTATAATGGCGGAGGACCTTTGCTTTGCAGATGTTAAGTGTCAGGCCCATTCTCTTGTATACTTCAGTGAACAAGTTGAACACAATAGTAGCATAACAATAGCACAGTCAGTTGCCACAGAACAGATCTTATGGCCTGCAAGTTTCAGTTACCCTCTGCTTTTATGCTCTGATTCACAGAGGGAGTTCACAATGTGCACTACTTAATCCCTTTCTAGGTTTTCTGCAAAATTGTCAGCAGCGACATTTGCAAGAAAAATAAGCTGAAGGTTGAAAGCACTCACCCCAAGGAATTCAACTGACCTCGGGGCACATTTGCAATCAAACATCTACTTTGGCGTCAGAACCAACAGATAGGAACTGCTGAGACAGGAACATGTCAGTTCACAGTAATAGAGTGGAGTCTCCTGCAAGATATCAATGTTGAATTCCAAACTAATTGGCAACAAAAAAAAACCTCAGTGTACTGTTACCTTGGCTACGCGTGCTCTTTATCCACTATGAATTATTTTTGAGAAGAAATAGGTTTTGCAATGCTTTGAACTGAAAAAAAAGCAAAAATCATTTAACCGTTTATTCAAAAGGTATCCTTCAGAAAGGCAGAAATCAAACTAGCAATGTGAGATTCAACCCTGGTTTACAACACTTAGAAATAGATTTCAGTTCCTTTGTGTCTCTGCTTGTATTTTGCACTAGTCTCTAATACTGATGACTTATTTCTATTAACCGAATGGGAACATAAAAATGACCAGTAACCTGGCAACAATGGAACTGCTAATGGAATTTTAATTTCATTCTTAATGCCACCACTCAGAGGTATTGCAGCTGGAATCAAAATGCAGCAAATTCCCACAGACATCATAGGTCCAAAGAAGTCTTTTTACCCACTTCTGATCCTATGCTTTACTTTAAATGTCCCACATGTTAGATCAGGCAGTCGTCCAGTTACTGTTTAGAAAGAAACAAGATATATGGATGCTGGAAATCAGAAATAAAAACAAAAAACGCTGAAAACACTCAGCACGATCAGATAAAATTGAAAGATTATCCGTCAGATATACTAGTTCTTTTTTTTCGAAGCAATATGAACGTACTATTTACATGTTCCTAAAAATAAATTCGATTAAGGATAAACATGTTTTTGTGCATCACCACGTAAAGGAATGTACTTTTGAGGTTTTGGATAAATGTTCAATCATCAGCACATGCAACTTCAGAATTTATGTTTCATTTCTGCACTTTGTTGGGGCTCCACCTCACCTTGTCTTTCACTTGGAAAAAGTGGGGGAATAGGCAGGGAGGTTAATGGAACAGAAAGGATGTGAAAATGGAGCAGTGAATTAAAAATGATTCTTTCTTGTATTATAATTCCAATTGATTTTGCATAAATGCACATCTTTAAGAGGAGATTTAATTGGATATTAGTACTAATTCAGAGGTGCAAATTCCTACAGCTGAGATGCAAATATATTTGTACTTACCTATAGCATACTTTCTTACCAAGGTCTTGCAATTTAACCTTTGTAAGCAAAAAATTAGCTTTTGTTTCTGCCACATAAAACATCTTCAGAGGGAAACCATCCTATCCCATTAATAGTAACATGCAGAACATTTCAATATCAAGATTTGCATCAGTATTGACAAGTTCTGCAAATGCTTCAGAGGCAGGAATGATCACAGACAAATTGCAGAAAGGTGCACAAGCAATTGGGTTATAATTGTGGGAGATTTAGCTTCATAAAATTTGACTGGAAGTGCCTTAGGGTGAAGGGTTTAGATGGGAAGGAATTTGTAAACTTTTCCAGGAGAACTTTTTTGAGGTAATATATAGATGAGGTAGTACTAGAGAAGGGGCTCTACTGGATTTAATCTTGGGAAATGGAGCCAGGCAAATGGTGGAAGTGAAGTATCAGTAAGTGGACATTTTGGGAACAGTGATTATCATTCTGTAAGCTTCAAGGTAGACATGGAGAGGGATAAGGATGGTCTGCAAGTTAGGATCTTAAATTGGGGGAAGGCCTATTTTCAAAAGCATAAGGCAAGACCTGGGAAAAATGGACTGAGTGCAGTTGCTTGTAGGTAAAATTACATCAGATAAGTGGGAGTCTTCTTAAGGGGGGATAGTGCGAGTTCAGAGCAAACATGTTTCTGTGAGAGTGAAAGGCAAGGACAGCAAGATTAGAGAACACAAGATGACAAGAAATGCTAAGGAACTGATGGAAAGAAAACAGCACGGCAGATACAGGAAACTGAGAATGGGAGAGACCCTTGGAGAGTGGTTGGGGCATGGAATGTGCTGCCTGGGGCAGTGGTGGAGGCAGGTACATTGGTCAAATTCAAGAGAGTACTAGATAAGCATATGGAGGAATTTAAAATAGAGGGCTATGTGGGAGGAAGGGATTAGATAGTCTTAGACGAGGTTTAAAGGTCGGCACAACATGGTGGGCCAAAGGGCCTGTATTGTGCTGTACTGTTCTATGTTCTATCTAGACAAGCAGTTGTATCACCAAGGCATAGGTGGCTATGGGCCTAACGTGGGATTAGTGTAGATAGGTACAATGGATAGCATGCATGTGGTGGACCCAAGAACCCATTTCTGTGCTGTAAATTCTAACTCTATGAACATCTCAATTAACAACTCATTTGCTGTGGTCTTTTAAAACAAAATAACCATGATTTTAATAAACATTAGTTTACAATGGAAGGAGATGGCCTTATGCTCTGCAATGCTGTGCAGATGTAACCACTACAATGGTCAGAAGTATTCCACTGGAAATTTTCTGATAAAGTGCAAACGTCAGCATAAGACCAGGCAATACTGCTGCAAAACTAAAGCACTTGGTTAGCTGCACATTCTGGAAAGGGCCCAAGGTTTTCCTTCCAATATTTTCTCTCTTTCTCTTATTGAGGTAATGGCTAATAATCTGCACTAGAACCAATAGCAAAGCTGCACAATTCACATGGATGCTAGCTGCCTGCTATAGAAGGCAATGCACTCGCCCTAACCGGTTGGTACACACTACCAATCCATGTAACTTTCAGCAGGGAGCCCAAGCCCTGCCTCAGCTTTCTTCTCTGGGGTCAAATAATACAGTAGCAACTTTTAGTAGCTAAATTACAGCCTCAAAGCAGCTAGCTTGGCATGTTCCATCAGGAATAAAGATGTCTTATATATATTAGGATCTTGATGAGATCACATCTGGAGTACTGCGTAGTGTTTTGTCATTCTGAAAGATACACTGTACTTGCCACAGAGGAACTGCAACAAAGATTCATCAAACTGGTTCCAGGAATGGCAGGTTTGCTCTTCAAGGAGCAATTGAGTAGACTAGGTCTATATTCTACAGATTTTCAAAGAATAAGAGGTGATCGAATTGAGGCTTTAAAAATAATATACAGGGCTTATCAGGATGGATGTAGTGAGGATGTTTGCCCTGGCTGAGGAGTCCAGAACCAGCATTCACAGTATCAGAATCAGGGGTAAACTGCTTAGGACTGAAATTAGGAGATTGATAGATTTCCAGAGATTGGGTGAAATAAGGGATATGGGGGTAGTGCAAAAACTGGAGGTGAATTAGAAGGTCAGCTGGGGTCTTGTTAAGAGCTAGAAAAGAATCTAACAGTCTACTGGCCTATTCCTGCTCCTATTCCTTACCATCACATGTTCTCGTGTTATAGGAAAACTTTAATGTCACTGCAACCTTTACACCTGCTTCACAAACTTCAAATTGGGACATTCTTAATACATTGCCGAAGTAAAATTACTTTTTACATCAAGGCCTGCAAACATTTTGGCTTTAAGCATAAATACAGAACTCTTGGACAGGGTCCATAATTATGCTCAGTTTATAATTTGTTCAGTGTTATGATCCATATTTAACCTCTGACAACAATATCCCATTTTTCCTACTGGACTATATTAAAGTAGCTTTATGTTCCAATGGCTGTTATTATTTCAGCAAGTTGCTTTTAAGTAAAGGCCACAAAATAAATGCAATTCTGTACAACTGTCAACACTATTGTAAAATATACATCAATAAGCAATGAAAGACTACTTGAGCCTTCACACACACAGAGTTTCAACTCGCAACAAATAAAAGATGAGGAGGATTAGACAATAATAATAAATATAATAAAGTCATACAGCATAGAAACAGGTCCTTGACCCAACTAGTCCATGCCAATCAAGATTCCCATTGAAGCTAGTAGCCTGCATTTGGCCCATATCCCTCTAAACCTTCCCTATCTAAGTATGTGTCCTTTTCAATGTTGTTAATGTACCTGCCTCAACGACTTCTTCTGGCAGCTCATTCCATATAGCCACCACACTCTGCGTTAAAAAGTTGCCCCTCAGATTCCTATTAAATCTCTCCCCTTTCACCTTAAAGCTATGCCCTCTAGTTCCTGATTCCCTAACCCTAGGTAAAAGACAGTGCACATTGACCCTATCTATGCCCCTCATGATTTTATACACCTCTATAAGATCACCACTCATTCTCCTACACTCCAGTGAAAAAATTCACAAGCTGTTCAACCTCTCTCCATGACTCAGTCCCTCACGTCCTGGCAACATCCCCGTAAATCTCCTCTGCACTCTTTCCAGCTTAATGGCATCTTTCCTCTAGCAGGGTGACCAAAACTGAACACAATATTTCAAATGTGGCCTCATTAATATCTTGTATAACTGCAACAAAACAACAACTTCTATACTCAATGCCCTGACTGATGAAGGCCAGTGTGCCAAAGGCCGCCTTCACCACCTTGTCTACCTGTGGCGCTATAATAGCAAATATCGGCGAAGCAGTTTGTATAGAACTTACTGTTGGCATTAAAAGGAAACTTCACACTGTTGGAAATTGTAAATGATGTTCTCGATGGTAAACATTTTCCTTCACACCAGGCCTAAAAATATTGGGTTGTTTGTTGCAATTTCCAAATGCTGAGTCAGCAGATTGTACACTTGAAACCCAAACTGGAGGATTGTCTTGGTAGTCTGGATCAGAATGGTGGTGATGCTGCACTTTCAGTTCATCTTAACCCAGATTAAAGGTTAAACCAATTTTCCTGTCATCTTATTCTGGTACAGTTCCAGTAAATGTTACCGATCACACTGGGTTGCCTAATGCTGTGGTCAAAATTCATTCTTCAGCCATTAACAACAGATAAAAGGGATATTCCTCTCATTGCTTTTACCAGATTGTCAGCAGCACTGGACAGTTACTATCATAAATGTAATTCAGCTCTTGAGGGTAACAGATCAATTAGTCAGAGGTGAACCAGTGCAGAACCTCAGTATTTTCAACTCCCTACGTACCAAATGAATGACCTTGATTCACAGGTAATTAAATGGTAGGGAAAATTGTGTGAATACTAATACACATAGCCTTGCCATAAGTATCAGCTGGAGTTAGGAGATCTACTTTCTTGAGCCTTTCCAGTCACAATTCCCCAGTTGGACCACAGGAAATGCCCTTCATATACCACAAAGGAGAGCAGGTTAAAACTGCTGACAATGGGATAATTGAGGGACGTTGTTGGCTGATCCTTATCAATGATTTTAACATCGAGCTGCTCTTTCCTCTGGTCTCAAATATCTTAATGAGAGGCAGAGGAAAGTAGTTTACTCCAATACATGTTTGGTGAGATCTCAGGACATGATGGTTAAGGACAAAAGCAACTTGCCCTGATTTTGAGGGTGTAGTGCCTTACTGGTTTGAATGGGGCCAGATGGCTGACTCAGGATGAGATCCCCCTGTTGAGGCTTGGCCACAAGGGCTCCAACAGATCTGAAGATTGGAGGTAGTGTGGTTGACTGGCTTATGCCCTTTTATTCCCTCTTGCTGCAAAAAGGAACAGCTGGTTATTGGTGCTGTCTTGTTCACTTCCATCTCGGCTGTAATTCATTGAAATTACACCCCAAAGTATTAACTAATGAGCTCAAAGTAGTACTTCATTATTATCATCATACAAAACATTGCATCAGTTGTTGGCTTCCCTATATTTACAATTAAACTGCTCATCCCCGTTATTCTAAACTGCAGCCACACAGTGTAACCATACCCTATATTGTAACTTTGCATTTATTTTGGATCCCACATTACAAGTAATAGTTAATCTTTGTTCATTTTCCTCAATATTATGTTCAGGCCATCGTCTCATTAAAAATGAACGAGAATCTGAAAAAAGTATAAAGAAAAGTATTCTAAACAAAGTTGATTTATCATAGGATAGAAAGGAAAGACACATGAACATAACAAAACACAGGGAAACACTATGCCATTAATGATGGTCAGATGATAATGATCAAGCACCATTATATAGACATTTATCCTACGATGATATTGCAATAGAAATGAATTTTGAAGGCAGAGTGTGCATAGTTATTGTATAAAATTATTTTATACACTGCCAACTAGGGATGGTTTCCATGTAAGCTCTTCTCCCCTCCTCCTCTTTCACATACCCCAGTTAATGTTTTGAATTAAAAAAGATCAGGCATGATTACCCTGAATCATCCAGCAGGCTTGAAGGACCAAATGGTCTACCCCTGCTTCTATTTCAACAAAAGGGCATCTGGTGAGGATGAGGGAAAATGCCCTCCTACAGAGACCGTACAACAGAAGAAATAGATGAGAGGGCATAAGGCTCTCCATGGAGAAAATGTTAAAACAACAACCATAAGTCAGCAGACTTCACCTTGCAGCAAGCATGTGAATACGCCAAGTAAAGAAATTTATATTTTCTGCTCAACACTGTATGATAGAGCAGGTCAAGAAAAGGAGAACACGAGTGACTTAAATTATTTTAGATTTTTGTTTTCACAAATATTTAGCAAGCAATTTTCTTTTCAAAGGTTTAATGTCTTGCTGATCAAGGAGCAAAACAGCTGGAATCAATTCAGGGGCCTCAGCTTATACCAGGGACACTGTATGAGGAGGCTCATCAATGTCAAGGCCACAACATTAGGTTTAACTCTGCAGCTCCAGTGGAAACTTTGCCTGGGAATTCTGTAATTCTAACAACTTAAATGTTCAAACTAAGTTTCAGCACAATTCAAACTATCAACCACCTCCAATCTTTACACATTTCAAAACAAGGACCCAAGACCTTTCTGCAGTTACATCTTTGGTTCTCTTTCATAAAAGGTTGCACTTACCTTTTTAGTACAGAACTCAGTGCATTTAACAACAGTCAGGTTAGGCTGGATCGAATAGACTGGGAAGGTTTCAGTTAGATTCTTAGGTATCTTGAAACATCCTCGATAGAGAACATTCCTATCTGAAGCAACATAAAAAGTGCTTATTACTTTAAGTCAACAACAATGGGTCTGTTGAAACATTTACTAAAATGACAAGTTACTTTATTAAATAAGTGTAAGCTATAACTCTGCTAACAGTGTTTGAAGTGCTGTTTACCCAACCAAGAGACAATAGCTCTAGCGAGGTATTCTGTGGGAGATTACTGAAGAAACACTTCACAAACGTTCTTAAACACTGAGGGAAGACTGGTACTCAATACATCTGGATAACAACAACAACAACTTGCATCAAATAGCATCTTTACCACAGGGAAAAAAATCTTTGGTTGCTTTGCAGAACACAATCAATACAAAAGATAACATCAAGGCAAAGGAAGAGAAGACTAAAACCTTGATTAAGGTCACAGAATTGATATGAAAAAAAATCCTTAATGTGCCAATATATGATTAAGTTGCATTATGAACTAAATTTGTACTAACATCTTCTGAAATTTATGACAAATTTGAGAGGGTAATAAAATGATGCTTAATATGATTGAGGACACCTCATAGTTCTATAAATTAATCAGAATAGAACAGCAGAATTAGGGGTTGTTAAACAATTATTGAGAGCTGAAATAACAGTATTTAACTCATGGTTATGTCTATGAAAGTCATCAGATAATGTGTGGTGGTGATTAGCTACTGACCGACCAAGCGATTATATTTCATTTGAATGAAAAGCAAGTCTGCCAGTGGTAATATTTTATCCAGAATCTTGAAATAATGCCCAAAATTTAATCTTTTTTTAAAAGATAGGAATAGGAAAAGGATTAAATTTGAAGAGATCATTGTTCCCTTTGTTAATCTGATCCTAATAAATCTTGTAAAATCAAACTTGTCCTTCTCTATTGCTTCCATTGGCTCAAAAGGCCCCAACTGGTAGTATGCCCTTCCCTCTATCATTCCATCGTCCTCCAAGACCCACCTTCAAAACATTTCTTTGATCAAGGTAGCTCCTAACATATTCTTTGAATCGGTATCCAATTTTTACATGCACCTCCGTGAATCAGATTGGACCATGTTATTCATTAAAAGGTGCTCTTTGAATGCAAGTTCTTGCTCTTGCGATGGACCAAATTAATTCTGTTCAGTTTCCAAATCAAATCCGAGCAGACACCAGAATTCCAAACTGATCTGCTGCGATTTGTTTCAAAAGCCTGCTGTATTTAGTAATCATAACATGGTTCATCACATCAACTGATCGCAAACAGACTTCTGTTTATCCCGCTGATTTCAATTCAATTAGAGTATTATTCATTATTCAGCTTCTAAGCAGCAGGTTTGGCTTTTGTTCCATTGCAATCTATGGACATTCTGATAAGGTTGCAGGTTTCATCATTTTTTTTTCAATTTGCCTTTTCTAGTCAAATCATTGCACTTCCCTGTCTGGTACTTTTATGTGAAGACAAAATACTGCAGATGTTGGAAATCTAAAGTGAAATGGAAAATGCTGGAGACGCTCAGGAGACATTTGTAGAAACAAAAATAGTTAATATTTCAAGTTGATGATTTTGATTTCAACGTAACTGTTCTTTTCAAAGATCATTGAGCTGATTATGAACTCTGATTTCTTTTCCATGGAAGCTGCCTCACCTGCTGAACATTCCCAGAATTTTGGGTCCTATTCCAGGATTTTTATTAATAGTAAACAGACTAAATGAAAGCCACATGTTTTTTTTCCCCCTTAAATCGCATATGATTATTTTCCTTAGACTTCATTAAGTTTCAGATCAATTTTTAATTTCTTGACAGGCCAAGATGATCCCAGAAGGTTAAAATCTGAAAATTCACCAGCATGTTCTTGTGTGCATTTCCTGCCGCTAAGTATTCTATAACTAGAGTGTAAACTGGTTACATTGTGACAGCAGCAATAATAACTGCATTTGCAAGGTGCCTTGCCCTGTCATCATATCTCAAAGCTCTTCACACAATGAATTACTTTGAAGTGCAGGTATTCTATGCCAACAAAGTCTCACAAAGCAGGAATGAGCTGAACAGCCACTTAATCAGCCTTTTGATGATAATCACTAGTGAGAGGATACCTGGGCTGGGTGCCAGAAGAACTCCACACTTTTCATCAACTTGTGCATGAGACCTTTATTGTTTGCCCAGTAGGATTTTGGTTTAGCATTGCATCTGACAACTGAATGCTTTGGACAGGAGCAAGGCCAAGCTACAAGTGAAAACAACCATAAAAAGACCGAAGATGATGGATATCTTGAAACAGACAATGCTGGAAATACTCAGCCGATCAGGCAACAAGAGATAGTTAGCACTTCAAGTTGATGATCTTCCACCAGAACTATTCTAATGAAAGATCATTGATTTCTGCTTCTCTCTCCATAGATGTTGACCAACCTGCTAAGTATCTCCAGCATCTTTGTTTTTTATTTCAGCAAGTGAATGCATTGGTCTGTTGGTGAAAATCTATCATCCTTAGCCCAGAAGGGCAAAATCAAATACACAGCACTTTCAGCACAGCTCACGTGTGTGAGAGAGAGTGTGAGTGTGTGTAAGTGAGAGATTTTTCCTCTTCCGAGAGAATGCTCAGATCTCATGCCTGGTGATGAGATCTCCACTTAACTATGCTGCCTTGAGATTTCTGAGATTTCCCAATGCCAGTAGCATTGCCTGATCAAAGAGAAGATATATATCCCAGCAGAGCAATGATGGTGAGATGGTTGGGGAATGGACGGGTGCAGTTGCCGCCTCCCACTTTCTGAAGATCTTCATCTAAAGAAACTGCTATTAGAGTTTGTGTGGAAACTGCCAAAAATCACTAACAGCTGCCCAAAGATCTATAAATATGCAGCATCCTTCTTAATATCAAAACTTCACCACCACCATCCTTCCTCCCCACTAAAGAAAAGCACAATCTTTCAATTTCAAGGCCTCTAGCTAATACCCTGGAGTTTGCAGTACTAATTCTGCTGCAGCCCTCCCTCTCTGCTCCCAGCTCATCACTTTGCCAGGTGTTAGATCAGCATCCAAAGCTGAACAGGCTCCTTTCCTCACAGCAGTGCCTCCTATGCAGTTATTGAAGTGTTCACTTCAGTGCATTGTAAAAATAATAACAAATAAAATTATAAAATGTGACAAAACAATTAATTTAAAACAAAGTGAATTGTTGTTACATCTTCAGAGAAGAACATCAATGCACGTCAACAGTGCAGTCTTCCAGCAAAATAAAATGTGTACCTGAGATTAGAGACCTACAGCCTAATTAAATATTCTGAAATCTCCTTCCCTGCAATTCAGTCTATAAATTTTACTCTTGCAATAATTAATATCCGACTCGTGTTGTGATATATTTGTCATTACAATACTGGATAAAGTAATCACTACTCCATTGAATCTTCTTCCCTTAGATATGCCGTCGCCAACTCTTTCACTGTGGAAGCACCTGTGTTTGCTGCAATATCAAAGGAGGGTTTGCACTTAAAAACAAATTTGCAGACTGCCTTTGTGGCTGAACAAAAGAGGAAAGCTGATCCAAAAAGTTTCAAGTTGAAACTTTTCAAGTGCTCAATGTTTTCAACAAAATTACTAAGTAACTTAATAAACAAAAGTCTGAAATGCAGGACAGCACAGAAACAGGATCAATTATTTTGAGCTGCTTAACACTAGTTGCACTGGATTCTATCTTGCCAGATATTGGATTGTACTCATAACCTTGAAATTTCATAGCTAGTGTAAACAAATCAGTAATTGCCAACAAAAAACTTTTCATTAACATTTCCCCACTATTTGCTCATTGAAACTCCATCATCACCAAATGTGTACTCGCTAATGTCTTCCCATCATCTCACTGGTGTCTTTATGTCTTACAATATGCATTAAATGGAAGGAGCAGGAGCACGGGCCCCCTTTTACTGGATTGGGGATGGGCATGGGTGAGATAGGGGTCATTGCTGCGCATTAGTTAGATACATGGGAGCATATAAGTTAGGAGCAGGAGTGAGCCATTGGCCTTTCAAGCCTGCTCCATTACTTACCAAGATCATAGCTCATCTGATTGTAACAGCTCTGTATTCCTGCCTACCTATGCCAACCTTTAACTCATCGAGTATCTTTCTACCTCAGTGTTAAAAATAAAAAAAATCTACTGTCACTGCCTTTGAAGAAGAGTTCCAAAGATTTGCAGCCCTCTGATGGGGAAAAAAAGAGCACCTCCCCTCTTATAGGTGACTCTTACGTTAGAACAGTAACCTTTATTTCTTGGTTCTCCCACAAGAGAAAACATCCTCTTCATACCCACGCTGTTAAAAGATCCTGAGGGGTCCTGTGTTGTCAATCATCCCCGCTCACTCATCTAAACTGTAGCAGATGCAAGCTTAGCCTGTCCAACCTCTTCTCACAAGTGAACGTGCCCATTCAATGTATAGGTGTAGTAAACCCTCTCCGAATTACTGCCAATGCGTTAACATCCTATGTTCTATGTTCTCTAAATATGGAAACCAATGTTGTACACAATACTCCAGATTTGAATTTACCAAAGTCCTATAAAGCGTAACCTCCAAACATGTATTCAATTCCTTGGGAATAAACCATAACATTCTGTTAGCTTTCCCAAAGACTTGCTGTAACTAGCATTCCAACCTTTTTCCGATCATGAACTCAGACACCCAGATTCCTTTACACCTCAGATCTCTGCAATCTCCTGCCAAGATGGACAATTTCACATTTTACCACATTATACTGCATTTGACAGGTTTTTGCTGACTCACTTAGCCTACCTATATCACTTTATGGTCACCTTATGTGCTCTACACAATATACTATCCTACTTAGCTTTGTGTCATCAGCAAATTTAGCAATCATACCACAGGTCATTTACATTGATTGTAAAAAGGCCTCAGTAGTGATCCCTATGGCACACCACTCATTACATCTTACCAACTAGGAAAAGATCTGTTTATGCCTCCTCTCAAGTTTCCTGTTAGCCAACCAATTTTCTATCTGCAACAATGTTATCCCCTACACCATGAGCTTTTATTTTCCATAATAACCTTTGTTGCAGTACCTTATCAAATGCCTTCTTGAAGTCAAAGTTTGGCACATCCACTAGTTCCCCCTCATCCATAGCACATGTTTCTTCTTCAAAGAGCTCTAATAGATTGCTCCAATGATTTCCCTTTCACCAAATCATGTCGACTTTGCCCAATTAGCTTGATTTTTTTTTAAAAAGTGCTTTGATAAAATGTCTTTACAATTAACTTTTTAAATATGCAAAGCTAACTGGCTTGTAGTAACCTGCTTTGTCTCCCTCCCTTTTTGAATGATTTTTGCTGGTCTGGGCCTTTGTTATTTTGTACCATCCCCTACTGAAGGTGCAGCTCATGCTGGAAGACAAGAGGAAATGTGCAAGAGGAGTGTACAGCAGAAACAATAATTATCTTTTTTTATTGGAGTGAGGGATTGCGAATGAAACACGTTCAAATTAGAGTGAAGTTAAACCAAAGTGAGTAAATCCTGTGCCAAAAAAAGTAGAGAAAAGAGAAATAAAATGGAGAGAAGCATTGGATTTGGAGAGAATATAACACAAGGTAAGAGAAATGTAACAATTGAAATTATTTGAGAACTCTGACATATCTATTGTATTGCATTAACCACAACAGCTCAAAGTACTTGCATAGAGATGTTGGACTGAATGACCTCCTCCTATGTTGTGAATATCTAGGATTCCAGGATCAAAACAGAGAAGCTCAAATTGTTCATTTTGGGGACAGAGAGCTGGATTAGCAAGGCATTAAAAATTATGCTATTAAAAGCCTACTTATACTTTTAATTACCAGCCCTAATTTCTCATTAAACTCACAGCAGAAAGCTTAATGTACATATCCAGCAAGTTCTTAAAAATAATGAGCAAGCTAAAGAAAAGCACCTGTGAAAAGCAACTGGTGAAGTGATGTAAATTGACAAAGAAGATCCGGAGGTTTACATATCACGGCATGGGCCGTAACATGCCGAATTTGCTCATCAATTTGCACATTAATGATGGAACATTGCATTATTTTTCCAAGCAAAATCTGGCATATTAAGTCAAATAGATGTATCATTTTGCAAAATCATTTAACCAAAGACATAAAGAAAGCAGTTACCCTTATCCTAAGGCATGTCCCATTCACTCATCCTCCCTCTGCTTTCAGATCAACTATATTTCATGGACTAGCATGCTTCAGATTTAATAGTTTCAGATTTAATAGTTTCAGAAAAGTATCACCCATCGTTTCATTCCTCCCAATGTCCATAACCTCCTCCAACCCTGCATTCCCCTAAGCACTGTATTTTCCACCAAATTCTGGCCTCTTGCTTTTCCCTAATTTAATTTTGTCAAAACATTGGAAAATTTGTCTTCAACTGCCCAGGCCCCAAGCATTGGATTTCCCTCCCTAAACCTCTCTGCCTCTTACGGCTCTCTCTCTTTAAAATTTAATCCTTTTTGTTAAATTTAATTTGTCTGTCCTTTGTGACTTGGGACTAAATTTTGACTGCAAATATTATTGAATGGACTTCTTACTTTGATAAAATAGAACATAGAACACTACAGCACAGTACAGGCCTTTCGGCCCACAATGTTGTGCCGACATTTTATCCTGCTCTAAGATTTATCTAACCCTTCCCTCCCACAAAGCCCCCTATTTTTCTATCATTCATGTGTCTATCTAAGAGTCTCTTACAAGTCCCTAACGTATCTGCCATCAAGGTTTTGTTTAAGTGGACGATAACATGACCAAGAAATTCTATCATATAGCCCAATATTTATTTGCCCTGTGCAATGTTTACAAGGTTTGAAAACTTCCTCTCAGGTCCTCTGCCTACAGTACTTGCTAATGGACGTAGGTGCCAGGATCTGCACAGTTGCGTCCAAAGGCAGGAAGTGGCTATTTGAATGCCCCTTGTTGAAAATTTAACTGTGAATGCAAGGCCTGCTTTGTCGATCCTTAAAGACTAGGCCCATCAAGTTCAGTGGTTGGATCTGCTTGCAGATAGGTTCTCTTTTTGTTAATTATAGATCCTTTGCCAAGGATCTCCCTTGCTCTCCACAGCCCCCATACAATGGCCTGAATGCATCTATGAAAAAACCCCAATTCCTCCTATCACATATTGACCACGACAACCCCCCCCCCCCCACCTCACCCAGTCAGCCACTCTTCCAATGTTACTCTGACTGTTCCTCCACCCCAGTCTCACTCCACTCCCCTTCTCTCTACCTAGTTCATTGCAATGTGAGGTCTTGGGCCTCATGCAGAATATAAATTTACTGTGATCAGTCCTAATATAAAGCATATGTTGACCACTGTGCATTGCCAAGTTAATGCACTGAAACATTTATTTTGATATATTGGGCAGTAATTTGCAGTTCCACAGCAGCTTACATCTTCTACCTGTTGCCTTTTTAGATTTTCTGTGGACTGACAGATCAGAACTCGCCACTGGGTATCTTAATAACCAATGAGAGTGAGGGATTGTGAAAATAATGCAGGGACTGAGAAGCAAGTATACATTTGAGTAGGTGAATTCAATATCAATGGAGATGCAAAAGAAGACATTCAGAGCTGAATTTTAAACAGCAGCAGGCTATACAAGCAGAAAGCCAGTGTCTGTTGGAAAATGCAAAGCTTTCAGATTCCCTGCAAGTTGTTCTTATTGGTTGGTTTTTCTTCTACTCGTGGTGAGCACCCCAGAGTACACCTACAGGTATGTTACCTGTTCTGCTTTTCCGGGAGTGTGGGAGAACACTGTGATCATAGAGGGGTGGTTTGACACCTAACCTCACTGAAAGAAGATGGTTTGAGGGACTGAGGGTGTGGAAGCTGGGGAGCACAAGGTGGGAATCACTTACTTTCCTGAAGCAGCTGTCTTCACCTGCCTTTAGCTCCCAGCTTTCCTGAGTTCTGTTAAACTCACAAAGCAGATTAGGTCAGAGTTGTTGGCTTCATTAATTTATTGAGCTGATAGTACACTGAACTGACGGACTGCCTCTTGTCCAGCCCCTTTTAAACTGAGGTTAGGGCTGGGCTGAAGAATTTTTTTTAAAAAAATGTGTTACAACTCACTCACCCAACCCACTGTTTCTGAGGAGTTAAGATTCAGCCCAAAGCAAGAGAAAGAAAAATTGGATTAGACAGTGATAAAAAAGAACAAATTTGAAATTTTGCAATGATTTACTGATGATTCTCCTCACATAATAATAATTTTCAGTGCCAGGGAGGTTTTTGACAGCCATTAATGTCTATCACCCTATCAAAAGCTGAATGCTGATTGTGGCAGACGATAAGCTAAGGGTCAGAGGTAACCTCACACCATCCCATACACCTCCCAGATAACAAGACACTAACATCATAAAGCTAACATTGAAATAGTGCATCTTATACACTATTTTGATTTCCACATAAAATATACAGATAACATAGATGAATTTAGTTCACAAAGCTTAAACTGCATTTGCAGAACTACAAGACCTGTAAAAATAGCTAACAGGCCTCAAGGGAGATTTCAGATTGCAAGCATCTTCTTCCCACGGTGCTGGATATATGCACAAAACAATCTCATTGAAAGCAATTATTCTAAGATGATCTATTCCTTAAAAGAGAACTGGATGCTGTTTTTTTTTAAATGAAGGAAGCAAAATGAAAAGGTCAAGACTCTTGGGGTAAGAGATTAAAATAGCAAAACAGGTGAAATGAACCAGAATGTGGAGTTAGCTGTCTGGGTCTCAAAGATCTGAAGATTCTCTGAGAAATGGGAGACAGGGAGAGATAAGATAATCACAGGTTTTGATATCCTATGAGAGCATTCAATCAAGTAGCTGTGACTTGTCTTTTCCAAAGTTCAGAGGGACAAAAATCAAAGACCAAAAACGATTGTGGACTGCTAGGGAGAAGGTTCAAACCCAAGAATAAGAAAGATCAAGATACTTTATTGGATATGAAATGCTGGTATGCCCCAAATACTGCAGGTTAGAGAAAATGAGAAATATTTGGAAAATAAATGTACAAGGTGATCCCATGGACCCAACCTGTCAACGTGGATGCTCAACATAAAAGGGATCAAGAAGTTTCTCCGTTCTTGTCATTCAAAACGTTACTACACTTAACCTCCAAAAATGTTTACAGTAAAAATAGACAAGGCAAATTAACCATTAGGTTTAAGTATAAAGGCAGAAGCCAGATGCTCAGAAGTCAAAAATATGAAGAAAGACTCAAGAAACTTCAGATGTTTAACAATATTGGTTAAACGTCCAGGCGAGTGCAAAAAGTAAAATTATTCATGTTACACTAGTTTAAAAAATCTTGTTGAAAAAGAGAACAACTTGCCAAAGGAGCCTTTAATGAGGACCCAAGCCACACAGACCAGATTAGAAAGGTCTCAATCTGGGGCCCTTTCCATTCAGGTTTTGTACAATTTGTACATGATCCTGAATAGTGTACATTTGAGACTACACTGCTTTACCCCTGGGGCTAAGCTCCATACTGCTGGCTGCTACAATTCACATTAGTAACCTTGGAGTAGGGAAAAAATAAAACTGATATGAGTTCCATAACTTGACAACAATTTAGTGATTATTGTTGGTTGTGGGTATGCAAGAAAGTCATATGCAAGAATTGATCTTCACTCCTTTAAAACTCCACCAAATTACTGCAAAAATTGATGTTTATATATGCCATTGACCCAGTGGACATGGACAATTTACACCAAGAGCTATAACCACAGAGAGTGAATACCGACAATAGAGGAGGGGAAAAGATAAAGCTAGCATAAGACAAAACAGGAGGGAAGGCAATTATGAGGATAGATGATCTATGGGTGCCTTTCCCGTGCATTCATCATTGGGGAGGGACCATGCTTGCTGGTATTATAGAGTAGAACATTGCTCACAATTTTCCCATTCATTTTAAAGAATGTCAATGGACAGCCCATGTAGTTTTCTGATTCAGTGAAGACCAAGATTTACACCAGTGATAATGCAACATAGAACAAATCCTGAACTGCTGTCCACCTAGCACGATCTTTAAGCAGCTCCTTATTAAATAGGTAGTATAAGAAGAATAAAATCCTACACCAAATTCTTTGGAGAAATGTTAAGATCAAGGAATGGACATCAGATCCTCACTGCATTGTAAATGCAAGAAACTATTTTACTCAGTCTACAAACATTATTTATAAAGAGATTGACTGACCTCTGGTACAGAGCAAAATCTTGGCATTGTTGCTGTAACATTCTGTAAAAAAAGATGCTACCAGTATTGGCTTGGAGAGGGTCATTAGAAGTATGAGGAAATGTTAGTTTGTCTGACTGCAGAGGTGAACCTATGTAGAGTTTCTCTTGCCTCTCAATCATCTGCCTGCTACTATTTAGTGCTGACCATTTAAATTTCAGAAGCAATGTGAAACAAAGGACTTGTTGAGGGTGGAACCTGAAACTCAGGTTTTTACCTCATGTTAATTTGCGGCTGGTAAATACACTGAAAATCTGAGCTACAGCCAAAATGAGCATCATTCAATAGTATCTAAAGATTCTGACTGGAATACGAAAGGTGTGGTCTAACGCAGGTCAGCGCAAAGGACTGGACTTGGGAGGAAAGTGAATTGACAGACTGCACCTCTTCAACTTGCTGCTGCTCAATATATCAAGGGTCACATGCAGAACTCACTAGTAAATTTTACATCCACTCTCCCAACTCCAGATCAATGCAAACCTGTAACTTAATGGGCTGGTGCTCAACCCACCTTAGCACAAACTGTCATGCATTTTAAGCAATACTATTTTCTCTCAAGTTTTGTTTAAATTAATTCAGATATCATGAAGTGCAACATAGAACAGTATGGTAACAGCCCCTTCAGCCTACAATGTCTACTTAACCAAAATGCCAATTGAACCTAATCCCATCTGCCGGCATGTGGTCTATATCCCTCCATTCCCCGCTGGTTTGTGTACCTGTAAATGTTGCTGTTGTACCTGCTTCCACCACCTCCCCTGGCAGCACATTCCAGGCACCTACCACTCTGTGTAAAATAAAAACCTGTCTTAAGTCTCCTTTAAACTTTCCTCCTCTCACATTAGAGTTGTGCTCTCTAGTATTTGACATTTCCACCTTAGAAAAAAAGGCTGACTCATCTATCCTATCCGTGCCTCTCTATCAGATCTCCCTCAGCCTCCGATGCTCCAGAGAAAACAATCCAAGTTTGTCCAATCTCTCCTTATAGCTAATACTCTCTAATCCAGGCAACATCCTGGTCAACCCCTTCTGCACCCCCTCCAAAGCCTCTACTTCCTTCCTGTAATATAGCAACCAGAACCACACACAATATTCCAAATATGACCCAAAGTTTTATACAACTGCAAGATTTTGAGCGTTCACTCTGTTTTCATCTCCACAGATACCGCCTGAACTGCTAAATATTTCTAGCATTTAGTCTTTCTTTTCATTTCGGATATAGAGCATCTGCATTGTTTTGCTTTTGCACCAAAATCAGAATGGGCTCTTCCAGATCCAGGGAAGTGTATACAAAATAGGCTGTGGACAATGATTATTACTTTAAATGATTGTGCCATGTGACTGACTGGGTTGCAACAATATTTATAGAAAATTCCAGGGAGACAGACTGTGAAGAGCTCTTGAATAAACAGCACATACTTCCTTTGGAATTCCTCAAGTCTCATGTGTATAAGACCATACATTCTGCTGTGAACTTTGTTAAAGGTTAAGAACCCACTGAGCACACATACTTCACACATGATCATCTCCAAGGCCATAAACAGTCTCCACTGAAAGAAGGTGGTTGACGAATTTAATGATGAATTCTTTAGTTTCAATCAAGTTCATGTGGGGTATTAAACTAAACAGATTGCACATAATAGATCTACATCAGAAATTTTATTTTCCAGACTGTGGGAAAAAAGGTAGGAACCTTCTCGTACAGTCTGGGCTAACTCGTGACAAAGATTCAGCACTGCATCTTCTTAATTTGTGCCTGGAAATTTAAGATGATGCTCTGATCAAGAAATGCAGGAAAATCTGTCAATTCTCCAGTTTTTTTTTTGAAGAGAGCATAAATCCTGTAGTGTGAGGGCAGGGTTGGGCAACAACTTTTAGCCATGTTACATCAGTAAACCTTCCATTCTGGGGGTCATGACATCAACTGAGATCACATGTGGCCTGTCGTGTTGCCTCTGATGTTGGTTCTTCCCTTCACCTTACCCTCCCATTCATGCTGCCAGATCACCTCTCTGTTCCCACTCCTGGTGCCAGGAAGGCCTCCCAATTCCCAGTGGAGGACTGCACGCTTCGCTCCCCATGTCCAGCGGTGGACTGGACACTCAGCTCCCCACTCCCAGTGCCAGACTGGACACTCCCATGCTGTTGGACCAAGTCTCCATTCCTGCTACCTCAATAGTGAAGCCTATGGAACTTCCCAACTGCACTAACATCTGCAGTCTGCTGGGAAAGGTGATTTGAAATTTGCATATAACCTTGCATGAGCTTTCCCACATTATGCAGCTCATGTTAGTGGCCACAATGTTCAGTTACTGGATAAGTTGTGAGTAGATGCTGGATTTTTCATGGAAGGTAGTGTTTTCCTAAAACTGAAGTCCCCAAAAAGGAGAGCTGCATATACACATATGTGACTTATACACCAGATTTTATGGTATTTGTAATATCATCTAGTTTTACAGCAGAGAGAAGCTGTCCTGAAGCACCTCTAGGGAGCATGCCTTGCCAAGCCAGTCACCGAGGGAATGTCCATCATAAACACAGAGACACATTGTAAAGGCTTAGTTTGAAGACAATGGTGTGGATTATCTTTCAACAACCATTAATAAACAACTAGGTGGAAATTCAATCCCAGACTGTAGGGTAGGTGTGTCTTAGCCAAGTCATTAATTCTGAGATTCATTGCATCAGTATCAATGAAGTGAATTTTGGGTAGGAATTTCTAAGTAAGTAAATAATTTCTATTCTACAAAGGTAATTCAAATATGAATTCATATTAATGGCTATGGTGCCCAGTTTGAATTCTTCCCCTATTTAGAAGTCTGGGTGCTTGGTCCAGGGTGAAATCAAAATGGAGCCCAACTAGCTTAGTCAGTAGAGTATGAGACTCTTAATCTCAGGGTTGTGGGTTCGAGCCTCACGTTGGACAACTTATGAGGCAGTACACTGGCACAGTCAGTAGAGCTGCTGCCCCACAGCGCCGGAGACCTGGGCTCAACCCTGACCTCTAACAATGTGGAGTTTGCATGTTCTCCCTCTGACCGTGAGAGTTCTCTTTGGGTGCTCTGGTTTCCTCCCACATCCCAAAGATATGCAGATTGGTTGGTTAATTGACCACTGCAAATGCCCCTAGTATGTAGGTGAGTGGTAGAATCTGGAGGAGTTGAAGAGGATGTGGGGAGAATTAAAAAAAAAATTGGTATAATGTTGGATTAGAGTAAAAAGGGTGGTCAGTGGTTGGTGCAGACTCTAATACGGAAAGGCCTGTTTCTGCGCTGTATCTCTCTTCCACTCGACATCTGTCCTTTTAGGAAGAGGACAGATGCAGAACAGTGGGGACGAAGTAAAAGCTACAATACTTATGTTGTAAGGTTTTCTCACAAGATGGATAGCTTATGCTGGAACTAATACCAACAACAGATGAAAAAGAACAGAAGCTGATTCATCAACGGGACCCTCAGAGACACAATGAGGACAGATCATTTGGGTTTTGGCTAAGGAATCTCTTAAAGAAATCTCTTGTCTAATTTCCTGGTTGCACAGTGGCTTCCCTGTATACACATTACCAAAAAAAACATACATGTACAAGGTCGTGAATTAAAATACTGTGAAATATGTTGCATTGGAATACACTGGATAGCACAAATAAATGCAGATAAATTGGCTGAAGTATTGTTGAGTGTAGAAGAATCCCCACTAAAGGGCTTAAAGTACTGCTGCATAAATTAATACCATACTATAATTTGCTGCTGCATGATGTTCCATTAAATATTTCCAAGAAAGAAACCTACATCGTTTGTTGCTCGGTCGAAGGTCTTCTACTTTATACACTGACAGCCTATTCACGCCACCGCAGGTTGTGTGCTTCTCCCCTTTGCACTCCATGTTGCAATCCTCCTGCCTTGCACTGGCTGAAGTAACTCGATTTCCACAGTAACATTCTGCACCATATTCCAGACCAGCATAAAGGTAACCTCTGTGGAGACAAATTTACCATTAGATTACAAAGAAGGTTTTTTTAAAGAAAACAGAGCACTCCAAAATTATCCAATTCTCGATGCAAGCCGACTCCAATGATTTTGAGAGCCAGGCATGCAAATTAATGGATGTTTGGTTTTTAAAAAAAGTGGTGTCCCTAAGTGACCAATTCTTCATAAAATGAATGAAAATGTAGCAAAATGCTTCAACAGACTTAATTACCAATAAAAAGATTGTTAATAAAAGAGCCGGTGACATTAACTGGATGAATTTTGGGAGGAGAGGACCAAATATCTTTTAAGACCAATCAGTCCTTTAACAAGTCCAGAATAACCTTAATGGGGTCCCAGTCATAATCACAGCCAAAAAGGATCAAGGCAGAAATGGGAAAAGGTAAATGCAGAGAATAAAGTTAAATGTTGAACCCATCATTCCCTTACCTTTCTGCACAACTGTCTTGACACTGCGAAACAGTCATTTTACGAAAGTCATAAAACACTGCTCCTTTCAGAGCCTTCTCCTTCGATTCATCTCTGAAACATCCAATGTGTGTTGCTGTAAAGCACAACAAAGTTGCCTTAAGTTCCACATCACACTTACTGTTTGGGAATTCTAAGGATCATTTATTTGAAACAGAACACTAAAAATTTTAATGCTGAAACTAAATTTTATTCAAATATTCAAAGCAAAATTCTTCAAATTTTTCTTTGAATGAATGAAATTTAGTTTCAGCATTAAATTTTCAGTTGACTTCCATTAACTCAGTCAGTTGTGTGATGCAGATAATAACAATTGGCTTGACTTACTGTAATGCCTCTGGCTGGTGAAGATGTTATGCAGTAGGTGATGAATGTACTGCATTACATTTAACCATCAATGGGCCAATTTTTTCCCTGTCATGGCATTACTTACATTTGCACTTTCTCTTGAAGTTTCCATGATATTTTGCACAGAAACTTACTGTGATCAAAATACTTGTTTCATAGACAAATATCTAATGATAAAAATGAGAAGAAATGCAATTGTGCACATGTAATGCTTAAATTTTCCTTGGCAGAGAGGGTTTTTTTTAAAAGTAATTCAGACCCACCAACCATTAACTGAACACTTACAATAGAATGGACCCGCTTTAACCTTCTGTGGCAAGCTTAATTTGCATCCATGGGTTGCAATTGCACTGCATTCAAGCTCATTGAAAGACAAGCCAGTTGATAAAATGCTATTTCAGGAATCATTGAGAGGAACAGGACAGGTCATTCAGTTTAACTGCACCTACAACCACTGGAAGTTGCCAAAATCAGGCACTTAATAAAAGGATCTCTCTCTAGTGCCAATATTTGCTGCATCAGTTTCCGGCCTATGGAATCCTTATTCTAGGTTCCCCAAGAGACAACTTGTATTTAGGAAGTTTAAATTGTTTCATTTTAACCAACTTCTCTATCTTTAATGCGAAAGTGATCATATTCTGTATTTTATGAAACTTAATTCTTTAATTTAGTTGCAGTATTAAAAATGGCCCTAGAATCAAGGTGAAGTTTTGCAAGATTTCTGAATTATAATTTTAATTTGAAGATTGACATAATTTGCATCTCTTTTCACAAATTGACAGTTTCCTTGGGAAAATATCAAAGCAGCAAAGCAATTATCCAAAAACTGCAATTACATTATAGACTGTAGCACTGATTCATGGAGTTATATTGCACAGAAACAGACCCTTCGGCCCAAACCATCCATGCCAGCCAAGTCACCTCTCTAACCTAATCCCATTTGCCTGCATTTGGCCCTTATCCCTCTAAAAACTTTTCCTACCCATGTCCATATGTATTTTTAATGTTGTAATTGTACCTGCCTCTTCCACCTCCTCTGACAGTTCATTCCATAGACCCACCACCCTCTGTGTAGAAAAACTTACCCCTCAGATCCCCTTTAAATCTCCCTCCTCCCATCTTAAACCTATGTCCTTGTTTTAGATTCCCTTATCTCAGGAAAAAGACTGTCTATCCTATCTATGCCCTCATTTTTTTAATATCTCCAATTACCCCTAGTCTCCTTCGGTCCAGGGAAAGCAGTCTCAACCTATCCAGTCTCTGCTTGTAACTGATGTCTTACAGTCCTGGCAATATCCTTCTGAGTCTCATCTGCACCCCCTCTAGATTAAAATTACATCCTTCCTGCAATGTAGTGGCCCGTAAAATAGATTAAGTGATGAAAATACTGAAAGCATTTTTTCTTTGAAAAAGGAGTACGAAGTGCACAAAGCAGTACACCCTTATTACAGCTTCAAAAGAAAAATCATACTCTAAGATTTTAAAATTCTGTGCAGAATGCTGGTGAATCCCAAAAGGATTTATTTGCAAGGGAACACATGCCTTGAAGTTGTGCTTTGTGCTACAAGAAGCAAATGCATTAATGCACATAAAATAAATAGCTTAAGAGAAAAAGGAGCTTGTATTTTTGTTTGTAGAGCCTTTCACCACCTCAGTTCATTCCAAAGCACTTTGCAGCCATTAAAGCAGGTATGAAGTGTGGTCACTATTGTAATAAATAAAGAAAAATGACAGCCAATTTGTGTGCAGCAAACAACAATATCTTGTTTTCTTCTGAATCTATTCTCTCACCACTTTTTCATCTCACCACCCTCCACCCCCCCCCCCCCCTTCCTTGCTCTCTATGTAAATACATGTCAGCTGCTGGCTTTATTGACCATAGACAGGAACAGGCTTGGAATAACTACTTTGAAAAGAAGCTTCCTTACCTTTCACTCCACACAGTAATTTATCTCATCAATCCCATTAGTTTCAATTGATTATTCACCCTTTAGTCAAATACAGTTGAACCCCCCCCCATTATGGGGATGGAGGTTTGTTCCTAAAAAATCATCCATTATCGATTTTGCATAATGCAAAGCCACATCATCTACACGTGCCAAGATACGGGAGTTGAAAAAAAAATAAATTGTGTGTTTTATTTATTTTCACACATTTCACAAGAGCGAACTTTTATTTCATAGCCTAGATTTTTTGGTGGCAATTTGTGAATTCCATAACAGTGAAATTCTGTTACCTGAAATGCCGTAACACAGGGAGTGCCTGTACGCAGGACTATACAAAACTGCTAGGAATGATCAAACTTCACTTAAAGATGACTTTGCTTTTGAAATGTTAATTTGTAGACAATCGGTCCAGATTGATGAGGTAGGTTGCTGTACAGAGTGAAAGGTAAGAAAGCTTCTTTTCAAAATGGGTTAATCCAAGCCTGCTCCCATAAGCATTAACGTGCAATTGTACACTGAAGTATGACTTCACTGGTAAATATACAAATAATCACAATGAAATACATAATTATGTTTAACACAAGCTATTCTTTACTACAAGATGCACAACAACTAAGACAGGAAAACTTGGTTTATCTCCTGCTGCATTTTCCCTTAGATTATGACTACAGAAGACACAAGGAATGTTAATTTGTGGCAGAAGAGTAACATCTCCAGAAGAGGTTAATGCTGTGTAGTTGCTCTCTTGAAGTGCACTGTTCAAGTGAACCTAATTTGTACAATGCATTTTAAAATGTCAACAGGGCAAAATGACAAACTGTTATATCATTTACCAAATTAGTATGAGTTAAAGGCTTATTAAGGATAATTAAAAAGCAATCAAGAAGCTTTTAATTTGCTGCAATGGATGTCAATTAGTCCAGTAAATCTATCGCCAATGAACATGCCTGCCACTCTAGCTGCTGGATGCAGTTGTTTAAGATTCTTGTACAGATGTTTCAACAGTGGGAAGCAATTCTGACCCAAATTTTTCAGGAATGAAATAATGTGGTCAAAACAAATAGTTCAGGGAGTCAATGGATAATGTGGCAAAAGTCTAAACTAGAAGTTGGATTATGAAGTAGTTAGAAAAGTTGCAGATGGTCACAGCAGTGATATCTGCAGCTTGGAATTAATGGCTCTGATATGATAGTGTCATCCCAGTGTGTGGTGTAAGAGTGGATTCTATTCCTGTTGTTACCCTCCTGCGAAACACCATGAGAAACCTTATGTTAAAGAAGATGCACATCTTTATTTCTGTGTATGTCAGAAGTTATATTCCATTTCAATACTCACAAACTGGGCATGGGCAAGGTCCTGCTTGTGCAGGAGTTGTCCTTGAGCATTGGACACACCAAATGGTGTTGCATGTCTGCCTCTCACTGCAACAGGACTTGGATGTGGAGTCGGATCCACCGTGGACCACGTTGGCTCTTGGGCTGCCAGCTTGGGTGTGGAGATGGCTTAGGACATCCCTGGCAGTCCATTACCTCCAATGTTCCTGCTGGAAGCTGGTCAATCATCTTAATGCCAAATGCCTGTGCCTCAGGATGTGAAGCATTGAGTATTCCTCTGTGAGCTCTACTCCCGTTTCTATAAGGAGAGTTGGACAAACTTGGGTTGTTTTCTCTGGAGCATCAGAGACCAAGGGGAGACTTGTTACAAGTTTATATAATTACCTGAGGTATAGATAGGGTAAACAGTCCAAATCTTTCTCCCCCAGGGTAGAAATGTCAAATACTAGAGGACATGCATTTAAGGCGAGAGGGAGAAAGTTCAATAGGAAATGTGCAGGGCTAGTTCCAAAAAATATACAGAGAGTGGTAGATGCCTCGAATGCACTGCCAGGGGCAGTGGTGGAAGCAGGTACAATAGTGAAGTTTAAGAGGCTGTTAGGTAGACACGTGCAGGGAACGGAGGGATACGGATCAAGCACAAGCAGAAGAGATTTAGTTTAATTTGGCATTATGTTCGGTGCAGACATCATGGGCTGAAGGGCCTGTTCCTGTGCTGTACTGTTCTATGTTCCAGAGCCAAATGCTTAACTCTTTGACGAAGGCCCTTCAGCCTGAAACATTAATTCTGTTTTTCTCTCTGCCTGACCCATACACACACTCTTGTTTTTATGTACATCTCAGACTTCCAGCAGCTGCAGATTTTTTGATTTTCTTAACTCTCTCCTGTTCGCTTTTCATTCTTGCTAAGACAATTTTTAGGAGTACGTCACAGCTTAACCTTTGTCACTGCCTTTCCTGAAGAAACCAGCAAAGCATGAAAACAGCAGGACCCAAGCAGCTGCCAACATTCTATTTCTGTCACTGCTAGGTACAGATATTAATAATCAACACTGTGCCCTCAATAGATGAAACAGAAAATAAACAAAGATGATGCAATTAGCTTATAGCTATGAGACACTAAACCAAAGATGAACATGGTGATGAAACACAGGAATTCTCTATCCCAGAAGGCTGTGGAGGGTATATTATTGAAGGAATTTAAGATGGTAGTAGATACATTTTTGAGCTCTGAGAAATTGCCACAGAGGTGGTGCTGAGGCTTAGGGCAGATCAGCCATAATCATTTTGAATGGCAGGGCAGGCTTGAGGGGCCGAGTGGCCTACTCCTGCAATTTTTGTACTCTTGTGAAGATGGTAGATCATACATAATGATGAGGAAAGTGAAGTTCATCTCAGACAGTAACCACAAACAGCTGATGGCAAGGCAAATCAGTCCCTTCTTGCTTCCTCCTGCAGGGAGACCCAATTTTCCAAGTCTTTTTGCTTCACTGTTCAAAACAAATTTCTTCCCATAAGACTGATACAACATAAATACAATGGATTTTTAATAAGAGATATATACATAGCTTCAAAGGCTATAAACTTAGGGTGGATGTCTCTTTCTTGAAAGAGAAGAGAGCCAATACTAAAACAGTAGTAGAAAATGCTGAAAATACTCAGCAGGTCAGGCACCATCTGGAGAAAGAGTAAAGGAGAATCAAAGTATCAGGTCAAAATCCTTTCATTAGAGCAGGGTAAGGTTAAGAAACAAGCTTGTTGTAAGTTATAGAGAAGAGGCAGGGGTTAGAGAGAACAAAGGGAATTTCTATATTAGGGTACAGACCAGGAGAGACTGCAACACAAGTGGGCTGGTGATGCCAGCTGTGAGGGGGTGGTGAAGGCTTGTTAATTGCAGATGATCTGTGAGATCAGAGGCAAGAAACAAAAAAATAATAAGACTGTCAGATACAGAACATTGTCATTGCTGGTGATCCAGAATACTAAGAGAATGCTGGAAGTACTCTGCAGGACAGAACTGGTTAGTTCTGATACAATTTCAGAAAGGCAGCTTAATTAGAAATCCTTGATTTGGAATAAACACCAAAATTGATTCCATCAAGATTTGCATGACTGTATTGCAAGGGTCTCTGTGTACTTGTTACTGCTAGCATCATTTCTGCAGGTAACTCTTTCACAATTGACATTGTGTTGTTGGTTCTAACTGTCTCCTTAGCCAGTGGGCCAATCTATAGAATGTAGGTGATTAGCTGTCCCCCAAAACTGGTATTTTAGCCTTCATAATGCAAGGAGATTTCAGGAACATGAATTGCCTATCCAAGTTGTTAATTTGCATCAGCTCCTGAGGGTTCAAATCAACTTATGGTCATGGTTCTTTGCAAATGCAATGAAAAGGAACAAATAGCTTTAAGTTCTGGATAAATTTCCGTTTTTAAGCTTCTTTTTCTGAATTGTGGACATTGCAGGCAAGGCCAGCATTTATTGTTCATCCATTACTATCCCTTCGAACATGGTGGCAAGCTGCCACTGGTGAAGGTTTTCACACGGTGTTGTTGGGGAGGCAGGGTGAGGGGTGGTGGAGGGAGTTCCAGAATTTGAGCCCAGCAATGATGAAGGAGCATTTCCTATCAGGATAGTGTACGACTTGGAGGGGAACCCGAAAGTGGTGGTGTTTCCCTTGCCTGCTACCCTTGTCCTTTGAGATCGTAGAGGTCAATTCGGAAGGAGCTGTTGGAGTAGCCTCACTGTGCAGCAGCAATGGAGGGAGAGAATGGCGATTAAATGGGCTGCCAGTTAAATGGGCTGCCATTCTAATCCTAACAGAAGGTTAAAAACATTATTAGCAATTCATGAGTTTTTGAATAGGATCAGAGAAGCAGTGCTATATTTCAGTTATTTTTCTTATTTCTTGGCTCCCCACATCCTCGTACAATAATCCAATTCCTCAACTAAGAACAGAGGTAACATTGCAATCTGCATCCAAGCCTTCACCAACAATCCTTATCCCCAGTGTAAAACCTCACCTGAAGCTTTAGTCACCTAGAAGCAGTTCCTCTAATGTCCTCCTCATGGGCCTCTCAAGCTCCACTAGTACAGAAACTTGAATTCTTTCAAAGTCAGAGGTGGACATTCCTGCTCTTTGCAAAGTTTCAAGTAATGAAAATTGTGCATTTTTTTTTAAGTGAGTACTTCTTGAAATGTCTTTGTATTTTCCACTTTCATTTCAAAATGTGTTCTAAAAGATACCACTTCAAAAGATCCTTCTGTAATCGTATCCAGATAAATGACTTAGAAGTTCTTTTGGATAGTTTAATTATATTCCAAACAGTGAAAGCAGCTGGGTGCAATATATACGTAGATAACCAAGATATGGATCAACTAAATAACCCACGTACAGAATTTTTATTCCCCCCACGGAGTCAAGACAACAATCCCACACACTGAGGAACTGCACTGGAAGGGAAATGGCAGGAGAACCAGTCACTGATCTCCCACAGCCTATGTTAAACAACTGTCAAAAAAAAGTTTCCAGTATTCACAAAATATTAAAATAATTCAAACCATTAAAAAGTCTGAAGATTAAAAACATAATACAGTTAAAATATTTAAAGACACAAACATTCAAAAGACATTTAAGTAAAGTCAAACAATTTCTTTTTAAATCCAAGTTAATTATTACATAGTCCCATGCAGTCATTCCCCACCTTTGAAATCAATGAAGAAACTGTGCCTGTATCAGATTCAACCTTGCACAGTAGGTTCTTGTGGATTCCCACTGCAAGAGTGAAAATTGTCATAACCTCGCTCCTCGATGGACTCCACAAGGGGTAAAGCTTTGGAGAGTGTTCAGAAAGAAAACTGTTCACATTTGGCTGTAACAGTTGCCATTGGAAAATTCAGCATTCTATGCAAGGAAAGGATGGCATTTCATTGCAAATTCTAGACCACCATTTTACAACTTTAGCTCTGAAAGCTATCTAACCAAAACTGAAGTAATTGCACACAGTATCCACATGCTGAGCTCTATCAAAAAACACTATCCATTTATCTCAAGGCAGCTTTTTAAACCAGTAAATCAGTTAAAATATTTTATTCAGAAACAGTGAACTGTTTCATTCAAAACAGTCTTGTTTCTGAATAAAATAATTTAACTGTGTTGTCACTCAGATTTCAGTAATGATTAATACTCACAATAGGCAATGTCAAAACTGTTTCTGGTGCAACTGAAAAGTACCTGATAGTACATCTAGTTCTCTCCTCCCGAACAGGTGGTTTCTTGAGTGCTGTAATACCATTAAGTGTGGTTTCCCAGGTGCTTAAGCAGTATATTAGCCACAGAATAAGCTTCTGTGTACAATGTAATATTGTTTGTGCATTTCTTAATGTCTTGCTGAATGACCAGTCTGTCAAACTCTGCATGGAGGAGATGACTAAAATCTAACTCGATCAGGCGTGCCTAGCAGAATCTGTGTGTGATCTACATTAGTGATCTCACTGAGTGGGACAGAATATCTGAAATTAACTCAATATGCTGATTGGATTTGATCCAGTGAAGGTGGTAATTCATGAAGACTGCCAGCAACTTTGGAGCAGACTCCCATTCACTGCAAACAGAATGGGTCAACACTCCGGCCCCTCTCCCCAGAAATGTGCATATCCCTAGTTAGAAACTGTTCTGTGGGAACAGCATGGACTCCAAGACTGGCTGGCATTAAATTAAATGAGTTTGGATTCAGCCCACTGACTACAGCAGGGGTATTGCAAGAGTTGCAGTCAGCCTAAAGACTTTTTTTTAGTATTACAAAGACATCAAGTAAACCCAGTGAAAATCTCCAGTTATCACTCCTCTGATATCCATGCAGCATCTTTGAAGTGTGTTCAGTACTGTTAATATAGGACTACAATTGTTTACATGGCTAGAATTTAATAATTTCCAAACAGATTTGCTTCTTGTCATAGAACAGGTAGTTTGAACTAGTATAAAAACTTTACTAGTTTAAGCAATAATAAAAGATTTTAAAGTCACCAGAAAGAGTTCACTACAATTAAGCAAACACTTGTCAAAATGTACATAACACTTCAAACACACCCAGTGACACAGAGGTACGAGAGAGCTCAGCTTTGTACTGAGTGATCTTAAAGAAACCCATCAGTCATGATCTTGACTGTTGGAGTCTCTGCCTGGGGCACTTGCAAGTGCCACTTACTTGGAAGTCCTATGGTAATAGGGCACTCCAAATTAGGTGAGAGAGAAACCACCATCATTTGTCACAAGCCCACAGTAATGCGGTTTGCGGTCAGGCAACAATGAAGCAGAGTCAGGGACCGCTGTGGAGACATGCAAGTGGAGCTACTCTCCGACTCTGCCACAAATTCATTCACTGTGTGGCAGAAGTGCAAGCAGAACTCATGCACAGCAGGCCAATGCATCCTGGAAGTAAAAATTGTGCAATCATCCACAACAAGCAAAAAAAAACCCCTACCTCTTCTTTTATTAAAAGCAGAATCAACAAAATACAAATTCCGAAGTACCCACATAGTCATTGTCTCCCAGACAGCAATTCTCACTTTCACCACTTAGGTAGTAACATGACAGGGTAGTTTGTTCATTTGCTCTTTTTAGAACTACTGCCCATATTTCCCTTCCATTTTATATCAATTGTATCAAATGATATAGTGTGCAATCTGCTAAACCAGATTACCAGCCAGTCAGAGAAGGTGAAAGTGACCCCTCACCATTCAAGAGTCCAGAATCTTCACTCTAACCACCCTTACCAGCATTTCGTTCCCCAACAAATAGGGTCAACAGGGCTAACATCCATGTGTGAAATATTTCCCAGTTTATAATTAAAGATGGGAGTGACCATCCTTTGCCAAGCAGTGGTTATGAAGTAAGGCAGACAGCACTAAAAACACTCAAAAATTCATCTCACGTAATTACCAAAAGAGGTCAAAAGAATATCCACTCTGCATACAAATAAGCGTTAACATCATTTGCCTAGCACCAGTATCTATTACTTTCTTTTTGCTTCTCAATAATACTATTAGCCATATTTGGATTCTTGGGTGAACAACACTACCCTGCACCCTATGGAGCACCACGTAACCAATACTATCTCAAAGCTCATCTTAGCTCAGTTTCGATATTCCTCATGGGAGGAATATTTCACTCTCTGCCAAGTGTTGAAAATTTAATACAGAAAAATCAATGATCTATTTAAAGAAAGCAGTCAAAAAGGAGAAAATGGATGAGTGATTATAAACAGTACCTTTGCTCCCAACAGTCTTTTTGACTGTTCCGATCTCCAGTTGTAGCCTTGGTTCTTGTTCCTTCACAAAGCTGTTAAACCACCTCCTTCTCAAATGTCCGATTTCTGGGTGCCCTGAAATCAGCCAACGTGGTCCAAATTTCCTATTAGGAACTGGCTCATCCCACACCTGCATGCTTACAGGAATTCTGGACTTGTACTTCATGTTATACATCGCTTCCGGATCAGAAGCGACGTTCTCTATGGCAGTTGAGGCAGAAGCTGGCACTGCCTGTCCGTCAGAGGCACCACGTTGGCCCAGTGGGATGGAAAACCCCGACCGTTGCAGTAGCAGCAGACTGCCAGCCATAAGGTAGGCCACAATGAGGAAAACAAAGAGTATGGGTGTCCGTCGGAGAAATCTCTGTAGTCTGACAAAGGGTTTGGCCATGCCCTTTCTCCCTAACTTCAACCCAAGTGCAGTTAGACTTCGCGGCTGGGAATCATTCCATCTCAGTGAAGCAGTTTCTCCAATAGCTGCATTTTGTTAAACTTGACCACCTCCTCTTTGACAGGCATCAGTGAAGCAGCATACATCACCATGTGTGAATGAGTGAGGTTACCAAGCACTGAAAATATGCAGCTTGTGTATTAGAATCCTCTCCCTTGAGACAGGTATTTAGCCAATGCATTGTGAAGCCTCTCTGAAGAAATAAGATGACAAGATAATTAGTTCAAAAGCAGTTTGGAAACCCAAAAAGAAAAACAGTTGAACTTGTCTTTATTTCTGTTTGGTTTGCTATACTTCTCAAATAATTTGCAATATGGTAAACAATTCAAACAGTGCCAACTCATTTGAATAACATGAACAATGTGACTTCACCAATATGTAACATACACAGTGTCACAACTAAAGTTAAGCATTCCCTGTTAATAACCCACAAAACATGGCTGGAATAAAATGAAACACATCATTTCTTTTCTAATGACATTTATTAGTTCTGTGGTCTACTTAATAAAATAATACCCATTGTGAGCTCCTTTCCTCATCATCTCCTTGGGAATAATATCAAGAATCTATTGAGTGCTTTCCAAAGAGCTAGAGTCAGGAAAAGAAATGCCTGACCAAAAGACCCCCTAATGAACACTTGTGGGTTCTATTGATAGCTTTATGGCTTTCTAAATGTGCTTATGGTTTGTTGCATTTAATGCTCAGAGAAAATCTACCAAGTGGTGTTGGGTGGAAGAGCAGACCTTAAGAGCAAAGAAACAAAATATCTTTGATTTCTGGTCCCCGATTTCCCCTTGAAATAGGAATGTAAATTTCAGTTTATAGAATATCAGCTGAATGGACGAATGGTTTGAAGAACTTGTACCTGCACATATTTTATAGGTTTAGATTTCATAACAGATATTTAGCCTACAATAAATTCAACTTTTTTAGTATTTCAGAATCCATTGTTTCTCTTTTCAGCATTTTCTGTTTCAATTCCTTCATTTCTATACCTCTATTGTTTTGGAACTGGGTTTGGTAATCAGACTGGTTGATGTCCCATTAGATGCACACTGGATTTCCTGCTGAAAGGAATTAGTGACGTTCAAAACGTCTGTCAATATGTGGCAATGTATCAATATTACCATCATCTGAATTTCAATTTTGTATACCAACCTTAAAAATGATAAATATTTACAGCACCACCCATCATTCCTGGATCTTAATCCCAGAAGTGTGTCAGTGAACAAGGGATCTCAGTTCTGTCCATTGGCTTCCAAAGAAGTCAATGGTAGAATGGTTGGAGATCCCAGGAAAAGGATCCAACAATACTTGGAAAGTTAAAGTTTAGGGGACACTATTTTTAAATGCTGTTACTTTTGGAAGTTCATTGTTTTGATATTTATATTCTTTGTACTTATCACATTTTCTTCAAAAGACTTTTGTCCAATTTTAATAGAAACATACTTGTACAGCATCTTTCCCACCCCTTTCAGAATCCCAATGGGGCATCTTTAGTCACTGTTGTGATGCTAGAAGCCCAGCACCCAATCTGTGCACAGCAAGCTCCCACACTAATAATGACCAGATGAGTTTTACAAAATAAACTTTGAAGGACAAGTGTTATCCATGGGAACTGAGACCTTTCTGATTCGCGCAAGAAAGCACACAGGGTCTTGTTTTCATAGTTCATGTGAAAGGTAGAACCCCCACAATCCCACATTAAGAATAATCAGGCTTAGAATTTTGTACCCTAGATCAAAGCTTGATCCCAGAACAATCTGGTCCAGTTGAGAACGTTTTGAGAACATCTGAGATTTTGGTCATTTCTCCCATCATCAAATATGTTTTGTTTCAAAATCTAACTGCTCCAATCGCCTTTTGCTTGACTAGTGAATAATTGAATAATTTAACAGATCTATTATCCTATTTCTTATCCGTCTTATTTCATAAGGGATCTTCAACATGCCTATAATACATTGAAACATACCTGTCTTGAAAAAAAACGTGATGAATGATGAAAAGGAAGATGTCCTCCCTTATCAGTCTTCAAAATGCCTTTGTTCCAGAAATAGTTAAGCAAAAAAGGCTGAACTACCAGCTGAAAGGTTAATATGTGCTGCATTGGCAGAAAGTGGAATGGATAAATTTATTCTGTCTGAATGGTGAGCCATTAGGACAATACACTGGGGAGACAAAACTCTGCCAAGGGAAATGCAATACTTCCACATTAATAATGTATGAGAACTGCTCTGATGAAAGGCCATTGAACACAAATGTTAAGTCTGTTTCTTACTCCACAGATGCTGCCTGGCCTACTGCTTTCTTCCAGCATTTAATACTTTTCATGTAGATTTTTTGCCACCCACAGTATTTTGTTTTTGTTCTTGCATTAATTCATCAGTGTGTGAAGAATTATTTGAAGGTTTCAGTTGGGTTTCCTTGTGTGCTCGAATATAAAGTGGAAACCAATGAAGCAAGTTGCTTTTCTGGGCTCTTGGATTTTATTTCTGTGTGGACCCCTTCTCTGGGATTCCCAATCCAATCAGACCTTTCCTTCCAGTCTCTTACCCTCTCTAGATCTACTTATCACTAACTGCCAATGCGATATTGACCATCTCAATTGTTCTACTGCCATTGCTCACTCTAACCTACCCCGAGAAACGGCATGGCTCCACTCACAAATGACCAACACTGACGTCATTATCAGACCTGCTGATAAGGGCAGAACTGTGGTGGTTTGGGATATGAATCTCTAATTTGCGGAAGCTGAACATCATTGCTTAGACATCTCTTCATACCTCCCGCTGAACCACGATACCACCACTGAACATCAGGCCACTGTCTCACAGATGGTCTCAGACCTTATTTCCTCAGGAGATCTTCCCTCCATAACCTCCAGACTCAATCTACCAACCTGCAAAGCCTGCTTCTATTTCCTCTCCAAGATCCACAAGCAGAATAGTCTAATCAGTCCCATTGTTTCAATTAGCTCTTACCTCACCAAACTTATTTCTTCCTACCTGGACTCCATTCTTTCTCCCAGTTCAGTCCCTTCCCACTTACATCTGTAAGATCTGATAGCCTCTGGCATGTTGACGTTTTCCAAGATCCAGATTCCAACTTCACTGTGGACATCCAGTCCCTCTCTGCTTCCACCCCACACCAGGGTGTTTGAGAACTCCTTCACTTCTTCCTTGAACAGAGGATCAACCAATCCCCCCTCCACTTCTACACTGAATAACTTCTCCTTCAACTCCATTCACTTTCTCAAAAGTCAAAGGTGTTGTTGTGAGGTTCAAGTTATGCTCGTTTCTTTGTAGATATGTGGAACAATTTTTGTTTTAGTTCTTTTGACCTCCTCCCTCAATTCTTTTTCTGTTATATTGTTAACTTAATCAAGGCCACAGCTGGAGTACTGTACACAGATTTGGTTCCCTTACTCCCCAAGGAAAGGATAGAATAGTATTGGAAGGGGGTCTTTTCACTGCTTTCCAAAGGCTTCTGATGGTCAGAGCAATTTGCAAGTATTTGAAACAATTTAAAAGATTAATTAAATATTATTTATACATAAAAAATATTGATAGTTAATTTAAAAACACAGAGAGCAAAAGAAAAACCTTGCTAGATAGAGAAAGGTGGTGAAGGCAGCTTTAGGCATGTCAGCCTTCATCGGTTAGGACACTGAGTATAGAAGTTGGGATGTTATATTCCAGATGCTGGTGAGGCCACACAGAATATTGTGTACAGTTTCAGTCACCCTGCTGTAGGAAAGATGGCATTAAGCTAGAAAGAGTACAGAAAAAGATCTGACGATATTGCCAGGACATGAAAGACTGGTTTATAGGGAGAGGTTGGGCTGGCTAGGACTTTATTCTTTGGAGTGTAGGAGACTGAGGGTGAATCTTAAAGTTGTGTATAAAAATCATGAGGGGCATAGAAAAGGTGAATGCATACACAGTCTTTTTCTTCAGGGTTGGGGAATCAAGAACTAGAGGGCTTAGTTTTAAGGTGAGGGGGGAGAGATTTAATAGGAACCTGAGGGGCAATTTTTTTCCACACACACAGGATGGTAATTGTATGGAACGAGCTGCCAAAAGAAGTGGTTGAGGCAGGTACAATAACAACATCTAAAAGACATTTAGACAGGAACATAGATAGGGAAGGTTTAGAGGGATATGGGTCAAAAGCAGGCAAATAGAACTAGCTTAGATGGACACCTTGGCTAGCATGGACAAGTTGAATCGAAGGGCCTGTTTCCAGGTTGTTTGACTCTTTGACCCTCCTAATCTTCAAAAGGTCAGTGACTCCATTCAAATGAATGGGGTCACGCTAGATGCACGTGACCGACTTAATTGGCCTGTGAAGCTGAGGGGCCAGATATGAAGCGTATTCACCTCCCCCCAGCTCAGCAACTGATGAAACACTCCTGGACCCAATGGGGGGATCTGGGGGAAAGAGTGCCTATCTGACCTATGCCAACAGTGTGCAAGCTGGAATTCCAAAATGCACAGCTGGTCACACAGCCAGCCAGCCACAACCAGCCAGACACACCAGCCGCAAAGCCACGAGTCATTACCTGTCATTAAAACAAGTGGCTCCAACATTACCAGTGTATAAAATAATGTTTCTATTTGAAAAGAATTTGGCCTCCATAAAAGTGTTGACCTAAAGGTTAGCATTCAGAACAGAAATAAAGTCATTCATTCAACTTTGTTTAATTTTTCCTTGAACACCATAAAGGGCTACATATTGGGACTGGACAGCATTTGTGGAAACACTTATATATTCTGACATTGCTGAGAGGTCTTCACTTCACCTCTGGTTACTCCAACAATAATCCATACATGGTTTCCAGTAATAACTACAGATGCAGAGACACCAAGATAACAGAGACTGCTGAAAATACTTAGCAGGTCAGGCTACAATCTTGACAAGGGAAAGTGTGTTTCAGGTCAATAAGCTCTGACTTATGACTGTGTTTTCTATAGAAAATCAGGTTTGAATCATGCTGTTTGGAAAGTGCTTGCGTGCAGCCATTCAGACGGAGGCAAGTCCTGGAGTTATGCATGCTCTACAAGTCCAGACTTGCTGGTAGGTTTGGAGGGGGGGGGGGGGGGGGGGGGGGGGGGGGGGGGGGGGGGAGGGGGGGGGGGGGGGGCGGCAACATCCTGTTACTAAGCTCCCCATGGACTCCCACAGTAAAATCTCCCAACACTTGGATCCAGTATCAGGGGCTGGTGTGGGGATCTGAAGTCCAAATGATTTCACTGAGAATTCTTGGCCCGCAGATTAGGAACGAAAGAGGAAACCAAGCTTCCTTCTGAATGATTTCATTTTAATGTTTAGGTTGTTTCTTGGGTGGTTTAGGCGTTTTCAGTAAGACGGAGATGAGGGAGAATTCCTTCTCTCTGAGGGTGGTAATCTTTGGAATTCTCCACCCAGAGAGTTGTAGAGTAGAATTATTGAATAGACAGACAAATAGCAAATTTTTGATCTACTGAATCAAGGATTATGGTACACAGGTAGGAAAGTGGAGCTGAAACCAAAAATTTGATTAGCAATGGCTTTTTCTTGTTCCTATTATATTCTTATTGAATTACTTCAATTATTTGCATTATTTCAAAAGTTTTTAAATGTTATTGAATGTCAGAGTCATCGGAAAAATTGATAGCTTCAATGAGAGAAAACAAAGCCCACCCCAGTTAAGCCTCCTGCCAATACCAGTCAGAGATGGTTTCTGGGGCAGGGCCTCACCACTATACCACCTGAGGTCCAGTTGCTGTCTGACTCCAGGGTGCAAAGGGCCAGTGAGGTTGGCTCTTCACCTCTGGACCAGATAAGTGCAGGGTCAGGAGGACGGCAATTCCAAGTACGTCTAGCCCAATCGCCTCTAACAAGCTCCAACCATGAACCCAACCTCCGTTATTATGAAAGTTTTGGAGAGAAAAGAGCAGGCAGCAGAGCAACAGATTTTCTTTTACAACGCTATCAAAACTGCTTCACACTTCTGATCACATCCACAGCTTCTCTCCCAACCTTCCTGGTCTCTCCCTATTGCTGAAGTCCCTCTTCCATGGTCCCATTCTAGCAACTCTCCCTTACAATTGCTCCAAGACTTTGATGTCCTTTGAGAAGTGGTCACTGTGGCCAAGCTGAAGGCTGAACAGGGAGGCACAATGGTGCAGAGGATAAACAACCCACCTTTTATACTCTATGCCCTAATCTATGAAGCCAAGAATCTTGGATGTTTATTCAAAGCAAATGGCCTTATTGGTTTGTCCTGAGTCTTTGTGGCTTTAGCACGCAAACCCTAGGTCTCTCTGCAAACAAAACCTATAAAGTATTATCTGTTTCCTATTTAGGCATGAGGATTGTGCACCATAATCACAAGAAGAGATCAAATACAAGGTCAATAACTAAAAAAAGTCCACAGCTGCCTCTCAAATTGAACTGAATTTCCAGTGCCACAGAGATTCTTCTCAAACTCCCATTCAACATTGACTGTGTTGCTAAAATTAAGTCTGGCAGCTGTCCAGATGGAGTTATGACCCTTCACCAGATTTCCCCACAGGTAAGGAAATTAATTCTATCCATTTAATTTGTGGGTGGATGCCAGTGCTCCCTCTGCATCCAGGAAGACAACAACTTTGAAGCTGAAATCTCTGAAGGTGTACATGACATAATAAGTGCATCATCACTGACAGACAGCAGAGTGCCCAATGGTACAAGTGGGGCTGGAATTTAAGGGCTTGGATGGGAGTAGTGGTTACAAATTATCCTTCTGAAACCTTATCAAAAAGACCAAAGCAAAGCACCACTTCCCCAGATATCAACTTTTTCCCCCTGGAATATCCTCCATCAGCTCCAGATTGGTTTGTCCTCACATTTTTCATGATTTTTGTTTTCTTATATGTGAATTGAATAGTCTCCAGTTACACTTAATTAATTATGCTGTTGTTAGGTTTTGTTCTGCTACACTATTGAATTTCCCATTTAAAGAACACTTCTTAATTTTCTTTTTAAGGACGTTATACAGTTCTGAGCATGCCCAGTATCTCATGAGTGGCAATAAAAAAAGCCTTTCCATCATCCTCAGCAGTGAATTTATATAATTAATCACAAATATAAAGGGCTAAAATTACAAGAGTTTGCAATAACTAAATATTTCTAAAACAGAGATAGACAGAGGCCTTTCAGCCCATTTTACACGTAACAGCTCTTTGTCGGAGCTCTCAATCCACTTAAACACCTTCTCTTGCTCTCTCGCCAGAACCATGCATTGCTGTTTCCTTTCCACTACTTATCCACTTCTCATGTGAATACTACTGTCAAATCTGCTTCCACCACACTTCCAGGCAATGCCGTCCAGATTCCAACAGTTCACTGTATATGTAGTGCTCCCCGTTATTGGAGCTTGTAGAATCAGAGTTATGCAGCACGGAAACTGGCCCTTCAGCCCATCTTGTCCATCCCAACCAAGTTGCCTATCTGAGCTAGTCCCCTTTGCTTGCATCTTGCCTATAATCCCTCTAAAGCTTTCGTATTCATGTACCTGTCTAAATGCCTTTCAAATGTTGTAATTGTACTGGCCTCTACCACTTCCTCTGGCAGCTCATTCCATATACCCACCATCCTCTATGAAAAAGTTGCCCCTCATATTCCCTTTAAATTTCTCCCCTCTCGTATTTAACCTATGCCCTCTAGTTTTAGACTCCCCTACCTTGGGAAAAAGACTGTGACCATTTACCCTATCTCTGCCCCTCATGATTTTATATACGTCCACAAGATCACCCCTCAGCCTCCTATGCTGCAGGGGGAAAAGCCCCAGCCTATCCAGTCTCTCCAGACTGGTAACATCCTTGCGAATCTTTTCTGCATCATTCCCAGCTTAATGACATCCTTTTTATAGCTCAGTGACCAGAAATGCACACAATACTCCAGGTGTGGTCTCACCAGTGCCTTGTACAGTTGGAACATGACATCCCAGCTCTTGTAGTAAATGCCCTGAAGAAATCAAGTAAAGTCAAGTCGAGTTTATCACATGCACAAGTACAGTGAGGTACAGGTACAATGAAAAACTTGCTTGCAGCAGCATCACTGGCACATAGTTACAGACAACATACAGAATATAAATTATACATAACTTGTACAAGACAGTGAAAAGAGAGAGAGAGAGAGAGAGAGAGAGAGAGAGAGAGAGAGAGAGAGAGAGAGAGAGATTCATAGTGTTCCATTACGGAGGTAGGATTAGGGTTGTGCAGGTCAGTTCAGGAACCTGCTGATTGTAGGAAAGTAGTATTTCCTGAACCTGGTGGTGTGGGACTTCAGGATTCTCTACCTCCTGCCTGACAGTAGCAGTGAGAAGAGGGCATGACCCAGATGGTGGGGATCCATGATGATAGATGCTGCCTTCTTGAGGGAGCACCTCCTGTAGATGCTGGCAATGGTGAGCAGTGCTGTGCCAGTGATGGACAGGGCTGTACCAAATACCTTTTTTCACCACCCTGTCCATCTGTGTCATTACTTTCAGGGAACTTATGTACTTGTACCCTTAGGTCTCTGTTCTGTAACACTCTCCAAAGCCTTGCCATTTCATGTGCAGGTCCTTCCTGGTTTAACTTGCCAAAATGCAACACCGCACGTCAGAGTTAAATTCCATCCGCCATTCCTTGGCCCACTTTCTCAATTGTTTGAGATCCTGCTGTAATCCAAAATATCCTTCTTCACTGTCCACTATACCACTAATCTGCAAATTTATAGACCATGCCAATTATATTCTCTTCTGAATTGTTAATATAGATTATAAACAGTGAACCCAGCTCTGATCCCCATGACACACCGCTGGTCACAGGCTCCAACCTGAAAAACAACCCTATGCTTCCACCATTTCAGTACTACCATCAAGCCAATCTTTTTTTGCAATTGGCTAGCTCATTCTGGATCCCACGTGATCTAACCTTCAGGATCAGCCTACCACCTGGGACCTCAAAGACAACATCTATCATCCTGCCCCCCCTCAATCTTCTTGGTCACCTCTTCAAAAATTGCAATCAAATCCGTGAGACACGATTTCCCATGCACAAAACCACGCTGACTATCCCTAATCAGTCCTTGCCTTTCCATATGTAGGTAGATCCTGTCTCTCAGAATCCCCTACAGTAACTTTTCCACCACTGATGTCAGGCTCACCAACCTATAGTTCCCTGGCTTGTCCTTGCAGCTCTTCTTAAATAAAGACAACATTAGCCACCCTCCAATCTGTACCTTACCATTGGCTAACAATGATACAAATATCTCTGACAGTGTGCCAGCAATTGCTTCCCTGACTTCCCACAATGTCCTAGGATACACTTGGTTAGGCCCCAAGAATTTATCCACCTTTATATGCTTTAGGACCACCAGCACCTCCTCTTCTGTAGTGTGGTTGTGTTTCAAGCCATCACTATTCTCTTGCCTTAGTTCTCTAGCTTTCATGACCTTCTCCACAGTAAATACAAACCAGAAAAATTCATTTAAGACATCAACCATTCCTCGTGGCTCCACACATAGATGACCAGCTACATCCTTAAGGGGCCCTATTGTCTCCCTAGTTAACCTCTTAATATACTTAATATTTCTTAGGACCTTTATCTGTCAAAGCCATCTCATGTCCTCTTTTTGCCTTCCTGATTTCCCTCCTAAGTGTACACCTACATCCCTTATACTCCTCAAGGGATTTGCTTGATCCCAGCTGCCTATACCTGACAGATGCCCCCTTTCTCCAGACCAGATCCTCAATATCCCTTGTCAACCAGGATTCCCTAATCCTGCCAGCCTTGCCTTTCACGCTAACAGGAAAATGCTGGCCCTTAACTCTCCCTATCTCACTTTTAAGAGCCTCCCACTTGCCAGATGTTGTTTTACCTGCAAACAGCCTCTCCCAATCAACTCTTGCAAGTTCCCATCGCATGCCATCAAAATTAACCCTGCCCCAATTTAGGACTTAAGCTTGTGGACCAGTCCTATCATTTTCCGTAACTATATGGTCACTAGTCACAAACTGCTCCCCCGCTGACATTTCAGTCACTTGCCCCATCTCAATTCCTAATGGGAAGTTAAGTGTTGCCCCTCTCTAGTAGGGCCAAATACACATTGCTTTTGAAAACTTTCCTGGATACATTTAACAAATTCCACCCCATCCAAGCCCTTAGCACTATACAGTCTCGGTCACTATCACCTACTTTAGTATAGTCACCTATTATTACAACCCCATTATTCTTATAGCTATCTACAATTTTCCTATATATTTGCTCCTTTAAATCCTGCTCACTATTGGCCTATAGTACAATCCCAACAAAGTGATCACCACATTCTTATTTCTGAGTTCCACCCATATAGCCTCACTGGATGCTTCTGCCCCCCCCCCCCCCCAAGTACTGATATGATGTTCTCCCTAATCAGAAACATGTCTCCCCTTCCTCTCTTACCTCCACCTCTTTCATGCCTACAGCATCTGTACCGTGGAACATTGAACTGCCAGTCCTGCCCTTCCCTCAGCCATGTTTCTGTAACAGCTATAATCACAATCCCATGTATCTATTCTTAACCTGAGTTCACCTGCCCAACCCATCAGGCTTCTTGCATCAAAATAAATGCACTTTAGCCAACCGGACCTTCCTTGCTCCCCACCCTGCTCCTGCTGACTGAAATCGCTCACTTTACCTTTTGTATTCTCCTCAACTTTATCTGCTACACTACTGCTTTGGGGCTCAATTGAATTTTTCAGCCAGTTTGATACACCAATGCTTCTATATGAAGGAAGTGATAGACCTCCAGAGATTTGGCAAAATATGCCATACGGTACAGCAGTGTAGAGGATAAGTTAGGTTACTAACATCCAGATCTCAGATTATTGATCTGAAGATGTGAGTTCAAACCTCATTGTGACAGCTGGGCTATTTAAATTTAACCATTAAATAAATTTGTATTGGTGACCATTAGAATCACTGGATTGCCATGAAAACTCATTTGGTTCATTAGTGCCCTTCAGGGAAAGGAATCTGCTATCCTTACTTTGACTGCAAGAAACTTCTAAACCACAGTAAAGTGGCCAACTCTACGTTCTGAAATAGCCAAGCATGCTACTCAGTTCAAGGGGAATAGAATGGGAAAATAAACAATAAAAATCTTATGAACAATGGCCACATTCTATGAACAAGAATGTCAGATCCTTCTCATTTATTTGGATGAATCCGAGAGATTTTGTCATAACTGTTAAGTTGAAGCAAGTCCTTTAGTCAAATGAATGTACATTCAAGTAATGTTGTTTTGCTACTCAAGTTAATAATTCTTCTTCAGAGTGGAGTATTGGGAACAGAATGAAGTTCAAAGCAACACTAACTTTACTTGCTGTACCACTTAACCAACTTTTGACCACAGCTGATTTAATAAGACCGTAAGACATTGGAGCAGAATTAGGCCATTTGGCCCATCGAGTCTGCTCTGCCATTTGATCATGGCTGATTTATTTTTCCCTCTCAACCCCATTCTCCTGCCTTCTCCCCATAATCTTTGATGCCCTTGCTAATCATGAACCTATCAATCTCCACTTTAAATCTACCCAATGACTTGACCTCCACAGCCGTCTATAGTGATGAATACCACAGATTCACCACCCTCTGGCTAAAGAAATTCCTCCTCATCTCTGTTCTGAAGGGACGTCCTTCTATTCAGAGGCTGTGTCCTCTGGTCCTAGACTCTCTCACAACTGGAAACATCCTCTCCACAATATAAATAACCATTAGCACAGTTTGAAACTCACAAAGCTCTACTGTTTAAGGGAGGAAGCATACACACAATAAGGCCTGAAATTTCAATGGTGAAAAGATTCTAAGTAACCACATCTCACAATGGGAAGAAAAGGTGATATCATTCCAAGCCCTAATTGTGTGCGACTCGGGAGGGGGAGTTATAGGTGGTGGGGTTCCCATTCCCATGTCCTGCTGTCTTTGTCCTTCTTGACAGAAGATTACTGGGTACAGTAGCAAAGTGGTACCATTTACTTACTATGCAAAATAAACTTGGTTATTGCTTTTTCATTTCTAGTATTGATACTGATCTCACTTCCTCACTACCCCCCCCCCCCCACACACTCTGTAAATATGGCAGGAATTGCAATGGAAGTGTTGTTGATGTATCTCACCACAAGGACAGTGACATAATTAATTTTTCTGCACCGCTGGTGATCTGATTTTCTGAGAGTCTATTTTTCAAATACAGCAGGATACTGAATCAGGAGGCTCGCAAGGCAGGGGCAAGTTGATCAGAGATAAGTTGTTTGATGGCAATCATGTTCTAAAGAATTTTGACAATCCTTTTGTGAGATTTCTCAGGTCTTAATTGTTCATTATCAGCCTGTGGGCAGTGCTCAGTGACAGGATCATCCCTGCACTTTGATGGAACTGGAAAATTTAAGAAAATAGAGAATACTTGCAAAGAATGTTATCTGATGCATGGCTCAAGCTGAAATTAACTGTTGAATGCTTCCATTATGTTGTCAGTGACTAGTGTTAATGCCCAGGAACCAACCACAGCCGTGGGAATAATGAGAATTAATGAATATGCTGTCTGAATATCAGTGAACAATATCACAGAAATATAAAACATTCTCATTTACAGTTTTAAATAAATATTCTTTATAAAAAAGAATCACACAGTAGAAATTCATTTACAAGAACAGAAACAATGAGGAAGAAAATGTCCGTATCAAAGCACACTTTTTTTTAAAGCAGACGTCAACTCTGCCTCTCCTTTATCCAACAAGTCCTTCTCTTTCTAGAATATATCCGTTGTCTCACAAATGTAGTAATGCAATTTGCTTCATTTACACCCTATTCATTATTCCTCGGCTTTGCCAGGACTATTCAAACCCAACACCTCCACCACAAGTTTATGGGAACACCACGTCCAAGTCACATACTATCCTACCTGAAAACATATCACTGTTCATTCATTATTGCTGGGTCCAAATCCTGGAACACTCTACCTAACAGAACTGTGGGGCCAGAAGGATTACAGCAGTTCACTCACCACCTTCTCCAGGACAGTTAGGAATGAGCAATAAATGTTGGCTTCACCAGCAATGACCATTTCCCAAATAATGAACATTTAAGAGAACATTCTGTTACTAGATTTTCCTTATTGTCCTTGCTAATTCAACAATTTGCTATTTTTAGAATCCTTTTCAATTTCAAATTCACACAAGTACGTCACAAGTGCACAAAACAAATATTAGCAATGGAGATGTAAAGTGTGACCAAAAGTTTCTTTACAGAGGATGGTCACAAAATGAGTACATACTATCCTCTGCAGCCTCATTGTTCACTTCCCATGCCTGCTCATTTCCAGCAATGTACACACACTAATTCTCTGTCCCCCAAACACAGTTATCAGCAGTAATGCTCTTTCCTCCCAAATACTGATAACTTGCATAACTGCATGCACTGATGCACTGTCCCCAGCAGTGCAGGCACTGATGCCAAGTCCTGCAAACAGAGTTTCCAGCGATGGCCACATTAACATGTAATATCTGGAAACATTTTTTAGCAGTGCTCACAATGATCTTCTGTCCTGCAAACTCAGAACAAAATCCAGCTGTGGGCACATCTATGCTCAAGTGCTCAAAAAAAGACAGTTTCCAGCCATTTTCGGACTGACACACCATCTCCCATGCACTGACTGTATCCAGCAATGTGTACTGTATCCTGAACATGGACAACTTTAAGCACTGCTTGCACAGTCCCCCAAACAAGGACTGTTTCCAGTAGTGCCCACATTGATTATCTGTCACCAGATATGGACTGTTTCCAGCACTGCACAGGTGTTCCATGCACCAAAGAGTGTAAAGCAGAACATACAATCATGCCCCATCTCCCAAAGCACAGGCAGCTCCAGCAGGGCATGCAATGACGCACAGCCCTCCAAATGCAGACACTTCCCAGCAGTGTGTGCACCCATTCGCAGTTCTGCAGAAGGACATTTTGCAGCAATAGGTGAACTGATGCTCAGTCCAGCAAACACAATGACAGTAAGTCCTGCAAAACCACAACAGAATCCATTAAAGCTCAGTTTTCCAAAGACAGACAATTCCCAGCAACAAACACATTGATACACTGTCCCCACACACAGACTGATGGCCTGTACCCTGAACATGGACAGTTTAAGCAATGCATCACAGATGCTCAGGCCCCCAAACATGGACAGTTTTCAGCACTGCATGAGCTGATGGCATGTCCCTGTACACGGACAGCTTCAGTCGTGGGCACATTGATCCTCTGTCTCAAACACAGAGGGATCCCAGCATTCCACAAACTGACGTCAAGTCCTGCAAACCCAGACAGATTCCAACTGTGGACACATTGATGGTCTGACCTCAAACACAGTTTCCAGCAACGTACACAGTAACACTGTCCCCTAAACAGCGAATGTTTAGAGTAGTCTGCGTACTGATGCTCCATCCCCCACACAGTTCCCAGGAGCGTGCATGCACTTCTGCTGTCCCACAGTCACACGAGTTTTCAGCAATGTACGCACTGATGTCCCTTTGGGTAACAGAAAAAATATGAACAATCTCTGAAACGTGAACAGCTTCCATCAGTGAGTGTAATAATGCTCAATGCTCCAAACGTTGACAGTTTCCAGCTTTGTTGCTCTGTCACTGAAACATGGAACATTTCCAGCAGTGTGCAAGTGGTGTTCCATTCTCCACACAGAGTTCCGAGCAGTGCACACACTTATGCTAAATCCCACAAACATGGCCACATCCCAGCAGTGTGCACAACTGATGCGCTGAACCCCATACACAGACATTATCCAACAGTGCATAGACTGATGGTCAGTACCCTGAACATGGACAATTTTACACACTGATGTTCAGACCCCAAGCAAGGGCAGTTTCCAGCAACATGCACATTGATGCCATGTTCCCAACACACATACAGTTTCAACAGCAGGCACATTAATACCCTGCCTCGCAAACACCAACAGTTTCCAACACTGCACATAGTGAGATTGTGTCTCCCAAACACAGACATTTGCAAGCATTGTGTTCTGACAGACAGAGCTTAATGTGGGAAAGTGCAAGGCCACGTACTGAGCCAGAAGGAGAAGGCAGACCATTACCTAGGGCAGGCATGGTAGTGTAGTGGTTAGCGTAACGCTATTACAATGCCAGTGACCCAGGTTCAATTCCGGCCACTGTCTGTAAGGAGTTTGTACGTTCTCCCCATGTCAATAACATCAAGGCTGCTCTGCCCTTGGCCTCACTCCTCTTCTGTGCCAGCTCCATTTGCTCTCAATCCCAGATCTTTCAAAATTTAACTACCTCCTATTTACCTACCTCCAGCATCCTATCCTCCACAACCCCCAGACTAGAGAATTCAAGAGATTCACTGTGCTTTTGAGAGAAGAAATTCCAGTTTTAATGACCGCACCCTTAGATGGTAAATATGTCACCTCATTTGAGGCTCTCTAACCAATGGAAACATCTCAACACCCACCCTGTCAGTTTCCCTGGGATCTTATAGGTTTTTAGTAAGATCGCTACTCATTCTTCTCAACTCCAAAGAATATAAGGTCCAACCTTTCTAGCTGTCCATGAAAAGACAACCCACTCAACCCAGGAATTAACCAAGTAAATCTCTTTTGGACTGTCTCCAATGCTAATATGTCCTTTCGGACCAAAACTGTGCACAGTACTCCAGATGTTCCTCACTACAACTTTGTACAATTATAACAATACTTCTGGGTTATTTTAAAACTCTAACCTTTGTAACAATAAAGGCCAATATTTCATGTCTTCTTAATTACTTGCAGTGCCTGCATGCTCACTTTTTGTGTTTCATGCACAAGGGCACCTGCATCTCTCTCTACTCTATTCATTTGTAGTCTCTCTCCACTGAGATAATAATCCGCTTTTTGATTCCTCCTACCAAGTGCAAGACCTCACACTTCCCCACATTAAACTCCATTTGTCAAGTTTTCACCCACTCACTCAAACATCCTTATCACAGCAGGGCATCCTTCACATTCACATCATCAGCAAAACTGGATACCTTCCTTTCTGCCCCCTCCTCCAATTCATTAATATAGAAAATAAGCAACTGAGGACCAAGGACAGATCCCTGGGGCATCCTACAAGTTAGTCTATCCAGTCTGAAAAGGACACATTTATTCCGATTCTGTCTTCTACGTGATGGTCAGTCTGGATTGTATGCTGACACATTGATGGTGGCACAGTGGTGCAGCTAAAAGAGCTGCAGCAACCCAAGTTCAGCACTTGCCTCTGGTGCTGCTTGTGTGGAGGTTGCACATTCTCCCTCTGGGTTTTCTCCAGTAGCTCTGGTTTCCTCCCACCTCCCAAAGACATGCAGGTCTTTGGTAGGTTAATTAGCCACTGTAAACTGCTCCTCGTGTATAGGTGAGAATCTGTAGAGAGTTGACGGGAACGTTGGGGGGGGGGGAATAAAACAACTGGATTAAGGTAAATGGGTGCATGATGGTGGACTCAGTGAGCCTGCTTCTGTGCTGTTTGACTCCATGACACTTTCCCCAATATCACAAGCTCTCATCTTGTGCCTGGTGCACTAGCCTTTTATGTGGCATCTTGTAGAATGCCTCTGGAAATCCTAATCAGTTACACCTTCAGGTTCCCCCTTATCAACTCTGCTGTTCCATACATGAACAGTTTTCAGCAGTGCACACACACCGATGCTCTGTCCCCAAAACAGAGCATTTCCAGTAATGTGCATTCCTATACCCTGTTACTTAAACATGGAGAATCCCAAGTGCTATCACAACCCATTAGCTTGAATCGTATGTCATATGGAACATTTTTTCCCCCAAGTTCTCTTCAGAAACTTGGATATCTCAGTTAAGCCAACTCAAAATCTCTTTTCCAATCCCACCCCCGTCTCCAACCACCTTCTTTCTCCTCCCCAATTGCCCTCTTACTACCCAGCAATCTCCCTCAGCTCTTTAAGTGTATTATGATGCTTGTCATGAAGGCAGAATTGCACATCCTAACTTTGAGGAAATACCATAAAAGAAAATACTTTTGCCTTTTAAACGTGCACAGGACCCTTGATTATTTAAGGTTAGTTAAATCTTTAGAAGATCACGTGCATGCACGCTACAAACTGCATGCCAACCGCCAGTTGCATGGCTTCAGTTGGTCATCAAGCACTGGCATGAGTGAGAAGGCTGCAGCCTTTACACTCTACATAATGACCCAGTTCGGTCTCTCCCAACGATATCAGTTTCTACAATATGGAAAAGTGACTTCAAAGGATGGGTGATATTCTGAGAAATAAATAATTATTTCCTATAAAAAGATAAGAAAAGGATTTTGAACAAACTACTGCTTATCAGATTATAAACTTAATTTTATGCATTTTAAGAGTATTGTAGTTGGCAGTTTGCAGTCATACAATTACTCTTCCACTCCACTAGAGGGAGAAGAGAGTTTTTTTTAAACCCATGAACAAAGCAGAAACATAGACCTTGAATCATAACCAAGATTGTTGTTGTTACTTTGTGCTTTCAGCATGGATTATATTTCAAGTATAATTGCTCTCAAGTGATTAGATAATTATTAACCAGATGGAGCAAATTTGTTCAAGTTCAGTTGTGTGGGGGCCAAGTTAAAATGGTTACATCGTGTCAATATTTTTAACATACAGATTTTAACAAATACTTTAGGAGCTTCAAAGTTATGTTGATGCAACATATGTCATATAATTTAACCAGGCTTACAATATAACAGGAAGATAGTAGTTAAGCTATTGGACTAGTATCCAGATACCGAGACTATTGATCCAGAAACACGAGTTTGAATCCCATCATAACAGGTGGGCACTTTAAATTCAGTTAAATACATTTGAAATTAAACTAGAATTGGTAATAACCACCGCAAAACTACTGGATTGTCATATGTCCACCTGGTTCACTGATGTCTTTCAAGGAAATCTGCCGTTCTTACCCACAAATTGGCCTATATGCGACTCCAGATCCACCAATATGATTGAACTGTAAGTGTTCCCCAAATGACCTAAAACAAACCTTTCAGTTCACAGGGTAATTAGGGATGGATAGCAATGTCTGCATCCTGTGAATTAATTACCAAAAGAACAACAATTTACAATAACGACCATGCATTCAGAGAGTCACATGACACTCCATTGTTTAAGTAGGTCAATGCATGCACTAAAACAATGACCAGCAGGACCGTTCGTTCCTCAGTTCAACTGCTGATATCACCGATCATATCTGGGCACTACTATCATTTGTGAAAAGAGCACAAGTGATCAAGGATCTTTACTGCAAACATTTACTGCCTCAAAGTCTACCTCAGTATATTATTTTTGAAGAAGTCATTAGCATGTATTTACCGACTCCTTGCCTTCTGCTAGTGAATCATTAGTTCTATTCTTCACACAAATTGTACACTTTGTTCCACAATTTAAAAAAAAGTTGTAATTTCATGATAGTTATCTAAACAACCTGGGATTAACTGGATGATTGTGTTTTAAATTGCTTAAGTAAATTCACTGATGTTCAATCAGCAACCTATAATTTTTGTAAAAGAAATATTGTGAACAACGGGTCAGAAAAAGGTTCTGCTACTGTCATACAAGAGTATTTATGTTGAAGGTCAAGTAAAGATCCTGTGGTCAATCACAGCTGCAATGCATTGTGTATGCTGGTACAGATCTATCCAATTAATAAATACAATGCTCATTAATACATGTATCAATCACGTCAGGGACTAAAATTTCATACTCCCATGCAAAAATCTTATTTTACCACAAATAATCTGAACATCTCTTTTTCCAGCAAAGAGTAGCCTAGCATGTGCAAGTACAGAAAAATTGAAAATAATTCTTTCAGATGTGTTAATAACACTAATGAAACCACAGCTGTAGCACAGTGGGTAGGAGTTTTGATTTGAAGTTAAAAGATCTGAGGAAGGCAGCATCTATCATCAGGGACGCCCACCATCTGGGCCATGCCCTCTTCTCGATGCTGCCATCAGGCAGGAGGTACAGGAGCCTGAAGATCCACACCCTAACGTTGAACAACAAGCTTTTTCCCCACTGCCAGGAGGGTTTTGAAGCTTTCTGAAAAACCTTAGCTCCTTAACCTTAGGCTACTTTCTTCTCTCCCCCCCACCAACCCCACTCTCAATCTTGCCCTAGTGTCATTATGTTTATTTTGCACATGTGTAAGTTATGTATAATTTATGTTATTTTAAGTTTATGTTAACTTACATTTGTCTTCATCTTGTAATGTACTGTGCCGCTGCTGGAAAAAGCTAATTTTCATGGCATTTATATCATGCATGTATGCCTATGACAATAATAAACTTGAACTTGAAAAGGTTGTGGAATGAAGTCTTGCTCCAGAGAGTCGAGTACAGAATCTAAGATGATAGTCCTGTGTGGTAAATGAGGATCTGCTGCACCTTCTCGGTTGTCATGCAGCCCGATTTCCTTGGGTGGATGGTGGATAAAAAGATCTTATAGCACTACTTCAAACAAGAGGAGTTATCCTTTGGGAGCTTGCTGCACACAAATTCATTGCTGTGCTTTTCCTTCCTGTGCAGCAGTGACTGCACCATGTAAACATTTCTCTGTACATGTCTGGGGACTTCCAAAGGTCATGAATGGTGCTATTTGAATGCAAGCCTTCCATTCATCGCTGAGAGATGTTCTCCAGATGGCAGTCAATGTCAGAGAACAAATGTAATACCTATACCTTGTCTAAAATCAGTCAACAAGAGGCCAAATGTAGGAGCTCCCTAGTACGAATGGGTCAATTCATCATTTGCATCAGGACTGAGTTTCGACCTGAAATGTCGACAATTCCTTTCCTCCCACAGATGCTGCTTGATCTACTGAGTTCCTCCAGCAGATTGTTTATTCCAGATTCCAGCATTTGCAGGCTTTTGTGACTCCACTAATTAAAGTGTTTTTGCCCTTCCCAAGGTAACTTCAAGATGACATTTTTATTACAGATATGCATCAGAGTTTTAATTGGAAAGATTTTCTTGTATGCTCGGCTGTCGATGCCTGTTTCATTTCATTAAAACATACCAGAGGTTGAGGTGCGAAGCAGCCCAACACATTCCATGGAATGAAAAAAAAATCAAAAACTACTCTCTTTTCCAGTCCAACAAAAGGTCATCAACCTTAAATGTTAAGTCTGTTTTGCTTTCCACAGATGCTGCCTAACCCGCTGAGTGTCTGCAGCATCTTATGCTTTTGCTGCACATTGCAAAGCTTAGGGCTACACAGATCCAGCTGCAAGCCTTGCATCACTGCTGTGGAAACAGAATTATTTCCACGAAGCTGACACCTGCACAACCATTATGAGCAATATAATTGGCTTTGCACGTATCATACCTTTCTATAAATGGACACCAGACCAGCTTATTATTTCAGCAGTAAAATGGCACAGCGGTTTTAAAAAGCTCGGAATCATTCATTATTTTCCAAGTGAGTGCCTCTGGGAAAAGTGAAGCAATTTTCTTTTCCTCTTTTTCTCTCCCCCCAAAACAAAACACAACACAGTAACGCCACCAGGATTTTCAAGGAGAAATACCTCATTTCAGTTCATGTTCCCAGTGTTTTTCCACAGGGGATGCATTAAGCTAGATGTCCTAATCTTCAAATCCCTTATTTACCTCCATCTGGCACTTCCTGCTGCAAGGAGCATCTTGCAATAAGCCACCAGCATGGAGAGGCAACGATTAGCTTGTTGGAAAGTGTTCCTTGCAGTAGGAAGTGCCAGACAGTACCAGGACTCTGTGTGGAAGTTTAAGCTTCACTGCTTTCAGAGGGGCAATTCAAACAGACACATTCACGCCTACCCACTGATTACTCACAAGACTTGTAGATGGTGGGGTGGAGTGGGTGCCTGCCCCAGCCTGGCACTAACCAACTAACTGCTTCATGCATATCCTGCTCCTTGGGGAAGCCACAGCTACTTTTCCACCAGCGTCAAAGCCCATGGATATTTTGCAGCTGATGTCTCCCATAAACTGGATAATTATTGCATAAAAAGTACATTAGTCTGCCAGAAATTGCATTTAATTGGCTTAAAGATTTTCTGTTCTTTGTTTTTCTAAAATAAGCTTTCCAGAAATTGTACATTTTGTAAGTCATGGTGTGCATTCCAGCTGCAAACTGCTGGTGGGGGTGTGCATTGTTTAACGACAGGGAATGTGTGGGTATTGTTGGCAAGGTAAGCATTTATTGTACATCTCTAAGTGCCCTCGAGAAGATGGTGGTGAACCGCCTTCTTGAACCAATACATACTTTCCAGTGAAGGTGCACCATCCGGGACATCCCCTTTTCTTGTTACTACCATCAGGAAGGAGGTACAGGAGCCAGAAGACCCACACTTAATGATTTAGGAACAACTTCTTCCCCTCGGCCAGATTTCTGAATGGTCCATGAACACTACCTCGTTATTCCTTTTTTTGCACTATTTATTTGTGTAATTTATAGATTTTTATGTATTTGCATTGCTACCACAAAACAACAAATTTCACGTCATACATCAATGATGATAAATCTGATTCTGGAGTTCCAGAATTTAAACCCAGTGACAATAAAGGACCGGTATAACACACACAAGTGCTGAAGGAACTCAGCAGGTCAGGCAGCATCCATGGAGGGAAATAAGCAGTCAACGTTTTGGGTCGAAACCCTTCATCAGGGCTGGAAAGGAAGGAGGGCAGAAGCCAGAATAAGAAGGTTGTGGGGGGTGGGGGGGGTGGCGAGGGTGGGGAAAGAGCACAGGCTAAAGGACTGGTGTGTCAAGACGATATACATCTTGCAGGGGAAATTGGAAGCTTGCAGGTTTTCTTCAAATAGCTTTATGTATGGTGGGTGCAAATGCAACAGATATGTGCTGCTCTTAGTCTTTGGATTCAAAAGGATGGAAAGTCAACAAATCAATGGCTTCCATCCCCACCTCATCACATCCAAATAAGTGGCAAACAGGAGCACAGCATCATCTCTCCAATGGTGTCAAATGCACAGCAAGCAAAAGGCATACAAAGTCCTTAATGCAGGATTTGTTAATGTTCAAAAGCTAGAGTCAGAATACATTAATTAGAGCCTCCTGCTACTTTATCCCCAAATTATACAATTCTGCCTACTAGATTATATCACAATGAGGTATCAATGCCAGAAGGCACCCCAGTAATGAAATTAACAATTTGCTCATGGGCTGGGGAGAGTTGGTGCACAAAGGGTTTCTCCCCTACCTTATGACCCTACATTCTTTCCCATCTCTCTTACATAGTCTCAGTTGTCACAGAAACAGGCCCCTCAGCACACTAAGTTCAACAAATAGCCATCTGTACCAATTTACCAGCATTTGATCCATACCCTTCTACACATTAGTGATTCAAGTACTCATCTAGATACTTCTTAAGAGGGTGCCTGCCTTCACCACACACTCAGGCAGCGTGTTTCAGTTTCCAAGGACACTCTGGGTGAAACAGTTCTTTCTCAGATCCCTTCTAAACCTCTTTCCCTTTATTCTAAAGCTATGTTTTTAAACACTTTTGTTTTTGACCCTCATAAGTTTGTATACCTTTATCAGGTCTTCCCTCAACCTCCTCTGTTCCAAAGAAAATGAATCCAGCCTATCCAATCTCCCTTCATAACTGAAGCACTCCATTCCGTGCAACATCCTGGTGAATTTCCTCTGTACCCTCTCCAGTGCAATTATGTCCTTCCTATAGTGTGGTGAACAGAATTGTATGCAGTACTCCAGCTGTGGCCTAACCAATGTTTCATAAAGTTACTTGGCAAATTGTTTTATTATTGTCATATGTACTGAGGTACAGTGAAAAAGCATGGTTTTGCATGTCATCCATACAGATCATTTCATCACATCAGTGCATTGAGGTAGTACAAGGGAAAACAATAACAAAATGCAGAATATAGTGTTACAGTTACAGGGAAAGTGCAGTGCAGGTATATGATAAGGCACAAGGCCATAACAGGGTAGATTGTGAGGTCAAGAGTCCATCCTTATTGTACTAGAGGACCATTCAATAGTCTTATAACAGCAGGATAGAAAGTGTCCTCGAGTCTAGTGGTACAAGCTTTCAGGCTTTTGTATCTTCTATCCAATGGGAGGAGGGAGAAGAGAGAATATGCAGGGTGGGAGGGGTCTTTGATTATGCTGACTGCTTTACCAAAGCAGCGAGAAGTATAGACAGAGTCCATGGAGGGGAGGCTGGTTTCTGTGATGTGCTGAGCCATGTCCACAACTCTCTGCAGTTTCTTATGGACTTGGGCAGAGCAGTTGCCATACCAAGCTGTGATGCATCCAGGTGATTTCAATGGTGCATCTATAAAAGGGTCAAAGGGGACATGCCAAATTTCTTCAGCTTCCTGAGGAAGTAGAGAAAATTGTACCATAAATCTCCCTGCTCTTGTATCCTACACTGACTCACAAAGACATGTATCCTATGTGCCTCCTTCGCCATCTTATCGATCTGTGTTGCTACCTTCAGGGATACTTGAACTTGTACACCGAGGTCGCTCTATGTTCCCCAATATTCCTGAATCTTACCCTTACTGGTCCACCCAAAGTGGATCACCTGACACTGAGCAGGATTAAATTCCACCTGTCATTGCTCTGTCCATCTCACCAATCAATCACTATCACACTGTGGCCTACAACTACCTCCTCACCATCAATGCTACTGATCAAATCATCTGCAAACATGCTAATCAGGCTTCTTACATTCAAATCCAAATTGTTAATGTACATAACAACAGCAAGGGTTCCAGCACTGATCTCTATGGTACATCATTGGTCACAGTTTCCAGTCACTAAAACAGCCCTCTGTTTCCCTTCTATTCTGAGCCAATTTTGTTTTTCCTCAGAACACCTTATGCCAGGGAGTGTTTCCTTGGATGTCCAAAGATGCCATAATGTTATGTTGTCTCCCTCCTGACTATTCTGTCAAGTCTTTCATCAAGCAACACAGCCCTTATGCTTCTCCATGCCACACTCCCAGCCAAATTAGTCTTCCCTATTTTAATTAACAAGCAGAGTCAACCTTATCAAAAAAAAGTGAGACCTTTACTTTAAAAAAAAGATGCAGAATTCAATGAACAGCATAACTGCAGTGATACAGGGTCATGCTAAGAGCATTCTTCCTGGAGTGGTTTATAAAGCTGACCAATAATGGTCCTCCTTGACAAGCTAACATTAGCAGTAACATCTTTGAGTATCAGCACTTTTTTTTTATATATATTTATACAAATTGTTCTTCCTTTAAAAAAGAATGACATTGTCAACTGAACTCAATTTGTTTTTATCTGTACATAAAATATCCATTTTTTAAAAAATATTTAATTATACTAAAATAAAGCTGGCTGTCCAAAGGTTTATGTCATCCTAAGGGCATTTTGCTGAATCCTATAAATAGGATTCTGCCTATAGAAAAGGTCAAATGAATGGTGCAGTACCTTCTTGCCACAGAACATTGTGTTTAATTTTGCCACACACTTTTTACATGGTTGCATCAATTCTATTAACCCTTTGCCTAATGGAGTCCAGATTGGTTGAAGAGGGGCGGTTAGTCAAAGGGGGTTAAATTGGAGCCAGCAAACTCATTAACTCTGTTCCCACACCAAGCTGACCAATGCAATTTTTAAAGCCTGGTCAGGTGGGGCAGAAGGTGTAATTAGAACCCAATGTGTAATTTTGTCTGATGGCCAAAGCAGAGGAGGGCCTTGCCTGCTTTGCCAGAATCCAAGTCAAGAGTCACAAGAATCACAGAACAGTAAGATTTTGCTCAGGTGTTCTGTTTCCTTGTAGGCCACAGCAGAAGTGGTATTTTGTTCAGAAAAGAAACATAATGGAGATTTTGTTGAAGCTTGACTATACCCACAGAGGTTTTTAACTCTAATTTTTATTGAAACTTTAAATGGTAGGTGTGTGTACTTTGAAAAAATGTTTTATTTTACAATGCACATTAGACAACAACAGAAAATTTTGATCATAGAAATATTACACAAGACTACCTTTGAACAGGTGCAGGTATAACTGTAAAACTAAGTGATTGAAGCTAGTGATAACTATTCCTAGTCCAGAACTATTGTGGCATGGTGGGTAATTTCAATTTGCAAGATCTCCAAATATCTGCTCTCCTACAGAGATGCAGATAATTCAGTGTATTCCCCAGTGATTGAAGCACTGCATTGGATGTGCCTGCAAAGTACATCTGCAGCACTTCTAGTACCATTGTCTTATAACGACTGAGTGCAATCGTTCCAACATTTGTTTTTTCAGAACCTGACATTTCAGCCCAATGTTTCACAGAGCAATGCTCACCGGCATTATTTTGAAGAGCAGAGCAAATATCCCTGATGTCCTGGCCAAATGTTTGTGGGAGCTTGCTATGCACAATTGGCTGCCATAATTCCCACAATGCAAATGTGATTACACAACTTACCTGGCTGTAAAGTGCTTTGGAATGTTCTGAAAGGAACATGAGAGGTTCTGTATGAATGAAAGTCTCCTTTCACCATCTAGCCTCACACAAGGAAAGAATATCTTGGTGCCTATGGGCAATAATAAAAAGTGGAGTGGGTGGGAGGGAAGGTGGCATGGGTGGGAGGGAAGGTGGCATGGGTGGGAGGTAGGAGGCAACAAAACCCACAGCAATAATTTTAGTAAGTACATGTTATTCCTTTCTGCTTTCTCTGTGCAAATGTCTTCACTTACAAATAAAATCTGGGACTTCAATAGGATGGTATATTTTCTTGTAGTTATTGCATTGCTCATTAAGGTTTAGAGTAAAGTTATAAAAATTAATTTTTCCCCCAAGATTTCAATTTCAGCAATCAACTATGTTTATCAAAAGCTGCACTTTTCACTGAGATGTGCAGCTAGGTTTCACCCACTACACGGACCCCTCAAGCTTAATTGACTGTATGTGCAACACTTAGTAAGCTGCCTGCCTTTATTACACTGCAATCAAAACACTCCCTTGGCCTATCTCACCTACACCCACAAGCCCCTTCAATGAAGGAGGTGCAGGCTGATAATATATCCTTGTTCTGATGAATGGTCTTCAACCCAAAATGTTAACTCAATTTCTTTCTGCACGTGCTGCCTGATTTGCTGAGTGCTTCTAGCATTTTCCATGTTTATTTCAGATCTCCAAAGCTGTAGGATTTTTTTAAAATTGATTTTCATAACATGTCCTTGACTATAGTTTTTAAAAACAGGATTACTTCAAACTATGGATGACATCAACCACAGCACCACAGCCTTTAAGCATTATAAAAAGTTTTGAATAATATCCATGACTTCAGTTGGGTTCTCTTTTTCGGTGTAATATTTGTCTCAATACATTTTCTCAATTATGGGAAAAGTGTCATAGCCAGTAATTCTCCAGCATTTGTCATTCTATGTTGGGGAATTCACTATTTCCCCAAATATCCTTTGATTCATTTTTTGTAAAGAAAAAAATCACCATGGGCAATATTCTCAACCCTTTAATTGTGGGATAAAACTGGCAGCAGAGAGCCAAGATGAACAGATAGTTTTCACCTGTTTATATTAATGGTTCCAATGACATAACTTGTAGCTAACACAGCACCTGCAGCAGAAAAACAATTCATCTCAGTGATATGGCACAGATTTCTCTGATGTCTTTATTCTTTCCTCTAATATTATCTAACATTTTTTTTTCCTAAAGATGTTGCTTTGCCTTTGGGTGGTTTCAAATATATTGCAGAATTTAACCACAAGTTATGAGCTTCAAAAAATTAATAGCAGAAAAAATCTTCATCCAGTCATTATCCAATAAACCATCTAGTGCCAAATACCATGATTAAGGGTTGAACTGTAAGTGCTTGGGTATCATTTGTCTCATGCACACACACAAAAAAAAAATCACAGTAACCATTTGGTCTGATGTTTCTAATCAATAAAGCTCTTGTTTAATGGGGTTTCTAAGATAGCTCAGCCTTTTCTGACCTGTGCTATGAACTAACTGATGTTAACAACAGAATTGATTATGGGGAAACAAACTAAATTTCAAAACAGTTGATGAAAACATTTCTACTAGCTCCTCCAATTTATCAGTTCTTATCCCAGGTGATGACTATATAAAATGAGACAGGAATTTACAGTAGCCAATTAACCTACTATTTCGTGCAGGGAAAAAGAATCAAAGGGGAGTTAATGGGTATGTATGAAAGACAACAAGTTACAGAGGTATAGAGAAATAAGGAAGGAGAAATGTGACTGACGGGATTGCTCCTGTCCTTTCTCATACACTCTGTTCCATTCTTCAAGACTTCTGTCTCGGTAAACCTCTTCCTCCTCTCAATGGGAAACATATCAGCATCATTTCCTTCAACTTACCAGGATGAATGCATCAATGCAGCCCATGCTAAATTCACATGCCTTGCCATTGGCAAGGCAAATTATTTCTGGGTAATTATCAACCCATGCATCTCCCTACAGCCCTAGTCCACCACCCTTTTCCTTACCACATCCTTCCCTCCTCCCGTCCCTCTTAATACATGCCTTTTACTCTCTGCATGACACATCCCTTCCTTGGTTTCGCTCCACGTTCCCAATTATTTTCTTTATTCCAAGTCGCTTTCCCCACCTAAGGAATGGATCAGCCCACTTGGATTCTTTCACCCCATTCTCTATATCTGCTTAACCTGAATAATGCCATTCACTTTGGTGCCCCAAATACAAAGCCATGGTAAATTGACCAGTTAATTGTAAAACCATTCAATTTAACTTCAGCACCTCCATATTTATCACTATCCTACATCACCAGGTCAATCAGGAATGCTTCCGCACCTTGATGAATGGAATTATACTCGTTACTGTTGCGATTACCACCAGGCAATATATCACAACCTATACTTGGCTCACACTGCCTATATTCTGGCAGAACATATTTTGCAATTCTTAAAACAAAGTGAACGAACATAAGCAAATTGGCAGAATGAACATTTGACAAAAGGACTCTTCTCCCTATCAGCATTTGTCATTCATTCAAAAAACACAAGATAGTTTAAAAGAGAAAATTAATAACAAGTCAAAATGCAAAAATCTTAATGTTAATTAATAGTCATGGTTCCTTTGTGAAAAGCTACTGGCTATTATTTTAAAATGATCTGCTAGCTGCCTTTTTTTATTACTCATAAAAAAGGATACACTTTTCATGGAAATTCAAAAGCTTTACTTCTGTTTTATTTACAAATTATATCTCTTGTTTGCATTTGTTGAATACTCTGGGACATAATGCAAAGGCACTGATAGAGATGTTCCCCACAAAGATCTAGCAATTCTTAATGCAAAAGCTTCCCCTGTACCACGGCTGCTGCAAACAGAAACCAGTTCAAAAGAGATCTCTGGTGACCAATAGCTGATGTCAGGCTGACTGACCAGCCACTCTCAAACTGGAAACCATTTTTCATTAACTTTTTAAATGGAATGCAGAGTACTGTAATAAATAGTGGAGTATCCACATTGATTAAAGTGGAACCATAATAATCGTAAATTAGTTTAAAGTAATAAAACAATTTTAAAATGCCTTGTAATTAAGCAGTCACATAAGAAAGTCACAATAGATATAAATAAAATTAGATTTTATTTTATAAAGGCCACGTGGTTGCTAAGCAGTAACAATAGCTCAGTGTAGATGTGGCTATCCGAACCAAGCCTGATGGAGATTTTATTTTTGGGGAGGGGGGGGGGTGGTGGGTGGTGAGGAGGTTAGGGGAAGAAAGAGGTAATGAATGAGTAGGGCCTTTTATGGACATGGGCATCAAGTCTGACTCAAAGCCAGTGTGATATGCACTCAGATTGGGCTGGATAAGGAAAAAGGAAATGGGCGAGGGTTAGGGTCGTCTGGTCAGGTTACAGCTGGCTTTTAATTTCACCTCCAAACAAGCCTCTACCTTAGCATGCTATTAAAATGTCCCTTGTACCTCATGAATTTTTTTATATTAAATGAATGAAGTTAACTTCAAGGAATTTTACGGTGGGGTGCTTCCTAAAATATTCAAATTCATGTCAAAACAAGTGATTTTGGTTTGACAGTGCTGGAGGAAACTGTGAACACTGTAACATATTGGTATTGGTTTGTCACTTGTACTGAGGTACAGTGAAAAACTTGTCTTGCAGACCGATCGTACAGATCAAGTCATTACACAGTGCAGTTGGACAAAGCACATTGGATCACTGACAGTCATTTATGGAGTTCCACATTAACTGATACATGTGCAAACAGCCCAAAATTGCTTTCAGTTAAAACATCAAACAATGAGACTTTTGCCATTATTATTACCACAAAATCTGATATATAATGTGTGGAAAGGTCAAGGGCCAGTAGTTGTACACTTGCTTCTGAGTCAGGAAACCATGACTTCAATGCCCACACTTCAATTAATTTGGACACAATTGTGTCTGGCAAATGAATGAGGTGCTGACTGTCTGACACAAGTCTAAACTGATGCCCAACCTCCCTCTCAACTGCATACAAACAAAAAAAATCTGTTGTCACTGTTTGAAGAACACAGATGTTCTTCTGATATTCTGGAAAGAAATTACACTTAACCAACATCACAAAAAGATTATGGCCCAGATTTTGCTGTGTGGAGTGTACTGTTTCATATGCCTTTAAGAACAAAAATATGCCACACATACTTTCCCTCTATCCAAAAGGTAATCTTGCTGGGCCAGACTATCTTGGAGCTGAGGGCCATTATTCTTAGTAACATTAGGACCTCATGTGATACTAGTGAGGCACAGGGCTATCCCCGAACAAGCCCAACCCACAAAACTCTTGCACACTGCCAAACGTACAGATCCTAGTTTCACTGATGGAGTTGGTGCTCTGAGTAGACCAAGTTGCTCTACCACTGAATCACTTGTGAAGTCCAGCAATGGAGCAATGAAGCCAGATCTTCTGCAGATTTACTCTTGGTGGGGGAGTAAAAGGGAAAACAAACATTATCTTACACCAGGTTAGACCAAGTGCAGGATCCAAAGATCCAAAACCCCATTTCAAACCCCTTGTTTCTCCTTCCCCACCATGCTCTCATTCACTTCCATCTCTTAATCATTCCCTTTCCCACAATACCAACCACCATCTCCCCAATCCTCCTCATCTCTCCACGTCCCTGTCTACTGCCCACTGCCCTTTCCCTTCCCACATCCTTCTCTTCTCCCCTCCCTCTTAACACATCCATTCCTCGATTTCCCTCTTCACCTTCCCAGTCCTTTTCCATTCTAACTACTTAGAAATGAATTGGTAGATTTGGAGTAACCACCTCATTTGGGATTTTCTCACCCCATTCCCTTCCTCAGAACAAAGGGGACTGCCCATAACTTTATTAAAACTATTTTACTGTAGTATAATGTATTTCATTTATGTTTTGTGATTTTTACTTAAACTATAGAACTTTTTGTTTGAAGTTATTTTCTTCAGTTTTGGAAGTTTTTGAAGAGTCTGACATTTTAAAAACTACTAAAATTCTTCACAAACAGCATTGCCTGGGGCAGTGTTTGCTGTCGTCAGTCTTCAAGGCAGTTTGGGGATGGGGCATCTTTGCCTGCACACCTCAACAGGCCCTGCTACTGGGCTCTGAGGTGCATCAGAACAGTGAGATCGACGTTGGCCCATTGCATCAAGACCCAGCTAAGAATAAATATGGGGAAAAGATGGGTGCAAATCATGTCATGAGGAGCTGACCCTAAATCTTCCTCATGGTTTCCCTCTTAATATATTCCTATCTATAGCTGACTCACTCTTAGTGAATATCAGTTTGACTCCTTCCAAAGCATGAAGCGGGTTGCTGAATGACAATTAGTAAAATAATCATTATCTGCTATGGGATGCAATAATCTATTAAGGTAATCAGAGGAATAAAAGGTTTCTATAAGTTGCTGATTAATGATTAAATACATAACAGTAAATGGTATCACAGTGTCTCATAAAACAACCTTCACCACATCCACAATGGTTACTTAAAATCAAAAGTTATTTTATTAAAATCCAACATTTTTAAAAAATGTGTCTGATCTGAACACCTGTCAGAAGGCTTGTATAGATGATGATCTGACTTCTTCAGTTATGCCTGTATATTTATAAGTCACGAGATCTTAATATCTCCTTGTGACTTACTTGGTTCCAGAAACCAAATCCATGGTTGCTAATAACATACATGCATTTCAAACACAGGTTTAATGTACGAATTGCTTTCCTGTTTTATTAAAGCCTCATACTGTATATTATCTGCATTACACAATATAATGTTTTTTTTCTTCATATGATAGTCATTTACGTTTGGGACAAAATGCTAGCAGACAGAATTAAAAAAATGTCCTTGGACCAACAAATCCATTCTTCCCAAATACCAAGTTTAACCGACCAAGAGCTCAGGGGGAAGATTGTGCATAAGTGTTGAGAGTAATTAAAGAAATCTGTGAATCATCATCAATCCCAGAAGCCTTTTCACTTTTTTCTGACTGCCTTCCACTGATAATGTCCCATTCCTTTGTCCTCAGCAACACCTGAGATATCACAGTCCATGCACGTAATGGATTATTTTCTCAGATTCTGCAATTATAGTTCTCCAATGTGCAATATTCAACTGAAACCATAAACTATAACCAATAAAAATTAACAACCAGTGATAAATAGAATGCCTGGTGTATTGTTGAATGTACTGTCACTAAATGAACTACAAATCATTTCTTCAGTGTGAATGAATGCAGTGTTTTAACAGATAAAGCACAGATGTATGCAATAGGTCCCTCAAACAATCTTTCCTTCACCTGAATGCTGGTATCTTCCAAAGCTTCACTCTCGATGAACGAGATCATATACTGCTGATGATTGGTCAAAGGCTTCTCCTGAGATGGCATTGCATTTGCTGCAATTCTTCACTTTTCATCACGCTACCATTTCCCCCACTGCTACTCACAGTGGTGTCTGACTACTCATTTTTCAATGTGTAATAATTGCATTCATTTCATCCTTGCCCTTTAAGTCCTTTAAAAGGGTGCACCAGTGTATTAACACATGGCTATACCTTTGCCTGGCTTTGTAAAATTCATTCTAGCAGGATTCACATTTACCATCCATCCCTGGTTTCTCCAACTGCATATTTCAATGGGCAAATAAGAACCAACCACTTTGGTTTGGAACTGAGTCACACATAAGCCATACTGGATAGAGGCAGCAAATTTCCCTCTCGAAAGATTAATGAATCATTCACTTACATGCATCATTGTCACTATTTTTTGTTTAAAGAGGTGGTGATGTTTAGGAAACTCAAGCTACAATAGTGGGTTTTGAAGTCCTGTTTACTGGAATTTTGTTCTTGTTCTTTGGATTATTAGTTCGGGAACATTACCACTTTGTTCCCATTCACTTCACAGAACAACTTTAAAGTCTTGGTTCCAAATCCTTCTATTGGTCAACCACAAGTTAATCGAATCATCAACCAGCTGGCTCACTTAAGGTCCACCATCTCAATGCCTAATACTTGAAATGGCCACGTGCAGTTTTCCATTTGGGAGTTCAAATTCCTATTTTGTATTGAGAGTTTTCTGGCTTCTTTTCTTCTATGAAACTTTGCACACAGCTGGATAGAGAAAGTGTTTATCATGATGTAAGCCTGCTATTTTCCTGTAAACCAATAACAATTAAACCTTTATTTGAAAGCAAAAGCAACGTACCAGCCCATGAATTTTAAAAGAGTACTAAAAGGTTAAATTGCCTGTTACATAAAATTGTTTCTACTTCTCTAGTTAATTCCTGATCGTTCCTCAGCCCAGAAAAAGTCGAGACATCAACCCATATTATATGGAGCCAACCCAACAGTGCATTAATTGGTCGTCTATGATATCCCTTTAAAAGGAGAGAACAGGTTCATGAACCAACAATTGTGTACAACGAGGCTTAAAGGATCATTTCCAGGTTTCAATATTATGGTATTTTACAGCCTATTACATTAATCTTAGCTGATGCAGTCATTAAAGGTCAAATGATTTCAAACCATGTTGTGTACCAATTAAAGTGCCTCAGCATCAAGGTTTCACAAGTCAGAAATATATTGACGAGGGCAAACTGAACATTGGCAGTGAATCTTCCGAGCAAGTTAAGATTTCTTCAATCCAGATAGTGCATCTTAGGAAGAGCTTAAATATGAGTGCTGCACTTAAAGTTCTATCATCATTTCTGGTTACCATAAACAAATCACTGTTTGAATGAAATACTCCCTATAAGTCAAAAAATCGTGGATTCTTTAACCCTTCAGGTCTGTGGTACACCTGCAGCAAGTTTCAGAACTCTGCCATATTTTCCTCCAGCAATTGTAATTTTTCCCCTTGAACTATTTGTGTGATGGATGGAATAGTAGTGTAACAATGCCAGTTCAATCCTGATCTACGGTGCAGTGTGGAGCTTGCACGGTCTCCGTGTCCATGTGTGGATTTCCCTGCATATTCTGGTTTCCTCTCGCATCCCAAAGACATTCAAGTTGGTAGGTAAATTGGCCACTGTAAGTTTCTCCTGGTGTCTAGGTGAATGGTAGAATCTGAGAGGAGTTGATGCGAATGTGGGGAGAATAAAATAGGATTAGTGGAAGTGGATTCTTGATGGTCAACATGTGAGCCAAAGGACCTGCTTCCATGTTGTGCGACTCTGATTCTATTTATTCAATCATCTTGTGAGGAATACTGTATCTACCACCATATCAGACACCGCACACAAGTACTTCATATAATTTGAGGTCTGCGCTATTTGGATATTTGGGGCTGGCAATGTTTTTACTCAAGTCTCCTACAGGCATTCAGACCACGGTTTAGACCACACTACTTCTCCAGGTGAGGCATCTTGACCTAGCATATTTTGAACCCATATTCACACAAACTGCAAATATTATTAAAAATTGATTATTGTTATATGTCACATCTTCCATGGGATGAGAAAACTTTCAGATTGATTCTATTGAGACACACAAGGTTTTGCTACTTCTGCTCTTGAATCAACTGACGAATGCACCCAATACAATCATTAGAACAAATGTAGGAAGCATCTACACATAATGCAATGGCCAGATTAATCAAATATCACAAGTTAAATTCTCTGTATTTCGATAACAATTAAGACAGTAAAATAACAAACTCAACGAATTTGATCCAAACGTAAAACTTCATTGATATTTCAGTCTTAAATTTAAACTTGGAAGTTTTGACCCACATTTAACAAATACATAGATATCTAATCCTTAACCAACCAGAGATCTATCATTTAATTTTTATAAAGGTCAATATTGAATATTAACAAACCATCGTATCAAGACAAGAGCTCAAACTTCTCAAAGATTTCGTAAATTACTGCCAAGTTTTTACTGGGGAACTGATGGGAATGTAGGGAGAATAGGTTACAAAGAAAATTAGTACAGAACGGGATTGTTCCATGAGCTGGTACAGACTCGATGGGCTGAACAGACTTCCATCTGTGCCATAAGGAAATATGGAAATTACAGAGAAGAAAATGGCATTGAATATAGTGTGTTATTGATATCAGTTACAGTCAGCTAGGCTTCCAACATCTCAATTATAGGCTGTGCATAGATGATATCTTTGGCAAAATTAATTCCGCAAAATCAAAAGTATTTCACTAGGATCCAAATCACCAGATTCCCCAAGGTAAAAATAATTATTTAACATTCTCCTCTAAGTGCTGAGCCATATCATACTGCTATTAATAATAAAGCATTTCAAAACATCTCACTTTGTGTGAACAGCAACTTCAAATAGTACTAGTCATGCTGTTTAAAAATATCAATAGTATTAAAATCCATTGTCAATCTTTACAGTAAAACCACATGCATTAATGAGACTAAACATGTATGAACAATGAAAAATGCAATTATAAGGAATGTGTATACTAGGCATCAAAAGGAACTGCATGTGAAAAAACTTTTCTAGTGTTTCTTTATCTTAAAAATATTGATTATGTATTTATTATAGGAGTGTCAAAAACATTCCATCTGTTAACACATTATGTCCATAAGAGCTGCTTCAAGCAAGTTTCAGACAATGCTTAAATGGAAAAGTGAAATATGTGAGTTGCATTGATCGCTGCCTATTATATTAAAAGATGCAGCTAGTATTTCATTTGGGGATGCTATCTTTTTTTATTTATAACTTGCATTGCTTTAGGCACATTTGAATTCACAAAATTTATTGCTAAGCCACAAGAAGCTGCTATAATGAAGAGCAGGTCAATAGCTGGCTCCTGAGCGATCTGATTGCCAAACCCCAGGCCACACATTTTTATTGACCAACATAAAAGCTCATTGTGTGGTTGCTGTTGTGTTTTGCAATAGATTCTACAGAATATATGAAACCCCACCTCCCTAACTTTTACACCAAAAAAAAGATCCAAAAACACCACAAAAGACCCCAAGGAGCTCTCTCTCACTCACTTTCCCACTGCAGGTTGTTCTTTTCAATCAGGCTTCCTGTAAAATAGACTTAGAAATAAAGTCTATTCTCTCCCAACAGAAACATGTTAGATCATGAATAGCAGGAGTTGACTGTCTTTAAAAAAAAATCCGTGCCTGTGAAAACCACAGTCAAGCTGTAAGCTCAAGATGTTAACTCCTTCATCAACGCAGACCTACTTTTTGGACATTTTAGACCAAAAACACCCTAATAAAACACTACCTTGTTAACTAAAAGGCTTAAACCCACAGTGGCAATACAGTTACCATCACCATGATAAATAAATGTTAATATTATATTTTCTCTTACACATTGTCATGGAGTTCACTGCTAAATGAACAAAACAACCAATAAAAATAACTCCAAGAAGCTACATTATTAAAAAAAGACTAAAAATATAAAATTATTTTCTGAATGCAACATTAAACCAAGGCCTTGCCTGTTATATTAGTCAGACCTCTGATCTCGTAGTACTGTTTTAAAGGTGAGCAGGGGAGTTATCTGTAGTGCTCTGGCCAATATTTATGCCTCAAATAACGCAAAACAAATAAATTATCAGCTCATTATCACATTGTGGGAACATGTGCCCAAACGGACAGCCACATTTCCTCGAGACTTTAATTAGTTGGTTGTAAAGTATTTTGGGATCATCTAAAGCCTTGAAAAAGGTGATTTATAAATGCAAGTCTTAATTTACTTCTTTCAGTGAAAGGGATTTCAAGGCTATAGTCTTGTTCTGGGATTCAGACAACTGTCAGACAAATTGTTCAATTAGATGAAATCAAAGCAAAAAAAAAAATCTGCAAATGGTGGAAACCTGAAATAAAAACACAAAATTCTGAAAATGGTAAGCAGATCAGGCAGCATCTGTGGCAGGAGAGAGAAACAGAGTCAACGTTTCCAACTAATGACCTGTCAGCAGAAATATTATCAACCTGAAACATTAAATAGAACATAGAACATTACAGCACAGTACAGGCCCTTCGGCCCACGGTGTTGTACTGACATTTTACCCTGCTCTAAGATCTATCTAACCCTTCCCTCCCACATAGCCCTCCACATTTCTCTCACCAGAGATGATGTATGACTGTTGAATAGTTCCAGCATTCCCCATTTTATTCAATGAGAACGTTGTGTTGTGTTTGAGAAACCAATGAACTCCCCACTTTATTTCTACCATTTTTACGTTATTTCCTCTTTCGTCCTCAATCTAGTGGCATGTGCCACTGCTCATTTGAAAGCACAGGAAGACAACATGCTGTGGGGCTCGACCAATATTGCTCTGCAGGAGAGTGGACAGGGTTGACGGTTGCTGATTTCTCTCTGCTTCTTGAGCAGAGAGGAATCACTTTTCCAGGAAGCATTTTTCCGTCGAATGCTGCCTTCACGGGACTCAGTGAGATCAGGAACTGCCAATGCAGAGGCCATGGCAATAAGCTCACGTTCCATCACTTGGCTATTTGTCATTCCTATTTACGTTGGCAGTATTGTCTTCTGTACACAATTTATTGATGAAATTCTCACAATTTATTGATGAAATTCTCACAATAGAAGATTTTTCTTAAAAATTAAAGTAGAGATAATTAATGAACAGAAATGACAATTTCCACATATTATCAAGGGAAGCTTCAACCAAATCAGAATAGTACAATTCAATCTTTACCAATGAAATTTTTTTTTATACAAGATATCTTTATTAGTCACATGTACATCGAAACACAGTGAAATACATCTTTTTGTGTAGTGTTCTGGGGGCAGCCTGCAAGTGTTGCCACGTTTCTGGTGCTAACATAGCATGCCCACAACTTCCTAACCCGTACGTCTTTTGGAATGTGGGAGGAAACTGGAGCACCCAGAGGAAACCCACGCAGACACGGGGAGAACATACAAACTCCTTACAGACAGTGGCTGGATTTGAACCCAGGTGGCTGGCGCCGTAAAGAGTTATGCTAACTGCTACACTACCGTGCCTACCCTATTACTATTGAACTATTAATATTGATCAATGACGTATCCTTCAGACAACAGTAACATTAACAATTAAAGGATTTAAGAGAAGAGATAACTAACCACTTGCTAAGCTCCCTGAAAGTTTCTAAAAACCTTCTCGAAAGCCTCAAGTCCAGAAATGAGAGAGAGGATGCAGGTGAAGACTGAAATCAACATTGTAATCATGGCATCAAATCACATTTATTCCCAAAATGTAGCCAAAAAGAAACTTGGTGATTGAAGGAGATGATCACTGAACTGAATTAGCTTCTTTAAAAAGTTATGTGCACTTGCATATAGCTGCTCAGACAAATGTAATGAAGTGATCATGAAAAGCTAAAAAGAATGTGAAGATACAGAAGTAAACTTTCTCAGATCCTTCCCCTGCAGCAGGAGCTGGGTATGGACTGAGCATGCACTGGGAAAACACTGCTAGTAATCCTCTGACAATCATCTGCACAAAAACGAGTGTGGTAATGCAGTGGCTGTATTACAGACACAGTAATTCAGAGAACATATACAAGTCTTGCTACTGCAATGCGTGAACCGCTATATGTATTTTTTTAAAAAGTGAAGATGAATGAAAAGTGACCATATAACAACAAAATCTCAACTGATTCACCAGTGTCCTTTAGTGATGGAGACCTATCATTCTCACCCAATGTAATTTATACATATCTCTCTACTCTCTCAACAAGATAGTTGTCTCTCAACATGCCTCTAAAGTGGTCTGGCAATTCACTAATTTGTATCAAACCACATTATATGGCATATCACTCCACCTTGTCAGAGGAACCAGTGACAGGCAATAAACCTTAGCCTTCACTGCTCCACAAGCGAAATAAAAGACATGCAAACTACTTCCTTATAAGCAAGGACTCAGAAAATGGTGCCTTTTTCAACCAATCTGCAGAATAAAAAGCTTCAGAAAATATGGCAAAACAGAATAAACTTTGTCATTTTCACAACAAAGCTGGAAGCAATGAGAGATTTAAAGTAACGATAGGATGAGCTTCAATGAGTGTTGCCATATGCCAAATCTCACCTTGTTATGAGATCACAGTATCCACGTACACAAAATTTATTTTACATTTGACAGAACTTTTACAAGTGGATCAGATTCACTAAATCCAAATATACTGTATATTTCAAATTTGTATATTGTTAATGTTCATTATTTTTAATTGTTGTCCACAAGACTTAAACAGGTCTTTATTTCAGTTCCACTTTCTCAAAATAAAATGGCATAGAAATCTAAAACGAACATTGTGACATTGCGCAGCTGATGCACTTTGTGAAAGCTCTCTGCCCTCACCGTCTCATATTTGACTTTTTCCTTCCTCACCACTTCTCTAACAGTTCCTCCATCTCCAAACTCCACAAATTGTGAACACATTTCCCCAGTTTTTCATCACGTTATCACCTCAATCCACTCTGGGCTCCACCAGTACCCAGGTACTAACAAATTGACCTGAAAATCCTCATGCTTTCTTTCAAAATCATCCATGGTCAAACTACCCTCCCTCAATAATCTGTTGACGGCAGTGTTCATTCCTTTAAACTTCATTGTTCCTTGTTCAGCTCCAGCCTTAATAGCTGCTTTGTCCACTTCTCTCCCCATATATTCCTCCAATTTGTCACTTCAAAAATCTCTTCAAAACCATCTATTTTGACCATACCTCAAGATCCTCAGCCTAATACAGGTTTTCTTTTCTCTCCCTTGCTCTGTATCTGTTGTTTATGCCACTCAATGTTGAACATAGTCAATAGCCGCTGGACCCGCAAGTCCTGGCAGGGGTTTGGAACAACAATCAAGGCTCTGATTAAAGATCCTTCCTCAACTTTGGTTTTCTATGAATCTGTCATTTCCGTGAAATTGCTAGGGAAATAATTATTTTGTTGGTGGAAATGGACATCCATATTTGCTTCCATTGCTTAATACACCCCCACCCCAGTTTGGTAACTAACCCACAACCTCACTTATTCTAATAATACCATTATAGCATGATACTATTTCAGTTACAATACTTGGTCTTGCAGCATTGGCTACAACCAAGTTAACTTACCCTTTACACACCATCAACACGGAATCAAAATACCATCAGCACTGAGGCTTTGACTGTAATTTCCATCAAAACTGTTAAATGCTGATCAGTTATGGCAAACTCAAATAGATTTTGAATGCAGAACATTGTTTATTTTACAAACTGAAAATCCACAAAACATTGTCAAACCTTGGCTAATAATCTCCGTGCTTCTGATGAAAATAATGTAATGCAGTACGTTCAACTAAATGAACTTTACTGCTCTTCCCTTTTCTTTCAGCTGAATATTGTTCCCTTACTTTGCACCTGTATCTGTTTTATCTTCTAATATAATGTTGTCACTATATTTTCCATATCAAAGAATGCATTCTGTAGACTTTAATGAATTTCAGTTACTAGAGTATACAATATTACACATATCCTTCATGCATACTTAATACTATACTGCATAATTCTGTTAGCAAGAGAAAACAAATGAACTGCCAACTGCATCCTTTAGGATAGCCCTTAAAACCTACACCTTTGACCAACCTTCTGCTCACTTATTCTGCATCAATTTTTCTCTGATAATGTTAATATCTGGCACCTTAAAATATTTTACTATCTTAAAAGATGCTTTTTCAATGCGTTATTTACTTTATTGCTTGAAAATGAATATATTTGTAACTTATGTATAAATGGATTGTCATTTAATCATGTACAAGAATAGTGACCCAACAATAATCCCATTACCTCTAACAAATCTTCAATCCATTAACTAGAGGCATCACACAAATAATTTTGAAAGGAATGATTATGTTCTACAGTTAATCTTCTGAACAGAACACAATATTTTGTATGTGCCATCTCCAAATGATCCACCGAGAATGAAAACCCTCCCGTGAAAGATACAACATGCCACTTCGACCCTTAACAAACATTAACTGAATGGAGCGCCTCAACTGTTGACTTGGATCAGGACATCCACTGACCAACAACAGACAACTGTACAGCAACAGTTTGAGACTTAAAAGTATAATTATACTGCCAGATGTTTGCTTTTTAAAATTGGATGTGTAGGAAAGATTGAAATAAACGGCTCATCTTAAGCTTCAAATGACAATTATCTTCCACGATGTCACTAAAAGATCTTGCTGGGATACTTTAGAATTACTTTAAATCAACTATCATGTTTTATTCTGAAATGTTCAAAATGATATTTTTAGGAGCGATGACGAGGAACCCATCCTGTGGCTACCCTCGCCTCACTGCGGGCAGTCGAGTTTGGCACCAGTTATAAGCAGAACTCTATCAAGGAAGGGTTACTCTCTCCTCCTCCCCCCCGCAGTGTAATGCGATGGCAATTCTGCCTCTGGAAGAGATGCCTCAATCGTGAACTCCCTTTAGAAATTCAGAAACCGGCTCTTGTCCAATTAACCCGAGAAAGGGGCTCAAGTAAGAGGAGCTAAACTCTATTTTAGCGCTACAACCCGTTAAATGCAAGGATTCGTTCTGCAGTGTCGCGATATCCCGACGCCTTGTCGGTTAGATATTTGGTGCGTTCGCACCATCGCACGCACTGCTAAAATGGAAAGTGCGTTGGTATCAGCTGGGAAGTTAATCTCTACCTGCGCTCCTGTGTACACCTCATGATTCCAAAAAGCGACTAAAAAAAAACCAGGAGAGCAACTGGCGCCAGATGGTGGTTATAATGGCCTGCCATCGATTTAATAATACCTAGAATTCTTAATTTAGATTGGAAAGAAAAACGGAAATTGTACCTTAACCCAATGCATTGAAAGGCACTTGCTCAGTCGCCTCTGCACGTTTATCTGAACCCGAGTTCGCATCTCATTTAAACCGGACGATGATTTTTGTATCATTAGCAATGCGTCACCCGGCTATAAAATAATGCGGCATTAAAAAAAGGTATGTGTTCCACTGGTAGCCCCTAATCACCCACTGTACAGTTGGGGGGGGGGGGGGGGGAGAAAAGGCCGTTCCTACTTGCTGAATCACATCATTAAGTCATGAGCACGCCAATGGGGTCCTAGAGAAACATGTACAATTTAAATCGAAAGCGTGAACATCACCGGATGAAATAGATTCGTCCCACTATCACTCTCGCTTTTGAACTGCAATCCAAATTAAATACTTTAAACACTAAATTGTCCGTTCCACTGTCAATTTCATTCCAGAGTTGCTCCGGTCTAAATCTCTGGGTTTACAAATATATTTAAAGGTGGGGTCACTCTGAGGTACTCTTCCAGAAATAGAAGGAGAATTGTTACAAGTGATAAGGACTTAACATTAATATGCCAATTAAAGTAGGCGCAAAAAAGTACTTTGGATAAACGCGTATGAACGACAGAAGCCAGGAGAGCAGAAGCCCCTAAACTTCTGTCAGAACGACAAGGCATCCTCCACCGCCTCTTGCCTTCCCGGTGTGGGGGGTGGAGTGTGTCTCTTCACCGGACCGGGGTTAAACTGTGCTGAGATGGAGACTCTGCGTCCCCTTGTGTGGGAATTAAGAACTGCCCCTCTCCAGGAGCCTCTCCAGATTTAACCTTGCGCTGCACAACTCTCTCTCCCCTAGCCTCCTGTCATTTCAGAAATTGACACTGCAGTCTGCTTTCCTCAGACAGTAAGCTAATTTGTTTTTCTATTCTTTATTTAAAACAAACAAAAACATTTCTGGTGGCTGTAAATTGGAAGGCGTCTAGAGGATTAGAATACAAATCTGATCCTCAATTACAAACTAAAGTCAGGAGAATTATATTTTGAACTAAAAAGCCACAACTCACCTTCCGCACCGACGGTTCTCTCGCTTCTGAAGCCAATTCATAAACTGCAAAGACTCGCCTCCAGTAAAGGCAGCTTTTACACGCTGTAACTGCTGGTACGTTTTACAGCCAGTATCAAGGACAGATTCTAACTCATCTTCACTTTATGTTCACCGATGCTAATACTATTGAGTTTCCACCTCCCCCTGTTTTCGTCTCTTTACGCTCTTTAAGTTCATTTCTTTTTGGAATACAATTGTGTTCATGCGCAGTGTCGGTCCGACCACTCACTGAGATGTCTTCCGGGTCCTAACAACCCTCCGATCGCCATCTCGCTCTTTCAGAAAGCACAGTTGCCCATGAGGGATATAAACAAGTCTCTAAGACTTAGGTTTAGCCGCGTCTACTTCTTTACAATCATTTTAGAAGTGCCTGCCATGTGAAGAGCTAATTTCTGATGATGCTTTCAGTCTTTGTAGGCAGCAGAGGGTTCCAAATTGAAGCTAATCCACAACTATAAATTACCCGGAGTAAATCCCCAAATCTAGCAGATAGGTTGGGAAGAGGTCCGAATATAATTGTCCAGAAGGAACTTCTACTGCGAATTATTTAACGTTGAAAAGTATAACATGCAAATTGCTCCAAACATAATTTATACAGAACCATTCTCATAAGCATGGTTTATACAGCTAACATCTGCCCTTATTTATTGTGTGATGAATGTAAAACCAAAATGCGAAGAACTACCTCACTGGAATAAATTGCATCCAATAATCTATGCGGTTTGCTGTGCAATAGACAATTGTACCAGTGTTATCGAACCTGACAACATCAGAGAACGGAGTGCACTGGAATCGGGCAGAGGGTACGAGGCTGTAATCAGAGCTGGAATTAGTATGAGGACTTTGAAAAGTTGGGTTACTCATGTATTCAAACTGGGGTGTGTGTCCGAGATTGATTTATTCATTATCGGTCGCTGGCAGGATCAATTAGCACAACACAAGCTGAGAGCACAGCCGTCAGCCACCCTTGAGCCTTTTCACTAACGGAGGACAGGGTTTTTCCAGTCAGTAACTAGTCACCGCTCGCTGGTACAACAACAACGTCAACTTGCATTTACATAGGCGCCGTTAAAATGGGAAACCGCACCAGTGCTCCAGCGATAGAACGGGACAAGCGAGGAGCGCAAGGGCAAGGGAGGGGATTAGACCCAGGCTGATTGTGGGCGAGAAGGGACCACTATCATTCCGCCGCTTCCCGGGACTTACCGAGAGCTCTCGTACCGAGTGGCAGACAACCCATTGCAACTGCCTCTCCGCCCGGTGGCGGTGCCCAGATGGAGTCCGACAGAGCAGCCGAGTCCTGCTGGGAGCCCCAGCACTTGAGGTCCTGCAGCAGACATTCCCGAGAGAGAATCGGACACCCCATTCATTCCACCAGCACTCACGGCGAAACGTTAAGTGTTCTTTTAACGTGATTTTACTTTAGTGCAGTTTTTATTGATTTATGCTTTGACTTGATTTTTTTAAGTATTTACATCATTTTAATAGGTTAAGTATTTCCGAATATCAGAGACAAATAAATATAAAGACTCCCAACTTCACTGCCCCGTCTTGCCTGGTAACATAAAACAGCAGAGGAACAGGCCCTTCGGCCCACAAAGTCTGCACCGAACACGATGCTAAATCAAACATCTTCTGCCTGGGCGTGATCCACATCCCTCCATTTCCTGCATATTCATGTTGCTATCGAAAAGCCTCTTAAGCGCCACTGTGGTATCTGCTTCCACCAATATGTCAGGCAGCGTGTTCCAGGCACCTAGATCTGATCTGTGCGAACAAAACTTGCCCGGCTCATCTCCCTTAAACTTTTCCCCCTCCTACCTATCTACCTTCCCCCTCTCACCTGGAGTCACCTATCACCTGCCAGCCTGTGCTCCTCCCCCCCTCCCCCAACCTCCTTATTCTGGCTTCAGCCCTCTTCCCTTCCAGTCCTGATGAAGGGGCTAGACCCAAAACATCGACTATTCATTTCCCTCCATAGATGCTGCCCAACCTGCTGAGCTCATCCAGCATTGTGTGTGTGTTCCTCCAGTATTTGACATTTCTACCCTGGGAAAAAGACTGTCAACCCTATCTGTGCCTCTCATAACTTTGTGAACTATCAGGTCTCCCCTCAGCCTCCAACACTCCAGAGAAAACAACCCGAGTGTGTCCAACCTCTCCTTGTAGCTAATACCCTCTAATTCAGGCAGCATCCTGGTGAATTTATTCTGTACCCTTTACAAAGCCTCCATATCCTTCCTGTCATGGGGTGACCAGAACTGCACACAATACTCCAAGTGTGGCCTTACCGAAGTTTTATACAACTGCAACATGACGTCCTTACTTTTATACTCAATGCCCTGACCAATGAAGGCAAGCATGTCATATGCCACCTTTGGTCATCGGGGAGTTTTGGGGGTGGGGGGGGGGGGGAATGAGGCTCAGGATTGCAGTACTTCAGAGTTACTCAGTACTGGGACCTTACTACACTTTGCCCAGGACGCATGGGCCTTGAGAGTCGTCATGATTGATCCCGGCATAGATGCGGGAGGCTGGTGGTGATTCCAAGTGGGGCTTTCCCTGCTAAACCTACTGTGCAGGTATTAAGAGGGTGACGAAAGGGGCGCAACCTGGACATCTCACTGATGGGGCCAGATTAATTTTTTATGTATTTAATTTCCACAGAATATCTTTGCATCCAAGTAAGTTAACTTTTTAATGAAGCAATAAAAGGTAGGGTTAACCTACCGTAATTACCAAGAGCAGCAAGGAATTTGTGAGGAGGAAGGCTGCCCAGCAAGGACTCATTAATAGGTTCATAGAACACATTTGCATTACAGTTTAGTTGAGATGAGTCCCAGCTGAGAATAGTCTGCAAGAAGAAAGAATTCATTAACATGATGGCTGTCCTTTAAACTCTTTATTAATAGCATTTGGAATTCTTTCTTAAATACAGAAGTTAATTGGTATGATCTGGGTTTAATAAAGAGTAAAATAGTGAATATCTGCATACGATTATAAGTCAGTGAGGTTAATAAATTATGTCAGAAACCAGAAATTTGGACTTCAACATATCAAGTGGGTTTACTCCCTTTTTTAAAAAAAAGTCCTTCTCTTATGGGGAAGGAAACTCTTAGTTTTTGCTCCAGATATTTTTCTTCCCTCCTGTTCAAACTGTCTCGCAGATAGTGACCCAGTTTGGTTGGAGTGCTGATGTCTATATTGGAGACTGATGGTTATGAAACAGTTCAAGTTTATTGAGTGATCATCTATGTTAATTGACTGGAAAACAAGTCAACACGAATAAAATAAATTTTGCATAAGCAGGTGAAGTAAAGAAAGCACAAAAGACAAGTAAAAAGGAAAATTTTGAGAACTAATTCTTCAGTAAAAATATATTTAAGTGGCACCTCAGCCATTACTGGAGGAACAGAACCACCCCATCGTGATAGTAAATTATTCATTCTATATCCTGCGTGATGAACATTTCTATGAGAAAGAGAAAATTGCCTCTCCAAAGTCTTCACTTCTTATTCTCGTTGAAAGCTTAGTTTTATTGACAATGAATTGGATAGCTATCCAATTCACTTGCTACGACTATGCCTGTGCATATCATCACAGCACAAATCAGCTATGAAACAGCAACTTGAACTCATGAATATATTGTCTAAAAGCTAAAAAAAATTATATCAAGCTACTATGGCAGACTACTCAACAGCAACTTGAGAAGAAAAGCATTGTTAATGATGAATTGTAATGATCATCTATTACCTGACAGCAAAAAATGGCGAGATAGACGAGCACCAAATAAATGCAGCATATGAATTTCTGCAAACCAGTTGTCTCTTAATGTACCAACCTTTCATTGCAAGCTGTTGATGCTAATGATATGAAGCATTTTTGCTATAATCTATGTGCCATATATTATGTTTCTTTTTTAACCAGTGAATGGAAACTGAAATATTATACTCTTATAGTTAATATATGGCCTGCAAAATAACAATTGTATTATGGTACCAATACACTGGTATTTCATAAGATTAAATCTAACAGCTTGCTGTGTATTGATGAATAAAATCTTGAAATCATGTCTACATCATTAGTGTCAGAGGTTTTACTTAAGTTGTGCAACGTCGTCAAATATGCACATTGTTCTCAATTTAAAAATTTGCATATTCTTTAATGAGCTTATGAAGTTTGAACTATTTTAAAGTTAGCCCATGTGTTTCCATTAGATTATTGTTTTATTACATTTACCACTATTTTCCTATAATTTGTTGTTCACAAACATGGCGAATCCTCAGAATATATTCTAGGATAAATTATTGAATCTTTTGGTGGAAAAGTGTCTTTAATTCCATTGTGCTTTATTATTGAAATAGGGGATCTCAAACTCATTAAAATGTGCATATTTCATCAGTTCACACACCCCTTATTTAAGGTTACAGTTTGATGCTCATTATAAAGCTAATGTCAGGAGCTGTGTAATACAGTGCACTGTTTTCTGTGCTTGGAGAAGTCTTAAATCTTGTTCTTGTAAAAAAGAATCATTATTTCCTTTAGCTACAAAATGTTCTGGTAATTATATCCCTGAGTTCTGATAATGCAGGTAAATAGTTGTGGGTAATTAGTTTGTCCTGCATCAAACTGAATATGAAGAAAGACTCTATGCCGCCTTTTTTTAGTTTTGATTCTATAATAATTGTACGTGAAGTATCTACCAAGAATACTGTTAATGACAGAGTATGCAGAGCATTCATAATATCATTTGAGGGCCAAGCCACAGTATAGTCCATGGAGATTGATTCAAGCTATCTTGTAGTCACTGCTAAAGATAGCTCATAGATCACAGAACATAGAACAGTACAGCACAGGAAGAGGCCCTTTGGCCCACGATGTTGTACAGAAGTAATTAAGCTAATGGCGTCAAATTAAACTAATCCCTTCTGCCTGCACATGGTCCATATCCCTCTATTCTCTGCATATTCACGTGCCTACCCAAGAACCTCTTTAAACACCTCAATCGTATCTGCCTCCAGTGCCACCCCTGACAGCACATTCCAGGCACCCACCACTCTATATGTAAAAAAAACTTGCCCTGGACATTTCCTTTGAACTTTCCCCCTCTCGTCTTAAATGCATGGTCTCTAGTATTATACATTTTGACTATGGGAAAAAGATATCAGCTGTTTACTCTATGCATCTCATCATTTTATAAACTTCACTGTCGCTCCAGAGAAAATAAACTTAATTTGTCCAACCTCTCCTTATCTCACATGCCCCCCTAATCCAGGCAGCATCCTGGTAAACTTCTTGTGCACCCTCTCCAAGCCCCCACACCCTTCCTATAACAGGGCGACCAAAATTGAATGCAGTACTCCAGATGTGGCCTAACCAAAGTTTTATAAAGCTGCAACATAATTTTCTGACTCTAGAAATCAATGCCCACAGTTCATGATAGAAAGGTGAGTTGTTCAGTTCTATGTTTTTTTTAATCCTCTTTTAACCTTTCATTTTAATGGAGCATGTTTTGAAAAATGTTTCAACTATTGAGAAATCTTGAGAAATCTTGAGTAGTAACCACCACTTGGAAACTTTCTTGTTCTTATGAAAATCACGCTGCCTTTCCTGCCATCACCCCACATTTTAGCACATGGCAGCTCTTTTATTACAAAAGCAGGAATGATATCACTGCCTTGCAGCTTTCACAAGAACTGTGACTTCAATGTGACAACAGTTTTACAGTTCCTGTCTTCCCACGAACACTGTGAATGAATGGAGTGTTAGATCTCCAATTAAGTAAATTGGATGAGAAAATTCAGCAGTGCTGCCTTTCCAGATCCAGAGAACCGTACTCTGAGATCTGGTCCTCTGGATTGGATGCCTCCCTTCGTCACAAGCCGCCGGTCTGTGGCAGTCAGCACTGCCTACTGCCACATCTGGTGTCAAATTTGATGTGCGCTTCATCCTCTCTGCACCTCTGGTCCCTAACAGTGGCAGGTCTTTGGCAGGAAAAATAGACTCAATGTTTCAGGTCAATTCATCAGAAGGGTGCAATTGAACAAACAACTGCAAGTTCAGGAGTGAATAGATTAGAGTGCGTGAGGGGAGTGGGAAAATCAGAAGGGCTCCATAAACGTGGGCCCAGATGCTGCTGAAATCCGCTCCACTCTTTACACTCATCCTCAAGGCTATTCCCATAACCGCAGTTATATTTTGTAACCTATTGGGTCTAAATGAACTCCAGGCCTTACTGCCACAGCTGTCCTGCTAAACACAGCCAGTGAGGAATGACTGGGCATCAGGTGGCGGACTCTGAAGCCACACCCCCAGCCTGCCCTGATGGTCTTCTGACAGCTTGATGCTGTTGAACTGATTTTATGTCTCTGGTGATCAGAGACATTTCAAAATAGATCAAAAAATTAAACTAATTAAAAGAAAATAAAAACAACTATAAATTCAAAATCATACATTTACTTAAAACATGCTTGAGTGATTAAACATAATTAAAACATTAAGATTAAGTGAAATGATAAAAAAAAATTTGCTCTTACCTTTTTGGGTTCTCCAGGTTAATGATCCTGTTGAAATAGTTGGATTAATGCTACACACGCCAGCCATATGCGAGTCCAGTGGCAGAGTAATATAAAATGCTGAGAGATTGAATGGTGTTGGTGTTCAGAGGGACCTGGGTATCTTTGCACACAAATCATTGAAAGGCAATTGGGCAGCACAGTTGGTGCATCAAGGAAAGCTGCTGCCTCACAGCTCCAGTGATTTATGTTTAATCCTGGCCTCCAGTTCTACCTGTGAGGAGTTTGAAAGTTCCCCCTGTGACAGTGTCGGTTTCTTCCAGCTGCTCCAATTTCCTCCCACATCCCAAAATAGTGGGTAGGTAGGTTAGTTGGCCAATGTAAATTGTACCTAGTGTGTGGATGAGTGGTAGAATCTGAGAGGAGGGAGTGGCATTAATGGGAATGTGGGGAGAATAAAGTAGGTTAAGGTAGGATCAGTGTGAAAGTGGGTGCTGGATGATTCAGTCAGACTCAGTGTTTCCGAGCCTCTGAGAAGACAAATGATTTGTTAGCCTTAATTATGAGAGGAATTGAGTCAAAGTGTAGTGATGACTTACTCCAGTTATTATGCTAAAATATTATGTTCAGCAAGCTCCTGTGTGGGACCTTATTGAAAGACTTCTGAAAATCCAAATATACCACATCCACCTATTTCCCCTCATCTACTCAACCATAATGCACCCTCAAAGAACACTGCTACATTAGTTTCATAGATCCATACTGACTTTGCTCAGTTATATTTTTAAGTATATGGATATTACATCCTTTATTATGGATTCCAATTTTTTTTCGCAATTACTGATGTCAACCATCTTACCAATTGCTGGCTACCTTCTGCAATCAATGTAATCAGAGTTGGCATGCTGTTTTCATCAGAAGCAACAAACCCAGGTTAATCCCTCATTACCACAATTGTACATGTTTTCAGGTACAGGGGAATTTAGCCCCCTTTAACTTCACTAAGGACCAGACCTTCCTGTGGACTCCTCACTACTATCAAAACCACAACAGGCATTTGGACATTAGTTCATAGAAGTCTGAGCAGAGATGTAAATGTACATGTGAAAACAAAAGGTCTTTAACTTAAAACATTAACTCTGTTTCTCTTCCCACAGATGCAGCCTGACCTACTGAGTATTACAGGCATTTTTTTGTTTTTATTTTAAATATACATATGCCTGACTTCACTTCTGCCCACTAGAGCCGAGTGGAAAATAACTCCCTGCTGCAAGCGAATATTCCTGTGTTTATCCAGTTGTGTTCTATATTATCTCCATTTGACCTCAACTGAGAGACTAAGGCTGAAGAACAGTTCATCACTTCTGTGTTCCAGCACCATTACACTTTTAGACACACTACATTCTTGATAGGGTAGTTTAATGGAAGAGTGTTAGTTAAATCGGTACCTTCAATGCAAATGTATTCCTGGAAAGCAAAGCCAGTTTCTCAATATTAAAACTAACCAATTGCTTCTGCAGTAAAATCTCATACAGGTTTTCTTTTTAAATGTTAAACCACCCCTAACAAAAGATTTGTTTTGTGTGAGTCTACATGCTGAATACTGAGCTCTATAGTATCAGTTTAGTAACAGTAGGGGATTAACTTAGATTTCTTCAAACAATTGTGCTGGATACAACTTTGTATTATTATAAAAAGTTAAATGTGGCTTGATATAAAATGGTAGTGGCACTTGGCTAAAGGTATACAAATTAGACTGTGAATATTGCTTCTAATGAAAGTATTTAAATCTCACTGCAAGCCTTTACAAATTTTGGAAAAACAAGAGACCGCAGATGGCTTTCCTTCTAGGACTTCTAAACTGTCCTTTTTCTGGAAATGGGGCTTCCCCCCTACCATAGTTGACGGAGCCCTCACTCACTTTTCCTCCATTTCCTAGATGTCTGCTCTAACCCCCAGCCCCAAGACAGAACAGACTCTTCACCCACCAGCATCCAGGTATCTAAACAGCCCTTCCAGATGAGGCAGAGATTCACGTGCAGCTCCTCCGACCTCATCTCCTTCAGTCAGTGCTTGTGACGTGGCCTCCTCTACATCTGGAGACCAAGCGTAGACGAGGCAACCTTTTTGCAAAGCACCTGTACTCTGTCCACATTGACCATTTTCTGGTTGCACGTCAATTCAAGCCCACTTCCCACTCCCACACCCATTTGTTGTCAGCCTTTTCCATTGCCTCGGTGAGGCTAAACACAAACTAGAAGAACAACACCTCTTATTCCATCTGGGTAGCCTACAATCCAATGATATGAACATTGAATTTTCCAATTTCAGATGGCCCACCTGTGGTAAGATGAAACAGGATTAGTGATTTCCCTGTTGCAAAGCGATATAATGGCCGAATACGTCAACATGATGGCTGACTTAAGTTTCATTTTAGGCTCTGGTTACACAGGTATGCCTGTCTGAGAGATTTATTGGAAATCATGTTGTGGTTTCCAATAAATTGTGTATTGGTGCTCTTGCCTTATATGGAGTTGTTATTCACTTGTAGGGGAGACAAGAGAGACCCTGAACAGTATAATGATGTCTTTTCAAGGGATGTTTTGGAGCTTCTCCATGGGCTGGATCGCGACCAGTGCCTGGCGACCTTGATAGCTCTTCACGTCTTGAAGTGTTGGAGCTCCCAGGCGGCCTAAGACTGAGTGGTTAAGAATACACAAGTAGCACTGCTAATTGTTAACTGCTGATAAGTATTACTATGAATTGCGTGCAACCTTGAGCTTGATTTATTAGTGGAGAATCAAATAAAGAAGTCTGAATTTTTTTTGTTCTTTTAGTTGAGTTAGACTAGGTTTGCAGCTGTAGTTACAAAAGGTAGAATGGATCTGTAGCAAAGAGTTAACCAAAATTACATGAGTTACTAATTTCTTTGTTCTTTTAGTTACTAGCTGAATAAAGTTACTGAATCAAACTATTTGTGTAGTTGAGTCTTTCATTGCCGATTCGGTCACTCGAGGAATCAAAAGAAACTGGAGCTCTGTTTTGAGACACCACCCCCCTCCGTGTTCCTTTCCCATTCCAACAGGTCCAACTAGGTTCTCCCCCCTCGTTCACCTTTTCCATTCCACCCCCGTTACCTAGATTTTTTACTCCTCGACCACCCAATCCCATTGGCCCATCTCCCTTGGCCTACTTTTCCTTCACCCGCCCTCCCCCTTTCTAGTTCCATCTTCTCATTACTCTTCCCTTATCTGGTTCCACATTACCTTCTAGCCTCTGTTTCTACCTTTGCCCTTCCCTCCTCTCCTCACCTGGCTCCATTTGCCTATGTATTTACTTTTCTTTCCTTATCTGTTTCCACCTATCACCCACCAGTCTCTGTCTCTAAATGTCCCTCCCCCCTCATTTGGATCCTTCTGCCCATCATCCTCCACCTGACCTGGTTCTACCTATCATCTACCAGCCCCTGTCTCACCTCTTTACACTGGCTATCTTCCCTTTATGTTCTCAGTCCTGATGCAGGGTCTCAACCTGAAGCACCGACCACCTGTCTGCCTCTGCAGATGCTGCCTGAACCGCTGAGTTCCTCCAGCAGTTTATGCTCTGCAAGTTATAGGTTGGACCTCAGCTGGAGTATTCTGTCCCTTCCATACACCATGCTTTAGGAAAGATGTCAAGGCCTTAGAGAGGGTGCGGGGATATGCAAGAACGGAACTACTGACTAGGAAGGGAACAGGACTGATTAGTTAACTCTTTTAAAGGGAATTATGGGTTCAATGTCCTCCTGTATGATTCTATGAATCCATTGCTGTAGTTCCAAATCAAATCATTAATTAGTTCCATAACTGCATAAGAATCCCATCTGAGTGTGAACTATGTAGCCCATACAAATCCAGCTTCACACATCAATAGTTTCTGCTTGTATATATGGAGTGTTGCTGAGACTTCTCACCTATCACATCTAACCTTAAATATGAAACACTGCATTGGTTTCTACTTAAAAATGCTTCTCAGCCATTTCAATACGTATCCTAGAAATTTAAGTGAAATACAAAAACTAACATCAATTTACATTTCAGTGAGAATACAGTGACAAATTTATAGAGCACAACAATATTACAAAGTACATTGAATTATCTGCATCACTTAAAGAAAAATTTGCACAGCATACTGAAATTAAACCATCATGATGAAAGCTTGAAACTACTTAACCTGACAGTAAACTAGTCAAGTGGCAATATCCAGAGAATTTTCGCACATTAGTTTTCCTCCAGTTTACCATGTGTGTCACTGGATTGTTACTGAATCTTCAACCAATGAACCAATTAAAGAAGGTTACAGTTTGACATAAAAACCAGAGTTGTTGGAATTGCACAGCAGGTCAATGTTTGTAATATTAAAGTGATGGTTATGATGTTTGGAGCATGCACCAAGAGACAATAGTTGTATAATGAAAAAAGGGAGAAAAAAAGGAATGGATAGATCAATCATAGAGATGAAGTATTATGTCAAATAACTTGAAAAACTGCTCAATAGAAAATAGTAACCTAAAATACAGATACTCCGTAAGATGATGCAGCGAAAGTTTAACTGCATCGACACTTCTTTTAAAATTCAGTCTGATAAGGGTTCACGCGTAAAACATCATGGTCAGGAGCATTTGGAAAATTTCCCAATTACCAGGATGAATGCTGCTCTAACAGCACTCAAGGAACCTGACGCCATAAAGGACAAGGTAACAAATGGCTCCTTAATTACCACTTTAAGTATTCAGTCCCGCAGGTTCACTGTAGCGTTAGTTTGCATCAACTTTTAGATGCACTGCAGCAACTTGCGAAGACTTCTTCAACAATACCACCCAAACACGTAATCTCTAGTACCTACTGTCAGAAAGCACCAAGAGCTTGCATGGCTGGCAATGAGAGGGGCCCTCACAGTCAGATCCTTCCTGTACAAATGAAATATCATTGCCAACACATACTGCCCTCCGGATGGTTACGACTGTCACGTACCTCTTTGCAGACTGTGCATTTGCTGAGAGGATGTAGAGGAGGATGCAAGGGTCCTTGCCTCCGTTCATCCCAAGCAGCTGCGTAACAGAGGACTCTCTGATCTACAGGCTGTTCCCAGGATATCTGTCTCTGTGTTCACACACAGAGACAGACATCAAGTTCTGCTGAAAGGCCATCAACTCAGTGGAAGATCCTCTTTGGTCTGCCCGAAACTTGTTGGTCTTCCAGCTCAGCAAGATGTCCGTAGGGAATGCTGCAGACTGGCACATTCCAGGCTGCACGATTACGTGCTGAGGGATGCATTGAAGTTCGGTGCAGCCAACGCACAGGCTCTGTGGGGAAGGACCACAGTCTAGGCTCCTTCTGCTACTGCTCATGAAGGGGCTGAGTCGGGTGGGGAAGCCTGTCAAACATTAAAATGGGGTATCACCCCAGGGGGCCATACAAGTGGCAACAGTGCTATGGTTTTTAAAAAAGTTGACACTACTGAATGTATTGTAAATGAATGCAACATGTTTCGCATTGTTTTTATTCTTTAGTGTATATTTTTATTACGCACAAAGTTTATCTTGAAATAAAAGATGCACAGTGGCAGCAGGGTCAAGGAGAACATTGGCACTTGCCAGCTTCCCTCCATGTCAAGGTTCAAGTAGCTGGCTCATCAACATCTTCTTAAGTGATGGTCATTAAATACTGGCCATGCAAGTCCTATCCATATCCCTTTAGAAGGTTGTGAGTTCACTCTGGAGGCAAATTGTTTGAAATTATTGAAGAATAAATTTTAGTGCTAAGCTAATATGGTTCAACGAGTCTGCATCATCTTGCAAATAAACACCATATTTCACATTTCAGAAGGAACTGCACTACTCTCATACTCAGCATATATTAGTTAATTTTCATGTGGTTTTGTGACTTATTTGCCAAATCTTTCTCGATTGACTAAGGACAGAACTCACTCCTCCAACCCCAACTATAACTTAACCCCAGTAGAATGTGCAAGAAGGTCCAGAGGAACATAATTTTTGCAATATTATTGAGGTCATATGTTGCAGCTTTGCTTCCAAACTCTCCATGATCAGGAAGTGTAGTGGATGTCATGGGTGTAATTATGCACATCATCATTTAGTAGCATCCCTTTGATGTGCAAATACTAGGAAATACCAAGCTGTTTGAAATAGTTGTTAATATATGCATGAGATTTTTTGAGTCCAAAGCTCCCTTGTTTAAGAAAGGATATGTTTTAAATAATGGAGGAGTACAAACGTGGAGTTTACAGTTAATTACACTTGGGTCATCAGTTTGAATGTAATTACATGGAAGGTACATTGTGATGTTGGAATATATTATAGATCTACCAGGGATTTTCTTGGTTTGCTAAAATGTATATATTTTTAACTTGAATAAACTGCATAACTACATGGAATAACTTTCAGTGGATCCACTTTATTTTTACATGCTTGCTCTTCAGTGTGTCTATGTAGTTTAGGATTAATTAGTCCATAACTTTTAATATTTCATAAAAGGAGTATCTTGTTGTACTTGTTATTTCTCAATGCATTGATTTTCAACTAGCAGATATGTTGCAATAATGCAACATAGTTATCAGCAGATGGAGAAATAAAATGTTTAAAATGTACTCCTTCTCCAGTATCTCAGGAGTTAAGCTGATGGTATCAGCAGAATTGCCATTTTGACCACAAACTTGTAGTTCAGCAAGGGCAACATGCTGTTTCTTTTACAGTAGATTTCTGCAAATTATATTCTGCTACGTTTCCATTTTAAAAATACACATTGACATTTGTACAGGTCTGATCTTCCGTAAGAGCACACTTAAAAGCAACAAGATCCATAAAGTGAGCAGTATCTTCACTGCTTCAAAATAAAACTCATCCATGGAGGCATCAAGATTTTTTTTTGTTGTTTCATTTGTGGTATCAAACATGCTGAGTGCCTGTAAGGCTGAAATAGATCGGTGTTACACAAGCTTGAAGTCACACAGTCTTCTTTTAAAGAAGCAGCAACATTAGAAATAAGATTACTTTGAAATCTCAATTTAGATTGTTTCATAATTGCAATTCTTATTCATGTATGGCTTAAATTAGGCATAAAAAGTCTGCAAGTATCTTAATCTGCTGTATATTCTGATGTGAAATAGGAAACTACGAGATTATTCTTTGAGCCTATAATTGAAATTCTTTGTGCTTTTTCTGAGAAGCATTCGTTTAATGCTGTGCTGCAGCCATCTTCCTAATTAGATAAAATGACATACCAAAATGATTTATGATCATATACCGAGAAAATTCCTTTGAACAATACCAATGACTATTGTTTTCAGATACTTGACAGCTGGGAAAGCTATTAGTTGAAGTAATTGAAGTAATTATTTTTCATGTAAATCTAACTCGTCTAATTGGCTGGTGGATAACAAGAATAAAACTATAAATTCTAAATTTTATGCTGGAATATTCATAATAGAACTAAAGTGCACACTTCTCTTGTGCTGCGAATTATGAATGGTTCACTTGGTATGATATTTCGCTTTTAAGTTTATTCATTTTAATTGAGCTTCTTATCCAACAGGTCTTCAAAAATAGAATAACTTCAATAACACAATGTTACTGCTTGCTCTGGTCATTGGCATCGCTGGAAAACATGGTGTATGATAAAATGAAAAACTGAAAACTGTAGATGCTGGAAATTTTAGATAAAAAAAACAGAAGGTGCTGGAAATACAAAATAGGCAATCTGCTCCTCTCTCCAGTAGGATTTCTGTCTGTTTTGCTTTGTTCACTCTCAGTGTTTGTTTCTCTTGTCTTAGGTAAAGTCCTCATGATCTGCATTTCACAACTTTTACTTGACCCTTTGTTTTTAATGTGGTTTTCTCTCTAACTTCCACTATAAGCTTCATCAACAATTTATTATCATGGTAATTCTGGTCTTACCCTTTCAGAGGTACTCCCTTTGTCCTATCTGTTCCTCCCACACCATAAAGCTTACCCGTTTTCACTCTTTCCCAGTTCTGACATATTTAACTGTTTCTCCTAGCACAGATATTGCCTGACCTGCTGACTGTGTTTATAGAATGCTGTTTGATTGATGTTAAAACTGGGTGAGAATTTGCTGCCTTGCTCTCTGCTGACCTACATGGCAGGTATGGATTTATCATTTCCTAACCTGTCAACGTTGACTGGCTGCCTGATGTCATCCCAATCCAAAAAGTCAAGGCTCAGTATTACCTATGGAGCCTTGCAATGTCATTGTGCTGTGGTGGGTGGGGTGGGTGAAGAGGAGAAAACAAATAGCAGAGAAAATATTGACAGGTGGATAAACCAGATTCCTAAACGGAGTTAATTGTCAGATATGCTGAGGACTGAAGTGATCCTAATATTCAGGAATCATTTAAAAGTATTAAAAGTTAAAGGGTATAAAATTATGAATAATTTTGACAAATACTTATAGCATTTTTAAACAATAAAAAACATTTAAGCAAACTCAATTATTCAAAGAAGGAAATTACCTTACACCCAATTTCTTACACAGTCATTCCTTTTGAATAAACAAATGTGCAGTTCCTGTGCCAGATTAGACCTTGGGTTGATTCAGTAGGCAGATTTCCCGCAGTATAACTCCTGGGGAAACTGCAGCACATTTACGCTCCAGTGATGAGATTCGATGTCAGAAAGCACAAGTGAAATCCCTGGCAAAGGACAGCCAGTGAGTTTGGGATTTCTACTTTTGCATGCTCTTAGTTCACGAGAGAGATTATGAGACTCCTTAAATCTAAAGACTTATGTCAGAAGATATTTTAAAAAAAGGTGCCTGATTTGGAATTCTTTATGAAATAAGAAATATGTTTGCATAAGAGTGTAGAAAGTAAAAAGTTCTTAGTAGTTCTAGTTACTTGAAGTTCAATTTATTCTGATACCAGAAACTATACAAAGAGAGCTTGTTTAAAAATATAATTTATTTGAACTGGCAGTCTTAAATGAAATCTCTTTCGTAAACTTGCTGGACAAAATCCAAATCATTGTTCTGATTATCATCAAAATGAGATCACAAGATCACAAGACAAGGGAGCAGAAGCAGGCCATTCGGCCCATCGAGTCTGCTCCAAGGAAGGGGAAATAGAAATGAGAAATGGGGAATGGGGGAAGAAGAGAAAAAAAAAACCTATTCTAATCCCAATTTCCGGCCTTATTCCCATATCCCTTGATATCCTGACTATTTAGATATCTATCTATCTCCTCCTTGAATGCCCCCACTGATCTGGCCTCCACTGCTGTACGTGGCAAGGAGTTCCACAAATTCACCACCCTCTGGCTAAAGAAATTTTTCCTCATCTCTGTTTTGAAACTGTACCCTCTAATTCTAAGATTGTGCCCTCTGGTCCTGGACTCACCCACCAAGGGAAACAGCCTAGCCACATTTACTCTGTCCTTTCCTATCAATATTCTAAATGTCGCTATGAGGTCCCCTCTCATTCTTCTGTACTCCAGTGAGTACAGTCCAAGAGCCGACAAACGCTCCTCATACGTAAGCCCTTTCATTCCTGGAATCATCCTCGTAAATCTCCTCTGAACCCTCTCCAACGTCAGCACATCCTTCCTAAGATGTGGGGCCCAAAACTGCGCAGAATATTCCAAATGAGGCCTCACTAGTGCCCCGTAGAGCCTCATCAACACTTCCTTACTTTTATACACTATACCTCTCAAAATGAATGCCAACATAGCATTTGCTTTCTTTACCACCGATCTGACCTGGTGGTTAACCTTTAAGGTATCCTGCACGAGTACCCCCAAGTCCCTTTGTACTTCCATGCTTTGGATTTTCTCTCCTTCTAGATAATAATCTGCCCGCTTATTTCTGCTTCCAAAGTGTACAACCGCACATTTCTCTACATTGAATCTCATCTGCCATTTCCTTGCCCATTCTCCTAAACTGTCTAGGTCCCTCTGCAACCTTCCTATCTCTTCAATACTCCCTACTCCTCCCCCTATCTTGGTGTCATCCACAAACTTAGCCACAAAACCATTTATACCATCATCCAAATCGTTAATGTACAAGCTAAAAAGGAGTGGTCCCAACACCAACCCCTGCAGCACACCACTAGTAACCGGTAACCAACCAGAACGAGATCCTTTTATTTCCACTCTTTGCTTCCTGTCAACCAGCCAATGCTCCACCCATTCTGCTATCCTACCCGTAATTTCATGACCTCTCATCTTATTAATCAGTCTCTTGTGAGGCACCTTATCAAAGGCCTTTTGAAAGTCTAAATACACAACATCTACCGCCTCTCCCTTATCCACCCTACCTGTGATTTCTTCAAAAAACTCCAATAGGTTGGTCAGGCAGGATCTTCCCTTCACAAAACCATGTTGGCTAGGACCTATCTTGCCTTGCGCCTCTAGGTATCCGTAACCCCATCCTTGAGGATAGATTCCAATAACTTTCCCACCACTGACGTCAGACTAATAGGTCTGTAATTTCCTTTATGCTGCCTCCCACCTTTCTTATACAACAGAACTACATTTGCGACCCTCCAGTCCTCCGGAACCACGCCGGAATCTATCGATTTCTGGAAAATTATCGGCAATGCCTCCGCTATCTCTAAAGCCACCTCCTTCAGAACCCGGGGATGTACCTCATCCGGTCCGGGAGACTTATCAGTCTTTAGCCCATTTAGTTTTCCTAGCACCTTCTCCCTAGTAATCTTAACTGAACTCAGTTCCATTTTGTGAGACTCCTGACTAACGGGCACATTGCTGATGTCCTCCATGGTGAAGGCCGATGCAAAATATTCATTCAATTCCTCTGCCATCTCTCTATCGTCCATTATAATAGCTCCTGCACCATTATCAATTGGTCCTATATCAACCCGTGTCTCTCTTTTACACCTTATGTATTTAAAAAAACTCTTAGTATCCTTTCGAATGTTATCCGCCAACTTCCTTTCATAATTCATCTTTTCTTTCCTAATGACCTTCTTAGTTTCTCTCTGCAGGTTTTTAAAAGCTTCCCAGTCTTCTGTTTTCCCACTAATTTTTGCTTCTTTGTACGCCGCCCCTTTTGCTTTTATTTTAGCCTTCACCTCTCTCATTATCCACATTTGTGCCTTTTTTCCATTCAAAACCTTTTTTCTTGGAATATATCTATCCTGCAATTTCCTTATTTCCTGTAGAAATTCCTTCCATTTCTCCTCTGCCGTCCCTCCAGCCAGCTTACTCTTCCAATCAATTAGGGCCAACTCCTCTCTCATACCATTGTAATTTCCTTTGTTCCACTGAAATATCGATACACCAGTTATCAGCTTCTCCTTCTCAAACTTGAAACTGAACTCAATCATATTGTGATCACTGGTTCCCAGTGGTTCCTTTACATTTAGTTCCCTAATCACCTCCGGTTCATTACACAGCACCCAATCCAAAACAGCCGATCCCCTGGTGGGCTCTTCAACAAGTTGCTCTAGAAACGTCCCTTAGACATTCCACAAACTCCCTCTCCTGAGTACTACCGCCATTCTGGATTTCCCAGTCCACCCTCATGTATATCTATATATTGAATCCAATATTTTGAATCTATACTGGATCACCCAGCAGAAAATCTTATTCCAAAATTTTTGAAAGTTATACTGACAACAGCTTCTCAGAATAACACCATTGTTGATGGTAATTATAAAAGTTATAAACGACTGTTAGGCAAGTAGAGTGTCACTATAAAAAGAAAGTACATCCTAGAGAGACTGTCTCAGAGAGCAAAGTAATAATTGTCGAGAATTAATCAGGTATGACAAGCAAATAGAAACCATTTAATATCACAAGCCAAAGTTCAATGGCAATTACAGTGTATTTGACTAATGCAACAGAGTTCAAATTTGGGTGTACAGCACAGTGGAGCTGCAGAGAATTTCATTTCTGTGCTGGCTAACTGAGGAAAAAAATGATTATACTGTTGGGTCCTTACAGATAATGCAGAATAATTGAATTGAAGCAGCCTGATTTTGAAATATTACAGGTTATTCCTGCATGGAAAATCCATCACTTGTCCAGCGAACAGGCTGGTTCCATAAGCAACCAAAAATACTGCACGCTATGCTGAAACCTGATGGAATAGCTGGGCTTAACAATTGCTGGCCATACAAATTAAACTGCACACTCTTGCCAAGAAGTTCTAGTGCCCTGTTCAGTGGGCTGTCTGAAAGTAGCTGTGAGGCTCCAATGACTGTCTTGGCTGTTTGCCCTCCACTGAAAACTTCACTTGCACCTGAGCCACATGGTCTTGGGCACAAAGAGTCCAGGCACTGCACTTTTTTGGCATCAAATTGTGCTTCCTGGTATTCCTGTTAGAGGCTGGGATTGTGGGATCTTTAGGCAATGCCACAACCTGGCTGGTGCTGTGGCTGGATTGCACAGGGTGTGGGGAATAGAGGGAAAACAGGATATAGGAACACAAGGAATGGAAGGCCAATTGGCCCCTCAAACCTGCTCACTATTTAACAAGGGCATTGGCTGATCTACCTCAGACAATGCTTTCTTGCCCTATCCACATTTCCGCAAATCTATCAGTCTCCGTTCTGAATAAACTCAGTGACTGAACCTCCACAGCCATCAGGGTAGACATTTCCAAAGATTCAGCACCCTCAGGGTGAAGAAATCTCTTCTCATTTCAGGCTTAAAGGGAATGATAGAGTAACTGGTTTGATACTCATTTCTGGATCAAATTGGACACTGGCACTTCACACAGCTTCAGTTTAAGCAATTGATTATTAGAGTCAGTTGTAGGCTGGCAGAGTTTACGAACAGGCAGAAAATGATGGCTTTGATCTTCTTAAATCTTCAGCTATGCTTGGACTCATCAACGGCAGTGCTTAGATGCAGAAGAGGAAAACATTCACCAGTTAGAATGTGACCATTTTTAGCAATCCCGGTGGCAATCAGCAATAAAATGCTGATCAAAAGTCTATTACAATTCTTAATCAATGAGAGGAAACAGATATAGCGATGAAAAACACCATAACCCTGCTTGAAATTTGAAGAAACATATGGTATAAGTGAAGGCAGCTTGACATTCCACACTGAATGTTGACTAGAACCCCTGAACTGGGGAAACAATTGGTTTTGGCCAATGAAAACAAAAATTACGATATAAAACAAAAATAGATCATAGAGTACAAATTGGACAAAATTGCAGTTTTGTTCAGAAGTCATGTAATATTGCACAGGCATAAAATAACATGATGATTAATAATCTATTTTTGGTAGAAATCTGGTAACTTGCACGCTTGAAAATAAATTAGAACAAATGCTTAACCAACTTATGGTAATTGTCAGATACTGCCCATAGACCTAAAGTGGAGTTTAGTCAATTATTCCTCTCTTAACTGCAGGTGAATGAAGTGCTGGGGTATAGCTTCTGTATTTCACCCAAATTAAATCTTCCCAGAAATGAGAACATAAGAAAATAGGACCTGAAGTAGGCCACTCAGCCCCTCAAGGCTGCATTCAATATGATTATGATCTGTTTGGGATTCAGGAGTTATGGAATTATGTGAATATAGCAGATATTAATTTAAACAAGAACCAGTCTTCAGTTCTTGATGCAAGTTGCAAGCAGTAATCAGGTTGAAGTTAAAAGGACAGATTTGCAAACAAACAGCACCGTCTACTGGCCCACAGCTGGGGGGCTGGCTGCTCAAGAGATACAGATGGTTTGCAAAGTGAAATGACCTTGAGACGCTCTCGTATGCATTAGTCAAATGTAAGACAACTGGGATGTGTTAATTGACCTGCATCAAACCAGGCAACTATGGCCAAGTTATTTTGCACCATTGTGACTGAGTTCAAGGAAGCTTGCAGACAGATGGATATTGTCACTTAGCCTATCAAACATGGTCACTGGCAGATTCGGTCTATCAATAGCTGGGATATTTATGTACTCAGAGTCAGTCATCACAGCATTAACTTTGGGCATCTGGTTCTGTCCTCAGAAACTTTTAGACCTTCCATGTGAATTAGTTTGTCCCAACAAAGGTGTTTGAACCTTCAGAGGTGTCTTATCAGTTACAATGTGCCCCCATTGTAAATATGTACTTCAATGGAACCATTTGTCAGACACAAAATATTGAAGTAAATTATGTCATTGTAATTATTGAAATTGTATTTAATCGTCTGCTATTACCTTTGATCTTAAGGGTATAAAAATGTGATGTAGTTTGAGTTTGGGAGACTCTACTGAGAGGGTCTCCGGGAGACTATCACCAGCTTCAGTGTCTCTCTGGTGACTTAGATCACAGTCACAACAGACCTTTCCAGATTTATGCCTCTTCCTTTTCTCTGCTTCTCGCTTTTTCATGTATGCCTCTTCTTTATCTTCTTTCCCTTTATTCTCCTGATTCTCAACCTCTCACCTGAAGCTATTTACCATGAAACTGAAATCCTGCTCCACCTAGTATCACAGGATTCATCCAGGGTGATAAAAATAGCAAAATCAATGTTTCCAAGTCCCAATAATTTACCCTCTCTCATTTTTCTGGCAGCAATGTTACAATGTAGAGTTGTGAGCATTGCTATTAGGGGATAGATAACCTTTATCACCCATTTGGTTTGTACTGGTGGCTGAATAGAGGTAACACGGTGTTGCTGCTGACTGAAGGCATCAAGACCACAGCCATCCCAACCTACATGAACCATTGTCCATAGTCACAGAATTGGACATTGAGAGAGTGAGCAAGGAACTGGGCAAGGAATTCAGTTCCAGTTCTGGGAGAGTTGACAAGTGCCGAAGTCCTGTGCATCTGTTGATGGTACTCTGCATCATGTCTATTATCTAAGCAGGCTGTTCTCCCTCATTTACAACACATCTCTCTCTCTCTCTCAACCAAGAAAAATGAAATGTAGTTAGCTTCCCTTGATTATTGAACCATTGTGACATCCCTCATGCATCACTGGAGGGCAAACTATGAGATCTGTGAAATATCCAGCAGAAGTCAGGAAGGAGGTCAATAGATATAATAAGTGCCACAATAACCTCCACAGCCCTGCTTTAAAGTCTGAATTGTGGGTCCAACTTTTGACATGAGGTATTGGAATTCTTAGGAAAATGCAAGCATCTTACACATTGTGCCTTACTGAGGTTAGACAGAATTGCTTCTTAAACACTGTGAGCCAATATGACCTACTGGTAAAAGGCTTTGTCTTTCTCCTCCATCCTCTTCCAGCAGCTTATCCAGTTAGAAATGGCCTCTCTCATTCTCCCAATCATCTCAAGTGCAATGCTTACAGTGCACCCATGTCTGGCAACACTCGTCTTACTCAGAATCCTTGAAGTCAGGAAAAAGTACTTAAGCAGCTACCACTCTCGTTGACCATTGAATTATCAATAGAAAACATTAAAAGCTGTGCTGAAGTTTGGCAACAGCAAGAAGAGCATGTAATTTGGAAGTAGTTGATGAAACTTTAAATAACACTGGAGGGGGATGGTGGGGGAAGGTTGTGGGGTGTTCCCTTTAATTGCCAAATGTGTGCATGTGCACACAGCTGAATGGTGGTGAAAACATCAAATCAGAAGAGCACACTGATTGGTATCCTGTTCTGTCTGCTAGCACATTTCTGGTGGATATTCATTGTCCCTGCACTAAAGTCTGTACTACAGTGACATTAGGCACATTTTGTATCGGAAAAATGTACACGTCACAAAGCCATTCTGGAACTGAAAGAACATTTGTCATGGTCATAAGAAAGGAATAATTGAATTCAAATTCTTGTTCATGTGTTGGAATATTTTGAAATTGCTTTGCCACTTTTGAGGCCAACCGCAGCAATTCCAGAAGGCAGCTCACCTCCACTTTTTCCAAGGGTATTTAATGACAGGCAATAAATACGGGTGATATCCACCTAAATGAGTAAAACAAAATATAATTTGAGAGTTTCATAATTTGTGCCGAGGACAAACTTTAGACTAATTTTATAGTTTTAATACTGACCAATTATTCAGGACTATCCTTCAAAATCATCCACAAGTTAGCAAGAACTTTTCCTTTTTAAGTAGGAGATATTCTGTGTCATGTATTCCTCTCTGTCATCTCCAGTAGCAGAGAAGTAGTCCTTTCTAATAGTGTATTTTAAATAACCCAATGCCTATGATTAGAATTGACAATTTAGACAGATAATCCACCCACACTTTCATTTTCTTCTGCACATTTGATATATATATTGAGGAAAGCAGAGATGAGCAGGCCCAGTAGATCTGCTTCAGAAAGATGGACTCACATTCCACAAGTGTTGTCCCACCCCACCTCCCAATGTCATTTTCATTCCCATGCAAATATGATACAGAATGGAGGAGTGAGTTCTGAAATTGGTTTTGAACTGGGATAATGAATGAGTCGTTAATTCTATTTTCTACCCAGGTTTTTTCTATCCTCGGCAGTGAAGAAAATTGGGTGCTATGAAAAATTTGCTGCTGGTTCGCCATCTCCTAATTAACAGCCAATTTTGTGCCAAAAATCAGCTTTGATGCCCCCAGATGCTTTGAAGAGAGATCAAATGCTTTTCACATCTTGGGACATCACACATAGTATTTGAGCTTAAAGTATTTGAGAGCCATCACCTTCCTTCAAACATGGATGATTGTACAACTTATATATAACTTCCCCTTTACTAGTGCACCAAGTTGAAAGGCGTAAGCTGCACCCCTCTGATGTAGGGGAGAAAATCACAATCTATCTATGACTTGATGCCCACTGTAAATGTTTTTCTATTCATTCAAAAGAACTTCACGAAAGATGACTTTTCAACAAAAGTTAAAACTTTACTGTAGTTAAAGAATCTTGTCACCTTCTGTAATAATTTAAAGTGTATTTGGCAAATGTTTTGAAAAGACATTGTAACAATACAACTTCGCTCTGCTTTATAAATGTCCTTTTCAGTACATTTCCTATTGAAAGACCCAGCACAGCAGACAGCTGAATACTACCAATGAAAGTGCAATTCACTATAAATTGCAACAGTTATTATAATGCCATCTATGAGATCTTATGCAATAACTTGACATTTATTGTAAATAAAAGGTCAAAGATTGTCTTGCATAGAAAAATGTCACTTTGCTCATGGGCTGTAGTATGAGGAAAAATTTTCTCATACTGGAAGTCCCAAGGGCAGACATAATTATGAATCTCACAATTCCTATTGAAAGTTTTAAAATAAGAAATAATAGAAAACTACTTTTAAAACCATTATCATCTTCAGAAAAATATACTGTACTTTGGCAGCTAATACAACACTGAGAAATAGTATAGAAAAAAAGTCAAAATGGCTGGTTGATAGGAAATCTAAAATTGAATTGTGTTACCCCATTAAGCAGTCTTGTACTCATTATAAGTGCAATGCTTTTGCGGATTTTTAATCAGATATAGGGGTTTTGAAGTAAAATATTATTTCCGACTTCTACTTCTGTATAATCTATAGTCTAATAAGTTTTTTTTAAATACTGCTGTGATATTTGGGATAAGCGAAATAATATAAAAAGTGTTTTTCCTTTCTTGATATTTAGATTGCACAACTGGTTTATGCCTTGGGCAAGGGATCTGATGGAGGGAAACTAAGTAACCTCAAGTAGTTTTATTGGCCACCATATTTAAAGCACAAAACAATAGATACTAAGAGGATTCATTCCCTGAAATAAACTTGATAGATCATATTTTTTGGGTATTAATTTTAACAAAAGTATCTGTGAATAAATTGATGGACAAGACAAATAGAGGAATTGTGTCTTACTGTTATTGAATTTTTCCATCATCCAAAAATGGATGAAAGGAAATTAAGAAAAAAATAGGTTTCTGTTAAAGACAGTAGGCCTACATTTTAATTTCCTGCAATATGATTCAGATCTGACATTAAACTGAGCTAATTTAAATGACATGGCTGTTTCATTCCCTGCTCATGGTAGAAACTAGTTTTGCTCAGTCTTCACCACACTCCTCAGATGGCTTGTCTTTCAAAGGGTATACTTAATTTTATCCATCTTCCCTTTGCTACCAGGAAATTATCTATTTCTTCCCTAAATCTAATGCACAATTTCTTAAATATTGTACAATATGCTACATTCCACAAACTTCATCGTGACGTATGAACATAAAAGAAATAGAAGCAGGAGTAGGCCACTCAGCCCCTCAAGCCTGCCCCACCATTCTTTAAGATCATGACTCATCTGCCCAGGCCTCATCTGACCCTGTTCCACCTATTCACTGATCCTTCAAACATCCGTCCACCTCCTCTTTAAACAACTCCAGTGATCTTCCAGAGATTCACCACACTCGGGGAGAATAAATTCCTGCACACCTCCAGTTTAAGTAATTGCCTCCTAATCTCGTAGCTATGCCTTCTCATATGAGATTCTTCCACTAGTGGGAACATTTCAACATGTAGGATCTTGTATGTTACAATAAGATTATCCTTCATTCTTCTCAACTCCAGGGAATGTAGATCTAACTACTTTATCTGCTCATGACAGCATCAGTCCTTCATCTCAGGAATTAACCTATTGAATTTCTTTTTGACTGCCTCCAATATTAGTATATCTTTTTTTTAAATAAGGGGACCAAAACAGTACAATGTACTGTAGATACCATTTCACCATCAGCATGTACTCTTGTAACAATACTTCTATTTATAAATTCCAACCCTTCAATAATTAAGGCCAATATACCTTTTGCCTTCCTAATTCCTTGCTGCACCTGCATGGTAAGTCCTACACAAAAATGCTTTAGATATTTCTCATTTGCTGTCTCTCTCCATTTAGATAACAGTCTGCCTTTTGATTCTTCCTTCTGAATTGCATGACCTCACACTTTCCTACATTAAACTGAATGTAATGAGTGTTTCTACCCTCGCCACCTCTCTCGGCAGTGAGTTCCGGATCCCGACTGGAGAGCTGGCCACATAAATTAGGAAAATGTGATTTCCTTCCATTCATTTTAATGAATGCAAATTTACGGGAGGCTCACCCCAGGATTTCCTGAGATGCACGGCTGCCAGCTGAGGGTTTTGTGCCAATAAACTACACTTGTGAAATTGGGCCTCCTATGTCTACCACTCTGTTGAAATCATCAGCTGCTATTCCCAGCAGTGAGTTAATTTGTAATCCATGTCAACATAGCGCCAACACTGAGTCTTCCAGTGTTGCTTACTTCCAGCAGTTTTTGGTTATCTGTTATTTACAATGTGTAGGTGGGTTCTATATATAAAATAATTTCACTTCACAGTTACAGAAACACACTCTTCACAAAACACTTGATGCTATCCAGCTGCACTTATGCTTACCATGTTACTTTCACTCTAGATAACATTTTAAATTTGATCTCATCTCTGGATCTTGAAAAACAATTTTGATTTGGCCATAATCCTAAAGCATGTCTCTTATTTTGATTTTCTACGTGAGGCATCTTTATTGCTGGAAAACAATAGTTGAAAATGTGTGATTATGATTTCTGTATTTTTTTAATACATTTTGGACTTGCATTAAAAAAAAGTGGATAAAAAATGTCAGAACTGCTGATTAATTAATTAATTTAATCTGCTTTACCAATGTCCAGCACTGTTTCCAAAAGTTATAACTTACTGACAAATTTTTAAGCTGGAATATTTAACTTCTTTGATGGGTGCAGGTTGGGGCATGGGTTACAGTTAAATGTGCTCAATATGATGAAGTGCTGGAATCCCAACACTAATCTAACCTGAGAGGGTAAGGCTATGTGCTGAAAACCCCACATCACCCACTCCCTATCCCTACTCCCTCATTCGGAGAGATGGATTTCCAATTTTAAATGTGATAGCTGGCCCTTAAGAGCGATATTGATTGTGGGACTTTAACTCATTGCCTATGAGTTTTCCAAACTTCCTCAAACACACAAGTGAAACGAAGGCAAGTGCAGCTGATTTCCCTGTGAGGGCAACTCAATGCTGTAGGACATCCTGTAAAATCATAAGAAATAGAAGCACATGTAGACCACCTGGCCCCTCAAGCCTACTCCACCAATCAATAAGATCATAGCTAATCTGATCTGGGCATTGGCTTCACTTTCCTGTTTGTTTCCCAAAACCTTGCCTCCAGATCTGGTATCATTGACAGCCTGTACAGTTCTGGCAAAACTTCTTTCATACTGCAATAATAGCCAATTTCCATTTATCCTCCTAATTACTTGCTACACTTGCATATTTAGGTGCCAGAATAGCACAGCTATTGGAGCCATTACCTCACAGTGCCTGAAGTGCGGGTTTAGTATCGGCCTCGGGTGCTCTCTATGTGGCGTTTGCAAATTCTCTGTGACCACATGGGTTGCTTCCAGCTGCTCTGGCTTCCCCCTACATCCCGAAGATTTGTGGGTTGGTAGGTTAACTGGCTGCTGTAAATTGCCCATAGGTGAGTGGTAGAACCTGATGAAAATGAGAGGAGAATAAAAGAAGTAGGATTCGTGTTGGATTAGTGCAGACTCAGTGAGCAGAAGGGCCTGTTTCTATGCGTATATCCATGACTCTATGACAGTAACTTTCCATGTTTCATATACAGTATGAGCTCACACAGGTCACGCTACACAGCAGCATTCTGCAATCTTTCTCTCACCTTAAACAATATTCAGATTTTCTATTCTTCTTACTAAAGTTGATAATCTGACATCTCCCCACATTATGCTCCATTTGCCAAATTTCTGCCTACTCATTTAAGCTATCTATAGTCTGTTGAAAACACTAAGAATCTTCCTCAAAACGTGTTTGCCCGCATATCTGTGTATCGTCAGCAACTTTAGGTAAAATACACCCCGTCCCTTCATCTAAGTCATTAATGTAGATTGTAGATACTAATGTAGTTCAGCACCGATTGTGAGGCACTCCACTAGTTACAGCAAAGCAAACCTGAAAATACATGTTTAACCAGATTCTGTTTTTGTAGGTAACCAAACCTCTATCCCTGTTAATATATAATCCAATTGTCAAGTGATCTTAACATTTCATGCGGCATCTTATTGAATGACTTCTGGAAATCTATATACACTACATCTGCTCGTTCCCCTTTATCCACCCTGCTTGTTACATCATCAAAGAACACTAATAAACACACACTCTCATATATATAACTGTGCTTAACTGTACTACGATTTTCTCATATTCTGCTACTATTTCCTCAATAATGGATTCTGGCATTTCAAAATGTATTCTAGACCTGGTTTTTCATAGTGGAGGACTTACCCAGCCGAGCATGGCTTCTTGCTCTGCATTTCACAACTCCTACATTCTTTTGCCTATGTTCTCACTCTCTAACTTCTCCTATTCATTCATTAAACAGATAACCTTGTTTACAGTGTATCCCCATGGTTACCCCAGTTTTACCCTATCAGAGACATCCCCCTCCATCTTTTTGCCTTCTTCCCAGTTCTTAAGGATTTTTGACCTGAAACATTAGCTTGGTTTCTCTTCTGACAGATGTGGGCCTGACTTGCTGAGTTTTGCTGTTTTTTTAGATTTCCAGCAGTTGCAGTATTTTTGGGTTTTCTAGATCTGGTGCCCTGGTTTTACCATAGTCACCACCCTCAGTCCTTTGTTGCCTGGAAATCAGTTCAGGCCTCTGCTGGAAAACTTTGTGGGATCCTACACCAGCAGCATACAGATATATAGGAAAGATAATAGGTTAGATGTGTTTGTTAGGAAAACAAGTACTGTTGATTTGCCAATAGTGAGGCCAGTCAGAAAGAGTGGGTGCTCAAGTTTATTAGAACATAGAACAGTATAGCACAGGAAAAGGGCCTTCGGCCCACAATTTCTGAGCCGAGCACGATGCCAAATTAAACTAATCCTTTCCGCCTGACCATGATCCATATCTTCCATTCCCTGCATATATATGTGCCTATCTAAAAGCTCTCTGAATGCCACTATCGTATCTACTTCCACCACCACTCCTGGCAGTGTGTTCCAGGCACCTACCACATTTTGCGTAAAAAAAACTTGCCTAACACATCCCCTTTAAACTTTCCCCCTCTCGCCTTAAAGCTATGCCCTCTAGTATTCAACATTTCTGCCCTGATTCTGACTGTCTACCCTATCAATGCCTCGGAATTTGATAAACTTTTATCAGGTCTCCACTCAGCCTCTGATGCTCCAGAGAAAACAATTCAAGTTTGTCCAATCTCTCCTTATAGCTCATATCCTCTAATCCAGGCAGTATCCAGGTGAACCTCTCCAAAGCCTCCACATCCTTCCTGTAATGCGACAACCAGAACTGCACGCAATACTCCAAGTCCGGCCTATGCAAAGTTTTATACAACTGTAACATGATCAGTTATTGATTCGTTTGGCTTCCCACTGCATTGAGAGTCATTGACAGCATGTAATTGACAATGAGGGCACCCTCTGATTCACATGAATGTATAGTAAGCCCAAGGTATACATTCCATAAACATGCTGTAAGTACAAAATGAAATACATAAGGTGTCCCAGCAGTTGTGGGGATGCTTTCAATCTGCAATGAACCATACTCCCTGATCTAATTGCAGTTTAGGCTTCTTTGCTCAGAAGGAAGGAATGCCCCTGAAGTATTGCTGGTGACTCCCGTGAGGAACACAATGAGTCCAGGAACAATGCAATCAGAACCAACAGAGCACCAAATGCATCACAGAAAAAAAATGTCATTGTAGTGCTGAAGCAATGCCAGAGCTGCTTGGATTCTCAGGATGCATTTTCACGACACCAAGGCTTGCTTAGGCTCTATCAAAGAGGGGTCAAACCAATTTCCTCCACTCCATCTCCATGCAATGTGTTGAAAGGGCAGTGTTGTTTAGAATGACAACGAGGGAACGACATGACATTGCAGACAGTTGGGGTTGTCGAGCAGCGGTGGTTGGATGCAGAGGGATGTGCAGAAATTTATTTTCATTCACTCCCAGGACATGGAAATCAGAGACATGGCTGGCATTTTTTGTCCATTCCTGATTGCCCCTCATTATGAGGCAACTGCATTGATGGGTCTGGAGTCACATATAGACCAAACTAGGTATGGATTGCGTATTTGCTTTCATGAGGGACATTAGTGATTTAATTGGGGTTTTATAAAAGTCCAGTAGTTTCAAGGTCATTATTACTGATATTATGTTTTTATTCCAGATTTATTTAAATACTTGTATTCAAAAATTCTAGTTACTACAGTGGGATTCAAACGCATGACTCTGAATCAATAGTCCAGGCCTCTGAACTACCATATGTAACATTACAAATGCAAATTGATTGAGGTAAAGAGTGATTCTCTGGAGTGGACTTAAAAGGCAAGGTTGAGTGGGCTTCAATATAATACACATCAGGATGCAAGTGATAATTTTTCAGTCATTTAAGGCATGGGCATTGCCAGCAAGGCAGATATTTAATATCCATCCCTAAATACACTAATATGTTCATCTTTCCTTATCTTATGAGGTCATTAAATTGTTTATTGTACTGTATCCATGTAGGGGGAGATGCTTCTACTACACACTTCAGTGGCTTTCTCCAAACATGCAAGTCTCTTTCTCCTATCAACAGGTAAACTGATTTACCTCTGAGGCATAACAGTTTCCAGCAAGAAATCAAGAGATATGACTTAGGCCAACCTTAACTTGTCTCTTTTCCTCTCTTCTGTTGTGCAGGAAACTCCAGAATCTTATTAAACATCTTATTAAAACTATATTTTTTAAATGGTGAAGCTGAAATTGCATTCTGTGCATCAGCAGCACCCCTATTCAGTCAAATTGGTTAGGAAATAATATGTATTAAAGGGGCTGGGTTAAAGAGGTTCTGACAAATGCAACATGGAAAGGTTTGGACCTCCTGCCTGCTGGTGGTGCCCTTCACCTCCTCTGACCCCAGCTCCTCCTAGAGTGTTGGGAAGTCTCCTTGTGGTTATGAAAGCAATTATAATCATTATGTATTTGTATTATTTACTCTGAATTAACAATACTTTTCTTTAGAATGTAGTTCTCATGGTATTGGAGGAAGTGTGTTAGCATGGATCAAAGAGTGGTCAAAACAAAGTTAGAATAAATGGCTCTATTTCAAGCTGGAAGGATACAACTAGCAATTGCCCCAAGGATTAGTTCTTGGACCTCAATTATTTATAATTTATATTGATGACCTGGAGGAAGGAGCAGAATGTGAGGTATCCAAGTTTGCTGATGACATGAAAATAGGTGGGAGGGCATGTTCTGATGGGGATATTAGGACTCTGCAACAGGATGTAGATAAGTTGAGTGACTGGACAAAACCTTGGCAAGTGGAATTGAAATCTGAGGAAGTGTGAGTGTTTTAGTAAGAAGAATCTAAAGGGAGACTAATACCTAAATTGCAGATTGCAGTTGAGCAATGTACAGAGGTGTCTAGATGTTCTTCTGCGCAAATCACAAAAAGTTACCAGGCATGTGCAGCGTGGTTGGGAAAGCAAATGACACATTGGCCGTCACTGCATGAAGGTTGTTTAGAAATAGCGAACATGTTACAATGCACATTCCAAACTGTACTCTTTTGAAATGGAGGGAAAGTGCACAATGATGGAATTTATCAGGCTGTGTTCTTGTTTTAATTGCTATTTATTTAACAGAAATATTAGCCTTTGTATCCTCAAGAATGTAATCAACTATTATTGAATGCAAAGCTATTACTACCAAACAAATATAATTCTTGTATGAAAGTGTACAGTAAAATTAATATGCATGTTGTTAATGTAGCACTTCTCGCATAAAGTATGAAACCTTAGGTCATTTCAAACACCATTTGTCACTAAGCAATGTTTATTTATCTTTTGGCAGATCATATAATATGTGATTAATACTCCAAAGAGAAAGCCTGCATTAGTAGATTTGCTGTAGTTAATGCACCAATGAAAATGTTTTATTAACTTTTAAGGAAAGCTATTTCTACACAATTCCAGTTATAATGTAACAGGCAAAATGAAACATGGTTCTGACATACTGAACTGATAGGCATAATATTCTTTGTAAATATGATGTAGATGGATTGGTCAGAAAAGTAGCTACTGGAATTCATGAGAAAATAAAATACAAATAGAAGCAGGAATAGGCCATTTGGCTCCTCACAAGTGCTCCAACACTCAAAAAAATCATGGCTTATCTCAATACCACTAGACTGTATGAGCTGCATATCACTTAGTTCTCTTTAACATCCAAAAATCTACTGATCTTAATCTTGAATATACTCTGCAATTGAGCTTCCAAAGATTCACTACTATCTGGGTGAAGAAATTTCTTCTTATCTCAGTTCCAAATGACCAATCCTTTCCTTTCTAGACTATGGCCCCAGTTCTGGAAGTCCTAGCCGGGGGAAACATCATCTTTCTGCTATCCTACCAAGTTCCATAAAAAAATGTACATTTCAATGAGGTGATCTCTGAAGATGATTCTACAAAGTAGGCCCAATCTGCTAAGGCACTCATTGGACAAATCTTCCATCCCATCCCAGGAATCAATCTGGTTAACCTCCACTGCACTTCCTCTATCACAAGTATACCTTTGCTTAGGTATGGAGAACACACCTGCACCCAGTTCCAGCTGTGGTTTCACCAGGGCCCTATATAATTCCAGCGAGGCATTTTTACTCTTGTACTCAGATCCTGTTACAAAAAAGACCAGAATACCATTTTACTTCCTAATTGCTTGCTGTACCTGTGTGATAACCTACAGTGATTCATGTATAAAGATCCTCAGGTTTTCTGAACATCAACACCTTTCAGTCTCTCACCATTTAAAAATTACTCCACTTTTCTGTATTTTCTACCAAAGAGGATGAACGACCTTGCATTTTTCCACATTTTATTCTATCTATCATGACTTCATCCATTCACTTAGCCCGTCTATATCCCCATGACATCTTTCTGCATCCTCTTCCTTTCCTCCGTTTACTGTCCATTCCCAATCCTCTTTTGATATCATTATTTACCCCCTCTAAATGTGATGAATAACTTCTTATGTGGTAACTTAGTAAAGACCTTCTGGAAGTCCAAACACATCACATTCTCAGGTTTCCCCTCATCTATTCTGCTAGTTACAGCATCTAAATATGGATTTGTTCATCAATCTGTTATTACTTGGATCCTATTTGTTGATCTCCAATTCCCTCTCCCTTCTTTCTTAAATAATTGGATTACATTTGCCAACCTCCGATCAGTGATATGTGTCCTAGAATTGTTGGAATTTTGGAAAAAGGCAACCAGTGTATCCACTACCTCCATAGCCACCTCTTTCAAAAATTTGGGAAACAGTTCATTAGGTGTTGGAGACATTGGCTTTCAGTCCTCTTAATTTCTTGAGTAGTTTTTTCTTTTAAACTGATGCTAATTTCATTCAGCTCCTCATTCACCCAGAACTTATGGTTCTCCATCACTTCCCAGATGTTTTCTCTGCCTTTTCTGTGAGCACGAACATAGTACTTTTTTTTCCTCTGCTGTTTCCTTATTCCCAAATATTTCTCCTGTCTTGGACTCTAAGGGGCCTGCAGTAACATTTTTTTGCTAAGCTTTTCCCACAGCTTTCGGCACAGCTTTGTGGGCTGAAGAGCCTGAATTGTGCTGTAGTTTTTCTGTTTTTTTTTTCTATTACATATCTGTAAAAGATTTTACCATTTGTTTTTAACGTTACCTGCAAGGTTGCTCTGTGTGAGGTACACCAGTATCTTGTTTAGTGTTCAGGAAACATTTGCAGAAATGGGAGTGCTAATGGAAACAGCACTAAAAGAGGTCATTATAGCACTTTATATAGAGAGACAGTAGACTGACAGTGCCACCATTCCAAGAAACCTGGAGAAACCACCAATGTCCCCACTGCTGCACACAGCAATGAAATAGTTAAAGTGATGTTATCCCTGTGTGGCTCTGTGTGTAGTTCTCCATTGAGGCAGTGTGCAGTGGCTGCCTGTGAGAGCTGATGTTTTATTGGGAGTGGGGCAAACTACATGGCTGCTTAGTATTGAATTACAGGGCTCAGGAGCACACCTGACCAGTATAGTGAGTGTGGACCACTGCTGGGAACTAGTACTGGCTGCTCTATGTATTTACAGATCACCTTGATCATGTAGTTTTCTCTCATCACCTCCTGCTCAGAAATAGAAGCTGCCATCTCCCCTTCTTTGCTTGGCTGCACAGTACAGTCCAATCCAGAGATTTCTCTGTGGTAACAAGCTTCACAGGGCCACTTCACCAGCTGCTGCACAAGCTCCAGAAATCAGAACTTGATCCTCTCTGCTTCCTGAGGATAATTCCTGCTCTTGTGGTTATCCAGGACACAGGAAGCATCCTGGCATGGTGCAGGATGTACCTCTCTGAGGTGCTCTGCTGGGCCTCTATTTATTCAATTAACTCTCCCAAAAGCAACAAACAGTTTAAAAACAAAAATACTCTCTGGCAACCCATCAACCAGCTCCGTCCCATGGTTGACTTTAAGTGGACAATTTCCTCCTTGTCCTTATGTGATGGTTTTCAAATTCTCTTTCTCACTTTCTCTGTTCCAAAAGTACTAGAACAGGGCCACTTACCAAATTCCCAGGTCTGGTCCAATGTAGATACTTTCCTTAACTAGCTGAGGCATCAAATGTAAGAACATAACATTATGTTAGAATTGTATTAATCACTAGTTATGCCATGCTTGGGCATGACAAAATATTTCAATTACTACATTACAGGAAGGATGTGATAACACAAGTGAGGACGAAGGGGAGATGATTGAAAATGTTGCCAGGATGGAAGAATTTTAGTCTTGAAGAAGGGTTGGTTAGGTTCAATTTTTTTTTGGAACAAAGGAGACTGAGGGGATATTTAATTATTACAAATGCAATTATGAGAACCACTGAAAAGGGTGGAGATAAAGGAGCAATTTCCCTTAGTAGCAAGATTTCATAAACAGATGACATACATTTAATGTGATTAGTGGAAGGGTTAGAAGGAGTTGAGGATGGCAGAGGTCTTGAACTCACTGCTTGATAGGGTACTGGAGGCAGAAAGCTTCATTGCGTGTAAAAAGAACTTGAATAAACACTTGATATGCAGCAACCTACAAGATCACAGTCTAAGAGGAGGGAAGTGGGATTAGTCGCAGAAGGTTTTTTTTAAAAAAAGGATGAATTGGCTACAATGGACCTCATGGCCTCCTTCTGTTCTGTGAATGTCTACGCAGTGAAAATGGAAAAGCGTTCAGATATACTCTACCACTTCCCAGACTGTTGTTGCAGTAATTACTGGGTGAATCAACTTAGAATCTATGGGCTGATGCAAACATTAACTTTTTACACACACCCTTGGAATCAAATACTCAAAAATGTTATTCATATTTGAGAGAGGTAGAGCAATGTGTTAAAACAAAATTCCTGATGAAAAGCTTCTCTGACTGACTCAAAAAAAAACTAGTTTTATATCTGTGGAGTCCATTTCTCTCAGTCTAATTATTCCAAAAATCCTTGGAGTTTAAAATAATGAAAACTCATGAGTATTTTAATTCTTGAAGTTTATTTATGATATTCACAAAATGCTGGAGGAACTCAACAGGTCAGACAGCATCTATGGAGAGAAATAAACAGTCAACGTTTTGGGTTGAGACCATTTATCAGGACTCAAGATGAAGGATCTTGACCCGAAACGTTGACTGTAAATTTTCTCCATAAATACTGCCTGACCTGCTGAATTCCTCCAGCATTTTGTGTTTGTTGCTCCAGATTCCAGCATCTGCAGAATCTTGTGTCTTTATTTATGATATTACTGCTTTTAATCTTAAACTATGTATCCTTATTTTGCTCTCAGTGAAATGTTTAAAAAGTTATTTCCCAGTTTGCCTTCCAAAATTCTTCAATCTGATTGCTCAGCCCACTTGATAACATCATTTTTGCCCAATGCTACTGATTCTATGCAGAAAACACCTGACAACACTTTCATCGGCAAAGGGGAAATGCATACTACTTAAGTTTATAGGCTGTTTTTTTCAAGGTCAATGATGAGTGTCGTCCTTTTTTCACTGTCCAGAAATTCTGAAGCAATGAGTTGAAGTTTGTGCACATTTTGTTCTCTTGGTGCTCCCTGGATGGCTTTTGCAGTCATGAAGGTGAACAGAACATTTTTCATTTTGGGTAGCTACAGAACAGTACTCACTCTGGCCCTGCCCTGACTTTATCATTTAACCTTAAATGTCGACAAGCGGCCACTGAATCAGTATGGCATTTCAATTTCACATGTGAGCCAACATTATGGACTCTATGACAAAGATTAAGCATTACTTGTGTCCTTTTGTACTTTTAAAGTAATCTTAAGGTCAAGTAATTAAAAGGAGAGTCACAATTCACGTCATTTCTTCCAAAAATATTAATTACTCATATGGCTTAATTTCAGATCCTATTTTTCAGTAGAATATTGCATACATTAAGGAAAATGTTACTGTTATGAATAAATTATCCTCCCACTTCCAATTCTAAATTTACAGATGCACATATGACTAACTATGACTTTCTCGATGGACCTCAACATGGCAGGTGCTTGAAGCTGTAAATATTCCTCTGAATAATAGATGTGAAATGAACAGAATCCTCCAAGTTAGTTTGTTTCTGCTAGGTGTAATCCAATGGCATGAAACCACATTACCAGTGATTTCTCATAATAATACAACAGTATTATAGTGAACTCATTAAACGTTACAAGTAGGCTTCACAGTACAGGACTGAAATGTGACACCTTGCACAAACCTGCAGAAGCTTCAGTACTCTAGAATAAGTTTGCAATACACAATCTAAATCCATGAAAATAACCCAATATGCCGGCTGGTGAAATTAAAATAGTTGTGTAGAAGGTCTAAGTAGCTCTTTTAGCCAAACATACAGTAATAGTGTTTGTATTCAATTATGTTATATAACATCATGCTGTGAACCATGCTTAATTATGCCATATTATTAAGCAAATCATAATAGCTGAATTATTATTAAACTATTTTTATTGAAATGTTATCAACTGAATTACTTACAGAGGAAAAGGGCTCTTCATTTCCCTTTTGAAAACCTTACCAGAAAGATAGATGAGGGATGTTACACATGACCAGAAGCAATTAATGGTAAATTGTACCATTAGTGGGGAGGGGATTTGGTCTTGATTCCTTGCACAAGCAACTTCAATTGTGGCATCTGTTGTCAGCAAAATGAAAACTGTGTAATTTAAATCAGGGAGAAAACTCCTGGATTAACATGTGCTGGGGTCTTTCCTGTTGTCTTGCCCTTCTTATGCATGCTTGACATAATTTGATAAGTGAATTTTAAGTTGGCTTTTCTAATGCACAAAGTATAACTTTATCCAAACCTAGCAAAAGACTTGCATCATTATATAAAATTCATTACAGACAGTTATGTATTCCAAACTTTTTCTTAAGATGTATTTCTGGTCAATTGTTAATGCATGAATGGGGAAAATTGATAAGAAAATTATAATGGTCTCCGATAGCTATATCTAAATTTAGTCAGCTAGTTTGGAATGAGAATGCACTGGTGTCTTCCATCATGTAGTGGGCTCCTTCCAACTAGTCATGTGAACTGCTGTGATTTATATTTGGACGTAGCAAATCAGGATTTCTTAGACTGACAATCTGGGTCCCAGCTTCGTATCAATCCCAATACCAAGCATTGTTTTGATTTTTTTATTGATTATCATCATTTTTTAATTAATTGGGTTAAGTAATTCTTGAGCTTGGAGGGTTCTTGAATTTTTTTTGTTTATTTAATCAAAGCTTATAATGATTTATAACAAAATAATTGTTTGAGTTTTAGTAACTTTGAATAGCTTGCAGAGGGTGCAGGAGAAGTTTACCAGGATGCTGCCTGGATTAGAGGGTCTGGGCTATAAGGAGAGGTTGGACAAACTTGGGTTGGTTTCTCTGGAGCATTGGAGGCTGAGGGGAGACCTGACAGAAGTTTATAAAATTATGAGAGGCATAGATAGGGTAGACAGTAGAATCCTTCTCCCAGGGTAGAAATGTCAAGTACTAAAGGACATGTATTGAAGGTGAGAGGGGGAGAGCTTAAAGGAGATGTGTGGGACAAGTTTTTTTTTTAATATACACAGAGAACGGTAGGTGCCCGGAATAGGCTGCCAGTAGTGGTGGGAGTGGATCTGATAAGTGGCGTTTAAGAGGCTTTTAGGTAGACACATGCAGGGATAGGGATCATGTACAGGCAGCAGAGATTTCGTTTAATTCAGCATTGTGTTTGGTGCAGACAACGTGGGCCAAATGGCCTGTTCCCGTGCTGTGCTGTTCCATGTATGTCCCCAAATGACGACATTTAGAAATGAAAATGTTAGCATTTGGGAGCTTTGATAGCCAGTGAATCCAGTGATGTGATTTAGCTGCTCATCAACTTTTTCTGGGCTATTTCATCTGGGCTATGTGTTCTGGTCCTCCCTATGAAGGTATAGGCATAAGGCTTGTAGGTCAGTGGCACATCTCTTCACTAAACAAATTCTGGGCAAAAAACAAACTGCTGCAGGAACTCAGCAGGACAGGCAGAATCTGTGGAGGGAAGTTGGCAGTTGATTTTTTGAATCAAGACCCTTCATCTGGACTGAGAGACAGAGGGGAGATAGCCAGTGTAAAGAGGTGAGGGGAAGAGGTGGAGCCATAGCTGGCAAACGATAGGTGGATCCCAGTGAGGAGGGGTGATGGGCAGTTGGAAGAGTGGAAATAATTTGTTTGGGAAAAGCATCTGGAGTTGTTTGCGGCAACCATTCAATTCAAAACATATTAATCTTAAGGTTGTAAATGCAAAAAATGCTTTTTCTTTTCAACTTTTGCTCCATAAAATTAAATATCCAGCTAAATCTGTATATACAGGATCACTGAGGTGGAAAATATATGTACAAACAGGCCTGGAGAACAATTAAAGGGAAACAATAGAGCATTACATTTTCTTTGTATACTTTTACTGAGCTTTGTAGAATAGTTCATGGAATGGTTTAGTGTGCATTAACTGGGTCAAAAGTATTTTATTTAGAATGCAATCATGAGATCTTATGACAGCTGAAGTCAATACTCCATGAGTCTATACATCACAGTGAAAAGGATATTAAATTGTCATCTACGGCACACAGTTATTTTTGCAATGCATTTTAAGGCTGCAAATATTTGCAATTTAGCTGGATGTATTTTGGTATTGTGCCCTTGAAATCTTGAAACAGATAAATTATACTCTGATACCATGGCGACATGCCAATGAGTTAAACATGCATTGGAATGAAGTTTGCAGCAAAATAATTGGAAGTCTCCTGAGCATGGTGAGGTTCCCTGTCATCGTGGTTCAGAAAGCACTTGGAAGTGTACAATGCCATTCCCTTTGCTTATCACATCTTCGACGAGAAGTCTTACTATAATATTGACGGAGGGACCACGAGATGTACCGACACAAGGATGCACAAAAGTGCTGCATGTATGCATTTGTACTGAAGGGATTAATACACTTTAGCCCTTCTGTACACCACCACTGACACAAGTTGGAGTGTTTGCGAAACAGGCATCACCGGTTGGATCCGTGGATACCATCACATTTATCCTCATATCAAGCAACATTTTGAAAATGGAGATTGATCCTTGATCATGCAGCAGCTTTGATGTTATTTTGGAAGATACTTAGTGATTATTAGGGAGAAAAAAAGGTGCTGAATATGTGTATATGAATATGAGTATAAATACTAAAGTGAATTATAGCATCTGCTTGAACAGTGAAATAAACACAAATACTGAATGTACTCAGCAGGCCAAGTAGCATCTGTGGAGAGAAATGCTGTCCAGTCTGCTGAATATTCCCACTGTTTTCTGTTTTTAATGCAAGGAGGTAAGAACATAAGAGATTGGAGTAGGAGTAGGCCAATTTGCCCTTCATGCTAGCTCTGCCATTTAATAAGATTATTGACTGACCTTTTACCGCATTGACACTTTCCTGCACTTACCTCCTAACCCTTGATTCTCCTGAGTATAAAATCTATCCTTTATGCAATTGTTTGTTCCTTCAGAATCAAGGGAGCATCAAAACAAAGGTTATTTTAGAAGTATATAGTTTTAGATTCTGTAAGTAGTAAATGTATCAACCTGGGTCATAATGGCATTGAGAGTCCATCACAAGTTATCAAACAAGGTCTTTCAACTCCAGTTTCCAGTTGGGTAACTTCACAATTTGGCTCTCTGCTGACATTTCTCTGGCAATGCAAGACTGTGCAACACAACATTCACCCAGAATGAATGCGTATTTCCTACTTCTGTCTATGAATGGATAGACCACTCTCTTAAATTGTGTTGTAATGAATTGCTAATCTGACTCTGAAATATCTATAGGGAGCTTTCCACACACAGCTATAACAATGAACCCACTGCTTACTCCACAGTACATAAATAGTAATTCATAAAAAACTAACTCAAGAGGCATTCATCAAGGATCTGTGAACAAACTTTACTGCATGCTCAGCAAAGCACAGTAACCAACTCAATGTACTCATTCACTTCCATGCACACTGGATGATTGTTGGAAAACCACCACACAACAGCTGTACATAAACATCAGACAGTCGATGACAGCTAATGGTTGCTACTCCAGAGCATTTGGTTCCCATCTTAACCTTAACTGAAGTTCCCAATGACAAATGTTCATGTTATTTAAAGCAAGAGTAGTAGATACAGGCTTGGTACTGCCCCTGGTGTTATTTCATCTCAGGAGCTCAGCAAACTTGGATTTGATGACCACTTGGATGGAAGGCTACTTGAAAATAGCATGTGCTGTAGGTTTAATCTGGAGAGAAGCCAGGTACCAACAGGTCAACATGCTGAGTTTGCCTTTGCAAAGTAAATTTTAGCATTTAAGGACACTTAGTGGCTGGTACACTTTGACTTTAATTAGATCAGCACATTATATGCTGTATAATTTTGTCAACAGAGGGGCAATTAACATTAATCATGTTCTATTATGTAGCCCTACTTGTGGCCAATGGTCCCTCATGCAATTTAACCCTCTTTTATAATTAAGATAACTTAGTCCCTCTCTTTGTTGCTTGATAACAGTACCCTTTCTGTCAGAGGAAATCAAAATCTGATTATTCGCACTGTGTGAGAGCTGGTGACTGGCTGGGTCAAAATTTCAAAACCAAGTTTTGATAGGAAAGGTTAGGAAGATTACAAAACCTAGACTACTGGATAGAATTAAGGTGCAGAGAATCTAAATGAATGGTGAAACAATCTTGAAGTGTGGAAGAGCCTAATATTCCCAGGCTGCTGTTTGCTGGGGAAATCAGGAATGCAGAAGAAATTGGGTTCCGTGCAATATTTTTAAACAGAAGTCTGAACCACCACTGGATGAAATGGCAGGTTTCACGGGTTTGGTGTGCCCTTGGAACTTATGATGAGGGTGCAGGGACATGCTCCTGTGAAGCGAAGAAAGACACTGTTGCATTTTCTGGAGTGAGCATGGAAGCAGAAAGAGGATTAAGGATGGCTGGAAAAACGGTCTCACTATCTGATCTTTGCTGCCATCTTCTTCAGACTTTTACTTTCCAACTCACCCTGAGGTTCTCTCCAGCAGCTCAGCAACTCTGATGGCAGAATCTTTAGCCTAAACCCTACTACATCAATAATTTTTCATCCGTCTCCAGAAGCTTCTCCTGGACCATCTGCTGTGATGAGACCTCTGTTCCATAGATTCTCTTGAATTGCTGACTTATAAGTTCCAGCCTCTAGATTATGAGTCCAGCAACATTCCCATGGCCACAGATAAGGAACAGATTTTGGTACCTGCACTGAGAACATGATTTGAAGTATTGTGAATACATTTATGGCACAATTTTGCAGAAGGTGCCTTTTTGAGTTTCAGCATTTGACTGCCCATGAGGCGGTACAACTAGCTGAATGCACAGCCCCAGTTGTGGCTCCAACTATGTAGCCACCATGACTGATCTGGAGTTTTATCTGAAGTCACTGGAGACGCAGTAATTTTCTTAAATTCCTGGAGACTCCAACTCAATCCAGTGTTCCCAGGAGTGCCTCGTGTTGAAATTCCCAACACCTGTTGGTATTTGGACACACAAGAGAGAGCAAATGCTGGACTCTAGAGCTCAAAAAAGAAACTGCTGGAGGAACTCAGCAGGATGAGATGAAGGGTCTTGACCCGAAATGTCGACTGTCCATTTCCCTCCACAGATGCTGCCTGACCTGCCAAATTCCTCCAGCAGTTTGTTCTCTTATGAACCTGTCGTTATTTGTTTTGTCCTGGTTTTATATACAGTACAAGATAACACTCTTGTGAAGTGCATTGTGATACCTTTGCTACATTAAAGCTGTTATACAAATGGAAGTTATTGTTGTTGCTGAATTAACTAACTTGTTTCATTTCATCTAAAGTTAAACAGGAGAAATTGAAGAGCTATGATAGGCATAAATATGGTGCAAGTCACTGAAGCGTGTTGTGTTGGTGCCAGTGAAGAGAACTTATTACAGGTGAGTAAAGAACATTATTGCTTTACTGACCATAATTTATGATAGGATAAGAGATACTGTCAAAACTGTACCAAACGGAAATGCATTCTGGGACAAAAGTGTACTGTTGGTTCTTTGAGTCCCTCTACTTATGTTGGGCTAATTAGCTTTCTTTTGGAAGCTTTAATCTTTTTCCTTGCCATAATTTGTTTTGAGTTAGCATACCCATAAATCACACCTGCAGAGTCAATTGTTGTGAATTCATGAAACTGTCTTGAAATAGATATAAAGAATATTGGGCTGTGTTGAGTGCCAACGTGGGCAGCAGTTGCACAGGGAACAGCTGACCGACCATGTTCCGCGCATTATCAACTTCTGCTCTGCACAACATGGACACCTGGAGCAGCTAGAGATCAGGTGTTGGCACATCTGACCTTCTGTCTTCTACTGGACTTGTCACTGGCCCCAGAGCCAGTTCCAGATCATCCTGAGAGGAGGCATTTAAAAGCAGTGAAAATACCTCAGATGTTCATGAGCTGCCAAAGGTGGTCAGGGTGATGCTGGGGTGGGGCCTCTGTTTTGTTCGTGGAGGATTTGCCAATGGGAAGTTCAGCCAAGTGATTAGCACGGTGATGAAGTGGGATGGTAGTGGAGGCTGCAGCTCAGATCGAGCATTATTCAGCTCATTGACCATGCTCCATAAATTGCTCTGTACAATCCCAAAAAGTTGCTGCATTGCACTTGAAAATTGGTTCCATTTGCAGAAGGGAAATGAAGCAATGGTATTGATTTATTATTGTCACATGTACCAAGGTACAGTGAAAAACTTGTCTTGCATACCATTTGTACAGATCAATTCATTACACAGTACATTGAGGTAGTACAGGGTAAAAACAATAACAGAATACAGAGTATAGTGTCACAGTTACAGGGAAGTGCATTGCAGGTAGACAATAAGGAGCAAAGTCATATTAAGGTAGCTTGTGAGGTCAAGAGTGCATCTCATCATATAAGGGAACTGTTCAATAGTCTTATCACAGTGGGATAGAAGCTGTCCTTGAGCCTTGTGGCATGTGCCCTCAGGCTCCGGTATCTTCTGCCTGATGGGAGAGGGGAGAAGAGAGAATGACCCAGGTGGGTCTTTGATTATGCTGGCTGCTTCACCAAGGAAGCGAGAGGTATAGACAGAGTCCATGGAGGGGAGGCTGGTTTCCATGACGCGCTGGGCTGCGTCCACAACTCTCTGCAGTTTCTTGCAGTTCCAGGCAGAGCAATTGCCGTACCAAGCCGTGATGCATCCAGATAGGATGCTTCCTATGGTGCATCAATAGAAGTTGGTGAGTGTCAAAGGGGACATGCCAAATTTCTTTAGCCTCCTGAGGAAGTAGGGGGTCTGGTGAGCTTTCTTGGCTGTGGCATCTATGTGGTTGGACCAGGACAGGCTATTGGTGATGTTCACTCCAAGGAACTTGAAGTTCCTCCCTCTCAACCTCAGCACCATTGATGTAGACAGGTGCATGTACACCGCCCCCTTTCCTGAAGTCAATGACCAGCTCTTTTGTTTTGCTGACATTGAGGGAAAGGTTGTTGTCATGACACCATCTAGCATGGTTGGTGAGGTGGGACGGTAAGTGCGGGCTGCAGGTCAGATCGAGCACTATCCAGCTCATTAACCATAGTCTGGAAATGTCTCTGTACAATCCCCAAAAATTGGTGCACTGCATTTGAAAATTAGTTCTATCAGAGTAGAGCAATATGGAGGTCATCTGAGTAGCCTCTGCAAAATTTGACTCCTGTCTTTGACATTATCTGCCTGCGCCTTGGAATGCACCATGCTGAAACTGAAACAGCAGTAACAAGAGAAACCTAGCAACACTGTTCCGTAAACTTCTCAAATGAAGGACTCAATCATTATCAGACTTTCATAAGCAGTGTTAGGTGACCTACTATGCTGCACCAACATTACTTAACACTGCTAAAGCAACTTGTAGGCTTGTGTGTTATAAATATATAAACTGAGAACAGTTGGGGGGTTATTTGGCATGGTTTAATTTGACAACAGATGATGGTCTGGATTGTGTTGATGGCTAGCCAGCAGTTTCTGTAGTTAGCTGCAACGTCTGTGTCTGCAATGCAGTGTGAAAATACAGAAGCAGGACCGACTCCAAGAGTGGTTCCTGATCGTCCTGAGCTGAAGGGCTACTTGCTCTTTGTATGTGGTCCCTCTGTCCCACACCAGCCACATCTGGTGCAGCTCCATCCATTCGAATTGGGTCACCAACATTCATTAAAAAAGGCAAGTGAGGCTAAGTGATTTTTTTTCTTTTTAAAGTAAATATTAATGTTTACAAATACTTAAATTAATTGTAAACATTAATATTATTTGTACTTAAACATTGTAAACTCAAAAGGATTTAAATTTAAACTTTTTCACTATTTAAATGTATATCAACTGCTTCAAATTGTCTCTGATCGTGGAGTCAATGGAAAAGGCCTCTGTCAGCACCAGCTGTCAGGTCTTCAGGACATTGCTAGGGACAGGGCTTTAGGACCTACTGCCTGAGATCTAGTCACTGCTTGTGGCCCATTCTGTCTCATGGATGGCACCTCTAAGACACTGGGAGGTACACAGTCACAAGAGACAAGTGTGACCACAGTAATTAGCACCAGAGGATATTCCAGATGTCTCAGTCCATTACTTTCAATCAGCAGATACTTGCATTGTATCTCATTTTAAAGGTTGCCAAACCAAAAAAAAAGATAACCTCTCAAAACCCCTCAATAGCATCCACTGTATTGAAAAGCTTGTTATTCATTTTAAAAGGACATTATATTGCTCCCATTGCAAGATTAATTCCCTGCACACAAAATATTTAGATAAGCCACATGGCTGCTCCCATTCTTTTGGTGTTGCCGCAGTAACAGGTGCAAGATCAGGTGCGAGGTCCAACAGCAAAGCCCACAGCGACAGCTTAAAGCTTTTTGAAATTCATTCTGCACTTCTACACTGTGCACAACTCTCAATTTGCTGAAATAGATATAAGTTAGCATTCTGGCAGGATGAATATCCTTGAAGAGGAGAAAATTGCAAAACAATGGAAAAAGATCAAGAAAGTAGAACTAATTGGATAGCTCTATGAAAGGACTAGAACAAGCACAATTGACCAGATAGCTTCCTCCTGCACTGTACCCTGTTATAGAAATTTTAAAAAAGCTCAAAGCTTTTAAAATGCATAAATAATTAAAAGGTTAAACTAAATCTTAATAAGGAAAACAATGAACTTATCTCCTCCATTGTTTCACATCCACAGTTTTACAATCCCTAATGAAATCCATAGCTTCACTGATCCCATACTAGTTCTGACTCAGCTTCGAATCCAAGAAGCTGTCTCCCAGTACAAATGCTGAGGAATGGTGAAGTAAACAGTCATGTTTGGCATTCCAAATCTGCCAATAGGTTCAAGATTTTTATGTCTGACTAGGATTGCAGGGAAGACCCCGGCTTGCTTCCATTTAAATAAATAAGAGTTGTTGTGATTGATATGTTCTGGGCCTATGATTCTCAGAGAGTCTATACAGTCCAGAAACCATTGCAACCCTCTTCCCTTTTAAATCTCCACTAATCATCATTCCGATTCAAAGCTCATTCAGACTGATATATGAGAACATTTTCTTATCTTTTTAATTACCAATGCCTGGAGATTTTTAAAAAATGTTATATGTACTTGGGCATACTATTGATTGATAATTTGACACAGTTTCTCTTTGAGGCTGAGCTCTTTGGGTGGAGACAAAATGGAATAAAAAGAAAACTAATTGCCTTTCAGTCCTCTTGCCATGTAAAACTTTTCCAGGTCGTTTTTCATCTTCAGACCAGAGTCACTGTGATTCAGTCAACTCTTGTTATTATAGTGTATAAACCTTTGATAAAGAATTAGCCACAATAATTAATTTCAATAAAGCAGCTTGTGAGGCTACCTTCTGAATTAGTTCATTTAGAAATAAAAGAAAAGTCTTTATAATTCTTGATATACAGTTCTTCGCTTATAAAGCAGAAGGACTATTTCACTAATCCAAATTTCTGGTAACATACGTCCACAGAGAAATGGAAACAAAATATCTGCAGTGCAAGAAAAATGAGTGAACACAATGTTCCCCTTTTAGCAAAGTGTTATTTTGTGGTTTAATAGAATCCTTATTAGGAAATTACTCAATCTGGAATCTATAATAAACATGCATTAGACTCCAAGAACAGACTTAATGGATCACCAGGTGGAGAGCTATCAAGATCTCCAAAGTGTTGTTAACACAAGTAATTTTCACTGTAGGGTAAAATACTTCCAATGGCTGGATCATCTTAGGCCTGGTCTCGACCCCACAGACGACCTAAAGCACTGCCAGTATCACTGACTGCAGTCTTTCCATGAAGCACAGTGGGCTGAGTTGTGACTACACCATGGGTGGCAGAAAGTAACACCCCACGCAGAAGCCACCCTACTGCTCTGACAGGGCATCTTTCACGTTTGCAAATGTCTTAGATGGTCAGAGGCATTAACAAAGATGAAAAAATAAATAATTTAACTGGTAAAAATACAGTAATTAAAATATTTCTTTTAAACATTCGTGATGCAAATTAATTGAAACATTATTGAATCTTGAAAATATTAATGTAAAAAAAATTAAAAACACTTATCTTTTTAATGAAGATCAGTGATACTATTCAAGTAAACAAGGCCACACAAGAGCTGTCCGCTGTATCAGTTTAAAGCCCAGGGGTGGGGCGAGAGGTCGGACCCTGTCAGCATCATCCAATCAGATGTCAAGACCGGCTGCAAGTCGAAGACTGGGGATTGACACAGGTGCAGGGTGGAGCTCAGCGCGGACCTGGAAGGGACACGGCAGGGTGGAGCTCAGGCGGACGTGAAAGGGACACGGTAGGGTGGAGCTCAGGCGGACGTGAAAGGGACAGGGTCGGGTGGAGCTGCTGCGGACGTGAAAGGGACACGGCAGGGTGGAGCTCAAGCGGACGTGAAAGGGACAGGGTCGGGTGGAGCTGCTGCGGACGTGAAAGGGACACGGCAGGGTGGAGCTCAGTCGGACGTGAAAGGGACAGGGTCGGGTGGAGCTGCTGCGGACGTGAAAGGGACACGGCAGGGTGGAGCTCAGGCGGACGTGAAAGGGACAGGGTCGGGTGGAGCTGCTGCGGACGTGAAAGGGATGTACTCTTATCTCGGGGGGTTAATCCGACCAGCCAGGCGGGTTACACAAGAGGAACTGAAGATGCTGGAAATCTGGAGCGACACACGCAAAATGCTGGAGGAACTCAGCAGGTCAGGCAGCATCTTCAGTTCCTCTTGTGTTCATTTCCCTCCGGAGATGCTGCCCGACCTGCTGAGTTCCTCCAGCATTTTGTGTGTGTTGAGTCAGGCTGGTTAATTGTGTGTTTAGTGAAGGCTAGTGGCCATGGAAGATAAGTTCCTAGGAGAAAAATCAGCCAAAATTCTCAGTGGTCGCAGTACATTTACCTATTATTCATTTATGCCAAATCAGTGAAAAGAGCATTGAGTACCTGTTTATAAATTTCATTGACCCTCAGTAGGCCTTTGAGTCAAACAGCTATGTCTTAAATTATAAGAGTTTTTAACATGTTAGAAAGACATGTCCCTCTTATTGACGTTCTCTACAGCACCTCACAACATGTATTATATAAAGGCAGCATGCTTATGGATAGTTTAAAGCAAATGCCAAAGTTGGATATGCCTGGGTCTATTATCACATTATTTTTCAGCGCAATCCAAAAATGGCATTGATCATTACTGATGGGACACGTAAATCAGCATTGGTGTCCTTGGAACAATTAATTAACAACCTTTAATTTGAAGCTGATTTGGCATTAATTGCAGATGATGTAGGTAGTCAGTAGATATGGCCAATACAAAATTTGGATTCTATTAAAGAACCGATTGCTACTATTAATATAACAGTAAGCACATGCACTAGGATAATGTCGGATCAAATAAATAGACTTATTTATCTGGTTAGGCAGAGTCATTCCAGAGATTGATGGATGTTCCGGAGACGTCAGCTGGAGAATTTTAATTGCATCCAGATGATTGAAAAAGCTGAAAGTTATCTGGAAAACAAAATTGACTGAACTCAAGGTTTTATCAATGTCCTGTCATTCTAGGCATCAGTTCTGACAATTAGACGGGGACAAAAGATTGCCAGTTTTCAAGTATTCTATTTGTGGAAGGTATTTCGGTATAAGCAGGCCACTGTGGTGATGGAACAATGATAGCAGGCAGCAAATCAATTTGAAAAATGACTTTCCTGGAAGAACAGAGACATGACTTTTTTACTATATTATGAGCATGTTCAATCAGTGGTGACTGATAGATTGCTTGCATGTGGAATGAACACTTACTGATGTCAATGATGTCAGAAATCTGGAAAGAGTGCAGAGGAGATTTCCGAGGATGTTGCTGGGACTTGGGGGACTGAGTTATGGAGAGAGATTGAGCAGGTTGGGATTTTTTTTTCATCGGAGTGCAGGAGAATGAGGGGTGATCTTATATAAGTTTATAAAAATCATGAGGGACATAGATAGGGTGAATGCACTCAGTCTTTTTCCCAGAGTTGGGGAATCAAGAACTAGAGGGCATAGGTTTAAGGTGAGAGGGGAGAGATTTAATAGGAACCTGAGGGGCAACATTTTAACCCAGAGGGTAGTCAGTATGGAATGGGGTGTCAGAGGAAGTGATTGAAGCAGGTACATTAACAACATTTAAAAGGTACTTGGGCAGGTGCATGGGTAAGAAAGGTTTAGAGGGCGATGGGCCAAATGCGGGCAAATGGGACTCGGTTAGATGGGAACATTGGTCGGCATGGACCGGTTGGACTGAAGGGCCTGTTTACCTGCTGTATGATTCTACGACTCATAACTCTCTAAATCAGAAAGTAAGTGCTGTAAGAAACTTGTACAATGCTAGAACGATGCACAGAATTAGTTGAAAGAATGTTATCATTCCTAATTTTCCACAGAGATCCTAAAACAGGCACTCCTAAAGTGCCACATATACCTTTATTTTAAGAGGCCACCTCCACACCTGACATATTGTTTTGCTATTCATTGACATGAGATATGGACATCACCAGCAATGTCAGCATTTACTGTGCCCCTTGTACTGAAGAGACAATTTAAAGTCAAATGCATTAGTGGATCTGGAGTCACAAGTAGGCCTGAACATGGTGAAGTTGGCCGATTTCTTTTCCTGAGGAACCTTAGTGAACCAGATGGATTTTTACGACAATCTGGTAGTATTACAATTTTTCATTGCTGTTAATAGCTTTTATTCCAAATTTATTTAATTACTTGAATTTAAATTCCCCAGCTGCCATGGAGTAAAAGTTAGGATGTCATGTTGCAACTATATGAGACCACACTTGGAGTACTGTGCGCAGTTCTGGTCTCCAAGCTAAAGGAAAGATATAAGTTAGCTGGAAAGTGTGTAGAAAAGAGTTATGAGGCTGTTATCAGGACTGAAGGACTTGAGTTATAAGGAGAGAGTGGATAGGCTGCACTTTTTTTTCCCTGGCGTGTAGGAGGCTGAGGCCTGACCTTATTGAGGTGTATAAAATCATGAAGGGCATAGGTAAGGTGAATGATTACAGTGTTTATCCCAGGGCAGGGGAGTCTTAAACTAGAGCGCAGAGATTTAATGTGAGAGGGGAAAGATTTAAAGGGGACCTAAGAACAACTTGTTCGCACAGGGTGGTGGGTATGTGGAAGGAACTGTCAGAGGAAGTGGTAGAAGCTGGTACAATTACAACATTAAAAAGACATTTGGACTGTATGTGGATAGGAAAGGACATGGGCCAACTGCAGGCAAACACGACTAGCTCAGGTAGGCAAGTTGGTCGGTATGGACGAGTTGGGCCGAAGGGCCTGTTTCTGTGCTGTAAAACTCTGTTACTCTATGACTCCAAGCTCTTATTTCTTGATGGCCAAGGTCACTGGATGTTCACCCAGTAACAAACATAACGCCATTGGTCAAAATATAATCAGATCGTACATTTTTCAGCTGGCTTTGGGGCACAATTTAGTAGTCACTGAAAATTAGTTTTTGTTGCTCTCATTTCATGCTTGCAAAATAGTGAAGTCCAACTTCTGCCTCATAGTGATGGTGACGCATGGCACAGTTTCTCATGGCTTTCATGGTTTAGTAGTTGCCAAAGTCAGCCGCAAAATGTCTGATGCTGATCATATTTTGATCAGTGACAATGGTGCTTAAGTTACTGGGTGAAAAGCCTGGCTATAATTTTCATTTGGAGTCCTTGTCCTGCAGTGGTCTTGTACTGTTATCGTGAAACTTGGCTTGGGAAATAGTCCTATTTATTTTGCTTTGCCTTGAACATTTCCCAGCATAATCCAGGCATGTAGGCAAGGGATGATGAATAGGATATCTCACAGAAGCCCATGGGGTTTCTATCCTATCCACGTACTTATCCAAAAGTCTTTTAGGTTTTGTTATTGAACCTGCCTCGACCACTTCCTTTGGCAGCTCATTCCACATACAAACCACCCTCTGGGGTGAAGAAAAACATGATGATGCTGGAGGAACTCAGCAGGCCAGGCAGCATCCGTGGAGAAAAGCAGATGGTCAACGTTTTGGGTCAGAATCATTCTTCAGGCCTGAAGATAGGGAAAGGGGAAGCCCAATATATAGGAGGGAAAAGCAGAGCAGTGATAGGTGGACAAAAGAGGGGAGGCGGGGTGGGCACAGGGTGGTGATAGGTCGATGCAGGTAAGAGATAGTGATAGGCAGGTGTGGGGGAGGAGGGGAGAGCAGATCCACTGGGGGGGGGGTGGATCAAAGGTAAGGAGAGAGAGGAAAAAGAGGTAGGAAGGTGAGGCCTTTGCTAAGAACAGACCGCTCAGCCTCAGAGCGGGGGAGGTCAGGGGGGTTGGTAAAGACTCGGTGGGGGTTAGAGTTGGGGCTAGAAGAGGAAGGGTGGGTGGGAGGGGCTGTAGAGGTACGGAAGTGTGGCCTTTGCTGAGAATGGACTGCTCAGCATTCACGGATGCTGCCTGGCCTGCTGAGTTCCTCCAGCACCATCGTGTTTTTCATCTAGATTCCAGCATCTGCCGTCCTTTGTTTCTCTGGGTGAAGAAGTTGCCCCTCAGGTCCCTTTTAAATCTTTGACTTCCCACCTTAAACCTATGCCCTCTAGCTTTTAGTTCCCCTTCCTTGGAAAAAAGACTATGTGTGTTTGCCCAGTCTATACCCCTCGTGATTGGGAACTGAATGTCAAGGGGTATACAGTATATAGGAAGGATAGGAGGGTAGGCAGAGGGGGAGGTGTGGCCATGATGGTTAGTAGCGATATAAAATCAATAGAAAGGAAGGACATTGGGTCAGAGGAGGTGGAATCCTTATGGGTGGAGCTGAGAAATAGCAAGGGTAAAAGAACAATAATAGCAGTCATATATAGGCCCCCAAACAGCAGTCAGGAAGTGGACCATAAGTTGCAGATTGAGATAGAAAAAGCATGTCAGAGTGACAATGTGAAGATAATTATGGGGGATTTTAACATGAAGGTGGACTGGGAAATGCAGCAAGGTGGTAGTACTCAGGAGAGTGAGTTTGTGGAATGTCTAAGGGATGTTTTTCTGGAGCAACTTATTGAGGAGCCCACCAGGGGATCGGCTGTTTTGGATTGGGTGCTGTGTAGTGAGCCCGAGGTGATTAGGGAACTAAAGGTAAAGGAACCACTGGGAACAAGTGATCACAATATGATTGAGTTTAGTTTCAAGTTTGAGAAGGAGAAGCTGATAACTGGTGTATCGATATTTCAGTGGAATAAGGGAAATTACAAAGGTATGAGAGATGAGTTGGCCCAAATTGATTGGAGGAGTAAGTTAGCTGAAGGGACGGCAGAGGAAAAATGGAAGAAATTTCTACAGGAAATAAGGACAATGCAGGACAGATATATTCCAAGAAAAAAGGTTTTGAATGGAAAAAAGGCACAGATGTGGATAACGAGGGAGGTGAAGGATAAAATAAAAGCAAAAGGGGCGGCGTACAAAGTAGCAAAAATTAGTGGGAAAACAGAAGATTGGAACGATTTTAAAAATCTGCAGAGAGAAACTAAGAAGGTCATTAGGAAAGCAAAGATGAGTTACGAAAGGAAGCTGGCGGACAACATTCGGAAGGATTCTAAGAGTTTTTTTAAATACATAAGGAATAAAAGAGAGACACGGGTTGACATAGGACCAATTGATAACGGTGCAGGAGGTATTATAATGGATGATAGTGAGATGGCAAGGGAATTGAATGAATATTTTGCATCGGTCTTCACCGTGGAGGACATAAGCAATGTGCCCATTAGTCAGGAGTCTCACGAATTGGAGCTGAGTTCAATTGAGATTAATAGGGAGAAGGTGCTTGGAAAACTAAAGGGGCTTAAGGCTGATAAGTCTCCCGGACCGGATGAGGTGCATCCCCGGGTTCTGAAGGAGGTGGCTGTGGAGATAGCGGAGGCGTTGGCGATTATTTTTCAGGAATCGATAGATTCTGGCATGGTTCCGGAGGACTGGAGGGTAGCGAATGTAGTTCCGTTGTATAAGAAAGGTGGGAGGCAGCACAAAGGCAATTACAGACCTATTAGTCTGACGTCAGTGGTGGGAAAATTATTGGAGTCTATCCTCAAGGAGGAGGTTACCGAATACCTAGAGGCGCAAGGCAAGATAGGACCTAGTCAACATGGTTTTGTGAAGGGGAGGTCCTGTCTGACCAACCTATTGGAGTTTTTTGAAGAAATCACAGGTAGGGTGGATAAGGGAGAGGCGGTAGATGTTGTGTATTTAGACTTTCAAAAGGCCTTCGATAAGGTGCCTCACAAGAGACTGATTAATAAGATGAGAGGTCATGGAATTATGGGCAGGGTAGCAAAATGGGTGGAGAATTGGCTGGTTGGCAGGAAGCAAAGGGTGGAAATAAAAGGATCTCGTTCTGGTTGGTTACCGGTTACTAGTGGTGTGCCGCAAGGGTCGGTGTTGGGGCCTCTCCTTTTTACCTTGTACATCAATGATTTGGATGATGGAATAAATGGTTGTGTGGCTAAGTTTGCGGATGACACCAAGATAAGTGGAGGAGTAGGGAGCATAGAGGAAATAGAAAGAATGCAGAGGGACCTAGACAGTTTAGGAGAATGGGCAAGGAAATGGCAGATGAGATTCAATGTTGAGAAATGTGCAGTTGTACACTTTGGAAGTAGAAATAAGCGGGTAGATTATTATCTAGAAGGAGAGAAGATTGATAGTGCGGTAGTACAAAGGGACTTGGGGGTACTCGTACAAGATACCTTAAAAGTTAACCACCAGGTTGGATCGGTGGTTAAGAAAGCGAATGCTATGTTGGCATTCATCTCGAGAGGTATAGTGTATAAAAGTAAGGACGTGTTGATGAGGCTCTACGCGGCGCTAGTGAGGCCTCATTTGGAATACTGTGCGCAGTTTTGGGCCCCGCATCTTAGGAAGGATGTGCTGACGTTGGAGAGGGTTCAGAGGAGATTTACGAGAATGATTCCAGGAATGAAAGGGCTTAAGTATGATGAGCGTTTGTCGGCTCTTGGACTGTACTCGCTGGAGTACAGAAGGATGAGAGGGGACCTCGTAGCGACATTTAAAATGTTGACAGGTAAGGATAGAGTAGATGTGGCTAGGCTGTTTCCCTTGGTGGGCGTGTCCAGGACCAGAGGGCACAATCTTAGAATTAGAGGGTACAGTTTCAAGACAGAGATGAGGAGAAGTTTCTTTACCCAGAGGGTGGTGAAATTGTGGAACTCCTTGCCACGCACAGCAGTGGAGGCCAGATCAGTGGGGGTATTCAAGGAGGAGATAGACAGATATCTAAATAGTCAGGGTATCAAGGGATATGGGGATAAGGCTGGCAAATGGGATTAGAATAGTTTTTTTTTCTCTCTCTTTTTTCCCACCCCATTTCTTTTTCCCTTTTCCTTGGAGCAGACTCGATGGGCCGAATGGCCTGCTTCTGCTCCCTTATCTTATCTTGTGATTGTACACGCCTCTATGAGGTCACCCCTCAGTCTCCTAAATTCCAAGGAATAAAGTCCTAGCCTGCCCAACCTCTCCCTATAACTCATACCCTCGAGTCCTGGCAGCACTCACGTAAATATGATGCCCATTCGTTTTCCTTCTCACATCTTACCTCCTCTTCAACTTGATTCCATTCTGAATTGGTGGCTGCAGACGGTGTAAGCATCGCCGTCTACCTCTCCCCTTACCCCACCCCACCCCCGACAGATACTGCAATTTTACCTTTATTCCATTTTCATTTCAGATGCTCAAGAAGTTCAATCTGGCCAGCAGTGGAGAAAGACAATAAAGACAGGGTCAAATATATGTTTGCTATGTAGTAATGTCTTCAAAATGCACGGGAACACTGCAAGCAGAATTCAAAAGTTTAAGGTTTATTCAATAGGCAACAGTCTTGCTGTTTATCTGTTGAGATGCAAAGACTTTCTGCAAACTAAATGCTGCTGCTCTGTTGCATTATTTGAGAAGCAGGCACACCACATGACTCAACTGCCCAATAGGATCATAGTATAAACACATGCAGCCATATAGAGAAGACAGCGTGTCCCATGCTTAAAGATACAGCACAACTTACACCATCAGCAGCTGGTTAATCAGAATGGAACTGAGTCAAAGGGAAGATGGGATGAGAGAAGGAGAATCAGGAGCCCCCTGAATGTCTAGAACATACAGCACTACCTGAATTCCTGATGTATCAAATAGTGAGAGACATTTAAACTCAAGCTAATGAGGAAGAAAATGTGCAGATAGTTTTTTTACACAATACACTTGTTAGGATAGAGCCAGCGGTTTCAGTATAACCCACTCTATCTGTGAAACAGGCTGGCTTCAAGAGAACAAGGGCATTTGGGGCAAGGGCAGTTAGTTACTTTGGACGGTGGTGTTCGCTTATAAAATTCTTTTGACAAATTCCACATAGACATAATTAATTTCAATCAAGTGTGTTATGTTTTTGATGTTATTTACAGTCTAAATCGAATTTTGGATTCAACAAAATTGCAGTGAGGAAGTTTTAGAGAATTGTTTTGGTAACAAGGCTTTGCTTGATTCCAGTCTGCAGTGGGTTTGTGGCCAGGGTGAATCCATTGACTAAAATTAGAGCTTGTATGTCATTGTGTGGCAGAGAAAAAAGCAATGCATCTGTGAGGGCAGACAGATTTGAGAAGGATTCTTCATAAGTTTAGAGAGTTGAAAAGGCCATGTACAGTGGTTGATGCTGATCCCAATATTTTCTTGGATGTGTTGCTTCATGAAGGTCATGTCCATTGTTCCCTCAATAGATAGAATCCACACTGAATTTGGGAGGAGTTATACTGCCACTGAGAGGAAGCAATTGAGAAGAATTCTTGCCATAACTTCCCATGTGGCAAGGAGATCCCTCTGTAATTATTATGGTTGTACTTGTCTCCTTCCTAACACAATGTCATAATTAGGGCACCTTTGAAATCTTCTAGAAAGCCCTCGTAATCCCAGATGGGTGAGTACCAAGGTCATGGATTTGTATCAGAAGGATCTCTTCCCTCCATGTTTTAGGATTTTAGCAGGGATTTTCTCTACTTCCAGAGTCCTCCTTGTTCCTCGGTTGTCACATGTCCTTTTCAACCTCTTGTCGGTCCGCAGCAGTGCCGAGGTTGTTCTTTATAGGGGGCTATGGGATGGAGTCAAAGACATATGGATCAAAGATGGTCTCAAATGGGGAGGTCCTTGCTGTGCTCCCTCTCGTGAGTGCTGACTACCTCTCTGTCCTTGATGAACTCTTTGCCGTCCTTGGCTTTCAGCAAGGTTGATTTTTGGGTATTTTGGCTTTAGATTATCTTGACAGCACTGAAGAATCCACTCATATCATGGATATCAGCTAGTTATTGGATCTTCTGCATTAATTCCGCCCACCATCTGTTGTTTAGCTTGGGGGTTTTTTGTTGGACATCAGCCTTCAGATAGTGTACATTTTCTATTTTTCCCGTGAGAAATACTGTTTTATCCCGTGCACATTTACAGTTAATTAGTTCCCAGTCACTCTCATCAAACCAATCTTGGTTTTGTCTGGTAGAGAAGCCAAAAGGTTCTTCACAGGTGCTGACACAGAAATACTTGGGAGGCAGGCACTAGAGTAAGACCAGTCTGTTTCTATGGAAACTCTCAATCCAAGTTATCATCCTGAAGATCTTCTGTGTTCATTCCAAAGGTGATAATAAGATATTAGAATTTAATCATTAAATGCTGTTAATACGAAGTCTGCTGTCTTATTTATTTACTTTGTTTGTAATCTTTTCTCTTCAGAGGAACAATATATGAGGTAGTTCGTGGATCATTGGACTCTACAGAGAACACTCGACTATCTACAGTGTGCATACCAGTGCCTTCTAGGTCTGAGTACTGCAGCATGGACAAGCTGGATGTCAGATGTAGGTATGTCTTTCCTTTCACACCATCTTTAGACTCACCACCTACTCTGGGATGGTCCCTCATCTTATTAACATGAGGGGCTGGACTCCCCTCATGTAAATAAGGTTAACAACTTAGCTTCTTGCCAGACATGCTTGTGCATCCAGTGGCTCCCATTTAATTGAGTCCAGTCTTCATTAAAACAGTTAAGTGGAGGTAAGCATTTTGGAGAATTATTTACTGCATTTAAATTATTTTTTTCAGTTAAATGCACATAAGATGAATGAGTTTGTTACATTTTAATTTCCTTTTCAATAACTTATTATTTTTGATTGTTTGACTGTATTTGCATTGTTTCTAATTGTCATTGACCCTTGGAACCATTTATTGTCAGTGGAAGAGGTGTGAGGAGGTCTCCAAGTGGACTGGGCCTCAGTCTGCACAAGCTGCGACCGACTCTTCTCTCTCAACTCGCATTCCTTGTGGAACGACTGCAGTGCCAAGGCCTGAAGCTCACTGGGATCTACGCAACTGGAAGATGTAACTGTGACTGTAATGATCCTGCCCAATGTAGGACAGGATGATCCAGCCCATTATAGTGGTGAAGGGGAAGGATTGCATTCAGAGAGCATCCCTCTGAAACATAAAACCAATTTACCGATGATTGAATACTCCAGAATCCAGCTACATTACCACACGGCAGTTAATTTGCATCCAGAGATGTTCATAAATAAATCTGACTTTTTTTTTGAAGAATCATAGCACACTCAGCCCAACATCTCTACCAACACAACTCTCTTGTTCATTGTATGGACCCTTTCACTGCAGCCTTGCAAATATTTCTCCACCATATATTTATCCAGTTCACTCCTGAAGACCACCATGAAACTTACCTGCACCACAAGCACTGCATTCCTGATTCCTACCACACACCCTGTTTAACAAAAATAGTTTTCCTCATGCCCTTTCTAATTTATCCCATACAGCTAATTTGCCAGAAGATTTCCTTCATGTTTTGCATTGGATTATTTGTTTTGAACTAAAAGCTTCAGTCTATGGGCTCACCCAGAAATCAGTACCATAAACAATCCTTCAATAGCTAAGATATGATAAGATTTCTTTATTAGTCACATGTACATCGAAACACACAGTGAAATGCATCTTTTGCATAGAGTGTTCTGGGGGCAGCCCGCAAGTGTCGCCATGCTTCTGGCGCCAACATAGCATGCCCACAACTTCTTAACCTGTATGTCTTTGGAATGTGGAAGGAAACCGGAGCACCTGAAGGAAACCCATGCAGACACGTACAAACTCCTTACAGACAACGGTGGGAATTGAACCCGGGTCGCTGGTGCTGTAATAGCATGACGCTAACTGCTACACGAGTGGACTGAATTGCACTGGTCTTTGCCTACATGCTGTGCCGGCTGTGTGCCCTTGCTTCATGGTTTCACTAAATCAGGTTCAAGTTTATTGTTGTCACAGTGCATAAATGCCATGAAAAATTAGCTTTTTGCAGCAGCAACACAGTGCATTACAAACATGACAAAGATAAGTTAACATAAACTTAAATTAACATAAACTTAATTTAAATCTTTGTAGCTATGTAACTCTCACGGCACAGTTTGCCCTTCTACAAGGCACAATGGGCTGTGACTTGGCAACAGATGGGCAGTAGAGCTAATACCCTGCCAAGAGACCCCTCCAAGGGGCCTCTCACTGCTCATGCTCTCAAAAGGTCTTTTCACTGTTTCTAAATATCACTGTTCAGCTGCTATGAGGAATTAAAAAGTAAAAACAAAAGAAAATGATACATTTATTTAAAAATAAAGGAAGCACAAGAACATGAGCATAAGAACACAGTGGAATAAAGAAATATAAGCAAAAACTTTAAGTTTGCCTTTTAGGTGAAGGTCAGTGATCTCATTCAATCGAGTGGGTTTACATTCCATGCACTATTGCTGGTATAAAGCCAATGGGCCAGACATGAAGAGTGTCCAGTGCCATTCGGATGGCCCCTGGACTTACTGATGAGACCAGAGGTGGCACGAGAGGTAAGGTGTAGCTGCATCTGACTTGGATTGCATTCTCCAATTCCGCACTGCTATGGGCGAGCTTGGGGATCAAGAATGCATGACCGTAGATGCTGCAGTTGGTTGGAGGCTCTCTACGGAACCGCCAGTTAACGGTCAGCGCTACCCTGCCCAGCCAAAACTGAAGCTTCACACCAGTTTTAGGGACAGTTTCTAGAATTATTATCCAGCTCAGAAATAAGAGTGACACCAATCGAAGAGTAAGCCTCAGACATTTCAATTGAAGCAACAAAGTGTCTGAGCCTACTTCACCAGAAATGTTTTAACTCCCTTCCATATGTAATGATATGTTAAGCTTTCCATAGGATGGTTTTCTAAAGTCATTTTATAGTGACAGATTTGTTACAGATGTACCATGCTCCCAGAGGGAAGAAGCACAGCATATAAGCAAGGACTACAACATTTCAATCTCAGTTGCCCCAACAAGCTATCATCATAGTTGGAATTAAGCTCATCTGTACAAAAACAGCTTGTAACATGCTGCAAAAAGTCTTCTGAAGATCGTTTAAATTGCCTACCAATCTTTACCTGCTGGTAGATCTGGGACAGAATCCGAAGGTAAATAGGTCCAAAATCCTGAGGGAATTGAAAGAAATATCATGAAATATGGAGAAATTGGAAACAAGGTTTTAAAAGTATTTTCAACCACGACTAACATAGATACACAAAAACTTGGCCCAACCAAGACCAACATGGACACAGCTGTGTGCATGAGGTGATGAAGATGTAGGTCCACAGTGAGTAAACTTGAATAAAGTTTCATAGCTTAATAGAACATAATATGTGAAAGTCTAACTTTTGACGCTAACTTTTGAGCTTGAGGGGAAAGCATTGATTGGTTTGTAACAGTCTGGCACAGAAGGCCAATCCTAGGAGTGCAAATACTTCACAGACAAGCTCATTAAACACAAGACTGAAGTTAGGATAATAAATGATCACCTCAAAGGCTGACTGCTGGGAAGCAAGAGTGCAGATTTATGGAATAAAGCTGATATTTGCAAAGTAGAAGAAGCCAGCAGACACAGCTGGAGAGTCTCTACAGCACCTGTAGGAAACTTGTGTGACGATTTAATATAGTGAACAAAAATGGTTTGAGTGGTCATGTTGGAAGAAACATGTAATTTGAGTTTCAAAAGCTAAGTAGAAACCTGAATAAGTCTACTGGAATATACTCAGGCTAAGTTATGGGCATGGAAAATTGTGCAATTTTCAGGCACTGAACAATTTCTGAATTCTGTGATAAAGTACGCAGGAAGCACTCATCCATTATGGGTTGGTAATGTAGCTCCAACCATATTGGTAAAGGTTCAAACTAGGTGTACATTGCATGCTTGAAACAGGGATTAGACCCTTTATTTATTAAATAGAAAGCCTATTGCCTATTTGAGGCTTTAATTCAAGGCTGGATTGACCAGGGGAAGGAGTTTTGAGCTACTCATTTATGAGATGTGATTGTCAGTGACAAAGCCAATGGTTATTTCCCATTCCTCTTTTTCCTTGAGAAGTTGGTGATGAGCCACTGTTTGATCTACCAGGGTCCTTTCTGGTGAAGGTACTGCCACAGTGATTTTGGGTAGGATTTCCAAGATGTAGATCTCATGACAATGAAGCAAAGCCAGACTAGTGCGTGACTTGCAGAGAACCTGACGAAGTTGGCATTTCCATGTACCTGTAGCTCTTCTTCTTGGTGGTTACGTTCATGGGTTTAGGTGGTTCTGTCAACTTGCCTAGGAGAGAAACTGCAGTGCATTTTGTACACATTACAGCTAAGTTGCAAAGGTTCTGGAGGGATTGAATGTTTGGTGCATATCAATGGGCTGCTTTGTTTTGGATGGTGTTGAGCTTTTCTAGTGCTCCAGGAACTGCATTCATGCAGATAAATGAATAATATTCCCTCACACTCCTCCTGACATGTATCTTGTATGTGGTGGAAAGCTTTGGAAAGTTGGGAAGTGAATCAATTGCTACAGAATACCCAGCTTCTGACCTGCTCCTCTCGTCACAGTATCGTCATTGCTTAGCATTTAAGTGGCATGAATGTTACTTGTCATTTGTCTAATGCACACAGCTTTTGCTGTTTAGCATACATGCCATTCTGTATTACAGCTTCACTCAGCTGGCACCTCACACTGCTTCGAGCATATCCTTCTACAGTTCTCACAAAGCATCCTCAATTTTGCCTCTACTATGACTGTAGTGGTCACTTCTACCAATACTGTTGTGGACAACTGCATCTGCACCTGTATCTGATAGATTGTTGAAGACAAGGTCACCATCAAAAGCATCTACAGGAGGTGCTGCCTCAAGAAGGCGGCATCTATTGTCAAGGATCCCCATCTCCCATGCCATATCCTCTTCTCACTGCTACCGTTGTGCAAGAGGTAAAGAAGCCTGAAGTCCCACACCACCAGGTTCAAGAACAACTACTTTCCTACAACCACCAGGTTCTTGAACCGACCTGCACGATCCTAATCCTACCTCAGCAACAGAACACTACAGACCACCTCTTGCACTACCATGGACTTGTTTCTAATTGTGTTTTTTGCAATAGTACCTTGTTTTGCACAGAATTTTTCTTCATTGTCTTGTATAATTTATGTACAATTTATGTTCTGTGTGTTGTCTGAACCTATGTGCTTGTGATGCTGCTGCAAACAGGTTTTTCACTGTACCTGTACCTCACCGTACTTGTGCACATGACAATAAACTCAACTCGACTTGACTTGATCTCTCATGTCGGTTCCTTAGCACCGGCCATAGTGTGGGAACTATGTCCTTTAGGACTCGACCAGATTGGTCAGTGGCAGTGCTATCAACTCATTCTTGGTGACCTGGAGTCAACATTAAGGACCCTGAGCTACTCCTTCCTCACAGTGTTCCATAGCACTGGTTCATCTGGTCGGTCTCTCCTATTAATGGAACTACACGAAATACCCAGGGTTTGTGGTAGAGGAGTGTGGGAAAATATTGCTCTGTGAGCACGTCTGCCTGTCTGGTTTGTGGGACAGTCTTGCCAATATGCGCACCTATCCCAAGGCAGAGTGTGTGAGGGGAACTGTTGCCGTATCCAAATCCAAGTTGTAAACCAATGTTACGTGATCCATCAAATTTTATTCCACTTTGATGTAGCTGTTTTAATACCTCTAGTTTGCTAGATCATGTCAAAAAGAAGTTAAACTTCAGTCATGTTGCTTCAACCAGGAAATGGGCCCTCTTAACATATCAACACCTTCAAGCCAGGTGCAACTTTTCAAGAAGAATAATGAGAATACATTTTCTTCAATTAATATTTAAAGGAAGTCTTTAAATCCTTCATGTTTATAAAAAAAGTTGTCAAATGTTTCTGAAATATGACAGTCAGGATAAAGACTAGTGGCACATTCTGAATTTGCAAGTTCAGAAGCAGACAGTTCTTGCATGTCAAGCATCCTAACAGTTCTTAGGATGTGGACTTTGCTGGCGTCTGCTGCAAATCCATAGTTGTCCTTGCAAGGGTTATGGCATGCCTTCTTTTTGATTGTGTCTTGCTGCACCTCATGGCTATTGGAAAAAGCATCCGTCAAATATTTCATACTTTTAATAGTCTCTTTGACAGAAATGCACAAATCCAAATACCCTTCCTGAATATCTCAGTTCCCCTGTTTCCAAAAGCAGTTGTATCATTGATGCTAAGGTATAAACAGGAGTGATAGGTAATAATAGATGATGTTATCGTATCAAGTGAGAACATGGAGCAAAAATTGAAAAAAAGTGTGAATTTGTTTAGGTACAATGCACAATTCCAACAACATATCTGGAGACTTCTGAAAGAAACATGAGTGCAATCAAACACACCAGCGACAAGAAAATATGTAGCAGTTGTTTAACATGGCACATGCCAGCTGACATTTTAAACGTCAAAAATAAAATCTGTTGAAGAACCAAACAGATTTTTAAAAAATTGATGTGAGTTTTCAAGAGTTCCAAAAAAAATTCACAAAATTCAAAAACTCTTGCAGTGAAGATAAAGGCTTTTATAACCCAAGCATTTTACTGAAATGTGGTACAGCCAATAAATTACTTCCACAAATGTCAATGTAATAATTTGTGGGGTTTTTTTCATTCATTCAAGGGCTTTGCAGGCTGAGCCAGCATTTAATTGCCATCTCTAACAGCCCGAGAGAAGGTGGGGATGAGCTGCTTTCTTGGACCACTGCAGTCCTTGAGGTGTGGGTATACCCACAATGCTGTCAGGGAGGGAGTTCCAGGATTTTGACCCAGCAACGGTGAAGGAACAGAGATATATTTCCAAGTCAGCATGGTGTGTGGCTTGGAGGGCAATCTCCAGGTGGTGGTGTACCCCATGCTTTTGCTGCCCTTGTCCTCCTAGCTGCTAGAGGTTGTAGGTTTGGAAGGTGCTGCCTAAGGAGTCTTGCTGCAGTACATCCTGAGCATGGTACAAATTGCTACTTACCGTGCGTTGGTAAAAGAGTGAGTGAATGGATGTGGATGGGGTGCCTATCAAGAGGGCTGCTATGTTCTGTACGGTACTGAGCTTCTTGAGGGTTGTTGAAGCTGTACTCATCCAGGTAAGTGCAGAGTGTTCCATCACACTCCTGACTTGAGCCTTGGAGATGGTGGACAGGCTTTGGAGAATTCAGAGATAAGTTGCAGGATTCCTAACCATTGTCTTGCTCTTATATAACTTTTCCAGTTCAGTTTCTGGTCAATGGTAACCCCCAGGATATTGAAAGTGAGGGATTCAGTGATGGTAATGCCATTGAATTCAGAGGATGATAGCTGGGTTTTCTTTTGTTGGATATCGCCATTGCCTGGCACTTGTGTGGCACTAGTGTTACTTGCCACCTAACAGCCCAGGCCTGGATATTGTCCAGGTCTTGCTGCATTTGGATATGGACTGCTTCATTATCTGAGGAGTCTCAGATCGTGCTGAGCATTGTGCAATTGTCAGTGAATATTCCTGCTTCTGACCTTACGACTGAAGGAAGGTCATCGATGAAGCAGCTGAAGATAGTTGGGCCTAGGACATTACCCTGAGGAACTCCTGCAGAGATGTTCGTGGCTGAGATGATTGACCTCAATTTTACAGCCATCTTCCTTTGTGCAAGATTTTTTCAAATCAGCGGAGGGTTTTCCTCCTGATTCTCATTGACTCCAATTTAGCTAGGGCTCCTTGATGCCATACTCGATTAAATACTAATGTCAAGGGCAATTACCCTCACTTCATCTCTGGAGTTCAGCTCTTTTGCCCATGTTTCGACCAAGGCTGCAATGAGGTCAGGAGCTGAGTGACTTTAGCAGAACCCAAACTGAGCTTCAGTGAGCAGATGTACCCGGCCAATTTTCACATTGTTGGGTAGATGCCAATGTTGTAGCTGTACTGGAACAACTTGGCCAAGGGCTTGGCAATTTCTAGAGCACAAGGCTTCAGTACTATTGCCAGAATGTTGTCAGGGCCCACAGCTTTCGCTGTATCCAATACCTCTTGGTGTTGCTGATTGAGATCACTAAAGAAAAACTTTTTATCAATCTCGTGCTGTGGGACATTTTATGTTAAACCCAAAGAGCAAAGAGGACTTTGATTTAAAATATCATTCTCTTACTATATAACACTTGCTACTGTACTGGAATGTCAGCTGAAGTTTTTGTGTTTAGGTATCTGGAATGGGTCTTGAATCTAGAGCTTTCTGACTCGAGGTGAGAGTGCTATGCTGATAACCAAGTTATTGAACAGAAGTATCAGCTAAGAAACTTATACAAAATGACCTCAGAAAGAATATTTCCATAACATATTGCTCACAAGTACATGCATCAATTTAACTTTGGCCACTGTGGTATTTGGAGGAAGTATATTAGTGCATCTATACATCAGTATGTAGAAATTTGTAATGGAGAGCAATCATAAACGTTCTAAAGTCATTGCAAAGAGTTGCTTTGTGAATCCTGACTCAGACTGTGCACTGTATGTAAATATGCTCCAGATATTGCTGAAAACAGGATCCAGTAAAGGATTATTCAAACCACCATGTAGTTAGCTCTGAAACAAAGATTATGGAGGTGTGGTGTGGCCATTGTTGGAATAGACTACAAACCTTTACAATGTGTGGCATAATTATACAGCTGAGGAATCTGTATAACCAGATACAAATAGAATGGCTTTATAAATACTCTTTAATCCTCAATGTTGTGAAAATCATGTCAATAGTTCTGCAGGAAAAGCTTGCTAGTAATGTTTTGTACTCACCTGTAACAAACTACCTTTGATTTCAAGCATCCATCTCTGCAATTCGGTGATCTTTCTGGTGCTCTGCTGGAGCAAGAAGGAAAGAGAAATCATTTGCATTTATATGAAGCAGGCACTATAAGTCATTCAAAAATACCAAGTAAACCCTTAAGAAAATTTATCCTTGCCTGAGAAAGTCAACAGCAGTTATATTGTACAAAATAATGGAATGTTATAATCCTATTTGGCAGATTGCAGAATTATCTCTCGTCCCCTGTCTCAGTACAGTTCAAAGTCATTAAAAAGATTTTCCAAACTGAAGTTTGCCTACTTCTTGTCAAAAAACATTCATGGCAACATTATGGAGGTGTGACCAAGCTGTCAGTTCTATATACAATTAAGTTGAAAACAATATCACAGGGATTCCCATAGCTCTATGTTCATACCAGAGATATATAACAGTAGCAACTGCATCATAATATTTTCTTTTATTCAAAAAATGTATATAGAATATTAATGGCAAGTAGTTGCTATCTGGTTTTCTTTAGTGCAGAATCACTTGGAATTCTTCTCCTTTGACAAAGAGGTTTAAATGCATAGTTAAGCATCATTCGATTAGCCAAGGTTGTTGCGGCAAACATTAGCATTGAGAGGTCTTTTGGCTTTGTCTCATTGCGTCTGGAGATAAATTTTCTAGAGCCAACAGGATCAGAACTGAGCATGTAATAGATGCACTCAGCTGCAAATTTTTATATAATCAAATACATTAAAAAAATTGCCTGTGGCACAGGAAAGCAAAAGCAGTTTGGAAATAATTCTATCAAGGTTGCAATAGGGCAATTAGTCAATTTTTCACCACAGAAAGTAGACCAGAATGGGTAGGAGTTATGGCCTTCTGCTACTGGTGAGGTATGTGTGGTTAGATAAGCCAGAAATAATAATGGAAATTGCACACAAATTTCAGCAGCCTAAGGGACCCGTATCTGTCAGACATTTCCTCATGGCACTTTGAAACTAGTGTTGGAAAATACACACTCAGTAATCAATATTAAAGAAGGAAATATATCCTGGTAACTTTATTTTGTAATCCCATGTATTCTCATTGTTGGTTCAATTATACCAATGTTCTTGTTTATTTTTCTGCATCACTGTGTCAGCCATGGCTCAGTGGGTGACACTCTCACCTCTGAGTCACAAGGCCAGGGGGTTCAAGTCCCACTCCAGAGACTTGAGCACAAAAACCCAACATGATAATGTAATGAGTGTGTCACTGTTGCAGTTGTCACACTTTGGATATTTAAACCAAAGCATGCCTGCTCTCTGAGGTTGATACGAAAGAACCTTGGACTCCAAGTGAATGTAGCACAAAGGTTTGGCATACAAGTTCAGCAATGTAATTAGGAGAGCCAATGGAATTTTGGGCTTTATCGCTAAGGGAATGGAGTATGCAGATAGGGAAGTTTTGATGCAGCTTTACAGGTCACAGGTGAGATCGCAGCTGGGGTATTGCGTGCAGTTTTGGTTTCCGTATTTATAAAACGACATACTTCCATTGGAGGCAATGTAGAGAAGATTAACTGGGTTGATTCCTGGGATAAAGGGATTGATTTAAGAAGAGAGGATGAGCAGGTTGGCCCTATGGTTGATGGGGTATAGAAGCTTGAGGTGATTTTATTGAAACATATAAGATTCTGATGTGGTGGATGCTCAGAGGATGTTAGTGAGATTATCTTCAGTGAGATTATCTACAACTGGAGTGCACAGTGTACAAATGAACCATCACCCATTTAAGACAGATGAGGAGGAATTCCCTCTCTGAGGTCCATGACTGAAATTCCCTACCTCAGAGAGGACTAAAGGTAGAGGTGTTGAAATTGGTAAATTGGTTTATTATTGTCACATGTATCGAGGTACAGTGAAAAACTTTGTTATGCATGCCATCCATACAGCATTTCATCACATCAGTGTATTGAGATAGCACAAGGGAAAACAATAACAGAATGCAGAATAAAGTGTTACAGTTACAGAGAAAGTGCAGTGCAGGCAGAAAATAAGGTTCAAGGCCATAATGTGGTAGAGTGTGAGGTCAAGAGTTCACCTTATCATACTAAGAGACCATTCAATCGTCTTATAACAGCGGGATAGAAGCTGTCCTTGAGCCTGGTAGTACGTGCTTTCAGGCTTTCAAATCTTCTGCCCAACTGGGGGGCAGGGGGGACAAAGAGGGGACTAGATGACTAGTCACGCAGACTAGAAACGCAGACTAGGTGACTGTTTCGCAGAACATCTGCGCTCTGTCCGTAACCGCGATCTGCATCTCTCCATTGCCAGTCACTTCAACTCCCCCTCCCACACTATCACTGATATGTCAGTCCTCGGCCTCCTACACTGCCAGGAGAAGTCCAAGTGTAAACTGGAGGAACAGCACCTTCGTCTAGGAACCTTGCAGCCTAACGGCAAGGACATTAAATTCTCCCACTTTCATTAATCCCCACCCCCCTTCCCCACAACATCCCCCCCCCACATGCTTCTTTTTTATACCTTTTTTTCCTTTCTCTCCTTCCCTTTGACCCATCCCCCGGTGGATCTGCTCTCCCCTCCTCCCCCGGCACCTGCCTATCACTATCTCTTACCTGCATCTACCTATCACCACCTTGTGCCCACACTGCCTCCCCTCTTTCGTCCACCTATCACTGCTCTGTTTTTCCCTCCTATATATTGGGCTTCCCCTTTTCCTATCTTCAGTCCTGAAGAAGGGTCCTGACACGAAACTTTGACCGCCTGCTTTTCTCCACGGATGCTGCCTGGCCTGCTGAGTTCCTCCAGCACCGAAGTGTTTTTCATCCAGATTCCAGCATCTGCAGTCCTTTGTTTCTCAATATCTTTTGGAACTTGTGCTGTGGCTTTAAAATTTTTTAATTATCTGAACAGCATTCATGCATTAATGATTTGCAGCTTCATCACATGGATAAATCAGTGCAAGGATAATGAAAATAATTATTTCAAAAAAAGCACAGAAATGAATAGAAAAGCACCATTAACAAAACGGGGCCTTTGGCTTTTTAAAACCTGCCACTGTCCATGATACATGTGTAGTGGGAGAGACTGCAGATTCATCACTGCCGAAATTGTGGCCTGGGGTGTCCTTTATTCTCTACTGTTCAGCTAAAGTACTTCAGGCATCAACATTTTGTTATTCCAGCAATAAACAAACTCAGGCCAGAAAAAGTACATGTTAAATACTAAACTGTACACAGTCACAATAGGGAATGGTCTACCAAGCAAGAGGGTGCTGGAGGATATCAAAACCAGGAATTAAACAAAATCCCCATAACAAACATTAAGAGCAGTAACACAAAATAATGCTTCAAATATTGCATGTGTAATTGGTCTCACTAATCTTCCAAACTGTTGTAAAAATTGCAATGGTTTGGTAATGTCCTTCATGAAAGGAGGTCTGGCATCTTTATTCAGCCTGGCAAGTAACTAATTCCAGACCTGCAAACTAGACTGTACTAATAGACTGTACAACAGTTTCTCCCCCAGGCTGTCAGGCTCCTGAATACCTTGGAAGCAGTTTCAGACAGATGCCGCGTCAAAAGCTCTGGTTTGCACAATGACGTCTAAGAACTTTGGCTGCTGCTGAACATGTTTATACATTTAGTGCAACACACTGAGTTCTGTATTTTCTTCGTCCAACTCGGTTTTGCACTAACCCTGCACTAATTTTGTATTCTGTATGTACCTTTTTTTGGACTATTTGTACTTGCACAATTTTTTTGTCTGCGTTTATTGTATGTCCTCTGTTCTATGTTTGTCCTCTGTTGTGTGAGTCTGGGGGAAGCAACATTTCGTTCCTCCATGTGCTTTTATAGCATTTGGGTTAATGACAATAAAGTATAACTTGAACAATGTAGTTAACCCTCAGCTGCCCTCAAAAATAGCCCAGCAAGCTGGTCACTTTAAGGGATGCATATCAAGAATCGATCCATCTGTCTCTGCTCTTATAATAGGGCAGATATAATTAGATAAAGTAAAGCTCTCATAACTGTGGATCAATAAAATAAAAGATCAATTACCATCATTAAGCATGCTTGCATGTCAATATTCCCCACCAGAAATTGCTTTAGAGGTGCCTTGGTGGAAGTATTGAGGACAATCATAACTCCAGTGCACCTTTTATTCGCAAAGGAGATCCCTGGACTTGACGTGACCTACTCTTGCCCATGCTATTTTATTATCAGCAGAGATCAATAAATGCAGGGAATGGTGCTTGGAGCAATCAGCTGTATCATGAAGACACAAGAAACCGCAAGTGCTGGAATCCAGAGTAAAAAACAAACTGCTGGGGGAACTCAGTGGGTTGAGCAGATTCTGTGGAGGCAAAGGGATGATTGACGTTTAGAGTTGAGACTTTGCCTCAGCTGCATCATGATATCTTCTTAGTGTTTATGTAAAATACCATCTGGTTGGGAAGAAATCTAATATCATACCAGTGATTTTCAGGAGCTGCACTGTGTTTGAGTATTATGCACTTGAGATCCCATATTACCCCAAAGACATTAGCTGAAGAAGAAAACATACCTTTGAGTTCAAATATTCTGTGTCTGGTTCCAACCATTTTATGCACTTTAATGCATTTGTAAAGATCTGCGATCCACCCAGTACATTGTACACCCAAAGTTTTCTATGACCCGTGGGAACCACAAGATGACTTTTCTTAATGAAACTGATCATATTCCACACAAGTGCATAAGAAGTAGGAGCAGGAATAGGCCATATGGCCCTCAATCTGTTTCACCTTTGAATAAGGTAATGACTGATCTGATCTTGGCCTCAGCTCCAGTTTCCTGCCTGTTTCCATAACCCTTGACTTCCCTACACACTTAAAGTCTGTCAATGACTCAGTCTCCACAGCTGTCTGAAATAAAGAATTCCAAAGATTCATATCCCTTTGAGGCAAGTAATCCTTCTTTATCTCTGCCTAAAATGGGCAATTCTTTATTCAGGAACCATTTCCCTACCTCAAGATTTCCTCGTGAGGAGAAAGATCACTCAGCATTAATCTTGTCAAACCCCATTAGAATCTTTTACATTTTATTTTACTTTAAACTTCTTTCGGCTTGTTTTCGCCTTGTAAAAATTATTGCATTAGTGGTGCCTTTGACAGATCGAAGAGCACAGGCTGTATTGATCTTTGTCTGGTGTCTCTGTGACAAGCCCCATTGGCTCAGTTAAAATTACCAAAGGATATTCTTGAATAATGATGACCAATTGGGTGATTCCTGATACATGGCCTTCTGCATAGACTGGAAACTATGATACTTTTTACCTGAACAATGACATACCTTTTTTTTAACCAGACTTCAAACAATCAGAGAGGGAGCACTTTCTTCAAAAAGAGGTGGAAGCAGATCCTTTGAATATTGTTAGGGCAGAGATAGATAAATTCTTGATCTGCAAGTGGGTGAAAGGTTAAAGTGTAGGCGGGAATCAGAGCTGAGGTTACACTCAGATCAGACATGACTTTATTGACCTGCAGAGTGGACTTGAGTGGGCAAGTGCCCTACTCCTGCTCCTAATGTGTATGTTCATATATTTATGCTGAATCAGGGGAACGAGCCCTGACATGTTCTAAGTTCATTCACATGCATAATTTCTCTCTGGGAGTGTGGTTCATGAGGCCTAATGAGTTGTGTGTCTCTAAACGTGTGTACAACATAGCTAGTAGAGCCACTGGCTCCAGTCACCTGACCCCCAGTGCTGTGTGTGTGGAGTTTGCACTTTCTCCCCGTGACCACATGGGTTTTCTCCCACATCCTAAATATGTGCAAGTTGGTAGTTCCAACTGGCCACTGTAAATTGCCTCTGCTGTGTAGGTGATTGGTAGAATCAGGGAAGGAATAGGAATGTGAGGAAAGTAAAATAGGTTAGAACATACAACATAGAACACTACAGCACAGTACAGGCCCTTCTGCCCACATGTTGTGCTGACATTTTATCCTGCTCTAAGATCTATCTAACCCCTCCCTCCCACATAGCCCCTTATTTTTCTATCATTCATGTGTCTACCTAAGAGTCTCTTAAACGTCCCTAATGTATCTGGCCCCACAACCTCTGCAGGCAATGCGTTGCATGCACTGCACCCACCACTCTCTGTGTGAAAAACTTACCCTTGACATCCCCCTTATACCTTCCTCCAATCACCTTAAAAGTATGCCCCCTCGTGTTAGCCATTGTCGCCCTGGGAAAAAGTCTCTGACTGTCCTTGGATTAGCCTCAGAGTAGTGTGAAAGTGGGTGACTGATGGTCGGTGCAAACTTGGTGGGTCAAATGGCCTGTTCCCATGTTGTATCTCCCTACGACTCTTAAAATGGTTATACACAATCAAGGCCTTTCCTTTGCAATGGGCACAGTGGCAAAGAAAGTCAAGTAAATCCAGGGGTGAGGCTGGGGATGGAGCTGTGACTGAGGGTTACTTGGGGGGGGGGAATAAAGGGGTAAGGTGCCAGGGTCAATCCTCGAGGGGAAGACCAAGGATGACGGTTGGCTACCACAGATGGGAGTGACATAGGATCAGTTAGTCAGAAGGCTAAGAGTGTTAACCTACACTGCACTTCCTGTGTAACTGCAACACTATATTCTGCGTTCTGTTTCAGTTTACTACCTCAATTTAATTATGTATGGCATGATCTGTCTAGATGGCATGCAATACAAAGGTTTTCACTGTGATAACGACCCTGTGACAACATGTGACAACAATAAACCAATACCAATAGGAGCTAGACTTGGTAATCAACGTTAGAACCAGTAGCTGGGGGCTATGATCAGTGGAATCTGGGTGAGAGGTTTGTGGGTGAAGAATAGTCATTAGCTGGAGTCTGATTGGTTGGTGGGAGAGAGGTCATGGGTGGATTGTGAGCTTGGGGACAAGCATTGCTCTGGGGGATGTTGCAGGGATGATTGGGGAGGGATTGGGGTCTGAAGGAGACCCAGCTAAGTTCCTACCTTAATGTGTCCCCTGTCGAGGACTGGGTCAGGAAGCTCTCCTTTAAATTAGAGATACAGAGAATGCAGATGCTGAAGCCTGGAGCAACAGACAATCTGCTGGAGGACCTCAGCAGGTTGAGCAGCAATCATGGGGGGGAAAGGAGTTGTTGACATTTCCAGTTGAAAGCCTGCATCAGGACTCAAGACATTTAAGTTACACTGAAGTGGGAATTACAGGCAACAGAAATCCAAAGTGACCTGTGGAAGGTCTAAGCTATGCAGATGCAATTCAAGCTATGGAAGTGGTGTCCAACCAGTGCAAACATGAAGCTACCAACCTTCAGTTATGTTTTGCTTTCATTGAAGTTGAATTGTGTAGTGCAAGAAAAGCTTACATTGTGCAATAATTAAGCAATTATACTTGGACAAGTTTATCTGACCTATACGTCAATGCAAGTCACTCTTCAGAAATTCCAATTTTTTTGCATGTATAATATGGAATCAGGAAAGTCACTAACCTTGAGATTTTCCTCAGGTGGTTAGGCAGCACACCCATAGAGAACCATGGAAAATTGGTATTGGTATTGGTTTATTATTGTCACTTGTATCGAGGTACAGTGAAAAACTTGTCTTGCATACTGTTCATACAGATCAATTCATTACACAGTGCATTGAGGTAGTACAGAGTGCATTGAGGTAGTACAAGGTAAATACAATAACAGAATACAGAGTAAAGTGTCACAGCTGCAGAGAAATGGATTGCAGGTAGACAATAAGGTGCAAGGTCAAACAAGGTAGATTGTGAGTAGGAGCAGGAATAGGTGACTCAGCCCTTCAGACCTGCTCCACCTTTCAATGCGATCATGGCTGTTCATCCACTTCTGTACTCTGTTCCCACTTTCTCCCAATGTCCCTTGATCTGTTGGGCCTTTGGAAATACATACACCCTTTCTTGAATACATTTAATGACTTGGGCTCTACTGCATTCCAGGGCAGAGAATTCCAGAGATTCTCCAGCCTCTGGGGGAAGAAATTTCTCCTGATCTTAATTCTACATGACATCACCCTTGTCCGAAGGCTCTGAACCCTGGCTCTGGACTTTGCAGCCGTCAGGAATGACCTCCCTGTATCTAATCTGTCGCATGATATATATGATTATATTTACTTTCTATTGATTTGAAAGAACTCCTAATTTGTGTCTTGCTAAGAAAACCATCATTTTGAAATGCTACTTTGTTAATATGGCTGAGATTTTAGCAAACAATTATCACACATCTGTAAAGATGATCCTTCAGCATCTTTTAAGCAGGTAATGAGCCTTTTAATCAGTACAAATGTCCCACCACTTGTTAATCTGCCACTGCAGTGTGCATTTGTCATGGTTCTGCCCTCCTGCTGTTTTCAACCTGGTTAAGCGACAGAATAGTTGCTTTTTTAAGGAGAATTAATTGATTATTTTGCAATCCTCAAATGTCAGCAGCACATTTTAGTGCAGAAAACATTTGCCCAGACAGAAACACTGACTGAAAAAAGAAGAAGTAGGTTTAAGTTTCCAGAGGACAAGTTTGCTCCAGATCTGACTGGATCTTCATCCACCTCAAGATTCCTTCCAACTTTCCCCTTTGCTTCTTCCTAAGTTACTACAAGAAGATCTGTTATCTCTAATGTTTCTACTTAAAAAAAAATGGACTAAATCTATTCCCTCTAAAATAAACATTTTTGTGTCACACAATGTGGCCTAGAAATTGTTTTAGATAATTTTTAATGTACCACATCACAAAAAGTTGAGTGAAGGCCTCAGAATAATCCTATACCAAACACCTGCCCCACTTGTGCTGCAACAAATTCTATGAAGGAGGTCTTCATCTGGATTTAAGTCTCAAATTAATGAGCCTTCAGAATTTAGCCACAGAACCAATGTCTCCACGGACTGTGTGTCGGCCATCAAATTGCCAATGTGGTAAACTCTGTGCTGACTATATACCCAGCAAATAGGTGTGTCACATAGCCACTTGTACCACAATTATTCCTGCATATCATTGTTTGTTGAATGGCTTAGATCAGACAATTTGCATCCAAATTATATTTTTCTACATACACTATCATGTCATTTTTACTCCACTGTTAGTGTTTCAGTCTTGCATTAAAAAGAAAATGTGCATCTACTGGTAACACTGCATGAACACTGAGTTGAAGGTCAGGTGGGCCATGTCACTAGGCTCACAGCAAACTGTTGATTATACACCAAGTTACTCAAAAAACAGTCTGCTTAAAGAGCAGAGGAAACAGACACTGCAGCAACTTCTTACAGTAACAGCAGGGTACTTTCACCAGGGCAATGCAGTGATTAGAAAATGGTGGCATGCAAATTATGTGTACAAATCAGATTTAGCCATTTACAGTAGTATGGTCACTAGGGCTTATTGTCGGGGCATTACACAATCAACAACATTTAGCAATGCATTAACAACATTTAAAAGACACTTGGACAGGTATATGGATAGGAAACGTTTAGTGGGATATGGGCCAAACATGGGCAAATGGCATTAGCTTAGATGGGCATCTTGGTCGACATGGACAGGATGGGCCGAAGGGCCTGTTTCCCTGCTGTATGACTCCATGACTCCACGACTCTATGACAATCATCTCCACACTGGCTGGGAACTGCTTTGTCACTATATTCAGACATTAACAAAATGTTTACAACAACGCCCTGAAATGATGCTGGCGGGTATAATGCATGACCCACCTCCATTCTTTTAGTACAGCTTTGCAGCCTGCTGGTCAATTCTTGACATTGTTCAGTTAGCCCTCAGCAGTAATCAGCAGCATCATTACATCCATGAGTTTCTTTTTCACTAAAGATCTAGTGAGAATCTTGGGTGCATAATAAAAAAAAGAATATGTTTTTGTTTCAGGATTAAAAGGTAACATAATCTTCAGTTTCTTAGCCCTCACATATCCTTCCCTAAACCTTTCCACTTCCTCCAGGATAGTCTTAACACATTCAACTTCAATTATTCCCCCTTATCTGTGGCCAACTCATTTATCTCTGCTAAAATGAACTCCCTTCAAAATGCTCAAGACTTACCTCTCTGACCAACCCTATTATATCGTTATGTGGTTCAGTGTCTAATGTTGCCTGATAACACTCCTGTGAAATACTGTGAGACACATTACTACATTCAAAGAGTGATTTAAATGAAAATTGTTGTTGTTGTAACCTTGCAAGTTTTTTTCTCCCTTAAACAGTAATTGTACCTGCAGGTATAATCAGAGTTCCTGGAGTAATCAGCTGGAATGCTAATAGCAAACATATTTCCAGTCTGATTACTATTATCTATTCTATCTTAACCTTAAAGGTTGGGAAAATAAATGTTCCATTAGTGAGTGAGTAAACAACATGGAGCTGCTTACCAAATAAAGTTGTACAGAAAATCAATTATTGACTAAAAAATTTGCTGTGCCAGTACTTATTTTTTCATTGAATAAACATTTATTTGTGCTTTAAAAGGCTTTTTTAATGTAGATTAATTTTCCACTTAGAAAATTTTTATGTTTGAGATAATGTTAAAATCTATAACAGCAAATGCACTTCAGTATACATTTAATGACAGCTGTAATTTTATCTGCCAGAGTGAGGAATTCACAGTTGAAAATGATGCCACTAACAATAAAAAAAACCTTACTTTCCTTTAGGCATTGGAATTCTAACATTTAGGTAATTCTAAAGTAAAGCAAATGGACTTTCAATGTGGCAGGAACTAATATTCTGGATTCCAATTCTGTTAGCACTCCATTGTGCTGAAATTAGTAACTTTTCCTAATGCAATACTTTGTTACAATTAACAGTAAACTGGGCAATGAGTTGGTTCTGCCCTTTGCTAATTCCTTATTGCTTAGGCAGTACAATTCAATAAGTCAGGGCTCTAGCACCAGAAATAGATGACTTGAAAATTATGTCACATTTGTCAAATCCAGAAAGGGTGACCTGATGTTTCTACAACTCGTTTCACCTTTAGGTTGGTCTTTTAGTTTAAGCTGCTGACCTCTAACCTGAATTTTCTGTATGGTACTTAATTCCTTTAACTCATAAAGGCATAATTTGGCAGAAGACCTTCAAAAATATTCCCATACTAAGAAAATGTTAGGCAGACGTCTTTATCAAAGCAATGCAGAATGGACAAGGGCCACGCAATTAATTCAAAGGGCCAATGTATGGTGAATAAATTAATGCTGGGTTTTAAGTTCCTTGTATGATGCGCCAAAAGTTTAATGTGTAAACTTGCAAAGCTCATGATTATTTTTACAAGGAAGAGGCAAAAATGTGATTTAATGTCTTCTGATATAAAAGACTGTGCCATCTGGTGCATGAATAAATAAGGCGAGAGCTTTGAGAAGCAGATATATTTATTCAAAGGTGATTCTTAATGAATATACTTGCATTTATATAGCATTTTAGGATGTCTCAAAGCACTTTACACCCAATCTGATATAATGTAGGATATTTTGCGCTCAGCAAGCCGCCACACTTAAAGTAATGACCAGATAATGCGTTTTGATGTTGATTCAGAGATACAAATTGAACAAGAGATCTGGGGTTACTCCACTGCCATTCTTTATTATGTCAAGGGGTGGTTATAGTCATCCGAGAGGGCAGATAAGTTATCTAGTTCATGCGTCATCTAAAAGACAATGCCATATGAAGTTATCTGGGCTTTCTGGTGTTAAAACAACATTAGCTATCTCTAAAATATCATGGAATTTTTTAATGCCTGTTTGAGTAGAAAATTGAGTGAAGGAATAAGTGGGTCTTTATCAAACTGGGATGTTGTAGCTAATCGTCTAGTGTAGGGATTAGTGTGGGGACTGCTGCTATTCACAATCTCTATCAATGAGTAGGATGAGAGGATGAAGTATCTGGGTGCCAGTGTAGATTGTGAGGAGAATGTGGAGAGGCTTCAGGGGGATATAGATAGTCTAAGTGAATGGGCCAAGATGAGGGAGAGCATGATGTGGAAAAATGTGAGGTCATCCATTGTGGTAGAAAAATAGAAAAGTGGACTATTTCTTAAATGACATATGATAGATATGTGTTGGTGTTTCAATGAACCTGGGTGTCCTTGTTCATAAATTACTCAAAGATAACATTCAGATACACAAGCAATTAGGAAGGCAAATTGTATATTGGTCTTCATTACAAGAGAACTTGAGTATAAGGGTAAGTCCTACTGCAATTATATAAAACCCTGGTGAGACCACACGGTAATATTGTGCAGATCTGGTTTCCCTCCCTTAGGAAGGACACACTTGTGATAGATGAAGTGCATTGGAGGTTGATTTATGGGTGGGCATGTCCTCTAGTTTAGAAGAACAGGAGGTGATCTCATTAAAGTACGCAAAATGCTCACAGGGCTTGAGGAGTAGAGAAATGGGAATGATGTTTCCTGTGGTTGAATGGAGTCTTCAATGTTAGTGAAAAACTGGTTCTTCTGTAAGAAAAGAGGACCTTCAGTTGTTTAGACCAATGTGGTTGAAAATCTTACTGAAGGTCAATTTCAGTGATTTCAATGTGTCAGTAAGGGAGGTGGACATCAGAAAATCACTGCTAGGGGGCACGAAAATCTTGCACCAACAAGAACCTATGATTTAACAACTGATGTTAATTGCCACAGAAATGTGCACGAATTGCTTAACAGCACCTGAACACAAATGTTGTCTGTGTAACACTGTTTTTGGCATTGTGCAGATGAAGTTCTAGGCCAGCATGTTCAGCAGTGAAACACTGTCCCAGTTCCACACTGGAATGTCAGCCTAGATTATTGTGTTTGTACCTCTGGAGTGTGACTTAGACCTGCAACCGTATGATTCCTTATCTGTGGAATTCTGTTACACAGAAAGCAGTTAAAGCCAAATCACTAAATATATTTAAGAAGGAGTTAGCTATTGCTTATAGGGCGAGAGGGATCAAGGGATGTGAGGAGAAAGCTGGAACAGGGTGCTGAATTTGAATCCAACATTCACCTGCCACTGTCACCCTACCCCATCTCCCCTCCCCTCCCCTACCTGGCACAACCTGCCTGTCATCTTCCATCCCTCCTCAATCCACCAATCACCTCAGACTCCTGCCTCACCACTCCCCTTCTCCTCCCATCTTTATACTGGCCATCTCCTCTCTCTACTCTCAGTTCTGATGCAGGGTTTTAACCCAAAACTTCGACAATTCCTTTCCTCCCACAGATGTTGCTCCTTCCACTGAGTTCCTCCAGCAGATCGTTTGTTGCTCCAGATTCCAGCAACTGCAGTCTCTTGTGTCTCTGAATTTGAATGATCAGCCTTGATCACATTGAATGGGGAAGCGGGCTCAAAAGGCTGACTGGCCCACTCCTATTTTCTATGATTCAGAAGGTATTCGGCTATCAGCTCACAAAACAAACCAACTAATCTGTCTAAAAATGACTCATAACCCATTAATACAGCAAATTATGAAGAACTATTGCAATAGTTCATCCCAATTTTATATACATTGATTCCAAAAACAGGAAGAGGTGAATAAATATGGCCATTGGGGTTTAATGTTGAGGAGGTATGAATGAATAAGGTGTGTATTGATATTGGTATTGGTTTATTATTGACCCTTGTACTGAGGTACAGTGAAAAACTTGTCTTGCATACTGATCGTACAGGTCAATTCATTACACAGTGCAGTTACATTGAGCTAGTACAGAGTGTAATGCCAGAACACAGCGGATGTGGCAAGAGTTGGTATGGCAGTACCCAGAGCATTCCAATTTAGCAACAGGATGGGTTCCATTTAATCTGTGAAAGAGTTGACCTTGCTGTTCGAGAATTGTCAGACATGGAACATCTTTTAAGGATTATGGGATGGGGGCAGCAGGTATTAATACAAACAAGAACCAACCAGTCTTCAAAAAAACCTGTTAAAATGTAAAGTATAAGCAGTAATCAGTTTTGAATTTGTATCTACAGAGCACAGGCTGCCGACCACAGCAGGATCCTGGTTGCTCAAGAAATATGGTTTGTAAAGTGATGTGGCCATGAGATGTTCTCATCTGCATCAGTCAAACATAAGATAATGAGCTATGTCAATTGGTCTACATCAAATAAGGCACCTACAGCAAAGGTATTTAGCACCCTTCTTCCAGAGATCAAGGAGGGCTGCCAGACCAGACTAAATTTTGTCACTTAGCATATCTAATATGGTCATAGGTATAGTTGCTTTATCAATAACTGGGATATTTGTGTACTCAGAGAGTCAGCACTCACAATATTAATCCTCGGCATCTGGTTGTCTTTCCTCAGAAGCTTTTAGACCTTCCTTGTGAATTAGTTTGTCCCAGCAAAGATGTTTGAACTTCATGTGTCAGTTACAATGTGCTCCCACTGTAAATATGGACTTCAATAAAACCATTTGTCAGACACAAAATATTGAAGTAAACAATGTCATGGTAGTTATTGAAATTGTATTGAATCACCTACTGTTACCATTGGCCTTAAGAGTATAAAATCTTGATGTACTTTGAGTTTGGGAGAATCCACCAAGAGGGTCTCCAAGGGAATGTCTGCTTGTTGTGATGAATAAAGACTTTCATATCCACCTGTTTCTCCACTTTCTCCAGTGACTTAGTCATAGTCACAATACTTGCTTCCAAATTTCTGAGGCAGAACTTTAAAGTAGGAATTGGATGTCCTGAATCAGTTATTTTGGTCATGGTTCTATTGCTTGTTGAAGCATCCATTTTATAAATGACTTCCCCACTCAGAACTCCTCTACTCATTAGTCCTGGCCCTTAGGTCCAACATCCTTATGGGGAGGTTTGCTAGTGCTCTCGGGGAGCGTTTAAATGAATTTGCCAAGGGAAAGGGACGCAGAGTAGATGTATAGTTGGGGAGAAGGTGCAGACAAATAAAGTAGGAAAACAGAGTCAGTCCAGCAGGCAGGACAGACATGGGAGAATGCAAGGCTAAATTGCACCTATTTTAATGCATGAAATCTGATGGTAAGGCAGATGAACTTAGAGCATTCATCACCGCATGGGTATTTATATTGTTACTATCATAGAGATATTGTTGAAAGAAGAGCAGGACTGGCAACTCAACATTCCAGCATGTAGAATCTTTAAGTGTGTGGGGGTGTGGTGGGGTGATGCAAAATAGGAGGTGGGATTGGAATTTTAATTAAGGAGTCCATTATTACAGTAATGAGGGAGTATATCCTAGTAAGCTCTTCAAATAAAGTTATATGGATAGAGCTTAGGAACAAAAAGGAGGATCACTTTACTAGAGGTATACTATAGGCCTCCCAACAGTCTGCAGGAAGTGGAGGAGAAAATGTATAGGCAAATCACAGAGAGATATAAGAGTATTAGGGTTATGGTAGTCGGGGATTTCAACTTTCCCAATATTAATAGGGACCATTTTAGTGTGAAAGACTTAGAGGGTTTGAAATCTTTAAAGTGCACTGAGGTGAGCTTTCAGAAGTGAAATAATGAGAGTTTAGGGCCAAACTGTTCCCATGAGGTTGAAAGGGAAGGACAGCAGGTCTATGAAACCTGGATGTCAAGAAATATCAAGGGTTGGATAAAGAGGAAAATGGAAGCATTATGGCAAGTATAGAAGACTGAAAACACTATCATTAAAAAAGAGGTATACTATGTCTGAGCAGGCTTAAAGGTGGATAAACCCCAGGTCTGGCTGAGATGGATCCCAAGCTGTAATGGTAGGCAAAGAAGGAGATCACTGGAGACCTGACAGAGATTTTTAAATCATCGTTGACCACAGGTGAGGTTCCAAATGACTGGAGGATAGTTAGTAGAATTCTTTTATTCAATAACGGCAGCAGGGATAGGCCAGGTAATGCCTAGCCTGTTTTACTAACATCAGTGGTTGGGAAGTGATTGGAAAATGCTGCGAGGGACAAATTAATCTATACTTGGATAGGCAGGAATTAATCAAACATAGTCAGCATGGCTTTGTTTCGAGGAGTTCATTTCTGACCAATTTGACTGAATTTTTTGAAGAGGTAACAAAATTAATTGATGAAGGCAGTGAAGCTGATATGGTCTATATGGACTTCTGTAGGCATTTGACAACATCACACTTAGAAAACTGGTTCAAAAGTTTAGAGCCCGTGGAATCTAAGGCAATTTGACAAATTGGATCCAAAATTGGCTTGGTCGTATGAGGAAGAGGGTGATAGTGGACAGTTGTGTTTGTGATTGGAAAACTCTGATCAGTGATGTACCATAGAGAACAATGCTGCAATTGTTATAAATATTAACAATTTTCCCCATAGAAAAGGTGTCCAAAATTAGAGGACATAAGTTTAGGAAAAGGGAAAAGAGGTTTAGAAGGGATCTGAGGAAGAATTTTTTCATCCAGAGGGTGGTTGAAATCTGGAAGGCTTTGCCTGAGGGGGTGGTGGAGGCAGGTGCTCTCATCTATCTGGATGAACACTTGGATTGTCAAGGATAAGGACCAAGTGCTGGTAAATGGGATAAGTATAGATGGGTACTGGACATGGTGGGCCAAAGGGTCTGTTTCTGTGCTAAATGTCTCCATGTATGTAACTGCTCCTTATCCCACTATGGCCCAGAACTATACTTGAGGGTCGCTGTTGGTGAGGTGGCCCTGGAGGAGTCAGGCCATCAATGGGGGCTACAATAGTCTGTTGGAACATTTGAATGTGACCTGAGGTTCAATTTTAGGCTGGATTGCAGAGTGTAAGGTGGGGTTTGATGGTTGTTGAGAAGAAGTTACTAGATTCTGGCGTAATAAAAGTAGCATCTGCTTAAACTTTACACATATTCTGACACTTGCACCAGAAAGACTGATTAGACTTTACGCAGGAAGATACATTTTCCGTGACATATTGGTAAGTTAAAAACATTTGGGTGGGAAAATAAACAGTACACGTGTCATTGCTGGTTCTGTATGTTGACAAGACAAATTGAAGAGCTGAATATGTATTCTCATTTAGAAGGTACCATGTAATGCTTCTTACTGAGTGAAACAATATAGGGGTATGATGAGGAAACAGAGTTGAGGTCAGAGTTATCTATGATCTTGTTAATAGTGGGCCAGGGTTAAGGAGCCACATAGCCTACTCCTGCTTCTAATCTTTCTTTTTCGATGGAGAGCCATATCTGGATTGCTGGAAAAGGAACTTTAAGGTGTTTTGACAATGGTACACATGAGGGTACATAAGTTTTCCAGGCAGGAATGGAAGACTGATATTATTGCATCCACAGATTATTGCACAACCCACATAATGTTCACACAAGGGAGACTGCAGATGCTGGAATGTGGAACAAAAAAACAAACTGCTGGAGGAACTCAGCAGGTCCTGATGTTGGGTCTCGATCCAAAACGGCAACCGTCCCTTTACCTCCACACATGCTGCTCGAGCTGCTGAGTTCCCCTAACTGTTTTTTTGTTCCACATAATGTTCAGTTCAGTTGAGTTTAATAGAACCAAGTATTCTATGGCAAGTAACACTGTTGAGCCTGCTCTAACACCCAGGATGAATTTCTACCCCAAGAGATCATGCTGGATTTTCTGAGTGTTAAATGCCATTGACATCATTATCTATTTATAAGTAGCAACATGTAAATTGTTGGTCATGTTTTCCTGCTCTGTATGATTTCTGCCATGTACTTCTGTGGGAACACTGAGCCATTTGAGCGCCACTAGAGTTGCTGCCAACGTCATTTCTCCAGCCTTCTCATTGCTGCCACCAGCTACACCATGTTTACATTCTCACTTCATTTAGTTCTGAGCTTGATGACCCAGAGCCTTAATACTATTTCCTTCTTGCTGTTCTGTGATTGGGCAAGAAGGTTCTTTTTCATCTGAAACCCATTTAAATGACTTTCTGAATTGCAATTTGGAAATGGAAGCCTGGATATCAGAATTGGATCTTTCTTTACTGAATCTGAATGAGACAAATTACATCTTTCCTGATGAGCTGAGAATTGATATGTCCTCAGCTGATAGCAACCACCACTTCCCCGGCAGAGATATTAAAGTGGCAAGAGTGGGCTGAGAATGCAATAAACATTGAAAGGCTAATGCACACCACACTTACTGCATAACTGGTAAATACCTTTTATAGAAACTCATTGTCATATGAATTTTTATCACAATAGTATTTTATAATTCGCCACGATTCCCTGCATGGTAGTGTAGTGTTTAGCATAACGCTATTACAGCGCCAGCGACCCAGGTTCAATTCTGGCCGCTGTCTGTAAGGAGTTTGTACGTTCTCCCCATGTCTGCATGGGTTTCCTCCGGGTGCTCCAGTTTCCTCCCACATTCCAAAGATGTACGGGTTAGGAAGTTTTAGGCACGCTCTGTTGGCGCCGGAAGCATGGCGACACTTGCAGGCTCCCCCCAGAGCACTCCACGCAAAAGATACATTTCACTGTGTGTTTCAATATACATGTGTCTAATAAAGATATCTTATTTTGCACAATTAATAGTAAAACTGCATGGTCTTTGTGAAAATATTAGCTGGTTTTAAAAATCTGTCACTTTGTTTCTTAAAATAGGCAAAGGGTTTCATAGGACTGCATGGCACAATCTCAATGCAAAAGAAACCATTTATAGCAATTTTACTCTAATAAGATCGTAAATGACCTCAACTCCCTTTCCTCATTATAAAAAGGTAAAATATTCTCTTTTTCTGATTCCAAAGTTCTACCCAGGATCTCCTGATAATTCCACATTGGAAGGAAACTTCAATCTCTGCATAAATTTAATTGGATATTTACCTTGCCTTCAGAAGAACTTTACCTTCACTTTATCCATGATTTTAGGTTTCCTTCTAAAATCCCTCTGCTTCCTGTTTGATATCTGTTTTGGTTTGGCTTGTTATACATTCAGAGATATTTCTTTCATGTGATGATTGTCACTTCTTTTGTGTTGTTATTCCATAGTAGGTTCTTTGAAATGATTCCAAATATCAAGAAACTCGCTGGCAATATTAGGAAAAAAAACATAAGGAGAAAGATATGGGTCTCTTTAATTGAATCTTTTAAAAAAAGATTTCGATCTTAGAGTTTAACAATGAGATCAGTCCAATTTTCAACAATACGCATTAAACATTATGCGTGACTATTATTGTTTTGGTAGAAGCTGTAAAACATTAGTTTTAATGGGAATGTCAGAATCCAAGTCTAAATAGTAGAACAGACTTGAAAGGCTAAGTGGTCTAATCCTATTCTTAGGTTGCTAGAACCGGCTGTGATTTCAGTCTAACCCATTCAATGGGACAAGACATATTCAAATCATAAAGTCAAATAAGGTGTAAAATCTTATCTAATCTAAATTCACCAAGTTCTGCAACTGCCTCTCACCAGATATATTCAGTTAAAATTAGCTGACAGAGGGAGCTGACAGAGGGAGAGGTACTGTTGCTGAGTTTAATGCACTAGAATAGGGTGGAGAAATAAGACCAATTTCCAGCTCCTGCTTGCTTTCCCAGTTTCAACACAAAACAACATGAGTTCAGTACAAGGCTGTAACACTCCCAAGGCCCTGCCAACCTTCACTACCAGCAATCAGTAGGATATGATTATGGCTTAGGCAAAATAGCAGAGAGTAATCATATCCCCACAAGGAACCTACAGCGTCAGGAGAAGGAGGAAGAGAGAATATTGTCCAAGAGTATCCAAGAGTTAAATATGCTAAATTAACAATGCATAAGGAGCCACACTTGGAATTGTCAAGAGCAGTTATGCACACTACATCTCCTTAAGAACATATTGATCCTGGAGTGCAGCACATATTTACCAGAGTGATACCTGGATATCAGAGGTTAAATGTGGGGAAGAAATTGTACATACTAGCTGGTCTTTCTGTAATTTAGTATATTACCGAGTGGTTTGATTGATGTTCTCTGGATTCTAAGGGGAATTCACAGGGTGGATGGAGAGGAGTATTTTTGCTGATTGTGGAGTTTAAGACTTGAGAGTAGAGTCTAAAGCAGGCCTCTGAGGAGTCATGTAAGATAAACTTCTACACAGATAAAGTGGCAGAAATTTGGAATGATCTTCCGCAGTTGGCAACTGATGCTAGGCCAAGTTATTCTTAAATCTGAGATTAAAAGATCTTGATAACCATAGGAATGTAGGACAAAGGTGGGCAGATGGGGTGAGGCTATCGATCAGCGATGATTTCATTGAATGGTGGAAGGGATTGATCTTTATTTTATTCAATATTCACAATGTGGGTGTCGTTGCCAAGGCCAGCATTTATTGCACATGCCACTGCCTTGAAATGCTGCTGTCCTTCTGGTGAAGTATTCCTATCGTGTTGTTAACTAAGGAGTCCAGGATTTAGACTTACTGTCGAGGGCTCTTGGCCATTCTCAGTGAATGGCTGCAGTGAGACTCATGTTGCTTTTAGTAACTGGGTTTCCTGTTTGCTTCTGTGTCAAGGTGTGAGAACAGGCAAAGAATTGTTCCCCATCTGCTCCTCTTTATGTAAGATGCAATTTGGAACTGCACTGGAGGGAGCTAGGCCCATACTTATATCTTTTGGTCCCATTATTCTCTCCATGTCAGTCCCAGCCAAACCCTAATTCCTCAGTGAAAACAGAGACCTTTGGATTTCCTATGAGTGCTCCAACTTCTCCCACACTCCAAGGACACGTGGGCTGGCAGGATTAATTGGCCTCTGTGAATCGTGCATAAAATATGAATGAGTAGTTGAATCTGGGAATGTGGAGAGAATAAAATGGGATCAGTTCAGGATTAGTGTAAATGGGGACTTAATGGTCATCTTGGACCCAATGATTCGTAGGACCTGTTTCCATGCTGTATGATTCAATGACTCTGCCTTAATGAGAGGATTTGCTGACTTTGTCAACTCCTTGAAGACGGGATAATGAATTTGTATGCAGAAATCTTTGTATTAACTGTCAACAAATTAACTGGCACTTCTATAGTGCCTTGTTATTACATGGCTTTAATTGGCACCTTTCTCTTTACAGAACAAGGAAGAAAATCCTGGACAAAGTTAATTTGCCATAATTCCAACTATCAGCACTATCATAAATTATCATAAGTTTATGAGAAAGACAAGGAAAGAAATGGAGAAGTGAAATAGGACAACTTCAAAAGTGTTGCTTTTCAATACGGACTCAGGCAGCTGGTAATTATTAATGAGTAAGCTTTCTTAATGATGTATGGAAATGCTTATAGGCCCGATACCAATGGATACAAGAATATAATAACATCAGCAACACATAGACAAAAGAGACAATCTATCCATTTAATGGCTTCATTATTTTACCCAACTGCAGACATTCCCTTTGTTCCACCCATTGCCTTGAGTCCACATTCTCTGTTACCTGGACTAACTTGCTTTCTTTCCTTCTCAGTTCTGATGAAGTTTCTTCAGCCTGAAGTGTTAATTATTTCACTTTTCAC